>NC_133394.1:147567842-148817842 GCF_047511655.1 Castor canadensis
TGACCTGCAGAAAAATGGGGTTGCAAAGTGGAAAGGATCAGTTCTTTAGAATGTATAAATGCACTGAAATAGAATCCAGGCTTTTGCTGTAGCAAGCTACAGATACAGAAACCTAGAATAGTAAGTAATAGAAACGTACTATCACAAGGCCTTTTGAGATCATCAGGCAATTTTTAAAAATCATTTTAAGGAAGTAGAAACTACTCTTACAGGAACATTAATGATGGGTCTAAAGAATATTAAAAAGCAGAACTGACTGCTATCTAGTGTTGGGGTGCATAAGGGGAGTGAGAAGATGTTTTCTCATATTCCACATTTCATTATAAGTGAAGAACTCTCCATTGGTACAAATGTCCTGGCCCTGTTTCCCCTGACTTTCCTCCCTGGGGAGATGGATTGCATATTACAATTGGCACACATAAGGCTAGGGCACATAGAGCTAAGGTTCTCCCTTTACAGGAGGCCTTCCTGTAATAGGCATGAGTTTACCAATTTTGGCTGTGCTATGAACTCATTTGAGAGCTCATCCACTCTAGGGATGACCACCAGTGCCCCAGAGCAATCTGAATGGAATGGGAACTCTATGTCCAAAGTGCAGCATCAAGAGGCCCACTTCCCCAATACTGATACTGTTATTCATAGCACCATGTTGGTCTCATAATGGGGGCATGCTGGCAAATGTTTAACACTCCACTCCAAGAAAAAAACTTTAAAAAGTCAATACATTTGTAAGTTGGGTGTGGTGATGCAAGATTGTAATCCGGCACTTGGGAGACTGAGGCATGAAGATCACAAGTTCAAGGCCAGCCTGGGCTACATACTGTACCTTGTGTCAGACAAGAACAGCAAAACATGTTTGTAGAGTCTTCAGAGATTGGGGTATAAATAACTCCAATGAAGCTTATTTCAGCTGTGCCCATGAATATTGTTGAGTGAGGAGTTATGAAGACATTCACACAAGCCGTTTGAGAAAAACTTGAACAAGATAAATTCAGTTCAATCACTGTTCAGTCCCATCCTACTCTTTCACCTCATCTCTCATGGGCACTGAACCTAGTTAGAATGGAAGAGTGTTATTGATCGGGCTCTCTCAAACACCAATATACAGGTTTCCCAACTTCCAGTAAATATGTTGCATGCTGTATCCCTACTCACTATATAAGCAACCATATAAACGATACGTGTGTGTATATATATATGTGTGTGTGTGTGTGTGTAAAATAGTCACATATGTGCATTTGTGTAACGTGCATATGCATACCTAACCGCACTGGCTGCACAGGGATGTCATCAAAACTTATTGAACATTTAAAAGTGTGTAACTTTCAGTCTATGCAGATTTTCCCCCTATAAAGTTAATTTTCAAAAGGCCAATTTAGTCACCTAAAGTGAACAAAATCAAAATATTAGTTGTAATCAGGCACAGAAAGACAGTGAACTGACAGAGGTTGGGCGCTTTACCTCATCCAAATCTCCAGCTGTGCTTATTTCTGTGCTATTATCATGGGACTTCACTGTGCTTTTATTAATGACAATTAACAACTGTGATAATTTAAAGAAAAGATGGAAATGGAAAGCATCCAGGGCATCTTGCCAGTAAAAATGGCTACTCAAACATATAAACCAAATAGACAAATTTATTCCTGTCTATAGGCAGTAACAAAAATTTTTGTAGCTCAATCATCTTAGAGCTACAACAAACACCTGTGATTGCTTATCTGACATGTTTTAATGGGACAAAATTGCACAGCGCTTGTCCTTGGCAGAAAATATCAAACAGATGAAAGTTATATTTGGGTTATAATTAAGATATTACTTTGACATTGAAAGCTCTTAGTGGACTGGATCTCAATTAGCTTCCTGAACTACTGGCATTTTAATTGATCATCTAACCTTTTGATTTCAAGCAGAAGTTTAATTTTTTTTCCCTCAGAGCTATGACTTCTGTTTATCTCCTTCCCCTAGGCTGTATTGCCAAGTGAGTTGATAGAAGATATCTTTATCACTAGAAATACAGTTTTCTGGCTTCTAGGTACACATATGTACCTATTACACACACACACATACACATTTAAAACTTGAAGTGTGTGTGTGTTTCAGCCTACTCATTTTTATTTCATGAGATACATTAGTACAATTTGGAAAATCTATGTCTAATCCAGCTGTCATTGGATGTGATCACCTGATTATTAAGTACATTTTATTTTTTTATGGTACAAGGGTTTTAACTCAGGGCCTCACACTTAGTAGGAAGGTGCTCTAACACTTGGGTCATGCCCCTAGCCCTTGATTAAATACAATTTTTCTCATAAAAATAAAGTCCAGAAATAACCATACATACACAACACATAGACACACATTAATTTGCACACAGGCACACATAATTAAAGAAAGTGATACTTTAACAAACTGGCAAGAGAATTTTCACTCAAGAGATGGCAGTCCCTTTCCTGAAAACGTCGCTTACAGAAAACATGTATGAAACCGTTTTTTGTGGGAGCTGCCTTTGGCGATAAGTCTTCCTACACTAACCAGTCACTACTCTTGGCAAAATCTGGTCCTTCAAGAGTCAATTGAATATCTTCAATTGCTGCCTAAAGCATTTGGAATCAAGACAAAAAACATGGTTGATGGAAAGGTTGCATGCACAACTTGGACTCCATGACCCTCCGTGACTATATCATAATGAGTGTACCCCTATCTGGAACAACAGTAAAGGAAAAAAGTCTTAATTTTTCTCTGTGGCTTCTGACCTGGTCTGAAATAAGGACCAAATGCCTATGGAATCTCTTTTTAATTACCTCCTTTGGCTACACAAAATAATAAAAAATTACAGTCAGCACATTATAATTTCTCGCTTATTTTTATCCTTCTCCTCTCCTTTTAACAACAATGGAACACATAATTCTTGACAAAATATAGTCTGATTTCTAGATATACATATATACCTATTATACATACATGTTTGAAGACATGAAAAAATATATGCACTTATGTACACATATATGCACATATCTATGTAGGTTCACATATTTGAGGAATTGCAGATATAAGCCTTATTTACTTCTTCTGTGCTGTGGGCACATAAATGCTGTCATGAGCAGTAAATGAGGCTGTATCTATTCCAATGCATAGCAAAAATATGTTTCTAATATGTTAATTATTTTTTTCTGCTCTTTTCTCTTTCCCTTAGCTAATAAAATTTGGAGTACTCTAACTTTTTAACTGATATAATAAATTGTCAGTCCAACAAAGGATAAATGCTATATAAACAAAATAACAAGAGCAACATTGTAGCTAATTTCTAACAAAACATCTCAGTTTGAAGAAAAATATTTTTAACATTTTTATTAGTACATAATAGTTGTACAGGTATTTTCATTGGGACATTTCCACATATGCGTACAATGTATCCTGGTTTGGTTTATACCTTCTCCTGTTCCCCTACCACCACCTTTTTCTTTGGTGGTACTGAGGCTTGAACTCAGGGCTTCATACTTGCCAACCAGGGGCTTTACCACTTGAGCCACTCTGCCAACCCTTTTTTATAGGGTATTTTTGAAACAGGGCCTCAAGAACCATTTACTCAGTCTGACTTTGAACCTCGATCTTCTCTAATCTCTATCTCTTTAGTAACGAGGATTACAGGTGTGAGCCACCGGTCTTGGCCTCCTCCCTCCACCGGTCTTGGCCTCCCTCCTTCTTCTTAAAATAACTTCAAAAGATTTCAATGTTTCATATTCTTGCGTATGTAGACAATACATTAACATATTCACCCTCCTTTACCCTCTTCATTTACCCTCTCCTGCCTCTTAATGTGACCTGCTCTGCATTTCTTCCTTCATTGTTTAAGTGTTTATTCATTGGTCAGTGGGGTTTTTCCTTGATAGTTTACCTCTGAATACATTGTACTTTAATCAGTCTAACCCTCTCTAGTACTCTTCCTTACCATTTTTACTCTGACCTCATATTGTGATGCTTTCACCCTTATATTTTAGTAGAGAAGGATAAAAATATGGGAAAAGATGGGGCACAAGTATACACACATAAAAAATTTACACAGACATATTTTCAATTGGCTGAAAGAACTTTTTTTTTTTTCATTTTTAATTGTAGGGAAAACAAAGAGCACTGATAGCCATGTTGTATTCAAGGCTTTTCAAAAGGTGTTCCATTTTTGGTTCCCAGAGAGCTCAGCTGCAAAGAGAAGATGCTACAATTGCTAATTATGCCAGGTTGAACTGAGCAGTGTCTGCTTTGAGGTTAGTTTCCAGGAGCCCTTGCTTCTGTGGTCCCCATTTAAAGATTACGTGTTCTTTCTCCAGGCTGCACAGTGCCAGCACACAGTGAACACCAAGGCAGAATGACAGCATTTGGACGAACCTGCTCACACAAGGGCCAGAATAGCCATGAACAAATTTTTCACCCAAATTCTACTACAGATAACAGATGAAACATTTTTTTTCTGAGCTGCATCTCTCTTGAGCAAATCATTTAACTATATAGTTGGTTTGGGTTTTTATTTTTAGATGAGAGATTCACTTTTGAGTTGTCTTTTGGGGGAAATGAACCAGAACCTGTCGTTAACTGGAAGCAATCAGAGAATTCCTTGGCAAAAGCAATGATTTTACATTACGGTTTGCCTTTATGACAGAACGGCCTCATCAGTCTCCCGCAGAGAAGGCTCCCACATATTTTCATAGTGAATCCCTGGTCCTAAGAGTGAGAAATGCTTGCTGGTCCAGCTGCCACACCTGCCCCACACATTTGGTTATGGTTGAGGGGGGGTTAACCCTTTATGATAAATTTTATCATGCATTACATTTCTTGGAATTGTTTCTGAGAAACAAAAAGTTTGTGTTGGGTCAATGTGAGAGGGCTAATTACCCAATTCCTCAGGGAGAATACAACTTGAGAATATTCTTGATGGAATATTTCATGTGGAAAGGAAGTCTTCACACTAAGACACAGATGGCCTGAAATTAAGATAAGAAGAACTAGATTTATTTGCATAAAATCATAGATAGAATATAGGGCTTTTACAAACAACCCAGGAAAGTGAGTAAGATTCTCAGATACGTGAGAATTTGTGGTAGACAGAAGTAGCCAAGTTCAAGATGAGACATGGGGACATGAGAAGATAAAACCCCCAAGATACAGATTTGGGGGATGGATTTTTTTGAAGAGAGGAGCTACTGAATATTCATTATAATCATTTGTTAATTGGTTTTTGTGGTTACTAGCTAGAATTGGCACTCAAACTCATTTAAGTTCTACTTAGCCTGTCAGAGAACGATCTTGTGCAAATCAAGGTCAAAGGTGTTTGAGGTTTTGTCAATATCTATTTCAAAAAGAGGAACAGCTACAAGAAATAAAAGAGGGCAGCTGTAAAGAATTGAGCAGAAGAATACTAGAGTAAGAAGGGATTATGAGAAACACAAGCTCTTGTAAGAATGCTGGAAAATGTTGGGAAGTAGGAGCAATACTGGCTTGTCCACCACTGGTGTATGAAGGGTTAATTGAGTTTTACGTAAGAGCCATTATTCAGTGCTACCCTACATCATGAAGGCATGAGACTATCCAGAATGCCAAAACTTGAACAGCAGTTTCAATAACTCCTCTCTGAGTTTTATGTGTGTGTCCCTCACTTAGCTCTATCTCTACAGAGATAATCATGACTATGCAGAGGTGAAAAGAAGAATTCGCATTCCTAAGAATGCTATGTAAAACCCGTGGTCCCAGCATCTTGTTCTTACCGCATTTCCTAAAACTTTGTCGCCTGCGTTCCATACTTTACCAAGCAATTCTATTCAATTTTCTAAAAAGAAAAACTGCACAAATTTGATGTGGGAAAGAAACATCTCGTAGAAGGTAGTGACAACATTTCTCTAGAGAATATTTTTGAGTGATGTAACTCACAATACCCTCTTTCTGGAGAGAAATTAGTATTCCTGACAAAATAGTAAGTGATTGGCTGCTGAACTTTAATAGGATTAAGCTGGACTCTGGGACCTCCCCCACCCTATTGGCTGCCAGCTGATTGTCAGTCAAGCATCTAATGACCTTTAAGGAGACATTCTTTTCTTTCTGTATTTAACTTGATTATCTACATTTAACAGATAATCTAACAAGGTTGATTATTCCTTCTCTTGCCTTTTAAAATATCCGCCAAGAGTCAATGCATGAATTTGCCTATTAAGTGCTTTTTAAAAATCACTTATGTGAGGTTCCAATAAAACTTTGATCCATACTTCCAGATACATTTTGTGATTTTTTTCTTTACTAAATATATGCAGGAGTACATTTTATATGCCCCAAAGTTACCAAATACAAATCAGGGCTCAGATATAGCTGGCAGAGAGAGATGCAAAACACAAATCTGAGAAAGGTGATACAGATAATACTGTTGGGTTTGAGTAATATATCTTTGGGCTCACTTTTGGAGTATATTATATACCTGCAACATCTGATATGGTAGATACTGGATACATGGAGCTATTTAACATTTGAAATATTACTAGTATAAATTGAAATGATATTTGCTATAATTATAAAATACACATTTGGTTTTGAAGACTATTAAAATAGAATTCAGAATTTCTGGTAATGTTTACATTGATTTCATGGTAAGATGGCAATACTTTGGACATATAAGATTAAATAAAATGTAGAATTAAATTTAACTTTTTAAAACAGTGAAGAAAATTGAAAAATATGCATGTCCCTTGGTTTGTAATGTGCATTACAACTCCCTATTGTAGGTGATGCAAGGTTTTTGCTCATTCAGGTTTTGTTTTGTTTAATTTTTTTTGTTTGTTTCTTCTCATTTCTAACAGAGCTTGCTATAAAAAAATTATAGAAGTTTTTCTTTTCCAACTTGGTAGTTGGTAGTTAAATGAAAGCTTTCATTTAATGACAAATTAACAAAAAGGTTTCTAGAATTCAAGTGCTACAGTAATCTGGTATTTCTGTTTCTTCTACAAATGTTTCTAAGTTTCTAATGTATCACAACCACAGTGCTATATCCTGTGAATAAAAGTGATGTACATCACAGGTGTGTTTTCCTTGCCTATTTCCAGAATAAGTGAGTGACATGTATTACTATGACAAAAAGCATGGGGCATATCAGATAACAATGATTATGGTGAATTATGATATTAGTAAATCTTCAATAGTCATTTTTTAATAGCTAGGGTACATAACTGTTCTGGACAGTTTTGAAGTGGAACCTCTCATTTAGAAGCTTGTTATCTGATTGCACAAAATATCAATATATATTAGCTAAGCAAATACAGGTCCCTGATAATAATCCTGCTTAATCAAGGATCATTCTAGAGACGGGTTCAGCTGAGAGCCATCAGCTTCCAATACTCCCCAATGGTAAAGGATGGATGTTTCAGTCAAGAAGAGGACATGTGAGCAGCACATCTGACTTCCACTCAGGCTGAGTTAGTTTGAGGCATTTGAGGTCTCCAGTTGCACTCGTTCTTTGGACTTAAGGTTATAATAACTATAAAAAAATGAATCTTAAGCCTAAGGAGACTCCCTGGCATGGGCCTCCATGAAAGTTTAAGCAAGGACACCTGCAAAGAGTTCATGTGGTCCTATATTTTTGTAAATTTGCAAAAATAGTGTATTTAACAACTATTTCTTTCCCTTGCAACCCTAACTTTCCTCATATCAGGTGGAATTGGTGTGCTCAAAGGTGCTTTTGGATCCACCTATGAGGAAGATAAAGTATGGATTCATTAAATTTAATCTTAGAATGTTCTGTTTTTAAAATTTGCAGTCACTTCCAAGATTGGTTATATTGGCTATGCCATCATAAGAAGGACTTTCAACTGCATTTTGACAAAAAGGAGCAGAACAAGGGACCTATGATGATCTAAGCATATCCTGTGAAGCCTAACACCAAACTTAAGGATAATGAAAGAGACACATTTGACATGCAAGAATCCAGCATCCATTATTTATAAAATCACTCTAATCAATGGATCCTTAAGTTGTAAAAATAAGAATCAGATCTCATGAAAGCTAATCAGAATAGAAGTGTGACCATTCAGGGATATATTGCAGTGGTTGCAATATCCTATAGGACAGGACTGCTTTCAAGAGTGCTTTTGGTGGTTTCCACATCCATCACTAATTTCATTCAATGAAGGGGATAATTGTAAGAGGGCCTCTCAAAAGTCTTGACATAGGTTTCCTGGAATTAGTGGAACATAGTGATGCCCTTTGGGTCTGGCTAACAAAAATCTAAGTATTAGAGAATTCTCAAGAGCTACTCCTTCCTAATATCAGAACAAAAAAGAGGACAATATGATCAAGATATACTTCTTCCCTGTGTTTGGTGACATTAAGAGCCCTCTAGAATGAACTGTTGTTCAAACCAAGGAACCTGCAGTTGAGCTCTGAAATAAAACTTCTGAGGAAGAAACAATAGCTGTCAGTTGGTGAAGGATCCATTCAAAAGGCCTGTGATGCATTAGGGTTATTAATACCAGGCAACAAATCAGTCAATCATTGCTCTCCAGTTGCATTTCCCTCTGAAACTATCAGAAATACCCACTAACCTTGACAGAGAAGTAGACACCTACAATCCAAGCTACTCAGAAAGCAGAGGTAAGAGGATCTTGAGTTTGTGGCCACTCTGAGAACCTACTTCAAAAACTAAACATAGATCTGCAATATGATCCATCAAAACCACTCCTACGGATATACCTGAAGGAATGCAACTCAGGTTATTCCAAAGGCACCTCCACACCCATGTTTATTGCAGCACTATTCACAAAAGCCAAGCTATGGAAACAGACAAGATGCCACACTACCGAAAGATGTATTGAGAAAATGTGGTATTTATACAAAATGGAATTTTACTTAGCCACAGAGAAGAATGAAATTTTGTCATTTGCAAGTAAATGGATGGAACTGGAGAACATCATTTTAAGTGAAGTTAGGCAGGCTCAGAAGGCCAAAAATTATATTTTCTCCCTCATATGTGGATTATAGAACTAAAAAAAATGCAATAATATTATTGGACATGGGTCACATGCTAAGGGGAGAACATGTACGAGAGGAATAGGGAAAGGGAAGGAAACCTAAAACTTGAAAGTGTTAGATGTGCCCACTGTAGAGGAGCTAAAAAAGTAATCTTAAACTCATAGAGGTCACTATGGGAAGGTGACCGGGAAGAAGTGAAGAGGTCTGGTAGAAATGAACAAATTCGTGTTGCAATGCACATGTGCATGGAAGCAATGCTAGGAATCTCTCTGTATAGCTATCTTTATCTTTATCTTTATCTTTATCTCAAGCTAGTAAAAATGCTGTATCTTTCTTATATCTCCTATGTTTTCTCTTCAACAAAATTGGAGAAGAGGGCAAAACAGGTTCTGCCTGGAAGCGAGGTGGTTTGAGGAAAGATTGGCCAAAAAATGTATGCACATATGAGTAAATTAATAAACAATAATAAAAAAAGAAAACCAAAATACAAACTAAATGACTGGGGTTTGGCTCAACTGGTAGAGCATTTATCTAATATATGTGAGGCCCAGACAGCTACTAAATAGCATGAGTGGAGGAGAAAAAAGACAAGCAAATTTTGACCCATGGCCTATGGAGAATATCAGGCCAAATCAGATCCAAGACTAAGAATTCAGAATATTATTGGATTAACTTGAACTGGAGTTATTGTGTTACTAAACCAGAGTAGATTTTTAATGCAAAAATGGAAAACAGGATGGGATATTATCTAATAGTGATCAATAGAATTATGAAATCTTTTTAAAATTTCAAATAGAAATGAGGAAAGCACTATTCAAGAAGTAAGAACAGTGGAAAAAAGAATAAATACAGCTTTCATTCCTATATTTCCAACTTCAATTTTGCAGTGAGACCAGTTTCACATATAGTATTACACTGAAATTATTTGGGCCCACACACGCTTCTCTTCTCACATGATGGACTCATTCTGATTTTGATTTCACATTTGTGTGTTGAAAAATGAGTTCAATATTGGGTACATATTGGTTATGCAATATATTCTTAATAAATAAAGAATTGCTTCTAAACTGTGTATGTGTATGTGTGTGTGATGTTTGCGTGATAGATTTTTAAAATAAAATTACCTGAACCCAGGTATACCTAGCAGTTGGGAACCTCTCAAACATTATTAGCACCACTAAAATGCTAACCCTACACAGAGGCCAGAGATCTAAGGCAATGGCACTGCTTTTTAAAAGATGTTTTTATTAGGACATATTCATATACAGGGGGGATTCATAGTGACAATACCAATGACACTTACATTGTAAATTATTTACATTGCCCCCATCATCTCTCCCCCTCAATCCCCTCCCCAACCCACTTAAAGCAATTACAAGGGGTTTCTTAGTTCTTTTTCATATAGGTATATAAAGTCCATCAACCATATACCATCACCTTAATCTCCTTCCTTCACCCTCCCTTATTAAACCTTATTAAACCTTCAACACTTCCAAGCTGATGATTATTACATCATCAGGATTAACAAGGAATTAAAACATTTGATTATGTCAAGAGAAAGTTTTCAAAGTTGTGTGCCATGTGCTATTGACCTCACAGCAGTTCATTAAGCAGCTAAAGCAAACACCACCTGTGTCGTCAAGCAGCAGTTGGAAGCACAGGAAATTCACAACCTAGAAGGAAATCTCACCCAGCAGATATCTGTTTTGTCTCTCATTGTCCACCCCCAGCTCATCCCAGGCTTCTTGTCCTACTTTTCTGTTGCTTATTTCCTAAGCTTTTCCATTTCCTCAGAAGCTCTCCTGGTGCTTCATGAAGTCAGAAAAATAGAAAGCTGTCTAATATACAAGGTTAGGAACGCACAAGATTTTCCTAAAGTCTTATTTGACCAGAAGAGAATTCTAGATAGGGGAAATCAAGCAGTGCTTTACATAAACTAGATATTTATTTATTCTTTATCTAATTTATCTCACCCGAAGGAGCACTTTCCTCAACTTTGGAGGTTCAAGTTATATTATCCCTCATGTGCAAAATCCTACACAAATATCCTGCCTCATACACATATATTAGCTGCTACTTAGCATAATATAGGATCTTTAAGATACTTGACAATATTTTAAAAAGGAAAGTGATACACAGGCAAGATTAGAAGCTGATTTAATATTTTTTCAAGTCTAGAACAATTGAGAGACATAAAATCGAATTAAATAAATGTTAAGTATACATGAAAGACACATAGATATGAATTTATATTTATGGTAAATAAGTATATTTAAGTTCATATTCAACACATTATCACTATATGAAAGCATGCTACATAACTGAGGACAGAAGATAAATCAAGACCAGGTCATGATCTGAGAGATCCTATTGTACGGGAGATAACACAACTCAACTGAATTCTTGTTGGGAGTGAATGCTGCCTTCCTAGAATTTCAGAAGGGGGTAACTTTCCAAAACTAAAAGTTCTTACGAGCTGAACTGTGACCCTCACAAATTCATATGTTGAAGACCTAACCTTCAGTACCAGAGAATGCTTTGGATACAGCATCTGTTAAGAAATAACTAAGTTAAAATGAAGTTCTTTTGGTGGACCTTGATCCAATATATCTTGTGTTATTACAAGAAGAGGAGATTTGGACACAGAAATTTATAGAGGGAAGATGGCCATCTAAGAATCAAGAATGAGACCTTAGGAGCCATCCACCATGCCAACATCTGGAGGTTTAACCACCACTATCCAAAGCTGAGAGAAAATAAATTTCTGCTCTTTACCACCTGCCGGTGTCGTAACAAACATATATAGATGGTGAGTGTCTGAAAAAGTAGCCTGGAGAGACATGATACCTCAGCAGGCTCTAAGATTATCACATGGGCAGAGTATAGGAAAAAAAAAATGTGCTCCAAACAGAGCAAACAGCACTTGCAAAATCACAGCACTGAGAGAAGACCCAGGGCATTCAGACATTTCCATCTAACTGGATGGCAGAATGGAAGCAGGAAAGATGAATGCAGAGTCCCAAGCAGAGTTCAGATCTTAGCAGGTTGGGTGTCAAGTGATCGGTTCACAAGATGTTAGTTTTCTCATAAAATTAGAAAGGGTTCATTGGTGATGCACTAGCAGAGTTGAATTTCACCCACTCTGCTTCACTCTGGCCATGTTATTTACTGTCTGAATCATGACACATCACCACTCCCACCTGCAATGGGGAAAGCCACATGCCAGAATCCAGGAAAAATCCCACCTTTGCAACAGAGCATTAATTAATTGGCAGGGAGTCTGAAAGGGTGTTACAATGGATTGATCATAACAGATGGAGACAAGTCGCTTGAGGAAGTGAACAGCTGGATTGATCTATATTTCTTTTACATGATCACAAACTCATAACAAAATTAATGCAACTTATCTCCAGAAATGAATAGTGTTTCAGAAGCAATAAGTAACCACACAGCTGAAATATTTTACTCTATATAGAAATACAGTCATTACATAAAACAAGAAATGTTCTTAAAACTATGGAAAGAATGACTGGGCTAGGCCAATAGAATTCTGCTTTTGATGAATATGACTTGAAATATAAAACAGACTTCTTCATTTTTATAAAGCAAATTTTAATGACATTGAGGAAGTCTGTTAAGCCATATTAAAAGACAGTGATTAAATAGTGACAAAATCCATGAGCTACAGGAACATACTTCCTTAGTTCAAATCCTGCTTTTACCATTTTTAGTTGTTTAATTTGTGGAAAGTCACACAGCCTTTCTGTGTCTCAGCTTTCTCATATTAAAATCATTTGAAGTATAATGATAAGCACAATGGTGTTTTGCAGATAGTAAACCTCAGACCCACCTTATATCATCAACCTCATGTGATCCATCAGGAAATGGAGGCAGAGAATGGTAAATAACTAGCCCAAGATGACAGAGCTCATGACAAAGTTGATATGCAAACATAAGCAATTTCTCTCAGTGTCCATGTTTTCACCTCTCTCTACTAGCATCATGTAATTATTCATTCCATTATTATGATTGTGTACTCTTGTTACAGGCATGTCTCCCCAATTAATCTGCTTGAAGTTCAGTTCTTTTTGTTCGAGTCTGATCTCACCTTACCTTGAGTATAAAGCAAGTTATCTCTTGAACTTTGAAGCAGATCTTGGTTGTTCAGAGTTCTGGCTGGCACCTTGCTCCCTCAGTCCAATTCCTCTCCAAAATTACCTCCTCCCGCTGCATGTTGACCTGTACCTGGATTTTAGTGTCTGACCAGTTTCTCTTGTTCAGCTAATTGATCTTGGAGATCTCTGACTTGAATCAGTTCATTTTTCTAAAGCTTCCTCACACAGAACTTAGCGCACCCATGATTTTGCAACTGCCTGTTCTCCATTGGCACCAATTAACTCCTCTCAGTGCAAATATCTTTCTTCCTTCTTTTCCTGACCTATGAAACTTCTTGCTTTCAGAAAAGGTAAGGGAGGCAAGGATTTATAAATGATGGGAGAGGGTACTGATAGAGAGTCTGGGCTTGGGGAAGGAAGTTCTTAGTTAGAACCTTAACCCTATTGTTTATTAACCATGTGACTTCAGATGATAAGCTTGACTTCTTTTGAACTTAATAAATAATCCTTCTGTGCTGAATGGATGACATTAGCTCTTTCCTCATGAAGTTCCCACAAGGATTAAAAGATGTAACACATGACAAGACCTAAACACTGATAATTGTACAAAATAAAATGCTAGATAAAATATCCCTTTATTATTTTAATTTCAAATAGCATAAGGCATCATAATTTCTTCAGAAATAATAGATATACTACAACAAATGACAATGCATGGGCAAAGTACTAATTACTTCCTACATGGATTTCATAAATTTGTATTCCTTATTTCTTTAACCCTGAAGTATTCCACTTTACCCCTCATACTTTATACTGCAAAATTATGAATTATTTATTCTTCCTCAAAAGACAGAATGAGTCTTTGTCTTTGCATAGTGTAACACTAAATCCTAAAATCCTAGCCCATTTATTGTTCCACCTGTGGAAAGCTTTTGCTAAACCTTGTAAACCAAACTCAAATAAGGATGCTACCTAGCCTTCTGCATGAGCCCATCAGCATTGTCCCCAATCCAAAGAAAATTAATATCCTGTGACCAATGTGCCCTCAGAGTTCACATAGTGCCTGATGCATTCATAAGGCATTGTTCCTTATTCCTCCATGCTATGACTTTTATAGGGTCTGCATATTTGTCAGCTTTATGTTACTACAATTAAATACCAGAGGCCGCTAACTTATAAATAGCAAAAGTTTGTTTAGCACATAATTTTGGAGGTTCAAAGTCCAAGACTGAGTGGCCTTATTGTTTTGACATCTGGTGAGCACAGTGGATGGTAGCCTGTCATGGCAGTCTGTATGTAAGAGAAAACAGATGCATTTCAAACAGAAAGGGTCAGAATACAGAGCTGGCAAGGCCATATTTGTTCCTTTAAAATCAACCTCCCACAACAACTTATAGGGTCACAGAAGAACTTCCAAGAGGTTTTCCACAAACTACACATCCCCATGACCTAAGAAACTCCCACTAGGCCTCAACTCCGAAATGTTACACCACCTCCCCAAAATACCACCTTGGGACCAAGTCTTTGACATTGGAGCTTTGAGGGACACCTCAACATACAAAACATAGCAGTCTGCTTCCTGTAGGCTAGTCCATGGTTGGATTGATAAAATGTCTACTTCAGAGATCTTGTGTTACTAAGTCCAGTTGCACACATTTGCAAGCCTTGTTCTGTAGTCTATGCTTTATTATTAATAAAGGGAATACTTTGACTTTTATTTGCTGAAATCTTATTTTACATCTCAGTTTATGACCCAGGTCATGACAAAGAAGAGTGTTATTTATTTAGCTTCTTGCAAGCAACTCTGATGAGTGGGTTATGGACCTTGAGAAATGAGCAAGGTATAAAACTTTGTAGAATATATTATGCATGGAATGATTTTGCTTTTGGCATGGTTTGAATTGATACCTGTCAACTGTAATTTCCTAAGCATGGGTCGTGCTGATTTTCTTAGCCTTAGAGATTACAGTCTGCATTGCATAGTGCAGCTGATTTTTCAGGTATAGAGTTAGTTTTATGAATGTGTGGCTTGCGGTATGTTGATGATGGCAGATTTCTACAGTTTACTATGGCAATGACTAGACTTCTGTGACAGATTATTTAGAATACCCACCAAAATGTCTGCAATTCCAACAAATATTTTAGCTGCCTGTGGATAGTTTTTAACATGTCAATGTTGACCGGTACTGAGCTTCTATGACTAAGGAGTAGGAACCACAAAAACAGTGCTGACTTCAGAGACCTTAGCAAAAAGGGTCAACAGAGACCAAAACTGGAGACAATATACCACTGAGAATTTTCAGGCAACTGTGACTGAAGAATACATCGTGTAAAAGGGAGTGAATTTACGAATGTGTTATGAATTTAAAAGGTGTTCTGGTTTTAAGTTGTTAGCACCAGCCTAGGGAGGAGGCTGGATCAGTTATTGCCAATTTCAGTAAGGATTCAAGTTGAAGAAGGAAATGTCAGGACTAGAGCTAGCACTGGCTGTTTCACAAGGTCAAGCCCAGCCTCTAATTCTCAGTACCAACTGGTTGCATTCTGATTCAGTAATATTTAAGCAATTAAAGGGAGTAACCCTCTATATAAACATTCTCTAAAAAGTAAGAGTGTTTTAGGTTTTAACAAAGATAAATAATGAAGAAACACCCTCAGTATTTCAGGACTGCAAATGCTTTCTTATAAGAATGGTATGTACTCCATGTTACTTGGCAAAACCTCCATTCTCAGTCTGTATTCTGTTGCTAATAGCTCGGTATCACAGACTGGGTAGGTTTATACAGAAAACAGGATTACTTTGGCCCAAGGTTCTGGTTTAGATTTGAGGGTACACATCTAGTGATGGTCTTCTTGCTGACAGTGTCCTGAGGAGGTATAAGGGATAATTTGGAGGGAGAAGGGAAGTAATCTAGCCAAACTGACTTTCATAGTAGAATCACTTTAGAGGTTTTTATTGCATTAACTCACTGATGACTAATTGTATGAAATGATTAATCTACTTATGAAGACAGCACCCTAATCATTACTTAACATCCCTGCCTTGTTCCAACTCTTAACACCTCATACTAGGTGTTATGACTTGAATATGCAATGCCTTCCCTGGGCTCATTTGTAAATTTGCTCCCCAGCTGGTAGCACTATTTTCAGAAGTGGTGGAAACTTTAGGAGGTAGGCCCTAGTTGAAGAAGTACGTCATTGGGAATATGTCTTTGAGGGTTATACCTAGTCTACCTTCCCTTCTTGTCTCTTTCTGTTTCCTATCTGGCATGTGGTAAACAGCCTCTGATTCCACATGCCCCTGTTACAATGATGTTCTGTTTCACTATGGTCCCAGAATGAATGGAGCCAAGGACTTCAATGTAAAACCTCTGAAGCCATGATCCAAAACAAATTCTTCCTCCTTTTAAGTTGTTCTATCAGGTAGTATGTTCCAGTGATGGAAAATCTGACTAACACACATGAAATTAAATTTCAATTCAAGTGTCAGAAGGGACAAACCACACCACAATCGATGAGGAATCATGGAATCCTGAGGCTCAAGGCAGACTTGGAAATCAAGAGATTTTGAATATGATTGTGAGGAAAACAAAAAGGCAAACCCCATTCTGACGTCAGACAGTAGTCATAGTGGATTTTAATGATATGGTGCTTAGTGCCAAAATTAACATCTTGCTGAGAAATTTTCCCAGTGGATTTTATCCCAAATTTCAGCTTTCAAACTTTTCCATAGACTGACTGGTATCTAAGAAAGGTCCCAGTCGGAACATTCACCTTCTTTTGGCATAAAACTAAATTTCTACAGTGATCTTTGGAGCACAAGCAATTGGCTTGGAAGTAATATTCTCGGAGACAACTTTAAGGTAATGAGAAACATCAGAAAATCATTGTTAAACAAATAAAATTTCTGAAGTCATGAAAGAAGAAATAAATCCTTTCTGAGAAAGATAGTCCTCAAATGCTGAAGGAATTGTCTCTAAAAACATGTTAAGAACCTTTCCATTTGAGACTGAGTGGACCAAAAATTAGGAGCCACTTTTAGTCTTTGAAAATTTAATTCACAAGCATAAGAAAAATTGATTTGGGATCTTAATTCTATGGAAATGTAATGTATTTGGACTTTAACTTGCAAAATAATTTAATCTCTCTATTTTAACATTTCCCAGTAATGTTATTAGTGGCAAAGGATTTATATATAAATCTGGGCCACCTCCTTATTGACATTTTGTTATTGGAATATAATTATGTCATTGCTCAAGTTTAAAATAGATCCTATATCAGGCTATGGTGGGCAATGTTGTCAGGAACAAAATGTGGGCTGAAAAACCAAAAAAAGAGAAAAATTCAGCCTTACAGTTGTTTTAGCTAATATGCTGTTCTGATTCATTTTAGAGTCTTCTAAGGTGTTGGGGGAAGTCAGCCCTGCTCAGTTACACTCCTGGAGGGAACTTCAAGGAGCAGTATTAGCATTGGGGTTAGGGGACACCTAGAGAGGAGAGCCAGTTTGCTTAGCTCCCTTGGTAGGGAAAGTAAAATGCTGAGAGGATACAAGGTGGAGTAAGGAATACAGGCAGGAAGAGATACCTTTCCTTTCTTGTGGGTTGAGATCAATTAGTGAAACTCTACCAACTCCAGCTTCTCTGCATTACTCATTATATCCTGGAAGCATTACTAATCTTGGAGTCATTTCCAAAATAGTAAACTATACAAACTAGATGCAACTTTTTGAAAGAGTCTGAATTGTCTTCCATTTCTTCCCATCATAAGCTATACAGTTCCTCCTGCCTGGGGTCAGACATTTGCAGGAGAGCTAATGATAGGTGTATGTAGAGGGATGTCCTCTAATGCCTCTAGGTGTCTTTCTAATTGTGAGGAGTATGCCAAGAGCAGGAAGCATACCTGCTTAGCAAATGTACCTACCCTTCAAGTTAAGCTTTGTCATTTATAAAGGTGATATTTTGCTTCTATTTAATGACTGATTAGCTCATTTTTGAGATTTGTTCTTCCTTATCAATATATGCAGGAAGAAAAGAGGGAATTTCAAGGTCTTTTAGGGAAAGAATGGGCCCAGAAATGAGTCAAGTCTTACTGTCTGGAATGGGTGTACTCTTATCTATGGGATGGTATGAGAGAGAATGGAGTGAAAGTGGTCAGGGTTATGTGGAATACGATCGTTCTGAACACTCTTACCATCTGAAGTAGCTCTGAGTCAGCATCAATTATCCTGTTCATCAGGTCCCAATGAGGCAAGGAAGGAAATTGGGCTGAATTGGTTTGGGTGTGACATCACCTCAAGCTGTCATTTAATGAGAAGTGAATCCTAACTACATTGATATTTCTTATTACTGTTTCCTTTCCCCTATTGATCAAGTCCTGGAGAAGTAAAGACCCATGAGAATATTTGTGGTGAAACACACTGTGAATCCCACAAAGCATACCCAGCAAAATGTGGGAAAATAACAACCATCCTTATCAGACAATGTCTTATTTTTTTTTGTCCAAATATAAACTCACTCGAACAGCAACGCTTTTTACTTTCAAACACAGTGAACTTCAGGTGACTAAGCCCTCTGATATTGCCTACTGTTCTTACAGTACAAAAATAGGCAGCACAATTTTCTATTGCACTGTAAATATTTCCCTAATTCAGGCAAGTATTCCACCAAAATCTTGTTGGGTATCAAAATAGTGACATGCCATCCATGTGTGGTGGAAGTAGAGTTGGACTTGTAGTTTTCTGTGTTCTAATCAATATTCTGATACATGCTACAATATTTTCAACTTAGTTTCTTAACCTTTTTAAGCTCTGGGGTTTTATTCAATATATAAAAAAGCATCACTTTCGCCTCATATTTATAATTGCAAATAGTAAGACTACATGTTGAAACCACAGTCCCTGGGATCAAGACCTGGCTCTGCCTTTTATTAGCTCTGTGTCCTTATTCAAGTGAAGTAACTACTCTCTGCCTCTCTTTCCTTATCAGTAAAATGTAGATAACAAATACATTCTATTATCTAAAGTTGTTCCAATAAAACTTGAGAGAATAAATGAAAACCTAAAATAGTGCTGGATATATAACAAGTGTCATAAAAGTGTTGATATTTGTAGTGATAAGATAAAGTCAAATTGTTTTGCTTGACATTGAAGAAACTTCACATTAGTGAATTAATCTGCCTTACAATGGCTTATGTGTATATAACAATGAGACCATTGCTTTCTCTGGATATCATGGAATTAATCCATGTTGATACATTATTACATTTCTAATGTCTGTCTACACTACAATAACCCCCCTTTCCTGCAGTTCAGCTTTTTCTAGTTTTAGTTATCACTGGTCAACCATAGTCTGAAAATATTAGATTAAAATTTCAGAAAGAAATTCATACATTTTAAATAACTTATGTTATATTGTCATAATTGTTCTTTTTTATGAGTTATATTTTAATATGCTTAATTTATGAGTAAAACTTTATCATAGCCTTGTGTGTATGGGGAAAGCAATATATGTAGGGTTTGGTTCTCTCCTGAGTTTCAGGTATAAACTGGGGGGTCTTGGAACACACTCCCTCACACAGATAGGAGGGATTTCTCTACCCATATGGGTTTCTGTTAAGTGATGAGGCAAACTGATCACTTCTGCCACACAGAAATTGACAAGGTCTCTGTCTTTATCAGTGACACCTATATCCTGTGATTTTGCAATCATGAATGGCACTTTCTGTATGTTCCTCTCCCACTTCTTTTCCAAGATAAATTCTACCACTTCTTTAATGTCTGTTTCAGAGGTCATCTCTTTAATGGAGATGCTTTATAGTAACTCTTTTTTAAAAAACCTTACTGGGATGGAGCCCAGAAATTTGAAGCAGCAGCTGCAAGGGGACATGAGGACCATGTTCATGAGACAAAAACTTGAGACATTACCCAGGTCCCCCAAACCTCCATTAGTTCATGCAAAAATTTCCCCTGGTGTACTTACCTCTGATAGAAAGACTGACATTTTCAAAATTATGAGTAGAATTCATAAAGCTATCTCTAGGCTACTTTGCAAGTTTTTGTTCTATGATATACAATCTGTTACTACAATGTGCCTGTCACTGAGTTTAAAGACAGGTTCCTTCACCTCTGGTCCGACCAAATGATTCATCTAGGGGCTGAGTGTTGTTCTGTGGTAGAGCACTTGCCTCACATGCCATGGAGGCTCAGGACTCCATTCCTATCATGACCAAAAGATTTCTAAAATTCTTTAAAAATTTAAAGAGCAATTATTTTTCCTAGCTTCTCCTTCAAACAGACTCTGAAACTTCTGTTACTTGAAGAGGGAAAAAAAATAAAAATAACACAGGAGTCTCATCACTGTGTTATCATACATGTGTGTGTGTGTTGTTCTCACATTCCTTCTTGACTTAAATCCTCATTGTGTAAGTAGGACAGAGAGACCCAGAAGTTTCATCAGAATGAAAAAGAAAATATAATGAATTGAATTCAAGACAAAAATTTGAAACCTATTGGAATTATTACAAATCCGGTCTTTTATTCACTGTATCTTAATGTGAATGGAAAGTAATCCGTATATTTTAATTTCATTGCCATACTAATTTAAATAAAAGTATTGCAAACCTTTGTTATTAATAACCACTCATGAATATTATGACAAGAATTAATTTTTTGCCCTGTAGTTATAGTTGTGTTTCCATATTCAAGTTGCCATTTCATTTCTTAAGCTCATTTTTTGGCAGAGGAGAAAAATATCAGGTAAAAAATACAACCTTAGAAAAAAGTTTAATAATCATAGTATTAGCACAAGTAACCTCCGTGCTATTAATCTGAAATCTGGGCCTTTGGCCCACATTCCAATAATTTTATAATTTTTATACAGATGAAAAGTACAGAGAGATGAAATTTGGAAAAGCTGATTGTTCCTAAGGATATCCAAAGGGGAGAGGAGACAAGCTGTACCCCAACTAGAAGCTATTATATGAAGCTGAAATTAGAAATATTTTTCACTACTTAAGCCCTAGATAGCATCAATGTGAAAATATCCCTTTTGCATTCATTCCTATAATGAAGCCACTATGTGCCAGCTAGTGTTTTGAACATATAGAACCCTGTGTCATCCTAAACTTCATGGGCCCTACCCCTCCTGCTGGGCATAGCAATGGACACCAGATCACTGATCCAAAAGACCTCCCAGGGATTTTCAAAGGGAAAACAATCTCAAAGAATCAAACCCTTTCTATTGATGGTAACCATGACCTGTGACTTAAGAGTGAGCAGTATTTCTATATCCCAGCATGCATGGAAGAGGAGAGTATGCAATGGACAAGCAATCAGTAAGACAGAGATGGTTAGAAATGTCTCTGGATTCTGGAGTTCCTGAAATCCTTCCAATACTTTTTCCATTTCAAGTTTGACTTCTACCTTTTTGAATTATGTTATCCCTTCCTCATGCAAATGCCTAGTCTATCATCATGGAGTAAGTGTGGTAATAGGAACATACCTAGAGTGTCACCGAGTGACAATTCCCTGTATCAGCATTGTGGAAACTATTACCAAAGAGGTTTGCTAGTTATTACTTTTGTTTTATCCTGTTAAAAGTTTATATATTTGTTTGAACATTGTTTTTGAGGAGAAAGTTTGGAGATTAGGGTGGTGAAGGATGTAAGGTAGGCATCGAAGGGATATTGAAAAAAGAGGGAATTGCAAAGACAAGCAGGATGAAGTACACGGATCTGGAAGTAATTCACAATGGTTAAAACAGGAGTTCATGTTGAGGAGTGGCCAAAGATATGCTTTCAAGGCACTGTAATTAGCTCTCTTAATTGTAAACAGTGTATCTCAGTTGTTATCAGGTTAAACAAAATGGCTCACTTGAAGTTTTTAGGGATAAAAATTCTGTGTTATGCCTGGTTGATTCATCTGACTTGATACCAATTCCACAGGTGAATCCTGGTAGTTCCAGGTGTGGATTGGTTGTCGTAGTCTAGATTCTGGTCTGGATGATGGAAAATTGTCCAAGGGCCTGACTGATCAGATTTGAGATGGACATGTGTCCCAAGTCAAGTAATCCCAGTATTTCCTGCAGCTGTTCTAACAGCAGATCTAAGATGCATTGTGCCTCAGGGAGATGTAAAACCGGGCACTGCTTTGCCACATTATCATGCAGAGGGATGTCAGCCTGCAATAGGTGTGCACCAGGACAAGACAGAGTAAGCCAGAGGTATGAGAGGACAGCAACACCCAGCCATTGGAATCTATGCATCCATCTTAGCCTGAGGTAAGACCCACTGCCTCCAGTTAAGTGACGGAGTTCATAAAATGTCCCCCTTGTTTTTCTTATTTAGATTGCATTAGGTTTCTGGTGTTTGCAACTGAAAGAAAACCAATTACACTCTGGGTATTGAACAGGGTTCCAATCATCGTGCAGAATATATATACATATGTGTGTGCATGAATATACATATATATGTATGTGCATATGTATATATATGCATCTACTCTGCAAATCATGCTATAAAATGCACTTAAGGGATAAGAGACCAGCATAGACATGATGCAGACCATTTTCATGATTTTACAGCTAAGAAAATTGAGGAGTAAAGAAGATATGTGTCTTATCCATGTAAGTAGAATTGCTCCCAGAGAAGTCACTTAATTAGTAACGGGTGAGTCACTTTATTTCAAAAGTGTAAATATACATATATGTTACTAATTACATATGATGTATATATGAATATACACAGATGTAGAATGAAATATATAATCAAATGTATATTGGTATTATAGATACAGACACATATATTTAAATGTAATGCAGTTAGCATTATCTGTTGATGACAGTGTTACTTGACTTTAGTCACTTTGCACAGAGTATGACCAACTCACAGAATGAGAACAGAATAATGCATCAGGACTTTGGAATCATCTTGTGTACCTCATTGGACTGGCATGACACAATGACAGAGAGGGACTGAGCTCAGGAGTGGAAGTGTCAAGGACAACTCTTATAACATCTTAGCTATTACTCTTTTCAATGACTTAAAGGTTTTGGCTTGCTTTTCTGGCTTGTCTTTCTGTTTTATATTTAGGATTGCTTAATATCATTGCCCAGAGCATCCAATCACTTCAGGTAAACATTTCTTTGAGAAGGGTCATTTCTGCTTTCCGCACTTTAACTAGCAGACTTGGTTTAGATTTGGAAGCGTTGGAGCTTTTCCCCCCTCTCATTAAAGCTGCTTATTATTAGGGAGGCTGACAAGAATTTAACAGTAGTAAGCCTCTGGCAAAGAGAAGAAAACTGCTTAATGCTCAGCTGTTAGCACCAAAGACATTAGCACTTAACAATAGAATTAAACTGTCCTTGGACACCAAGAAATTATGATGACATACTAATTGTTCTTTCTCTTCCAAAGATATAAGGGCAACTATTGTGACCCCATTGCCTGAGGAAGAAACAAAGAACATTAAATTCTTTTTGTATCCCATGTTCATATTCAAAAGCAAAATAAATTTTTATAAAAAATCTCATGCAAAAAATTTTAAAACTCTAAATCAAATAAAATATTTAAAAACACGTATTTTCTAAAAACAAAGGAGATTCATTAGTGTAGTGGAAAAGTAGTTATTTTAGGAAAAAAGTAATGGAATAAAAAATAAATAATAACAAAATCACAGTGTTAGTCTGAAACCAGATTGGAATATGACTTAATTTTATAAACAATGCCTTTCTTACTGAGAATGGAAAATTTGAGAAAAAAGCTTAGAGCAATGATTTCAATATCAAGATACATGTGAATAAAGAGGGAGACAAGGGAGGGAGGAATGTTATCAAGGTGGTCAATACTTGATATAGAGCTCAAGTGACTTCATCATAAGTTCAGTCTCCAAGTAATCATATGAACTAACATTTCATAGAATGACTCTTTTGAAGAGAGCTGGAAAATGTGATCCACAAAAGAAGAAATTATCCATTGACTTCAGTTTCCTACTGGTCACGGTAACCCCACAGGCTGTTAATACAGCTGAACTTCTGGATTGCACCTATGTTGGTACAAAGTGAGACTTTTCACACCTTGGTGACAACATGAAAGAGGCACACACCACCAGCAACAGGTGTATCCTGGAAAGTGCATCAGAGTTCATTGAGTTTGATGCCTAAGTCACTGGGAGGAAACAAGTATTCCAGCGGTTAATAGACAGATCAAAGGAAAAATATTTGAAGTTGTGGAAGAGGGAGACAGTTTTCTATCCAGTAATCTGTGATCTTAAGGTGACTTTAAAGAGTTTTTTTGAAAAGTAAGAAGTTATGCAAAAGTCTGGATATACAGTAGATATTTTATTCATGTCATAAAAGCAGAATATTTTGCTTCATCAAATTCAGATGATTTATAATGTGTGTCCATATTTATAGGAATTCTTTCATATCCTCACTCAAATAATTTCTGGGCATTTGGGAAGCAGGAACTGTATTACCCACACCTGTGTTTCCTTAGTCTGAGTAAAAGGCTGGTGCTGCCTGAACAGGCCTGAAAGAAAGCAGAGAAGGCAGCATATTCCAGGGTCAACACACAACATGTCTGTTTCAGATAAGATCAGGGTAGGGTGGTCGGAGTGATGGAGTTGGGAAGCTTGCTTTAGAAATGTTCTATATGTTCTTTGACATCATAAAGCAGTAAGGGAACACTTGGGACACTGAGAAAATAAGAAGGAAAAGGAAATTTAATTTTCATATTTTTTGGAATGTAGTTCTGGGTAGAGAGGTTATCTGTTGATTATAAGATACCCCGAAACAACCAATTTCATCAGGTTAAAGAGAGGAAGATCTAAACTCACTGAAACTCTTAAAGAGTTTCCCATTGTATGAGGCAAGAAATCTTTCTTGAGTCCTTCTATATCAATCCTCACTCAAAAAATCATCCAGTAAGGACTAAATTCAACCTGAGAAAATATAAGAACCAGCACGGTATGAGTATAAAACTCTTACAAAAGAAAAAGGAGGATAGAATAAAATAGGAAAAATGTTACACACACAAGAAAGAATGGAAAGAAGGAAGGAAGCAAAGAAAGAAGGGAGTGAGAGAAGAAAGAAGGAAAGAGAAAGAAAGAAACTTCCAATTACATCAGTATGGTAAACTAACTAACATTTGTTGCCCTTAACACAGAGAAACTAAAGCAGATACCTTAAAAGCAACTGAGGCCAATAGGAAAAGGGGACCAGGAACTAGAGAAAAGGTGAGATCAAAAAGAATTAACCTAGAAGGTAACACCCACGCACAGGAAATTAATGTGAGTCAATGCCCTGTATAGCTATCCTTATCTCAACCAGCAAAAACCCTTGTTCCTTCCTATTATTGCTTATACTCTCTCTACAACAAAATTAGAAATAAGGGCAAAATAGTTTCTGCTTGGTATTGAGGGGGGAGGGGGGAGGGGGGGTGGTAAGGGAGGGGGTGGGGGCAGGGGGGAGAAATGACCCAAGCCTTGTATGCACATATGAATAATAAAAAAAAAAAACTTTTTTTATCCAACACAGACACAACTAAATAACTAACATGCCGAAAGAATTAATGGAAATCAGAGTCTATAGTCCTATTTCCTGCATGGGGAACAGGATATGTTTCTTCTAACATCACCTATTTCTTGCTGCTTTATCCTACTACACTAAAATAAATACTTTGTTAAGAAACAGAATTAATGAAAATCTATTTAAGGTGTATGAGAAGGCATGAATGCAATACATCCCCAGATATAAAAGAAAAGAGGAAAATGATAAAATTCTAAAGCAGTTAGATAGAAAAAATGATCATCTAATTTTTTCTTAAAATGAGGTGAGGAGCAATTAAACTGATAGAAAAACCCAAAGATAGTGGTTGAAGTGGATAATTATCTTCAATTGACAAACAAAAATATTTCTTAAATTAAAATTCTACCCTCATGAATCTCTTTTTCCAGAAAAGACAGAAACAAGTGCAAAAGATGTCAGATGTATATTAATAAACACACTGATGGATAGTTATTAATAAAAGTTAAAAATGAAATTTCACAGCAAAAACTATTTCCGAACTACCATTTTAAACTTTAATCCACTTAGTAATACATATTCAAAGTAAATAAATAAAAAGGCCCTTTTACAAAAATGAATAGATACATAGAGCATAAAGAGAAAATTTTAACACAATTTTGTCAGAAACTGAAAGATCAATGGAAAATAGTCAGCTAACTTACCTTAACTGAGATATTAAAATTAGAAATGTCAAGAATGAAGCCAGCCAAAAGCAGTAGCTCACACCTCTAACCTCAGCTTCCTGGGAGGCAGAGATCAGGTGGATTGCAGTTCAAAGACAACCTATGCAAAAAGTGAATTCAATCCCATTTAAACAAGTAACCTAGGTATGGTGGCATACACCTGTGTTTCTAGCTATTCTAGAGGCCACAGGTATGAGTATTGAGGTCTGAGGTCCATCTGGGAAATAAATGTGAGACCCAATCTCAAAAATAACTAAAGCAGAAAAGTGTTGGAGGCGTGGCTCAAGTGGTAGAGACCCTGCCTAGCAAGCAGAAGGCCTTGAGGTTAACCCCAGTGCCTCCAAAAAAGAAAAAAACAAAGAAAAGAAAGAAAAATAAGGAACCAACTAGCATTATGTGTCCATGATGTGATTCAGTGAGAAATACAGATACAGGATGCCACCAGGAGGCTGACCCTGCCCAAATTCTTTAACCTGGTCATAACTGAACTTGGAAAACAAAACAAAAAAGAAAGAAAAACAAACCAGACAAATATGGGAAATGTGGGAAAGCTTTCAAGCTTGTAGCTTTGGAAAGGAAAAAGAAAACTAAAATCTCTCACATTAAATTTTAAATTTTAAAATTAACACACTTTAAGAGGATCAAAAAATCCATAGGAATTACATATAGTATGTGAAATGATTTGATCTGAAAAAGAAAAAAATAAAAGCAATGGTAGGAAACGTGCAGTTGAGAGCAGCAGTGTGAAACAGAGTACTATGTTTAGCAAATAAAATGCATGATGCTCAAGTAAGTTTCACCTGGGATGTACTTATATTTAAAATCCAATTACATCGAGTACCTTATATTTTGTTTGGTGACTCTACTGTGTGTTTAATGATGACATTAAATCATTATTTTCTGAGATGTAATAGTAATAGTTACAGGAAAAATATCATAATCTCTGTCTGCACTTTCAAATTGTTCTGAAAAACATATTTTCAGTGTTAACACTATGAACCTGGGTGAGCAATACTCTGATATTGATTTTTTTATTCTTAATGTTTTGATAAATTTTAAAAATTATAATGAAAACTTGACAAAATGTCAATCAACTCATGGTCTGTTTATAATCATTCTCCTTTAAATTTAACATATAAAATTGAGTTTTTCTTTGTGAATAATCAAATAGTTTGGAAAATATCCTATTTATGGTCTTTAAAAGATCGGCCAGATTAGAAGTAAATGATTTCTTTTAGGATAAAAAGTAAAGCAAAAATTAATAAAATATAAAAAATTGCACAAAATATTTAATAAATTTTATCTAATTATTAATTTTGAATTTATGATCTGGAAAGTTTGGATATACATTATTTTCAACCATCCACATTGCACTAACCAAGTGTGATTAGGCAACTCATCAAGCAATCACCAACAAATTTTCTAAAAGCTGTTATCATCACGATCTCTCATTACCACTAATAACATCACCCTCTTCTTCTAAACAAATATCTCATCAAATTACAAAAAGGAAAAATATGGTCATAATGGAATAATAAAAAATAACAAAATTTCTTGAACACAGTCAAAGAAATGTCTTATATACCCATAATTTCTTACTTTGAAAAAGAAGAACTACCTAAAACTAACAAAATAGACCTCAAACTGATAAAAAATAAGGAATATAAGGATAATATTAAGCCGAAAGGAAAGAAAGGGAGTAATAAAAATGGGATCTAAAATTTATGAAACAAAGCAACAAGCAATTAATTAAAAGAGGGTACCAATGAACCTAGTGTCCAGCTCTTTCAAAGGACTTTTCCAAAGCCCAAATAACTATGAAACAGTCAGACATAAAACAGAAAGATGGAAAATACAGTATTAACAAACCAGAATGAAATTATAGATATTTCACTGATTAACCAGGTGTGAAAAATATGCCAGTTATTTAAAAATCTAAATGATACTTCTCAAAAAAGTCAACATACTGAAAGCATTTCTGTTCTTAAAAGATGAATCAGTTCACCAGTCAATGAGAAAATGTCAGTAGTTAAATCCTTCCCACATATAAAACATTAGACCCAAATGGTGTTTACAGAGAAGTTCTGCCACACACTCAAAGGCAGGATGATTTCTGTAATATGAAAGAAACTTTGTTATTCTCTGGAAGGCTTCTGTTTGGTGACCCTTTCCTGCATCTAGGTAGTTTTCAGTATCTTCTCCTTTGCCCCAACAACTTCGGTGTCTCTCCAGGTACTTCAGTCCTCTGCTGTCTCCTTAAAATTGTCCACACAACTAAATAATTCCTCATTTAATACTTTCCCATAGTCAATCACCCCTTTCTTTCTACTAGGTCCTTGTTCAGTACAGAAACCAAGAGAAATATAAGGAAAAAAATTAGGGTGTGTAGGGGAAAAGAACCAATGTAAACCCTTGGTGGGTATGTTACAGTACACCACTGTGGAAAACACTATGGAGATTGCTTAAAAATTAATCATAGAATTACTATGATTCAGATACACCATTCCTGGGTACATGTGTGAAGGAAATGAAGTCAGCATACAATAGATGCCTTCGTGTCCATGTTTACTATGCTATTATTCTGCAGTCAAAATGTGGAATCAGTGTAGATAGCTATGAATAGATGAGTGGATAAAGAAAATGTAATAAACACATGCTGTGGGTTATTATTGAGACATAATGAGTGAAATCACATCTTTTGCATTAAAGTGCATAGAACTGGAGGACATTGTGCTAAGTGAAATTAGCCTGACACAAAAAGGCAAGTATCACATTTTTTCTATACTAAATGGAAACTAAAAAGTAAAATAAAGAAAGAAACTAAAGACCTGAAAGTAGAAGATGTGTTGTTAGAGACTGGGAAGAGTACCAGAGGACAGGAGACAAAGAGTAGAGAAGGGCAAAAGAGAGAAAGGGTAGATGGACATGATCGATGCACAATATATGTATGTCTTGAAATATTGCAGTGAATCCCATTAATTTGTGCAATCAATATGCTAAAAGTTATAACAAAAAAGAAAGAAAATGGAACCAAGGCAGAAAAAAAGAGACAGAAAGAAAGAAGGAAGGAAGGAAGGAAAGGGGAGAAAGGAAAGGAAGGGAGAGGAAAGAAGGAAGGGAGAGGGAGGGAGGGGAAGGGAGGAAGAGAGAGTAAAAGAGAAAATGAGAAAGAAAGAAGAAAGAACGAAGGAAGGATGGATGGAAAGAAAGAAAGGAAGGAAGAAAAAGAAAGGAAGGAAGGAAGAGAGAGAGAGAGAAAGAGAAAGAAAGAAAGGAAAGAGAGAGGGGGAGGAAGGGAGAGGAAGGGGGAGGAAGATAGAGGGAGGGAAAGAACACAAGAGAGCAAGAATGAGAAAGGTAGAAAGAGGAAGGAAGGGAGGGAGGGAGGTATAAAGATTGCATTCTGAAAGCTCTAAGCAGTTTATCTATGTTGCCTAAGCAGACCAATAAATGCTTAATAACTTGTATCTATAGAATAGGATCTTAATGTATCTGTTTATCAGACTTAAAATGAAGCTTCTACAGTATGCAACAATGTGGATAAATCTTAGGATATTCTGATGAGAGAGATAAGCCAGTCACAGAAAGGAAATTATTGCATGGAATATGAATGTGGTGGGTTGATTTTGAAATGTCTCCCACAGGCTCATGTGTTGAACACTTGGTCCCCAGCTGGTAGCACTATTTTGAGAGGGGGGGGTGGGAACTTTAGGATATAGGATCCCATTGGAGGAAGTAGGTCACTAGGGCTGTGTCCTTTGGGGTTATGCTGTGCACTGGCCTATTCCAGGATCCCCTTTTCTCTGTTTCCTGTCCTCCACTAGGTGAGTAATCTCTGCCTCATGATGTCCTGTGTCACCATGAGCTCATAATCAGAGGAGCCAAGGAATCTGGACTAACCCCTCTAAAATCATCAGTCAAAATAAATCCTTCCTCCTTTAAGTTTCCTTCTCAGGTGTGTTAAGTCACAAAGATGTAAAGCTAACTAACACAAAAGCTGATACAGGTAAGTGGTGTCACTGTTGCAATAAAACCTTAACATGTGGTTTTTAAGTCTTTGGAATTAGTTTGTAGGAGGAATTTGGGTGATTCTGATGAGGGCACAGAGGACCAGAATGTGATAGCAATATAGACAGTAAAGACTGTGCTCATGGGATTTCAAGTGGAATCAAACACTATTGTGGTTTGCACTAAAGTCCAATCCCCTATTGCTATGTTAGGAAAAGAATTAGTCTGCATTTTCTTGGTGAATGATATATGATTTGAATTTGACATAGTGTTTCTATGAAACTATTTAGGGCAGGGGCTAAACCACTAATCCTCAAAACACATTTTTGGTTTTGTGGGAGAGGCTGAGTTTAAAGATTTAAAGGTGATGGACTAATTAATCTGGCTGAAGAAATTTCAGTGCAGCACAACATTCAGGCTGTCAGTTACTGCTAGCTACATTTAGCTAAGGTTTATAGTGAAAATCAGAGGAAAATAAACACAGAACATAAGGACTTGAAAAGCTTGTACCTTGGTCAGAAAAGCCAATGTAAAGTTGGGGCCAAGGAAAACATGGTTTCTGAAGAGATTAGCTCCATTATAAAGAAGCCAAGTACTTTGCAATAGGAGATGGCTTGAGGGCATCTCAATTACTTGACAGACCCTATCCAACTCTTGCTCTGGGGTATATAAATATAAACTCATTTGAAAGACTTTCCCTTGAGAAGAAACTACTTCTTGGGAACCCTGCTTGCATGTGGTCACCTAGGAAGTTGTTCCCCTGGGATTTATTTCACTGTGTTGAGCAATCTAGGCACTTAGAGACTAATGCAACCTTGGTCCAAGGGGGTCCAGCTACTGCTTGAGCTAGTGGCAGACCTTGGCATCTTAAATGTGATGTGTTTTTTTTAGGCATGTAGAATGTAATAATTCCATGTCATACAGACTTCCACCCAGATTTCAAGGGAAAGCCTGGAAGACTAATCAATGTGTGACAGTTTTGGAGTACCTGCAGGCTGTCCCTAACGGGGTATTGCATGAAGCTATGAGGATGAGGCCTAAGCTTCAATGGAGACCCCAGAATTGTTGAATATCTCAGGAAAATAGAATGTCTGCTGAGAGAATTGAAGGCCACAGTGATGAAATAAGTGATGATCATTTTGTGAAATGAACCTATAGTCATGATTCATTTATAACATGATATATAAGAGTGTTCAAGAGGAAATGCCCTCCTAGTGTAATGTATTCCTCACTAGGAATATGGTCCTGAGGACCTCTTCATGGTATATTTCACTTTCAACTCTAACACATATATTGCATATTTTTAAAAGGATAAACATTTTTCAGGATGGTTAATATTTCATAAAGCCACTTCTTCAAATTATACTGCATGTCTACCCACAGTGGTTTTCAGAAACTCCTTTGGGTCTAAAACACTAATCTACACATCTGGATTGCTTTACTTATTCAAAAGGTGAACTTGAGCAAAATCTTGTTCTTTAGCACCTTGTACTTCTTCCTGAAATACAAGGACTCAAAATACCTGCCATTGAGTGATCTGATTAGAAGAGTATCAACTTTGTATGTAATCCTATTATATTTGATTATTAAGATAAAACAAGAAGTCCCTTTTGTGACATTTACCTAGGTTTCTCATACATATGGAGCTTCAATAAGCAAAATAAATGATGAATCAAACAATCGCATTCAAAAATCTGGATTTGAAGGCAATTTCATAATTGCCTTTCATAATGCTATGTTTGATATTCCAGGGAAAGAAGAGCAAAGTATTTATAATCAAATTTTACTATGGGGAGTCTCTGATAAAATTTCATTTTCCCTACTTCTAAAAATCAGTCTTGAAAAACTAAGGAGAAAACATGTGCAAAGACAGCTTTAAATACAAAAAAGTAAAAAAAGTTAAAAGTGGTGAAATAAGATTTTGGTTACAAGCACGGGGCTATATTTGGTATTTAGAGAGCATAAAAGGATATTCTGAGCTTCAAATAAAATATATTTACAAAATTTAGATTCTTTTTCATACACTATTTCTTGTTTGCTTTCCCTTTGTTTTATATTGTACATGATGTTTTAGTATAATAGTACTTCATTGCTGCATTATTCACAGTAGCCAAGATGTGGAAAAATCCCAAATGCCCATATATAGCACATGATTGGATAAAGGAAACACGGTATGCATATGCATTTGAATATTATTCAGCCTTAAAAAAGAAGGCATCCTACTTTCTATGAACATCTATGAACCTGAAAAATACTATGGTGACCATAATGCCTCATCTCAGAAAGACAACTAATATTGACTCCGCTCATATGAGATATCTAAAATATTCAGACTCTTAGAAGTAAAGAAAAGAGTAACAGTTATGAGTGACTGAGGGAGAAACGGAGTGGTTCAATTGGTATAAAAGTTTAGTTAAGCAAGTTAAGTTCTAGAGATCTTTTGCACAACATAGAGCCTATAGTTAACATGCTATTTTGTATACTTAAAATTTTCTTGAGAGTAGATCTCATCTTAACTATACTTACACAAAAAAGGAAGTATAAAGAAACTTTTGGAGGTGATGGGTATGTTCCTCACCTTGAGTGAGGTAAGGGCATTTTTGATATGTGCATATGTACACACTCATCAAACTGCATACATTAAACGTCCAGAAGTTTACTTGTTTTCATTTTGTTTTTATATATCAAGTCTGCCTCAATAAATAAGCTTTTAAGTAGGAAATCATCATGACAATGTAGGTGAAATGCATCACACCTTCAGGAGACCTCTGAGCGCGCTCTACCTTGAGATTTCTGATTTGATTAAATTTTCAAGAAACCTTAATCAGAGTTGTGTTTTTATGTTACAGTCAGTGAAGTCAGCTATACATACTCAGAAATAAAACCCATTTCCTCAATATTCAGACTAGTATCTTGGTTTGAATACTTGTTATTTTCTTTTTGTTTACTGTTGTGCTGCTTGGGGGTACATTGTAACATTTACAAATGTTCTTACAATATATCAAATATCTCATGCTTAAATTGACCCCACTCATAATTCTCCTTTATCCCCCTATTCCTGGATAGTTGCAACAGGTATCATTTTTCCATTTACATACAAGTGTACACAGTACTTTACTTGATTATCTGCAACTTCTTAATGTATCACTAATGACATCTCAATTGTGAGTGGACATTCGACAGTGTTGCGTCAACAATTTTAAAAGTATGTCCTAGAAACTGCCAAACTCTAAGAAAGAAAGCATGGTAAAAGATGCTTTTTGTTTCTAACTGTCACACAGTCTTCACAGTCCCCAAATAGAACGATTTAAGAATGCTTGATTGGCAATATGCAACTTCCCACTGGCTGTCTCTTCCTCTCTCCTCCCTCCACACATTTTCACTCTCTGCTCTCTCCTTGACTGTGATTTCCTGCCTGTGTTATTGGTAGATACCTAGCACTCTGGCTAAATCTGAGAAAATGGTGCCTTTTTCCAGATTCAGCATACATTAGCTCCCACATAATACATCACCCATGACTTTTTAAAATATGTACATTTTGCTTAGACAACCTATAATGTCCCTAAACTTTTTGGGAAAATACTGAAAATTTTGATTTTTAGAATACAGGGACTATGAAGAAAATGGAGAGAGGATACAGTAAAAGTGTACTATACTTTTAAATATAGTTGCATATTAAGCCTCGATGTTTCCTTTGGGGTATGTCTACAATTATCAGTGCCATGTGCCATAGACCAACTATAGCTGCATTTGGTTTTTGTATCTTCCAAAAGAACAGCAGAGGGACTTTAATCATTCAGCAAAGCAGTTTCACTATACCTCATGTGTTAGTCAGCCATGTGTTTGTCTCTGGGCCAAAAAACCTGAGAAACACAACTTAACAGAGGAAAATATACTTTGGCTCACAGATGAGAAATTTCAAGGCGTGATCCATTGTGGTACTGAGGTGACACAGAGCATCAGAGCAAGGAGCTGTGATGAAGCAAAGCTGCTCACCTCATGGTGAACAGGAGGCACAGAGACACATACAAAGAGGAAGAAGCAGGGAACAAGATACCTAATTCGAAGGCATACCCTGAATGACCTATTTCCTCCAACCAAGCCCCATCTCCTCCTCTGCACCCTCCCAAGAATGCCATCATAATATAAATTTATCAAGATATTAATCCATTGATTAGGTCAGAAACTTTACGAGTCAAAGCCCATTATGTGTCAACTGAGTCCCATAAGCACCAGCTTGCATCCTCAAACTAACCAAGTTATTAGAACATAGGCAATCTAGATCTCTTTATAATGGATAGTCATATATACACATATATACTTACAGAGGCATTCAAGATGCTATTTTTGTCACCAAGTATTCCATATCTTATAATTTGACATAAAAGACACAAATACCAAGTAAGAAGGGAAGGGAAGGGGAAAAGAGAAGAGAAAAGAAAAGAAAAAAAAAAGAGAAGAAAAAGCAACCACTTTTCTGTGTCTTCCTCTTTGAAGCTTGGCCCTGTGACTAATTGTAGTTGAGGAATTATGGTATGAATATGGAATGCTCCTCCAGGTCATGTATTCCAGCACTGGGAAATCAAGTTCCAAATGTGTGAATTATTTTGCTTACTGTGATATTTTTCCTAGTTTCTTATACTATTTTGGTAGAAAAATATTTTTCCTTAAAAATAAATCAGAAAATTTGAAGACCACTATGCTAAATTCAAATTGTTGCTGTATAAAAGTAAATATTAATATTTACCAATCCTTATTTCAGGACAGAGATGTTTAGCAAGATCCTATTTTAAGGACTCCATATTTGCTGTTGCAGCTAAATGGAAAAGTCATTCTCTCTAAACCCACTGAGCTTCTTCCTTCAGTCCTCCAAGTATCTTTAAACATGAATTTTCTTAGATGTCTTTTCCATATTATCTTTTATTTAATATTTGATGACCATTGCCTGAATGTTTTTATTACCTCTTATCCCATTTTTCTTCATATTATTTATCCTTACCTACTTACCTATTATACAGTTTATTTTTATTATACTGTTCTGGATGTTTTGTTCTGCCTGCACCCTCACACATGCACAAAAATTGAGCTCACAAGAGCAAAAAACTTGTATATTCTGTTCCCTGTTAAATGCCTACTTTCACCATTAATTCTGGGTGTATAAGTTTTTGCTTAGTAAATATTTATTGATTGATATGCATCATTTCTTTTATTCTTCACAATTAATAAAAATAGATTTTATTCTCTATGCTTCCATGTCCAAAGATAGTAAATAACTGTCTCTAATACTCTGGGTAAGTAACAACCTTACTCTGAAAGGTGACTTGATGAAAGGGGTAGCAAGCCAGCTGGACAATATGACCAAGGGCTGACACAGGAAGATGAAAGCTCAAACCCATTTTGTAGGAACACAGGAGTCAGGGTGAAATCCATCGATAGGAACTCATGAAGGAAATTTTCTTGGGGATGGACAAAGTTAAATAGAAAGGAAAGTCTGTGTAGAGAGGGAGTATTAACAAAATGGAGATATTCGAGAATAATGTTTATGACTCAAATACAGGGCCAACATTGTGATGACTAATGACTTAGAAGAAATAAGAATTTAAATGTTTTTCAAAGACATTATGTAATCAGTATTTTTTTTTCACTAAAGCATGCCTGCCAATGGCACCAATTACTAAGCTTCTATGGACAAAGAAACACTGAGATTTCCCATAAAAATCACAAAAATCACATTGTTCTATTTTGAATAGATAAACCATCTATCCAAGAGGTAAAAGCTTGTGGGACAATGAAAAACCCTTCACAGAGCAGCCAATGGGCCTAAGAGTATAAGTCGCTCCACAAACCATTTCTATTTCTTTTGTACATTATAATTTCAAATGAAGAATCTAAAAGCCTGAGAATCTCTTTTCCTGCTTAAGGTGAGCACAGTGAGCAAGCTTAAGAGGCAGGACACAGCTCAGGCCAGGCTTCTGGACAAACTCCTGACCTGAATTTGGCCAATTATGTAAGCTGAATTCTTTTAAAGATGGAAAATAAATTAGTTCAACAAACATACAGAAATGAATAGAAAAATGTTTAAGAATCTTTTTATTGCTTAAATAAAGAAACCTAAAACCTGGGATTAGCTTTGATTATCCTAGAAGAACAATATCAGGTTTCAAAATCACTTTGTAACAATGAATTCTGAATTTGAGTTGAGCAGAATTAAAATTGCTCAAGTGAAGCTAGAGTGGCCCTTTTTTCCTACGAGTGAAAGTCTGAAGGACAATGGTTAAGTTTTCCAAAATAAAACATTAAAATGAGCTTCCATAATTTACTATGGATAAACAAGATAGATAGCGTCATGGGTTGATTCATTTACTTGTTAATCAGAATTGTGTATTAATATGTCACTATGTTTTGGCAGTTTTGGTTTTATCTTTGAATATTTTCTGTCTATGAAAATAATTCCTTTCATGAGCATTAGGAAATTAGAGAACATGTATAAAACTGCTGCTGTTAATATCATTTTTCCAGTGATAAACTAATTCATCAGGCAAGTTGGCATGAATTAATTAACCAGCTAACATAACAACAAATAGCTGTACAGTACTTATTCTCTGGATCCATGTTGCACGTAGAACTCATTTTATATTCCCCATAAATGCAATGTGCTATTGTGCTTCCATTTAATACTAATGGGAACTGAAGCAGGGATATTAATTAACTTATCGAAGGGTATAAAACTTATATGTATATTGGACTTAATACAACTTAATATTAGACTAAAGATTTTGGGGACATAAAAACTTGTACCACAAATGAATCATTGTCTTAAAAAAAATAAAAATCCTAAGATACTGTGCTAGTGGAGGAATGAATAAATGTGTGGATTAATCAATTGAGTAATTAATAAAAGTGGTAAATAATAATGCATACTCTATGATAAAAATGTTGTTTTCATGTTTGGTGAATTAAAATTCTTTGAAGTCCACAGAGAAACAAATATAGAGCAGAATTGTTATTTGAGGGAAATGAAGTAATTTTGAGCTTTACAAAAGCAATCCAATTAAATCAACAATTGTATATTATTCACATAATACTTAAGAGCCATTGAGATAGATCCTAAGGATATAGAAACAAATGTGATACATTTGCTGTTCTTAACAACTTTCTAGTGGGAGAGAAAGATTTGTGAGCAAATAATTGCAAGAAGGTTTTATTTAGGCAATAACAGAATACAGAAAAGTTGTGGAACTGTTATAGAAGAGAAAGACGGGCAGAGTGTTTTTCTAAATGTTGACAGAAAATTCATACGGATAACATTTGTAACTGAATTCAATTGCCATTCGGGGCACGGAGGCCTCGTGCCTGGGCCCCCATGCTTTAAATTTGTTTGAACTCTTATTTCAAACTTCAGTGAACATTGTCACTGAATGCTCTTCATAATGTCCCATAAATGGGAAATGGACCTGAGCTCAGTTTTCTGTGTTTATAATGCCAAATGATGCTGATGTTATTAGAGTAAATTAGTGCTGTAGGATTATTTCTTTAACTAGAAAAATATGCAAATGTCAATTTTTTTTACATGGATGCTATTTCCAAAACCAGTGATCTCCTTTCATGACATTTCAAAATGACATCAACAGAACCTCTGTTCTAAAACAGACATTTTTGTAACTCTATGTATTTTTCCCTTGTGGATTTGCTCATGGATATTTGTATTTCTTTCATCTTTGAAGGAGGAGGTATTATTTGACATTTAACATGCTTAGTTGAGATGTGCCCAAGGTAACTCAGAAAAAAATGTGAAATGTAACAAAAATCTAAAAGCACAATTACCTGCTTAATGACTCATAATTTTTGCCCAGCAATGCAAGCTGTGATGGATGCAAGTATTAAACACGGACAATGCAGGTTTGAGATGAAACCACAACAAAAAGTATTTATACAGAAGTTAACAGATTTTCAAAAGTCATCAAAAATTGATATACAGATTTATGAAATAAGGATTCAAAACATCCAAGAGCTAAAAATTCCCAAAATTCTAAGACAGTATAGTAGCCTGGGACAAGACTAGAGTGATAGAGAAAAGAATTACTCCTGAGACCCTCTCATGTCATATGCTAAGATTACATACAGTTATTGAAACAATATGCTCCTTCTTTGAATGCTTATTTAGAAATGAATTATGTAGCATTTAGAGGAGATAGAAAAGGGGGAGAGGAATCACATTTTTGACTAACACTAAATTTCAAACAAAACACTTGCCAATACAATGTGTAAGATGTAACGTGAACTCTGCTCTCACAAAAAAGAACCAATTTTAAGAAATATATATACATATAGGGTGAAGATATACGTTATCTGCAACTTGGATATGTTTATTTTATACTAACATAGCTTAGAACTTTTTATAACTGAAGTCACATAAATAGTAATCATTTATTATTGGATGAGTTCATTAAGTAGACAATTTTTCTCCAGACACAGAGTCTTTCTTTTGGATGCCAAGTAACAATAAAACAGAGGCCTGCAGAGTGCACCAAAAGTCTGTCTCTCAAGACAGCAGACTCTTTGGAAATCTTATTTCAAGTCAAAAGTGTATGCCATATCTTGGACTATATACATTTTTAGAATATGAATAATTAAGCCTATTTCTTTGGGAGAGAGCTCTAAATTAGGACATAGGCAACTCATTCCATCTTGAAAAGAGCTCCTTTCAATAACCTAACTGGTGACCTCACTCAGTATACTTAATTTTGCTGCCTTCATCATCGTCATCTTTAAAATAGGAGTCAGACCCCTGCTTTTCAAAGTGATCTCTAATTTTCTGATTGGTGCACTGTTCCTTTTCAGCAATTATGTTTCTGCTGCTGATCAGTAAAATTTCAAGTCCTCACATCTCATGATCCGGTAAGCAGTGGCTCCCAGTGTCTAAGAGACCATTCCTAAGGATCTTTGAAATGTTTGAGCAATGAGAAGTGCATAGAAAGATGGAATCCTAACCAGGCTTTGCTTATGGTCCCTTTATACTCTTCTGAATGGATTCTAGTTCATTTATAGCTTAGACCTTACAAAGCCATGGCCTTAATCTTAGTTTAGTATATGCTTACTTCTTTGTTATTCCTTTACCCTCCACATTTCACATTTGTCTTTTTTGTTTATGTAACATCTTTATTTACTTATTCCTCAACTAGATAAGAAGGGGGAAATTAATAAATATCATTTCTAGTCTCTCATAACTAAAAATGCACTCAATTGTAATGCATATACTTGAGTAAAGAAGAACCTTGGAAGGCCAAGGAAAGTGATAGGCTTCATTTCTTTAATGTTTGATGATAATGCAGAGTTCAATGTGTTCTTATGGACTTAGGTGTTTTTTTCCTACCAACTAAGTACCCTGAGCCTTTACTGCACCAGTGGTAAACACAATTCATTAACCAGCTGCAGCATCAGAAGAGCTCATTGCTAATAAAGACATATAAAGACAACTCTATTCACTCAGCTTCATGTCAATTTTCATTTTCTTTCAATTCAACTCAGAACCTTTACAGTATCTCTAGAAAGAGTCATTAAAAAATTAAAATACCCATACTCTTTAAAAAATATATGTGGTTCTATAGGATACTTGCATATGGAATAACATTTGATGGATACAGGACTAAAATAAAATGCATGATATATTTTTATTTAATTATTGATAGCTTCTGAATTAAAAATTAATATTAAAACTCATAGGGGTAGAAGATCTAAGTATAAGCAGTAATCTCAATGAAAGCTAAATGTTTTTTGTAAACTCAATTTACTTATCTGAAAATCATGTTATCTTTCTTTAACCCACCTTCCCCCATGCCAGGCTTAGGTCTAAGCTGAGTCCTTCATTCCAGTAGTTCACTAATCTCCTTCAATCAAGGTGATAGTGTGGCTGTGTTTTCAGAGCCATTCCCAAGGTTGATGAGCAGGTGCCACTCTCAACAATGAAGACCTGGCTGTACTTCCTTGAACTGTGACCCTTTTGATAGGTTCTTCATGTCATAGCTACTCGACTTTTCAAAGCAGCAATAGAGAAAGAGTCTCTCCACAAGATGAACTTTGTGACTGAAGAACTTTCATCTGATTAAACCAGGACCACTCTCAAAATCTTCCCTTTGATGAAATTAACAAACTTAGTTTTTTTTAAACTTTATTTTTGTTTCTTATGTAATTAATATTTTAGTCTTAGTCCTTTGACAGCAGCTCCATTGCAATACTAATAAAATTTTCATGGTGGATTTTTAACTCTTGTTCTTGTTTTTGACCTTTAAAATAAAGTACAAAGCTTCTAAGTATCAACTTTTAATATATTTCCTTTTGAACTTTGAAAAAAATTTCTATTAACTTCAGGAACTTATCTTTTACGATTAATTTGCTGTGTCATTTTTTAAATTACCATGCTTTAACTTTTTGGGAATGTTATTTTCCCCTAGGTAATAATTTCTCATGTAATATCTTAATGGAATATAAGCACTTAATTTACTATCTTTGAACTCTGTTTATGTTCCTAGGATAAGTGCTGCCTCTCAATTTTTATATATTTTAAAATGTCCATAATCTTCCTTATATATGAATGTGTTTTGACTATGATATTACTTTCTTTGAATTATTTAATTCTGTTTTAAATATTTAAAATAAGTTGGAAATTTAATCAAGGAAGTAGATCATCACTACAATGAAAATCACAAAACACTGATAAAAGAAATAGTTCCTTCCAAAAAATGGAAAGAACTCCAATGTTTATATTCATTTTAAATAACTTTGTTAAAATATCCATACTATCGAAAGTGACTTAAATCAATAGATACATAAAAGACTCCAAATGGATAAAGCAATCATAAGCAAAAAAAGAATAAATCTTGAGACTTCAAAATACTCAATATCTAATACAGAGTTATGCAAAGAAGAAAGCAGAGTACTTCTTCTGACACTTAGATGTGGAACAGAGTATAGAAACAAGAAATAAGCCATGCACCAGCAACCAAGTGAATTTTGACAAAGGTGGGATAAAATCATACATTGGAGAAAATATAGTCTGTTTAATAAATGGTGCTGGGAAAATTAAGTATCCATATACAGTAAAATTAATTTATACCCTTATCATGCACATTTTATATGAATCAAATAAAAATGGGTCAAAGACCAAAGTGTAAGACCTAAAACTCTAAAACTACTAGAGTAAAACATAAGGAGAGCACTTCAGTACATCAGCACAGGCAATGAATTTTTGGATAAGACTCCAAAAACACAAGCATAAAAAAAAATAGACATACAAAATTATATCAAACTGAACACTTCAGCAGAGTAAAAGAAGGAGTCAACAGAGGAAAGAGACAACCCACAGAATTGGAGGAAATATTTTCAAACTATTCAACTATTTATCTGACAAAGGATTAATATCTCAAATACATAAGGAGCTTCAAAAAACTCAAAAACAAAAGGCAAATAATTCAAATAAGAAGCAGACAAATAATCTCAACAGATATTTCTGAAAAGAAAACAAATAGTTAATGAGTATATGAAAAAATGCTTGACATCACTAATTACCAGAGAAATGTAAATCTAAACCATACCCCAGCTACTATCAAAAAAAGTAAACAATAACAAATTGTTGTCAAGAATGCAAAGAAAAAGAAAATCTAACGCATGCTTGATTAGGATATAAACTAGAACAATACGGTGGTTCTTCAAAAAATTTCAAAATAAAACTCAGTATGATCTCACTACTAAGTATATTCCCAAAAGAAATAAAATAAGTTCATCAAAGAGGTATGTCTTCAGTCAATGTTATTACACCATCACTCACAGTAGCCAAGACATGGAAACAACTCAGGTGCCACTTGACCAAGGAATAATTAAGGAAAATGTGCTTTATCTACAAAATGGGCTATTATTCAGCTTTATAAAGAATGAAATCCTGCCCTATGGAACTGGAGGACATTATGTCAAGTGAAACAAGCCTGGAACAAAATACAAATACCACATGCTCTCATTCACATATGAAAGCTAAAAGAGTTGATTCCAAAAAAGAAAAGAGTAAAATAGGGATTACTAAAGGCTAGTAAATAGTAAGAGGACAGAGAGAATTTGGATAATGGGTGCCAAATAAAGTTAGATAGAAGGAATAATTAGCACTGTTACTATAGCCAATAACAATGTCTAACATATTTTATGAAAAAATGGAAGAGAAGAGTTTGAAGGTTCAGAACACACACAATGATAAATACATAAGGAGATGGAAACACTAGTTAGCCTGATTTCATCATTACACATCTTATACATGTATTGAATCACCACCACCCTGTATAATATAAATATGCATAACTATATGGATTGCAAATTTTTATGTTTCTATATTAATCTAAAGTGGATGCACATGATAAAGATTGCCTAACTCTTAAAATTTTATGAAAATGTGAGGGCCTAGTGAAATTCTTTTATTATTTTTTCAATTTACATATTTCTTTGAAATCATTTTCTGTATTTCAGTATGTCTTCATTCAATTTTGACATAGATATTCCTGTTTTTAAAACATAATTTTAAAAGTTGTTCATTTAAAAAATATTTACAGTACTTTCTCTTTGCCTTAACTTACTTTAGACGTTTGTTTTCTTTAATTACTCTTGACAAGAGTTATCTATTTCAGTGGTTAGTTCAAAGTGGTCTGTTTTAACCCTCCTTGCTATTGTATTTTCAATTTTATCAATGTTTATTCTCTCTATTACAATTTTCTTCGATTTAACCATCACATATTTTTTTCTTATTGTCGTCTAAACTTTTGAAGCTGAAGCCCTAGTTCCTCCTCCTCCTTCTTTTCTTCCTCCTCTTGTTTTTCCTCCTCCCCTTTCTCCAACTCATTTTCTTCATTTTGGCTTAATCAATTGAAGTACAAGCTTTCATAGTTTGATACTAATTTAACTGTATAGTACAGACTTTGATATGTAGTATTCTTATTTATAATTCTGATCAACTTATTTTATAATTTCCACTGCCATTTTTCTTTATCTCATTATATATTTATATAATATATTTTAGTGGTTTTCTCTGAATTAATAGCAGTTTGCTCTAGGGACATGATTCATGGAAGTTTTACTTTAGAAAACACACCAAATTTACTTTTATTATAGTTTGTAACTGAAATTTGTGAACATTGCTAAATGACAGATATTTTGTTCCTTTACAAGAATTCTCTCACTCTCAGTCATCCTTTCATCTCCTTTCTTTCTTTTTTCCTTTCTCCTTCCTTCCTTTGCGATCACTAGACATCAGATATTATTATTTCAGTTATCTGTATTCTTATTAAATTTTTTGTGCTTGATCTAACCATTTCTGATGGAGTTGTGCTTAGAATTTATTGTGAGAGCTGTATCATAGTGATACTTGAAAATATTCCTTTGTAGATAGCACGGCACCATGAAGAGAAGTTTCCCTAGGGTTAAGGAAATCCCACCTAGCATTCTGACATACTTTTCAGGAAGCCCATTTTTGTATCAACTCATCAGAATAAAGTACATAATGGCATAGCTAGAAGAACTGGGGCAGAGCCCAGTACAAGCAATATACCAATCTCAGTGATATCTTTGTATGTTTTCCAGCAATGGATCCCAATCAGAAATACCAAACAACTGGAAAAGCTAGTTTAGCTGCTCTCAGGAATCATGAGAGGTTCTGCACGATTTGTATACCTAGACAGTCACTTTCTATCCCCAACCTCTGACCCTACTCTAGGGAGATACTCTCACTAAAATGCAAGATAACAAAGAAAGGACTAGTTATTCCCTAACTGAGAGATTACAAAGTACTCAAAACAGCCTTAAAATCCACCCAATACCCCAACCACAGGGAAGACATCTGGTACAGTGCATTTCAAGAGCAAAAACTAGGTCTGCCATGTCTGGTAGTTTGAGCAATGATTGGCTCAGCCTCACATCTCTCCCTCCACACATATGGGAGATCAGAGAAGCAAACCTCAATCATGAATTTATACTGAACTTAGAGCCTAGTTTTATTCATGTCAAACAGCAAGTATACCTAATGTCAAAGCCTACCCTATAATATCAAAAGTGGTACCACCTAGCCAGAGAATACATCCTGTGGCTTGACCCAATCAGAGTGTATTACATGACTCAGCTAATAGCTGATTGCAAAATTGTACTGCCCAACAATGAAGTCCAGTCATAACTTTTTTCAAAGTCAGAGGTTAAACTAAATAATGAAAATCTATCCTGTAACACCTGTAAAAGGTGGAAAGGATGGCTGCCTTATCAAATGTAGACACAAATGCAAGGACACAAGAAGAACAAAGAACCTCAAAATTATGACTATTTCAAAGAAACTGCCAAAGCTCCACAACTAGACTATTAAAGAAATGATTTGTGAAAGAACAATGAATTTAGTGTATGCTCAAAGAAGCTCAGTGAACTGAGCTTCTATAAAACAATGAATAAAATATAGATATAAATTGATATTTATGTTAATAAAAATTAATTACATATGAATAAAAATTAAACATAAGAAGCAAGATATAAAATGAGTTTGAGAAATAAAAGGAAACAATAAAAGTAGAAACTAAGATATGAAAAATACAGTGATTAAAATGAAAAATGCCATAAAAGTTTTCAGCAACATGCTCAAGTAAACATAACAATATTTCAAGAGCTTGAAGATGGAACATTTGAAATTATACAGTCAGAGGTAAAAACATGGGAAGAAAGAAAAATGATAAAGAAAACCTATTAAAATTGTAGAACATCACTGAGGACCTAATAGTTATATATTAGGTTTCTCAGAAGGAGAATGTTTCAAAAACATGATGTTTGAAAACCGTCTAAATCTGTAAAAAGATGTCACTATCTAGCTACTGAAAGCACCAAAATCCCCAGCCAGTTAACCCAAGTAAGAATTAACCAAGGCACATACTAATTACACTCAAAATTAAAAGGTAAATAGAAAGTTGTAGAAGCAGAAGGAGACAAGAAACATTTCACATGCAAGAGAGTCTCAGGGATTGTCTTCAGAGTCTCAGCAGAAACCCAGCACACCAGGAAAGAGAGGGAGGATATGTTCAATCTGCTAAAAGAACAATAAGAAACAAAAAACAACCAATATTAGTTTTTCCAGACAAGCTGCCCTTCAGAAGTGAAGGATAGAGAAAAACATTCTGAGACAAACAAAAACAAAGTCAATCAATATTAGGACTGCCTGGTAGGAACTACTTAGTTCTCTAAGCTGTTAATTGACAACACTAACATAACTCAAAAAACATAACTAACATAAATCAAAGTTCTGTAGGATAAGTAATACAGAGCCATATTCAGAACACTCTAGACTAATGTAGTAATAGGTAAAGCAATGTTATTAATGGTTATTATGAAAATCTATCCCCTAAAGTTAATTGTAATGGGATGCAAGTTACAAAATAATGCAAATTTTGACTGCAAAACCATAAAACATAAGGGAAATTAAAGGAAGACCTGTATGAAATCAATATTGGCTAGTTATTTGCTTAAGATAGTTTGCAATTAGTTCAAAATGTTCTATGTAAACCCATAATATCTAAAAAAATCTACAGAAGATGGAAATTTAAGAAGTTTTAACAGAAAGGATTCACAGAACAGCCAAGATGCCCCACCACTGATGAATGGATTAAGAAAATGTGGTACTTATACCCAATGGTGTTTTACTCAGTCATGAAGAAGAATGAAATCTTATCCTTCTCAAGTAAATGGATGGAACTGGAGAACATCATTCTGAGCGAGGTTAACTGGGCTCAGAAGAGCAAAATTTGTATGTTTTCCCTCATATGTGGACTGTAGATCTAGGGCAAATGAGCAACGTTGCTGGACTTGGGTCACACACTAAGGGGTGAGCACACATTGGAGGTATGGGGATAGGTAGGAAACCCAAAACGTGAAAGTGTTTGATGTCCCCACTGCAGAGGAGCTAATACAGAAATCTTAAAGCAACAGAATTCAATATGGGAAGGTGATGAGGAACTAGTGAAAAGATCAGGTAGAGATGAATCTCTTTGAGTTGTAATATACTTGTGCATGGAAGCAATGCTAGGAATCTCTTGATATAGCTATCCTTATCTTAACTAGAAAAAAAACTTTGTCTTTCTTATTGCTGTATCTTCTCTTCAACAAAATTGGAGAAAAGGGCAGAACAGATTCTGCCTATAAGTGAGGGGGTTTGAAGGGGAGAAGGAGGGGATGGGGGCACAGGGAGAAATGGCCCAAATAACATATGCACATTTGAATAAATGAATAAATAAAAAAAGAAAATAAAGAAAGAAAGGATTCACAGATACTAGTATAGAAAACCATCAAACCACAAGGAATAAGGAAAAATTAAAAAAAAAAAACTATATGCAAAATAACAGGGAAAGTAATTATAAAATGGCAATAGTGATCCCTTATCTAGCAATCATTACTTCGAGTAAAAATGGCTTAAATTCACAAAGAAAAGAGAGAGTAGTCAAATGAAATAAAAACAACCACCCTATGCTGCCTAGAAGGGACTCATTTTACCTTTAACAACAAACATAGACTGAAAATGAAGGATACTTAATAAAATGGAAGTAAAAACAGAACAGGGAGAGATGTACTTACATCAGACAAAATACATTTTAACTCAAAAAGAGAGAAAAAATTATATAGTAACGAGAACTGAATATGTGAAGAAGACAAAACAATTGTAAATACTTGGTGACCAAAATATAAAAAGAAAACATTAAAAGAGCTCAAGTGAGATATGCTCACAGTGCATAATAGCAGGAGACTTCAATGCACCACTTTTAACACAGAGAAAATACATAGACATAAAATTAACAAGGAAATTTTAGATTTGAAGCACACTATTCTTCAGAGTAATTTGTATATTAAGCCACAAAATAAATCTACACAAATTGAAGAAGACTGCTGCAGGTACATTGTGACATTTACAGACATGCTTACGATATACCTTAGCCAAATTCAGACCTCTCCATTGTTCTCCTTTATGTTCCTCCGGCCACTCTTAGAATAGTTTCAGCAGGCCTCAAATGAGTACATAGTATTTCCAATCTATTAACCCTCTTACACCCCTTCCCTATATCCTTGCCCCTCTGAAGCTAAGCCAATCTTGAGCAAAAAGAACAAAACTTGAAGCACCATCCCTATTAGGATTTAGGTAAGAAGTCTTCCTAAAAAAACTCACGTTAAAGGCTTGGTTGTTAGTTGTTGGTATTATTTAGAGGTGATTTGGTTGTTAGTGTACTAACCTCATAAAAGGATTAACCTATTGATGAATTCATAGCTGAATGGGCTATTAGGAAGTAAGGCTTAGTTGGAAGTAAGCCACTAGAGACATGCATACTTGCTCTCTCTCTCTCTCTCTCTCTCTCTCTCTCTCTCTCTCTTTTCCCACTCTCACCCTTCTGCTTCTTGGCTGCCTTCCTATGCCTTTTTATTTCTGCCTTGCCATACAGGTCTAAAAGCAATGTAGCCAGCCAACCATAGACTGGAACCTCTGAAATCATGAGCATAAATCCTTTCAATTTGTTTTTCTCAGGTATTTTTTCATGGTGATGAAAAGGTCATTACCACAATATGTATGTACTTCATACTGTATTGCAAACTTATAATCATTATGAAAGCATGTAGCATCAATCAATGGAAGAGACTAGAGAGCCCCAAAATAATTACTGGTCAGTTGGTTTTTTGACTAGGTGGCAAGAAAACACATGGGGAAAAGATCACTCAATAAGGGCTACTAGGAAAAGCAAATATCCACATGCAGAAGAATCATAAAAATTCAACTCAATGGATTAGTCTTAAACATAAGACCTGGAAGTATAAAATCAAACACTAAAAGAAAACATAGAGAAAATCTTGTTTAACATTGGTCTGGTCAATGAATGTTTTTAATTGCAAAAGCTCAAGTACCAAAATAAAAAATAAACAAACATGACCAAAGCAAGGCAATTTTTTTTCTGCATAGAAAAGGAAACAGTACAGAGAAAAGACAACCTATACAAAGACAGAAAATATTTGTAAGCCATATACCTAAGTCCTAAAGAATTAATGTTCAAAATATAAAGAATTCAATTCAAAAGCTAAAAAACCAATGATCCTTTTAAAAATTGACAGAGGATTTTAGTAGTCATTTATCAAGAGAAGGCATACAAATGGCCAACAGATACTTGGGAAAAAATGCTCCAGTAGCACTGATTATTAGGGAAATGTAAATTAAAACCACAATGAGTCATCACTTTACAACTGTCACACTGGCTACTCTAAAAATGATGAAAGACAAGTGTTGGGAAGGAAATGTATATTGATAAAGTCATTAGAAAATAGTATGGAGGTGCCCCAAAAAACTAAAAATTGAGTAACTGTGCAATTCTACTTCTGGTTATATATCCAGAGGATTTACAATCAATATATCGAGGCGCTATCTTGATGTATTATTTAGCATTATTCACAATAGCCAAGTACCACAACTGACCTAATGCCCATCCCGTTGAAAGGATAAAGAAAAAGTGGAATGTGCACATAATAGAATATTGTTCTACCTTTAAAAGGAAGGGAATGATATCATCTATACTAACATGGATGAATCTGGAGGGAGTTGTGCTAAGTAAAACAAGTCAAACACAGAAAAGACAAATTCTTAGTTGTAGGTAGAATCTGTATAAAAGGAAGAGAACAGGATTGTGGGTACCACAGGTGAGGAGTGGGGAAAGTGAGAAATGTTGGTCAAATCGGCCAATGCTTCAGTTAGATGGAAGGAGGAAATGGCAAGCATTTGAGCTGTTAGCAATGTTAATTAGCTGGATTCAAGCATTCTGTTTTATATACATATATCACAATATCACTTTGTACTCCATAAGTATAGATACATAGCTAAGACTTCTCCATATCCAATAAAAACTAAAACTTAAGAAAAGGAGAAAATATTCTTTTGTAAATAATGTGTTCGGGTTTATCTAATTTCTTTAGAATAAAAATGTTCAGAAGGAAAAATACACTTTAAAGCTTTCTTCAATTTAAAGTTTAAAATATTACATGAGGAACCTGGTATAGTGGTACACATTCGTAATCCTAATATGTGGGATACTGAAGCCAGCTTGGGTTACTGAGTCAGGCCCTGTCTCAAAAACAAAATTCCAAAAAACTTGCCAAAGAATACATGAAGCAATGCTGCAAAGTTTTATATTCCTTCCTAGTTCCGTTTGGATTAAAGGTAGAATTAGGTTATTCACTTACTAGAAAATCTAGGTATATTACTTTACCACTGGGCTTTTTAACCTTTTAATCTGTATCATGGGGAGAAAAATAATTACTTCACACATTATTTAGGAAGACTAACAATAAATTAATCTATCTATCATATTTAGTATACTTCCTGGCCAACACTGTTATTTAAAATACAGACATTATCATGATTTCATTAATAATTATAACCAAGAGAAATAAAACCAGCAATTTAATGGTGTGCTGTTTTCACAACTCTTGCCTACTTTATTCACACAGGAAATGAAGAGAGGTAAGAAATACAATTCCTATCTCAATCTCAAAGGCAAGAAAACTGACATACCCTGGTGAAATGGTTTATTTAAGAACCTTACTCAATCCACAATACAACCATACCTTGAACTGGCATCATTTGACTGCAAACGCAATGTATTTTAAGTGCAAACTACCATACTGTCGTGCATGTGAGCAGAGCAGTTCTTCCTTTGCATTAATACTAAATGTCCTCGGGGGGAAATAAGATGTATAAGAGCATTTTAGAAGCAATTGAAAAACTGAAGTCAGAAGGGCAAGCTCTACAGAACAATACACTGATTCAGAGAAATGAAGGGGCAGGTCTAGTGACTTGCTCATGGAAGCAGGCAGGGAAGGACATGAAATGCAAGCACAAGAGGTCAAGCTTAAAATAATAATGCCTGTGAGGCAGATTCTTCATTATTATTGTTATTCAAACAAAGACCCACAGCTGTTACCTGGACCTTTGGCCTACACCACAGGCTACTATAAATGCGTGTGTGAATCCACTAAAAGGGTTGTTCATAAGGAACATTTTTAAAGGAATAAATGTAGAAAAATGACAATGAATAGGGCTCAAATTTGTTCATGAGTTTGTTGTCTTAATAACTTAGTATCTTCAGTGCCCTACTTTTTTCTCTAAAAAGAATTAAAATAATAAGAAAATAAAACAAAGCAATAAAAATAAGACTTGCCACAGGTATGGAATATCAGGAGCTTCAAATGTTTGCACAAAAACAATTGGTGGAGTTATGAGGAAAGACTTAGGAAGAAAGCCGGTAATTTTGTTGTCGTTTCTGAATCAGACCCTCTACCATGTGCTTCGGTGTAATTCTTAGAAGAGCTAGGTGAAGTAAATGATGTTTTCTCCTTAAACACGTTTGGCAAATTATGTTCCACAGACCAAGTCCAACCTGCCACCTGTTTTTATAAATAAGGTTTCATTAGGTCACAGCCAGCTTCTTTCATTTATGTATGGTCTATGGCTCCTTTTGATTTACAATGGCTGAGTACTTGTAACGGGAAAGGTATGACCAGCAGAACCACACCTATTTTCTATCTGGGATTTTTCAGAAAATCACTGCCCAGTCTTAAATAAGGAAATTAAAGCTTAGTGACAGGAAATGCTATGTTCCAGGTCAAATGCCTCCTGGCTCTTTGGAAACGGATTGATCTTAGATTTTCTTAGTTCACTATGGGATGAAACTCAAAGACATCTCTAGGGCAAACAAAATGTACTTCTTAAAGGGAGTCTTTCACACATATTTGAGGAAATAATGTTATCTGAGAGAATCTGGAGCTATAATGGGGGATATTCGCAGTATAAAATTTGAAGAACCGATGAGACAACCAGTTTCCTTCATGGTTGATGTTATGACCTGGAGTGACAATTAAACTGGGAATGTGGACAATTATCTTCTACAGGATAGAAAGGAAGTGTTGGTATGTGGTAGTCATATTTTTCAGTGTTAGTTCAAGTTTTTGTTTTTTTGCTAAAAGAAATGTGTTCACTTTCAAAGGATTTCCTTTTGAATATTATGCTGCTTCAAGAATTTTGACATTGTTTTAACTTCCTAGTGCCCTGCCCAGGCTAAAGGGGTCAAGCAAAGTAGCTGAAATCAGCCTCTGTCCAATAAAAAAGAAAAGAGCTTAGTAGGCAAGAGGAAACATCTGGGCATAAATGTTCCCATTAAAATTTGGCCTGCATTGCAGATAACCTGCCACTTGTTTGGAGACTTTTGTATTTTTATGTGATCAGATCACTCAGTCAAAAAGTCCTGAGACTATCAAATCAAGAAAATAATAGGATATAGTGGGAAAAGCTCACAATTTTGCTTTCAAAGGACATGCATTTATTCCATGACACCTTATAAATGAACCGTGTGACTGAGCACTTGCTAAAATACCAGTGTCTTAGTGTCTGCTATACCTCCTGTCTACTGAGTTGTTGTGAGGATAAAAATAGGTAATGCAAGTGAACACAAATTAAAATTGATAAAGACCATGTAAGTAAAAATTATAGGTATTACTAAGAGGATGGTGATAATGATGTGATGAGGATGGCAGAGATTACCAACTCAGGAAACTTTTAAGATACAAAGAGGATTACTTTTGTACTTATTCTGGGATAACCCTATAAACCAAGATGGACCTAAAGAATGAGGTAAGACCACAGCCATTCTCCTTGACCATCCAACTTAGCAGCATAGTTTAACTTCAGAGCCTTGTACCACAGTCTGAGGATGAAGAGGAAGAATTTATAAACCTTCCAGCAACACATTTAATACAAGAAAGCTATAACCAGGAAAGAAGATATAAGAGGAAGACAAGTAGAGGGATAGATCCTAAGGACCTCTTATTGGTAATTTTTTAGTACAAAGCCATTTATGACTGCATGGCCCTACCTATATAACCTTCTTGTCATTCAAAATTGTTGCAAACTCTTCTTTCCCACATACTTCTTCCCTTAAAAAACTAAGTCTTTCTTATTTATGAAGTTGCACTAAAGTTTTCTTTTCCATTAATTTGCCCTTATTTCATCTGTCAGAAATATTGGTTACACTTACCACCTAAAACTCATGAAATCACCCCCTACTTAGACAAGCCTATTTCCACTGATTCTGTCCAAATGACTTACCATATTTTGCTTTAGCTGCTACAATGGTCTTTATCTTCTTCCTTGATTCTAACCCCCATCCTTCCAGCTTTCCTCACTTCTCTATCTACTATACTTCCCTTAGAGCCCTCCTGCTTAATCTTGCAAGGGATGACATAGCAGGGGTTTCTGTCACAGAGCTTGAACTTTCTGTATGTCCCCGAGTGTCTGTGCAGATTCTTACATTACACCACATCCCAAAAGCTCCTTGAAATTAGAGCTGTGAATTTCACAGTGCTCAGAACAGATACAGTTTCACTAACTCATTCCTGAATGACAGATTGGGTATATACATTTCCTAAAAATGCTTACTTTATTTATACCAAAATGCTAAATGGTTCCTAGAAGCCCAGGGAATGCCTGAACCTATGGCAATAATGAACCCTATCTAATCCATATTTTTCCCATACATACATACTTATTATAAAATATAACTCATAAATTATGCACAATAAGAGAGTCAAAAACTAATAGTAAAATAGAACAATTATAAAAAATACACTGCAATAAAATTTCCAGTGTCATTAATCTGAGTTTTAGAGGGCCACAGTTTACAAATGAGAGAGACAGAGAGACAGAGAAAGAGAGAAAGAGAAAACAAGAGAAGAAATACATTCTTTTGAGATTCTTTTCCATGAAGTTTTATCATGATGAAAATCTTATAACTATCTGTGTACTTTTACTTTCTCAATTTATACATATGGAGATGCTCTTATCTGATTGATTTTCTATACATCGTGATTTTTATAAAACACATTACCTTCTATAAATTACTAGGGCTGTGGGAAATCTTTAATATCTAGTTCTATGGATCACAAACACATTGATATGCTCATACTCCTTAAAATCAGGGTATCTTTATAGAATTCTGTGATACAATGATTTTATCATGTATTTAATTTCAGTGTATAAAGTAAGAATGCATTTACCATCAGAAAATGTGATTATGAAACCTGAATGCAATATGAAAGTCATTTTGTGATGGTTGAATTGTTGGGGAGAAGGTGGTTTGGCAGATGGCTTCTCAATAGAGCCTTTACTGGGGTTGTTGTAGTTGAGGTCTGCTTATTTACACTACAAACAGTTATTTAGTCCTCACAGGATCTGACATTATTAGAAAGAAATTAGACATGACCACGTAATGGAAAATATTCTAATAACTGACTGAGATTTATATATCTATATATCTATCTATATCTATCTCTCTCTCCCTCTCTCTGTCTCTCTCTCTCTCTCTCTATATATATATATATATACATATATTTGTGAAAAGATATATATATGGGTAAACAACTTTCTCCTATACTCCCAAGAATATCATTTATGATTTTATTGATGTGAATATTTTCTTTTGAAAGATGAAGATATTTTGAAAAGTCAGATTTATTTCATAATTACCACACAGTAAGAAACTGAAAATTTAATCTCAGGTCAAACATTGAAAAAAATTCTTGCTTTTTTTATTGCTTCTTCAAACTTTAAAGGACCAGAGACGCCAAAAAAGGAAACTAAAAAAACAAACAATGTCGATATTACCCAGGCACACAGATGAGCCCTAGTAAGAGGATGAGTTACATCACTAGCATAGGACAATAGGACTGAGGTTTTTAGAGAGGATAAGGCAGATATATCTCTACTTTTCTGGAAGTATGATTAATGTGAAAAGAAATACTAACAAGAAAGTTCTTGGGTGGCCTATCCTTTATTGTGCTAAAGTCTCAATATGCTGTAAAATAGGTGGCACTTAGACTTCTGAAGAACTCAGAATTGAATTCAGGTGGGGTTGAATTCCACCTCTCACACTTGCAAGCTGAATTACATTCAGCAAGTCAATTAGTAGCTGCTAACCTCTGCATTATATTTGCCTAAGTGACAATAAAGATAATAATAATATAATAATATTTATATACTGAAGTGTATGTATGCACATATACACGTACACACATAAAATCAACTCTATGAATTTGTTTTTCTTGTTTGAGATAGTGCTTCACTATAGAAGGTAGGCTGGTCTGAATTCATGATCCTCCTACCTCAGCCTCCCAATTGCTGGGATTACAAGCATGCTCCATCATGGCCATCTCTAAATCTTTTTAAGATCAATGTATAAAATTACTTTGCAACAAAAAAGTTGCTAACTACTTAACTGACTCCAATGAACCTATGCTATAAAAATGATGCGTTATATATCTCACAGTATTTTATGCAAATATTTTACACATAGAAATTCTGTTTAAAAAAGAGAAAATGTCAGTGTTTCAACATATGGTAAACAAAATGAAGAGATCAAAACTTTGGTATTATAAACTAGACAGATTTTGAGCAATGAAAGTTACAGGTATCCTCCTTAGAAATGGAAATATAGTTAGTATTGTTATTTTCATCAAACCAGTATCTTAATTTTGTCCACTACAAACTATAATGCTTGGTTTCTTGAAGAGTCTGAAGATCCATTTATTTCAAAAATTGCTGTTGCAATCCATTCCTATGCCTTCTTCCTGTGTGCTAGTCAAACAGCCCGTACTCAAGAAAAAAGATACTTAATAATCATAAGCAGGAGAAATTCGGTTTCCAAAATAAAACTCAGAAGAACCAGCTGGCACGCGGTGAGGTTGAGACATGCTGTCACATGCTGGTTCCAACTTTCTCTGTTCAAAAGATGTGAACTCAATCTACTGCAGTTGCGTTATTGGTAAAACCTACTTCGCTGTATGTAAGATTTGAAAGGGTCCATAAACTACAAAGTACTATGCAAACATTGCTCATTATTATTATGACTGTTTTATTACTTCTATAGGGAACATAGAGCTAGAAGTTTATAGCTAAGAATGCTAGCTAATTTACAGTCCTTTAAACAGTATCATGGAAAGTTAAAACACTAAAATCATACATGCTCAGAAGGGTTTATGTACAAATATTTAGGCTTACGTAGGTGTGTATATACACACATATAATATTTATGTATGCATATGTATATATACATATATATGTGTGTGTGTGTATATGTATTACTTAGAGTATATGTTATTCAGAGTAAATTGGCCCCAGTTATAAATACAACAACCATATGTACTATAAGGTATACGTTGACCCAGAATATGAATGAACTAAATTGAATATAACTGTCTTAGTTCCATAACAGCTAAAGAATATTTTACTTAAGTGCACACTCACAAAAACATACAAAAGAAAATAGTATTTAAAAAAGCAAATAAAGACGTTCATGATGAGTTGAGCTCTCAGAGAGCATGTGTGACTCTTTGCTGCATGACTGTTCCATGTACTCAGGGTCTTTGCACTCATCTTTTCACTGCCACAAAAGTCTAGTAAGGTCTCACAATAAATCAGAAAATAAAGTCTTCCCATATTTGTGAATTCTTCCCAGGGTGAGTTACCACCCAAGGTAGGAACCTTGAAGCTTTGAAATGGCTGTTGCTGAGATCACATTCTTATCACAAACTTAAGAACACTTTCTCTTCTCTGAATTCAGACTCTAATCTTGGACCTAAAAGGGAAAAAAATGGTTTCAGTGGCCAAAAGGCGAATGAGTCTGTAGTGAACATCTGACATTTTATTGGCTATTCACAACACAGAGCAAAATTACACATACCCAGTTCATCAACTCCTCAGGAGGAAAACAAGCACATGTTTTCCTCCATGAGATAGTGTTAAAACAGAATTATGGAGCAGGGTTTTTATAAACATGAATCCTAACTCTTTATGGACTGCACACATTAAAAATATATTCTTCCCAATTATGGCTCTTCCTTTCACTATTTTGTGGTATCTGACTTTGTGTTCATTATCTTATAAGTAGTGCACCTGTGCCATGTTTAAAACATTATTCTTCTGAAATTCAGGATTATTAAACTGCTTACTATATAATTTTCTAAAGTTCTTTTTTGTTTTCATAAGTTTTTTAAATTAATAAATATATTTCCTGAAACTGTTGAAGTGATTTTATTGTGCTTGTCCTCTAATGGACTAAGAAGGTAAATTACTTTAAAAGATTTTTCTAGTATTAAACAATGTAGCATCCTTTGCATACATGTAAATCAGTCTTTCTTTTGCTTATGTATCATTGGACTCAATTTGTCAATATTTTGTTTTACATGTATGTTCATAAGTGAATTTATCATATGATTTTCATTCATCATCTGTCTTTGAATGGTTTGAAATCAAGATTTCAGTTCCATGAATTAAATACAGGTGAATTACCTGCTTGACAATTCTCTGCAGCAGTTTATATAAGTTTGTAAGTAACTATAAACTTTAATGTTTCCTGAAATTTGAATCTAAAATCTTCTGAGCAAGTTGTCATTTTTTGTAAGTGGATTTAGCCATTTATCTTTTGACAATCATTGTATCTTTGCTATAATTGTCACGTATTTTAAACAAAGAACAGCATTAATTGTAGCATTTCTTATTCTACAACCCCCACTTTCTCTATTCTTTATTCTAGTTCTTCTCTTGACAGTCCTTTCTCTTTATGTCCCTTTCAGATATATGCCTTTTATATAGCTGTCAGAATTAATCCTTTCTCAGTATGCTTTCTTAAAGATTTCTCAAGGACCCAAGAGAATGGAGCACATAAGGGTATAAGAAATGGTCCCTCAATATTCAGGAACTGAATGCTCTTATCCTACTAAAGCACCTATTATCCAATTCTGAGTGTCCCTTGGAGGAATGTGTGCCTTTGTTACAAAATCATTTGACAAGCATTCAAAGAGTACTTACTACGTGTAGGCTCAGAGCCTGGTACTAAAATGAGCAAAACAAAATGCACTCATGCCTCTCCCCATCCATCCAAAACTTTCACAGTTGTTTGGGAGATGGACATTCCATAAGCAAAACCCAGAGAGGCAACTTTTGCATGTCCAGAGATGAGACGATCTTATTGAAAAGTGGGTGTGTTTCTCTAGATTATGTAAACATCTTTTTTTTTTTTTGCAGCACTGGGGTTTGAACTCAGGGCCTCACACTTGCTAGGCAGGCACTCTTACCACTTGACTTAACCCATTCCATCAGCCTATTTCTTATATTGTGGGTAATCAACTACTTGCCCAAGGCTAGTCCACTTTTAGAACTGTCTTTGCTACAACCTGGGAAACCCTTTGGTCCATGGTAAACTGGATCAGTTAGTCACCCTATGTAGAACCTATCAGGTGCAAATGCTATACAGTATGGAGTAAGATTCAAATTGTATCTTTAATTAATTGACATGACATGAAAAACAATGTGCAGTAGGTATTAACCAGGTATCAGAAGAAGGTGCAGCAAAACAGTCAGGAGGAAAAATTGTTAAGAATTGCCATGAATATGGCTTGATGGAAGGTTCAGTGAGTACGGGGAAAGATTTCAGGAACAGACAAAAAAACAGAAGGTAAAAGTAGGTTGCAGACTTAGATTTTTATTTTATTCTATGGTCAATAGTAAGTGATTATTAGGGAGGAATTAGCACAGTGGGCTCTGAAATAACCTAGGTCCAATGGCTAAGAATATACATGGCTCTATACTCTTGTATAGACAAGCATCTTTGTATGCAAAGTCATATTACCACTTTTTGGTAGAACCATCTGCACCTTTTTATATTACAATCCAATGTCATGTGGAAGAGAAACCCTCAAGTTGGAATAAAACCCCTAAATTTTCATCAGACTCTGCTGCACATTACCTATGTGACCTAAAATTTTCCAGCCTTGGGAATTTAAAGAGAAAATTCAGAATGACTAAATGGAAAGCAGTAAATTCTAATTCTATTGCTTTTATAGGGAACCAGTGAGTTCATAGCCATGGATGGGATGTAAAAGCTATCAGGCATCTAGAAAATCTAGGTTAGAATTTGTAGTTGGAACAATTGGATGGCTAATAGTGTAAAAGAAAACTGACTGAAAAGAATAGAAGGAACTGTAGTTAGAAGTTAAAGTTACCCCAAAATTAGCTCTGCAGCTTCAGTGGGGCTGTGTAATAGGCATCTAAACTGTAGGTAACTGGGCAAGAGCACAGCTTTACATAGTTAACATTAACAGTCGATAATTTGTACGTGAAATGCAGTGGCTTATCATCTCAATGCCAAAGAGAGTCGTATCTTATCCGATACTGAAGTTGAACTAACTTGCAAAAGAGTCAATAGCGCATGAAGGTGATATACCATTTTTAATTAAATGGTACCTATCAAAACCATTTTCAGTGAATTTCAATAAGGGTCTTCTGAACTCCATATGTGGGCTATGACCTCCCTGGTTGGCAGCCTTGTGAACACTCTACTGTTTCTGTTTGTTTGAAAAAACCAACTGTTGACCCATGGGGACTACTATAGTTTTTATGCCAAACATCTTCCAATAACCCATGTGTTAAATGCTTGATGCCCAGGGTGAATCTACTGGGAGTGTTATTTAGGAGGTGTGGTCTAGTGGAAGGTCATTACATCACTGGGGACATGCTCTTGAGACAGACTGTGGGACTCTGGTCTCTATGTCTTTGCTTCCTGACTCATGAGATATGTAGTTTGCTCTGCCACACTCCCACCATGATATTCTGCTTCTTCAGAGGTGCAAAGCACCAAATGCCCCAATCTTGAACTGGAACCTCCAAAACCAAGAGCAAAATAAACCTCTTCTCTTTATAGCTTAATTGCTTCCAGCATACCATGGTAGTGATTGAAACTGGAATAATTCAGAGGCTTCCAGTGACATTCTCACCTGCTTACCTCCAAATGTTGCAATGATCTTCCACCCAGTATTATAAGTGGACTAGGATCATGGCTTGCTTGTGGAAAAACTCTAGGTTACTTTCATTCTCTAATTATTGTATTAGGTGAAATTATAAATTACACCATATTGGGTGCAATGAACTGAATGTTGGTGTCCTCTAAAAGTCCACATGTTGAAAACTTAACCTTAATCTGATAATGGGATTTAGATGTGGGTTCTTTGGAAGATAATTAGATCATTAAAGTAAAGCCATTATGGATGGGATTAGTGATCTTATAAGAAGAGGCCAAAGAGCTAACCAGCAATCTTTCCTTTACCCCCATGTGAAGATACCATGAAAAAGGAGCCATTTGACTCCTGGAGGAAGGCCCTCATAGGGACCCAACCATGCTGCACCATGCCATGGATATGATACATTTACAACTCGATAAATAACTCTTGCTTATAAGCCATCCAGCCCATGGCACCACTTACAGCACTCTCAACTCATTAAGCATCTGTTTGTATCACACACTCAGAAAACGAATGAACTCAAAATAAGTTCATAGACCATAGTTGTCATGCCAAGTCAAGAGCTCTGTATCACTTGGGTTTTAGTTTCAAGCATTCTGTTAACAACTAGTATAACCCTGGATGAATTTATTATGTGCTTTGAATGAACCCCAGTTTTCTGTCTGGAAATGGAAGAGGGTAATTTTACATTTTTTCAACTCCTGGCTCTGGGCTATAAACAAATAAATTATGGTAAAAGTGTTTTGTAAAGTATAATCATTACCAGGGATATGAGGCAAAAAAGAAAAAAAAGATTGAGCAAAGTACAAGATTTTGAGTCAGAATTTTAGGTTTAATATTCTATTTACAGGTTGGGTAATATTGGATGGGTATCCACAGAAAGTATCAGTATCTATGAGTAAGTAGCTCTGAGTCTACTTAGCATACCTGCGTACATCTGTTCTAATTCTGTCACCATAATTACCAGTCATGTGAATGGTCTTCAGTGGGTTACACAAATACCCTGTGTTTTAGGTTTTTCACCTCATAAACATGGATAATGTTAATCTGTTACAATATTGATGTAATAGCATCAATATATATCAATAGAGTCTACACAATGTAGTTGATATGAATGTTGGCCAAGTTAAAAATCCATAAAGCACTTCAGCCAGGGCCTGACACAGTGAAATCCCTCAATCCAGCTACTAATTACATTCATTTCAATTACCTTTTCTGAAGTAAAAAGGATTAGGATACCTCTGCCTCCAGCAAAAAATAATGAATTTTAAAATACTTTCTCTACTTCAAAAGACAGTTCAAGATTTATAGTAGAAATGAATAAATACTAGTGAAGAGTATTTTGCTTGGTAGGATAAAATTCCTGGACCTTCGGTGGCACACCTGGAAACAGACACACACGCTCACACACACAATCACACACACACACACACACACACTCATATACTCATTCAAATGTGCTAGAGTCTTACTGCAGAATCCAGAATCCAATTTCTTTTGCTAACGTCAAACTTGGAAGTATAAGAACTGAGCTCTTTCAGACAACCAAAAAGTTATGCTTCCAGGAAGTCCTCTATTCCTCAGTTGCAAGTCATGACTCACTACTCTTAAGTAAGACTTGTCTTTTCCCCTTTGCAGTACCCAGTTATTTCAACTATAAAATGAGAAAATTGGGTTACAGTACATAAGGGTCACTCTTTAAATATTTGCTGAATGAAAGAACGGGTGAACAATAAAAAAATGATACTATAAAACACATCGTTGTTAATCTAGGCTTATGCTGATAAAAAAAATGCTTTTGAGTGTGCTCTTTTTGTTTTTGGTGGCATTGGGGTTTGAAGTCAAGGCCTCACACTTGTTAGGCAGACACTCTATCACACATGAGCCACTCTACAAGCCCTATTTTGTTTTGGATAAACTATTTTTCTACTATAATCCTGCTAGTAGCTAGGATTATAGGCATTAGTCACCAGTGCCTGACTTGATTGTGTGTTTTAAAAACAAGTTTTACATGCAAATATTTTTATTACCTAGGTCAAACTTAACTCACAATTGCTTTTTCCTATATCTCATGGAGTCATTTAGGGAACTCAATAGTAAGAGTGAATAATTTAAAAGAAATTATACTAGCAAGTTTCTCCATGAGAACTCAAGTCCTCTCTTCTGGGTGTCCTACCATGTTTACTCATTGCTCAGCCAACAGCCTCTCACGGTAAGCCTCTTTTTACCAAGCATCAAGTGGTAGACAAAAATAGACTAATAAAAGTAGTGGGTTCCAGTTTTTAATACACACATATCTGACAGGATAGTGTGAAAATACACAAGAAGATGTTACAAATACCTTTTAAGGGAGGTGATGTTTGAACTGGTGTGAAAATAACTAGCAGTCCATCAGGGTTTCAGAGTCTGGTATCAGTGGGCTACAGGTGGACAGGGGATTGTTTATCAGTGATAATCATATCTCTTTAGGAGCAGTTCTTCTCAGACCTCTGGGGAGAAACTCAAGGGAACTTGAGTCTCAAAATGTGACAGCACTCAAAGCACATAGTTTGACATAAAAATATCAAGCCTGCTCTTGTCTCATTAGTAAAGTATGTGATAGGGCCTAACCCAATGTCATAGGGCAACTCAAGTTACAGTCAACCAGGATATATAACCCTGTTTCAGAATGGGAGAAAAGAGTCAAGAACAAAAATGCCATATGCTATGTAAGGAGAGAGCAGATAATTTAGAAGGGCTGCATCCAGAATAAAAAAGTGATTAGGCTAAGGCCTAAAGCAAAACAATACTTCATGTATAAGCACAGTTCACATAGGTAAAACCTTGGGTTTTTAAAACTATTTTCTCCCCAAAACTAATCATTTTCAAAGTCCATGAATTCTACCTATAACACTTACAATGTTTAGCAAAGTACATTGTTGATATTTATTATATGTTGGATGGGTGAATAAATGAATAGGGACTGAACCTTCCCTGGCAATGTCCATTTGGGGTAGGACATTCTTGCAAGATCTTCTATAGCACTATCAATTGCCTCACACTATTATACTTCACAATAATGGTTCAGTCGCCCACTTCCCACTATATTATAATCATGGGGAGTATAGAAAATGTGTCACCTCTGTCTAATGTAGAGTTTGTCAACAATATTCTTTCTTTTCTAGTTATCACCAGAAGCTTGATGTCAAGACCATGTTATAAATAACAAGGCAAGAGGGGCTCCATAGCCATTGGTCATCTACAATAAAAAAAAAATTTGTGGCCCCTAGAATTTATGATGTCAGTCAATCTTCAAACTAGTATTTGTTTCACTATACCATATTATACTCACTGAAGAAAATATAAATAACTTGCACAAGCTAATAAGAAAACCACAGCACCCAATATTTATGGAAATTGAAAGAGGCTTGTTAGAAGTAGAAAACATATGATTTACAAAATACAGGGAGATAGTCAACTCTATTAAAGATGTAAAATTCAGCTGACTAATACAGTGTGCTGCTATTTTATGTGTGTTTTACTAGTGAAAGTTGAAAAGCCTGACAATACCAGGTGTTGAAAAGTTACAAAGGCTATTTTACATATTATTGGTGAGTATGTAACAGTTCCAGCCTCTTTAAAAAATAGTAAGATGTTATATTACAATGTTGTACATTCAAAAGTCATGTAAAGTAAAAACATCACATCTATATGCAGCACCAAGGAATTTTTTGAGAAATGGTTCCCACATACTTATTTAATATTATATATTATGACATCACTGAAATTACTAAAACCTGGAACAAACCAGTGTCTATGGAGAATGACAGATGACTACTCTGTGGTATATTTGATAATGGTATTATAGTCCTAAAAATAAGTGAGGTACAACATATAACACCATAGATGAACCACAATATGCTAAATGGGAGAAATAAGTTGCAAATTATTATGCTCAATGTAAATCTTCTTTTCTGTAAAGTTGAAAATAATTCATCAAAAAATATGTCCTTGCTTTAAATAGCATAGATACACAAGAAAGCAAGAGAATGATAGAGAATTCAGGATACTGGTTACTTGAGATGGGGTTGGGAAAGAAACAGATGTAAAAGAACTCCATACAGTTATTGCCAAGGTCCTGTCTTGAGTTGAGAATTTATGGATGCTTTCATTATTTCAGAATAATTTAAGTAATATTGAATGTTAAAGAAAGTAATCTATGAGCTAATGATAAATTTCATTGCATTTATCATTGAAAAAAAGGAAATAGAACATCTAGTGCCCTTCAAGTACCTATGCTTAAAGTTAACATTGGAATATTGATCTTGAAGAGGAATCCTCAACCCCTTGAAAGTCCTCTTTAATTAGTTCAATCCAGGAGTAAGAGGGAGACAGTCAGAAGTGAGTCCCCAGGATCAGAGGTAGGTGAGACAAGCAGGAATCCAAAACACAAGGACAACATGGAGCACGGCCCAGATAGCACTGAGCAGGGTGGATAGCCACATAACATCAAAAGGTCCATAGTCAGCAGGACACTCATGGGAACCAAAAGGCAAAGAAAGGCATGTGCACTCCATGCTGGATGATCAGAATGAGAATATTCATAGGAAATTGTTTATAAGGCAGTTATGCAGTGCTCTAGAATTAACACTGAGCTAGAAGCTGTGTGACTGGTTTCAATTCCATTCTTAGCTATTCTTTGGCTTTTATAAAAATCATTTTTCTCCAATTAAACCTCCGTCTCTTCCTATATTCTTCTTCTCCTTTACAGTGGCCTTTCCGAGGCTCAATTGAGAAAATACACCCAATATGCCTCATAAATTACAAATGTCTAATTGAGATGAGAAATTTTCTATTATTTTGCTCATTAAGGATATTGAGGACTGAGTAAGCACAAGAAATGGTGGGATGCCACTGACATTGTCAAATCCCCTTTTATCTGTTTACCTTCACAGTGGATGATGGGTTTCTAGAAGAATGAAATATTGACATGTTCTTTTTAGGCACATTGCAACTAGTTCAGTAGCTAGTTCCATATAGTCTGTAAGTATTGAAGCAATAATGAGATAATTCCAAACAACTTTAGTGCTGGCCCCTTTGGCCCCAGTGACAATGGTTTCATAGCTAGATCCATTCTAAGCCACCCTTCAGATAGACGGCCTTTCTGAGAGAGAAATCTCATCATATGATTCTCTTTAAAAATTATCTTGAGCACATTAAAGTCTAAAATAATAAATGCTCAAAATCCCTAGCAACACTTGTAAGACAGTCATCTTCTGTTTTTCACATCTCTTCTCTAACAAAGTCATACAGATCTACTGAATTCCAGAAGTGTGTTACTTCCTTTCCAAGTCATTCCTTGCCTTTCCTTGTGCATGGAATTCCCTTACCATTCCTCACTCTGTGTCTACCAAGTACACCTAAATTTACCATAACAGCTGGTACTACTGCATCTCCTTTCCTCAGTCCCACAAAAAGTTTCTCAATCTTTTTAACCATTGGCACCCATAAAATCTCATGAAATGACCTTATGTGTGTACATTCTCTTACCTCTAATAGTCTCTAAAGTACCCAGAAACAGAGGGTGTGCTCCATATGTGTCCAGTACAAGGGGAGAAGACAGAATCTTCCCTTTCCCACTTGTACAGAGATGATATTCATGTCAGGAAACCTGGGAACACATTTTCCACAAATCTCTACACAATGATCCACTTGCAGAAGAAGAAAAAAGCAAGAAGTAATATTTTGAGCTTCTCAAATTTGTCCAGCACTCAAGAGCTTATTTCTTGTGTAACATTGACTCCGTGGAATTTAATTGGAGTTTATTAAATAGTAATTTGTCACATGTATGTACATGGAAATAGATGATTGATGAAGAATGTTGAAAATCATTTTAACATGTCAGAGGATTAGTGAGAATTACAATTTATACTAGTAGATGTGGCTCTGTACTAACCTAGCAAATGAATGCCCTATTTAAAGAGAAGTCACTTGACTCTTTCCTAACTAAAGAATTATTCTAGTAAGGCCAGCACAGTCCAAATAGCTGAATTGTGTTGAATTTCAAGCTATTGCATCTGTTCCCTTTGATTGATATTTCAGAACATTTCTTGCTGAACTTGCTTATAAGTATGACTTGGAATATTATAAAGTCTTTATATTACTAGCAATGAAGTCTGCCAAAGAATACAAATATCTTTCCTCTGTCTTACATTTTTTATTTTAAGTTTATAAATTACTGTGAGGAACTCAATTTGTTTCCCCACAAACTCATATGTTAAAGCCCCCAAACTGACTGCTTTTGGAGATAAAGCCTATAAGGACACAAGCAAAAATAAATGAGACAATAATGGTGGACTCCTAATTCAATAGCCTAGCATCCTTGTAAAAACAGTAAGAGGCAATAGAACATGCTTTCTCACTATTCACACACAGGTACAGTCAGAAAGAGAGGCCTCACCAGACATTAAACCTGCACGCACCTTGTTCTTGAACTCATAGCCTCCAAAATAGTGAAAGAATAAATGACTGCATTTGAAGTTATTCAGCCTATAACACATAGTGAAATGTAATGTTGAAAGTTTATTGCTAAGTTTATTTCTAAGTGCTTCATTATTTTATGCCATTAGTAGTGCACATATGTCATTTGTTTGTTTGATGTCTTGTTATACGGGACATACACTCAAGTATTTTGGGCTCTACAAATGGTTGAATGCATATCATGGTCTCATATTTTTTATCATGATTTTTTATCATATTTTTACTGTGACAAAAAAGACTCTGCAGATTCTTCACAGGTACCTTTTATTAGGTTAAAGAAGTGCCCATTGATTCTAAACTTGCTGGAAGTCTGGGTCAAATATTTTCTGCGTATATTGAGATGATTAAGTGACTTTTTGTTATCTGTCAACATGGTGAAGTTTATTGATTTCTTTTGTGATGTTAAGCCAAGTTTGCATGTTTTGGTTAATTCTGACTTGGTCATGGTCTATTATTTTATATATTGCCACCTGTGTTATGTTAATGTTTATTTTGTTAAATATTTTTATATCTGTTCATTAGAGAAATCCATCAGACTTTATGTTATTATAATAACTTTGACTGCTTTTATTGATTTTATTGTTGTGATAATGCTACCTCATAAACTATCTTGGGAGTGTTCTTTTCCTGTTATCTGAAATAATTTGTAGCATACTTTAAATGTGTCTGAATTTACCAATGAAGCATGAATTTCCTTTGTGGATATCTATTTCCTTACAAATTACCTTTTTTTGGTAGATATAGAGCTGTTCAGATCTTCTGTTTCTTCCTGAGACAGTTTTGGTGAGTTGTATTCAAGGAATGTTTCCATTTCATTTATTTTTAAAACATTTTTGAAGCATGGTTTTTATTATTGTAATGTTGCTATACTTGGGGTACATTGTGACATTTACAAAGTTCTCACAATATATCATAGTTGAATTCACCCCCTCCATCATTCTCCTTTATCTTCCCTCTCCCTGTTCCTGGAATAGTTTCAACAGGTCTCATTTTTCCATTTCCACACATGAGTACATGATATTTCCACAAGATTTCATTGACATTAGGGGTTTTTTTTAATGTTTTTATTAGTACATAATAGTTGTACTATTCTAACTAGTTTCATTGTGATGTTTCCATATATAAGTACAGTGGTCCCCAGTTTGGTTCTTCCCCTTCATTATTCTCGTCCTACCCCTCCCCTTTCTTACAATGGCTTCCACAGTTTTCAATGTTCCACATTCATACATATGTGGGAAACACACCAATAGTATTCACCTTCCTTTACTCTCTTCATTAATCCTCTCCCCCCTGCTAGTGCTCTCCCCTTTAACATGACCTGTTTACATTCCATCCTTCATTATTTAAGTGTCTGTTCATTGTTCAGTGAGGTTTTCCCCTGGTATTTTATCTATAAGTATATTGTATTTTAACCAAGTTAACCCCATCTATTTATTACTCTTCCTTACCATTTCCTCGACCTTGCATTGTTCAACAGTTTTCAGTGTGTTTCTTTGTGTCTTGTTCCTACACAGATGTTGGGCATTTTGATATTATTCTCTATATCATTCTCTTCTTGATCTTCTCCCTTAGTCTCCACTAATAGTTGCACTTTTGGAAGCATGTTCAGTGTATATATGTAATAAACATTAAGGGTTTTATATTCATCCTATTATTATTAGAATTCTTAACAATATCCCCCTCCTTTCTTTCTGTTATTTGTTGGTTGTTTTTTCTCCTTTTTTCATCAGTTATCTACAGGTGATCAATCTTTTAGTTCATTTCAAAAAATCATTCTTTGCTTTTGTTGATTCAATCTATTATTTGCTCTTCTTGTTCATGTATTTCTACTCTTATCTGTATTCTCCCCTTCATTCCACACAAAATACAGCTTATTAACTCTTTTTCTACCAGTTGTGGTTCTTTTTGTAAATTTCTTGAGATGTGGTCATTGTTTTTGCTAGCTTCTTAACATTGAAGTTTTAAAGCTGTCTTCTTTTTTAAATGGAATCATTTGAAGGTATAAATTGTTTATCAAAGCCCTGTGCCAAGGCCTAAAACCAGTTTTTTATGTTTTTCTCCAGTTTATGATGTCATGGATGCTGTTTTTTTAATAGACAAATAATAAATTCAATATTCACTACCCATTAGAACCAAAATGTGTATACTTTCTTATATATTTTGAAGTTTAATACTAAATATTTCCAGTGACTAACAAGTATCCCATAATTTGGAGCCCTTGTCCCAGGAAGGGACTATTTACATACTAAATTATCAGCAACATGAGTTCATACCATATGGAAAAGAAACACAGGAAAGAAGCAGCCTTAGAGGAAGGGATCCTGAAGGAAAATGGGTCATAGACATAGGATAGTCATATTAGAAGACAGGAAGCAAGAGGATTCAAAATCCATGACTGCTCTTATAATAACCCACTCTCACTGGAAAAAATAAAGGTCTCTTAATTAATTCTTTCTGAGGGAATGGCATAGCCATAGGGCATTCACTCTCCACTCAGTTCCATTACCAGTGTTGTAATATATATATATTGTAATGTTTTATATATATATATATATTGTAATTATATATATTGTAATTGTATTATGTTGTAATATATATATATATATACATACACAGTGAATCTATATGTGTGCAAGAGAGAAGCAGCTATTTAATCTCTCAGAAATAAGCAGAAAACTCAAGAAACAATGACAACTTTCTTTGGTGAGTAAGATGCAAAGGTTAAATAGAAGACAAACTGAGAACATGTAAGATCAATAATATAAAACAATCAAATAAGCTACAGTTCTCTTTAGTTAGTAATTCTTATAGTGTGATCTGAAGGCTGCTTTTGTTGTAATCACCTGAGTTAATTTAATAGGTCAGTATAACAAGTAAAGATGCATATCCCAAAGCCCCATCTGTGTCTTAGAAAAACACAGATTTCCATTTGTCATGAATTAGACCAAGTGCTTCATATGAATTGTTCCACTCAATATTTTTATCAGCATAAAGAGGTAAATGGTGTGGTTTGCATATAACTTGAGTGTTCCCCAAAGGTTCATGGGCTAGAAGCTTGGTCTGCAGTTGGTACTGCTGAGGTGGTGGAATCTTTAAGTGATAGAGTTGATGAAAGGTATTTAGGTCATTGGAGTGTGGCTCTCAAAAGAGATTAAGGTAGTCATTGAGGGATCCTGGTTAGTTCCTGCAAGGGTAGGTTATTTTTGAAGAACAGTCATGGCTTTTGCATCCTTTTTGTTTCCTGTCTTGCAAAGCTAGTGCACTTTTTAAAATGTGCTCCTCTTGGTCTTCCCCAAATAATTATTTATAGAGAGATCACATAGTGTTCAAGAACATGGTATTTGAGTCAAATGCATATAAGTTGTAAGTATGGATTTGCCATTTATCAACTTCATAATACATGACATATTTTTTTAACTTTTCTGAGCCTGTGATTTTTGTCTATAAAAGGAAAAGAGTTCTTACTGAATATTAAATTAAATTCCACCTACAACACTAAATGTCAATAAATGTTCCACAAACACATATTGTTTTGGAGATATGGTGCTTATTTATACGATATCTCATTATCACTGACTCTAAAACAGTATAAATAAAGACATCCAGGTATTATATGGGTATACTAGTCTATTTTTCTATAACAACGTAAATAACTGAAGCTAGGTTCTGATTTTTTTTAAAAAGCATGCTACTTGCCTCATGATTCTGCTGCCTGGAGGTTTCAAACAGCATGACACCAACATTCCTGGAGAGCCCCCCTGACTGTCTCAACATGGTGAAGAAGTGGAATGGGATCTGGCAGCATGAAGAAAGAGAGAAAGGATGATGAAACAGGAAGCTAGAGAGATTCAAGGGCCAGGCTCACCTTTTTATAACAACCTACTTATGAGAGAAATGACCTGGGTCCCAAAACTACACTAATTCCTTCTGAACAACGTAATCTCACTGACATAATTACTTTCCACCAGGCTACACTTCCTAAAAGTTCTACAGCCTTTCAACATCACCACATTGGGTACCAAAACTTTCAACACATTTGAGGAAAATACTCATACCATTACAAACCATAGCAATAGGACTCTGCCAAGAAATTTCAGGAAGCACCAATCATATGCAAAAACTGTCAGGACTCAGAGATCATAGCAAGAAACAGCTCTTGAATTCTGATTTCAAGCAAGTTTCAACTTGATAGTAACTTTCACATGTTTTTTGAGCTATCTGCAAACAAATTTTTAATATCACATCTATCTGTGGTTCACCTTAGACGTTATGGTTCAGGGTTTCTTTTTAGATTATATCAAGTTGTTGAAGAGGGCTACAGTTATCTGAGTTGTTAGTAGGACACAGGCTCTCCCTGACTGTTAACTTCCTTACTTCATTGCCTCTTCCTAGCTGCTTGGGTGTTTTTGTGACATGGTGACTAGCTTCCTCTTAAGTGTGTAATAAAGAGAGAGACAGGGTGATGCCACACTGCCTTTCCATCACACACATAGCTTCTGCCTTATTCTATTCATTAGAAGTAAGCCACAAAGTCTAGTGTTATCTTGGTTCTCACCAGCTCAGTCTGAGAGGTTTATACAAGAATATTGACCACCAGGAGATAGGATCCATTGGGACCACTTGAGGGACTGGCTCCCATAGGCAATGTGGTGTTAGCATTAAAGTCCAATGTTTTCTGTTTCTTTCTTGGGTTAGGGGTGGCTATGAGAACTGGAGCCACAGAAAAGCTCAGATACTGATGGAAGAAAGAGCTCTAGTTGTGCATAGATTCTGCTACTTAGTTATTTTTATGGCACAGCCTATTCTCATTTCTGCACACAGATATCCTAAACTCTGAGTTATAGTTTAAGAGATAGTCCTCTTACAAATTCACATAAAATCATTTATTTTATGTTTTTAATGGAAATATATTCATTGTTCAAAAAATAGAAAGGACAGAAAGTGCTGTGCAATCACTCAACCTAGAGATAAACACTATTAATATTTCAATGAACATTTTAGACATTTCTAATCCATATAAATACATATAACTTATATGTGTTTATATTTCAGAATTTTACCTACATTTATAATAATAATACACTTGCTTCTCAGTAACTGATTTTTTTCACTTGATAATATGCTGTGAGCTGTTTTCCATGTCAATAAATATAGCTCTATACCATTATTCTCAGTGACTACAGTGTGTCCCGTTGTATGGTGCTCTGTAATTTGCTTTACTCCTCACATATTATTCGATGTTAAGGATGTTTAATATTTGTGTTTTTATAAGAACCAAATGTGCAACTGTGGATATGACCAGCTAAACCCAATTCCAAAATATAGAATACTCACCATCGTTGTTTTATTGCCTTTGATATACTTTTCTTTAGATTTGGTACAAATATTAATGTTTTATAATTATTTATAAAATATTTTAAACATTTTTAAAGATTCCAAAGAGAGCAGGAGATATAAAGAAATTTGTGACTCAGAATATCTTTCCCATTTGGGGGTGCAGTTAACTTTATTAATTTTATGAGAAGATCCACAGCTCAAATTCTCTCACTTTGACAAGATACACTGAAGATGTAGAGAGACATTAATTAGTCATTGTTCAGATTAGCTCCAAAGATAAAGTCTTATTTTAAAGACATATTAACTTAGAACTGAGCATCTGAGTCCTAGCTGCCGCCTCCATTGCCCAGTGTTTATTTATTTCTCTTCCCAAAAAGTTAAAGGAAACTACATTTAGATTATATAACTGTGGTACTATATAATTTTTCACCTAGAATGGATACATTAGAGAGATAAATGTTATTACTAGTCACACAGGACAACTGTTATAAAACAAAGTGGAATATATGGTTAACCTGAATGTATCTGTTGAGGAAACTAAGATACGGACTGATGAAGTGTCTTGACCTCATCCACGGTGGGAATCAAAATGAAATTTATCTTTTTTTTGCCCATTTTTAAAAAATTGTTGTTTGTGAATTACCTGGTCCTTAAAGATCTTTGCATGTTTGCTATCTGGTTGGGGCCACTTCTCCCTAATAGATAGGATCTCATGGATACAATTTTTATTTGTTGGAACTGTTTTCTTGGTTATAAACCCAAGTACTGATTCATTTATTCTTCCTCAGATTCAAAAATTATTAAATAGATGGTTACATACTGGATGTCTTCATGGGCAGCTTCTTATCCATTTTCATGCAATTTAGGAAATATAGAGGGGCAGTGCATAGGTTCACCACTAGAGGGTGTGCTGGCCAAGATTTTGTGTCTGTAACCTGCAAGTCCAGTGCTTTAAGAAAAAGGAAGAGGGGGATTTGTTCATGTCTCCAAGAGAATGAGATGTATTTCTATATCCCATAAAATCCTTCCCTCTACTTTTATCTCTAATTTCATTTGTTTTGACTTTTAGGTCTTGCTTGAGTTTTCATATCTATCAGAAACTTTTGATGCTCCTTTCATGGCTATGCCCCCAGAATCTCCCACAACTCCACGTTTACCTTTATCAATTAACTCATCATTGTATAAAATAATTACTTACTTATGCTTCTATATTTCCATCCTTATCTATTGTAAGCTCATGAAAGACAATATATTCATATTAATTTTGCTCTATATAGCACAAAATTAATACTTGACTGATGTTAGGTGAACAAGTGAAAGAAAGAATGAATGAAAGAATATGCTGTAATATATTATGAAATGATACAAGAGAAATCAGTAATTTTTAGGATGGAAGTCTTGGTCTTACAATATTTCCAGTTAGGGTATTAGAATATTCCCAGTTAGGGTATTAAAATTACATTTTAAAACTTCAAAGAAGTAAAGTATAGCTAGAAAATATAAGACAAATGGCTTATGTCCTAAGATTATTTCCAAATTTTCATTTTTATTATCTCATGTGCTTTGAGAGACCCATGCTAAATTGAGATTCCAGTATAGAGAAGCTAGCAGACTTGCCCTAAGGGTAAATAAAGGTGAGCTAGACGTGCCTGTTCATAAGGACTTTCATGGGATACTTCTTTTACTTGTGATGTGGCCTAATGTATAGTTTTGGGGCCTCTGACTATGGTTCTTTCTCACACAGAGGAAATTTATTCATGTTAGCACACGCCCTTGTGGTTCTTTTCTGATCAATACCCACATGACCATTACTTTGGTACTGGGATCTTGATTTGTACTCTCTCATGTATTCTGGAGGAAACTCAGCTTGGGGTAATCCCTGCTTCTTCAGATGGAAGGCACAAATTCAGTATACCACCACAATAGGAAACAAGCTCAAAGACTTGTACTTGAAGATCCTAAGCAAGAAATGTATTATCCATTGTGAGGGTAGTCCTTCTCGCTGGATTACTGGAAGGAAAAGTAAAGAATAACGCAGAGACAGAGCAAGGTGAAAAGCAGTACGTATACAGAAATAGAGTGTGGGTCACCTTAAGTTTTTTGGAAAAACACCTGAATTCTCCATTTAAAGGAAGCCTCAGGTAAGTGGGGAGTCCAGACTGCTAAATGGGAGAGGTACCTTTGGGTTTTGTTTCTAGTTATGAGCTTCAGCCATTTGGGTGTAGTACAGAGCTAGAAACTGTGACAAGGATGACTGAGCCCTGCTTCTTGCATGAGAAAGTTAAGTTTTTATTCAGAATAAATGTTGAGGCAACCAAAACTATAAAAACTCACATTTCCATGTTGATTAGAAGAGGAAATCATCAGTGTGAGTCAGAAAACAGTGACTCAGGACAGTTCATACATTATGTATTAATAAAAAGTACAAATAGAGGTGAGTTTCACATACATTATGATGTCTTTCTCAAATAAGAGATGGAGGCAGATAAAACATGGGTGGGTAAAGGACCTGATTTTTCCCTTATGATTTCTTATTTACACTTAAACACTCCACTGTATTTTATGATAGTCTTAAAAATATTTTTCTTTGCTCATTTCCTTTTCTTTTTTTTTAAATTTCAACATACTTTTGGGATTTCAGGAATCTTGATTCTATCTCATAGGATAGTTAACACTCCATGTTACATGTCAATATGTGCAATCATAGCAGTGTTTAATTAAAATATTGAAAAGAACAAGATTAAAGACAAGGACCCAGATGCATTGCTAGAGACCTCTATAGAGTCTGACAATGATTCATTAATTCTTTCCCTATAATTTATGATATCCCTTATGAATTCAATTTTTATACTGTCATATAACCCACACTTCTATATCTTCAACATGATAAGCCCATAAGATTCTTTGTCAAATGCCTTCTAAAATCCAGGTTACAACTATGCATCCATTTCTGATTCCAATAACCCTGTCAACAATTGTAGTAAGCTTAATTTTCAATGATTCATTTTCCATAAACTAGTGCTGGTTTTTCTTGGCCCCTGCCTTTTATCTAAGTGGTAATTTATTAAATTGTTCAATATAATCTTATTTCCAGTGAATTTTCTGTAGTGCACATTTGCTAAATACTTGTTTCAAAGACTAGCCTTGAAAATTTAAACAATATTCACTTTACTCCAGTCTTCAGAAAGCTAGTTTGTTGCTCTGCAATGCTGAGCCAATCACTGGTAATCTTTCTCTGATGCCAACTTCAAGATGTTTAAAATTGGTATCAGATACGTAATTAATCTGTCATAGGCTAGATACATGAACTCAAGGTAATTTATGACAAAGCTCTGTTTTATTTCCTTGCTTATAATTTTCTCTTCCTTGGAACCATATTTTTCCTCTACATTTTCCACTAAGGACCCTCTACCGCTCTTTTTAGCCTTCTTGTGACCTAATGAGTTTCAGCCAACAGTATGCTTTCAGCTCTCTGTTCAGGGTGGCTTCTTTCACTCTATAACCTATGTTCAATATAGAAATAGGAAAAGGGAAGTAACCTGTGTTAGTTCATTTTCTATTGCTATAATAAAGTACCTGAGACTGAGTATTTTAAGAAGACAAGGTTTATTTAATTTTCCACTTTGGGGGCTGAAAGTCTATTAGCAAGTGACGCCATCTGTCAAGCCTCTAATGAGTGTCTCGTGGCAGACACCATTGTGATGGCAAATATACATACAGAAGAGATCACAGGGTCAGGCAGAAAGCCAGAGAGATTCAGGGGTCAGACTTACTCTTTTTAAAACAACTCTCTTTCACAGGAACTAACAAGGATCCTGAGAACTACAATTATTATTTCTGTATCCGTGTCCTCATGATTTAACCATCTTCCACTAAACCCTATCTATTAGCGGTTCCATCTTCTCTCAATATTGCCACACTCAGGACCAAACTTCTAATACATGAACCTCCGGGGATCACATTCAAACCATTTCCAAATCACAGTAAAATCTTAGCCCTCTTGTCCATGCTGTAGCTCTAACTTCCTTTCATTTTGTCCCTTGCTATGACTTTCATGGGAAGAGTACTTCTTTATGTAGTACCGGTGCAATATTTCCAACCAGACACAGACACTGGTTCCGGATCTCAGTCCTTATGTCTCACCTCCAGTTACAGTAATCTTAGGAACTTGTGTCTTGTTATTTCATACATACTGTGCTTTGCACCAATGATCTTGCTAGAGTAGGAATAATAACTTTAATGTCAGAGAAAAATATTTAAGTGAGAGTATATGCACAAATTTTCAAAATCAATGCATCATTTAATCTTAAGTATGTCCAGAAAATGACCAGAATTCACGTGAGTTTCTGTAATGACAAACCTGTGGTTTGGTCAATTTTCTTTCTTTCTTCTTCTTCCTTTTTCTTCTTTTGTGTGTGATTTTGCCACTATTCCTCAATAAAATTACTTATTTTGTTCTCAGATCTTTCATGACAATGGCTTCTTTAAAAAATATGTTGCAAAATTGTTATGCTAAAATGCTTGGAGCCACATGCTTTCAGTGAATATTGAGTGCCTACATTGTACAAAGCTGTGTCTTTTCCCAGAAAACTTACTGTGAAAAAAAAAAGAAAAGAAACAAAACCAACAGCAATTAAGATATAAAGCAGAGCCAACAGAGAGGGTATATCTCAAAGCCCTAAGGTGATTTTGGTTTTGTGTAATTTCTCAACCCTTTTCATTTGTCTTTTCATATTCCTTCCTAATCACCTTGTCTTCCCTGGAGAATAAGTCCTCATTGTTATTAGATCACTAGAAGATTTATAGAAGAAATGGCTCTTTTGTTTTTGTTGTTTATTCATCTTCTTTTCCTTTGCAAATATAAAGTTATTTGCATTTTGAAATCAACAGCATCTGTCAATTATGCTTTCTATTGACTAACCTCTATAAAAAGTTTCTTTGAATCTTTCGGAGATTTTGAGAGTGAAACTGAAGAGTCCAGGCTATCTTCCTTCATTCCGCCTAGAATACTTCAGAAATTGTGTTGCCGGAATGAATGCATGTGAGTTAGTCGCTTTTGGTTTACTGGCTTTATGTCAATTTCATTAGTCATTTTGTCAAATTGTGCACACCTTACATGACTGTCCTACCAAAAGCTTCTCTGAATTTTTTAAATGCATGCTTACTTAGAGCTTTCACTTGAGATACTGCATTCCTAGCTTTACAATATTCATGATATATTTAGCAAAGATATTAGTATTTTTGCTTTTCAGATAATAAAACTGATATTTAGTTGGAATTGGCAACTTACTCAGAGTATGAAGAACCTAGCAAAACAAGAATTTTAATTCCAATATTATGACTGCATATTCAATGACCATTCTGTAACATCTCCTTAGCATCAAATGCAGTGTTAAATAAATAATACTGTTAATGGTCATTCCCAGACCTAAAATGCCTTCTGACTCTGCTTCCTCTACAAGCTAATGCCTCACTTTCATTTTTCTCTTTTCAAACATTTTTCAAAACTGTTTACTGACAGATAATGCTGGGGGAAAAATAGCAGTGGAAGAAACACAGGTATTGAATGTCCTAGAAACCAAGTCACTCTATCTTCAAATAAAAGAGAGCAGCAACCAATGAGCAATATGTACAATACAACTAGGGTGATCAAGCATCTCTGTGAACCCCAGAAACATAAGCAGGTGGAAGAAAGTCAGTGACAGCTGACTCATGTGACACTAGCATCCATGTGGTAGAATGTAGAAGGAAGGAATATGAGCTATCATTGCAGGTTGCATTCATCTGAAAAATAACAATAACAGGTATGTGTGTATAGTAGATGTGTCAGAGAGGTCTCTTAAGATCAACCCCATAGAGGGAATCATTACTGGGTGGAGGGAGCTATGCTGTGATACAATTCTAAAGATGGCTTTAGCGAGTCTCCTAGGCAGCTCTGGAGTTGTTCCAAGACTCTGCAGGGCTGCCTGTACATTATTATGTTTCTGCATTGCTTAGTCACTGATTTTGTGCTCATCCCACAAGTTTCTATGGCTTTTAGTAAACCTGATATTTTCAACTGTGGAATCCTTACAGTGGGCTAATAGGTGCAAATTGTCTTCTGAGAGTACTCTCACTGCGTGGGATAATAAGTCTTCCATTCCTGAAGAAGAATTTGGGTGACACTTCACTGAGTTCCCAGAAGGATCCACAGTAACAACCAAAAGTAGGAATGGTTTCTACAGACTCTAACTTACAGGTTAGTATAAAGGAAATGCAGTGAGATGCTGGGTGGGCTGAGTTGAATGAACTCTCTAGACCAAGAAACTTAAGCTGTGGTCTAGGACAAAGTCACACATGGAGCTGTAAGTATTTAAGGCAAACTCCAAATTGAAGTAGGCTGCCAAATTAACAACAGAGAGAGAAATCCAACATTTGCCAAAGAGTTATCTTGTTTTTTTCATTGTGTTGAAATAAAAATTATAAACAAAATAAAAGAGAAAAGTCTATAGCAGGGAACCTTAAGAAACTACTCTGTTCCACCACTTCCTATCTAAGTTTACAGGAAGAGTGATTTGATATGGAATGCTGAAGAGGAAAAATGCTACTCGAAGTACTTGAAAGAAAAAGTATAATACAGAGTAGAACAAGGCCTGACAAACAATAAAATCATGCCAGAATTCAGATCTATGAATCAGATAAAAAGAAAAAGAAAAACACTAACAATTTTAAAAAGTAAAAGCAATTGAGAAAACAATAAAAGCTATGATAGAAAGCACAAACCAAAAGTAGAAAATGTTCATAAATGTTGTGACTAGAGGAAAGGAAATTTTGTAAAAAGAAGTGAAAGAGCTCATGAAATATTGTTTTCTGAAATTAATTAAAAAACTTTAATTTCAGAAAACATTGTTCAAGTAGAAGTAACACAGAGATAAACAGTGCTCATATCTTATAAAATAGAAGACAGAAATGAGGGAAATTTTTATAGTTAAAAAGATAACATTAAAAATAAATAAGAGTCAATGAATAAGGTAGTTGCACAAAATAAGCAAAGAAGATCTAAAAAGCTTACCATACACAAATTATAACTATCACAAGGAAAGCCCTTTGTACAATCAATTCATGCTACTAAAAGATAAATCAAAAGCAAAGAAAATATAGCACACATTTAATTGGGTTTTGACTTAGAATAAAATGAAAGGAATAAAACAAATTCCAAAGCTATATTTAAAAAAAATTCTGAAATAAAATTAAAATTTTACTTAAAACTTCATAGTTAAAGATCACAGCACATATTTGGCAAATTTAACCCATCAAGACCAATAACAAGACATAATACAATGCAAAGCAAAGACTTTATAATAAATGGAGAAAAATATTCTTGACTTCCATGTAAAAAGTCTCTTATCTTTTACATATTAGGTATCCATCCAACTTTTTGACTCCAACTCTCTATCCAATAAGATAATGATTAATATATTTAAAAATGTGTCTTATTATTTCTGTGTGTATTCCATCTAGATCTTTAAAGTTTCAGTTAAGGATTTCTAAAAATCTATAATTGATATCTAATATTCAACATAACCCAAGTTAATTCTACAGCCCTAAGCTTTCTGCTAGTGTATAACTCTTATCCAAGTGAATATCATGAGATACACTGAGCACACAAGTGAGTTCTTTGTGTTATTTAACTCTCCTATTACAGAAGAACCAACTGAATCACATACCAGGTAAAGATTTTCTCAACAACACTCAGCAACTTAATTGGAACCCAATTTATCTAATTACCAATTCAATATTTTCTTTTCCAAAACAATTTTTGACAAATATCCCACTATAACTTTGTAAATGTACTGTCTAAAACTTATTGAAATCCATTAAAAAACTTTGATAAATGCATAAAAATAAAGATATGTGAACTAGGCTTCTTTGTCAAATAATTTACATGAAAACAGTAGTATTGTACATATGACCATTAGAAAGAAAAGTCTATAACCAAGATAAAGGATATTTGACTGAATGGACTATGATAGAAGATTCTTTCCTGACTGCACAGGCATAGTTTTGTATAAATATGGAAATTTGGGATTTAGGTACTACATCCTCATAGAAATGTTTTCCATGATTTGACCACCAAAGAAGTGACAAAAAGGAACAAACCAAAATCTCAAAAATGAGCTTGGGAATGAAAAAGGACTGAAAATCTAAATAAGTGTGAATGTCAGACATTTGTAGACATTAAGAATAGAATAAAATCAAAATTCTTATTTCAAAATGCCTTGGCACTTATTGCACATGAAAGAGTTCTGTCAGAAGCTTAAACCCCACACAAAATAGTGTGTGACCAGGACACTAAAGAATCCTTGGACATCATGAATGGTTAAAATATTCCTTGCACAATGTCATTCTCATGCTTCTTCCTCCTTCCTTCCTGATAAAGAGTTGAAATATTTGAAAAGATTCATTAGTATATCATTCAAGAACCTCACCAATTTAGCGGCAAAATATTTTACCCTCAAAGTGAAGCTTTTAGACAAAGCTTACAGTTTTCCTGAAACATTTTATTCAACACTTAACTTTTAGCATCTACAAAATGTCAGGCATTCTGTTAGGTTCCTTATCAATACATGTCTAACTCTTCTTTCCTATGCCCCTATTTTTCCTATTTATAGAATTTAGAGGTACCCTCAGGCCAAGATTTAATCTATCTTAACAATATTCTCTGCCCACCTGTTCTTTAGAACATTCATTTTAATGAACATCTATAAAAAATCTTATCCAGAAAATTCCTTCACAAAGATGTATTGATTTGAGATATCACTTAGTCATGGTATTATATAAATTATGGTTTGCAATGGGATCTCATAAATAGGAAAACATGCTTTTCCTCTGATTTGAAACATTAGCTATCTGAATGAAAGTAATAATCAATCTTTCATATCAGTGCTGCAAGGGATGAAAGACTCACCACCTCTTAAAGAATCTTTTCCATCCTTAGAGCTTTCTGACTGCTATCAAACTCTTCTTTTACTTAGAATCATAACTTTCCTTGCCTCCTTATACACATTGGTGCTCAGTTCTGTAGATTTGATAGAAAGCAAGGTTGGTCGTTAATGGGAATTACTGTTTGTACCACTCAGCATTCATTCACCCATCCTCTGGGAACTATGCCCTGTTTTTCACCAAGAGAAATTTCTTATTACAATCTTAGTCTTTCAAATGAAAGAGGGAGGTGTATGTTACCTATGCCAAAGTCACTCGGTTTATTCATCCGCTTATGGTAGTAATTTTAGCATCAAGTAAAAACATAGGTCAGGCAAAACGAAGTGAAAATTTTTACTTCTGAACTTATTTTTATTTGAACTCCATGGCAAATACACTCCTTCCCTTCCTTCTTCCCACTCTCTCGCCTTCTCATCCTTCCTCCTTCCCTCCCTCCTTCTCTTCCTTCCTTCTTTCCTCCATTTCTCTTTCAATCTTCCTTTCATTCAGCCTTTCTTTCTTTTCTTCCCTCCCTCTCTCCCTTCATTTCCCTCCTTTTCTTTTTTTATTCCTTCCTTCTTTCTTTCTCATTCCATTTGCCAGATAAAACTACTGATAAAAGTATTGAACATTTGATGAATATATATTATTTCTGTACCAATTCTTCTAGAACTTAGAAAATTAAAAAAATTTCTACCTCAATCAATAAGGCCAACATTAACTCACAGTCCAAACTAGTCAACATGCTACTAAAAGAATGATAAAAAGGCCAAACAATAGTTAATTTTTGTGTCACTGGGGCTGGTCTAAGGAATGTTCAATTATCTTATAGAACATTATTTCTACATGTGTTTGTGGGGAATTTATGCATAAATTGGCATTTGAATTAGTACACTGAATGCAGATTACCCTCACCAATATGAATAGACAAACTCCTATCTACTGAAAGCTGAAAAAAATAAGTGGAGGGATAAGTTTGCACTCTCTTCTTCAGCTGGAACAACCATCTTCTCCTGTGCTCAGACAGAAGACTTTCTAGTTCGTATACCTTCAGACTTTGTATGTACACCAGAACACTCCTCCTTCCCTTTGCTTCCCAGCCCGTTGGTCTTAGATAAAACGCACCAACTATTGTCTTTTCTGATTCTTCATCTGCAGAGGACATGTTGTGGGACTTCAGGGTCTCTCACATATTTATATCTTATTTGTTCTGTTTATTTGGACAATTCTTATACATGTCATTATCCTTCAAAGCATAAGTGAAAAAATCCTCAATAAATTATCATCAAATCAAGTTTTATAATATATAGAAAAATGTTATTATCAAGTTTATCTTATCTCAGCAATGTAAATTTGATACATTTGATAATTAATATAATTTTTCATATTAATAGAATAAGGTAAGAAAAACAGTAATATGTCAAGAAGTTCAGTTAAAATGTATTACAAGTTTCAATGTTCACTTATGTTAAAAACTTCTACCAAACTAGAAATTAAGGACCCCTCCAATGAGTATCATTCTTCACGGTGAAAGACCAAATGTTTTCCCTCTAAAATTGAAAGTAAGCAAAGATGTCTGCTTTGTTAATTGCTACCTCACATTCTACTTGTGTTCCTACCAAATGCAATAAATCAAGCAAATAAAATAAAAGATATACCACCTAGAAACAGATAAATAAATCTACATGCCTGTAATTCCAGCTTCTAAGGAGGCTGAGGCAGGAGGATTGCATGCCCAAGGTCTGCCTGAGCTAAAAAGAGAATTTTAGGACAGTCTGGGCAACTGAGCAATATCTATTTCAAAATAAAAAAATTTAAATGGCTGGGAATATAGCACAGCTACAGAGTGCTTCACTAGCATGCAGAAGGCCATGGGTTCAATCCCCAGTACAACACATACACATGTGTATGTTTATGCATGTTTCCTCTGTACATGTTTATGCACAGAGGAAAAAATAAATAGACAGTAAAAATATAAAAGGTAAAAATCATTCTTAATTCATAGCCATACAAAAAGAAGCAATGGGCCAGATTCAGATTCTGCTGAGTCCTGCGATTAAAGAAACATGTTTGATTGATGTAACTGAAATGGGCATATTAATACATGCTCAACTTTTCACAAAGGTAAGAGTTGGTGGAGAATTGTTAGGTTTATTTATTTTTTCTTTTGATAAGTGGTGCCAAAGCCATCACAGATTAACAGGAAAACACATTCTCCACCTACACCTCACATCGTATTCTTTAAAAAATTTTTCATATTCACATGTAAATATGGAATTTAAGACTATAAAACTTTCAGAAGACAACACAGGAGAGAATCTGTCCCTAGTGTTGCTGTGACACCCTAACTCTAGCATGTAAAATTAGTTCTAGATTATGAAATGAATTGGCAATATCAAGTGCTGGAAAGAAATGGAATGACTTGAACTCTCACTCACAGGAAGTTAGAGATAAGCATGGTGCAGCAATTTTGGAAAACAGGCTAGTATTTTTTTTGCAATGTTAAATACATAATTACATTAGACTAAATAATCCTAATACTAAGTATTTGTTTAGGATAAATGAGAATATATGTTTAAATAAAAGAAATGACCTGTACTTGATTGTTTATTATAAATGTCCCAAACTGGAAACAGCCCACATACCTGTGACCTGACAAAAAAATAAGCAAACTATGGCTAATTGAAACAATGCAGTGCCACTTAGTAATAAAAAGGACATAAACATTGACATACATGCATATCAAATGCACTATGCTAAACAAAGTCAGACTCTAAAGATTGAAATATTGTATGATTCTGGTAATAATACACTCTGGAGAATGAAAAGCCATAGGTATTTAAAAATGTATGTCAGTAAATGCTATGAGCTTAGAGAAACAAAGAGGAATGACCTCCAAGGGTCATCCAGAAACATTTGGAGCTATGGACACACTGAATTTCTCCATTGTGTTGAAGGTTGCAGGAATGTTGGTCTGCCAACTGTTCTAGAACCAAACACCAGGAAAACATGAGTTATAGCCTGCAAGTAACTCATATCACAATGAATGTAATTTTGGGTGGCAAGTGAGAGAAATGGAGATACCAGGTCTAACCCCACAGAAGTCTTGTGTTAAGAGACCAGAATGGTGACAAAGATCTAGTACAAGAGAGTGAGGAGGTATATACAACAGGAAGAAAATTAAGAGAAGTGTATCTTGAACCCCAAGGAATGATAGGTCATACTTCATTGCCAGGACATGCAAGGAGGGGTCAGGACAGTAGTCATTAGATTAGTAATAGAGTCCACTGGACAGAATTTGAGAACAACATTTTTGTGACTAAATTGGGTAACACTGGGGGTGAAGTAAAAAGAAAAAGTGAATATGAAGAATGAGTAAAAAACATTTTTCGGGAGGATCCAAGATGGCAACTGGGACACAGCGTGCTCTGCAGGCATGCTGGATACCTGCTACACCAGACCCCTACATGGCAGGACTGCCAGATCGCTGCTCTGCCAAGCCTCCATCCCACAAGCTCACTGGGCCCCCACCTGCCTGCTGCCCACCACAGGAGGGCTCCAGCCTAGGAGACACAGACAGGCAGTAAAGGAGTAACACCAGAACAACTAAGACTGTAATTCTACTGTTCCAGAGCCAGTGATTTTTTTTTTTTTTTTTGCCTTTCTTTAAGAGTTTGGCAGTCTTGTTTGCTATTTTATCATCCATATTACTCACTGTTGTTTTCTTTGGTTCTCCATTTCTTTTCTTTCTTTTCTTTTTTCTCCTTCTTTCTTGGTTTTGTTAGTATTACTATTGTAACTCAGCTAATACTAAATTACACAAAGACCAGGGACAGAAATGGTACCTAGTGGAAATGTGGGAAGACGAAAAAGGGATGGAAATCATTCTCCACCCCCCAAAATAAATTAGTACAGGATTCAAAGGGAAATGAATAAAACAGATACCCAGATCCAGACTCAAACAAAATAAGGATAAACTATACCAAGGAACCCAATGAAGCCCACAAGAACATCCTGAAAGAAGAAATCCTGCGTTAAGGGCAACAAATGCTAGCTAGTTTTTTAGGTGTCTTACCTATCCTCACCCCTTCCTTGTGTGCTCTCGCTTTTGTCATGTGCTCATAGTCCAATCCCATTGTTGTGTTTGCCCTTGATCTAATGTCCACATATGAGGGAGAACATACGATTTTTGGTCTTTTGGGCCAGGCTAACCTCACTCAGAATGATGTTCTCCAATTCCATCCATTTACCAGTGAAAGCTATTATTCCCCTGTCTTTGTGTCACTCTGCTCATTGGTGTCACTGGTTAAGTTTTACTCTTCAGTTGACAAGAACAATGAAGACATGGCACGGTAATCTTCATTTTTCTGAAAATGACATTTTGTGTTGGTTATATTATTAGTTACTTTATTTGCAGCACCTTATATTTGACACCTCTCAATGGTCAATCTTGTATCTGCTCTTCTGTAAATTTTCAGAGTGTCTTGTAAGAATTAAAGATGTGGACTTGTGAGAAAAAAAAAAAAAGAAGAAATCCTGAAGGTAATCTAAAAGAATTTCATAGAAATGTTACTAGATATGGTCAACCAAAACATACAGGAGGCACTGAAGAAGTTCCAAAACAACAAAAATAAAGAATATGAGAAAACACAAAAACAAATAAATGAAATTATAGGAGTCCTAAAAGAACACCAAAATGAAACATAGAACACCATAAACAGAGAGATAAATAAATTAAGGACAAAAATTGACAATATTAAAGAGGAAGTGACCCATGATATGGAAAACCTCAGAAAAAAGAATGAAACAGAAATACAAAACAAAATGAAAGGCCATTCCAGCAGAATAGAACAAACAGAAGACAGGATCTCAGAACTTGAAGGTGAAATGGCAATTAAATGAAAAACTAAAGAACTACTATTCAAACAACTCAAAACCTGTGAAAGGAATATGCAAGAACTCACCGACTCCATCAAAAGACCAAACCTGAGAATCATGGGCATTGAAGAAGGAGAAGAGGTGCAAGCAGAAGGAATGCATAATATATTCAACAAAATAATAACAGAAAATTTCCCAAATCTGAAGAAAACTATGCCCATTCAGGTACAGTAAGCCTCCAGAACACTGAACAGACCTGACCAAAATAGAACTACCCCATGACATATTATCATTAAAACAACAAGCACAGAGACTAGAGAAAGAATATTGAAGGCTGTAAGAGAGGAAAAACAAATAACATACAAAGGTAAATCCATCAAAATCACAGCAGATTTCTTAACAGAAACCTTAAAAGCAAGAAGAGCATGGAGTGGGGTCTTCCAGGCACTGAATGAAAATAACTTCAATCCTAGGATAGGCTACCCAGCAAAACTATCATTCAAAATAGATGGAGCAATAAAAGGCTTCCATGATCAGCAGAAACTAAAACAATATATAACCACCAAGCCACTACTACAAAAGATTCTCCAAGGAATTCTGCACACAGAAAGTGAAAGCAAACAAAACCATGAAAGGGCAGGCAGTACCAAAGCACAGGACAAGAAAAGGGAAGAAAGTAGAGAGTAACACTGATTTAGCTGCACACAATCAAACCCTTAAACAACAAAGACAGCTATATGACAGGGATCATCATGTATTTATCAATACTAACACTGAATGTTAATGGAATTAATTCCCCCATCAAAAGAAACCACTTGGCAAACTGGATTAAAAAGGAAGATCAACAATCTTCTGCCTACAGGAGACCCACCTCACCAATAGAAATAAGCACTGGCTGAGAGTGAAAGGTTAGAAGAAGATTTACGAAGCCAATGGCCTCTTGAAAACAGGCAGGGGTAGCAATACTTATCTCAGTCAAAGTAGACTTCAAACTTATATTGATCAAATGAAATAAAGAAGGATACTCCATACTAATAAAAGGGGAAATACACCAAAAGCAAATAACAATTATCAACCTATATGCACCCAACGTCAATGCACCCAGTTTCATCAAATATACTCTGAAGGACCTAAAAACATATATAAACTCCAACACAGTGGTAGTGGGAGACCTTAATACCCCCCTATCACCAATAGATAGGTCATCCAAACAAGAAATCCTAGAACTAAATCATACCATAGATCAAATGGACCTAGCTGATGTCTACAGAATATTTCATCCAACTTCTGCACAATATACATTCTTCTCAGCAATTCATGGAACCTTCTCAAAAACTGATCATATCTTAGGGCACAAACCAAGCCTCAGCAAATATAAGAAAATAGAAATAATCCCATGCATTCTATCTGACCACAATGCATTAAAACTAGAAATCAACAACAAAAACAGCAGTAAAAAACATGCAAACAATTGGAAGCTGAACAACATATTGCTTAATGACAAATGGGTCATTGATGAAATAAAAGAGGATATTAAAAGATTTCCAGAAGTTAGTGAAAATGAAAACACGACCTACCAGAAATTATGGGACACAGCAAAGGCAGTCCTAAGAGGAAAGGTCAGAAAGATCTCAAATCAATGATCTAATACTACAGCTGAAACTACTAGAAAAACAAGAGCAAGCAAATCCCAAAACAAGCAGAAACAGGGAAATAATTAAAATAAGGTCTGAAATCAATGAAATAGAAACAACAACAAAAAAACCATGCAAAGAATCAATGAAACAAAAAGCTGGTTCTTTGAAAAAAATAAACAAGATTGACAAACCTCTGGCAAACCTGACTAAAATGAGGAGAGAAAAAACCTAAATCAGTAAAATCATAAACACAAAAAGGGAGATAACAGCAAACACCATGGAAATCCAGGAAATCATCAGAGATTACTTTGAGAGCCTATGCTCTAATAAATTTGAAAATTTTGAAGAAATGGACAGATTTCTAGACACTTATGACCATCCAAAACTGAACCAAGAGGACATTAATCACCTGAATAGATCTATAACACAAAATGAAATTGAAGCAGCAATCAAGAGTCTCCCCAAAAAGAAAAGTCCAGGACCTGATGGATTCTCTGCTGAATTCTATCAGACCTTTAAAGAACTGATACCAACCCTCCTTAAACTGTTCCATGAAATAGAAAGGGAAGGAACATTGCCTAACTCATCCCAAAACCAGACAAAGACACCAACAAAAAGGAGAACTATAGGCCAATTTCCTTAATGAATATAAATGCAAAAATCCTCAATAAAATAATGGCAACCCGAATCCAACAACACATCAGAAAGATCATTCACTATGACCAAGTTGGCAGGGATGCAGGGGTGGTTCAACATATGCAATCTATAAATGTAATACAACACATTAATACAAGCAAAGACAAAAACCAGTTGATCATCTCAATATATGCAGAAAAAGCCTTTGATAAGATCCAACATCACTTCATGATAAAAGCTCTAAGAAAATCAGGAATAGAAGGAATGTACCTCAACATTGGAAAGGCTATATATGACAAACCTACAGCCAACATCATAGTTAACAGTGAAAAACTGAAACCATTTCCTCTAAAATCAGGAATGAGATAAGGGTGCCCACTATCCCCACTCCTATTCAACATAGTACTGGAATTTCTAGCCAGAGCAATTAGGCAAGAAGAAGAAATAAAAGGAATACAAGTAGGTAAAGAAACTGTCAAAATATCCCTATTTGCAGACAATATTATCCTATAACTTGAAGACCCAAAAAACTCTACCTAAAAACTCTTAGACACCATAAACAGGTATAGCAAGGTGGCAGGATACAAAATCAACTTACAAAAATCATTAGCTTTTCTATACACCAACAACGAACAAACTGAGAAGGAATATATGGAAACAGTTCCATTTACAATAGCCTCAAAAAAAAATCAAATACCTAGGAGTAAACTTAACAAAAGATGTGAATGACCTCTACAAGGAGAACTACAAACTCCTGAAAAAAGAGATTGAGGAAGACTACAGAATATGGAAAGGTCTCCTGTGCTCATAGATTGGTAGACTCAACATAGTAAAAATGGCTATGCTACCAAAAGCAATCTACATGTTTAATGCAATTCCCATCAAAATCCCAATGACTTTCATCACAGTTATTGAAAAATTTACCCTAAAGTTCATTTGGAAACACAAGAGACCATGAACAGCAAAGGCAATACTCAGCAAAAAGAGAGACGCTGGAGGTATCACAATACCCAACTTCAAACTATATTACAAAGCAATAGCAATAAAAACAGCATGGTACTGGCACAAAAACAGACATGAAGACTGGTGGAACGGAATAGAGGACCCAGATATGAATCCACACAACTATACCCACCTCATTTTTGACAAAGTTGCCAAAAATATACGATGGAGAAAGGACAGCCTCTTCAACAAGTGTTGCTGGGAAAAGTGGTTATCAATCTGCAAGAAACTGAAACTAGATCTATGTCTATCACCCTGCACTAATATCAACTCAAAATGGATCAGGGACCTAAATATCAGAGCTGAAACTCTGAAGTTACTACAGCAAGGAGCAGGAAACACTCTGGAACAAATAGGTATAGGCAAGGACTTCCTCAATAGAACCACAGCAGCCCAGCAACTAAGAGAAAGGATGGACAAATGGGACTTCATAAAATTAAAAAGCTTGTGCACAACAAAAGAAATGGTCTCTAAACTGAAGAGAGCACCACAGAGTGGGAGAAAATATTCGCCAGCTATATATCAGACAAAGGACTGATAATCATAATATACAGGGAACTTAAGAAACTAAACTCTCCTAAAATAAATGAACCAATTAAGAAACGGGAAACTGAACTAAACAGGCCTTTCTCAAAAGAAGAAACTCAAATGGCCAAAAACCACAAGAAAAAATGCTCACCATCTCTAGCCATAAAGGAAATGCAAATCAAAACCACACTAAGATTCCACCTCACCCCTGTTAGAATAGCCATCATTAGCAACACCACCAACAATATGTGTTGGTGAGGATGTGGTGAAAAAGGAACCCTCATACATTGCTGGTAGGAATGCAAGCTGGTGCAACTACTCTGGAAAAACATTTGGAGGCTTCTTAAAAATCTAAACATAGATTTGCCATATGATCCAGCAATTCCACTCTTGGGGATATACCCAAAGGAATGTAACACAGGTTACTCCAGAGGCACCTGCACACCTTTGTTTATTGCAGCACTATTCACAATAGCCAAGTTATGGAAACAACCAAGATGCTCCACTATTGATGGATGGGTTAAGGAAATGTGGTATTTATACACAATGGAATTTTACTCAGCCATGAAGAAGAATGAAATCTTATCATTTGCAAGTAAATGGATGGAACTGGAGAACATCATTCTGAGTGAGGTCAGCCAGGCTCACAAGACCAAAAATCATATGTTCTCCCTCATATGCGGACTTTAGATCTAGGGCAAATACAGCAATGTGGTTGGACTTGGATCACATGACAAAAGTAGAGCATATATGGGAGGTATGGGGATAGGTAGAAAACCCAAAACATGAAAGCCTTTAATGTCCCCACTCCAGAGGAACTAATACAGAAACCTTAAAGTGACAGAGGTCAACACGAGAAGGTGATCAGGAGCCAGCGTAAAGATCACTTAGAGATGAATCAACTTGGGTTGTAACACATTTGTACATGAAAGCAATTCTAGGAATCTCTCTGTATAGCTATCCTTATCTCAAGGAGCAAAAACACTTTGTCTTCCTTATTATGCTTATGTCTTCTCTTCAACAAAATTAGAGACAAGGGCAGAATAGTTTCTACCTGGAAGTGAGGGGGGGCAAGGGAAGAGAGGTTGGGGGAGAGGGGCAGGGGGAAGAAATGACCCAAACAATGTACGCACATGTGAATAAATTAATAATAGAAAAAGAACATTGTTTTACTGTTAACAAACAGTGAAATGAGGCCTCAGCCAGAAGTCATATGGAATCAAAGACTTTGTCCTGTTTTTCATGATAGTACTGACTGGTTACATGTTTATATGAATAATCTCTTAAAGAGGATGGCATAGAAGAGGGAAGAATTTCTGGAGCCACAGACTTGAGTGAATGAGAGGAGATGAGATTGGGACATAATGTTCAAAACGCTTTTAAGAAAGATCTGGACTACGAATAGCACCAAGATAAGGCTGGTTCCTGCGCAAGTGCTCTAGCTGATCTGGAACAGGATTTCATCAAGGGGATGCCAGGGTTTATAAGAAGTGCTATGATGCCCCAGAGAACTGGGGGTGATAAGAAAGTGATTAGACAGGAGGTCTGAGTCATAGCCAAGAATTTATATTCAGGCAAAACTGCAAAGAAATCAAGGAACCAAAGTAACAATAAAAGTACATTTAGAGGAGGATAGGGAGGTGGGTGCAGAAAGAAGGCAAGCATCTCACTTGATGCTTAATTTTCATACCATGAAAATTAACGTTATTTCCCTGGATTTGGACAGATGATAAATTCTGAATCTCACTTAACCAATGTCCTTGCCATAATGCTAATCTTTGCTGAGGTTGACTCAGGAATTGAAAGTCCCTGACCCTGCCATTTTAAGGTTAAGTATGACCACAGATGATGAAATTGTGTTTAGCAGCAGTATTAAGAAAAAAAAATTTGTTGACAGAGTTGTATTTGTTTTAATGGATATTAAAATATATGCAGAGTGCAAGTAGATTGATTCTGACTGTGATTAAGTCCTTGCCAGAGAACTGAGGGAAAATGGCAAGCACATAAACTGTAGAGCCATAACAAATAAATTCCTCTCAAGTCCAATATTAAGCCATTCTTAAACGTTATGTTTATTCTATGTGAATGCCAAGATTTTTTTCCCCATTTTTTGAATATCTCATTGAAATGGTGGGACTTACTGTGAAAAAGGTGTGATTCGGTAAGCTGAAGTTTACTCTAAGTCTGACTTTCAGGAAAATTAGTAGCTATCATTTTTACTTTACTACAGATTGTAAAGTGTTTTCAGAAATCTGATCTGATGTCATCTTCCCAAGGCAATGATTTCGTCCTTATTTTACAAATGTGACTCAAGACCCAGAGAGAATACTGTCCTGATTAAAAACACCCAACTATGCGCAGAGCTAAAATCCAGTCATCTGGCTTCAAGTCTAATGATTGCACTACTACATCAGTGTATCACATTAGTGGCAAATCATCACAATCCTGTAGGACAAGTACAGAAAATATGCATCTGTAAGTCTGTCCTTGAGAGTTTCTGATTTGGCTGAGTAGGGATGAAGAGTTCACAGTTTAACCTCTTTGGTAGCCCTATAGATTTACCTATTTGATAGGTTCACTCAGCTCTGCACTATGTCTTAGCAGGTTCCTTTGTAAGCCTCCAACAGGGAGAACCTAATACAACTGGTGCCTGTCGTAGAGGTACCAAGGAAGCAGTGGGTAATGGGAAAAGCACAGCCTTAAATCAACAGACCATGATCTCAATGTCTGCTCTGCCCCTGCCTTGGTGCATTAATCCATTTTATATTATGATGAAATACTTGAGGCTGGGTATTTTATAAAGAAAACAGATTTGTTTAGCTCACAGTATCAGAGATTCAAGAGTATGGCTTACATTAGTTAGACTTTGGCATAGGCCTCTTATCTTGAGAGAAAGTAAGGGAGATAGAAAAATGGAGAGCAGTTCAGAGCTTAGACTTACTCTATGATAAAAATTTTCTCTCACAAACACTAACTCAGGGTATTAGGAAAACTGCTTTAATCACTTCTGAGAGCTGCACCGCCAGTGACCTGAGTCACTGAGTTTCCACCTGGCTCCACCTCTTAAAGGTCACCACTGCTCTTACTGCCACACTGGGAACCAAGCTTTCCAAACATGAACACACTCAAACCATATTTAAGCCATTGCACTGGGCTTTCTAGTTTTTAAGGAGTTGAACTAACCTAAAGAATTGCTGTGAAGATCAGAACACAGCATGCTCTGTCAATGCCATTTCTTATGTCTAAAAATAAGGCTTTAGAAATTAAAGTGTGGCGAAAACATATGTAAGGTCGAAAAAAATCACAATCAAAAAGTCACAAGCATAATAATGTATTGGAAGCAAATGAGCTCTGAGATTCATCTGTAAGTTCCTTTGGTTTAAAATTCTATTTTACCTTTGGCAAAAATTAGCAACCCGTTGACAAAATTCTGAAATAACTCATATTCAAAGTTGTTAATGAAAGATGGTTTCCCTTTCTCTCCCTCTCTCCCTTTCTCCCTTCTCCCTCCCTCTCTCCTTTGCTTCCTTCCTCTCTTCCTTTCTCTTTCTTCTTCTTCCTTCTTCTTCTTCTTCTTCTTCTTCTTCTTCTTCTTCTTCTTCTTCTTCTTCTTCTTCTTCTTCTTCTTCTTCTTCTTCTTCTTCCTCCTCCTCCTGCTCCTCCTCCTCCTCCTCCTCCTCTTCTTCTTCTTCTTCTCTCTCTCTCTCTCTCTATCTCTCTCTCTCTCTCTCTCTCTCTCTCTCTCTCTCTCTCTCACACACACACACACACACACACACCCTGCAGGTTGTACATTTTAGCAACCCAAATGTAAACTTCTGGAATCCAAAATAAACTCCAACTTGGTGACATCTAAAATTAACCCCAGTATGTTACTGTCTGCCAAGAACTGTGAGAAAGTCTGTTCCAAGGATAATGATAGTGACTCAAACCCAGCGTGAAAGCAAGGCCTTCTGTGGGAGACAAGCTGATGGGTAATATGGGGTCCTGTCCTTCCAACAGAAATCCGAGGTGCCACTCCAGCTGAAGCTCATTAATTCTCTTTGCCCCAAAGCTTGAACCTGATCATCATGTCTGTTACACTCACCCTGATGGAGGCACCATGCCACTTGCCACAGAGAGTTCTTATCTGCTCAAGATACTTCTGTTTTTCAAGTTGAGATGAGGACACCTGCTAATGAATGATTCAAGATACACAGGTGGCCGAAGGCTGGGCCTGGCATGAGGAGTCCTTGAATGGTGCCCCCATGAGGATCTTTTAGGCAGAGGGAGAGCAGGCCTGCAGCCAGATTCTTGCTTGGTCAATTATGCATAATGGCTGTCAGTCAAGTTCTCCTGCTTGTGTCCTCACAGAGGGTGCTAGAGAAAAAAAAAAAAAAAAAACAGGCTGTTTTGTGTTAGTGGGAGGACTCTTACTTTAGTGGAAGTAACTACAGCCTGCACTTGTAGCCTGATGCTTCTCTCTGCCAGGAGAAAACTTTGTTCCCTGCCATGTACACAGCAAATTCAATAGTGCGGCAGCAATAAGTTCTCTCCTCCTAATTCTCAGGCCTGAAACTTCTTCACTTGCACTGGGTGCCTCAGCACAGAAAGGTGACTGTGAGGAGCTGGAGTGTGCCTCCCACAATTCCTCAGAATGTGACTATATTTGGAACTAGAGTCATTGTAAATGTAATTACTTAAAAAGAGGTAATAGGGTGGACTTTAAATCCAATATGATGGTCTCCTTATTAAAAGAAAAAACTCAGACACAGACACACACACAATGAGAATAGCATTTGAAAATGAAGGCAGAGGTAGAGGTGGTGTCACTTATAAGCCAAAGAACACCAGAGATTGTCAGCAATCCTCCAGAAGGTAAAGAAGAGACAAAAGATTGATTCTCCCTTCTGGCTCACATATGAATCTAGCTCAACTGATAACTTGACCTGGGACTTCTGGCGTCCAGAATTGCAACAATACATTTCTGCTGTTTAATCCACTCTACCTCTAGTACCTTGTCACAGGAGCCTTAGCAAACTTACCCAATGACTCTGGTCTTCAAAAAGGATTATTTTCAAATTCAATATGTGTATGTATTCCCAAAACATTAGAGGAATTAGGGCACAAGAGTTGGAACTTGACAGAAATCAGAATGAGTTTTATGATAGTCTAATTAAAACACTTTTGGGGTTACTTGTTACAAGTTTTGAATCATGGTGGTTAATACCCTGGCCTTGGACTTTAAAAAGATCTGGTTAAAAAACCTACTATTGACTGGTTGAGTAATCTAATAAAGCTATTTTACCTAAATATTCTTTTTGTTACCAACCACTATACATGGATAGCAATCATAAGTAGGTAAAAAGAAGCTCTTATAGCGTTGGCAGTCCAGACTCTGGAATGCCCAAGGCCTCAGAGCTGAGCTAGCAGACAGAGACTTATAGCTCTAAACCCTGAGATATTGGTGCCTCTTGCTCCAGGTTTAGGTAGAGACCTAGAGAGTTCTAGGTGCTCGAGTTGGTGTCTCCTTGCTCTGGGCTATAACTACCAGCAGTCCTAGCATTTAGCAGCAACTGTAATCCTTGACAGCCAGCAGCAGGCAGCAGCATATTGAATTGACTAGTGTTACGCCTCTTGGTGGGCCTCACATTTTGGGATGCTCAGATCATACAGTGGCTAAGGTTGCAACTCTTAGGCCCAGAGTACCAGGACCCTCCCTTGACAGTAGCTGGTGCTACAATTCTGAGGCCTCCTGTGTCAGAAGGCCTTTAAGGCTTGGCAGCTCTTAACTCTTCCTGTTACCAGAGCCCACAGTTTCCATCTGTCACCTTCTCTATACTTCTGCTGTCCTCCATTGTCTTCACCACCTCTGTTTTCCAGTGTCTCTGCTCCCAGCTGTGCTCTACCATTCTTCAGCCACCCTCTTATTGCTGCCATTAGAGAGGTGGCTGCTGTCACCTTCACCAGTACTACTGCTCTACTCCTGCCATCTTCTCTTCATGTCACAAGCTCAGCCCACTGTAATGATACGGAAGTAGGCAACAAAAGACCACTGAAGCCTTTTAATGGACCTATTGCTGCAACATCAGGGGAGAGCACAGGAAGATGTCTCCCAGCTAATTCCAACAGTGAGCCAAATATTCTGCTTATATATCTATGAAATGGGATGTGGCAAGGTCCTTTGCACCAATCGTGGCACAGACTTTCATGTAAATGAAAGATCCTTATCTATAACTACTGACTAATCACAACCCTCCTGCTGGGCCACCAGAAGAAGTGATTACCTTCTGATCTGGGCAAAAATGGCTGTAAGGTCATCTAGAGTTCACCATGTCTTGTCTTGCTTAGAGTGCTTCTTTCTAAGACTGGTTCAGGCCTTCTGGAGTGGTCATGACTGAAGCATGTCTTCAATCTTGGGTATAGTGGTCTTTGCAGCTGCTGGAGTGTGCTCAAAGTGTCCAAAACAGCTGGGATGCTATAAGGAAAGTCCAGACAATTGTCAATAAGTGGGCTACTTAGCCGACAGTTTACCACTTGAGTTTGCTAGGCATATGGGAAAGGATTGTCCAAAGCCCCATTCTTGACAGTTCTAATCATTCACAGAAAACATTAAACAGGTATTTGTAATAAATGCTTAATGAAACCTCAACACAGACCTAATAACTCTAATAGCACTTACAGTATTTAATAGCATTTAACATGCTTACCAGTATTTGACTCCTGCCCCAGTGCCACAGGGAAAGGTAGGTCCCTCTAATCTGTCTTGCTCTGTTTTGTCTCCTATAAACAGGGGTACTGCACAAGGCACAAACAATGCCTATCTTTTGCCCAGGTATGGAACTAAGTTCTCCTAGGATTCATTTCTCTTTGTGTTATCTGGACTATTCTGATTCTTCTGAATATACCATGGCACTCTTTCTTTCTTGAGAAAGCTGTGGTGGTCTGATTAGCTATGTCCATAAAAGTCTGTGCCTAAGAAATACATGCACCAATCTCTACACCAGCCTCCACCCACATGCATTAACCTATTTTAAAGTAGCTTATTCACACACCTATTCTCCCTAGCCTAACATGTCTTTGGGGAGAAAACTTTTTTCATTTCCATAGCTCAGTTCTTTACAGAGCAGTTTTTCACTGAATATATGACAAGTGGATAAGTGAACAGGTGAGTGAATGCATGGACATGAATGAACAGCATGGTTGTGAGTCTGCAATAAGTTTCTAGAGGGAGTTCCATTTTTCCTCTCTGGAGTCAGTGAGAACATACTTGAAGTCATGTCCTCCTGATGCTGGTGTGTGGTACACTGAGGAAGAGATGCCTTCGAGGGATCAGAAAGACACTGACCAGACAAGGCACAGCATGTGTTTGGTAGAGTGTTACCTACAAATGCATAGCTGCTCCACATCACACCACCATACATTTGCAAACCAGTCTTGTGCACATTGTTTTACTTAAACATCACATCATGTGTGAACTAGGCCAGGAAGATTTTGTTTTCCTATGTACAGGCAGATAAATTTTCCAGGAATATATAATCTAATCAGAGGAAGATCGGGACTGTGGTCACTGAAGATGGCCTCATTTTGGGTTCTTTCTATCGTTTGAATTTGGGTGACTTTGATTTCATGAATTTCACTTCTAAATCAACATCTGAATGAGACTCTTCAATATAGATGTTGATACAATTTAGTATGTATGTGCTTTATACATTGATTTACCTTGGAACAAGATGCCCCCAGAGAATATGAATCTAAATACAATCCACTCAAGTTGAGAACGAAATATGCATAGCTGAGAAGCAAAAATTTCAGAGCAAAGCATCAGATAGAAAGTGAGAATTACTTCCATGATTTTCTAGTCATGGTCCTAGTTATGATCAGTATTAATTGGTTAACAATTTCCTTTTTTCCCTGAGTCTCTGTGTTCTTATCTGCAAAATGGAAATAAAATTATCTGATCTAATTCAGAGTTTATGACAATTGTATATAATATTAGAAATGAAGGGGACCCTAAAAGTCTGGCAGAGGTAACAGTCAGTTCTGAGGTCAACATTTAGCACTAAAATTCTATTAGTGCAAATAACCCTCCAAAATCTTTTGGGAAGGTACAAGGTTAAAGTTGAAGAGTATTATTTTTCACACAACAACATAACATCTTTACTTTCTCATAGAAGACATTCTTTACTTGCTTCTAAGCAACATGTTACAGAAAAAATATGAATAGTCAATGTAAGATTCAGGCTGAGATGAGGCCAGAGCACATCTCTATCACACTTAATACGCTTATCACAATCTAGTACATACTCAGAGAGGCAGAAAAATGGCATAGAATTACCTGCAATCACTCTTCTTGTTGTCGTATTCCATCTCTCCTTATTACTATTATGTCATTATATGCCAGCATGGATAGTGGGCAGATAATGCAAATATGTGTATTATACAAAAACACACACAGTGTTGAGAAATCAGATTCAAAAGTCCTTGGTTATGTTTAAGATAGCATTGTATGAAATGAGCTTCTGGTGATTATTCTGGTCATTATTCAACATCAGTGACTCAATGCTTTCCACCATTAGATCACACATCCCAACTCTGTCTTTGAGCTAAATCCTCAGGTTTTTCCATTCCTGTTTGTATTGCAGCTTTCCTGAGACATTTGACTCAGTTTCCTGCCCCACCCTCATCCTATTCTGTCACACACTTCCAATGACTTAGGGAAAAGGAGGTACAGAATATGTGAAGGGCAGAGGTGAGTCAAGGAATTGGCAGGTATAGATAATGACAACCTTGACTCAGAAGGTCCTATAAGCCAGGTTCCCTAACAGGTTCCCTAATTAACTTGGGACTTACATATTGAATTAGAATGTGTTTCCCTTAAATATAGTGAGTTTTATTAGTGAGTCATCTGAAGGTAAAAAATAAAATGGCAAATATCTAAACAGAGCTTTCTCTGGCTAAGCCAAGACTCAAAGTGCTTTTCATTTTTGTTATATCAGAATTAGATCATAATCAGGTTCTTTCTTTTCTATACCCTTCCCACCTTGGCATGTTAGAGCTTTAGTGGGTGGGGCTGGAATTGGGGGCATACTAATTAATAAACCAAGAGAGGTGCCAGGCATAGTTCAAAAGCCACCACTGAGAAGAGATTTCCCCACAACCCTGCATACCAAAACTGATCTCTCCCTCCCTTGCCTTCTTCACAGGATTCTTGTTCTCTATTTCAAAGTTACTATGGTTTTGATAGACAGTGGCAGCAGGCTCCCAAATCTTTTTCCTTGCTTTTAGTCTCAGCATACTCCAATTTATCCCCTACACTATAGCCAGAGGTCTCTTTTAAATTGTAAATTTGACAAACTAATTTGCTGCCTAAAACCTGTCAGTGATTCCCAATTACCTTCAAGACTGCATTCAAAATCCTTAAGCCTTTCAAATCACCTAGCAAGCCAGCCCAAACAAGTACTCATGCTTTATCACTCACTACACCTTCATAGAGTGATTGAAGATTACATTAAGTTCAGAAAGAAGAAAAAATTCCAAGAACTCACATAAAACAGTGTTCTTTACTTTCTCTGACTATATGGAACTCATGAGTAATCTGTGTTAAACCCATCGACACTCAACGTTTGCTTCACATTGCATCATCAACACTTAAGTATGGAAAAGACACCAGGGATTTTTGTCCATCTCTTATGAGGACCTGCACCTACTCAGGCTTTAGGAATCCAGCTTGCTGCAAAATCTTATACAAGGACAACCCTGCAATCTCTTCTTGTAGTTCTTCTGTCCTTCAGAAAACCAGTGTCAGGTTCAAGGAAGCATGGAATGAAAAAATCTGTGGGTTTTGTGTCTACATTTGCTAGTGCTGAAATGGATTCTGAGAAAAATCCTCATCTGTTTTGCAGAGAGTAAGTGAGCAGAGGAGGCACACAGCACAGTGGTATCTATGTTTCTTTGCAAAAGGCAATCTGTTTCCAACTTAAACTCAATTTGACAAGTACATTTCCAATAAAAAAAGAGTAGCCCTTGAACCACATTCCCATTCCCAAACACAATCAAAGCATACACAGAGAGAAAGATGCATACACAGAGAATTGGCAATTACAGAATATAAGATATTTGGAAAAGACTGTATGGATGGATGCTCTGGAAATATGCAGCTAACAAGGCACACTCTGTTACGGTGAGCTAAAAGAAGCAGAAGTGGGGTGCTTTCTGTAAACAATGGAATTAAGAGCCCTTGATAGATGATTATGCTCAAGTTCAATGCACAGTATATGGTTCCCAGTCAATGCTTACAAACCATTCTCAATTCATCTCCATCAGTGTCTTCACAAAATCATACATATTAAAGTTAGATATGTGTACTTTGCTGAGTAGTATAAAAATAAAATTTCTTGTACATATTCTGAAAACTAGAGTGAACAGTCTAGGTAAATAGCCTTGATACTTCTTTAGAGGGGATGAAATAATATGGTTCATTATTCATTCAACTATTAAGTATTAAAACTATAGTAGATGACAAGCCCATTCCTAGTTGCTGAGAATTTAGTACTAAACAAGTCAGAAAATAAATTGATATCATACTAAAGTTGACATATAGTTATGAAGCAAAGATATAAAAGAACAAGACAATTTCTGATATTTTTGTGGTAAGTAAAATAAAGAAAATGACGTATGTGGTAACAGATAATTTAGATAAAGGAAGAACAAGGACAAGTTGGCATATCATAAGTCATGAAATGAGGATGACTGATTAGGATATCAAGGCAAAGAAAGCCTGATATGTTCCCCTAAAACTTCTTGCCAACCCAAAATGAAAAAAATAATTGTAAATTCACAGTTCACCAGGAAGGTGCAACAGATAGCTAAGAGAACAGACCCAGAAGACTTGGGGGAAAATATATTACAATACTACTGGCAACTAACTTAACATCTATTCAACATAATAGATACTTCCAAAAAAGTCCATAGGCATTTTTTTTTTTTTTAGTTTATCTTCATACTGGCAATGCCAGGGAGGTTGCTATTCTTACCTTCACTTTTTAAATAGGAAAATGAACCTCAGAGTTTTCATGGCTTTTGCTTGAGTTGCACAACCAGCCATTAAGATGAGGCTTACTCCTGTTGACCACCTGCTTTTGTAAGAAAGTTTCATGACACATGCCTTACTCATTCTTTTACCAGTTGTCTGTGGCCACTTTTCTTGCTGCAACAGCAGAATTGAGTGTTTGAAACAGAGACTGGATGGCCTGGGAAGCCTAAGGTGTTTACTATCTGCCTTTGTCCAGAAAACATTTGCCAATACCATCTAAAATGAACATTTCCTAATTCCGAGTCCAGTTCACCTCCTGTGCATGACTATGTGGGAACATATTTCATGTTTATTAATCTTGATTCCTAACTAGAAGACTGATGATATTTTAGTGTTAAATCCTGGGAAATACAAGGCACATTGTAAATATTTGTTACTATGGCTTGAATTGCATTAAAAATATACAAAAATAGGAATTAGGCCATAGAAATTATTTATGTTATATGGTAACTTAATTTTCCCATCAAATCCACCTCTTCTTTCATATTTTGCTGATTTCTTAGTGCATCCAAATTACATTTTCAGCACTCAAAATTGAGCACCGGTCTATATTTGTATGATAAAAATCACAGGTACATTTCTTAATGTTCATTTTGTTTTATGATACAAAATCATCACTTCTCAATGATGCAGTAACAAATGGACTAGAATGAGAAATCAAAGAAAGTAACTCAATTCTGTGTCCCAGAAGTAAAATTTACCTGATCCTTGTGTACTCGATTTCATCACTGTTGTTTATTGGGGCAGATCTGCAAGGTATCCCCTAAAGATCTGCAGAGACCATTTTATTTCTTAAAAGATTCTTCTGAGACACTGTTTAATTGTCCTCAAGGTCATACAATATTCCACTTTGTATATGATATTTGACTAAACCCATTCATTATTTTTAGAATCATTTTCTATCTTCAGAGATCAGGAATGGGAAAACAGCTTTGATTTGAAGACATTTTACCAACACAGAGGATGGAAATCTTGGCTAGATCCTTAAGATCATCATTTGCATTTCCTCATTAAGACATTGTCACAGGTGCCATGTTGTCAGACCTCCTGCCACCACACAAGTGCCTTGTTTTTTTCTCCCTCAGCTTTAAGAAATATCACCCTTACTTTCATTTAACCCCTCATTTATAGCTTTTTTTAAGGTATCTTGAGCTTTTGCTGTCTTTTCAAGATCTTCCCAGTTACTTCCCACTGCTTGATCCTCAAGCCAATGACATTTTTAAAAAAGTTATGACAGCGTCTTATTTTTGGTATTGTAATTTATTTCTTAAAAATAAATCACAACTCAAAATTAGTGACTTAAAGCAAGTATCATTTTATTATTAATTCTTTTGAGTCTGTATACTGATTGGGCTTACCTCGGCTGTTTTAACTCAAGTTCTTTCTGATGGCTGCAGCCAGGAAGTTACCAAGTTGGACTCTGTGCCAAGGTTTCCATACTCACACACCAAGCAACTGATGATGTCAGCTGGACTTCAGCTGGAGCTGATAGCTGTTTTGCTTGTACGTGGTCTTACTATGTTAACTTTAGCTTCTTTATTGCATGGCTGAGTTCTAAAAGATGAAATGACCCAAGAAATAAGAAGCCCTGAAACCAGAAACTTGGGTGTCTGGACTCCATTAATCAATTTCATTAATCAAGCAGTAACATTTCCCAGACTTAAGTGGAGGGTTTGTAGGTCCCACTGCATGTCACCAAATTTGGGAAATGTTTTTTTTTAAACTTTTACAAATTCCTGATGTACTCCAGAGACAAGTTTATGCACTTTTAGGTATTACAAGAGTGATTAAGTCATACTGTGTATACTTGGGGAGACCACAATCTAAAATGACTTTTTGCAGCAGGGGGCCAGTGGCGCAATGGATAAAATGACTTTTTGCCATGTCAAATTAATTCAGCTCTACATTTCTAGAGATTTAGCATGCAGAAATGTAGCAACAGTTATTATCTTCCAAATGTTGCTTTAAGGAGGCAAAACGACTGCAAGATTTGAATGTTGCTGCTGCTGCTGTGCTGACTTCATTGCCAGTGTACTGGAAGCTGGGTTTGCAGCTCCACCAATTCCTTGGCTTCCTCATTCAACATCTCTGTGTCTTGGTCCTGGTGAGCATTCCCTTGTGACAAAGTACGTCTGTTTCTTCTGCAAACCACTAGCATCATGGAAGTTGGAGGTAGTGCAGATATGGGCCCCATTTTTTTGATGGATTCTCATTTTCTTTACAGATTTCAGTTTGTCTTTTCTGTCCCCACTTTCACCTCCAAACTTTTTCCCCTACTGCTAGCCCCACCCAGATGACCTTCAGTGACTTTAGACTCAGCCAGATGTTGAGTCAATGGCTTTCCTTAGACTTCTCCACCTTCTCCCTCAGTTAGCTATGGCTCACCCCTTACCATAAATCTGTTATTCATATTACTCATGGTGGGCCTTCTTCCTTGATGGAGCTCAAACTAATACAGGCAGAGCACACTGTGGTGAGTTAATTGTCATATCTACAAAGCAGATTAGTATGCTTTGCCATAAAAAGGCATGTAAAGGAGAAACTGACTGAAGAATGAGTAAGGCTTTCACAGATTTCACAGAGGTGACGTTTTCCCTGGCTCCTTTTTATTGTTCACAATGCAGAAAAGGACAGGGAATAATATTCAATAATACTCCTTGATTCCACTGCCCATGTAGGAGTTGACTTTGAGTAAATTATCCCTATTTATTGCTCCTGGGACTTTGAATAGTCACATGCTTTGGTAGTTTCTAGGTTTCTCCATTTACCCTGTATGAACTTCATCTCATCCCCAAAGCCTTGGGATTCATAACACCTGACTCACAGCTGCTCCAGACTCTTTTCAGAAGACTCTATAGAAAACTGCAGTTTATTCCTAGGCATGGCAAGGCCAGGATGGAGAATCTTAATGACTTCCTCATTCTTCCTGAGCTGGCTCTTTGTGACTCTGCTTGATTACCATGTTTGTAGTGCATTCCCAGAACTACAGGCACACCCATCCACAAATGCGTACGTCTTCAAAAAACCTTTTCCCAAACAGAACATCAATCATTTCTCAAGCCAAATACAGAGTCCTGATCTTATGGAGGAGTTCTGTACAAAATTGCAATCTTTGAATTTCAGCCTCTGCTATGTTGCAACGTAACTAACTGGCAAAAGTCTAGCATTGTATGGGTCAAGCAACTCAGATAACGTCTATGAACCTCAATCTCTAATGGCAATAGTGGATATCAGTAATTTCTAATAATGATAATAAAAGATTAGGAGATGATTGATTAATAGGTATTATGATTATTACTCATTATTCATTATAATTCTTAAAAGGTAATAATTACCTATTTTAGGTACATGTCCTTACTACTAATTAATTATTACTTGATATATAATTAATAATTGCCTATTTGCAATAGGTAATATTATCCTTAAGATTTTTTTCTTGGTTGTGCTGAATTAAATATACAATTTACCTTTTAACTCAATATTAGCCTTTGTATTAGGAAATAAAAGTACTTGAGAGTCTAATGATATAGGATTGTATTCTTCAATCTAAGATTTTGATTTCTTGCAGGGTCATTGACAATAAGAAAGGATGTATAAGACACAAATCACAACTCGCATAGTGTTTTCCAGTGTAATATAGGTCCTTCTTATTAGAGATTCAATAGGTTTCAAAGCAAGGCTGGGATGCTGTTAGAATGGTGAGTTAGTTCAAGAAATATATAACTGCTAATAGCAGTCAGTTACTCCTCCCTGCCAGACGACTGGGGAGAGTAACAGGGCAAATAAAATGCAGGCTAGCAAATTTACTAATACCTGAGTCTTTATCTAAGATAGGTAAGCTCTGATGAAGTGTGTTAAGATCTTACTTTAGTAGATCTTCTCTGTAGCATTCTTCTCTGTAAGTTCAACCTGGGAACTCACCATTCAAGTTATGGTTAGAAGTTTTACTGAGCAGTGAGAAAAAAATCAATCCAGAGAGGTAGAAAACACAGGAGCATGTGTTTATGCCAATGTAAATTCCAGACTGGTTTATACGTTCCCCTTCATAAGCAGAATCTGAAATCTGGCATATACGTAGACAAACTAGAGACAAAGGCTAAGTGAATGAGATACCCAATGTGACTAGAAGTCTTGTACTATGACTTCTCTGAACAAATGGAAAGCAAAGGTCACAGTAATAAACATATTTGTGCTCTAACTTGTATCTCTGTTGCAGATAACCTTAAGAAAATGAGGCCCATCCAGAGGCTGTAATTTTAGGAAACTTCCCTTCATTGAGCCCAGGAGAAGTGTGGTAGAACTTGAGCATTTAACCACAATTTATCAATAATGTCATATAATGAGTAGTTATGTTCACTCAAATATCACTTTTTTTTTTTTGGTACAGGAGATGAAGATAGTGTTGTGCTAGTTCTGTGTTAGGTAGCTGTGTGACCTTGAATGAGACTTCTCTTTGGTACTGAGTTTCTGAATTCTTCACTACAGAAGGGGAACCAGATAATTTCTTCAGTCATTCCCAGCTCTAGCACAGAGTACAGAATCGAATTACCTAGGTTCTTTTAAAGAACCTGAGGAAAAACCATAAGCACATGAGTTTATTTCTCAGGAAATGATTTTGCCTTCCACTTTTTGGTGAAAAAAAAAATCTCTGGTGCATGACTGTTCTTTTCACAGATACAAAATCTTGGCGATTTTGCTAAGACTAAAAATAGAGTGTCTTTGAAAACAGAAGAGTCACATTGTTTATAAATAGCAAGACTTCAATTCTGGGGCGTGTTCGGTCAGAAAGAGCAGTTTAAACAGAAGCGCAGAGTAAAAATACATCAATTAAACTGGTTCAGCAGGAGTGTAGTTGAAAGAATTAGAGCTACTGGGGGAGCTAAAAGCATGATATGAAGATAAAGAATTAAAAATTTTCCAATGTACTGAGAACAAGATGTGTTTTAGTAATTATCCATTTTATAGAAAAGGAGCTTGAGGCTTAGAGGAATAGGTGTGTTTGGTCCCCAGTCACATAAGGAGAGTGGCTGGAATGAGAATCTCTTTGACCAGCTCCTTCCATTCCATTGTTCCACTTCTTACAGTCATGACGGGATTGCCATGGAACTCTCTGCTTATTCAATCTCTTTTTATCCAGTTGAGGGACAGTGAAATGAAGCATGCCTAGACAGAGACCCTCATGGATTAGTTAATATTACCTAAAAGAATGTGTTATCCGGGACTTGAAGCAGGAATAAACTGCTGTGGAATAATCCTTGGGAGAAATACAGTCCTTTTATCAGGATACCTGTACTGTGGTCAGTAAGAAAAGATACCCACAAAACTTAATGGTAGTTACGTCTGCCTGGTGTTTTTTCATTAGAATGTAATTGTTTTCTTATCTAAATATGTATGACTTTTGCAAATCTTAATACATACAAAGTATAAATTCTCCAAGGACCAATTTACTCAGAGATATATGCATTTAATATTACAAATACGTGGTTACATAGGTCTTTTGAAGAATTATCTGTCACTCTTTTTAATAGACTGTATTTTTAGAGCAATTTATAAAAAAAATGAGCAAAAAGTTTGGAGAGTTCTCATATGTACCCTCACATACCCTGAATTTTCCCATTACTAATATCATATAGTCATGTGGTTTGTCCACTAAAACTGATAAGCCTATATTGGTATATTATTATTACTTGAAGTTCATAGTTTATGTTAAGGTTCACTTTGGGCATTGCATATTCTGTGGGCTTTGACAAACTTGTGATGTGTATCCACTATTATAATATCATACAAAATACTTTTGTCTAGACATAACACAGGGAAGTCTGCACCAAACATCCCTTATGCTCTACTTTCCCATCCTAACTTCTCCCCGTCTGAGTCTCTAATAACTGCTAATTGGTTTACTATATTTATAATTTTCTTTTTCCAGAAACCCTGCAGTTAAAAAATTATCACATCCTTTTCAGACTGATTTCTTTCACTTAGCAATATGCATTTAATATTCCTGTACATCTTTTGTTACTTGGTTACACATTACTTTTTATCTCTGAATAATGTTTCATCTCATGGATGTTCTACATTTTTTAAATTCATGTACAGAAGTACATCTTGATTACTTCTAAGTTTGGGCAATTATAAGTAATTCTGCTATAAATATTTGTGTGCTGACCTTTGAGTGGATATATAAGTTTTCAACTCACTTGAGTAGCTCATTGTTGAGGAGCTCATTGCTGGATTGCTTGATAAGAGTATGTTTAGTTTTGTAAGAAGCTGTCAAACTATCTTCCAAAGTGACTGTGCCGTTTTGTATTCGCACCATCAATGGGTGAGAGTCCTTGGTGTCCCACATTCTTAACAGTAGCTGGTGTGCTTGTGCTCTGGATTTTGGCCTCTCAAAGGTATACAGTGGTATGTCCTCATTTTGTCTTGTAATTCTCTGATGACATTACACTAGCCATCTTTAATAGTTTTTGTTATGTGTATATCTTCTTTGATGAGGTATTTTTTTAAAGTTAATTGTTTGTTTTCTTACTGTGGAATTTTGAGGAGTGATTTGAATATTAGTTCTTCATTGGCATGTGTTTTCAAAGATTTCTTTTTACTTTTTGATTATCTTTTCATTTCCTCAACAGTTTGTTTTACAGAACAAAGGTTTCATTTCCATTAAATTTTGTGAAGTCTAACTTGCATTTTTCTTTCACGGATCATGCTTCTGCTGTTAAATATAAAATATCCTTGTCATGCCCAAGGTCATCTAGATTTTCTTAGATGTTATATTCTAAGAGTTTTAGAGTTTTCAACTTGCATCATTTTGAATTCATTTTGAATTGCAACAGGTGAAAGTCTGTGATATACTCATATTCTGCATGTGGACATCCAGTTGTCCAGGTACCAATTATTGGATAGGTCCTTTTTCTACCAAGTTGTGTTTGTCTTTTGTCAAAGATCACTTTATTGAGCTTTCTTTTAAGTTCCATTGAATCCCCTGGTGTAATATTTATTTGTCTGTATCATGCCCTCTTGAATACCGTAGCTTATATTAAGTCTTGATGTCACACTTTGTCCCTTCCAATATTGTTTTAACTCTTTGGGATCTGTGCCACTGTCCAGGCAGTTTTGAATTAGTCTGTCAATGTACACAAAATAAGTTTTTGAGATTTTTATTGGGATTGTGTTGAGTCTGTGTAAATTTGCATAAAAGTGACATCTCAACAACCTTGATTCTTTCTATCCATGCACATCCATATCTCTCTATTGATTTAGACTGTTTCACATGATTTATCTTTCAATTAACTATGAATATTGCATCTGTAGTTTGCATTTTACATTTACTATAAATGCACACCTATATATCATCTTTACTTGAATTATCAAAAATCAAAAGGAAAGATGTAATAAATTGATGAGAACTACCTTTAAAAAAAGGCACAGGAGTACTGTGTCAGAGAAGGTTAATCTTGGGCAAAGCTGATGGACTGAACATTAGCCTATCAAGATGATGATGGATGGGAAGTTATTTAGGGTACAGACATGTTAGGGGACCTTTCCAAAGTCTGTGTGTATGTTTATGAGTGTGAATGTGTGTGTGTGTGTGTGTGTGTGTGTGTGTGTGTGTGCATGAGAGAAAAAAAGAGAGAGAGAGAGTATGTATGTAAAAAAGACTTTTAAAGATGTTCTGGAGACATGGAAACACTGTAAGGTTCATAAGACAGGTATACTGCTTTTGCTGTAGAGTTTGGGTACTGTAAAGGGAGGAAAGTTTCCAACAATGAGAATATAAGATATACAGCAGAGTTAATTAAATGTCAGATTGGTTTAAGGAATGATGAGAAGATTGCTTTGCTGCAAGGATAAAATATAAAAGAATATCCAGCCACTTTTTCAGGTAGTAGCTCTATTCTTGGCTTTTTTTTTTTTTTTTGCATTATTGTTCTTTCAAAATCACTTAAAGAGGGCACACTCTCCATATTCACTCAGTCATTCATGACTATATACATCTGTGTTTTTTCCAGTGGTGTTAGAGGCAAAAAAAATACTTCTATTTCAGGAAGGGATGTCAAAGGGTCATACTGTTAATTGATCATGTGGAGGAAATGGTGCTTGTCGAACCGTACCTGAGTGGGCTGTTAGAGAGACCTTGCTGGCTCTGTTGTATGTGCTTCACAGCCAGAGCAATGCCAGAAAGAGGAAGGGCCAGGAACATCAGCAAAGCACGAACCACCATGCACCAGGCAGGCACTTCACCTACAGTATTTCCTTGAAGTCCCCAGACAGCCTTGCTCTAGTTTAGGTATTCTTTACTGCCTATAGGCTTGTGTATTGGAAGCTTGGTCCAGAGGCTGGCTATATAGGGAGGTGCTATGAAACTTTTAAGAGGTGAGATCTGATGGGAGATCCCTAGGTCAATTTGGAGGGATGCCCTTGGAAAGTATTGTAGCAGCCTAATCTCTCTCTGGCTTCCTGTTTTGTGATATGATCTCTTCCTTTCACATACACTTCTACCATGATGTGAGCCCTTCTGATGGAGCACAGCCAAAAGAGACTTATCAAAGTTCAAATTCAAACTGAGGACATTCCTTAACAGTGGCTTTTCAACCTCCAAAACTATGTCCTAAATCCTTATAAAATGCCCTTTCCTATACAATAGCCTTGCTCAGGTATTTCATTATATTAATGAACAATAGATAAAATGTAAAGATGTAACTGTTGCTGTCCCTTACTGAGGCTCAGGAACATTATGGCATACCGCCGCAGTTTCATGTCTCTCTGTTGACAGAACTGGGATTCAAATTTAAGTCTGTCTTCAGTGTTCTCAAGCTTTGGGTATCTCCTTCATTGCACACTGACTCCCAAGGATGGCAGGACATCAAAACACACATTTATTTAATTTTGTAACAACTTAGGTTGCTGCCTTACCCACCTCTTTTTGCCTTAGTCATCTTCTACTATAGGTCTCTAAGGTTCTGTACCTGAGGGTTTTTCTCAGCTTCTACCATAGTCTAGAAGTTCTCAGAGCTACTGTTCTAGCAGTGTTCCTCTACCATGGACAGAGGGAAGCAAAGGACAATCAGCCCAACACCCTGAATCCTTAGGTAGCATAAACTTGTGGTATATTCTGCACTGTGTTCCAGAGTTCTCTGGCAAGGTTGAGCTTAAGCTGTCCATGATAATATTCTGCTTGCAAACACAGCTTTTATTTGCTTCCTTTTCTGCTTTCTACAACTTCCCTAGTCCTCTAGGAGTACTTCCTAGTACTATCTCCAAACTTCCAAAATAACTCATTGACTCAAATCCTATACTCAGGAGCCACTTCCATGAGAACTTAATTTTAAATTCACATTTCAACTTAAAAACAATGAACATTGAAGAATGAAGAAGGAATCTTCCAAGGAAAATCTGTGGAATTACAGTAGTCTCCATGTGGAGTTAAGCTTCTTATGCTACTGTGCTTTCATGTCTCTCACTTTTGACATTGGAACTTGACTCAATGGAATCAAAGAAAATTACATCTTAAAAATATTTAAGTTGGTGGTAATATTGGAAATTAAAAAGTAAAATGCTAACTGTGCACACAGGGAGCTTCAGGTTGTGCTCCTGAGTCAGACTAGACTGATGGACCATAGTAGTATCGTGTTATTGATGATGACCATGAGGAGGGTAGACTGGCCACCATACTCCCACTGTGCTGTGACTGAAAGCTGGGCATAGCCAGTAGAGATCCATGAATTTGCTTCACAATCTATCTTTAAATTCATTTGAAAATTCAAAAATTATCTTCTCCTGGAACATGCCATATAAATTCTATTATCCACAGTTGAACACTTTTAATGGTTATTCTATTTGTGAGTCTCTTCATAGGAAAATATTGTGGACAGTGGGAGAAAGCCTATCAGTCATGACTAACCAATTATCCTCTTAGCCTGGATCATTAACAATACAAGAAAATTCCAGTTGGTATTGGGTCTGCCGAATTAGCCATAAGTAACAGGACCCTGTGTCAGGGTTGGCATTAAAGGTAGGGACTTTTACTTGAAAAGCAAAATTACATCAATTGATAGTAGACCCTAAACCTACTGATCACGCTCAAAGAGGTTGATGATGATGCTGGGACTCCTCCCTGTGAAAGAGTTCACAAGAGGCATGAATACCACTCATTGTACTGTAACTGATTCAACACTTGTGGAATAAGGAGGCCAGGTCAGTTTCAACGACTCACCCCAACACACTACACAAAGCCAAGGTAGAGATGAAGGAGAGAGAAAGGAGAATTGGCAGGATGACCAACAAGCAGCAGTGGAGGAAGCTGATGTGAGTTTGGAGGAAGCTGATGTGAGTTGGGTGAAAGTGAAGAGCAGTGTTAACACTCTCTGTGAACCTCATCACCTATTATGAAAGGCAATGCAGTGAAAGCTGTTGAATTTCTGTGCCACAGCCATTCAGGAAGGGATGATAATTCTGACTTTAGGCAATAACAGACTTTTCCTAACCTCTCTGCACCTGAATTTCTCAGGCTATAATATGGGACTCTTAGGATGTAACAGATCAACTATATGAATTAAAATGAGATTTTTATGTATAAAATATATGGAACATTGTAGACAATAAATAGCTCTCCTCTTATCATTACACATAATAACCATTCTAATGGAATTGAATAAAATCTTTCTTCAGTAAGTTGATTAAAAGATTCAATTTTTGGCTTAGGCACAAAAAAATCCCTTACAGATGTTTTAATAAATAGTGAAATGTGAAAGCAGTCATTGTTTGACTCAAAATTTATTAATGCATGCAGTTAACTATGTCAAACAAAATGTTGTTTTCCCATAGTGCTTATCATTATTGACAGGATTATTCTATCACAGAAGCAAAGGCTCAGTTTAGGAAAATACATATCATTGAAAAAACTGAATAATTTGACAAAATACTTTTTAGTAATGGAGGGGGACCCAAACCCAAGTGTGTCTGTAGAACCACAGATCTTATGAAAAGGAATGTCCAAGAGTAGTAAACTGCAATTTTCAGATGAAATCAAGGAAGACACCTGAAGAAATGCAAAATGTCCTTGGAGAATATTTCTAGTTTGGGGGACCAGGGATACATGTATCTCATGTCTGTGTAGACTTGGTCCAGCACACTATGTCACCCTCCTCAAAGGATGACACCAAAGACATTCATTTCCCCTTGATGTTTCTTTACTGCCTTATGTCAACATGAAGTAGTGGGTGAAATTCTTGATTATGCTTCCTAATTTCAATCAGAATACATCCAGTCCAGCTCATGAGAGTCATTTCATTCAAGGGGAAATGGTGAGCAGCCAATCTTTTTGTATTTATTGATCAGAAAACGAAGTATGTAACTAGAAGCACTATTTTTTTCTGGCAGAAAATGATTTTATGAACACAGCCTCAGCCTAAATTATACTAATAGAATAAGGATCTAGAATTAGTGTTTTGTTGCAATTGTTGTTCTAAGACTACAGGTCCCCTTCTAGAAAAAGTAATTATCAAAATAAAGAGGTGGTTCCTCTTTCCATCAAATGCCAATCACTTGATTTGTTTTTCTTCTAAAAGAGACAGACAGAGGACGTGGAGGTGGAGAAGGAAGACAGGAGAGAGAGAGAGAGGAAGAAAAGAAGGAAGGAAAGAAGGAAAGAAGGAAGGGATGAAGGAAGAGAGAAAGAGAAAAATTTAAAAAACAATAAAAAGGAAAATGGTGTGTGACAACATGCCTGGTTCTTCTAGGAAAAGGCCTTCAGGAAGGCTTTCAATTGAAGTTCACTGAAAGTTTAATGAAAGTTATTAAATGACTGCTTTTGGCAAAAAGAGACTAAGCAGTAATTTTTGAGTAGTGTATTATACTTATTTTTTTGTCTCTTCAAGTAATTAGCTTTACCATTTTGTTCTCAGTCTATTTCTAAAAGAGTATTAGAAATATTGCTTTAAAAATAGGAATAGACATGTGTTTGCTCTTTGATTGGTTTAATGAAAGTTACATTAAAGATATTAACTGGCTAAAGTATCCAGAGAGAGAGAGAAAGCATACAACATAGTAAATAGTAAATTTTATATTCATCAAAATGAGGAAAAGGTACCATCTTCACTCTGACTTTTTACTAGCAAGCTAAGCTCTCTTCCTTTTTCAGTAAATTGTCATTTTAATAGGAAAAAAGTTGAACTTCAGTTCTTGAACTCGTACACCATGCTTCCATCTTGGACTGCTATGCATCCATACTTACACAATCCCCGCACAGTTATTTCTATGTAAATAACTCCCTATACCTCAAATAGGTGCTCGTGAGTGGATACTGAACAAGAAAATATTTGTGCTGGGTAAGTTTGTAAGATGAGTTTGGGAAAGGGCATGGAAGTATCTGTTCACTCACAGACTGGATTCCGATGATTAACCAGAGGTCACTGTAGAGAAACTTCTGTGGCTGCAGGTGAAGCAACCAGTGTCCTAAACAGGAGACCTAATTCTGGGGGTCCAACATGTCAGGTTCACCCACACACCTTAATACACCACACAAAAACAGAGGTCGTGGTGAAGGACAGAGAAAGGAGATTTATTATGCAGCCCTGGTGCACCATGATAAGAGGCAAAGGAAGCACTTCAGCCCATCTTTGAGCCCATCTTTTACAAGCATGAGCCTTAGGTTTAAAGAGAGGAAAAACGGGGTGGGGAGAAAGAGTTGTGCAATTAAACAGTCCCTGGGGAGTCTGGCTTTGTTGATCATTGTCTGTTCTGGTTATGGGAGGGTTCCTGAGAAGTTGTTATCTCTTTGTCATCACTTGAAGAGAGCAATCTTTTTCCATGAAATGATTGCTCCTGTTGCTGGGTTTGATCTCATCATTACAGGCAATTTTCCTCATGGGGCAGCTGGGGAGTGGGTGGGGGTAGCTGTTTTTCCTCTGAGTCTTTATGTACATGGAGGGTCCTACTGCTCCTTGGAGGTAGTTTGGATCCCTTGTCCTAATGGTGTTTCCCATCAGCCTTCTCTTTCCTGTAGCCCAAGTTGGCTGTAGAAAAGAGAGACTCAGAGCAAAGGGATAGGTGAAAAATGGAGGCAGGGATGCTAAGCTTTTCTCCTATTTTTGGCTAATTTGTGGGCCCATGTGAGGTTTCAGGGATTGTTAGTGAAAATCTACTATGTACCTGTTATAGGAAGGTGGTTGTCTCCCCTTTCTGTGCTTTCATGGGTGTGGTAAGAATAAAGGAATGTGCTGAAAAATGAACTCTTGTATATTTCTCTGTCTAATCTTTGATCCCTTATACAAATCTCAGGATAAGAAATTCTGCTTTAAAGAAAAATGTTGTTATGCATTTACTGTCAGGATATTTGAAAAAAATCAGTCTAAGCAATGAAATTTAGGTGTTTAATTTTATTTCAGAAGTCACATTTTTGTTTGTTTATTTTTAATAAAAGTCCCATTAATTGAAGATTCAGCTTCTCCAGGTGTGTATTTCTGATGGTCTAAATGTCTGTTAAGTTTATTGTGAAAAAAATTGTCTGCATGCTTGAATTTAAAGTTAAAACCTAATGACATTAACCTTTCTAACTCTGTTTCCTTCCCCTTCTTTCTTCTAAGTAGAAAGTAGCCAATCTAATTATAAACCTAAATGTGTATAGCTTCCAGATGAATCACAGTGGCTTTCAGGACTACAAATATTATCATGCACAACTTTACAATGTTTCCTTGCATTGGAAACAATGTTTACAATTCCACTTTAAGGTAACATTTTGAAATGTGTATTAGCAGTATTACATTATACATTAAATATGTAAAGTCCTGACAGTTTTTCTCAGCCACTCATTGGTATAATTGAATTTTAAACTAGTACATTTAATTTTAAGTCAACATAACTTCTCAGACACTATTTCATTGTGATTACGTGGGCATAATAAGGAGGAAACATATTATATATAAATTTCCTAAAACTTAGATGATATATAGTACAAGATGGTATTCTTTTTTTGTAGCAATGCAATATGAGGTTCTGGGTAGGAAGAAGCTACTTAGTCTAGAGTTTCAGAATAATCAAAACAGTCTCTTAATTGATAATATAAAGCTTATTTAGAGGCCATGACTTTAACTGTATTACCAAAGAATTAGAGAATCTGAGGTAATGACCAGATGGCTTATGAAAAGAGAGAATGAGAGATTTTCTATCAGTGCTAAGCCCTGGAAGTCATCTATTTTCTAACCAAAGACAGGGGTTTGTTACACCCCAATAGAAGAAATTTTGAAGAAATCAATTTCAGAATTTTTGTAGAAGATATGTTTGCATGGAAGGAGTGCCATATTTTATTATTTCCTGAATGTATAAAATAGCAAATAAAATAAGAATAGCAAATCATAGTTGTAAGCGGTTACAAAATTTGCCACAAAAAGTTTTCCGTGTCAGAATGTGTACTGTTGAATTGCGCTGGTGTAGATTTTTCCACCTCAAAATTGAATTAGCAACTTCCTTTGCTTTGGTCAGAGCCTTCATAACCCACTTTTACCTCTCAGTGATGCGATCCACTAGCTGAGGACAAAGCCTTCCACACATGAGCCTTCTGGGGCTAATGTTATAATTAAACCATAACATACAGGGAGAAATGAACAAGCTTCTCAGATACAGACTCTTCTTCTCCAGGTAGGCAGCCTTTATAACCTCTGTTAGCCTCAGTTTTTTCATTTAAAACAAAATGGATTAAAAACCTTTGGGCTGGGGATGTAGCCCAGTGGTTTAATGTTTGCCTAACACAAGGCCCTGTGTTTAGTTCCCAGTAACACACACACACACACACACACACACACAAACACAGCTTTTATATCCTTATAATGTCAATTGCTTATATAATACCAAGTGGTGTATTGTGAATGTTCTATAAAAAAGCAGGAATTTTTGTTTTTCATGTTAAAAATGATGCTTTCTGGGTAAGAATTCTGCTCCCACACTCAGAACACTCTTGTACGAACTGTTCAGATCAAAGACCATGTTGGATATATAAAATGCACCTTATTTATCTGCTCCAATAGATCAAATGGTTCAAGGATCATCATGGGAAGAGCACTTGGGATGATGAAGAACTAAAACAAGGAAACAGGACTAATGATTTAACTAGAAGGTGTATTGTTGTTAATATCAGTCATACATTGAAGCAATGTTTGTTTCCTTGTGACAGAATTTCCTCTGTGTAGGTGAATAGCACTGCAACGCCACTGAAATTTGATTAGTCTAATTTGCTTTTTCACCTACTTTCAAAAAATATCCTTAGTGTTCATGTACATTATTCTTTTAAGGTTGGCATTTGTGGATTAATTTGATATAAATAATATTTATTAGTTAAATGAGCTACATTCCTTGATGAATGTGACCTGAAAAGTTGGTAGGTGGGTCTCGATGTTGTTTTTTGTGGTACTGGGGTTTGAACTCAAGGCCTCACACTGGCTAGACAGGCACTCTACCACTTGAGCCATGCCGCCGCAAGCCATTTTGCCTTAGTTATTCTTGGGGTAAGTTCTTATGTTTTTTCCCAAGGCTGGCTTGTGATGGTGATACATTTAGCTATGCCTCCCATGTAGCTGGGTTCACAAATTTATTCAACCACATATGGCTTATTCATTGAGATGGGAATCTAGCTAAATTTTTGCCTGGGTTGGCCTGAACCACAATTTTCCCAATCTTACCTCCCTAGTAGCTGAGATCACAGACATGAGCCACAGTGCCCATACCTTAAAAACTTGTTTTAATAATTTTGTAAATTTAAATGAGCAACTGAATAAATAAACTTTCTACTTTCTATCATACCTACTTTTAAAGGTAAAAATGTCATGGGACTTTTTTTCCTAATGAAATAATAACCTAGATATCTTTTTTAATAAAATGAAAGTGCTTGGTACAAAACATGTAAAGAACTGGGGAAAATCTAAAATAAACCATTAACAAAAATAATGGCAGAGAAAACAAGTTTGGCACAGTTATTTATCACATACAAAACATTTACAAAGGATTCCTAAAATCAGTATGAAGAACAAAAAAAATTACTTAATAGAAAAATGGCCAGCAATTTTGTAAAAATAAAAACACATTACCATAAAACAAGGCAATGGTGACAAATCTCATTAGAAATATGGGCATAGGAAATATAAGCCAAAAATCACAAGTGACATCATTTTACCCCTTCTCAATTATCCAAAGAAAATAAAAAGTTAACATCTGACAAATCCAAGATTTCTCAGGGATGTGGCAAAAATGGGAATTCACTACTGATGCAAATATAAATTGGTTCAATTTCTTTGGAAAGCAATTAGCATTGTCTATAAAAGTTTAAGGTGAAATATATGATGACCTGGCAGTTTACTTCTAGATAAACTTTGCTTGGTGTGTCAGAAGTCCCTCTATATGCTTATAATAGTAATTTTGAGTTTCATCAGCATGAAACTGAGAAAATAAAAAGACGCAAAAGGGAGTGCTATATAACAATCAAAGTGATTAAATAGATCTATATGTATCAACATGAATGATTCTTACAAATAAAATGCAAAGTGAGGAAAAACAAGCTATAGAACAAATTCAGGATGGAGTTTAATTAAATCTCTAGACCTTGTAAACTAAACCACCATGCTGTTTTAAGCATGGATAGAGGATAAGGATTGACATTGAATTTAGGGCTTATACCTTCATGGTAAAAAAAGGAAATGAGATGTGGATAAAGAAAACAGAGGACTGCAATTGTATTGGTGATTTTTTTGTTCTTTGATGGTGATGATGCGTACATGTTTATGACATCACCCTTCACAATGATGCCCTATTATGAAATACTGCATAACCGATGTTAATGAAATGAATTTGGAAACATGTAATAGTTATACCAAATTCCTGTCAGTGATTACCTCTGGGTTTTCAGGTAGCAAGCAAACAAAAGTTACTCTATGTCATTTAAATATAAGGAGTTGGTCCTTTGCTTAGTCTCCTCATCTGAATATCCCTCTTAGGAGATTTCATCTATACTTCCTGCCTGATGTCTTGTTAGAATTCTATCCTCATGAGTCTAATTGCTAATGCATCATCTCCCTCTTGGGTTCATAGCACATATTTCAAATTTAACTCACCTGGATAAGAACACACAATGATAAGCTTGGTAATCAGCATTTCCATTTCATGACAGATTCTACCCTCTAGTCAGAGCTGTGCCAGGATCTATCCAGGATTTTTTTATTTCATAGTCAACACCTCCGCTCTTACCTCACCCAGTCCCTCAGCCCCCTTGTCAAACTCTAGCTCCAAATATAGCCCCAATCTGCCTACTTCCCTCAGTCACCTTTGTCTCTCTCCTGAACTGTGAGGTAGCCCCTTGACTCCCTGCTTCCAAAATGGCCCTCTCCCAGGCCATTCATCCTAAAGTTTGAAGAGGGATAATTATAAAGGTACACTGTAACATGTCACTTCTTGATGCAGAATCTACAATGGAATCTCATTGCCCTTAGAATGATACCCAAATTCTGGCTTATCAGGCTTCATATGTGTTTTCTACCCACCTCTGCTACCTGCCTCTCGTATTGTGTCCCCCTTGCCCCTGCATTACAGCTCTACTGGCATTCTTCCTGTTTTAAACAATGGAAGCATACTTCTCACTCAGTATACCAGTCCTAGGCTTTCTTCCTACCTGAGGCCCATGACTGTCACTTGTCATTCATACTGGAGCTTGTCAGTTTTTAATAGGCATGCCTTGCACACCCATCTAAAGTAATCATTCTAGTATTCTTCATAGAATCGCCTCATGTAAACTTTCTCCATAGCACTTAGGGGTATTCCATTGATTCTTTCAAATATTTCTGCTTGCCATAAGAAAATAAAATCACTTAATAGTGTTCACTGTCTGTGATAAGCCTGACTCTCTTTGGAGAACTCTGTGTATATGTATTTATCTGGCACTCAGCAGTCTTTCAAGGTAGGTGCTATTGTTATCCCAGTTATACAGAAGAGGAAACTGAGACAAACAGAGATAGAGACTTTCTTGAGTGCCAAAGACAAGTTTCTTCATCTCTTAAGTGGAAATAATGATAACAACAATGGTGTACAACTGTAAGGATTAAATAATTGAACTTACAGAAAATAACACAGGGGTATGTGTATGTATATATTACATAATTACTTAATAAACCTTGCTGCAAGATGAGGGTGAAAATAATGATGTCCAAATTCAAATGGTTTGGAAAGAGTTTCTTTTTTCCTTTATGTTTTTTCATTTACAAAATTTCCAAAGGCAGTTTATCTGTATCTCTGTATTTATTGCTAAGTCCTTCAGCTTCCTTGAGGAGAAACACACAAGATAGCTTGGTCTGTCACGTGATTGTGACCACACTAACTCCAGACAGGTGAAAGCACAGAGCAACCATCAAGATGCTTACTTTGTTATGAAGGAGAAAAGATCATAAGCAAATAGGCATGCAAAGTAGACTGATGTGGCAACACCACTGAGCAGAGAAGTGAGTCCCCCAAGCTAGTGTATGCATATGACCCCTGACCAGGACAATCTGCCTGGGAGTTGCAAACTTGTGTGTGGGGACACTAAAAGTCTTGTCCTGGCATAATGTCCTGAAAAGGAAACCTGCTCTCAAACCCCAACAAAATTCTGGTAAATCAACCAGACTCACCATAACTTTATCTCTCTGATGTTGGTCAATCCTTTTCCATTTCTGCTCAGCAACCCTAAAACTATGAAGTACTACTATACCCATTTACAAATGAAAAACAGGAGCAGAGAGGTTAAGGGACTTGTCTAGGTCACTCAGCTGATAACCAGCAGCTCAGAAATCTACATGCAACAATGGCGGACAATTTAGTGACAGAAAACGTTGTGCCAATTATTAGCAGATGCCTTTAGGCATGTTGCTTAATTCTAAGTTTGTTGAACAAAACTGTTAATCTAATAAACATTTTTATAAGAATTAAATGAGATGGTTCACATTATAGTGCTCTTAAAACTATACAGAGCTATAAATGGATAATGATTATAAGGAATTATTAGTTACTTTAGTAATATATTATCTAGAGAATTATTATTACCAACACTTATTGGAGTTACAGGTTATCTTGGATGAGGGTGATAACTACAGTAAAGAGTAAGAACAGGGAGAAAAGGACTGTCTTAGCATCTAGTTTCTGTACTTGATCAAGACAGAAGTCCAGGACACTGTTAGGAATGGGGTTTGTTTCCCATTCTAGCATTGTGTATAATGTTAGAGGGATCTCCCGCTAAACTCAACCCATGAAGCATTAGAGTGGGCTGGGCTCTACTCCAATTTTAGAATGACTTTGTTATCTGAAATATGTATGCTCTGTTTTCATTTTTGTGCATGTGATTATAAAATGAAGACCTTATTTTTGTTTATTCCCCATGGACAGACAAACTTTATAAAGACTTTGGAGAAAACTCTTCCTTATCTTTTAAAAACTGCAGTCCATAATTTCTGTGTTGTTCTAGATCATGAATTGTGTTTTAAACTTTGCAAAATAATGCATGGAACTTCTTACCTCACTTAATATTATTTAAGTATTATGTATCATTTCCTAAGAAGCCTGTGCCACCAGCTGGCTTAGTCACTTATTTTCTTCAATTTGGAATTATTCTTCAGTTCCTATAATTACAAAATTCGAAATGTATCCGTATCAGCATATCTTGCATACACAGCTTGAGATTTCTTTAGAACTGCTTCCTAAATGTGTATATGTTGGATCACAAATTGTGTCCACCTTTTCTACCTAGGATATTCATTGGGGGAAAGTAATAGCTTTCTTGAGAGGGTAAACCAATTTAAACTCTTACCAGCTAGTTCTAGGAGTACCACTTTCTCTCTCTCTCTTTTTTTTTTTTTTTTTGCTGAACTTGATAATTATATTAAATTATAATTAATTGCTGATTTTAGAAGTGTCTTTTTAATTTAATTTGCATTTAAAAATTAATAATATATTAAGCCCATCTTAACGTGCTTGTTGAATCAAAATTCTTGTTTTGTGAACAGTGTTTTCAGGAATTCAAGTCAGCATTTCCTACTGTCTAGAGGACTTTCCAACTAGCTGTGCCATCAGTCCACAAAATAATTTTTTGGGATGGTTGACTTATTTTGCATTTGAGACAAGGTGTCATTAGGTATCCTAGGCTGGCCTTGAACTAATAATTATTCCGTCTTAGCTTTCCAACTGTTGGCATTATAGGCGTGCATCACAACACTTCAGAATAATCCATACGTAAACATATCTACATATACATAAGTATATATACATGATTTTGGAATTACCATACATTAATAATATGTGGAGATTTCATTGTGATAATTCCATTCATGCACACAATGTAACTCGAACAAGCTCACACCCTCCATTGTAGTTTCATTCCTTCTCACTCCTCCGTCTTTTCTAACAGTGTTTGTTGGGTTTCACTATGCTGCCTTCATATGTATATATGGCGTATTCTCTGATCCTTTTCACCCCTCAGTATCTTTTTCTCTCACCCATCCTTATGTTTCCTCTTTTTAGTTTTTCTTCCTGAAAAACACAAGCTTTAGCCCAGTCAACTGAAGCCCCATGCAAGGTCTCACTGTGTGTTAATTTTACTGCAAACGATCACCACACCTTGATATTTCTACAACTTAAACATTTGTCATATCTATCTCTTCTGAATACATTTCTACTAATGCTGCCTAGAAGAGTCACTGATCAACTCTTACAGAGGCACTTTCAGAAACTTTTAAGAGGAACTGCAGCTTCAGACTAACTCACTATTCTGCCAGAATGATTCCTTCAGGGTGTGAATATGCTCGTGACAGTTCCCCATCCCTTTCTCTTTGTGCTTCTGTGGAACTTCACACTGTAGTTCCTTTATCCATGGTGGATGTGTTGCAAGACCACCAGTGGATGCCCTAATCCTTGGAGAGTAACACATCCTATATAGAATGGATTCCATATAGGTCTTTTCTTGTACATGGAACCTATGATTCAGCTTTTCACTTAAAGGAGGCATTTTATGGCTTCTCTTTGATAATCTGAATTGCCAGCACCACTAATTTTACACATTAGAGCCATTATTCAGTTAATTGGGTTACATGATACAAGCACTATGATGTCAAACCATTGATTCCTAACTGTGATGGCTACTAAGTGACTAATAAGCTTGTAGCATATACAAGGTGGATACACTGGACAGAGATGGTTCACATCCTAGGCAGCATGGGGGTAAGGAGAGACATGCTATGCAGAATGAAATGCAAATGAAAACATGAACTGGTTATTTAGAGAATTTTCTACTTAATTTTTCTGGGCTATAATTGACAATGGAAAGTGAAACCGTGAATTAAGGAAGATGTTTACATATGCATTTTTCATGTTAGTCTATTTATGACACTTGGATACTTATCACAAGTTATTGGTAAAGGGACTTTAGTGACACATGCATGGGCTCCATTTTTATTTCACTACTTACATATATTTGTTTTAATGGAAAAGATGTCTTCAGTGAATGGTGGCATGCACTTATAAATGTGTTGTGATTACATTTATTTTTAAATATGTAAAATTTATACAATATATTTCTAAATATATAAAAATATAAATAACAAGATTGATCAATATGTTTAAAAATATTTCCAAGGTGAAAATAAACAGAGACTAAAATTTGCAAAACACTGTCAATTTATTGTATTACAATTTCACTTAAAATTGAACTTTCTATCTGGCAATGAACCACAAAGGCACAGGGATTCTCTTATTGGGATCTTTATGACAGGCATATATACTCAACAAATTCTATATGGAGTTTTTAAACAGTAAGTGAATGAGCATATTCTCATTTTTAGTGAACATTTATTCTGGTCTGGTGGATAGAGAAGAAGTAGAGAAGATTAATTTGTGAGTGTGGCTCATCCCCCTCTAAAATCCTGAAATCGCTGAAGTTCCATCTCTTCCCTATGAGTCTATGAATGTCTTGTCTTTCCATATCTTTTTACTTGCATATATGTGGATCATAATTTGAGGTTCTTCAGAGTACCAGTTTTAAATACTCAAACATGTTATTACTAATTAAATTAGATTTACAATTATATGCATTCACAGATTATTTTGAGAGAGGATAATTCATTTAATATCTAAACAAAATACAACTTGAGCTTGAACTCTAGGTCTTTGTAACTCCATTAACAGAGAAGAACACATTATTTGTTTGTGATCTCCCCAGTGTAAGTAAATAATGAGAAACTCCAAGGTCTTAGACTTGAAATGTGGGTCCTTGTGTGGCACAGATGAGCATTTAAATGCTTTGAGTCCCAGATATAAGAAAAAGCAAAATGAAGTATATCTGAGGCCAGAAGTGCCCACTATTTCATAAGCCTTGATGTAGAGATTTCTGTATTGTCCAAAACACAAATTTGAAAAGAGGAAAAATACTCAAATGCTGGCCAAATTCCCATCCCTGATATTTCTCTATAAGCTGAGATCCTTTCAGCAGTATGTGACAGAACAGAAGAACAATTTAAACTTGTTTAAGCTACAAAGAAAATTTTTGCCTCATACAATTGAAAGATTAAGTGACACCTTCAGTTGGGGGATAGCTGAATCTGGAAGCCCAAATGATGCAGATGGAGATTAACCTTGCTTAACTCTTTCTGTGGACCTAGGGCATATGAAAAATTTGTCTTTGTTTGTTTCAGCTTTGCTTTCATTTTTATACATGGTGAATCTGGCAACTCCTGCTTATATTAATGTTACAATAAATCATCACTTTGGAAAGAAACACTTATCTCAACAACTGTAGGAAGTGAGATAGAACAGGTACCTTCAAATGGATGGTCCATTTGGAGTAGGCTCTCGTATGCCCAAGTAGACCACTTTTTGAATATTTATTCTGTTGCTACTTCATGCAACACATACTTATTGAGCATCATCTGCACAAAGTTGCATAACAGATGTACTGTTCTCATATTCAAGTTTATTTGTGGGATACAGACAAGAATGTAAAAAGCATGGCAAAGTGTGGGAAGAACTACGGATGAGGAGTGACTATTGCAATAAATGCATGAAGGCATGCAACTGAACCTGTCTCAAAAGGTCTGGAAATGCTGACTGACATATTGGAGTCTCATGGATATTGGAACTCTAGAACTGGAGCAGTCCTGATTGTCATTTTGTGTAGTACTGCTTCTGCTCTTACTGAAATTATTAGCGCCGCTAGAATCTTGGAGATCTCTCTGGACAGGGTCCCCATAGAGAAGATGTAGTTCTGCCTGGGAGGCATATTTTTCTTTTACCTGGGAAAAAGTATTTGAAAGTTAAAAAAAAAAAAAAATTCAAAATGCTTCCCTAATGTATGTGAATTTGTTTTACATTTAATTCATTATTTATTTTCTATTAATGAATCCTTTGATTATTTCCCTTGGTGAGCAAAATTTTCTAGCAGTTGAAGATCTGAATAATGCAGCGATAACTAATTACGTTATTTTTTTCCAGCTTGCACATTTCAGATGCAGAAAGAGTCTTACTAAGGGAAAATAAAAACCAAACATTTTAAATTGCCATTGTCTAGAAAATGTGATGGGGAAAAATGCTCTAGATTAGTTTGAAAATTAATGATCTGGGAAAAAAATTTTGAATCAAAGCATGATCATTTTGTTAAAGCAGCAACACAAAGGCACAAGGAGACAGCCTCTCTTCAGCCAGCCATTGTTCAATGAGTGGAAGTAAAGTCCTGTTTCTCTGTTTCATGCCCCCATTTTTAAAATAAGAGTCCTTTAGCAGTGAAAGCTGGAAGATCTATAAATCTATGAGATAAATTTCAAAAGAGACCAGACAAATTGTATTTCATTAGAATAAATACCTTCTTTGATTTCTTAAAGTCTCTATTCCCATGATACATCATCACATCAACCAAGGAACACATTTTAATGCCAAAATTCTCACAGAAAATTGATTTATATAGTATTATAGCAAAGTATAAAAATAAAGACTTAAAGAAGTAAAACCAATGATACCAATTCTAAAAACACTGCATCATTTTATGTTTATATGTGTGATTTAGCATTTTATAGGTTTCCTATTTAGATAAACGTATTTACATCCATAACTGATGCCTAGTGGATTCATGTCATTATTGCCGCATTAGCTGTCAATAATCAGTGTCTGTTCTGATAAGTACAATTTGTGCTACTTAGTAGTGATATTTTGAATACCACTATTGTAGGTATCCATTGAGGAATTTATATGACCTCTCTCTTAACCTCAACAATCAGGAATAGGTATTTTGTTCTTTGGCAGTCAATTCTTATGGAAACAGTTCAGCTTTGAAATTGAATGGCCTGACTTGAATCCGAGATTTCCTATAGTGAAATTCTTTCTTTTCCACATTTGAAAGAAATTTTTGCATAGAATTTCTCATGTCAATAGCATATAGGTTTAGGATGTCTAACATATAATAAGACTCCAAGAAAGATAGATTTCTTCCTCAGATTGGTTATGCACAAAATGAAAAGAGGACCTACAAAAGTGGGTTAAAAGTAGCCAGGGTCAGTCAGTTCTAGGCATAAACTCTATGGTTGGGTCAAGAGAGAAGCAGAAAGACCCAGACAATGACCAAATAAAGGCTCAATGCCAAGACATGTATGTAGACACCTGCAAAAATCAGAGTGAATTATCCTCTTGCAAGTCCAAGGAGTTAGTAAGAGTAAAGCACTGGGGATCCTAGAGAAAAGGTTTTGTCATTCTGAGTGAGAATGACCAAAAATCCTATGTTCTCCCTCATATGCAGACATTAGATTAAGGGCAAACACAATAAGGAGATTGGACTTTGATCACATGATAAAGCAAGAGCACACAGGGAGGTATGAGGATAAGTAAGACACCTAAAAAACTAGGTAGCATTTGTTGCCCTCAACTCAGAGAAACTAAAGCAGATACTTTAAAGCAACTGAGGCCAATAAGAGAAGGGGACCAGGAACTAGAGAAAAGGTTAGTTCAAGAAGAATTTTAACTTAGAAGGTAACACACGTGCACAGGAAATCAATGTGAGTCAACTCCCTGTATAGCTATCCTTATCTCAACTAGCAAAAACCCTTGGCCCTTGCTTATACTCTCTCTTCAACAAAATTAGAGATAAGGGCAAAATAGTTTCTGCCGGGTAGCGAGGGGTAAGGGGGGGTAAGGGAGGGAGAGGGGTTGGGGGAGTGTTAAGGGAGGGGGTGGGGGGAAGGAGAGAGAAATGACCCAAACATTGTATGCACATATGAATAAAATAAAAATTAAAAAAAGAAAAGTTAAAAAACTGTAAGATAATTGCTGAGAGCAAGAATTGCTAATATAGCAATTTTTGACCTGAATTTCCTGGGAAGCCTTTCTGTAAATACAGGTTCTGTGGATGCATCTCAAAGTATCTTGAGTGGTAGGAATACTGTATTTGATAAAGCACCTGGATAAACTTGTAGTCACCCATCATTCTTACACTGGTTTTTAGGGTCTACTGTTCAGAGCAGTATATATGAATGTTAATTTCTGTTGGCATCAGCTACATGATTTTAAGGAATTCTGATGGGCAAAGTTAAGATGCAGAAAACAATGAATGTGTTGTTTCAATGAAGGGAATATTGTAGTCAGGCTCATAGAACTGTAGACTTGGAGAAGGTTATATTTGGAAATCACTTACTTAAGTACCTATGTGACCATGGGCAACATGCCAAAACCCTCTAAAATATAATTTCTTACGTGTTAAATTTAAAAAAGCATTACAAAGAGACAAATGGCCAGGTCGAATGCTGCATGGATATGTATATACTAGATTTAGAAACTGCAGTTATAAACAAAATTCTCATGAATTATATGATCCTTTTCAAAAAACTTTCCTAGTTCCTAAGAGGGTGATATATTTTTAGTTCACTGGTAACCTTCCTAACCCTTTGTCTTATAAACATGTTTCTGGTTATAGATAAAGTCATTAGACAGTTTCCATGATTTATGAGTTATGAACAAATTCATTAAATAGCAAAAAATATTTGGCACAAATATCCAAATCTCCAATCTTCTGACTACATGTCTATTATCAGCTCTAAGGTTGCATCTATTTCATACAAAGTCATGGATCCAGGCATGGATTGAAGCTTCTGTTTGCAAACTGTCTTGAGCTGTGGTCATTCTTAGAAAGCTGCAATGTAAGGATGCTTGGAACTGCTCTAGACTGAAGCCGTGGTTAACTGTCCTTCCTGTAGGGCTGTTATTTCTATATTTTTTATCCAAATTGCTGGATTTGCAGGAAAGTGAAGGTTGCCCTTGTGCCTTTGTGTGATTGCATTCTGTCTGGTGGATGTTGTATCATAGCAGACTTTTTCAATCTATGTAAGTACTCACAGGCAGGTTTTAACATCTGACTCCATGTCACCTGCTAGGCTCATGGAAGGTGACAGTAAAATTGAATATAGATAATTGGGACCTTGAATTATGATACAGATTCAGCTCTACTGGTGAGGCCTAACAAGATACAAATGTTGGAGTCACTTTGGAGTTTTCTGCCTTCTGTCCCACTTGCTAGCCATTTTTCCTGTGGACATTTAAGTCACTGCTCACTGACTTAGTGTCCTCATCTGTTAAATGAGAATCATTAGCCCATCTCATGGCTTTGTTGCCAGTGTGACAGGAAATCTTACACTGATTCTATCAAAACGGTTTTAAAACCACATAGGAAACATGAAATCATTGTTTGCTTAGCTGAACAAAGTTATTATAAGTCTGAAACTGAGAGCAGTTAAAAATATTTATCACTTTATTGTGGCATTAATTTACCTAATTCTTTTTGTATTTGTTAGTCAATTATATTATAAAATATAATGCACAAAGAAAAAAACATAAAATGTACAATGGATCAATAATTATAAAAGGAACTCCCCTGTAACCACACATCCTCTTACTCACTAGAATATGGTTAGTATCCTTATACTCAAGCTCCATCCTTCTTTCTTTTTATTGATAAGCACTATTTGCTTTTCCTAATCATTTTACTACCATCATGAAACATTAACTTTGCCAGGGCTGGTCTGGAACTTATGATCTTCCTGCCTCGGTGTACTGACTAACTGGTATTACAGACACGGCCACCACTTTGGCTTTTTTCCTCTTTATTTCTCAAAATTGCATTTCTTTGATTTAAGTCATTAAGGAAGGGTATTCCTTTTACTTTGCTGTATATCATTCCAGTAAATGCATTCTGGTTACATATGACTCCCACTGTTGATAGATACTTCCTTTGTTTACAGTTTTAATCTGACCACTGCTGAGTAGAAATTTTTCTATTTGTTTCCTATTATTCAACAAATATGTCTGGATTTCCACAAGAGCAGAGGCAAAGACTAAAGGTTAGATTTGGGTATGTTATTTGGGAAGTAATCCAGGAAGGAGATCTGGGGGGCAAACAGAGTAAATAAGGTAAGGAAAGAAAAGAAAAGGAGAAAGGAATAGTTTGCCAGGACAGTTAAGAAGCATACAGAATACCTCTAGAAATTTCATAGCACCATGCACCTCAATTTCAGGACTTGAGGAAGGAGTAATTTCCTTGGATCTCTCATGTCTGGTAAATGATTTCTTTTAATTAATATTTTTTCTTTACTCCTACTTGAAATTGACCTTATGTCAGTAACTCTTGTTAAGTCTTTTCAGTTAGTAATTACAATATCTTATCTCTAGACTCTTTTGGATTCTGCATATATATATATATATATTTATATCCATATAATATGCAAATTATACCTGTTTATTTTTCCTTTCTGAGAGTTTTGCTTTTTAATGCATCTTTTCTGGGAGTGCCTTGGAGGGGCAGTTTATAGATTTTTATCACAATGAATAAGCTTTCCCTTATTCTTATTTTGCAAAGACACTTTTTGCCATGAATAGATTTTAACTTTATAAAACACTGTATACATTTATTAAGGTGATATGATTTTTGTCTTTTATTCTAAACATTTAGTAAATTAAAATGATCAATTGTTAAAAAAATTGAATTGCTCATATAGGAATGATTTAGTCATGATATATTATATGATTCAGACATTGCTGTAAAAAGTTGGTTTTCATATACATTTATATATATACATATTATATATGTTTTACATTTGCATATAATTAGACTATATATAGCACAAGAAAATGAATAATATATTTTAATAAAATATACTTCAATTTTACATACATATATATCTTTTAAATGATATTTGTAACATTATATTTCACAAAGTTTGGTAAGTTATTCATGGTCATACAACCAGTTAAGTTATGGACCTCTGATATTATGAAGGATCGGCTGGAAATAGCTCTTTCCTGAATGGTTGGTGGAACCTACCACTGGAGCCTTCTGGGCTTGAAGTTTTCTCTATGGGAAAGTTCTTGACTGATAACTAGATGTCAATGATGAACACAGGTGATTCTGGTATATGATTCAGTGTCTGAGATACTTGTCCATTCCCTCTTACTTTTCAGATTTTTTGCTATGAAATCATTGTCAACATCTTCTTACTACATCTGAATTCATATTTGACTTAAAGTGATATATGTTCCATTTAATTCCTGACATTGATTATTCATGTCATCAGTTTTCTTGATCAGTCTCTTTAGAATTTATTAGATTTTATTTGATTTTGCTTATTCCCACCTTTACTGGTCCTCTTTCACAGGCTTTTTGATTATTTCATTGATTTCCACTTCTGCCTTTGTTATGGGATTCCATATCCAAGTGGTAGGCCACTGCCCAGTCATCCTCACTTTTGAGCAAAGCCCTGACAGTCTCAGGTTCCTTGGGATCTTCTCCTGTGGACCAACATCCTCTGGAGTCCTGATCTTGGGTCCTGAGGCTGAGTCCTCCACAAGAAAGTCTCCATTGCTCAGATACTGCAAAGTTGGAGGAGCAGCATTGATTTGGGGCTTACTTAGCTCACAGATTTCCCATTTCCCTTCACTTGATCTGAGAATTCATTAGTATCTTGTCTGCTTTTAGGTGATTTAACAAATTTATGAAATATTTATTCATCTTTATTAATAGTGTGGGTGGTAGTTTTGTAGGTTAGTTTAAATAGCAAGAAATACATGCATTTAGCTTGCTTCATCACTATAGTTTCTCTCAGGTAAGCTTGTGTACAGGAACAGGCACTGTGCTATCATAATAAGGTGGGGAAAAAAGTTACGTGAGAACTATGATTCATATACATACATATATATTTCAAATGCAAGTAACAAATCAACTCAACTGTTCTTTTATTCTAAAGTGGAAGCATCTCTGCAGTGCATTACTGTTTTGGTGCTTAAAAAATATTATGGTTGTCACCCTATCCTGATCAATATAGTACAATATGACTATTTGTCTCCATATATAAGCATCTTTCACCAAGTAGATAGTAATTTAATGCTCAAAAAATGGATATTTTATAACAAATTTCTGATTTATTTTCTAATTCAGTGTACACATGGTGAACAGAAACAATAAAGTAATATTTCTTGTGAAAAAATCTTTCATAATCTTATCATTTAAAGACAATGCATTCGCAGGATGTTAGTAGGTATATGACAAATGAGCACATGAGGCCTCTGTATAAAAGCCGTGCTCAATATTAAATGACTTTAACCAGGTTAAAATGAAGAATTGCTAGTACAACCAGGCTAGATGACAGTGAATGGATATGAACCTTTACAAGGCTCCCCCAGGTAGTAGCAGTGTGATGCCTGCTTCCCTCCTGACTTTTGTTTTGTGCTTTTACTTTTCAGAACATCTGAAACACAAATGCAGTGACCTTAGGGAAAGTTGACAAAATCTCTCCAAAACGCAGTAGCAGAATTTCTTCAGTCTGTATTATCATCTGTAGAGACTCTCAATCAAAACTTTGGAACTTTCCCATTTGCTACTTCCAAATTGAGCACCAAGCTCAAGTGGTAAGCACCTGCCTAACAAGTATGAAATCCAGAGTTCAAACCCCAGTACCTGCAAAACAAAATAAATAAATAAATAAATAAAATCTTGTGAGACCAAATCCAACACCACCACACCTTGCCAATCTTGTTACCTGAGCTCCTTTGTCTACATCTGCTCCCAACATTGCTTTCTTCATGGAGATGCTGCAGTGGACTCTCAAAATACTCATGAGAGCTTGCTGCTATCCTGCTTAAATCCCTCACATACTTAGGCTGAAATCTGAAGTCCTCACGGAGCTTACAAGTTCCTGCAAAGTCTCCTCATCACCCTGCTTTATGACCTCACCTCCTGCCACTTTCCTCTTCACCTCCATGTTCTGAACTTATTGGTTTCTTTCCTGCTTTAAATATACATCAAGCCCTTTTCCAGCCTATCCCAGGGTCTTTTCACCCTCTTGTCTCTTCTCTTATCCCTTCACTTGCTTTTTTTTTTTTGAAAAGTAGATCGACCCACTCTTTTTTATTTCAGTGAAACACTGCATGGTTTTGCAACAATGTCATGGAGATCATGGGTCATCATTTTTTAATTTGTTTATTCATATGTGCATATATTGTTTGGGCCATTTCTCCCCCCTACCCTCCACCCCTTCCCTCTCCCCGCAACCCCTCTTGCTTCCAGGCAGAATCTGCTCTGCACTTATCTCTAATTTTGTTGAAGAAAAACTATAAGCAATAATAAGAAAGACAAAGCATTTTTGCTAGTTGAGATAAAGATAGCTATACAGAGAGACTCCTGTACAAATGTGTTACATCCCAAGTTGATTCATCTCTAACTGACCTTTTCACTAGTTCCTGATCCCCTTCTCACATTGACCTCTGTTGATTTAAGGTTTCTGTATAAGTTCCTCTGCAGTGGGGACATCAAATACTATCATGTTTTGGGTTTCTTACCTTTCCCCATACCTCCCACGTGTGCTCTCCCCTTATCATGTGACCCACGTCCAATGCATTGCTGTATCTGCCCCAGATCTAAAGTCCATATGTGAGGGAGAACATACAATTTTTGGTCTTCTGAGCCTGGTTAACCTTGCTCAAAATGATGTTCTCCAGTTCCATCCATTTACTTGTGAATGATAAGATTTCATTCTTCTTCATGACTGAGTAAAATTCCATTGTGTATAAATACCACACTTTCTTAATCCACTCATCAGTAGTGAGGCATCTTGGCTGTTTCCATAACTTGGCTATTGTGAATAGCACTGCAATAAACATGGGTGTGCAAGTTCCTTTGTCCCTTCACTTGTATGGCTCTCTTTCACTGTGCAGGTTTCAGGTTGTGAGAAACTGCTGCACGTCTACCTTGGAAAGTACTCTTTCCCAGCATTTTAAACAGTGTCATATTTAGGTGCTTCTTGGTCCTCATCACAATGTCAAATTATCTTCTAAAGAACGACTTACCCTTTACTCACTGACTCCTCCCATCACAGTGTAAGCTCTATGGCAAGAGAACTTACCCAACATGGCTATTGCTAGAATCCTGGGTTCTTGAAGGGTGCCTGGTCCATAAAAGTCATTGCTTTTTATGGTTAATGATAAGCATTTGAGAATAGAAGGTCCTTTATAATTCACCACAGGCTACCTCTCTGGATCACTGCCTAACCCCACCCCCATGCTCTAACATCAACAATACAGTAGATATATCCTTGCCTTAGAATCTTTGTTGTTTCAAAGACAAATTGCTTCTGTGTTAACCAGTCTTGCACACACATCTTTGGAAATATGATTCATCAGCACCTTTTCAGAAGCCTCTGGGAACCCTTGGAGGGTGCTCAGTGCTCCCTATCCATGACTGAATTACCCAAGATATACCCTTAGCATGTACTTAGCAAAGGCAACAGAATGCTTTTGTGTATTTTGATGTTTCATCCACCATTCCACACTCACCCCAAAGCAAAAGGCAGATCTTTCTCTCCTCCTATTCATAATATCTAGCACCTCTCTTGATATACAGATAGTAGGAATGAAAATAAATTGATAATAAATGAGAAAATGACCAAAGATTCTCAAAAATCACCTTCAAATAAGTCAAAGACTTAAATATATGTGAGTAACAAAAAAAAAAAATTAAAGCATGTCCTTGAACTTTCCTTTGGATGTCTTCCTCTCCTGAGCCTTACTATGTCAGGGCCGACACTACTCTTAGGATGAGAGACAGGGGAAAATGTCATTGTAAATGCACATTTACAATGTTCTGTGCACTCAACACACTTTCTTCATTTTTTTCCTTAGGAGATCCTCATGAGTTATAGGTATATATAAATCGTAGCAATTATAAGGCAGAATCTACTGTTCAAAATCAAACAACAACCATGGAAGTGACAAAGCTGGAACCTGGAATAAACAACTCAGGCATATGGCTGTATGGTGTTCTTTTACCAGCCTGGAAGGAAATCAGGGAGTGATTCATATATACGACCTAGTTGAAACAAAGGTGCAGTGAAGTGTTTACTTTTGTTACATTGGTGGCTGGCTCATGTTAAATTTACTTGTGTAAGTTTTTGAAAAATAACCACACGGAGTCTAATAGTACATACTGTCTATTTTTCTGCTGAATTTAGAAAAGACATGACAGTACATTCAAATGATATAAATAAGAATGCCTAATAAAGCTCAGAAGTTTATTTAAGGCTAAACTAAAATTAACCAAATTGCATTTATTGCTCCAAGGAAGTTCACAGATTATTCCATTGAGTCTTCAGGTTTTTTGTTTTGTTTTGTTTTTGGTACCAGAACATGTGGGATTTAGTATATTTCCTTCTAAACACTATCAAGCTGTAAGTTAAACTAAGTACCAATTACATATAGGCTAAATAGAATATAGTGCTGGCTTAAGGAGATATGATGTGTATGAGGGTTGCCCACCCACTCCTTTACTGTGCGTACAAATCATCCCTTTTTTACTGAAGCCGCCTGCAAATATCAGTTAGTGTAGGCAGGAGGGTCTCTAAATTAAGGATAATCTAACCACCTTTCACAGAAGCAATGATGTCAGTCCCACTGTGTGTAAAGAGATAAGATCCCTGCTCTCCCATCCCCACTATTCCTCATACCCCAGTTGACACAGGACCCCAGTTGACACAGGATTGTAGGAAGAAGCACTAAGTCCTCACAGAAATTGTGGGTGAGGTGCCATCCTCAGGTCCACACTAAACTTCTGGATCCACTTATCCTTTGGTTTAATGTCCACTGTGATAGGTTGTCCCTGACCACCTTTTGGGAAGTATTTTATGAGGACTACCACAAAAATTCTGGGACCAGAATTAGCTGCCAGCCTTGACTCCTCTCTCAGAAACTCATAGGAGTGTCTGAGTCTCCTGATGGTCACATTCAGGCCACAGGAAAGCATAGATGCTGCTCCTTGCTCACTGTCCAGCTACCTCCACTAACACAGCCACCATGGACATCTGTCCTCACAGGGCATCAGCCAGTGTGGACCTCTCCCAGACACCTGAGGGCCCCCACGTTGGGGTCAGAAGAAGCACAGACTTTCTTATATCTGGCTTCCCATACTCATTTTTAAGGTCTGGTAACTATTCATACTCCTTATCGATGGAGGGAGAAGGAAAACAAAGACCCTACAAGCCCACTCTAGTTCTTTTTCCAAGTTCATAACTTTGTGCTTTTTATGGGAAAGCAAAAGGAAATTTGAAATTTAAAGATGAGGTGCATTTTTTCTTGTGATTGACAAAGTCCATTATTCCATTTTTTCTGTGAAAACCCTTATTCTTCCATGTAACTTAAATTTCTACCTTTTTATGATTTTAAAAGTACTCATCTACACTTAAAACATCATTTTAGAGATAAATTTCAAAAGATTTTGTGACATTTCTAAAATCTCAATTCTGCTTCTGGCTAAACTCCTCTGTTCAGCAATTCTAAGAGGCACTTACATTTCATCTAGAGAAGATGACCACTGGAAGACTAGGAATTAAGGATTAAGTAAGCCATACACCAACATAATTTCCAAGAGTACCTTGAGTTGCTGATAATCTCTGCTTACGACTTCAGATAACAGCGTGTACAGCTTAAGACATCCCCCCAAACACAAATGCTTCATAATTCACCCAGAAGTCCGTCCAACCATACCGCTTATACTCATTCTTTCATTTAACAAAAATATGTCACCTATCTATCATTTGGGCACAGTGCCAACTGATGTTCTGAGCTGTTGATACGTAAATTTAATAAAGTAGGGTCCCTTCTAACAAATGAAATTAGGCAAGATAGAATGTGGAATGCATGAGTGCTACCACTGAGATATTTAGAAGGAGCTGTGTGATCATGGCAGAGAATGACATTAGCTGGACCACCAGAAAAAGAGCTAGATAGGAGGTGGTGCTTGAAATGAAGCCAAAATTAAAGTTTCATTAAATGGTGCAAACCAAACCCCCCATAACCTAAGTTAAGGCACTGGGACAGGAGGAAATGTTCCAGTTTGTAAGGAAATGTCCTTATTCTTTGCTTGGACTCCCTGATAATGGCCAATGTCCATGAATTGCTTCACATAGAAACATATTATTTAAGGCAAATAAATGGCGTAGTGTGACAGGAATAAGGGGAAATGAAAAGCGAATTATATGACAGAAGTCCTGAGTTGAATCCTAGGGTCAGTTGACCTTTCTGAGAATCTTTTTCCCTGGATTAAAAAACATCTTAAGGAATGAAGCATAATAACGGTAACAATGGTAGCACTTTGTTATTGAGAGGTTTCTGCTAAAGCAAACCCTAAGCTACTGGAATGTGTTTTAAAATCAATTAACCCTCATGACCACACCATTATGTAATCACTTTTATTTTCCCCATTTGAAAAATAGTAATCAATGACAGACGTCCCAACATCTTCAGATATGAAATATTTGAGGAAAGGGATGTTTATAAATGGTGTTTCATAGACTATTCCCACTTTTAAGAAATTTGATTTCAAATTCAGTGCTTATATAGTATGCCTGCTCAACAAAGTCACATAAAAAGCTCTACAAATTTTTGAAGCATTACTTCTGTTCAGATACATTAATAGAAAACCTGGGAGTTTGACAGTTTCAGTTTAAATATCCCCAGGATGCTAACATACAGCCTCAGTGGAGAGCTCCTGCTTTGTCTTTGGCCTCCAACCTCCAGGTGATTCTGACTCACACTGCAAATTCCTGAGCATGATCTCCTGGTGAAGCAGGAACAGGAAGGATAAATTGTGGAGCAAGGGTAATAACTGTTGAGGAGTGTACTCAACACACACACGTGGAAGGTGATGAAATAGGAAAAGGCCACAAGAATAGCAGATGATGGCAAATTAACAGTTGACAAGGTTTTAGACAAGTGACAAGGTTTACTTAGTTATGTAAGCAACTTGAGCAGTGTCTCAAATTTTGGACTGATTTTTTTTCCCCAGATACCATGAATGATGTTCAAATCATTAGAATCAAGGATGGCTAAGAGATTAAAATCCTAAATAGGAACCAGACATCCCTCAGGCACTACTACGTATAGACAGTGGTACTTGGGTGTCAGGGACAGAGGAAGCTGAGTATATTGGACAGTACAGCCAAGGGAGGTCAGCTTCCAATTGTTTCTTATGTAATGGTTTTATTAAAATTCATGGAAAAGTGATTACATAGAAATGAAAACAAAGGAAGAGAATCCTGCCACAAATACTTAATTGTAAAGTGCTATGCACACAGATTAGTGATGCAGAAATGAGTCAAATGTGGCTAAAAAGGTTAAAATTTTAAAAAACATGCTTAGTAATTCCATCAAATAGCAAAGGACAATGGATTCTCCAATTATAGAATGAATAATTGTAAAAGTAGAAAAGGCTATATTTGCCTTGAAAATACAAAATCTAATATGTGAAGGGATATAATGCAGGTAAAATAAAGACACCTACACACCCATACTTATTCACAATAGCCAAGCTATGGAAACATCCAAGATAACCCACTACTGATGAATGGATTAAAAAAGTATATTTATATACAATGGGATTTTATTTATCCATAGAGAAGAATGAAATTTTGTCATTTGCAAGTAATGGATGGAACTGGAGAACATCATCTTAAGTGAAGTTAGCCAAGTTCAAAAAGAAAAAGTCTGCATGTTTTCTCTCATATAGGCCCAATACAAGTACAAGCAATATTATATATATAGAGAGAGAGAACATGCATCCAAAAGTAGGACTGGTAGAGGAACAAAGGGAGAAATTGGGATGGACCAATTCAGGATATAATACATATACACATGAAATATCATAATGAAACTCTCTGTATAGATATCTTAAACAAACAAAAATGTCTTTTTTTCAAAAATGGAGGACAGGAAAGTAAAACAGCCCTGTCTGGGGGTCTGTACCAGTGGGCGAGAGGAGGAAATAAGGAAAAGATGTAGGAAGGTGAATGTGGTCAGAATTTTATGTACTCACATATGATAATGGAAAAGTGAAATCTGTTGAAACTATTGCAAGAATGGAGGAAGAGAGGCTAAAGGAGAATGATAGAGGAGGTGAATTCAACAGTGATATATTGGAAGCACTTTTGTAAATGTCACAATGTACCCCAGTATAACAATAGTATGATAATTAAAAAATACAAAATCTTAGAACGTTAGCATTTTAACCTACTTCTCCTAATTATCTTCGTTTATTCTTGCCTACCCTTTGACTAGAATGAGAAAAAACTGGTACACAGGTGAGTTTTAAAGAAACATGTGACTAATGGAGCTCATCTTGTTTGCTCTTACAGAAATCTGTAACAGGCATTATCAGGCCCTTTTGAAGCATGAGAGAACTGAAGCTTAGAGCACCAACGAACACAATTGCTGGAGATCTTAGAAAAACAGGAGACGTTTGATGTAGGTGTAGGTCAGTTTCAAGCCTGAACAGGGAAAAATAGGGGATAGGGAAGCAGAGAGTGGGTTTAAGAAAGAGTGAGTGATAGAGGGGGTGAATTTGATCAGAGTACATTATATGCATGTATGTAAATTTCACAATTAAACCCCTTTGTACAATTAATGTATGCTAATAAAAAAATGTAATCAAAGCTTCAACCCTTCCACCTCACCAGTCTGTAAGAACAGACTCATCACCTACCACACACACCAGTTACTCAAGCTTCAATTTTCTCAGGAAAGAAATAAGGACAACAACAACCAGCTACAAGATGCAAAGGTAATTACATGGGGTCAGGTCCATGAACTCAGTTTTATTCAGCACTTCCTAAGGGAAAGTTCATGCCTACAGCACAGCTGAAAGAAGTTTACAGTAAACATTTACATCCTGTACTCTTATACTGAAAGCCTTCCATTTGCATATGCCCTCTCTGGCTTTATTACATACCTATCAATCCATCCATCACTCTATTTATCCACGAGTCCACATTATTGTGATGCATGTTCTAATCACTTTCAAGATGTTCATATGTTAGTTGATTTCACATTGGTAAAAAGCATTACAAATGTATGGATCATGATGTTAAAAATTTTGCATCTTCTTGTTAGTTTAAGTTGCACTTCCTAACAGTTAAGAAAAATACAAATCATGCTGGCTGTCTTCTCTGAGCCTGTGCAGCAGCAATCTCTCTGTGGAGAACATGGCATACCTACTTTGTGGTTCCCACATGCTCAATCCAAGCACCTAAGTAACTCTAGTTACTCTAGTAACTCTAGTTACTTTTTCCATATTTGAAGAACATTAGCATTTTAATCTACACCTCCTAAATTACCTTCATTCCTCTTTGCCTTGCCTTGGGGTATCTTGACTCTGAGCTTGGAAGGAACTGATACATACATAAGTTTAAAAGTAATGTCTTTACATGTTCTGTGCCCCATGTGTAGAATTTACTAGAAGTTCTTTACAAAGGGGAGAGTAGAAAAGAAAAAGAACTAAGAATTTGTCATGTATGTTGTCAGTTGCTTTAGACTTTATTGTATAATGCATAAGTAATATATTTATGTAATGTATGTAAATAAGCATTTAGCATATTTGTAGAATATATGTAATTATATATTTATGCATTGTATTTATATTATGAAATATACATATTGTATAATAAATACATTTATGTCCATATGTGAATACATGTGAATACATACATAATTATGTCATTTAAATACTAAGTCCATGTATCTATTTCTAAGATGTATGCATTTATATATTAATAATATATACTTCTTTATATGATATTCACTGATTCCAAACATTACCTTTATTTCAGTAAAATGTTGGGAAAGAGAAAAATACCAAATCATTAAAAAAGCAGTATACGATATGGCAGTGCCTGTGGATTCACTGAGAAAATTGAAAGTATTTAACATCAGGAAAGTGGGTAAAGCTACTGGAGCTGCAAAAGCATGATGCCTATGCCTGAAACGTGGCAGGTAGCCTGAAGTGGCAGCCCCTGCTTACCACTGTCACCATAGACCACATGGGTCTATCATCTCACTGGAGAAAAGAAAGCAAACATCATTCTCTCCAAACATGCATAGTTGAGCCTCTCCGGAGGTGCTAAAGAAATGAAGTGAGCAGTCACGAATTCTAGAGAAGTGCTCAGATTCACACATTGACATCTGGCAAAGCTCCATGCGGTTTTCACAAAATGTACAGCAAACTCCCCAAAAGCTTTCTTAGTGTTGGCAGTAGCACCAGGAATAAAGCACAAAACAAAATATTAACATTTCACGCAGCAAGCAGGACACACCATGTAAGTTTCAGGAACAAAGTGCCTGTATTTCCCCAGAGTTTATGCCTATGACATCGCCTCTTGCACAACTCATTACCAGTGCTCTGATAGCTTCTCCCAGAAGAATGTATTGACTTTTGTTGGCATTGAAAAGATGCTCAAAAGATCAAAATAATAAAATCAAGTGAGAACAGCCTCTGCAGGGATGAAATGCTTCTGCACAATGATGCCTGAACTGGTAGCGTCTCTAAGAGGTATTTCCCACAGAGAGAGCTCCATGTCAATGATGCTTTGGCTATGAGTACCTTGACCTCTGAGACAGAAGAGACATTGGGGGGGACACATGCCAAAATTAGGGATGCTTGCATCTTTTCTGAGAAAGCTTGGCACTGCAGAAAAACTCAGAAATGTCTTCTCAAGGATATTGACAGCCACAGTGAGCATCAAATCCAGCTAGTACTCCCTTCTTTAAGTATCTACTCTAAGAAGGAAATTCATAGATAATATAGGATTCTTTGGCTCTATTTTTTATAAATATTAATTATATAAAATAATGGGTTGCATTTGTTCATTATTATATTAAAATAACATAATTTGATCTCTCACCCCATAGAAAAATATGATTTTCTTCTCTGCAATGACTGAACAGAAATAAAGCACAAGCTCAGATGTTCCATGACTGATGAGTGGATTAAGAAAATATGGTATATGTACACAATGGAGTTTTATTCAGTTTAAAGAAGAATGAAATTAATGTCATTTGCCGGTAAATGAATAGTACTGGAGAATATCATCTGAAGCGAAGTAAGCCAGGCTCAAAAAGACAAAGGTGGTTGCATGTTTTCCCTCATATGTGGAAGCTAGGAGTATAAGTTAAATATATAAAGAGATACATATATGATCACATTTATCTCTCTACATATATCAATATATACATACATGTATATAACAAGAGAGGGAACAAATTTGTGTTATTGAGACTATCTGAGATGACTATAGGAGGCAGGAGAAGTAAAAAAAATGTTAGAGAATAAAAAATATTGAATCAGCCCATGTACATATGAATATAATATTCTATACTATAGTGTAAGCTGTTGAATATTAGGGGAGCATGGTGATAGAAAAAGAGTAAGTGATTAGGGGGGTTAATTTGATTAAACCATGATATATACAGGCCTGAAGTCAGCACAAAATCTCTTGGAATATTAATATACACTTTAAAAAAACTGATGGGCGGGAGAGAAAAACAGGTCTTTTCCAGGGATGAGCACCAGTAGGAGGGAGGTGGGCCTGAGGAAAGGGTGAGCGAGGTTGAATATAGTGGATGTATTTTGTATTCATATATGAAATAAAAGAAAGAAGTCTGTTGAAATTGTTCTAAGAAGGGGGGAGGGAGAAAGAAGGAGAATGAAGGAGGTGAATCTAAGATATATTGTAAGCACAGATGTAAATATCACAATGTAGCTCCTGTATAATTATTATATGCTAATAAAACTTTTAAAAACAAATAAATAAAACAAAATTGCTGAAGCCCAAAAAAAGGACACATCAGAATGGGCACTTCTCACACATGCAGGTTCTTGACATTCATTTTTTGAGAATGTGATTAAGCCTGTTGGCTTATATTCATTATCTCTCACCCCCTTCTGCAGCCACACAAGTTGAGTAGTAGGATATCCCCCTTGCACAGGTTGAAAGACTGAGGCTTAAGAAGGCAAATGAGGATGGCTGCAGCAATGGTGTGCTGGCCCATGGACAGGCAGCCCTGCAAGTGACCATGGGGAACCTGCTGGCCTAGCCACCCACAGGGCCATCGCCACTTCCTGTGCTGTCCCTTTATGGGGCTGCCACAGTCACCACCTTCGCCTCAGGGATTTATGGCCCATGGGAGGCAGTCTGGGTGCCAGGACCAGCACAGGTGGAGGTTCAGAACTGTGTTGCAGCCATCTGTGCCACAGGGGCCACTGACAATGGAACACTCCCACTGACAATGGGCGAGTTTGTGTACTATAGGTGGCCAGGGGAGGAGGAGGAAAGCATGGTCATGTCTAGCCAGGCAAGGAGTTTGAGGTCAGCACAAAGATGCAGAACACCAGCATCTCCTTTGGGTACCAAATGGACCTGCTCAAGGCCATCCTCCTCTTCAAAGGCTCTGTGAACAGCAACTGGATGGTCATGGTGGGCACCATGCTGGAGAAGAAACTCCCACCCCTGCTCCTCGAGCTGGCTCTGGGAGCCTTTCTGAACCACCACAAGAGCAAGTTCCTTTATGGCTTCGGCCTGACTGTGAATTGAGATGCCGCTGCTCTCTGTGTCCTTCCTTCTTCTAGCCCCCACCCGAGCAACCACTTCCACTCCCTCCCGGGGTCTGGGGCTGAGAGAAAGAGAGGCCTCACCCCCCAAGAACCAAAAGAAGAATCCTGGAAGCAAGGGGCACTTCAAGATTCGGATCACCAGGGGTCCTGGGTCCTTGAGGAGATTCTGGAAGATTACAGCATCAGGGCAGAGACAGCTGGACAGCCTCAGTGAGGAGTGACATGGTATGCCTAGACTCCACAAAGGTCCAGCTGAGCCACCCTAGGACAAGGAATTCCCAATCCAGCCAGCCATCCTGTCCACCTTGCCTGCTTCCCAGAGGTATAAATCATGCTTAGAAGTTATGGAAGAACTGGGACATTTTATAGAAAAAAAATAGAGAAAAAAATGCAAATCACCTTGCTTGAGGACATGCCAAGTTAAGTAGATGAATAGTGATGGTAAGATTAAAAATCAATTCTGTTCCCAATATTCATGTCACTGGTTGCAAAAATGTTTATTAGTTACTTCATGTCTTTATGTAGTAAGAGTACGACGTATAAAGGAGAGCCACTCTATAACGCTCCTCCTCAAACTTTATCATGCACACCACCCATCAGGATCATACAGATTCTGACTCAGTGAGTCTAGGGTTCCTGAGATTCTGTGTTTCTAGCAAGTGTCCAATGACACAGGGCCTCTGGATGCTGTTGATGAAACGAACACATTTGAAAGGTGAAGGCTTAGTGCACAGGTTCTAAACAAAGTCAATTCTTAGCCTTTTTAGATACAGCACTTGAGGGTATTTCCATTAAGTAGCAAAAAATTAGGAATTCTCACGATCTATTGGCTTTTCGGTTATTATTAATGACAGTGTCTAAATTTATTTCCCCAGGAGGCACATTTAATATCACTTTATTCAACCAATCAACAGAGATCCAACGGCTATCTACAAAAGTATTCATAGCTAACATTTGTCAGGCGCTTTATACTTTGAATGTCTTTTCACTTGTGATCTTACTCAATTCTCACAAAAAGTGAAAAAAAACTAAGAAGGCATTATTACTGATATGATTTAAAGGTGATGTAATACTAAGATTCAGAGACCTGAGGTTCCAAGTAGCTAGTTAGCTTGTGACATGGGTTGTATTACAATACTCATTTATTCTGACTCCAAATATCACACTGTGGCATAATGTACAAGTTCTTGATGTTGGCAGGTTAATTCTTTCTGAAGCAATAAAGAACAAATTGCTTCAAACTTCTTAACGACACTTTCTCTTGATCTCTGCCTTCCATGTTTATGTGGTACTCATTCTATGTGCATGCCTGTGTTCAAACTTCCCTTTTTTATAAGGACTCCAGTCATGTGGGATCGGGCTCACCTTACAACATCATGACCTCATCTTATCTAATTACATTTACAACAACCTGATTCCCAAATAAGGGAGTACAGAGTGTTAGGACTACAGAACAAGAATGTTGAGGAAGCATAATTCAACCAGTAATGGAAGGTTATGGTCCATGTCTGGGAATTGCATCAGTACTTTTGTGCAAGTCACCATTTCCAGTGAATCTTTACCAGTCCTGAGAAGGAGACTACTCCCCTGGGTCTACCATGACAGCTTTGATCACAGAGTTGGCTACCTCAATCATCCTGAGGGTATAAATAAGACTTGGAAAGACTGGAGAATTCAAGAGCCTTCCAGACATCAAGAAGACTCTTGTGTAAAGAAGAGGAAGAGAGACAATCCCAAAACCTATTCTGACAATAATGAATAGACAACCATAAAACAAGAAATCAAAATTAGGATCAAGTACAGTTTAAGCATTACTAACCCGAAAATCCAAATTCTAAATACTTCAAAATACAAAATGTTCTGAGCCCTGACAGGATGCCACAAGTGGAAAGGTCCACACCTGACCTCATATGGTGGGTGGCAGTCAAAATGTAGGTACACTAAAAATAAGTATAAACTTACCTTCCCACTAAGCATATAAAATGCGTATGAAGCATAAACTTTATATTTGACTTGGATCTCATTCCCAAGGTATCCATCCCATTATTACATGTGAATATTCCAAAAACAAAAGACATTCCAAATCTAAGACATTCCAAATCTGAGACATTTCTGATAATACTTCTGAAATTTTTCAGTTAAGAGAAACTCAACTTATAATGTCAATTTTATATTCATTTCTGGAGATAAAAATTAAGCAGCTTCAAAATCCAGCCATAGCTGGTAAAATGGGAATACTAACTCTAAAATCATAGTATTGTATTTCATTCTTTTTTATAAAATGCAAAAAGTACTGGATGTCCTAGTATGTATGCTAATGTGTTAATGTATGTGTGGGATAAACTGCTAACCACTGAAAAACAAGCTACAGTGTGAAGCAAGAAAGAATAATTATGATTATCACATTCTAGAATTCAGTTGACCTGACTTCTGCACTGGGAAATTATACCTCACCTTTTGTTAGACAAAAATAAACTTAGTTCTTGTTTACAGGTCTGTGGATTTCAGAGGGCAAGGTCATCATTTTAATTGACAGAGGATTCTGAACCTGTCAAGAGGATTTATTTAAACTCTTCTGGACTGTCTGGGTTCTATGTGTGAAAACAACTTTTTCTCAGTTAGGAGAATGACATCTTTGGGGAGTTGTCTTTGAAAGGATGTAGTCACCAAAATTCACAAAGAAAGAAATGTTCACACCCTGAATAGGGATTATCTCACAAGATAAATAGCTATGGCTTGGTTGAGACAGAAATGCATTTTGACAAGGTCAAAGACTCTCTTTTTGTTCCTGAGGCTCCCTGGGACACATAAGGTTTCTTGTCTGAGAGAAGAGCTAAGGGACTGGAGAAGAGAGGACTCATTAATTTTGTCAATAGCCATTCCTGTCCATCTTGGCTTCTATAGACTGTCTGAAGTAAAAGATGAGCTTTTCTGCATTTTCTTACTCCAATTCCAGAGTGATTTAAAAATGGACTTTTCTATTTTCAGCTAATGTCATTCTCTTCATATGGTATTCACAGACCCCATAAATCTATCCTCACCCTACTCTTTCCAATCTAATCAATTTCTCCCCAGCATGAAGTCTTGCCTATAATCAAATCACCTATAGATCTCCTATCACTTTGAACGCAAGGTGCTTTCTTGCCATTTCACAGTTTTTTTGTTTTAGTTTCTTCTAGATTGACAGGTCTCTCTGTGACCTCTTCCTGTTCCCCTTTGCATCTCCCTCATCCTACTCAAGGATGGTTAATGTCCTGCACACATTCCATCCATATGTGTACCTAGACAGCAACGGACACTTCCACAGGACCAAGCTCTCTGTTCTGCTGAACTCGGATGGGTGTCAACAGGATCTTTTATTTTCATTAACACAATTCTTCAGGCAAAGATTTTGCATTGACAGAAAGATACATAGCGAAGGTGAAAGTAGAGGTTAGGATGATGAATGTGAATACTATTTGCAGAACACTGAGGGAGAGATCATGGGTAGAAATGAGCACACATTCCAGATTCCTGAGAGACATAATGAGCAATGAGATTTAAATTGAATGACAGGAATTTGGGTCTCAAAATCCTAGGCAGGCTCCAGCAGCATGTTTAACTCTTCATTGTGTATATGCTGATATACCAGAAGACTCACATATATAGTCTTGCTTTTCCCACAAGGTTACTGCATGGGTTAATACTATACCTGTTTTGTAAGGGAGGGGCCCTATTTCCCACTTAACTTAATTATCTTGCTCAGTTTATAAGAGGTGAGTGGAATGCAGTGTCCTCTCCTCCGTGCTATTAGAGAAAAGTAGAAATAGTCAACAGTTAAGAATAGAGTCTCCTGGTTTCTTACAACAGCTTGTCAGCCTCCTTGCTAACATTTTGAGACCTTTATTTTGCTCATGTTGTAAATTGTTTAAAGAAATTTTTAGTTAAATTAAAAAACTAGATTATGCTTTTGAGAAAGGGAAGAAACAAAACTGTTTATGATGAAATTGTGTTAATGTGACCCCAGCATTTTCTTAACTAGAGAAGCCAGTTGACTGCTGGTCAGATCTCAGGATACTCCATTTGTGCTCCATTTGTAAGAATGTGATTTTTTTTTTTTTTGCTCATATGTAGGCAAGCCCACAGAAATCATGCCTGATTAATCATCCACTAATTTAATTTAAGCTCCTTCAAATAGGCTTTGATAATTGCAGGCATTCTTTATTTTCTTCAACAGAGCAGAGAATTTTGACATAAAATTTTGTCACACTTTTTAGTCATTTTCTTGAGCATCAATTTCTCACTCACAAACTTCAAGAAAGAAGCAGAAGCCTATATTTAGCTCAGTGAGACAGGCAGAGACCAGAGCTCTGCATTCTTAATGTCATTCAACCATTCAACAAAACTTATCATTTGCTTGTATGTGTCAAGCATTATTCTATGTTCTTAGAAAACAAGATTAAACCTTGGTTATGGAATTATATTCCAGAAAGGAAAGACAGATAACAAAACATTGACATAATAAGTATATAAACCTATTCCATGTATTAGAGTCATAAATATTTTGGAAGAAAGAACAAGTCATGAAGAGGGATGTGGAGAAAGACTGGGGGAGGATTCTTTCCATCCTGCAGCAGTGTGATCTTGGTAGGCCTCTGTGAGAAGATGCTATTTGAGTGATATCTCAAAGCTCATTTGCTTCAATCATGATTGGACCAAACATAGCAAGGTTCTTGTAAGGCAGGGTGAGCAACAAGTCTAGATTTAGGGGTAGATTACAAAGGGAACCCAGCAAGTGCACTGGGCTGGCAGTATAGAGTGAGCTGGAGAGATACCAAAGCAGAAATTAGCAAAATAAAGTGGCAAAAATGAACTGTGGTCAGAAGAGAAGTCAAATAGACTTGCCATTTCTTGAGGAGCACTACCACAACTCAAGCTTAAAGAACAACCTGGCTCTTCTTTCTTTTTCTTTTTTTGTGGTGTGGGGGTGGGAACTCAGGGCCTTGTGTTCTACACCTCTTGAGCCATGCTCCCAGTTGTTTTTGCTTTAGTTTGACTGCCAGGTAGTTCCTTGTGTTTTTTTACAATCTTACCTCAGACTGTGATCCTTTTACCTATGCCGGTTGAGTGCAGGGATCACACACGTGTACCCCCACACATGGCTTGTCACAGAGTCTCACTTACATATTGCCCAGGCCTCATAGCTCCACCTCACATCCTGGTTCTATTAGTCTGTTGGGACTCCTTAACAAAATTAAGAATTTTATTTTTCCATAGGCTTGGAAGATAAAGTTTAGGATTAAGGCATGGTAAGGTTTGGTCTTTCCTGTGTCCTCCTGGGCCTACAGATGGCCATCTTCTGGATGTGCCCTCCCGTGGTCATTCCTCTATGTGTGCACATCCTTAGTGTTCTCTGTGTACCAAAGTTCTTCCTCATGTGGATGCCGGTTATGTTGGATTAGGTTCCCTTCAATAGCCAGCCCCATTTTAACTTAATTACCTTTGTAGAGGTCTTTTCTCTAAACACAGTCATATTCTGAGCTATGAAGGTTAGGGCTTCAACACAAATTTGGTAGGGATAGGAGATCTAATTCATTCTATTACACTGGTTTAAATAGTAACAAGTGATCTGAGATCAAAAGCCAAAACAATTAGAAAGAAGTCATAAATCAAAATTCATAATGAGAGCTCAAGGAACCAGAAATTAGCCTGACCTCTCTGGAATGGCAAAGGTGAATTGATGAGGTTAGTTGCTGGCAAAAAGTAATTAGAAATGCCCTAGAGGGCTGCTTTCATTAGTGTGCATAGCAGTATGGGAAGTGCAAGTTGATGTGTAAAAGTTGGCACCTCCAAAGGAGCCAGGGTAAATAATGGGTACACCTATCCAGTAACATGTTAGAATATGACACAGCTAGGAATGTGGTGAAATTGTGGCTAGATTTTCCTGGGGTCTTTCATTATAATTCGGTTCTCCCTTTTAAAAGCAATTAATGCTAAGAAAGAGAGTCAGTTGAGAGAGAAAGAGAGAGACAGAGAGACAGAAAGAGGGAAGAGGGGAGTGTTCTCCATAGGAGGACCACACAAAGCAGGGAGTTTCACTATTCACAGAACTCAATTGAGGCAAAGTGGGTGCTGAGGCACACCTGAGAGAGAAACACAAGGATAAACAGGGCAGTATTCCCAAATGAGGCTCTGCAATGCTAAGAGTGAGAAGATAAAACAAGTATCACAGAACAAATTAGTAGATACTGTAGACATTTTTTAAATGTCTACAATATCTACTCAGTTTAAATCTCACCATCTTCACAATTTTTTTAACTCTGTGTTTATGTTCCTCTCTATTTCCATTACAGGAGAGGAAGTACCCACTGCAGTTAGTTGCAAGACCAGCAATTTCTCGATCTGACAGGTTCTGGATCCAGACAGGTGCAGTGCTTCCTGCCAGTTCTACCACATGGCTCTGCAAAGCATTGTAGGAAGCCCAGACATGAGGCTGCTGCTTTCACTCCCTTCTTAGTTCTATGACCCAGCCATGTTCCTTAATGACAATCTTCCTATTTAAACAACATGGGGTGGATTCTGTTTTTTGCAACCAAGCACTCTGACCAATGCAGTGATCATAAAATCTCAGAAAAGAAACTGTTGGGAAAGGCAACATGGATGCTTTTTTTTTTTTTTTTTTTCATGTATATGTGCTTGGTCTCCAAGCAGCCCTAGTCCCCATAGTTACGGTTTTTGATTTCTGACCAAGTCAATATATAGACCCCTTCCAGGAATAAAATGACTAGATAGATGCTTAGTATTACAAAACTGGTAAACTAAGTAATATATAGGGGCCAGAGGGAAAATAATACAGAAAAGAAATGTGATTGGCTATTGAAAACTTACTTCTAGGTCATGTAAATTCCTGATTTTAAGTGTTCTTATATTGTAGATTTCTAAATAATTTATCATAACATCCAACATTGTGTAATTGTTAATACTGTAAAATAAGAAAAAGAATACAAATGAGGAGGAATACAAGCATTAGCAAGAGGAAAAGGAGAGCAAGAGGAGATAGAGCAGGAAGAAGACAAGCCTTGCATCAATAAAATCAACTTTAGAAACCAGGCAATGGGTTCATTAGTTTATTTACTATTTCAGCACAAATATCATGATTTCTGTCTTTACACAAAATTGTAGCCAATGCTCAAAGTACAGTATGCAGTTGGGTAGAGATAGAGAATGATATCTCTTTGTAAGGTAGGGAAAAGTGCTGTCACGTTAGCAGTTCAATAACTACTTACTGAGCACCACAATAGATCCTGGGCACTTCGTGGAATACCAGGGAAAAACCCCTGAATAATATAAGAGTGGTAAGGAACCTAGGCACATAAAAGATGAAATTATGGGCCATGCTTGGAGGGAGCATGGGGTTCTTGAAATGCTGAGAGGTATCAGATTAAACTGACAGCATTCTGCTTACTAAAATCAGCTCCGGCTTTTGCTCATCTCTCTAGTTTTATTACTAGATATCTCTTTCATTCTTATCAATTCTCAATTTGGAGAATAAATGATGTGCCACCTCTTTTCACATGTATCCCACAAAAAAGCAAGAATCATGACCACACTGCTGATTTGAGGGATACTGGCAAGAATATTCACAGTCTGTATCCAATCATGTCAAAACTAGCTATTTGCATTGGAGAAGATGAAAGACTTTTAGGCTCTCCACTTCCTGAGAGGGCAGAATTATTGTGTTATGGATCAGTGAACAGACTCTTCTATGTCTGAAGTTGACCAAAGACGTCCCTTCTCAGAAATACCCCAGCATTCTGTTAAATTCACCTGGGTTGGCATGTCCAAGATTTATATTTGTTGTAGGAGCTAAAAGCACTATGTTGGCTCATCCATGAACACATCCATTGCAGATCTTCTCAAGACAATTCCATAAGACTGCATTAATCCCTGTGGTCATCACAATGTCCTCTTTGTTCCCATTGGTCAACCTCAAAACAAACCAGCATTCTGAATTTCATAAATGGATTTTACTAACAAAGTATATGTTCTTTTCCTTCTTCTCATTGAGGTTCCTTTTATTTGAAAGAAAGGAGTCCTACTGCTGTTCTTCAAATGTCACCCGTACAATGTCCAAAGTTTATTATTTAACAAATGTAAAACCCCATGAGATGGCCTGACTTTCACAAGTAGTCACACAAAACATATTTTAAGTTAGTTCCCAGAGGAAGTTGTTTTTGTTTCCCTGGGTTTTTTCCCTTTATTTTGTTTTGAAAAGAATTCTTTGCTTATTTACACTTCCTGGGAAAATCATTAGCATTTTGTATTTTTTTTGGTAGGCTTTTCTTCTTCCCTGGGAATTATTTTACATCTGAAAAGGCATTATTTTATTGTTCCTCAATGAATAATGAGAAAGATTTCAGGAACGTGGTCCTCTTCAGCCTGGCTCCCTCCCATCCTTCTTTCCAACCAACATACGCATAGAATTTGTGATTAGAGGCCCAAGAGTTACTGCAGACTTTGTAGAAATTTTATTCCTGGTCTAGAAGACAAACATTACCTTTATTGCAGAATGATAGGCATTTCTGCCTGTCGTGGCTACAAAACGTGGTCACTATCATTGACTCCAAAAGCCAATGTGGCAATTTTTATTAAAAAAAAAAAAAAAAAGAAAGAAAGAAAACATTCTTCAAATAGATGTAATTGGACAAGTAAATTGAATTTGCACACTCAGATTTTGGGAACAGTGACTATAAACACAGTAAAAGACTCACACGAAATTATACAGGGTTGTACATACAAAGCAGCTCCCATTGAATCCTTGAAAATGAGACTGCATTTCTTCAGGATTTACCTCACAGTCCACTCCACACTGAAAAACTTGAACAAATCATTGTCATTGAGCATAGTTAAAAAAAAATATGAAGTGCCAACTTGGTTATGTCTTCCTCCTAATAGGGGTGGGGAGGAGGTGTTTTTGCAGGTAATGTGTTTACAGAGTGTTTAAAATGTGATGTAAATGAGGTGCCTGCATTTTTCTCCCTTTGGTGTTGTAGTCTGGCTAAATCACACCCTTTGACATTTGCATTGATACAACAAGAACATACCATGCGGCACAAATAACCTCATTTCCATAAAACAGCCTTTTAAAATTAGAAAATGTATAATTCATTTGGGGTGGCTATTACTGCTTTTGGGAGGGATTTAGACTTGTATTTAAATGCAAATAGCAACATGTTTTTCTCCCAGTTACACATAGGAAGGCACAAAATTTAGAAACTCCAAGCTATACCATTATTCTTAACTATGACTCTCAGATTATAATACCAATGACAAAATATATTTGTTTGGCCCATTACAGTTTGCAGCAGGCTTTCACATCTTAAACTTGGCTCTCCACACTCCTTGAGGGTTGCTATCCTGTTTTATACAAAAGGAAACTGAGGCCCAAGTGGAGTGACTTCTCAGATTCACACATTCAGAAAGCTGCAGAGCCAAGACTTCAACCCTGACAGGAAAGTAGAGGGGTAAACACAGACATCTGGAGTGGTTCAAGCATGGTACCAAGATAATCAGAAAAAGGTTGGAAATGAGAGAAGAAATGCAGAAGAGAGTCTAGGCAAAAAGGGGCCAGGCAATCTATCAAAGAATGCATGCCTTCACCTGCTTTCTCCTGCTCACCCCCTCCAAGCTATACTCCATCTCCCACATGTTCAGAGAATAAAGGGAAGCAGAACCCCTGAAGTGCTTCACTGACGCTAGAATCTGGTCTCTTCTGGGCTGCTGTGTCTCCTTTATTCCCTAAGGCTGTTTATCTTGTACTCACCTAGGTACGGGAACATATCTGGAAACCCATCCTGAAATACGGGGTTCATGTTTTAGACATTAAAGCAGAGGCTCCACAAAGGAGCCTTGTTCCTGGATCTTGGCATATCCTCAGAAGTTGTCATTTCATCCTTGTATCAATTCCTCACGCCTCCTTCTTCCTTCCAATGGATAATTCCTATTCATTCTTCAAGTCTACACTAATGCAGTCCTCTGGGAAAGCTTTCCTAAAAGTACTTCCACCAGCAACCACTCTAGACAATACTGTCACATTATTACCTAAACTATTATGCCAGCTCATTATTTAGTGAGAGCTGTATAAATCTACTCTTGAATGTCTGCTTCACAGCAGCCTTGGAAACAAGGGTCCTTTCCTGTTCATCTCTATCTCCAACAGGTGTCACAGATCAGCACATATAAAGGATTTGTATACCTTTGTTGAATCCTTGTTCTGATTATATTTCCTGTGTGACTTTGGACAACTACTTAACTTCTCTAAATCTCAGCTTACTTCTCTAAAAATAGAGCTGTAGTGTGGATCCAGTCAGGAATACACAAATTAGTAAAGATAACGTACCAAGGACACAGAACGGCCTCAACACATTACAGCTACTGTGATTACCATTGCTAATGTGAAATTAATAAATGCATGTTTGAACAATAAAGAATCCTACCCCCAACTTTGTCTTTCCAGTCTCTGGATACTAATGAAAGAATCAACTAAACTCCTTTCTATGAAAAATGTGTCCTAACCCCTATCCAAATCAAGTCACTATTACCTAGCCTGTCCTCCAGAGCAGAATCATACAGTCACCCAGGTCTTTCACAAACTTAATGCTCCTCTCAAGGCTAACATTCTGTTGCAAATCTGCTTCCCTGTGGTGCCTGTTCATTAGAAATGGCTAGAGTGGTCAGTATGTTCCCAGAGCCTGCGCTGAATCCCCTGCTGAATCCCCAAGTCACTCTTTCCTTGTTCCCCATCTTAAAGTTGACTAAATGAGAGTCTGGAAAAAATGAATTCCAATATCCTTATAAATCGACCTGGAAATCCTCAAGAATAAATGGGTTTCTTAAGGGACTTAATTAAAAATATTTGATGTAGCAGTGGAAACTGAACAGCCTCCAGGTCCAAGAAGGACTGAGCAGAAATGCCTGCTTGAACAAGGCAATCTTCTTCTCCGAATCCTCTTTCCTCATCTGAAAATCAAGAGGCAGAAGCTGTATGAATTGCATATGTGACTGTTCCTAGGAGCCACACAAAGATGTGGGGAGTCATATTTACGGCCACACTTGTATTACATGAGGCTAGGGGTGGAAAATGTCCTGCAAAGTAAGGAGGACCCCAGTGTAATGAAGAAGAGCCCTGTCCTCATAGAGGCCACCTGAGCACTGGTTAAATGTTCCCTAGAGTGATTCCAGCACTAGCACTTTGTGCAAAGCTAATTGAAATAATAGACACTCAAATAAATTTGTGCTTAGAAGAATTTTCAGCTTTGTGGTGCCCTGACTTTTCTCATTTAGCATACAACTCTGGCTACCTTTGAAATTTTGTGCTTGACCTATATCTAAAAGCGCCAACGTTTTCTACTTTGAAGTACTTAGTTTCAAGAAAATGTTACACACCCTCATTTTCTGTAACCTTTCCTTCCTGTGCCCATCAAGGCTACAGCACATCTCATGCCTCCAAACACCAGAATAGGGGGAATGTAGCAGCATCTACCCAGGGCTCACTCGGGGTTTTTATTCCTTCATTGAGCTGTTTGTATTCTGTTCTGGAAAGAAAACTGAATACAGATCAGCTCCATCTCTTGAGTTGCTAATTCTCATATTTAAAGTTACTTTTTAAACATACAGACTGTATTTTGTAAGTCCCTTCTCTGTGCTGGATACCGTTCTCAGAGCTTCACAAACATTATTTAAGAATACAACATTATAGTCAGATTATTTCACCATTCTCAGAAGGAGGAAAATAAGTTTTAGTGAAGTGCATACATTTGTTCAAGATGCACAGAAATTTTTGATGAATCTAAGTTAAATTATACAGACAAAATTACACAATCTATTTTTAGTGAGATTTACAGAAGATTGATGAGCAATTGATTACCTAAATTAAAAGAAAGCTTGAATCAGGCATAGTGGTGCATGCTTGTTTCCAGCTATGTCAGAGGCAGAGATCAAGAAGATTGCAATTCAAGGCCAACCCAGGCAAAAAGCTTGCAACACCCCATCTCAATAAACAAGCTGGTATTGATGTTCACAATTATAATTCCAGCTACAGGGAAGGTGTAGATAGGAGGGCCACAGTTCAAAGCTGGCCATAGCAAAAGACCTATCCAAAAAAATAACTACAGCAAAAAAATAGGCTGGCAGGTATGACTCAAGGTAGGGCTCCTGCCTAGTGATTGCAAAGCCCTGAGTTCAATTCCCAGTCCTGAAAGACAGAGAGAGGAGAGACAGCTGTAAAAATTCCTCCTATTCCTTCTAGAGGCCTCATAAAAATGTGAAGTTCTTTTTAAACTAATTCTGTCATTTGATACTGCTGTGCACTTTTCAAAGTTTAAGATGTTTTTAATCACAGTTTATCTCTAAGTTCCAAGTGACCTGTGGGTCTGACCCATTCCCATATGTCCCAGAACACTCAGCTGGAGGCCTGGACCCCTCAGCACACACTCAAGTCATAGGATATTCCTTCCCAGGTGCTGGTGAGAAAAACCAGTCACAAGATAATTCTCAAGTCAGATTAACTCTCCAAGAGTGTCTGATCATCCAATAAATCCACTGACTCTAGGGAGCCTACAAAAGGCTGGAAATCAATAAAACCCAGGAGTTAGAACAAGGGTCAAGAAAGAGATGTTGAGAAGCTTAGAGATGCTCTCCAAACAGAATATGATGCCTACTGTGAGCTTCGGACCTACTGGACACTGAGGATGGGCAAGCTGAGAACTCTGGGGTCTGTTTCCAGTCTCCATAAAGTACTGATAAATCTTTAACAGGGGAAGAAAAAACATCCCTTATAAGTAGGCAGCATCTGCTAATTTCCCTGGTGTAACGATTCTCACCATGGCTGTCAGTGTTATGTTGTTAGTTTCCCAGTCATGGAACTGGGCAGAGATGTCAGCTACCCTGGGCACTGTATGAGACCATGGCTTTACTCTCCTCCCTTAGTCAGGGCTAGATCTGATAAGCCTTAACTCCACGGCACAGGCCTGATTGTCTACGCCATGTACATGTTCACTCGTGGAGGCACACACTTATCTGTGATTATTGAGAGCCACTATCAACTGGGAATAATGCTCAGACGTAGAGGTAGACAGGTTCAGAAAGACGAACAAGAAACAGGCTTTGCCCCTCCTGCTACTTAGTGGTAAAAAGATAGACAAGAGAGCAGATTAAGTACAGAGGGTTTGAATATTTTTTCAGTGTTTACAGTTGGCCATTTCCTTACTTCTTCTCACTGCCCTACACACCTTTACAGCTGTCTTCTCCAACTTAGAGTCCATGAATATCCTTTCTATGCCTCGCCCCTTTCTCCCTTTACCTGCTTCAGAGCAGCAAAATTCAGTTGCCACTTTTGACTATTTCCAAAGGGATTAACCGAGAACACATGACAGAACAACAGACACTGTGCTAAGGGAAGTCTAAATTCCATCTCACAAGCCATCCTGTCAGTGTCTTCATTTTGCAAAGGAGAAAACTGAAGCAGAGAGAGACTGCGTGGCTCACCCAGGATCACACAGTTAATAAATCACAGCCCTCAATTCTCAATTCAACTTCTGAATTACTCTTAATGTCACACAGTTTCAGAAAGTTCAGTGTCCTGTTGGAGGAATGGCTGTATTCAGGAAAATGAGGAGGGCAAAACCAGTGACCCAAATTAGGAATGTTAAGGTTTTAATTCCAGTTCTGCTGATGAGTGACCTAGGGACCCTACAAAAATCACTGGTCTTACTGGGACATCCATCCCTCATCTGGAAAACAATCAAGTTTATATCTGCGGTACTTAACTCCGTCTATTATCCATGATTCTATGAGACAGTCTATGTGTGATTCCTGAAGACATCACTGCCTAGCAGTAGTGTGAACAGCAAAGTAAAAACGGAGCTTGAAATGATTGGGAAAAAAGCAACCTCCCTATTCTAATTCTGTGAAATGATAACAACTTTATTAATTATAGTAAAAAGAGCCATGACTTTATCATTGAGTAATGATAATCAACATAACTATACTCTCCTTTATTGAGCAGTTAGAATATACTCAGCATTACAATCAAGGCTTCCAAGGCATTGTCTTATTTCAATTCCACAACAATCCTGTTAGGCCAGTATACCATAAAGCCCTCTTACAGAAGGGAAGCGAAGGCTTGCAGAGGATAAGTAACTGATTCTGTTTTCCCTTGGTGGCAGAACTAGATTAGAAATTCATTTTTCTCTGATTTTGGAGCCTGCTCGTCCCCTCCACCCTCAAAGACCATAGAAGGCCAGTAGAACACCTATATCCCTGGACTCAGGTGCTTGTCAGTTTCACTGAATGTGTAGGATCCATGTCTCCCCATTTCCTGAATTTCCTTCTTCCTATGGTTCCCCAGTCATGCATGATTTCACACAGAGCCCCCACCAAGGCTAGAGAAGCTGGAGGAATTATGAGTCTCTCCTGTAGCTCTCTCATGCCCCTGTTGCTCCAGCGAGAAGCCCCAGCTTTGAATGTTGTCACAGAAGCCTGTGTCATTTGCTGAATACTGTCCCCAGGAAGTCTACACCCAAGTCCTTAGAAGGTAGCTTCATCATTCTCAACAGATATCATTTTTCCATTTATATACATGTGAATACGGTGTTTGTGCTATATTGACCCTCCCACTGCTTTTCTCACCTACACCTCCTCCTGCAGAACCACCTCCCCCGCTCCAAGGCAGGACTTGTTCTGCCCTCATGTTCTCTGATTTTGTAAAACAAACAAAAAAAAAATGACATTTGTTTGTTTGAGAGTTTCCTTGTGACATTTCCAATAGCAAAAGGGGTGAATTCAACTATGATATATTTAATATACTGTAAGAATTATTGCAAATGCCACAATGTATCCCAACCTAGCACTACAATAAAATATTTTTTTAAATTTAAAGGAAACTTCATATGGAACTAGAGCCTTTAAAGACATAACTGATTTTAAATAGGGTAATAAGGGATGACTTCAATCTAAACTGACTGGGGTCTTTATAAGAGGAGATTATGACCCAGCCACACACATAGGGACAATCACATAAGGACACAGTGAGAGAGGGGCAATCTGCAAGTCAAGGAAAGGCCACAGAAAAAATCAGCCCTGCCCACACCTTGATCCTGGACTTCTCTGACACCAGAACTATGAAAGAATGAATTTCTGTTCCCCAAACAACCCAGTCTTTGTTATGGCAGCCTTGACAGATTAATACAGTCCAAGTCACCTGTAATCATATAAAATTCCACTTAACAACAAAGTCAATTGTTCCTGATGTAAAACTTCTAGTTGCCTGTTTTTCTCATTTCAAATAAAATACATGGCAACCTCTCTACCAGGTACTGGATAGCTTCGGGAAGACACATAAAAATGTAGTGAAGGTCTCCTGACCTGTAGGCGAACAGAAGTGCTGGAGGGAGGTCAGGTCAAGGTCTAAACCAAAGGACTCACATTTTGTGCAAGACACATCTGGTTTCTTTATGCAAACACTATACATGCATCATCTCATCCAAGCCTTATCTTAAAAACAAGGAAAATGAGGCACAACCATGACAAATGACTTAGGCAGTAAACATAGGAAATCAGGTCTCTCCTCGTGCTATCCCTGTGCCATTGACAAGCCTGATTTTGTTTTTGTTATTCAGATTGCCTCAAAACCTGAAAACGATGACAACATAGCTGTGTACTGAGCATTGCAGTGCAACCAAAGGTGGTAAAGAAGGCTATGGATGGTGTGCTTGTGGGACTAATGAGACAAAGATTAATTCTGCATTATAGAATCTGAGAAACACTCAAGATGAATGTGGCTTGGGAGCTGGGCTTTAAACTAAAAATCCATTTTGGCTGATGAAGAAAGAGGAAGGGCATTTCTTTGAACCAAAACACAGAGATAGCTGATAGAGTGGCTTGCAGGGAATGTTGGACATCCAATGGGGATGGATTAGATACGAAGGTGGGAGTGGCATGGCCAAAATGTGAAGAATATTAGTTCATAAAACAGAAGGCTTGCTTAGCTGTCAACCAGCTTCAAGTTTCAGGAAGTAGAGTGAGATCCTTTGGCTGTGAATTGTCTCTCTTGCCATTAGTGCACTGCTAAAACTCCAGGCAACTAGTACTAATTACTGTCAGTTATCCCCATGTCTCTGGGCTAGTTGCTTAACGTTTTCAGCCTGAGTTTACCATTTATCAATGACATGAATCCTTTTCAGTTCTGCTAGTGAGAAGACACTTAAGTATTAGTCTCCTCCCTCGGCTTCTTCTCAGCCTGAGCACCTGCCTTTATCCAGGGTTGCTCCATTCTTGTCAAGTGACTTTGCTTATACTTGTTGAATCCAAGCTTTGGTCTGGGGACCTGTGCCCTGTGACTTACTTCCAGGCTTCCTCAGTGAGTGTTTGTAATTCTACTAGGGAATCTACTCACCCCCTAATGCCCAGACACACAGATCTATGTGGGTACCCAACTCTGAGAGCAGAACATTGTGCATCCATCATATTGGCAGGGCATTTTGATGCAAAGTATAATTTTATATGGTCTTTATACCATTGCCCTGATTTCCAATGTAACCCTAGGGAGATTCACACATGCTATTTATGGTGAGGTATAGTAAGGAGATGGTTCAGAGATGGATTGGGGATGCAGTGGTTACCATAACATGATATGTATTAGGTATAGCAGTAATTACTGGTTTTGAATTATAAATGCTTAATTTTCATTTGGGGGGTTAGTCACAATGCTCCTTCATCATCACAGTTCTGTTAACATCCTGTATAGCTCTTTCTACTTCCGTGTGAGCATCCCGTGACCATTTGCTTAGACCTACTTTCTTTCCTCACCCTTTCCATGTATAACTATCAAATCCACCTACCAACTTAGTATCACCCATCCTAAAAGTACCATTTTCAAGTCTGACTTTCAATGATATCTAAGACAAAACTGTTCCTATGAGTAGTGACTTGTTGCTCCTGATTTTTGTTTCTCACACACACACCCTTGGAAAAGAAGGTGGCTCATTGACACCAGGGTGTTGCCTTGGGACCACAAAATAAAAGCAGTGCCTAACTAACTAATCAGCATTGTCCTCTGAGAAGGATACTTCCTGGTTCAGCCCAGCTCACGTGCTCCTTCAGAAAATGCTGAGTCCACTGGTGAGACATGCTGAGCTCCTCACCTTGATGGTTTCTGGGTAAACTGTAACCCTGTAAAACAGAAATACTCTCTTCCTCATCTGTTCCATAACCATATTCTTTACCTCTTGCCTTGTCCACATCTGGACTACAATCATTCAGTTTGGTAATATCAGAGAGCAATGTCAAAGCCAAATTTCTGAACAGAGATCAGATATTATCAGATTGAAGTTGATTAGTAGCTGCAAGATTTGGGCACATCCATTAGCCTTGCTGAGTCTCAGTTTCCTTCTGTGTATCATGACATCAATTATGTATAATCCGCAGAGTATTTAGGAGTGCTGGATGAGGTAATATGAGCAATTACCTAAGGGTGATATTTGAACATATGACTGTTACTCCAAGATGAGTAATAAGAGCTCTCAGCATAAAACACCACCAAAAGAACTAATTAGCATCAGTATAACTGGGGGACTAGAAAATGGACTGTGAGAATGATGGTTATATCAAACCTGGATCATTGGATCACTTCTAAGGATAATACATCAAAAGTGATGCTGAACAGCAAACACCTGGTCATAGAAGAATGGTCAACAATGAAGAGGGTCAAGTATATAAAACGTGAAAAACACTGAAGTAGGTAACCTGAAGCAGACAAAACATGAGAGCACATGAAAGTTGTCATGCAACACACAATAAAAAAAATGCTACCAAGAAGCCTATGAATGAAAAATTGGGCTCAGCAATAGACACAGAAAAAGAGATCACAGCTCAAAATTTAAAAGAAATTTCCGAATTCGATGACCTTCTCTAACCCCAAACAAAGCTTCCTAGTCCCAAAGTTTCCCTTATTCTATTTAGTCATGAATTTGCACACTTTACTTGTATCCTCTTAGGCAAATGAAACTCTTACTCAGCAAAAATATTCATGAGTAGCTGAACATACATCAAAAGTGTAGATGAATCATCTTTTATCATTGACCTACATTAATCTGCTGAGAAGCTTTAAATAATTCAACTGTAATTATCCTGGGACTAAGTTCAGTGAGACAAGCACTCTATCATCCAATGTTAATGTCTGCTCATCTTCTCTACTCAAGAACATAACTAGCAATTGGTCCACTTCCGTTCCTGCCTCATCAGATTCATTCTGAATCAGATTGATTGTCATTACATATGAAACATTTTTTCATTAGAAAATCTTTACTTGACTCAGTCTTAACCTCTAGTGATTACCCCATATCTTTGTCCCTGCCCCCTATTAAAGTTAAATTCTTCAAAGAATGATCTCCATTTATTCTCTGCAAATCATTTTGTCCTGTTCTCTCTTGAAATCAACCATTTTTCCCTACTTCCCCACAGATATTGTTCCTGTTTCATTCACCCAGGTCTTTCATGTTGCTCATTTAATACTTCATTCTCAGTCCATCTGGCTTATCCTATTAGAACTTACCTCAACACTAGATCTCTCCTTTTTTCTGGTGTTCTGGTAACACTTCCTCACACAACTTCCAAAGCAGCACATTCTCCTGATTTCCTTCAGGGAAGCCTTTTTGTAGGTGTTTCGTTATTCTTCCTCATCCTTGAGCTGACCAAAACAAGACTCTGCTTTGATCATCCTTCATATAGACTTGTTTTTCAGAAAATAGTAACCAGATGCATGGCTTCATATAACATTTCTGTGCTAGCAACTCCCAAATTTCCATCTCTAGCAAAGAAATCCCTTGAGCCCTGACTTGCAAATTCAATGGAGTACTTGACCTCTCTACATGGAGACGTTTCTGAAAGTGAGTTTTTCTATGTCCCACTTCTCATTCCACCCATGCCAACTACAACTTCTCCATTTCAATTATTGGTAACTTAACTGTTCTAGATAGCCAGGTTAAAAACTTGAAAACCATCCTTGACTCTTTTCCCTCACTCTTCAGATGCAACCCACTAGGAACTTCTGCTGTTTTCCTTCTTAATATACACAGCCTAACCATTTTTCACAGACTTCACTCCATAACTCAAGATATCATGGTCTCTCTTCAAATTATTTCAATAATGCAATATTCTGGTCTCCCTTCATTTCATACATGAACAGGAATGTTTTCCAGACAGAATCAAGAGTGATTCTTAGGAATATAAATCAGGTCATGTTATTCTGCAGCACAAAGACTTCATATCCCATTCAGAGTAAAAAACCAAATTCCTTAGAATGGCCTATAAGTCTTTCCATGAAGTGAGCAGTCCCCATGGCCTCTGTAACCTCCATCATCCCCTCACTCACTCTTCTGGCTTTTTACTATTTTGTAGCACACAAAGAATGCTGCTGATTTGGATTTTACTTATACTGCTCCCTCCAACAGGATGGTTGCCCTTCCCATATTTTTTACTACTTCACCTGCATCATGTCTTTACTCAAATGTCACATACACTTTCCTGAATACCTTTGGAAAATAAGGCTCAGCATTCCTCACCCTGTACTCTCTAGCAGCCTTGCCTGCTTTAATTTTATTAATAGCATTGTTCACCATCATGCATGCTTTAATTTTTACTTGTTCATTTTCTATATCACACTAGTTGATAAATTCTTCAAAGGAAAAATTTTCCCCTCTCTTGTTCTGTATTCTATCCCCTGAATAGAGAATAAGTTTATAGTAGACTATGTGTTTTGAACCACACTTGAGATGGGGACCCAATGACAGCTGAAGCTGCAGAGAAAGCTGCCTGCAGGAGAGGCCCTGTTCCAAGACAAGAACCATGCTGCTATAAAAACAGCCGAAGACAGAGGAGGGACTCCTGGAATATTCACCTTACCTTTCTTTGCTTTTACATCAACTTTCTTGCTGCTGCATTTCATCACACAAATCCAATGAGAAGCCAGAGAATAACAGCCAATTGGTTTCAATCCACCCCGGACAATCTGGCAGGACACCTGCGAGTGTGGACAGCATGGGCAATGAATCTGGAGATGTATGTAGAATGTAGCAAAGTCACAAAATAAGCAGTGAAACAGAAGGAAAAGTAAGGCCTTAATTTTAATTATAGATCTCACTGGGTTTTCTTTATTTTAATTAATTCTGGGTGCTTCTGTAATGAGAAGGAGAACTTGAGGAGGCAACATTGATTCAGAAGTGATGAGTTTTAGCTTTATTTTTTTTCATTAGTTTCTTTCTAATGAATATGATATTTCAGAGTATGGATTTGATTTAGAACATCTACTACAAGAGCCATTTTCAGTGAATTGTGCAAATGCAAAGTGTAATAACTAGGACAAGAACTGGCATTGGAGGTATAATTTGCACTTGGATAGAGAAATACTAGGAATGGTGAAGTCCTCACTGCAGTTCTTCTGGGATAATGTTAGATTTTGGCTTTACTGTCTTTCCAGACAACATAGCTTCCATGAGGGAGCATCTCACAGCCTCTGTTTTTACTGCAGTCACAGCCATCTGGAACCTCAAAGCCCACATCATGGTCTCTACCTATCTGCAGTTGTGCCTTTGAGTAATAGCTGAGCTTGTCATGGTCCTGCTTTAGTTATTTTTGGCACAGATTTGCTGAAATTAAAGTAATTTGCTAAATTAAAGTAATTGTTTAAATCAAACCAAGCCCATCAACTCACCAATCTCACATTTCCCTTACTAAGCAGTTTTTAAGTGCAATTGATGTACAATTATGTTTCAACTTAAAAAAATCACTAAGTTAATTATATTACAATATAGCTTTAAGTGTCTAAAAGTAAGAATATCTTTTGAAATTAATACTCATTGATAGCTATCATCAACTCTTGTCCTTTGATTTGTCTGAATCTTTATTGAGGATCAAAAATGATAATACTTTTTAAAAAGTGCTACTTATGATAATAATTTGCTCAAGTTCATATGTTGTTTCAAACTAAATCTTGTAGCAATTTATAAATGCTGCTTCATAGTTGAGTACTCACTGAGTCCTATTCAGTTTGTCACTAAATTCAATGACAAGCTGCTTGAGGGGAGAAGAGTGGTTGAAATGGTGCTCGAGTCTCAGCCCAACACATTTAACTTCTGGACTTCTCATCTTTAAAGGATTATAATAACACTACCATTATGTTTATTTGTGCTGTCATGGAAGGATGGAATATGTGAATATCTGAAGTGCTTAAAAGAATGATAAAAATGGAGTAAGTGTTATATAAGTATGTGATTTCAACTAAAATAAGTATCTTTTAACTTCTACCTCATTCCTTTTTCCTACTGATTCTGCTAAAAAAAAATTAAAAGTTAAGCAGTAGGTTTTGAGAATAGCATAATATGTTTTATGAGGATATGTTTATTACTATATAAACTTGCATCACTCTCAGAAAATAATTTTTATTTTACCTTATAAATAAATTAGGAGCTATAGTAAATAGAATAATGTCCTAATCAAGCAAAAAATGATACCCATACCCTAATCACTGGAACCTGTGAATATGTTTCTCTATAGCGCAAAAGGGGTGTTGAAGATGTGTGTAAATTAGGGTCTTGAGATGGGAAGATTATCCTGAATTATCCAGATGGACCAAATCTAATATTTAAAAGGAGACAACCTTTCCTAGCCATGGTCAGAAGGAGATTGATCATAGGAACGTCACAGGTACAGCAAGGCTAGCTTTGAAGACAGAAAGAAGACCAAGAGCCAAGGAATGTGGGCAATCTCTTGAAGGTAAAAAAAGGAAACAAAATCTTCCACGGAGCCTCCAGACACCTTGATTTCAGCTTGGTCAGTCTTTGGGGTTACATCTGAACCATAAAACTAATACAATAAGCTATAGTGTTCATGGTAATTTGTTGTAGCATGAAACATGAAAGTGAATGCATGACACAAGAATTTTCTTACCAAGGTATTTTCAGTTTATATAATGTTTTGAACAGTATTTGAACATATGTGTTAATTTATTTTATTGGGAGGAATCTGTTCCATCTTTTAGTAACAAATTTCACCTATCTAAATTTCACCCATCCTTCAAAATTGACAGAGACACACCATAGAATAGTTAAAAATCAGTGGGCTTTGGAACGTGTGTCATTTAGACCTAGGGTTGCCAGATAAACTAAGTAGCTTATTCAATTTTTAAAATATGAGTATGTTCCATAAAATAATTGCATCATGAATGTATATATTTATGTGTATATATATTACTTATTATTTATCTGGCAATCAAATATAATTGAGTGTCTGGTATTTTACCAGGCAATCCCAAGTGGGTGTAATCACAGCTGTCACAGACACAAGTGGGCTCTGTGGCAAGTGGGTCTCAAACTCGGCTGATATAGGACTGTCCCGTAGATCCTTTATAGATGCCAATGCCCAGCCCCTGTGATTCAATGATAATTAAATAATTATCGCTATCAGTGGGACAGAGGAACGAGCATCTTTGAAAATGCTAAGGAAATTCTCAATGTATAAGTAATAATCTAAAGAGTGATTCTCTACATTGTATATAAGAATCACTTTGGGAATTTATGATTATGCAGATTCCAGATTCATCCCAAGAGACTGTGATTCAATAGGATTAGAATAGAACTCCAGGTTTTCTGTTAATAAGCATCCTGTGAGGTTTTGATGAAGAACCTGTGACTCAGATCTTAAGAAACCTTGACTGGACTCTGACCTATGACAAGGTTAAATGCAGTGCTCTTCTGAGTATGATTTATAAGGACTTTTTTAATTGTTGTGCTGGGTGGGGGTATTTTGTGGCATTTACAAGAGTTCTTACAATATGGCAAAAATATCATACTTGAATTCACCCCCTCCACAATTCTCTTTTACCCTCCCCATTCCTGGAATAGTTTCAATTGGTCTCACTTTTCTATTTACATACATTTCAGCGAATATATTCACAGCCAACACAGACACGTGTAACTTAATGTTTTTCTGAGTACAAGCCCAATGTACTTTCCATAACACATCCTGCCATTCCTGGAAACAGACAGGAGAAGATCCCATTTCCCCAAACCCATGTTTGGGGACCCCAGCTCAGCACCTGTCCCGGGAGTTTCTGTGTACAGCAGTAGCGCATTCCCCTACACTGAATGACTGCAACCACTGCCTTATGGAAAACACACTGAGCAGGAAGAAAGATTTTGTGGTTATCTTCCTTAATTCTTGGCTCTTACACTTTCACAATTCCTGCTTGGAAAGACATGAATCCAAGGAAGTAGGCATCCGACCTTCTATTTCAGGGCCACATGGAGCTTGTCTCAATGGCTCAGGCCCACTGGGATTGAGAATCAGGAAATTGCTGGCTACAGGATCAACCAGGCCATTCATAGAAAAATAGCTCGCATTGTTCAGACCACCGGGAATGATATCTAGAGATATCCTTACGCTGCTTTAGGAACAATAGCAGCAGAAATCACCCACTTTCCCAGCCCCCACCCCACCAAACAGGGCTTCACATAGTATGGGTAAACTGAAGTATTTTAGTGAATGTAAGGAATATTTAACAAGTGAAACAGCCTGGATTCTTTCTACGTGTGATTTCCACATGCCAAGTTCTCGGGCTGATGTGGTCTGTGCGTGGGCAAGGAAGAGATTTTGGACTTAAAAAGAACTAGGGTTAATTCTCTACTCTATCCATGAACAGGTTTAGACTGTAGGTGTCTTTAACTTTCTTGGGGTTCTATAATCAGGGTAGGTGCAGGGTAGGTTCTCTAGTAGGTGCATGGCATGCTGTTCAGTTTGTACCCAAGAGCTGAGTATTTCCATTGCTCATCTTGAGGAAGCTCTGGGGTTTTCAGGATTCTATCAGACATAGCCTATAGACAACCAACTGCCTATATATAAAGAAGACACTAGGCCACCCATAATGAAACCCTGGGGAAGCTGAGGTTGTTGACACATGTCCAGGCACTACTGATTTGCCCTACAAGCATGCTATGCTTTCAATTAATCTCTAAATCATTTTGTAAGAGATGGAGAAATGTTAGCCACTCTTCATCTGTATCTGAGGTAACCTCCTTGTCACCAGGACAGTACCCTGCAAAGAAAGGGGTTTACAATAGACTGACTTGTAGTGAATGGGATAATGGAGACTGCCTAAATAAGAGGGATGGATTCAGACTCAGGGAAGTTGGTCTTTGGGACAAGAGAGCAGGCAGTTTGGCAGATTATAATTTGAAGCATAAATTGAGGTTCGGTCCATTGCTTGGGCTGGGGATTTAGCTTCTCTGCATCTCTCAATTTTGTTATCTCAGTTAAGTAATGTTGACCTCATCAGATGGTTTTTACAAAGTGTATAACATTTTCCTAGAGTCATTAAAGTTTCTTCCACATTTTTCTATTAAAAAAATTTCGTAGACAAATTATGAACAAAAACAGAATTATCTGCCATTTCCTCTTCTATAGAGTGGTAATGTGATCAGGACATTAGTGCTAAATGGTAAATGCATTGGTTATTCAAAACTGTCTTGTAAACTGTGTTAGGTTCATTAGCTTTGCTATTTTGTTTTGTTTTTATTTTTCCCCTAGTCTTCTGTCCTAAATACCCAGAGAATAGAACAGAAACACTAAGTTGAAGAGGGTCATGGCTGTCTTTCAGAGACAGTCTGGAAATCTGGTTGGACAGGAAGAAAAGACTGCTCAGAATCCTCAGGAGAAGACTGGTTTCAACAAGAGACTCCACCTTGACTCATCATGAAACTCTCAGAGCAAGCAGAAGATGTGGAGCAGGTTTCACAACTGCATACGGAAAACCAGGGACCTCTTTCTATTATTTCATGCTGACCACCTGGTTAAAGCCACACATCAGGCAACCCAGACTGGAGATGCAATGGCCAAGTGTTAGAAGAGCAGGCATCACTCATGAGCTTCTTGAAGTACATAGACAGAGTTACACAGACAGAGCTCATAAAACAAGACAGGCCATGAAAGCAACAAAGATCCCCAAGGCAACTGCTGCCTCTCTACCTGCAGCCATACCAGCTGGAGGAAGTAAAACCACTTCAAACCATCCCCATGTCATTTAATCCAGTAAGTGTGACCTCCTTCTGGAGTAAGGGCATCTAAACTGCATACCAGGTAACATCTATTCAGGTAGCACAATATCTGAAATCAGTCGGCATATAGTAAAGGTGAACGATTATTTTTTTGTGACAATTATGTGAAACAATTCAGGAAGTGCAGAAGCAATATCCAAAAGCACAGGCTAAGTACAAAGAAATTCATTAATTCCACTGATATTTTTAGGTACTGGCGAAATAGTTACACACACAATTATATAAGGTCTTATGTAAACAGAAAGAAGAAATCAGCCAACAAAAACAGCATTCCTGTTCTTGCAGATTTTATCTCCTACTAGAATGGACAGAAAAAGTTAAAAGATCTACCACATAACTTCATATAGAGAAGAATTTCAGATAGAGATGAATACCAGAGTAAAATGATGGAGAGTGGTAGGAGGTTACATTGGGGGAATGTGTTTTAGAAATGGCTGACAAAGAAGGTCTCTGAGGATGTGGGAATCTTAGAATGAGGCAAAGTACTGAGTGCTGTGGAGGCTGGTGTCTTGAGAGTTCACAGAAACAAGAGAAAATACAAAGGTCTGGAATGTTCCTGAAGTACTGAAGAGACAATGTGGCAAACAAGGGCCTGAACACATAGGACCACTCAAAAGGGTAAAGAGTTGATGTTTTTTTCCTAATGATACTGAAAAGCCTTTGGACAAACATGTAAAGGAGTGAAATGATTTTTTTTTTTTAACATTTGCTGAAGATTGTTTCATTCACTTCCTAGGACTGCCATGATGAAGTATCAGCAACGGGAACCTTAAACATTGGAAATTCATATTTTCATAATTCTGGAGGTTGAATGTAAGATTAAGGTGCCTGCTGGGCTCATTTTTATTGAGGCCTCTTTCTTAGCTTAGATGACCCCTTTCTTCCAGTGTTTTTCCATACATATGTGTGACTACACCCAAATGTCTTCTTCCTTTAAGGACCCTAATTGTATTGGTTAACAACCCTACCTAAGACCTCATATTAATTTAGATATGAGAGCATAATTTAGATAGATAGTATAAAGCAAGGAAAATAGAAGAGTAGTTGAGTGAATGATGTTATTTATCAAGATCTGGAGGATTTACTTTGGATATGGCAAGTTTGATATGGTTATTAGAAGATAAAGGGAGATACTGAGTTTGGAACCTAAGAAAAACTTCAGAGGTCAAATCACTGATTCATATTATGTCTATGAAACTGTGGAGTTGGATAAGGTCTCCAAGGAGAAAATCTAAATAGAAAGAAGGGCTTTCTACAAAGCTCTACAGATTCTAGTATTTCAAGTGAGGAATGAGGAAGAGAACAGAGACAAGAAAACAGAAGGAGAAGGGGACAGAAGCGAGCATGGGATACTTGAAACCAAGTGAGGGAAATTTTAAAGAAAGACTGGTGAAGTGTGTGGTGTGCTGCTGAAGCTGCCAGCACAGTGATTCCAAGGAAAGCTGGTAACTTGACCTTTGCAATTGGCATGATGCAGATTTTTAATGACCTCAACAAGAGTGGCTATAGACACAGGGGTAGTGAGATAAAGAGAGGGTAGGAAGTAAGAAAATGAATTCAACCAATGAATTTTTTGAAGACTTTTGCTATAAAACAAAGCAGAGAAATGGGGCAGCCACCGGAAGACGATGTGAGCAGCACAGAAAGTCTACAGAATATTTTTATTTGTAAGGTGAGAAATGTCAGATCATATTAATAATTCATTAAAGAAGAATCAATCGTGATGAAGGAAGGCAGTTATAACTTCAGAGAAAAGCAATGACAAGTAAAAAAAAACTTTAAACAGAAAAACTCCAGCCCCTACAATAAATTTAAAATTCTTATAAAAGTTAATTTTAAAATACAAGTTACAAAGTAAACAACTGAAAAGGATATGGATAGGTAATAAATGTATTTTTTGGGAAGTTAAAGAGAAAAGGAATGGTTTTTTGGATGAGAAAGGATTTTGTAAAGAAGGGTTTGTCCTAAAGATTGTTTCAAATTGGAAAGATGAGGACAAACTATCAAAGGGTTTAGTACGTTGTATGAAGGTCTGAGTAAGTTTAAAAGTGTATAATAAAAAGCTTCGGTGTGTGATAAAGTTAAAGTTCAATATAATCTAAGAGCTGCCTAAAAGATTTTTAGGGTCGTGTCAAACTAAAATCAAATCCTCTATGTCTATGAAATAGCAAGGTTATCTTAATATTGTTCTGCTCTGAGTAACATCTACAAAAAACCATTACAGAGAAAGATTTTATCAAAGAAATTATTTGTGTTTTCTGCTGATCTTGTCAAGCTTTAAGTACTACTAAATCAGAGTTCATTTACATATTTGCTTATGTGTCTTAAATGACCACCTTGTAACAGTGTTATGTTATACTTTACCTAAATATGGTACAAATATTTAAAAGGTTAAAAGTGTCAATTTATATAAAATAATGAGCTAAAGCTTTCTTTTATCCAAGAGTGTTACATTTAAATCCTGACAGCCCCTGCCTCCCACAGGTCACCTAACTAGGTGTGACCTTAAAGGGACAGACTCACTCCCTGAGTCTTAAATGCATCAACCCAATCTTCCATTTCCCAACCCCCATACCATAAGACAGCTTACAGTTTTCCTGGCAGTTATAGGATTTTGCAGAATTTAGATTCCTAGGTATGTAGTCCCTGAGCAGACACCTTTTTATGCTCCTCGTAGTATTCCTATTTGGGTCTTAGATAATGTATGGCCACCCATTTCTCTTAGAAAAACTTGCCTCCAACAGACTGCTCCTCTGGCTGACTACCTGCCTTCTCAGGGAACTTCTCAGAGAGAAGGGCATCTTGTTCTCCAAAAAGGATTTTCTACCCTCTCCATTGGGACTTCGATGGACCAGCCCTTATCTGGTCATTCTCACAACACCCACTGCTGTCAAGCTCAATGGGTTCCCCCAATGGCGGCACCTCTCAAGAAACAATTAGAAAATGGAGAAGGGCATTAGCAGACTCTTGAAATTGTCTAGGGAACAACATTTCACAGTGGTTCTCCTGGTCAATGCCCATCCTAATGCCTATGTTTCTTGCTCCCCTATTCTTAAGCTTCCTGCCTTGTACTATACTACATGTCTGCTACTGCTAATCAAAAATTTAACCAGTTGTACCTCCAGGGATACCAACCTCTCCAAAACACCAGGATAGTTGGCTGATACCCACCATGCGGAGGTCGGAGATTTGGCTCGAGACTCTTTATGACCTGTGGCTACAAGGGACCTTCATCAACTTCAGGGAAGAGGAAATCTTCATTTTTGGAGCCTGGGTGTACGTCATCATGAGGCTCAGCACCCCAACATCATTTGCCAACTGACCCTCCCTTCCCCTACGCCGCCCCTTGCCAGCTCGAAGAAGCTAGAGCGAACACAACGCCCCCCTTCCTTAACAAACAAAAAAGGGAGGAATGTTGGCAATAATGGCACCGATAGGTTTCAGTTCTTACTGCACCCTTAAGCTCCTGTTTTCCAGGGTCACAGTCCTGCCTCCCAGGGTCACAGTCCAGCCTCAAGTCTAGCTTGAACCCTCCTTCTGCCCCAACCTCCAATCAGCATGAACCATAAGATCCTAACCAACCAGATCATGCTAAGTCCCACTGAGGGTATTTAAGCCCCTGCCCCTCTCTCCCTCACTCTCTTGGCTCTCTGCTCTCTCCCTCTCCCACCCAGCAATAAAGAATCTCTTGGCCAGAAAAAAAAAAAAAAAAAGAAAAACTCAATTGAAAACCAGTTCCAAGGGATGGACTGGTCTCTGATAAGATGAGGGACAGTTCATCTCATGATGAAAATGCAGGATACAAACATGTGGGCAATTTCATGAAAGCTGAATCTAAATATGGTGCTGGATGGGAGCAGATGCCTGTATGTGTCCTGCCTCTCATTATCTAGGTGTAAGTAGAACCCCCTAAAGTTTTCTAGCTCTCTGCACAGAATTCACAACAAAGCCATTTTAGGAAGGGTAAGGGAGAAGAGGAAGAATAATGGTGGGGATGAACCAAATCACACTAGGCATATAAGGAAATGTCACAAGGAAACTCCCTATACAACTATTATATACTAATACAAATGCTAAAAAGAAAAGAGAGAAACTTGTTTCACAACTTAAGACTTGGTATTTAGAAGTTATTAACCTTGGTTTGCTCTATAAAAATTTCCAGGAGATCTTTTATCTTTGCCAGGTATACTTTGTTTTAGCTACTAAACTTCCTGGTAGACTTTGTACTCATTGAAGAAGATAATAGAAGCTTATCAATGCTGCCTTTCCATGTAAAGACTGTGCTCTCAAAGTTCCAGTGGAACCAGGGTGAAATGTCTGCAGAGTACAAAGTGTGTAAAATCCCCTGCATGCAAAGGAGAAGGACAGAAGAAACAAATTTTAATGCCAGCCCTTCCCTGAAACCCAGTTCTCGTGAAGCGTTCTTGGTAATAATTTCCGTGCATGTTCTTCTGAAAAAAGTTCATGCTTTACAGAGCAAGGTCAATGTAGATGTAGCTTCAGTCCCATGATCGCCATCCAATGACTCAGCTTTCTGAGATTCCACCTCTCTGTGAGTACATTGCTGCCAACAAGCATCAGGAAGAGGCATATGCAAATTAGAAATGTCCCTAAGTAGAAATCTGGGCTTATAGCAGGTACTCAATTAAGGTCTATTTCTTTTGAATGCATCTTTCCATGTTTACATTCATTAAGTGCACTGACCCATTTCTAAATGCATTAATAAATTGAACTTCAGCAGGCACTGACTGAATTTGAGGTAGGTAGTTTCAAGATATTCTGTGTGATATATTAATTAGAAAATTTGTCCCTGCTTTCAAAGAGTGATCATTCCAGGCAACAAGTTGATGATTAGTGAATAACTACACATTCATTTATACCCACTCTGAAGTACTGGTGTAGACAATGCTATCATCGGTAGCATTTACCTGGGTGACGATGATTGAGATTTTGAAAGTGATCTGTGGTAATAGTTGTAGGAGACTTATTTTTGCTATCAGTGAACTTGTATGAAAGCTATTTTTCTAGAAAAGTTCTTATTAAGATGTCCAGGCTGAGGTGTATGAAGCAGGGTCTCTCTTCCCTTTTAACAATAACAATTAAGAGTCTCAATAAAACATACAGTTATTAAGTCATTTAACACCTTTCTAGGTGTTCAGGTATAGCAAGTCCCTTCTTTCACACACATTATATATTCATGGAAAAGATGGATTATAAAACAACTAAATACATACAATACATACAATTTACATATTTAATTATTTATTGCAAAATGTAGCCATAAAAAAATAGAGGTGAGGCTCAGACAGCTTTTGTGTAACTCACAAATCCATAGCTTCCACTATGGGGACAGTTGGCAAACTGTCCTCTGTAAGTCTTGTGTTTGTGAATGACTTCTTACAGCACATTCATACCTATCTATTTGCATGTTAACTGTAGTTGCTTTCCAGCTACAGCAGCATCCAGAATTATTTATTGTGTGGCCTTTTTAGACTCCTGGCCCCTGTGTTTTACTATCTGGACACAATATGACAAGAGTTTTATGACCAACTCAGCAAGGCCAGTTATCTCTATAAGCAGCAGAAATCAGGAATAATACTAACTACTCTATGCCATCAACTCTTTCTTCTTTGTTATGAAGCTAGTAAGCTTCTTGATAGACTTTGCACGCATTTTTAAAAAAAGAAGAAAAAAGGGAAGTTTATCAATTCCTGCTTCACTTTTGAGACTATGCGATCAAAGACCTAATGAAAAGCATGACAAGTCTAAATGTAAGGCCACTGAACTACATCAAAGCCATGTTGCCATCGACTTTAGTCTTCATAATCTCATTCCCCCACCCAAGATAATGAGAAAAGTGAGCACAGGCAAGGAAAAGTTCTTGGTGACAATGATGATCTAGCTGTTGAGAATGAGCTCAATGCCAGTCAGTCCATGTGAGTTAGGAAAAATAGCTTTATCTTCATCACCGTTTACAGAACAACATAGTCTGGGAGGAGTGCTGCTTTATTGTGATTGCTTCTCTCTCACTTCCTCTACTGTCACCATCCTAGGAGAAGCACAATAGACCCCTATATAGACAAATAGTTGCAAAATGGACCATTTTCAACAGTATTTGCCTTGGCTAGACAGCTTTGTGCTATTTGTGTAGATTGTATAGAATTAAACAATTCAACAACTTGACAGCCTTTACTATACATGCTTATAATCCTTGAACATTGAATTAGTCCCAGGCTAAAGAGGGTTAACAAAGAAATAAGCTCCCTGCCCTTAAGAAGCACAGAAACCATCATGAAGCAATGGTGCCTTGAGGAGGGGCTTCTGGAAAGGGATGTGGCAGAAGTGGGATGTTAGCCAAGGTAAGAAGGGTGGAGGAGTGAGTCATGCAGGCAGAACCAGACATTCAGGCTCAGACTAGAGTCTGGCATGCTGAGTCTTACCACAGGCCCATCAGACACTCAGAACTTGCATTTGGAGCCAGGAGACCCAGGGATGATGAGGCTCACCTCTGCATGAGACCATATTACTTTATTCACACTTTCATTTTCAGAGTCTTTCTGAGGCTGGAGTCACCCAAGATACCTTAATTTTTTGATACTTCTGATATACCAACACTGAGAAAAATAAATATTACCAACTAATAATGACTCATTTTGCATAAGAAAATATCCATATAATCATTTTCTCAACACGATGTTTACAAAAATATTTCATTAAGTCACTATTGCAGGAGTAGTGAGAAAATAGAGCACAGCTTTAAATTTCTATGAAAAACATTTTTTCTGTATTTTTGTATATGTTATTACCTGTGTAATTTCATTTGGAGGCTATAACAAGGGTCTAAATTTGAGGACATTGTTTCTTGCAAGACTGAAACCTAATGGTATTCATTATAATTCCTAATGCATTCATTAATTTAACAAGTATTTCCTATTAGAATAACTCAGAAAAGTGGACAAGAAGACAAGGGTAAAAAAAAAATATGTATGGCTCTGCCTTGATGGTTCTGGAAGTCCCAGGTGTAAGACAAATATTAAAGAAAAAACAAATAATTCTACTATGCTGCATTATGTCCTGTCAACTCATTGCTTTTCCAGAAATATAGGTTAGTGGAGTCAATGGCCTATTACATGTAAATGCTTCTTACCCAAGAGGATGAACAGAGCAGGAGCAAATTAGCCTTAACTTTCAGAGATCAGATCAGGAACCTAAAACCCAGAGATGTGGGTGCATTTCTCTAATGGAAAATCATATTAGCACTGAACAAAAACTGTGAATAGGTTGGTTGCAGAGAAGGGATAAAGAAGACTAGTGTTCTCTAGAACAATGTATAAAACATACAAACTAAAAAAAGGCAAGTTTCTTTGGTTCAGAGATCTCTTTATGGGCAGAGTTTTTCCTCTTTAAATATAACTTCTGCCCAGCAGGGATCAGAGCATCTTGGGCTCCTTTTCCTCTGTAGCCTCTGTGAACCAAATTGTTGATCTTTACCTTCTCAGAGCTTGACCCAAGGACAAGCTGGGAGCCAACATGGATGTAAGACAGCATCCCAAGCTGGTTCCTGATGCCAAAGCTATGTGACAATCATTTGTACTTTCAGGGAAATGAAGAGAACCTGACTCCTTTTCATCCGTCTACCAGCTTAACAAGATTTGCTATTTCTCTTTTCTGCCATGGCATCAACTTCCCTAATAATGATATCATGCTGTTGACAATGAGATGAATATCTGGGAGTAGGTTTGTTCATTAGCATTCTAAGTAGCTTTTAATTTGTGCCATCAATTTTCATTTTTTCTTACTCTTTCTAAATAGCTCTGGTTAAATGTTCATGCAAAACCACACGTTTTTAGCTATATTCTTTATATCTCTCAAGTCTTATATTTCTACCATCCCAACTGACAATAGTAATCAAGATAGGTTCTGTACAAGAAGGTTCTGACTCCTTCAAATTCCCTATTTTGAGAAAAGGCAAGATTCTGTCCTCACAGTTTTTCACAAAAGCTTGCAGGTTTTGGTTAGTAATTTGCCCTGGACTCTATCTATGTTTTTTTAAAATAAATATGTGAAACATTTGTTAAATCACAATTTCTCTTTCCAATTGAGTTATCAGATTGTACTAGAATCCTTCATTTCCCTAATTTGCTCAACAGCATTTGTACAGGCTAGTAGCACACAATTTTTTCAGGGGGAACTGGAGGCCCAAAATTTCCCAAAACTTGGGAAACTGAATCTCAAAGTTTCTAAATATTTGCTCAAGGTCACAACATGTCCTAAGTAATAATGACAGGAAGACTGTCAAAAGGACTTAGGATAGCAAAACCCTATGTCCACTGTAGGAAGAAATAAATAAAAAAGTATACATGGATAAGTAAAATGAACTCCAAACTATTTTATGCATGTCCTCCCCAATTACCAAGAATAATCACATATCACATTGCAAACTCTCATGATTCCAATGACCTAAAAGAACTCAAGATTTCAGAGGTAATGTGAGCCAAACATTTGATGCTGTAGTTATTATTTGTGTATATTTCTTCTTTTTGTCCATGGCATTCTTGAGGTGAATGATTGCTTTATTAACTTGTATTTCCCAAGATCAATAAGTGAATAATAAGAGGATTCACTTACAACAGAAAAAGGTTTATTATTTTGAAGCTACAATACAGATTGGGTAGGGCTTCATTCTTTTCTACTGTCGAGAGCAATGTGCCATGAGAAAAAGACAGAAAAATGGGAATCAAAATGGACATGAATATAAATCCTCACTAAGCTATTGGCTAATGTTCATACAGGTTTCTTAATATCAATGCATTTCTTCATTTTTCAAATGAGGATCATAATACCATCCTCATGGAAATGCAGTAAGGATTAGATAGACTGTACTTATATATCTGGCTAACTGACAGGGGTTATGACATACCCTGCCCCTAATATGGAATCCAACTTCAACAACGTCAAAGTCTTTCCAGATTCACTTTTAAAGAGCAGTGGCTTGATTTCCTATTCAGTCTCTAAAATAAGATCTTAGATAAGTGCCCAATGTCTTGTGGGCCCTAGGTTCTCCTGCTGCATAAGGAGAAGAAAGAAAATGGTAAAAAAGGAATTGGGTTTTATGACCTCAACCACTTTGGTTATCTTGTGACATTCATTATTATATCATCTTGGTTTGTATCTCTATTTTTATCTATGAAATTTATTGTGTAGAGAAAGTTGTCCTAGTTGCCTGTGTTTGACAGAAGTTTAGATTCCCTTTCATATAACAGAATATGGTTTCTGACAGAAACTGGACAATTTAGCTGATCTTCAGAAATTGAAAGACATAGTGATGATAGATGCCTTAAAAAAACCTATCAGAGTGTTAAGGAATAAAACAGGTAAAGATGGTCAGGAGACAGGGCCAGACATGGATGAAATCTAACACTTTAGCTATGAGAGTAAATATACAAAATGGGTGATGAAATCTGTATAAATATGTTGAATCGCATTAAAGAAAAGAATAAGTGAATAAAAGTAAATATTCAAAATTATGGAGAAGCAGGCAAATAAGTATCCATTTTGCCTTACTAGGAAATGGACGTTAGGTTATCTTCCCTACTAGTCACTCAACCTTTGGTAGGGACCTCTCAGCAGAAACTTTAGGGTGCAAAAGGAATGAAGGTCATGAAGCTGCTTCAATGAGGTGCCTGGAATTCTAATTTACTTATGCCTTATGCTCTTCCCCATTTTGAGACACAGATGGATTTTTCTTTGAGTGTCAACTTCACACAAAGCATGAAATTTGATAGCACTGCAGCAGAATATTAGTTGAAGAAGCTGGTTACACATCCAACCATACATACCCAGAATGGAATGACTCTATCTAATAAAATTAGGTAAGGAAAATTATAGCCATGGATAGACTTCAGGGTGGGAGATTTGGGGGTAGAACTCATACCACACAGTTGCTGAGGGATCCCACATATGAGTCAGTGGTTCAGGGTCCCAAGATGAGAGCAGTTCTGCTATTTCCAACAAGACACTGGCCTGGATAAAAAGGAGTATGAAGGGGAATTGGTGGCACAGTGGTCAACTCCGGGTAGCATCCTGTCAGTTCCTATCTCCTCACCTGCTTCTCATACACTTACACCAGATTATTTGATTTGCTCCTATCCATGAGACCCACCAGGCAGGAACTGTGTCCACCTCACTGCTCTACTTTCAACATGTACCAAAGCACGAACGATCGAGCTGTTGAATTGTGGACATTTCAAATGCACTCTTACACACATAAACATATACAATGTAATGAAACTTCTAAAATCGTACCCTATATGAACATCCGCAAGGATAAGCATGGTATTTTTCACTGGACTATGAGAAGGACGCTGAAAAGTTGCTCTCACAGAGCAAAAGCTCAGATGACAAGGGCATTGCCAATAGGGAGCTACATGCTTTATGAAAATAGTACTGTGTTTTAATCCCATGTCAGGAATAAAATGACTACATTGCAAAGTCCTTAAAGATTGAGACAATTCTGGGATTTAGAGAAACAAAGACATGTCCTTTGCTCAATTCCTGCCCTGGTGGGATTAATAAGAAAGAAAGAAAGAAAGATAGAGCTTTTAAACAAACATTTACAATACAACCTGCCTGAAAGAAAACATTGTGAAATTACAGAGAAGGGATTTAATAATTGGATGAAAGATTGAGCTAAATTCTCATCTATAGCATGAATACAGTTGGCACTTCTCAATGATATGTGATCTAAAGAAACTTTTGAAATTATACTTTACTCATGGAACACAAAATGCATGTTATGTAAAACAATGCCTACTTTTGACTTAAAGAGTCTTTTAATAACAGTTACAAAAAAACAAATTTTCTTAGTATTAAAGTTTAATCTGCAGTCAGCATTGAATAATATTACAAACCTAAATTATGAGATGAGATCCATTATCTGACCCTCACACAAATGCACAAGCTGCAGCTGGCAAAATTTCAACATTGCCACTCATGTACCAGGATGCTCCCTGCTGTGTGACCTTCTGGATATTTGAGGAATGATCCAGGTATGGCTAAAGATTGGTTCCAGGTATGGATTGTCATCCATCATAGCAATTAGTGCTTAATATATTTAATATATCTTCTTACATTAATTTTGAAATGCATATATTTATAAGAAAAATACTATTACCAGTGACTTTTCCCTAAGAATCTATTAACAACTCTGAGAATTCAGATGATCCAGGACAGGTTTGTGTATTGCTAGTTTTCAAAATCCTTAATTCCATTTTTATTCCAAAATAGAAGGAGACAAAGCCCAGAATGTTTTTTGTAGATCTAGAGTTCATAAGTTGAAAATTCCACTCTCTGGTAATAGGGATTTGTCTATTCAAGCATGTATATCTTAACCTCTCCAAACTTTCATCCATTAAGTCCATCAGAAAGTTCAGTTCTTTATTGAGTCTATAAAAAGTCCAAGTCCTATTCTGCTCTTAGGAAATATACAACATAACAACAAAATCCTGTTCTCAGAGGGCACACATTCCAGTGGAAATATGAGGAATTCAGCAAACAGTTACATGAATATATAATCACAAATTGGGGTAAGGACTAGGAAGAGAGCACAAGAAAGTAGATGAACGTATAACAAGGCAAGCTAGTCTCCTCTAGAGAGTTAAGGAAGTTTTGTTTGTTATAGCAAAGCTTGGATGAGTGGAAGAACCAGGAGTTCATTCTACCCAAGTCTTCCTTTCCTCCTTGCGGCTTGTCACGTGCTGTCCTGCTTCAGCGTTCTTTGCAAGTAACTGTTCCTCTGCCTGGAATATTGTTACTCAGAAATCTGCAAGGCTAACTTCTCGCCTCCCTCAAGTCTCGCTCAAGTGTTAATTTCTTAATAAAGCTTCTCAAGATGTTTGTCTGCAAAATGGTGTTCTGTGGCTCCTTCCTAATCCTTAACACTTTAAAGTTAGCATCATTTTTCTTCTCTTCTTTTTGGTCCAGTTACCTGAATTATCCTGCTGTCTGAGATTCCTTTAAAGGAAAATCTTTCCTATACTTTCTCACAGATACACTCAAAGGGTAGTGCTTGAATATAATTGGATATTAAACAAACTTATGCTAATTAATAAATAGCTAAGTAAATTAATTGTATTGACTCAGTAATATATAACTGTTCTAAGTTATGATCTTTAATATGTTAGTTTTGCTTCAACGATTATAAGGTAAAAAAGGAATTTGTTTTTATATTTCTACGTCATGAAGGGGTGAAGGGGTACATGGCTCACGTACAGACCATGAACAAAGAAAGAACAAAAAGGAGACATACACAGAGAGAGAGAGCGAGAGACTGAGATTGACCCTGTGAGCCAACCCAATGTCATTTTGGGTCCCTAGTGTTATTTAACCATGCTTTTTGTAGGGACATTAATTGGTGGATTTAAAGCAAACTGACAAGAGTTCCAGCTGATCAAATACTAACAAGAGGTGGTCACCATGACATAGCTGCAAAGTCTATGCTGGGTATAAGGGTCAGCAAAGGTAGGCTGCAGGTAACTGTCCTATAAGAAAGTGGTCTCCAGGAGATTACATAAAGCAGAAATACTGGTATCAGTCACATTGAGGAAGTGGGAGAAGGTGAGGACAGGAAACTGTATCATAGGTGACTGAACCTGCTTCTGGTATGAGAAAGTACACCTTGTATTCACAATGGATGCTGAGGCAACATAAATTCACTACATTAGCATATGAAAGTGTTTGACAGGCAGCTAAATAGTAACTAGTGGAAAAGTTATAGTTTCAAGTAAATATAAAGAAAAGAGTTAAAATCAATTATCTTAGCTTTCATATGCCACAGTTGGTTAGACAGAACAAAGGATAGAACTAAAATGTGAGAGGAAATGAAACTGGAAGCAGAAAAGAATTGAAAACTTGGTTGAGGATGTAGCTTAGTGATAGAGTGTTTGCCTAGCATGCACAAAGCCCTACTTAAAAAAGAAAAAGAAAAATTTGTTTATTTTAAAGATTAAAAATATTGATAAACCATAGGTAATCTTATCAAGGAAATAAAAGAAAGAAAAATCCACAACTAACAATATTAGAAATTTAAGAGCAGATATCACTAGAGATTTTACAGCTATTAAAAAATAAGGAAATATTTTGAAAGCCTTCAAATTAATAAAGGGAATGCCTTAGGTGAAGTGAGCTCCTTGAGAGACCCAAAGCACTAAAATGAATAAAAGAAGAAATGAAAACTCTGTAGGGCCATATATGTGTCAAGGAATTTGAAATGTAAAATCCATATACAAAATTCTTCACTTGACAGTTCCACTAACCATTTGGGGAAAAATAATACCAACCTTACAGTTTTCTTCAAAATATAGAAAAGGAAGGAGGATTCCCCAGATCAACATAAGAGTTGAATAAATTGATATTCACTGTGACAAGCAGAATAGTAACTCATAGTGACTCCCGCCCCCAGACTCCCATGTTGTAGTCTCCCCAGAACTCATGGACAAACTGTCTTGTGTAGTAAAAGGAATTTGCAGATATAATTAAAGGAAGTTTCTTGAGATGGGAAGATTACCTTAACTTTACTTAAATGGGCCCAACCTAATCACAAGGGTTGTTATAAGGTTGTTATTGTAACGAAGGAGAGTTGAGATCAGAGGAGAAAATGTGACAATGGAAGCAAGCTGTATCAGTCACAGGGAGACATGAGCCAAAGATGTTTCTAGACATTTAAGAAGGTAAGGGCGCATATTCTCCTTAGAGTCTCCAGAAAGAACACACCCCTAATACAACTTGATGTTAGACTAGTAAGATACATTTTGTACTTCTGACATCCAGAAATGTAAAATAGTAAGTTCATGCTGTTTTAAGGCACAAAATTTCGGGTAATTTGTTATGATATTCATTTGGTCTTCCTCTCCCTCTCCTTATTTCCTGACACAGAAGTCCTAAAAGTCCTTAGAATCTGCCAAGCAATACGGCTGTCTTTTGCATGCTAATGAGATGACTGGTGACCCCTAGTAATGCCAAAATGAAGGCTGGTCAACCAGAAAGACTATGCCTTAAGTCGAGAGTTGAGACTTTCAATTCCACTCCACAACCTATGGGAAGGAACAACAAGCTGAAGGTTTAAGATGATGACCAGTGGTCAATGATTTAATCAGTCATACCCACATGATGTCGCCTCCATAAAAACTCGAAATGGAAAGGTTAAGAAGAGCTTCCAGAATGCCGAACATGCAGAGATGTCTGGATGTTCTCGCAAGTGGTTCATCCAGAGAATCATAGAACCTCAGAGCCTCTTCCCACATGGCATGTCCTATGCATATATTTCACCTGGATGTTCATCTGTATTCTTTTTACTAAGAGGGCAAACATAGAAGAGTGTTTTCCTGAGTTCTGTCAGGTAGTTTAGCAAATCAACCAAACCCAATGGAGGGAAGGGGAGCCCCAATTTATAGCCACTTGGTCATTAGCAGGAGTGAATATCTGTGTTTGAGATTGGCATCTGAAGTGGGGGACTGTGTTCTCAATCAGTGAGGTATGAAACAATCTCCAGGTAGAAAGTGTCAAAGTTTAGTTCAATGAAGGGAAACTCAGCTGGCACTGCCACAAAATTGGTTGTTGGTGGAAAGCAATCCCCATATGAAGTTTAGTGACTACAGATAAAGTATTATGTGTTGCATTGAGTTTGAAAGTAAGAAAAATACACCTTGGTTTTCTTTATATACCTTTGGCCATTCATAGGAAATAGGTACATCCGTATCACTAGTGTATTAGGAGTCATCACGGGAGTACATTCTAGAACACAGTAATTGCTTTGTAACCTATTTCTTTTCATTAAATCCCTTTCTGCATACAGTAATTTCTATTACTTGCATTGTGTCTTAGTGGACTTGACAGTGCACTGGTCAGGAAGTCAGAGAAGCAAGTATTCTAGGCTTAGCTCCTGAATCAGCCTGTAATTCTTTAGATCAACATTTTTAATCAATAAAGTAAAACAACAATATTAGATCAATACATTTAAAATTGCAAAATAGAAGATTAACTTAGGTGGATATCAGCTATTTTATATTTATAAGTATGGATTTATTCTTATTTCCTAAATAAGGCAAGTAATATTGGTTTTACAGGTACTTAGTGTCTTAAAATTTCCTTTAAAATAATTAGTCTTAAAATGTTTAAAAGATAGCAGTTGAAAAATAAGTATTATATAGACACAGGGTACACTTTGATATGATTAAAATTGTAACATTGGTATGGGCAAAGCCGAAGTTTAGAAAACAGTAAGATTAAACAGAATTTCTTGCTGCTCTCCACTTATCCAATCAGTAACCGATTTGCTCACTCATTTATTCATTCATTAAATATATACATATTCATGAACATCTTTCACATGCAAGGCTGCAAATAAGAGCACACGAGGAACAAAATAATGAGTGTGATACAGTTCCTGGCCTGAAATACCCCAGAGTCTAACAGGAGAGACAAACACACATTTAAAATGGAAATGTGTTAGGCCCAGAATTTGAACAGGGATGTGTATATGGTCCTGCCAACATCTAGTTTTGGAATTTCCAGTTTGTCCTGAAATTCATAAGACTAAGCATAGCATTCCTTTTCTTTCAAGCAATTCTTAACAAGCTATAGTCCTGAGGCAAATCCAGGTCACTGTCTCTTTTTGCAAACAAAGTTTTATTAAATGCTCCTTAAGTACATTTAGGAACATGCTAGATGAGATTTTAAAAGTCTGCTGCTATAATAAGGTGTTTGGATTTCAGCTGATCATACTGGGGATCCCACAGGAAGGATTTCACATTTCTCCTACTAAGGACCAGATGATAGTATTTCATGTTTATTTTCTATGTCTACCACAACTACTTGACTCTGGCTTAGCAGCATGAAAAGAATCCACAGATAATACTCTGTTCTGCCTCTTTTTGTAAATAAAATTTTATTCAGTGCTTCATTGGAGCAGAGTATTGATCTCCTATGGTGCAAATCATCACTTTGTTTATACCTTTTTCATGTTTACAGCACCCCAATCTTACCATCAGTCATTTGACCATGTTATCTCCTTTTTAGAGTTCATTGTGATGTTTCTGGTTTGGCAAGCGTTCATCATCAAATATTTTTCTAAGAAGACTAACAGATTCTATGTCCCCTGAATTTTTCAAGATTGAGACTATCAGTTCTCTTTATACTTAAAAAAATTTGGGGTCACAGTTTCTTTTCCCTCCTTTTTGTACACACTCTACCACCTTCACCCATTAAAGTGTTGAGGAATCTGAGGTCAGCCAGATGATCTGAACTTAAAGGTTACTGAAATTTTCTGCTTCACCCTAAATCCCCTAACCGAACTTTGGAATAGAAAGATTCCTTTCAATCTGCATATTGAAATCTTGATTTTATAGTAGGTTTTTATTTTTTCTTATTATATGGCTGAATTTTTGCTGTTTTTGTATCAGGCAGTTTCATGAGTGGGATCTCTCATCAGATTAGGCCATAAGAGGTCATATCTATTCTTCCCTACTTATTTAACATGATCTTGGAAAAATTTAACTACTCTGTGCCTGAGTTTCCCTCATCTTTAAGGACAGAAGAATCTACTTTAGAGTGTTGTTATAAAAATTAAATGAATTAGTAAATGTAAAAAATGCCATAACTTGTTAGTTGTAATTGGAATTTTATTTGGTAATCTTGGCTTAACTCCATGTCTATAACGTTTACAGTGATATGTAACATTGTTACTTTCCACTTCATTTTCTGAATTTCCTTAAGCCTATTTGATTGTGTTTCTAGTTATGTTCATTCTTCCAATAAATTTCTTTAATTAGAATTTCTGTGTTGGAATATATTTTTCTTTTCCCTCTTATTTACTCCCAATGCACCTCCATCAGGAGGCCTTTGCCCAGTTGTTTACGAGTTGATAAATTTTATTTAATAAGAGATACAATAAATATTTTGGGTTTTGTGGGATGCATGGAGCCTTCTTCATATTCTTTTCAAATGTTTAAAAAATATTTAGACAAGTAAAAACCATTCTCAGCTCGAGTTTTAATAAGCAATCAGTGGAACCAGGAAGGCAGAAATTCACTCATCACCTGGGGAGGTCTTAGGCAGTGATGGCGAGCGTGGGGGGGGGGCGGGGTGTGGGGGGGTGGGTGGGGGTGGGGGTGTGGGGGTGTGGAGGAGTATTGGGGTGTGTGTGCGTGTGGTGTGTGGGTGTGGGTGTGTGGGGTGGGTATGTGGGGGTGGGGGTGGGTGTGTAGGGGTGTGGGTGGGGGTGGGGGTGTGGGGGGGAGTGGGGGTGTGGGGTGTGGGGGTGGGGGTGTGGGTGTGTAGGGGTGGGGGGGTGTGGGTATGTGTGTGTGCGTGTGGTGTGTGGGTGTGTGGGGGTGGGGGTGGGGGTGTGGGGGAGGAGTGTGGGGTGTGGGGGTGGGGGTGGGGGTGGGGGTGGGGGTGTGGGGGTGGGGTGTGGGGGGGTGGGGGTGGGGGTGGGGTGTGGGGGGGTGGGGGAGGTGTACATGTGTTTATTTCCCTCCAGAGCACCTTTCTTACAGATCTATACCATGAAACTTCAGTTAGGATGCTCTACATTTTATTTTCCTGATACTTCTGTATCTCATTTATCTAATCAAAGGGTCACTGGCTGGGCTTTTGAGACTGTGACATACAACTTGAAAGAAAATATCCTATCCAAAAACTGAGGAAGTTAATAACGGCTGGCAGCATTTCCAAATGTTTCCATGTTTAGCACATATTCTTCATAATTTTTATTTTTATGTGGTAATTTCCTTCTACTGAAGGGCTTTTTTTTTCCAATTTTTATTGTTACAGACTATAAATTTCAAAAGAGGGCAAAGAAGCACATATTCCTTAGAGGCCATATGAAAACAGAAATAGCTCGGTCAGGACTTTCAAGTCTATATTCCAAATAAATATCATGAGTTTATAAAAGCGTAAATCTCACATCTGAGTGCTCAGTAAATTTTGTTTCAATGAATTAATGTACAAATCTCCATCATTTCACAACTGAACAAGCTAAGTGAAATATGTGGATATGGAGTCTATTCCACAAAATTCTAATCACTCATTAGGCCTCATAGTCCAAAAATCTTAAAATAAAACTGACTACTGCATATTCTCCAATGGCCTCCCCCAGCGACAATCTCCCCCATGTTTGCTTTCTCTCTTGCAGCTCAGCTTTGAATGCCCAGCAGCCTAGTCAAGTCTGAGAGGGGAAATTAGGACTCCAAGGGGGCGATGAGTGCCCTAGAGATTCCAAGAGTGGGGCTGCAATTGCAAACTGGGTCACGAGGCCTCAGGGACACGTAGGTGGTACGGCTGTGCTGAAGATGTGACATTAGCCCTGTGGGGTGTAGGCAAACTGGTTTCTTTCTGTTTTAAAACCCTGTTATCCTCTAACTGTCTCTCAAAAATGATAGTCTGCTGAGCTTAAGTTTTCAACTAGAAATGACTTGGAGCATTTAAAACCAGGTTGTATTTTAAAGTTATAGGATGGTTCTTAGCACCTAATGAGTCATCTTTAGCATGCTGTGCAAATTTCAGGACAACACCAGATGTGTGAAGAGGATCACTCTCTCAGGAGGGACAAAATACTGTTTTCTGACTAAAAATAATTACAAAACTACTGTCTCTTACAGAGAAAAGATAATAAACTTTTGGGTAATTATTGTTTCCCTCTCAATCGCTCTCTTATCTCTTTCTGTGCTTTGTTTTTCTTCCTGTGCAAGTGTGTCTCAAATATATCATAGTTTCCACTGAAGACTCAGCATTTAGTTCATTACCTGACCCATGTGAGACATTGAAAATATTTGGACCTAAATTAATAGTAATAATAATGGGACATGAATATAAAAGGGGGAGAGTCTGAGAGTATCAAAGTGAATGCATGTGCATGTATCACAGAGAGAGACAGAGTTCCTCCAGGACATGAAGCACAGCGGAAGCTTCATCGCACGGCCTGGTGATGCACAGAACATTGATGAAGATACGTTCTACAAACATGTCCACGAGGTCCATCACTAAAGGCAGCCCACGCCAATGCCATGTGGAAAGACTGAGAAATGTTACAGGAATGTTTGAGGAAGATTTTGAACAAAAGCATTCTTACAAACTGTCCATTTAGCCTTGTCATGATCTGATCCTGTCATCAGAGATAGGTGGAACTGGACATCTTCTTCCTGACAACTTAGTATAAGGCAGTGTGATCAAGAGAATAAACTTACACCAAAGGCGCTAAATGTTAAAAAAAAATGTATTAACCAGGTAAAAATTCTTATGAAGTTATATTTAGGTACTCTGAACAAGCACACTTCAAAAAAAGGGGGAGATCATATTGATATGATCAATTGATATTAATATTGATATCTATTACATAGATAGTTTGACAAGGGAATGGAGCCACCTTTCTGATGAGATCACTTAAGAGAGGCCTTCAATCTGAAGGGCTGACTGCAAAGAGCTCTAGATTTCACCTTCTGAAGACAGAGGCCATGAGGTGGCTGCTTTTTGTCCCCACAGCTCATAATGCCTTACTAGCCAGGTTCATATCTTGAGCATCACTCATTTCATCAATGAAAAATGATTTCCAACAAATCTTATGCTAAGTAATGGTTCCTCTTCTATAAATTTTTATGATAACTGAAGCACTTCAAATAGCCAAGATGGGCTGTTGGTCCTGATTCAGCACTTCAAATGCAATTTAACTGACACTAAAGTATAAATTAAAGTTAATTTGCATATGCATATGTGCATGCCCTGTATGTGTAAACAGATACATACACTTTATATTATTTATACTAAAGAGTTTTAAAGTAAATTACCATAAAAATAATATAATGTGTAAAAATTCAGTTTAACCAGAAAAAGTTCACACTGCACAAAACCCTAAATTTCATTTAATTGTTATTTTATCATTTATTCCTTCATACATCTAATGAACACAGTCCTGTGGCATTGCAACTCGTAAGTTCAATGTAATACTTTTTACCTTCTTGAATACTCTGAGTGTGATGTCCTTTAAATTTATGCACCAGTATTTTGATGAACACATTTTATAGAAAAAAAATTAAAAGAAGAAAATCATATTGAATTAACATCCCAAGGGCCCTAGAATGACTATTTTCTGGTTATTAACAAAATCAAGTCATCACTGTCTCTTAGTTGCAATATACTTATTTGGAGTACATGAACTTGCCTTTGGATTATTAAACTTGTAGAGAACAAACAAAATGGGGAGAGATCCAACATGCTATGTGACAATCACTCATGAACCTCGCATTTTCGTGTTAAAAATAAATACTTTGGGAAAGGGATATTATCTCCTTCTAGGGCATATTTGCTTACTATCCAGAGTAATAAAGATAGTTTTTCCTTCTATGGCAAAATTTAAGCAGTTCCCTTATATAAAAATGGAACTTACTAATCTCTAAATTTCCCTTTTGTAACACCCCCTACTGCATGTCTAGGTAGCACTTTCCCTTCATTTTGCTGACCTTTGGGAATTAGAATTCAGGGAACCAGGATAAAAAAGACTATTCTGCCTACTGATATTATGTGAATAATATATACTATCTACTGTCTCTGCCCTGGGAATGCCGTGTCTTCTGCCATCCACCATGGCAAGATGATTTGTTAGTTTGTAAGTGGAGTAAAATTTAGCACCTTCCATACTTCTTATCCTAATCCTGCCAAAGTTATCTCAAATTAAAAAAGAAAAAAAACACAGTTCATCAATATCAGTGTCCAAAGACAACTGATATTAAACTTGCCCCAAACTTAAGAAATAAAATGACTTGAAAGTACACTGCAAATTCTAACATCCCTGAGGTCTGCAGTAAGCAGCCCCAGGCATCGAGGAACAGTGCAGAGAGCACCATACAACTGAGATGACAAATCCTCATCCTGATTTGGACAGTCAGGATTTGGGATAAATCATTTGCCTCTTAAGAACCTAAGTTGTTCTTCCATTAGATAGGCAAGTACTATATTGATCACATAGGACTTTTGGTTAATAAAATCATGATACATATATAAATATGAAGAGCCTCATAATTACTCAGGAATGTTAATTTTCATTATTCCTAAAGATACAAAACGCTTTGGCATTCACCTTTCTAAAATCCTTTCATTCTAACAGGTTATACTTTCATATATATTTATATATGCATACATATATATGTATATATACGTATATAATTATAGGAATATGCAAATAGTTATATCTTATAGTAAATTCTTTTATCTGCTAAGCATGTATTTTCTTTTTCCTTCTTCCTTTTTTTTGTTTTTTTTTGTTTTTTTGGTGAGATTGAGTTTAGACTCAGGGTTCTGTGCTTGGGTCCTCCACTGCTTGAGCCACACCTCAATTCCATTTTGATCTGGTTATTAGGGAGAAGGGGTCTTGCAAACTATTTGCTAGGCTGGCTTCCATTTGCTATCCTCCCGATCTCAGCCTCCCAAGTAGTCAGGATTACAGGAGTAAGCATCAGGATTACAGCACTAGCATCCAGATCCTCCTCCTTTCTTACAGAATTACAATGCAATACAATTTTATTCAGAGATTCAAGTCACCTTCAGTTTCAGACATGTATCCTAGTTCATGTAAACCAATATCTGTATCATAGTCATGGGTGAATACTGCTGATGCAAAAGTGAACATTTGACCTAAAATAACCCCATCAAACCAAAACAAATATAAGTTCTATGCTTAAGAAAAGTGTCATGAGTTGAATTGTGTCCCCTCAAAAAGATATGCTGAAATGCTTAGATCATAATGTGACATTTTTGGAGGTACAGTTACTTAAGATCAAGTCATATAGGAGGAGGGTGTTCCCTTCATCTGAATCACATCCTTTTTATTTCTTTTTTTGGCAGTTTTAGGGTTTGAACTCAGAGTTTCATGCATGGGTAAGTGCTCTACTGCTTGGGCCATACATCCATCTACCTCTTTTTTTTCTCTGGTTATTTTGAAGATAGGGTTTCTCCTTTTGCCCAGGCTGGTCTGGACCATGATTCTCCTGTTTTAGGCTTTCTGCCATAGCCGAGATGAAAGGTGCATGCCAGCACACACCCAGCTATTGTTTGAGATGGGTTTTTGCAATTTCTTTCCCAGGCTGACCTTGAACCATGATCTTGGCCTCCCAAGCAACTAGCTTGACAAGTGTTACCACCTACTCCCAGCATGACTGGTATCCTTAAAGCAGGATGACCATGTGAAATGCAGAAAGCCACAGGGAGAAGAACACGTGACAAGGAAGGCAGAGATTGGCGTGATGGAGCTGCAAGCCAAGAAGATTGGGATTCTGCTGAAGATTCCAAGGAACCATGACCTATTGGCACCTCACATTCATACCTCCAGCCTCCAGAACTGTGAGGAGCTAAACTTATTTCACTGTGATTAGTTTGTTTGTTTAATTTTTAAGCTACTTAGTTTGTAGTACTTTGTTGTGGAAGACTTAAGAATCTATTACAGAAAAAAATGCTCTTTTTTTCTTGTTTTTGGTGGTACTGGGGTTTGAACTCAGGGCTTCTCACTTGCAAGGTTTGCAACCTACAATTTGACCCACTGCCTTTTCTTTTTCTTTTTTGTTTTTTTTTTTTTTTTTGCTTTATTATTTTTTTATGTAGGGCCTCCTGTTTTTGTCCAGGGATAGACTCAGATTGTGATCCTCCTACTTAGAGTCTCCCACGTAGCTGGGATCACAGACATTTTCCACCATGCCCAGATTATTGATTGAGATGAGGTCTTACTAACATTTTACCTGGACTGTTAGACTGGCATCAAACTGTGATCCACTAGATTTCTACCTCTCGAGTAGCTGGGATTTCAGATGTGAACCACTGAGATTGGCCAGACTTGCTCTTTCTCTTAGGGGAGAACTGAATTAACAACTGTCTTTTAACTATTAAGACAAAAGACCTGAGGATGAACCAAACATAAGAGAAAGAAATCAGAGAATCATGATGCTGTCTTAACCTTCTAAAACTGAAGTCTTCTGAAACACTAGGCTTCTTGCATGGAACGTTATACTTCCTTCTTGGAGGAGCCGGTTTCAATTATACTTTTTGATACTTTCAATTAGAAACATCTTATTACACACGCACATGCATATGCACATATGGTGTGTCATATATTTCTATGGGCAGCATATATGATATACTGTATCTCACATATGTACATGTGTGTACACAATAATTACATACCCATAACCCCTAATACTTGATTTTTTCACTACTTATGGTTATATACTCTCTGTTATTCTTTGTTTTGTACAAAGAAAAGTTGTCTTCCAAAAAAGCTTTAAGATACTTGAGGATCAGTGTGAGGCATTGTGTTATATAATACGCACAGCTATCCATATGGTTGGTCCTTCATAATACTGATTATATTTTAGCACCTACCCCTCAACTTGGTAATTATTCATTAAATTCTGGTATCCCTCTGTCTGCTCCTGAAGCCAGGGGATATATCTTAATGCAGAATTCATAGCACCAAGCTCAGAGTATTCAAGTGTGCAATGTTGATTGAGTGAATGAAAGAATATTTTATGTTCTTTTTTAAAATCTTAAAATATTGCTATCCAATTCTCCTCTCATTTTTTTAAACATCTAGGTTTTCCTTCAACCTCTCACTCACAATGACAAAAACAATAATGAATATCTCATTTATTTCTAGCATTCTTATTTTTCAAGCTTACCAGGTGAACTCCGGACTAGAATAATGATCAAAGGTTCTCTTTGTGTTAGCGTTAATAAGATTTATGGAAGAAAATTAGACTTTTCCCATGAGGAAGAGACAGTTTCCCTGTTTTGAGGCTGATCAATGCTCAGCTGTGGGTATAGATTGGCTCTGGTGTAAAACATTGCAACGCCTCTTTACACCTTTCAGGACATAATTTTACTCTTTACTATATCACACAAGGTCCACTGGAGTCCTAATAAGTTAGATCTTTCTTCTTCTCATATCTCTTGCTTTTCTAATTGGTCTCATATGTTCATGGCATTAGTATTGAAAGTCCTGTGTCTTAGGCAAACCTTCATACCAAGCTCCACTGTGACTCTCCAGTATCTTCCTTGCTTACTTGATGAAATTTCATTTGGCTGAGAGATGCCTCAAAGAATTGAATGAAATATCTATCTATACAGTTTTTTAATAAACAAGTTCATTAATAACTGAATAAAATCAACTCATAGAAGAATTTTGAGCCAGAAAGATACTGAAAGAGGACTGAAATTGCAGTTCAGTCATATAGAACTATGGAACTGACTATGCATTTCCTCCTTCAGTTCCATTATAAGCAAAAGGGAGAGGAGAATGGTTACAAGACCAAACCATTGACTTATGATAGGAGTAAGACTAGACCCACCAGTAAACTTGCAATTATATTTGCACTCACAGTCTGTACAGTGTTAATTATGGCAATTTTAGTATCTGAAACATAATAGGTATCTGGATACGTGTTTGTGTGACTACTATAATAAATATGCAAAGTGCCTACAGCATAGCAGATGTTCATTTGTGTAAGCTACTGTTACTGTTGTTATCATCATTAAATTGAATGAAAAATTTCTGGAGCATCCCTAGTGTAGGAGTTGCTATGCCAGGTCATCGGAGAGATGAATTTGAGGAAAATAAGGTACTTCCCAGTTATGGGGTTGAGATGGTGTTCCTCCAGTGCTAAAGCTAACTCCCAATTACAACATGGAGTTCCATGCAGGGAGTTTGTATTCCATGAGACAAAATTGACTTAATGAAAAAATAACTAGGCAAAAATATGAAAACTTGAACTGGTAAAATAAAATGAACACCCTGAGAGTCAAATGTCTTGAGTTCCTTTTCCATTTGTGCCTGTACTTAGATTGTCCCCTCAAGAGTTTGCTTGCCCTTTCTGTTGTCAATTTCCTTCTTTTAAAGTTTCTGGTTCTTATTCTCACTTTATTACCTTTCACTAGTGTTAAAAACAACCACATTTTTCAAACATTAGATATTTCAATTGTAGAAGTTGTTCCTTTGTCATTGTTAATACTATTCAATATGGCTAAGCTTGCCCTCATTAGGATTGCAGACTATGTAAGTCAGAACCATGGCTTCTAATATTTATACAACAAGACAAAAATTTTAAAAACCCTGAAAGCACAATAAGGCAAAATAAGCCTTTTTATCCTTTTTAATGTCTGCTCTAGAAAACAAAAAAAATTTCCTTGTTACTGAAAAAATTTCCTATTGCTAAGGCCAAGACATTCTTCATTTGTCTAAATAGTCATAGAGAAGATTATTGAATTAATAGAACCCTAAGTTCCCTGGAATTTGCTCTCAGGACCCAAAGTGTGTCAAAGTAGTGATACAGCAGCCATAATTACAGAATGGTTCAGAGTATACTATCTACCTATGTGATCATGAGATAATAGCCAGTAATGAGATGAATTTTTAGGAATTCCTGCTTCTCTGGAACTATTTCATAACCACAGAGCTTAGTCCTGGGTCTCACTGTAGTGCTGATTAAACTTTTCATGGCAAAAAAGCAAAATAATAAATATACTCCCAGTAAAAATTGGTTAAAAAAAAAAAAAAAAAGACTGGTTATCAGATGACACTCTTGAGTTCTCCAAAGAGCAGTGACTCCTTCTCTATCACTTGATCACACAGTTCCTATTCCACATATGTTTCTTGAGGATAATTCAGAGAGGGCTGGGTGCTGGAAAGGAAGCAGGGCACAATATCAGAAATGAATTCTACCTTTGTAGAGCTCATGTAAACTCATGTGGGAAAGTAGATATCCATCCAATATACATCCAGGTAAGTGTGAGAGAGGAAGAGGAATGAATATCAACATAGAAAGGTATACTGTTTCTGTAGAGCGTTTATAAGTGGGTTCTGGCCCCATCCAATTTCAGAACTCATTTCCAGACAAAAGGCAGCTTGACCTGAGTTCTGGATCATTCTGATCCAGAATGAGTCCAAGGAAGAAAGATAGAGGAACCTCAAAGACTGAAGGATTAGTATTCAGAAAGGACTTAGCCATGAAGATGAGTATAAAAATATAGAGAGCTCAAAGAAGGACAATGTGACTAGAATGAGGAGTAAAGTGGGAAAGAAACCATCAGAGCAATTTGAGAGTAAAAAGGAGCTGTTCCACCATTTCAAGGAGCTTTGGCACTTATCCTATAATAGCAAAAAGTGAGAATAATAGGAATATTGAAAACTTTTAAACACACGATGCTAGACAATTGGAGTTACAGTTTGGAATTTTACTCAGGCTCCATTGAATTGATAGATAAAGGGTCCAAGGAGATGACAGTAGACCAATAAAGAAACTATCATCCTACTTGGTTGGACTAATGACAGGGATGGTAGAAATATAGAAAAGTGGGTGAAGCTGAGATATTGAGAAAGAAATTTTATGGGAGTGAATGTTGGTGAATGCATACTCTGCATAAACATGTAAAGTTTGAAAGCCCTGCTAGCACCTCACTATGGAAAATGATATCACAGGCAAATCTCATGATATCACCATAGTTTTATGTCAAAGAAATTGTTGGATACTGGTGAATGAATATCCACTTGACAGGCTTACTTTATTCACATCTCTAGTGATTCAAGGCAGTGAAATGTGAAATATAGATAGAAGTGTAGACACAGTGACAGATACTCCTAAATATTTTAAAAATTGAAGAAGCATGCACTAGCACCTAGTGTATGTGGTTTGCATAACTTAGTATGGCAAGGGTAGAGTTAAATGGCTTTTCTAAAGCCCAGAGGGGACGCTTGGAAAAATTAGAGTGACTGATGGGTAAGGCTAAACCTAGCAAATGTTTTGAGGTCTTGTCAGTTTGTTGTAATTTTTGTGACAGATCTTCATGGCATGGTCCTTTTTTCTTGAACATTACCACACATTTATTCAAATAAGTTAACACTCTTATCTCCATTGACCCATTTGTCAGAAATGTCAAATTGTGGCTTGACCTGCAAAAACTTTTCATAATAGATGATAGATAAATAGATACATAGATACAGACATAGATAGATAGATACACAGATGATAGGTAGTGAGAGAGAATGTCATTGGGCCTCCCTCTGGCAAGCTTCGAGTAACAGTTATCATTTCTCTTCTTTCTTGTGTTCATCATCATAACCTCAATTGAACTGCACCTGCCATTCTGAGACATAGTCTTCCTTAGAAAAGTCTTCTTAGAAAAGGATGGATGTCCACACTGGTGCATTCAACACTTCAAGTGATCATTAAGAGGAAATCTTGTTAAGAGAGAAAAACCAAATCTATTGAGTACGTATTTTGCACTAAGCTTTGTACATAAATAATTTCATACAACATTCATAACCCCCTTTCAGCAACCAAAACTTGAGGCAATTAACATACCCAGCCCCATACAGCTGAAGTGTTAGAGCTCTGACTCCATCCCTGTCACTTTCTATTCTACCATGTTGCCAGAAGGAATGTAGTTAGCATCCTTCCCTGGAGACCCATTATTTAGCTCCAGGAATTCACTCTCTTTATCCTCCTTTAGACTGAGCAAAAACACATCTATATTTGTAGATACTCTACTTAGGTTTTCTGAGGACACTGAAAAAAAGTGGAAGAAGCATCATTCACTTAAATGATTAAGCTGAAGGTAAAGCTTCTATCCAAACAATGCACAAAATTTTGGTGTCAGGCCAACACCATCCCTAGTGAGATGGTTGCAATGAACTTGGAAACACAACAAAAAAAAACAGAATGGACACAAGTCCTCTGCTAAATTACCCCGCATTGACACTGGAACATCCAGGCTATGAAATATGCAGGAGATGAAAGGTTGAATCAAAGTGCACTCCTTAATTTGCACCACACCAACTGAACAGTAAAATGTGATTTAATTTACTATATAATTTGCTTGTTCAACAAAGCTGAAAGATAACTCACTTAGTGCCACTTTGCTTATAAGTAAGCCGGTAACTGGCGGTGTTCTTCCAGCGAATGGTTTTGTTGTTAATGCCAGAGAAAGCTGTTTGAGTGGAAAATACACAAAATTAAGGGTCTGCTGCTGTAGTATTTGCAATGCACCCCTTTTGTCCTCATCAAGTTTATTTCTGCACAGAGGCAATTATAGTCCTTTGTTTTTCTAACTCGATGAAGTCACTACGTCTTGCTTGGTGGCACACGGCTAGGGAAAAAATGCATTCAGCCAAATTTAGAACCATTTGGAACTCACGAGTTGTGAATTTTGAAGCAAACTTGAATCTTTTAAAAGCTCATCTGTTCCACAGAGCATGCCAGCTCTGTTCACAGCCTTGCAGCCTGTGCTGTCCTCTGATGGCTGAGCTGGGAGTCTTGAAGTCCCTCATGTTTCTTCCCGTTGTCAAACTGGGGTATTACATAATGCAAAGACTTACATACAACGAGATAGGTATGCTACAAAGTCTGGAAACCTACACTGCAGGAAGACAGACTCCTCAAAAGTGAAATAAGGGAACTCTTCTGGTTTTTTTTTTGCCTCTTTAATCTTATCTAATGTCTCTATGTCCTTTTCATCCTGTGGGCCATTCTTGTGCGGACCTGTTTTAACCCATATCTACCAGAGCTTCAAACCAGACTCACCTCCACTTTCTCTCCTGCCGGAAGTTTATCATGCATATTCTCATCAGATCCACTTTCTGAAATTTCTGCTTGCTTGCCTCATGCCCCTGCTTCATGCTCTTTTATTTATTTATGTGCTCACTTGTTCATTCATTCATGAGCTTCTCCTGAGAAACTACTGTGCATCAGGATCCCTGGTTGCTCTCTGGGTTAGGAAGATTTGAGTGAGAGAAGAACAAGGATCAGCTTTGGCACTGTGCAGGTTGGTGTAGATTTAACAACTGGATGATTATCTCCATTGATAGGTACTCCATGAAGGGAATTATGTTGCAGAGTTAGGAATAGAGGGAGTCTGATGAGGATGCCCAAAGCTTGCACTGAGGAGGAGCAGATGTGCTCAGGGAGAGATTGGAGAACAAGTGAAGCAAAGGGGGGAAGGAAGAGTTGCCTCAGCAAAAGAAGCAGTCTGTGCAATGGCATGGAAAACCAAGAGAGCAAAAGCAACGAGGCACAAACTTGTTCATTGAGTGTGTAGGTGCAGTGGTGCCTAGATGTTAACAACCAGAAAAGTGTTGCTGCTGAAGTCCCACAAAAATGGAAGGAAGTGAACCTGGAAAGAAAAGCAAGTAACATTTCACGAGGAACCTAGTACAACCTACTATTAGGTTGGATCACCATGTCCTAGAGACAAGTGGCCATTTTATCTGGATATTCATTTTCTTCTCCAAAACACAATCTCTATGCTTTGCTTAGTATTCAGGACCTGCTGCAACTTATTTCTAGTCTGCATAGAGAAAACAAGCTCTCTTTGTTTCCATGAACAAATTTAATTTCTCATCTAACACATATATGTTGATCATAGCACATTTCCACACTTCTGGTCCCTACATGCCTGTCCACCATTGGCTACCAACTGGAAGCTCCAATCTCCTTTCATCATGGATGTGGGAACTTTCCGTGCTTCCTATATTTTTTCCTCATTAAATACTGTGAATATAGTTAGATATAGGACTAGGGGCTGAGAATTCTTTACTCATTCAATAAATATTTGCTGAGCCTATACAGGACAGAAACTATCCTGAGTGTTGAGGCAAGAGTGACGAATAAGACAGATGAGGCCAGTGCCCTTATGATGAAGTGTGTTGTTTGGGGGCAAACAAACAAGGGCATGAGCAATTCAGACAAAGCCTAACAGTTTGTTCTATGATGGTAAAAACAAGAATCTGTGAGAAGGCCTAAGGGAAAAGCCTAATTTGTATTTGAGCAGCCAAGTTTCTGGGGGAAAAATATCATATGTGTTAAAACCAAAAAAGTTAGTAAAATTAGTGGAAGAAGAGAAAGGAAGAATATTCTAAGCTGAGGGAAAATCACACACAACAAAGGACCTAGAGAGATGATGCATACTTCTTATTGAAGACAACTCAATATAGCTGGATTCTGAAATACAAGAAGGAGAGTTGAGTTGCCCTAAAAGGAAAGGGAAGAGGAGAATAGCTAGAGGCAATGATGCTGGATGATGCAGTTTAAGCCAGCCTATGTGCTGAGCCACAAGTTGTTCTCATCTGAACAGTGTTTTTAGTAAAAAGAAGCTGGTGAAGCAAGAGCTAAGCTAGAATGATGGGATTCAACAGAGAAAGTATTTTGCTTTGTTTTTCACTGAAGACTGAAAGGTAGATGCTGCAATGGCATATGAGATGCAGTAGGCTGATGCTGTGATATAAGGCAGGTACTCTCTGAGCTCATCTGCAGCTGAAGGGGACAGTTTCCACCTCAAGAACTTACCTGTCCTTTTCTCTCTGAGGAATTATTCTGAAGCCAAGGTTACTTTCCCTACAAATACGAAAAGTAACTAGGAAGTGGGATTGGGAAAGAAGCAAACAATGGAAAGTGAGTCAGTGGGTAAGTCTCTCTGTCTCCTCCAACTCTCCATCCCAAATGGCAGGTTCTGAGCGAGAACCAGCAAGATCAAGCCACATCTGCTCATCAGTGAACTTGAACTTGATGTGGTTTTCTACCATCCTTCTCAGATATTTCTCATAACCTCATTTTTTATTTCAAATAAATTGCTAGCACGTAATTCTTTGTCTAAGGATATGATTGTGAAGAAACCTGATCCAAGATGTACAGCCTTGGGTCCTATCACAGGAACTATCATTCACATCCCAGGACTCTGTGGAATTAAGTTCCTACTAAACTTGCTAACTTTTAGAACAAGTGTCACAGCCTGTAACAGAGGCAAAATGAAACTTTCACTCCTGGGGTGTGTGTGTGTGTGTGTGTGTGTGTGTGTGTGTATGAGAGCTCTAATGAACACTGCATTTGTTATTGAAGAATGTTGTCATCGAGTTTACCATAAAACTAACGTACAGGGTAGCTATGGGGAAGGAGGGTACAGACCTGAAGCAATTTGAGGCATGATAATAGTACAGAGAGGAGATACCCAAGGCCCTAACAATGGGAGTGACAGTGACAGTAGAGAAGGCAACAGATTACAGAAGCATTGGGGAGGACGTACTTACTCCTTATCACGATAGTTGAAGCCCTATTCCCTGCTTCAGAGATGTGACTGACATGATGAGAAAAATAACAAGGAAGGGAGAATCATGCCCATGGCCTGAAGAACCTGCTCATGATGTGCCCAGGAAATCAATTTCCTTGGAGTAACTCATGCAAAGCAAAACACACAAAGAGTGCTAGGCGCTAAACATGCAATTACAGTTTTCTGAGTTTAAAATTGTGTTTGGGTGTGTGGTGTACAATCTCTAAAACATAATTACTGAGGAACATAGTTTAATTTGTATCAGTCACAATTTACGGCTTGTCTATGTTTATGGAAATGATTATGGTTTGAAGCTTCTTGTGCCTTCCTTGATGCATAAAAAATGATTATCAAGCCCTCAGCAGCAGCCGTCTTCCTTACAAATTGGCAGCAATGGGCCCTTTAATCAGGAACAAGATCCTACATATCCAAGGCATGTAAATATGTAATCTCAGAGCAACAGTTAACTTTTTATAATAATGAGAATCCAGGAGAGAGCTGGAGTGAGCCCCAGAGAAAGTGGCCACCTAACACAATGCCAGTAGTAGAGGTTGCTGAGTGTAGAAGGCTATACTCACTCCTACAGAATTTCGTCATATTCAAACGCAAGTCGATTTCTGCTATCAACTTGTCTTAATATTGTCACTGCCTCAAATAGACTATTGTACGATTGGTGATTAACACTCCTTAACTCATTGTGTGACCTTCAAAGATCATTTGGTTGCTCTGGAATTCAAGTTTTCTCATCTCTTTTTTTAAAAAAAGCTTGCACACATGGGCTTTAAAAGACCCTACCAGCCCCAGTGGTGATGAACTTACATGAAGAAAAGTCTGTAATTCTTAGAAAAGTCACTCAAGTGTTCATTCATGCACCACACCACACACATATGTGTATACCATATTTTGCCTATGAAATCTCACATGGTGTATTGTTTCCTTTATGCATAAGAAAAATAAAAAGGAAGGTAGACAAAAAACTTACACCACCTTCTACATAATGTGTTAACTAGAAAAAGTTTGGTTGTAGAAGACAGTCAGAAACTTTTAGTTGAGTGGATACTGGTACACAAGGCCATGAAGGTAGAGGCCTCCATGTTATGTTTTGTGGCAACTCCACCACCCTCTAAAACCAATCCTGTCATGTCACCCAGAAATCTGCACACCCTGTTCTTTGATGAGTAGTTAATGTTTTGTTTTTTACAAGGATAAAAGTTATTGGAGAGAGGCAGACTGACGTGTAAATGCACTTAAAAGGATCCTCAGCCTGAACATCCTTATTATGAGGTGTTTAGATAACATTTCACAGGCACAAAGTTCTCCCCTATCACCACATTATTTTATATGGGCTAAATGCTGTGGTATTTGTCGTTCTATGCCTCAAAGTGGGTTGAAAGACAGCAAAAACTTTCTTGTGGAATAACTGAGTTCTGAATAATACTAACTCCCTAGGAACTAACTTTGTCCAGCCATAATAGTCAGAAGAGCAGAAATAGAAGGTTGGGGTAGAAATGAAAATTTCTATAGGAGAATGATCTGGATCATTAAGAAGGTGACACTTAAGCAGATTTGGAATGAGGGGATGAGAATTTCTAGGCCAAGTGTTACTCGAGCAGTGGGAAGAGCTAAAGCAAAATCCTAACATGGAAGCTGACCTGATGAGTCAGGAAGATGAAGGCCAATGAGGTTGGAGCAGAATGACTGAGAAAAGACAAGGAAAATAAGATTGAATGATAAGAGGAAAGACATATCACATAGTCGTGAACACTTCAAGGGTATACTGCATGAGATAAGGAGCTGTTGGAGGTATTAAGCAGTAAGCAATGTCATTTTGAAAATACCACCCTGGCAAGTACAGAGTTGAGAACAATTTCTAAGGAGCAAGAACATAGTCATGGAGACAAGCTGATGCAGGAGGGAATGGGAATGGTGGTCCAGAGGGGAAAAGCAGTATCAGAAAGGATGATCAGGGACTGGGTAAACAGTTTGAAGATAGAGTCAAGGGGACTACTTCATGGTTTGAATGTGGGAAGGAAATCTAAATGATCCCAAATTACTGGACTGAGCTCAAGAAGTATAGGATTGCCATGAATTCTGAGAGGAGAGGTCAAGGGTCAAGTGGAAATGCTTAGCTCGGACTGACACCCAAGTGTAAATTTCAAGTTAACAGTTAGATGTACAAGTCTGTCATAAGCGTACAAGTGGCATTTAAGGATAAAACAAATGGAATTATCCTAAGGCCCAGCAATCAATGAGTCAATGCCCTGTATAGCTATCCTTATCTCAACCAGCAAAACCCCTTGTTCCTTCCTATTATTGCTTATACTCTCTCTACAACAAAATTAGAGATAAGGGCAAAATAGTTTCTGCTGGGTATTGAGGGGGGGAGCGGGAGGGGGTGGAGTGGGTGGTAAGGGAGGAGGTGGGGGCAGGGGGGAGAAATGAACCAAGCCTTGTATGCACATATGAATAATAAAAGAAAAATGAAAAAAAAAAAAAAACAAACAAAGGAAAGGAATTGGTACCTCATAGATAAGACTTGAATTTCCTTGTTTATGGCAGCATTTTCCACTGGGGCTGAGACGTGAAAGCAATGTAAATGTTCATCCACAGATGACTAAAGAAATTTTGTTATTTCCAGATACAATGAAAGATTATACAGCATTAAAAAAATGAAACCCTGTCATTTGCAACAAGATTTTCAACCTAGGAGATAATATGCTAAAGTAAGTAAATCAGATATCAGATATAGAAAGGGGAATGTCACATGGGCTCACCTACAGGAGGAATCTAAAACAAAGTGAAATACATGAAACTAAAGAATAGAATGTTGGTAACCAAGAATGGGCAGGTGCCTGGAATGAAACATAAGTCAAGGGTGCAGAGTTGTAGTCATATAGAATGAATCAGTCCAAAGATCTACAACATGAGGACTAAACAGTATCATGGTGCATATTACAAATTTGCTAAGTGGGTAGATTGTAGGTGTTCTCACTGCACACACACACACACACACACACACACACACACACAGTAACTATGCAAAATGATAGATAGGCTAACTTGCTTGACTGTAGTAACCATTTCACTATGCATATGTGTATAAAAACATCATGGGTTTTGATCATATCATCCACCTTAAATACAAACAATAAAACACAGAAGAAAAAAACACAACTATTAGACTGGATGAGAGAACCAATTGAATGACTATGGAAAGAGAACAAAGTACCAAGCTGGACCCCAGGACCTGAAGGTCAAGAGGTCAGGGAGGAAGCATCAGTAAAGTACACCATGAAGAAGAGACCACTAGAGGTATAAGTAAAACAAGAGGAGGACTGGGTTGGAAGCCAAGTGAAAAAAAATTTATGGAAAAGGAAGTATTGTGGTTAACAGGCAGAAGTGAGAAATGAAGATCATTGGTTCAGATTGAACATTGAGTTTGTCGGGAGTGGACAATGGACCACAGGGAGCATAAAAGAAAGAGAGGAGGGGAACTAAATGCAGGGAATTAATGCCATGTTTTGAAGCAATTTGCTATAAAAGGACAGAAAACAGTGGTAACTGTTAGGGAGAATGTGGTTCAGGGAATTGTTTTGTTTTTGCTTTAGGATAAGACACATAGAAGCATTTCTGGACACTGATGGAATGATGGGGATGGAGGAACCATGAAGTCTGCAGAAGATTGAAGAGAGACTGGCTAAAGCAATGTGGCAGGACATTGTGTGTGTGTGTGTAGAAGGACTGGCTGTTAGGGAGTACGGTGGTGACCCCAGAAAGTCTAGTATCAGGGTGTGTAGATGGAGTTGGTCCTGGTGGCCTTTCTTATTCAATTACACATTCATGTTCTACCCACAATGTCTACTGTTCTCCCACTGATCTTTTAGGACATAGCTAAATTTTTTCAAATCAAGACCATGCAACTACATTTAGGGGTGGTTAGAGAAAACTCTAAAATTTGGTTGGATTTTTCTGTTAGTTTAAAGCTAAATGTTTTTTAGACCCAATCAAAACACACATGATGGAAGAGAGAGAAATTGAAGGCCAATAAATTTATCTAGGATTATGCAGCTAGAAAATCTCTTTTAAAAACATTTTAATTTCAGAAATTCAAAATAATAAAATTGTTATTTGAATTGCATTTGAATTTGGTTTTAGTGGGCATAAAAATCTGGAAGTCTTAATCTTCCCCTCTCCAAACCACATGTTCTGGTCCAAGGGAAACAGCACAGAGAAAACCAGATATTTGTAGCTGGTAGCAGAAGTGACTAGAAGTGAGAATTAGAGTTTTGTCAATGTAGAGGGATCATGACTTACGTCAAATGTGAGTGCAAAACGTACAGTGGTAGAACCAGGAGGATTAACAGCAAGTGAGAAAAGGCAGAAAAATTCTGACCATCTCAATCCTCTATTATAAGCCCTCAATAACAATCCACAGATGCAGAATGCAGATTTATTGCCTTCCTTGATGTACAAGACTCAGTACCTGCTTGCATCTTGGGCTCCTTGAATCCTACAAGGGTTGTACTGAGCATTACTGCACTTTCTCTACCTGGATCTCAATCAGTCTTGACTTTGCCAAGCTCAATCACTGTGGTTTGGATGTGGTTTCCCCTCTACAGGTTCATGTGAGAATAGCTTGGTCCTCAGTTTGGTGATGTGAAGAGGCAGTAGAGCCTTTCAGAGGTGGAGCTTAGAGCAAGGAAAATGGGCTATTGGAAGACTTACCCTCAGGAGACCCTCTTTGTTAGACCCTGGATACTTCTTTCAAGAGAAGGCTGTCTTATAAAGAGTAAGTCTGGCCCCTGAATTGTTCCGGCTTTCTGGGTCACCATGAGATCTCAAATATGTGCTTCCCCATGATGGCATTCGTCATGTTGTGATGCATCCCAGGAGCCCCTTACTAGAATCAAACTGATGCTGCCACCATGTTCTTAAACATCTACAAGTATAAGGTAAATAAACATCTTTTACTTATGAATTACTCAGCCTCTAGATTTTGTTATAGAGACAGAAAACAGACTAATACAAAACTCCTTTACCTAGTTCTCAGCTGAACAGTGACCTCCTGCTAAAGGAAGTCTTCATTGACATCCTGACCATCTTTGAAAAGCAAACACTTACATAGGACTTTCTGCATGTGAATTATTATCTTAAAAAATTTATAGACATTGAAACATTGTAGTCTCACAAACAACATTTTATTAGCCTCATTTCACAGTTGCAAAATATTAGACCAAGTAATTTTTGCAAAGCACAGCTTATGAATGTCAGAAGCCAGCATTCTCAGAAGCATGCCTCCCAATCTACTTCTAGAGATGAACACTGAAGCTCACTCTAGTCTGTGTCCTTTGAAAGGGTGTTTAAGTTACAGTTTTCATATGTTTAATTTTATTCCAGTATTATCATAATTAAACAGCTTTCTCACTGAGTCTGAATTTGCTTACAACCAATTAAACTCTGGTCCCTAAAACTGAATGTGGGTCCTATTTTCTAAAACCAACTCCAAATGGACTATCACCTTATCTTAGTTCAGGTAAGAAAATAAAGCACATTTGGTGGAAAATTTTAGAGTAATGGTAGAAATGTAGAATGGTTGCTTCTTTTTACTACTATCTAAAATAACTACCAAATCTGCAACCATGGGAATTACCGTATATTGGCTAAATAGAAAATTATTTCAAACTTCTCTGTATAAACCGAGTTGTACCATGCATGAAGGAATTTAAAATTTTTGTCCTTGAAATTTCTTTTGATTTTTTTATGTGTTTGATTTTTTTTTTTGACCATACTTGGTCAAAACTGTGAGTTTTAAAGCTGTGAAGAAGGAGGGCTTATTGCATACCTGTTCAGACACACTGTGATTACTTTTATTCATACACATTTTGGTTAGTTTTATTTTCTTTTTAGATTCATGATTCTTCCCATTAGTGAATTCATTCATGAGGGTCCAGCTTCTGACCAAACTCCTCTGTGTACAAGCAATTGTGAAGGCCCTACCTGGTAGGCACTACAGAAGAAATTGCCCTCCCCATGCAAGACTAGGGGCACAGCCAGTGCATCACTGATTCTGCAGGGAGTTCATTCAAAGGCCCGGGTCCCTTGGGCTGGTCAGGCTCTTCTTATATTTGCAGTTTCCCCAGGAACCATTATTTCCTGGTCTCTTTTATCTGAAGCTTTGGGCCAAGTCCTCTTCAAGCACCTCCTTTAAGCCCTCTTTACTGGATATGAGGAAAATCATGGAAAACACTCTCCCCACTCAGCCCTTTTCTATTCCCTTTTCTGGTCCATAAACCCATGGGAGACTTAACTTGGTGTTTCTTCAGCCATGTGACAACTCCCTGGTCTGAACTGACCCATGGTCCCCTTGACTGATGGGCTACACCAAGGGGGAAATGAGACAAGAAGAGGCAACACTTTCTCTAATTTAAATTCTTCTTATAGCATAATGGCAAATGATTAAAGGCTTTATTGTTACTTTAATCACATACTCTGAGGGCTGACAGCTAAGCTCCTGACATGTCCCTCAGCAAACATCACTGAAGTTCTGACAAGAGATATTGTGAGTATGTATACACTCCCTAATAGGACATTCATAGCATATATATGTATCTATAGACACACACATACCTACAGATATATACATTCAACACAAACTCAGTCCACACAAAGCCAGCAGTCTAGAACCAGATTTCTCAAAGTCAGTATTATTAACAGTTCGGAACAAATGACTATTTGGGACATGAGGAGGCTCGTGTCCTGTTCATTATAGGATGTTTAGCTTAGCTGTGTCTTTGGCCTCTATCCACAAGATGCCAAAAACAACATCCTCCCCCAGTTGTGATTACCAGAAATACTTCCAGATGATGTCAAATGTCTTCTTAGATACAAACCACGGTCTAGAAGATAATGTCAAGCATGAGTCTAAATACCATAAACATATGAACTTCATAAGATCTTTAAGAAGCAAATACCATTATTACCAATTTGCCTGTGAGAAAAATAGAGCATGAATTGGTTAAATAAATGTCGGTCAAGGTTACAACTGAATTTTAGTTCAAGCAATTTACCTCAGGTTCAGAACACTCACCTCACACTTCTGCACTGCAAGGAATGGAGGCATAGAGAAAATGAGACCAACTCTATTAGACTACCTCTATTAGGGTCTGAAAAGGCATTACAGAGGAGTCATGATTTGGTGTGGGGCTTGGTACCATTTTAATCCAATAAGCCAGAACAGTGAACACACTCAAAACTTAAAACTGACAACGAAATTCCGCACACTGTTACTTCACCAAGAAAGTTGCATACCACTTTCTGCTGCGCCTATCATGCTTGCTTTTCTTTCCTCATATGGCCTGATCAAATTTCACTTTCTCTGCAAAGATGTACTGCAGAATTCCTAATAGGAAATTCATGGCACATCCTACCTGGATTACTCTTTTATCAATAACCATGAAACTCAGCATCTCTGCCATCATTTTGTATCTCTTATATAACCTGGCTTGTCTTCTGTTATCAAATCCCTTTGGGTCAGGCACTATATTTGGCAGATGGAAAAAATATTTGCTGTAAAGATAAACGTCCTAGTTTTGAATCTTCACTTAGCATGTCTCTCCTCAAGTTATCTAGTCTTTCTGATCCCCAGTTTCCTCAACTATATAATGGAAATAATAAAACTCATCCTATTAAATAAAGAAAAACCCTTAGGGCTCAAAAATCTAATGTGCCACACACTACATATTTAATAAATGTGATTTTCTGTCTCCTCAAATTTGCCTTCCTATTGCACTTTGTACAATACTCAGAAAGGTGCTGTGCATTTCTCATGAAGTGAAGATGGATTTGCTTTCGACAGTATCCAGATGATGTAGTTTAGCTCAATGTTGAAAGAAAATATTAGCAGAATAAACTTCCTGATCAGGAAATGATAAAGGGGGGAATTAAATAAATGAGGGTTTCCTTTCTGAAGCATCACCCACACACCCACACTCTCATCAGTAGAATCCTCCTACCTCAGCTAGAATGCTCAAGGCATATCCTGAAGTGTTTACCAAGAAGCCACCAGAGGAACCTGAATCAATTCTGTGTGAGAAAACAGGTTTTGCAAACACTCCTAAGACTTAGTGTGACCCAAGAGAGGGAGCAAAAACAGCCAATCTAATTCTCAGTTGGCAAGAATGTTATTACTGAAACTCATTGCTATTATTATTATTACTTATATGATCTTGCGTAAAATACTTAAGGAGGTTTTGGAGACAGACATGTGTGTTGAACCTTACTAGCTACTTGACCTTGGACAAATGAACTGCTGTGTCTCAGTTTACTCATTTTGCAAAAAAAGGAATTGCAACAGATGTCATCAATGCATCCCTCACCCCCCACCTAGTGCCCTCAAGCCATCACTTTTAAGGAAGACATAAAAATAATCATCATTACTCTTTTAGAACTTTTCCTGGGCAAGAGACCATAGGCTCAAAGACACAGCAAGCCCTGATGCAGCCGATGTAAAGGGTTCTGTAAGTCCCTTATCCAACACTGACTGAAGAGGTATCGATAAACATCCTTCCACTTTCTACCCTATGTTGAGGTAACTCAAGCAATTTACATGGCATCCCAGAGTTTTCTAACTGCATTTTCTAGTTACCACAGGATAACTTGCTAAAGAATACATCATTTGTTTCTACATGTTTTTACTTTCCCATTACCCTATCTATACTTCCTGGGATTGCCTTATGAATAAACTAGTTGTCTCAGGATCAACTTTTGGGGAAAATCAAAACACCCACAGAGAATGACAGTCGGTAACACCTGAGTGTTTCCATATCAAAGGCTTAGAACACTTCTTGGGTTATTATACCAGTTGAAGTTCAACCAGAAGATCAGAAATAATAGGAGATATATATTAAGACACATATAACAAGTACTCAGAGTACTTAATTATGGGGCTGGATAGGTACATATGAAATCTATAGGGCAGGCTGTCAGCAAGGATAGACTCAAACTTTGAGAGCAGGAGCTATGCTGTGGGGCAATCTGCAGAATTTCTTCCTCTTAGAACCCTCTGCTCTTAAGACTTATCAACTGATCGAGACAAGACTGCCAGACTAGCTAGGGGAGAAGCCTCTCTTATTTAAGGTTATTACATTATGAACTTTAACCACATCTACAAAATACCTTCACACCAACACCTAGTTTAGTGCTTGAATGAAAAGTAGGGACCAAAGCCTACACAAGCTGACACGTTGAAAACAACCATTAGAACCATAGTAAGTGCTCAAAAAATGTCAGTATTTTAGTTATTTTATATCTGTATTGAAGAAAACATGAGCTTACTATATAATATTTAAAAGAGAAAAATGGTATACAAGCTGAAATAATACTCATTTACAAGACCCCCATGAAAAGATGGCCACTGGCCTTGTACTTGGCAAGCCTAGCAGTCTCCATTTGGATCCACTGCCATGCACGCATGCTATAGTCAACACTGACTATGTCACAGCACTGTCTTATCTTAGGTAATATAAGACTTTAACAGAAATTTTAGAAACATTATTTAAACATAGAAGTGTTTTTTAAAATCTAGATAAAAAGGGAGGAGAAGACAGATTAGTGGTTGTCGAATCTTACAGGATGTGGAGGGAGTGGCAATCATAGTGGCACAGGAAGGTTTTTCAGGTGAAAAAACCATTTTGAATCCTTATTTTGGTGATGGTTAAATAAAATTATGTGTGCTATACTCCATTAGAAAGTACACCAAAGAAAGTCAATTTTACTATATGACAATAAAAATAAAATGATAGGCCCAAAAGGAAAAAGGTATGGAGGAGATTTTGTGCAGAAGAATCAGGCAATGTTCTTCTGAAAGTTTTTTTTTTTTATTTTATTATTCATATGTGCATACAAGGCTTGGGTCATTTCTCCCCCCTGCCCCCACCCCCTCCCTTACCACCCACTCCGCCCCCTCCCTCTCCCCCGACCCCCTCAATACCCAGCAGAAACTATTTTGCCCTTATTTCTAATTTTGTTGTAGAGAGAGTATAAGCAATAATAGGAAGGAACAAGGGTTTTTGCTGGTTGAGATAAGGATAGCTATACAGGGCATTGACTCACATTGATTTCCTGTGCGTGTGTGTTAACTTCTAGGTTAATTCTTTTTGATCTACCCTTTTCTCTAGTTCCTGGTCCCCTTTTCCTATTGGCCTCAGTTTCTTTTAAGGTATCTGCTTTAGTTTCTCTGCATTAAGGGCAACAAATGCTAGCTAATTTTTTTAGGTGTCTTACCTATCTTCACCCCTCCGTTGTGTGCTCTCGCTTTTATCATGTGCTCAAAGTCCAATCCCATTGTTGTGTTTGCCCTTGATCTAATGTCCACATATGAGGCAGAACATATGATTTTTGGTCTTTTGGGCCAGGCTAACCTCACTCAGAATGATGTTCACAGAGCATTAAATATTTCAGATTTTTCTTCTGACTACTTAAATATAAGACCTACAGTGTTTGTGTCATCATTTAAAACCAAATAGAATTTATGATTTGACTTTATAAAAACTTTCTCTGAGCAAAAGAAACTGTCCCAGTGAAAAGATCAGTCTTTTTACCTTGATTATTTTCATGTAAAGATTTATTTACATTTTCCACATTCATTTGCCCAACTTTTTCCACATTCATACTTAGATTAAATCTTTTAGCTAAATATTAAATCATACACATACATAATCATCAAGAATTGCATAAGGAATTTCTTCATTGTGTTAAAAATTGGAAACTCAGCAAAAATTTTAAAATTATCTCAATGCAAAGTCTGATTTCTACTTTCTACTCATTATAAGTATGGTGACCAGAGACCAAAAGTCAAAGAAACTTGGTTTTGGACCCAGGAGGCATAATTCCTTCATTGGCCAGGACTTTCCTTTTAGAGAGACCCAAGGTAGTTATTGCACAACAACAGAGCCAACCCAGGTGATTTCTACAAACTCCTAAAACCTGCATTGATTGTCAGCTCGTGACATCTGCTAGCCAATATCTGCTTCCCTGCTCTCAGTTGCAGATAGCAGATAGCCCTGGACTAACCAAGGTTCCCTGTTTTCTCACTTACAGTTCTCACAAATCACTGTAAAATGTACTGAGAAGTTATGAGATAGAGATAGACTTAAACAGCCTAGTCTCCATTCCACTCCTCCTAAAAACAGGATGCCCTTGACTGCAGTAGCCCAGAAAGTCCTGTTATTCCACCTGCATGAAATCCATAATGAACTCCTTTCTGGGGTCTTTCAGTTATGATGAAAGTGAGTTACATACAGATATGACTCCACCTGCCCTGGACAACTCTATAAACCTTAATTGACCAGCTCCCAGTTAGTTCCTGGCTTCTGTTGTTTCTTGCTGTCTAGCTGTAATTTTACATCTGTGTGATATAATGTGTTATAACTTGTATGGTGGGGCAGGGGGAGGATCTGTCTTGCAGGACTGAAGTAAGCTGATAAACAGAATGAGCCACCATGCATCACAATGTGTATTTCCCTCTCCATCATGAATACAGGATCTTTGAAATTGCTTCCAACCCTGAAGGTGGTGGAATCTCTGAGGTAAAGAACCTAGTCCTTATTTATATTCTTAAGATTTACAATAAGAAAAAGTCAGAAATACTTTCAAGCCACTCCATTTTAAGGTTCATTTCTTGGTCATCTGTGTGTCTGCCTCACCTGGCACTAACTTCAGAAAATTTTACTTTGAACCATTTGGAAACATTGTTTTTTGGGGAGGAGAAGACACCTGAGCACAAAAACAAAGTTACTTTAAGAACATCCTTCAGAACTAGAGAGACCCTTACAAGACAATTACCATGCTTCCACTGTCTTGAAGTAATGACCCTATGGGTCTCTTCCACTCTCTCCTATTACATAGGTATGAGTTCGCTAGAAGTGTTAACCACAGGTGTGTATTATATGGGTAATAATAAGATCAAGACAGAAATCTGACTTCCCAAGAAGTCTTTAGAAGGGTTAGTTTAGCAACATGGAATCTTAAGAGTGTTCTAGCTGATGGGAATGAAAACATCCCTGCCACATTTGAGGTCATCAAGATAGTAGCTTAAGCTTCCAAAAAGAAGTAAAGTAGGTATTTGTTTTAAATTCACTGATCTGATTTAATAATACTGTGTCTCTCTTTGATTTTCATTGATGTTATAGCAAGATAAGTGGAGACTTAGGAGCCCCTTAACAGCATACCTCTTTCCTCTAGTTTAAAATTAAGTATTAAAAAGACATAGGAATCAGAAAAATAAAAATCCAAGTAATCAGCTTCATAGCTAACTAAGTATCATTGAAAGCTAACTCTCATTGAAATTCATGGATATGAATCTGTAGCCTCATGAAGGTACAAAAATTTCCCTCCAAATAAGACAGACTCAACAATATAGCCACTGGCACAAATTGACCCCTCCAGGCCTCACCCCAGTAGGACCACTGAAACAGAACAGAATGCATGTGTTCGAAATGCTCAGCTCCATTTAATAAATTCACCAGTCAGAGAGGTGGCTTCTTCTCCCATGAGGAGCTATGAGTGAGGGAAGGAAAAGAAATCAAGAGTGGTTCTTGAGCTGAAGTTCCACTAAGACAAATTAACACTAGCCACTCCTACATGCCCAATCAGCTACATGCTTGCAACCAGCTGAGCCAAAGTGTTTTTAGATAAAACACACAGAAAACGATACTTGGGCTAAAGGAGAACATGTCTCCAAAGATCATGTTGGCTTGTGCTGGGAGATGGCAGAGCTGGGAAGGAGAATATGAGAATATTGAGAATTTAGTCACCAGTACTGGAAATGCAGACCTTTTTGCCATGACAACATGGTGGAAGTGTTAGCGTCTTAGCAACCAAAGGTAGAAATCTATTCTATGCCACGACTCATCAGAGGAAGAAGGCCACTGCTGTTTGATAAGCTATATTGTGTGGAGGTAGCCTGGGCAGGAACCCAGGACTCCACAGGAATCCACCCCCATAAGGTGCTTGCCAACAGTAGGTCTGTTTTAAAAAGGATGATGGTATCTCCTCTTGAGCCAGTCCATGCAAACTTTCCTACCAAAGTACAGATTACATCAGCTGGCAGGTGAGAACTGGACGTGTCAGTGTCTGTGGGCATAGTCTTAAAAACTCTGCCATTCAAGGATGTCATTCCTTTGAAGTTTCTTATTTGTTCTAGCTTAAAAATTCACACAATAATTCCATTTTTGCTTTGATATAAAAATGGGTTTTAAATTACCTGTCATTAAGGAAATGTATGCTCTGTGAGAAAATGGGGCTTGCCTTGCCTTCTCTGGCACATCCCAGGTAGGTTGCTGAGTAACCCCCTAGACCTCATTCTATTGTATGCCCTCGCAAGTTTCAGAAGTAGCGCTAATATGCAATATGCATTCATTCATCCATCCAACAAATATTTACTGAACAATAATTATCTGCAAGGCCTTCTATATTGATGACACAGTCAAAGTCTCAAGGGGTTATGATTTTTAATAAAGGAGTTATAATTTCCATTTTTAGTAAGAATCTGACTACCAAGAGCCTATTCCATTGATTGATATCTAGTAGAGATTTTTAAAAGGTATTTTGTGTTCTTGCAATTGTTTTTGCAATGATCCTAAAGCATTGCAAAGAAAAGCAAATAGTATTGTCTTCGGCTTGATAAGAAAGACACTGGAAAGATGTAGCCACAAAACAAAGCAAAATAATATCCGAAAATATTACTTAGTGCTCTTTCACACTCACCTTCATTAGTGTAAGATCTTTTACTTAAAAAAAAAAACTACAACCTCATCTCATGTAAAACTTTCTGTTTACATGTCTTGCCATGTGGTTCTGTTTGACCATACTTATTTGACTTACCTCAATTGTACTGTAGGCCACTTAAACCAACAATTGTTCTATACAAGGACCACCCAAGAGCAATGTAATGCAAATCACATATGTAGTTTCACATTTTTCAATAGCCATATCAAGAAAGTAAGAACAAATGGGATTTTTAAAACATAGTATTGTCATGTCAATGTGAAATCAATATAAAATTATAAATGAGATATTTTACACTTTTCTACTAAGGCTTCAAAATCATATATATGTGTGAATGTCTCAATTGTAATTAATTACATTTCATGGGCTGAAAGAACCATATGTGGTTTATGGCTACCGTATTGGAGAGCACAGCGTAGACTCCAGAGTTCAAAGTTCCATTAGAAGGTCATCAGCATGAGTTTATTCAAATATTTTATACTAATCATGGATTTGATTTTGATGATAAGCATATGAAGTAGAATTCTTTCTAAATTTGTTTATCACCTCTTAAATGGTATAAACTAAATAATTTATATTTTGGATTAAGGAATTAGTTATAAACATTAAAAAAGGGTAGGTCTGTGGTAAAGAGATTTTTGTCCTTATCTTGAATGGCTGAAGTACAAGAATTATTTTGTTCTTACTTTTGTTGCAGAGGGTTTTTATTTTCTGTCTTCTCCATCATTACCAGGCTCTAAAACATCTTTAACTTACTGTCACAGTGTCATACACCTTAGTGTCTCTATTTCTCTCCTTCTCCCTCTCTCTCTCTCTCTCTCTCTCACAAACACACACACACACACACGCACACGCACACGCACACATATACACACACAGAAACTTATACTCATACAGAAAATGTTACTGTGTTGTTTAAAATGCGTATAAAAGTAAATTGGAGTGAAAGACTGAAATATCCTCCCCACCATGAATAAAAATAGTTTTGTTAGCTTCTTGTCCCCATAGCTAGCCTCAGAATAGTGGCATGGACTACATGAGTTTCTTTGAAGTGAGGAATTACAGTATTAATTTAGTCAATTATGTACTCATTCTGGTGTGTCATACTTAAAAATGCTGAGATGGTTGTCTCAAATCCCATGCAAATCATCAGTGCTTTTTATAAAAGTCATTTGACTCATAAACAGATTCAAATATTTCTCTATTAATTATTTGATATAATAAGGACTTGGGGATATGTAAAAGGCTTGTTTTTAGAAATAAAATACCCAATGAGGTATTTAGTCTTTCTCTGAGAATTTTAGCATATCATTTGTTTAACAGTGTCACTGCAAAGAAAATTCCAAGGAATACATTATCTATTGTGCACGTCTCACCAGGCAAGTGGAATAAACACAAAACTAAGGGAAGGTCACATATGAGAAGGGCAGGGTAAAAGAAGGAAACTAAGAAGATGAAAGTGGTTGGTATACTTTCTATACAAGAATGAATATAGAATTCTTAAACTGACTGAAACCATCATAAAAAAGCTACTTAAGACAGAATGAAAAAAAATACAGGAGATGAATCAATTGGGGTTATAATACATTTATACATGGATATATCACAAGGAAACTCCTTGTCTAGTTATCTTTACCTCAAATGAGCAAAAATGTCATTTTTTTCTTTTTTCTTTTTCCTTGTACAAAATCAGAGAACAGGAGGTCAGAACAGGTCCCACAGGGGTAGAGGGGAGAGGGTTAGTAGCAATGGGCAAGAGGAGGTGGCAGGGAAAGAGTGTAGGAGTATGAATACGGTGCAAAAACTGTGTACACATGTATATAAATGGAAAAATGACACCTGTTGAAAGTGTTCCAGGAATTGGGGGGGCAGATAAAGAAGAGTGGTGGAGGGGATGAATTCAAGTATGATATATTTGATACATTATAAGAACTTTTGTAAATACCACAATGTGCCCCTACCCAGCACAATAATAAAAAAAGAATAAGAATGCAACTAAGTTAACAATAAGAATGTGATTATAGTATATGATAATATAACATCTACTTGTTCTTTAATACATACAATAGTATAATATTACCATACAGTAACCTAACAATATATTTATTACTTAGTGTAGCTCAAGAACTATTCCACATATTTGTACTCATTGTATTATGTAAGCCTCACACTGGCCTAGGAAAGAACACTATATATTCCACAAATGAGGAAACTGAGGCAGTTTGAAAGGTTGATTATTATCCAGTCAAGAAGACATGGAGTAGGATGAAAGAAAATGTGTTTCTATCTGATTCTAGATCCAAGTTCTTAAATATTGTGTGATTGTTAGTTTTCCATTGTAGTGACAAATTCTAAGACAAATAACTTATAAGGAAAAATGCCTTTTTTTCTGCCTCATGTTTTTAGAGATTTCAGTGCATGGTCACTTGGCCTTGTCACTTTGAGCCTGTGCCAATTTAGAAAGCTTCTCACCTCATGGTGGCCAGGAAGCAAAGAAAGACAGCGGAAGACTCAGGGACCCAATATCCCTGCAAGGGATGTCCCAAGTGGCCTAGATTCCTTCCAAGTAGGCCCTAACTATAAAGTTTCCACCACTTTCCAGTAGCACCATTATTGAGGAACAACACATGAGCCCTTTGGGGGCATTTATGATCCAAATCATAACAGCTGTACTATCATATTTGTCAAGTCTAATTTTCTAGAAGAGACCTAAAGAAGTAGAGGGAATTGGAAAGGTCACAAATTTAATTAGCATCATAGCCGGATCCAGAAACAAGTCTTCTGACTCCAAGGCCATGATTATTTCAGAATGATGGTTTGCGTTTATCTACATTATCACAAAATGTCTTTGGAAATATCAGCTCTTCTGCAGCAGTGAACAAATTAAGTTTTGTGAATCATTATTCACATAAACCAAGATAGGGAATCAGTCTAAGTGTGCATTGAGGGATGAATGAGCAGATAAAGAAAAACCTGAGACGTGTGTATGTAAACATATACACCACATCATCTATACACACACATAAATATGTTTAGATGTGATGTGATGTATGCACACGTATACATACATGTGTATTTATGATGTGATATATTATTCCTTCCTGAAAAGGAAGGGAACTACTATTTGCAACAACTTTGATGAACCTGGTAGACATTATGCTAAGTGAAATAAGGCAAAAAGACACAAAGACAAATACTCCCTACTCTCAGTTGTGTGAACTCTAAAAATGTATTCATAGAAGCAGAATAGAATGGGGGTTATCACGGGGTTGGGCGGGGAAGAATAAAAATAGGAATATATGGGTCAAAGGATACAAAGTCTCAGTTATGCAAGATGAGTAAGTTCTGGAGGTATAGTGTACAGCATGGTGACGATAGCTAATAAAATTGTACTGCATGCTTGAAATTTGCTAAGAGAGTAGGTCCGTAATGTTCCCACCAGACAAAAATAAAAATGATAACTGAGGTGATGGTTGTATTGTTTTAATAGTGGCAATCATTTCACAATATATATCTGTAATGAGAACATCCCATGGTAAATCTTAAATGTATACAACTTTTATTTATCAATTACATTTTAGTAATACTGAAAAAAGTCAGATTATTCTTGGGTTTATTATTCACATAAATCCCCATTCATTCAGTTACCTGGGTAGATCTGTGATGTCTAAACACGGGGTCCCAAAAGGATGCTCAGAGCCCTCATCCTGGCTGTTTCCCCAGTCTCATTCTGTGACCCATGTGTTTCACTTCACATCTTTAAAAATACTATTTTTGTTTGCTAGAATTTCTAAATTCCCATGCTAGTCTTTGATTATACTGATCCATGTACGAATTGATACAGTAGTCCTCTACCTCGTCTGGATATGCAGTCAGATGGGTGGTCTTTTTTGGTCATTTCTGACACTTCTGTTTGCACCCTTGGGTATGCAGGTAACTCTCTGAGAATGTCAGTTGCTTCACCTGTATGTAGAGATAAAAGTCCCGAGTTTCCAGGGCTTATGGCCATATGCAATGATATACATACTGACTTTGTTACACCAAAGATAAATCAAAGAATTAACATATAGTCACATATAAACTATACATATCTGTATGTTAGTCCATGTCACACTTATATGTATTCCCAGTTTTGTGTTTTAGCCTTGAGTAAGTTTCTTTATCTTTATTCACCAATCAAAATTCCATCAATCCTTCAGGACTGATGTAATATTATTTATTTACCCATTCAGCACTAAAATCAGCCTTCTTCCTACAACCATTATGATGTAGTCACCTGAATACATATTTCTCTTCCTCTGATTAGCATGAGCTAAGTACCCCTGATGGGGGGGCGCCAGTCCACAAAGGCCAGTCTCCCATTGGTATATTGCTATTTAGGTATTCAATCTTGAGCAAAGACTTTAACCTCTGATGCCAAAGTCTCCCAACCATGAACTAGGGACAATGCTTAGCTAATGAGGGCTAAAACATCTGGCAAATTAAAGGTAGACAAAATTGAGTAGTTCCCCATTCCTTCTCTGAGCTCTACTGTTCTCAGTCATTCATTGCCCTGATTGCTTTTCTCACTTCCCACATCAAATGGATTAGTAGATCCACTCTGATTTCTTTCACAAAGACTGAATATTTCAGCAACTCCCTTTCTAGACCACCAGTTTCAGCCACCATTATTTCTCATTGAATCTTGCAGTATTCTACATGCCTGCTTCCTTATCACTAGGATATAATTTAGTCCATCATTTAGTATTCATCTTAGTGCATAAATCAGATCATGTCACTCCCCTACTCAAAACCCTCATTAAAAATCTTCAGGCACATTGTAAACAAAAATTATACTTCCTTGCTATGAACAAAGTCCTACATGGTCTTTACCGCAGCTGACAACTTTAACTTCATTTCACACCACATCACCTGCTCAATCCATGCTAATTACTAGACATACTGCTGTCCCTGTAATTCCAAGTACATTCCCACCTGGGGGGGGGGGCATTTTATTCCCTTCATCTTTCCTCTGCTCCCTTTTCATTATTTATTAGGTTCCTGTCTTTATTTCTAAGATGCACTCTCAAAGATTTCTACCTAAGGGAGGCCTACTTTCCTGAGACAAGTAAACTAAACTCCTTCCTCCATTACTCTTCATCCCTCTACTTTCCTTTATTTTTCTTCCTAGCATTTACCTCCAAATGGAATTATATTATTTATCTATTTGCTAATTTATTGCTTGTTCACTGTACTAAAATAAATAAGCTCTATAAGAATAATCTCTGTATCTTTTGAACAATGTTGGTATTAGATTGGTTCATAGTAAGAGCTCAATAAATATTTGTTAAGTAAAAAATAATAACCCAATATGTGCCAACTGTATCCACAACACAAATTGATGGCACTTACTGCATTTTACCAGGCACATTCATTCTAATGCCTGTGTTCCTCATTGCACAGGGAGGGTAGGAACTGTGGCTTCTTCATCTAACTCTTCTCTGAAGTTTGCAGCACACATTAGACCATCAGTAAATATTTAATGGGTGAAATGGCATTTACTGATTGTCATGCTTTTTATTATTTGAGTCTCAGTAATCCAATATGGGACCAAGAGAAGTTACTGTAATTTCCATTTTGCAACAGCTGAAAAATATCAAGAAAAGAGAAATGTTTCAGCTGTGGCCATATATAAAATTAAAGAGAGGAAGGAATGTAGGCTGCAGTGAGATGAGAGAGTGCATTGAATACCATGCTTGGAAAGTTGGAATTTATCATGTATTATATTGCAAAACTGTCATACAATTTTGTACTGCTGTATTACCAATGTAATAATCGCATTCAGTTCCTTATGTCATATAACAGTTCTGAGTTTTAGCATTTGGACATCCAAGCAATCCATTCAACTGGAGAATTAGCATATCTTTCAATTACTGCATAGTGTATAGCTAGCCCAACTCTCAATGGAGAAGAGTCAACAACATGTAGGAATAGCATGTGGAATAGAGGATCTTTATGAAGTCATCTCAGAGAACATAACCTGCCCTAGCTGTAATGAGAAGAAAATAGAATTACTTTTGAGCTATACCTTATATGTGCTTCCTATACAAGAATAAATACTGAATTTTTAGACCTGTCAAATCACAATAAAAAGGGGACTAAAGTAGAAAGAAGAAAAACAGAGGGGATAAACCAATTTGAATTATAATACATGGAATGTCATGTATAGATATCTTTAACAAATGGAAATGTCTTTTTTTCAAAAAACAGAGACCAGGAAGGCAAAACAGGTCCCGTCTGGGGAGCTTGTATCAGTGGGAGGGGAAGGATATAAGTAAAGGTTGTAGGAGAGTGAATATGATGGAAATATGCATTCATGTATGAAAATGGAAAAATGAGACCTGCTGAAATTACTCCAGGAATGGGGGAAGAGGGGATAAAGGAGAACAATGGAGGAAGTGAATTCAATGATGATATATTGTAAGAATTTTGATAGATGTCACAATGTACCTCCAGCACCACTATGCAAACAAACAAACAAAAAAGAGAATGTATAGTGTGATAGAAATCATGAAGCAATATTAGAAAACCTCCCACAGAGGCACAAATCAATCAATCACCATATATGTCAAGTGCACGAACTTCCAAGAAATAATGATGAATGGCTCTGACATAAAATAAGCTAAGGTCGTATGACAGCTTAAAGCAAGATGTGATCCTGAATTAGATGCTTTTACTATTATGAGAACATTTAATATTACTAGGACATTTAGAAAACTTTTCTGGAGTTTGAAGATTATACAGTCATAATGTATTAATGTTATTTTTCTTATTTGATGATGTTATTATGATTGCATAGAAGAATGCTCTTATTTAGGGGAAATACATATTATGATTTTACCAGGAATTTTGGCATCAGGTCAATAACATCTGCAACGTTCTTTGCTCCATATCTGCAATTTTTCAGCAAATTTAGGATTATATAGTAGAAAATGTCCTTTCCCTTTTTACATATAATCAAAGCAATAGACGCCCAAGGCCATGGGCATCAAAACCAACAGGACAGCTGAGGGTCTCTCTCTTTAAGCCACTTGGAAACATATACCAAATCTCTATAAATCTCTACTTGTCTTTGGATATACAGAGACCAAGAAAAAGGGGTAAATTAAATCAGAGCATTAATGAGTATGTTTTCTATCAGATTTTTGCTTTTTACTTGGAAGGAAGCTGGTAGCTGCATTGTGTTCTTATAGAAAGAAAAAAAAAAAGCCTGTTTCCTAAATAATTCACATGTTGTATTGACTAAGATCATAGCAGGTAGCTTAGAATAATCAACCCAAAATGTGTCACAATACAGCCTCTCTGAAGAATCACAGAGGGTCAGGAACTTTCCGCAATCTCTCCATTTGTATGATGGTCGGCTACAGGTTTTGTTACTCAAGTAAAAACTAAGCTTAGCTTTTCTCCACTCTTAAAATCATCTTGTTACTATGGATAAATCTTGTTCTTAATTGTTCCCTAAATTACTTGTGCTTGTAAAGCCACAAAATTTACTAGTCAACCTTTAAAAAAGAAGAAAACACTATAAAGAACTGAAGACAGAAAACAATAACAAGAAAATGTTTTTTAAAGCCTCCACTCTAACTTACTCATTTTTATATATTTGTTCTGAGTTCTTATGTGATTTAAAACATATTCTTAAAAGTTGTGAAGTATTCACATTTTTTGTTTTTATTTTTTCCACTAAATGTGGCATCACAAGTAGTTATGCATATTGTATACAGTTGTTGCAACTGCCATTTTTATTACCTGATATTCCATCTCCTCACTGCAGACTGGTTTGCTCAGACTTCCCTCCTAACAATCCTCACTACAGATTGAACCTTGTCCTCACAAATAACCCTTACCTTCCCTTCCATGATTTTCCTTCCTTTGACCATTCAATATTTCCCCAGTTGACACTGGCCAGACATTGCCAGCATCAGAAGGTCTTTTTCTCTCATCAAGTTCTTTGCTGGTCAAGTTGTCATAGCCTATATAAATCTAAAATTCTTTTAAATTGTAACTCTTTTATTTTAATTGACTGTACATATTTATAGGTTAAATTAAAGTAAATTAAAAATTTATATCCTCACTTCCATTTACTAGATTTCTACTTTTTAATAGCCATATGTGACTAGTGCCTACTGACAAAACAAATTAAGAAAACTTCCATTTTACCTTTTATTTTTTCTTTTTAATTGAGAAATTACAACTGTGCTTGTTTATAAGGTACAACATGATGCTTTCATGTATGTTTACATTATGTAATTAATAAATCAAGCTAAGTAATATATTCATCACTCACATTCATATTACATTTTGCTAATGAGAACATTTTAAATCAACTCAAAACCATTATGATGGCACTGCCATGGATTGTGAGCACTTGGAATTAAGTACACCTTCTAAGATGTCAGACTGGCAATTCTAGTTATAAGTAAAGATGTAAGTATTCCCATTCAGAGGGCAAATTGGTACAAAGACTGTTTAGAATAATCTGGTAATACTTAAGAAATTAGAAAATATGTGACCATTGGTATTGTAAATTTTGTGTTAACTTGACTAAACTGAGGGAAACCCAGCTAGTTGGCTAAAATTTATCTCTGAATATGTCTCTGAGGGAGTAACTAGAAGAAATTAGCATTTGAATCAGAAGATTAAGATTTCTTTCCCAAATATGAGTGGGTGCTAGCTAATCCTTGAGGGATAGAGTAGAACAAAAAAAATGGAAGAACATACTTGCTCTCACTTTTTGAGCTGGGATATCCTTCTTCTATTTCTTTTGGGTATTGACATTGCTAGTTTAGGGACCTCCAAACCAGAACCAGAATTTACAATATTGGCACCTGATTCCCAGGCCTTCTGACTTGAATTTTGAAATACACTATTGGATGCCTTTGATCTCAGACCTTTACTCTTAAACTGAAGCTACACTTCTAGATTCACTGTGTTTCCATTTTACTTAGACATGGTGAATCATGGATCTTGTCAGCCTCTGTAATAACATGAGCCAATTCCCACAAAATATAATCTCTCTCTCACCCTCTCTCCATCCTATTTGTTTTGTTTCTCTGGAGAATTCTAATACATTACTAATTTCATTTTTCCACTTCCACATATACAATCTAGAAAGAACTCATGCTCATATGCATCAAATGAGATAGACAGAATGGTTCAGTGCACCATTGTTTATGAAAGCAATAAATTAGGAACAAAATCTAAGTTATTAAATTACTAGGAACAAAATCCATCAATGGGGATATGAATAATGAAATGGGAGATAATCACATAAGAGAATGCTATGCATACTTAAAATAAATGAAACAATTACCACATGTACCAGCATGTAATAATAATAAGGAACATATAATTGGCATTCTATACTCATGGGATTTGCATCTGTGGATTCAACCAACTATGAATTGAAAATAACTGAAAAAAAACTTGTGCATTTACTGAATGCATCCAAACTAATTTTTCTTAATACTATTCCCTAAATAATATAACAATAACTTATATGGCATTTACATTGTTCGGGTATTATAAGCAACCTAGGCATGATTTAAAGTATACAGCAGGATGAAAATAGTGTGAATTCAATTGTAGGCTGTTTTATATAAAGGATTTGAGCATCTGAATATTTTAGTATCCATGCGGGGTCCTAGGACACAGTCCTAGTGAGGGGCATGACACTGAGTAGCAGCTACTGAAACAATGCAACAAAGAAACTCAGGTAGACTCACTAGATGTTGCTGGACATCTTGACATTTCTACAGTGACAATACTGAATTTTAATAAGATCTAAGCAGAAAAGTATAGGACATATATCCAACCATTTGTGTTCCAGGAAAGGCTTTACTGAAGACAATCACCTCTCTGGAAATGAGTTCCACAAGACCCATAGAAACCTCCTGCTTACTGATGCCAAGTCAGACACTCTCCCATTTCCATTTGTCTCACAAATTATTAACTGAAATCTGGAAAGACACTGTTGGGGTCCACAACAATCTGCAGACTCACGCTCCTCTCCCTCTGTAAGTCCTCCATTAAAATGGAATATGGAGACCTAAAGGGATTCTTAATCTAGCTTTCTTAAAATCCAAAAGACCCAGGAATTGCCCTAACTTTTTATGAAAATGTGCTTTTGTGAAGAGACCTGTGGCTGGGGACAAGATTCAGAGTTTGTGTCAGTTCTCAGATATTCTTCAGAAGACTTGCAGAGGCTGAGGCACCTTCAGAATGGTGAATTAAGATACTGGCAGACCCTCTCCTCAGTAAAGCAACAACTTAATTTGTGACCTAGTACAAAAGGCCTAGAGTAAATGGGGAAACACTGAATCAAGAAAATCTACTAAATCTTGGAAAAAAGAGTTTACGGCATAGGAAAAAATTAAGTAAAAAGTATTATGGTAATTTAAAAATTAAATTAACAAATATAACTTAGATGAAGTGGACAATTCCTTGAAAAACACAAATTGCTGAACTTACTCAAAAAGAAAGACAAAAGGCTAATAAACCATTCAGAGAGCTTAAATGAGCAATTTTATGAACTTTCCATTGAAGGAAATATTAGCCCCAGATGGAATTATTTCACTTCTATTAAATATTTGAAGAAGAATTTAAACCAATTCTTCACAAAACCTTCCACAAAATGAAGCGAAAGACATGCTTCTCAACTTATTCTTTGAAGTAGCCATCACTCTTTTACCAAAACTGACTACAGTATCACAAGAAAACTGACAACCAATATGGACACAAAGATCTTTCACAAGTCATAGGCAACCAAATACAGCAGCACATTTTAAAAACCTGGTTATACCATTACTAAATGTAAATATAATTTGATATCTGAAAATCAATGAATGTAATACACCGTATCAATAGAGTCAAAGATAAACATATTGTCATCTCAATAGGGATAAGTTTTGAAAAATTCAATATTTGCTCATGACAAACACACTCAATAAATTCAAAATAGAAATTCCCTCCACTCACTAAAAGGCACCTAATAAAACACATATAAATAACATACTTCTTGGTAAAATACTGATTGCATTCCCCTTAAGGTGAGGACCAAAATCAATAAAAGAATGTCTGTTTTCATCACTTCTATTCAACATTGTACTGGAGTTTTTAGCCAGGCAATTAGTTAAGAAAATGAAATGTGTGTCACCCTCATTGGATAGGAGGAAGTAAAACCATCTCTATTTGCAGACCGTGTGATCTTTTATAAAGACATTCCTAAGTAGTACACTAAAATAAACAATTAGAAATAATAAAGCAATTTATTAAAGTTTCAGGATACAAGATCATTGCAGAAATATTGATCACATATTACACATTAACAATGAGCACATTAAAAAGAAAATAATTCAATGAACTATAGTATAAAAATAGTTTTCAAAAACTTAAGTACAAGATTACCATTGCAAAATATCATTAAAAGAAATGAAAGCCCAGTGCAAAGACGTTGTTATGGAATAGAAGACAACATTGTTAAGAGGGAAGATCCTCTAAGTGATCCACCCATTCAGTAGACGTCTAAGAAAAATCCCAGCTGTCTTTATTTCTGCGTAAATTGACAAGTTTACCCTAAAATGTATTTGGAAATTACAAGTGCCAACAATAGCCAAGACAAACTTAAGGGAAAAAATTGAAAGATTAACATTAATACATTTAAAATCCTGATGTAAAACTGAAGTAAGATAGATAGTGGAGTGCTTGTATTAGGATAGCTGTTCAGGGAAACGGAATGGAATTGAGAGTTCAGAAATAAATCCTTATATTTATGTTCAACTGATCTTCAAAAGGGCCATGAAAATTCATAAACCTAAATGGAAAAATAAGAACTGTAAAATTATCAGAATTAAGCAGGTATAAATATGCATGACCCTAAGACAGAGAGAGAGAACACGTTTGATGTGATCAACATTAATAACTTTTGTACTGAAAGCAATACCATCAAGAAGTGAAAAGGTAACTCCCAGAATGGAAGAAAATATTTAATAACCATGAATTTGATAAGGGGCTTTTAGCTAGACTATGTAAAGAAATTCTGTAACTAAGTAATAAAAAGATAACCTAATTAAAAAATAAGATAGATAGAAAGGATTTCAACATACTTTTTTCCACAAAATATACACAAATAGCCAATAGGCCTGTGAAAAGATTCTTCAGATTGTAAAGTAGCAAATATGCAGATAAAAAATAGATGCTATTTCACAAAAATTGACAGATTAAAAACAATGGATGAGAATGTGAAATCTGAAACCTTCAGATGGTGCTGGTGATAAGGTAAACCCATGCAATTTGGCAGTTTCTCAAATTGTTTTATTTACCATACTATACGAATATATAGGTATATATTCAAGTAATACAAAACATAAGTTTCTAAATAATTTATACCCATTTTTCATAGAATCATCATTCATAACAGTCAAAGGCTAAAAATAACTCAAATGTCCATCAACTGGTGAATGGATATATAAAATGTGGAATATCCATTCAGCAGAATGTTAATTGGTAATAAGAAAAAACACTGACATATGCCATGGATATTTCCCATGAATAAGTTTCAAAAATATTATGTTTCAAATGCAAAAGATCAAATGCTGCACGATTCCATTCCTATGGAATGTCGAGAACAGACAATCCATTGAGTAAGTAGAATGGTCGTTGCCTGGGGTTGAGGAGGGCAGGAAGTGGAAAATGACTTATTGCATTTAAAGTTTGTTTTAGAGGTATGAGATTTGTTTTGGGGGAAGAAAATGTTCTAAAATTACATTGTGATAATGTATAGCCTTGTGAATATAATCAACACAATGATTTATACAATTTAAATAGGTGAATTATTTGCTGTGTGAATTATATTTCAATAAATCATTTAAAAAGTTGTAGTCAGAAGCTGAAATGGATCATAACTTTAATGAAAAACAGCAGACAATCATTCCATCCTCATGTGAAGCATAGATTAGTACAGTTTTGTATTTAACCCATTTCACAGTAAACCAACCACAAGTTTGGTAAACCTTCATCCCTCAAGCTTGACTTAACTCCACTGTTACTTCCTCCGGGACGCCCTTCATGTGTTTCCCCTGCAACTTTAACTGTTTCTTCTTTACTGCCCCAACTCATCTTTTATAGACTCAAAGCATAGCATGGTAAGTTGATCTTTGTCCTCTACTAAGTAGAAATCAGTATGTCATATGTTCTATTGTTTCACTGATATCCACCAAAAACATAGTAGTTTCCCAGTCAATCGTTGTGCAAAACCAGGAAGACAAGGTCTCCAAGTGGTGGTTGCAAATTTGTGTCTGATCAGCTGCAAGATAGAAGACATTTTTTGCCTTCACCTTCTTTTGATGTTCACCAAAATAATACACTTGCCTACATTTTTACATGCCAACTTTTGAAAGAAAAGTAGTTTTATTGTCTTTTGAATTAGTATACATTAATAATATGAGGGGTTTTGTTGTGGTAGTTCCTACATGCACACAGTGTACTTTGAACAAGTTCACCCCCTCCATTATATTCCCATTCCTCCCTACCTCCTCCTCACGTTTTCAACCAGTGTTTGGTGGGTTTCATTATGCTGTCTTTGAGTATTATTTGTGGTATATTTTGATTCTCTTTCCCCCTCAGTATCCTTTCCTGCCTCCTTTTCCCCCGTTGATTCCCTCGAACAGTTCCCCTTTCATATTTGTGTCCCATTATTATTACTTTCATTGTAATATTCTCTTTTATTATTGTATAATTTTTGTGTTGGGGGTACATTGTGACATTTACAATAGCTCTTACAATGTATCATGGTTGAATTCATGCCCTCCATCGTTCTTCTTTATCCCTTCCTCCCCCATTCCTGGAAGTTTCAACAGGTCTCATTTTCCCATTTTCATACATAAGTACTTAATATTTCACTACATCCATCCCTCCTACACCCTATCCTTACTATCATCATTATGACTTTAAATCTAGGTTCCAGAAATGACCGAGAACATGCAATATTTGGTTTTTTGAGCTGGGATATATCTCTCAACATGATGATTTCCAGTCTAAGCCATTTTTCTGCAAATAACATAATTTCACTTTTATTTATGGCTGAGCAATATTCCTAGGTATCTACATGCCATATTCTCTTTATCCACTCATTGGTTTTTGGGCACCTGGACTGGTTTCACAGTTTAGATATTGTGAACAGAGTTGCAATATACATGGGTGAGCAGGTATCTCTCTTATATATTGATTTACACTCCTTTGGATATATGCCCAGATGGTATGACATAATGGAGAGCCTATTTTTAGTTTTATAAGGAATTTCCATACTGATTTTCATAGTGGTTGCAACAGTTTACATCCCCACCAACAGTTTTTGAGGGTTCCTTTTTTCCCTGAATCCTCAGCAACATTTGTTGGGTTGTTTTGTTTGTTTGTTTGTTTGTTTGTTTGGTGATAGCCAGTCTGACTGAAGTGAGGTGGAATCTAAGTATAGTTTTGGTTTGTGCTTCCTGTATGACTAAGGTTGTTCAACATTCCAGCATGTATTTATTAGTCTTTTGAATTTCTTCCTCTGAGAACTTTCTGTTCAATTTGTTTGTGCATTAACTAATTGGATTATTTGATTTTTTGCTGTTCAGCTTTTTGAGCTCTTTATATATTTGGGATGTTAGTCCTTTACCTGTTGAATAGCTGGCAAAGATTTTTTTTTTCTATTCTGTGAGTTATGTCTTGCTTCTGTGGGTTGGGCCTTTATTCTAGTAATTTTTCTTTTGATGGACAGAAACTTTAATTTGATTCAGTCCCATTTGTCAATTCTTACTCTTATTTCCTGGGGAATTGGTGCTCTATTCAGAAATTCATTACCTAGGCCTATATCTTCCAAAGTTTCTCCTATATTTTCTGTGGTAATTTCAAATTTCAAGTCTTATGCTAAGATCCTTGATCCATTTAGAGTTGATTTTTATACAAGGTAGAGATAGGAGATTTGCCAACTTTTTAATATCAGGAATTTCCACATAAGAATCCAGATTTTCAAACTCTTGAAAGATTGAAGAAACACACACACACACACACACACACACACACACACACACACACATACACACTTGTAATCCTAGCTACTCAGCAAACAGAGAGAGAAGGACCACAGTCCAAAGCTGGTCAAGATTAGTGAGACCCCATCCTCATCTGCCTCATTCCACCACATCCATCTACACCCTGAGATATTTCCATTCATTTTATTTTCTGCCTGGATGTGCATGCATTCAATTGTGTGATTTTTGTGTAAATCTTTCCAATATTTTGTAGCTTTTAACAAGGAAGAAATCTGTTATTTGTTTTACTGAAGTTGTGTTAGAACAAAGACTGCCATTATTCTAGCCCCAGAGTTCCAAGATGATCTGAGTGCCAAAAGGGGGGGGAAGTCATCAGAACATTCCTTCTTATCATCGTTCACTCCAGTGTCAAGGCTGACAGGTGTGCCTTCTAACAACCTCCTGAGTCACTCTTTAGAAAGTCCGGTTGCCAGTCCGGTTGCCAGGTAATTTAGTAAATAATTTATCAAATTTTTTTCACATTAGTGCAATTCCCCTAAAGTGTTGTTTTTTTCATTCTTTTTTCTCCCTTTCTCCTTTTTTTTTTCAATGTCTCTGGGTTCTGCTTGGAAATCCAGAAAGTTTCTCTGGGGGAGGGCTGCCCCCAAGTGCTTCTTCATTCACAAATCCCTAACCTTCAGGCTGACTCATTTCCTTTCTACCATTGCACCTGTTACTCAACCACCTTGCGTGAAGAAAGAAAAGAAAGGTGATTCCAGTCAGGAATGTGGTTTCCAGTACTGTCTAGACACTGATAATTTCCAACTGTGCACTTTTAATCAGAACCTCTCCCCTATATATCAGATGCATGCACATATCCAAATTTCTACTTATCTCCAAGTTTAACATCCAAAACTTGAGGTCTTGATAACCTCTCACACATGCTCCTCCCATCATCTTTTCCAACTCAGTAACAGAATGGTAACTTCATTCTTCCAGCTGCTCAGGCAAAAACTCTGTTGTCACTCAGGATTTCCCCTCTTGCTCTCATTTCAAACACATACCTTGTTCATCAGTAAATGCTTTCTCTATACTTTCAAAATGTACACAGAACCCACCCCCACACTCATTGCCCACCCATACTCTATCTCCTGGCCCAAACTAGCCTTATCTGCTAACTGAAACACTGGAAGAGCTTCCACATTTGTGTTCCTACTTCTGACTTTTATCCCAAGTCTTTTTCAGTGTATTTTCATACAGCAATCTGAATGATTCTTTTGAAGTATAAATAATATTTCACCTCTTATGTATCAGCCTCCCTATTTCCTTCAAACTGTAAACTAACAATCTTACATGGTCTCAAGGCCACAGAAGACCAGGATTTCTATTCCCTCTCTAGCTAGTCCCTCTGTAATATTCTCCCTTCTCCATTCCACTAATCTCTTTGTGTTCCCTGAGAGTTCTTTTCCCAGATGTCTGTGTAGCTAGTGCCTTCAGTTCCTCTTTGCCCAGATTTCATTTTCTTGAAGAGGTTTCTATAGATACATCTTTAAAATTATGATCTTCCCCTAGTTTATTTCTTAACATAGGAGGGATCACTACATTTGTATTTTGTGCCAATCTGAAACACTCCAAAATTTCAAAAACAATTTAAGTGCCATCTGTAAGCTATTTATTACTCTAGTAGTTACCTGAGATAATCGATTCATGAAAAGAAGACATTTATTTTGGCTCACGGTTTTGGATATTTTAGTCCATTATCAGTTGGCCCCATTGGTTTTTGATCTGTGCCAAAACAGCACATCACAGAGGGAGCACATGGCAGAGCAAAACTGCTTACCTCATGGCTAAGACAAAAAGAAAAAGAGGAATGGACCAGGATCCCCCAATCCCAAGGGCACGCTTCCTAAGATCTCCTGCTTATCCCTACCTCTCAAAGTTCCTACCACCTCCCATTTCAACTCCCCAAACTGGGGAGCAAATATTTCATACATTTAAATACAAACCAAATTTTGTCCCTGATCCTCAGATGTCCGTGTCCATCTCACTCAGCAACATGCATTCAGTCCATCCTCAAAGTCCCAAAGTCTTAAGTGTTCTTGAATTCTTCAAAAGTTCAAGTTTATAGTCTCCTCTGAGAGTCAAGTTAAACTCAACTGTGAGCCTGTGGAAGAGTCAACAAGAAAGTTGATTATTTATAAGATACAAAAGTGAGACAGGCATAGGGTGTACATTCCTACTCCAAAAGGAAAAAAGGACAATAACAAGGAATTGGACCAAAGCAAAACTGAAACCCAGAAGGGCAAAAATTGAATCCTAAGACTCCATGCCTGGCATCTCTGGCATACTGTAGAAGATGTGAGCTCCCAAGGGCATGGGAAGCTCCTCCTTAGCAGCTTTGCTGGTTGTAGCCCACAAGGCTCACTAAGTAACAAATTTCTGTGTCAGTAATCTGTCGCTATAAGACATACCTGAGAATAAACTTATATAGAGAAAAGGTTTATTTTGGCTCACAGTTTTGGAAATTCTAATCCATAATTGACCTTCCTCCATAATTCAGCCTGCAGCTAGGCAGCTCCCCACATCATGGGGCAGCACACAGCCAAGCAAACCTGCTCATCCCATGGCCAGGGAATAACCGAGAGTGAGAGGAAGGGCCCAGGTCCCCCAGTCCCTAAAGGATATACTCCCCAGTGAACAAAAGACTTCCCTCTACCCACCTCTTAAAGGTTGCACTATCTCCCCATAGCACCAAATTGGGACTAAGCCTTTACCATAAGAACCTTTGGGCAACATTTTAGATCCAAACTATAGTACATCATATCAATACTCAATAAGTTTCAGATTTTGAAGCATTTCCAATTTCAGAATCTTGGATTAGAAGAATCTGGGATTGTTGGTGTCTCATGCCTGTTATCCTAGCTACTCAGGAGGCAGAGATCAGGAGATCTTGGTTCAAAGCCAGCCCAGGCCTGGAAGTGAGGGGGTTGGGGGGGAGAGGGAAGGGGTGGGGTGGTTAAGGGAGGGGGTGGGGGGAAGGGGGGAGAAATGACCCAAACATTGTATGTATATATAAATAAAATTTTAAAAAATTAATTAAATTAAAAAATACTCAGCCTGGGCAAATACTTCTCAAGACCCTATCTCAGAAAAACCCTTCATAAAAAAAGGGCTGGTGGAGTGGTTCAAGGCGTAGGCCCTGAGTTCAAATCCCAGTACTGCAAAAAAAAATTCTCAAACTGTATAAACACATTCATATTTATTTTTAATGAATTATATATAAATCTATTTCGTACATTTTTAATCATGTGTTTTACAATCCATATTTTACTTATACATCATATTAATTGTCTGTCTCATCCACCTGAATATCAAGCCTCACAAAAACAGAAATTTGTGTTGTTTGTGTTTCCTATTGAATCTCCATGGTTGAGGACAGGTCCTTGCACAAAACTCTCAGAAATTGAATTCGTCACCTCTGGCCACATCTCATTAGCCAGAAGTTAGTAACATGACCCCACTGAATCTGCAATACACTCTGGGAAGTTCAGATGAGCAGAGAGTGGGTACTGAGCTTCAGCCATTGCTACCTTGTCTAGGATAGTACAATAAACAATATTGGTCTAACCTCATTTATCCAACCCATATGCTTAGTAGTAGCATGCCCAATACTAAGCTGCAGCATGCTACAACATCCTATTTTTGTCCTACATCATTCCCTCCAGACCCTCCATTTTCACTCATCTAGGAGGCTCTCTCACGCTAAGCCTGTGTTTGTCGTTTTTGTTCCTCACCCTAGCTACTACCTTCCAGTCAGAGGAGAGGTGGTGCTGGTAACCCAAGCCCAAGGAGCCAGCTCTCTTTCCTCTTTTGTGAGGGAAAGTACCATTTCCTTCTTTAAATAAAGGCAAATTCATTTCTCATTAGAAATTTGGCAGTTCCCCAAGCTCTCCCACAAAAGAATCTCTTTGCAATGCTCTGTGTGCTCCTCCCACCTTAGGACCTCCCCAAACTTGAAAATACTTCTATCTACTTCCTAGCTTAAAAATAACAGACTTGCCTAAGGCACACTGAACTTGAAATTCACCCGTGGGGCAGAGTATAGACATTAAGAAGACAAGGACTCTAAAAGTATAAAACATTCCAATACAAACACATGAAAAAAGAAGGAAAAATTCATATTCTCTGGACATATTTATGAATTTCAGAAATTCCAACTCACAAAAAGCAAGGAACTCTTCCCTAATATTACCCCACAGATATAAATTCTGTACCTGCAATACAATAGGAACATAATGCATTTCTTGTTCAATGATAATATGGGTCTCTATGTTTGATTCTATAAATATGTAATCTGGTTCATCTGGGAATAAACTTTACTGGTAAATATTATTCTGAAGTTCACAGATAAGAACACAGGGATTCCCAGAGGTAGAATAACTGGCCCAGGGCTGCAAAGAGAACTAGAATAAAACTGATAATGGGACCAGGTCTTTCTGGAAACAACATTTTTACTTTTTCCATGACATCCTGGCCAACATCATGACAGGCTTTGCTCAAAGGCAGTTAGCTCTGAATTGCTACAATTACTCAGAGTTGGCAGGACAGTCTAATGTCTTCATGCAGGATATGGAAAGGCCTGCATATCCTCTTCTTTGTCCCTTAGAAAAAGAGAGATGGATATGGTTACTTCTCATACAATCATGAGAAAAATACTGTCAATAATCAATATCTGCTTATCACAGAGATTAATAATAGTTATTATTATTAACTATTATACCACGGTCAACTTTGGTATACCTTTATACTTTCGTTCTTTTATCTCATTTAGTCCTTACCTTGATCTTCTAACAAATATTATCATCTTTATTTTTAAGTTGTATTTAAGTGTGCTACAGTCACACTTACCAAGATATCCACCCAGGAGCATCAATTCAGATTGGTTTGTGTTAGGAGGCAGAGATTTTAAACTTGATGACAGAAACTATCACACACAGACATCAACATATGCAGAGACAAACACACGGGCTTAAGTCTAGACACCCCTAACATTGAACCTTTGGAATCATTGAAGCAGACTTTGAAAAGAAAGCTCACTGCTTCAAATTCCCCATCTCACTTCTCAGGACCCCCAGAGCCTGGTATGGTAAGGAAGGAAAACCTGAAAAGTAGTAATTCAGCAGAACTTTCAAGTTGGCCCCAATCTGCTCCTGGACTAATCTCTAATTGTTAGGTCCCTGGCCTCCTTGGGGTGGAGAGAAAGTCCTGAGGCTATCATTGAAACCAGGTCCCCTGGCCCATAACTGCTTGCAAAATCCCCCTGCTTGCAAAACCACAGAAAACTTCCTGTTTTTCAACTAGCTGTACATATCGGGCTGTTCCACCTGGTGATCACTGACAAGCAGGGTCCAGTGATCTGGCTGTTCTCTGAAATAGATACCCTCCCTCCTTTGATGGATGGTCCTTCCTATGAAGCCCACAACCCAATCTACCCAGGCTGCTGCACTCTGAACCCAAGAGAGTCACCTCGGCAGTCTGTGCCCCAATAAACTCTTCTTTCTATATGTGGTGTGGTCTCTGTTCGGCAATTCCTTACATCTGGTGCTGAAACCTGTAATCTTTTACTGTAATACTATTTGGCCTCAATATAAATTTGATAATCAGTCCCAATGGCCTGAAAACAGCACCTTTGACTTCCATACCCTTACTGACCTAGATATCTTCTGCCACCACAATGGCAAATGGTCCAAGCTCCCATGTGTCCAAGCTTTTTTCTATCTTTGATCTCGACCCTCCCTTATTAAATCTTGCCACACCTTCCTAATTCTTCTCACCCGTGACAAACCCTCCTCAAGTCTGTGTCTCTCCTTCTCACTGACCCCCCCTTCAGAAGATTCCTCCCTTACTTGTGACCTCACCAACTCAGTCCACCCACCTCCCAGCTCCTCTGCTCACTGACCCTCCACCCCGACCTCTTCTTCTACCTCATCCTCCCTCTGCTCTGACCCTCCGCCTTCCTCATCCCCCACCAGATTGTCTAAACCCCCACCACTGTACTCCCCTTCCACAGTGGTCACTATTGACCCTGTGCCGTTGGCCCCCCTGAATCTACATCTCCCTTGACCCCTCCTACTCCCTCACCCTTCTCTTCTCCGCCAGCGTCTCACACGCATTCCACACCTCTTCCCTAACCCGGCCAGCCCATCTATACCCTCTCTGGGAGGTGGCGGGAGCTGATGGTATTATCAGGGTCCATATCCCCTTTTCCATTACTGATCTCTCACCAATAGAGAAAAGGCTTGGCTCCTTCTCTAATGATGTAGCCTCCTTCATTAAAGGATTTGATATCTAACCCAAGCATATGACATGACCTGGCATGACATATATGTCATCCTTTCCTCTACCCTACCTTAACCTTCAAGACAACTTCTCAGGGAGCATACAGATCGGATCCTGCCTCAACCTTCAGAGGGTCCCATTAACACTTTTGTTCAACCAGGAGACCTTGTCATCCTGAAAGTCCTTCGACCTGCTCCTCTGGGACCTTGGTGGACCAGACCACACCTGGCCATCCTCACAATGCCTACTGCTATCTAGCTCAATGGGATCCTCCAGTGGCAACATCTCTCAAGGACAAAACATTACCCACCAACCTCGGACTCTCCCACTGCACCTAAGGATGAGTACCTTTGCATACCACTGGGTCCCACACGTATATGTCTCTCTCGTAAGTATAGAGCCTACGCCTCTCATTTCCTTCAACTCCTGAGTAACTTCCTCATCCTTTCTGCCTTCCTATCTCCAGCTTCCAGGCTGCCCTTTCCCCTCCAGGGGTGCCCTATGCTTGGCAATTCAAGGTGTTTGCTACTGATAAAAACCCACATACTCTGCTTAACTCTACCTTTTGTCCAACTAATGGATGCCAATCTTCTATCTTCCTTACCTTTGATATTTCAAAGGCCTGCTGTGTCAATTGTGAAGTAGTCTGGAGTGACATACACAATTCACCTAAATACCTTTGTCTTATGTCTGACCAGACCACCCAGTACTGCAGGGATCCCAACTAGGGAGGTTGTCCTTACTGGAGTTACTGATATTACTGGGTATATGGTACCAGGTGGCTTGAGATACAGTATGGCACCCCAGGCCAATTACTAAAAAAAGTAGGATCTAGCACAGTCACATTTGAGATCAAGGATCCCTGGGATGATAAATGGCAACAAGGAGTACAGGTATGATTTATGTCAGAACTGGCTGGGACCCTCTGGGAAAAATAACCATAATTAGAACCTATGACCAGGCTCCCAGTACTTCTCTAGATGTTGTCATTGACATCATACAGGAAAGCTCATCAAAACTAGAAAAGGAGATTAAAACTCTTAAAGATTCAACTCTCCACCCAATCACTTGGTTCCAGATTCTAAAAGATTCCTTGTCTCTTATCCACAATCTCACCAATCAAACCTCTTATAAAGCAGACTGCTTCATCTGTGCCCCCTTACAAAAACCTCTTCTGTCATCAGTTCTCATATCAAATATAACCCTCAATAAAACCACTTGCACACTCTAGACCCCTCTCTCAGACTCCAATCAATCCCTCTTCATTCTCTAGGATTAACAGGACCTTGCTGGCACACCTCAAAGGAGGATACCTCCTCTCCACTACCCTGCTCCTCTAATGTGACTATTGCCTCTAAGGAGTCCCTTGCTAGCCCATCTGGCACCGTGTTTTGGTGTCAATCCATGTTATATAGTTGGATAAATGTTAGTACCCTAGGTCCTTGCATCCTAGTCTTTGTGGTGCCACATCTAACTCTCTACACCCATGCTGAACTTGCTATTCTACTCCAACCCTCTCTCTCTCAACCTCTCCACTGTTCCCAGAGAGCAGCATTTATCCCTGTTTTAATTGGATGATTCCAATTAAATTCCAGCCTTGGGATTTTCCGGGGTTGCTCTGGGCCACAGCATCTCTCTCTCTCTCTCAACAACTGGGTGACCAACTAGCAGCCTCAATCAAAACATCTTCAGCAGCTTACGTCTGCTCCAAATCCAACTTTCCTCCCTTGCAGATTCACTCTCCAAAACAGACGAGCACTAAACCTGCTCACTGCAGAAAAGGGAGAAACATGTATGTTCTTCAGAGAGGAATGTTGCTAATATGTAACTCAGTCTGGACAGGTAGAAAAAAATATCAAAACGCTCCAAAAAAATCACTTCCAACATTAGGCAACAATACCCCAGCCCAACACAGGCTCAACCCTTTGAGTTTTGGTCCCCAGTGCTAACATGGATAATACCCCTACTGGGACCTCTAGAAGCCATCTTCTCTCTGCTCCTTATTATCCCTTGCCTTTTCAAATGCCTCCAGGATCACTTGGGAGAGCTCAGCAGACACTTTTCACCAGATGCTACTACAACTGTCTCTGACCTACCAACAACTGGCCTTATCTTCAAATGAGGCCTAAGGGAAAATGCCCGCCTCCAATCCCCAGGGATCTCATACATTCCAGCCGGACCCTCCCTGATGCCCTCACTCAGCAGGAAGCAGCCATATCAATCGGCGTGCATATTACCAACAAAACACTGGAATGTTAAGTCTCTGGCCTCCTTGGGGCAGGCAGAAAGTCCCAAGGCTATCATTGAAACCAGGTCCCCTGGCCCATAACTGCTTGCAAAATCCCCCTGCTTGCAAAACCACAGAAAACTTCCTGTTTTTCAACTAGCTGTACATATCAGGCTGTTCTACCTCCTGATCACTGACAAACAGGGTCCAGTGATCTGGCTGTTCTCTGAAACAGACACCCTCCCTCCTTTGATGGGTGGTCCTTCCTATGAAGCCCACAACCCAATCTACCCAGGCTGCTGCACTCTGAACCCAAGAGAGTCACCTCGGCAGTCTGTGCCCCAATAAACTCTTCTTTTCTACATGTGGTATGGTCTCTGTTCTGCAGTTCCTTACATCAGTGTGCATAGCTTCTTGTGCAGCCATTTTCTTATTAATGCCCCCTTTTCTTCCCTCTTCCATTTGTTCTGCTGGTTTTCCAGTGGAGGAATATGAAAAGGAATTAACATAGCTGAGCATCTATTGCTACCTGAAACTTCACCTATTACCTCATTTAAAAGTCTTTGAGAAATAGGTATGATTGTTCTCATCTTCAGAAGAAGGAACTGTGACTCCTAGAAGCAATTTCACAGAGATTACCTATGTAGTAAATGTCAGAGGAGGAAGAGACCTTTGGAAAATGTGAGGCTGGGGCCTTATACTTTGTAGAAGTGGTTAGTTTTCTTACACAAATAAAAATGAAATGACTAAAGTCATAGCAGCACTATTTAAAGTTTTGACTTGAAGTTTTGCATCATACTCTCACAAAACTCCCCAAGATAGTTCCTGTGATTTAGAAAATAGCGAGGATGGGAATCAAGTTACTGAAGTCACAAAATAAATATCATGGGACAGGAATGTTGCAGAACCAGAATTCAAACTAAGGCAGGCTGAATCCAGCACCCAGCCTCTTACATATTGTAATATTTCCCCCCCAGGGTTACCTGTGTGAGGCAGGTAAGTAGGACAAAGAGTCTAGCTCAAACCAACTTTCACCTATACTGTCCCAAGACATTGAAGGAGCCATTTTTCTGGAGAAAAAAACAATTTTATCCTACAAAATGTATTTCTGTCCATATCTGGATTTTGCATCTAAAATGCAACTGTTAATGGATATTGTTAGAACAAGGGTGTTAGCTATTCAGTAAGAAAGATTGTGCTAGAGCCACTAGGCTTGTCTTTATTGCAATAGCATTGCTATGTACACATGCATTATTGGTTTTAGCAAGTCAAGGGGTACTCTAGAACAGTTTGTCATCTAAATAACCTGTTTGCTCCACTTTTGCTATGTATTCTGCTGCATAGATCATACCCATACTATTTATAATTTTATTGATACTAAATTATACAATGAAAGTTCCATTTTAATCATGAAAACAATTTTCTTTCACTGTCACTCTGGAGAGATTATTTGCGACAATCCCAGGGAACATGTAAGAAAAAGATGCCTCTAAGAACAGAATTCTAAGAGAGGTCAGGTCTGGGACATGCAAAATGGATGGTAAATTTATTCAAGTAAATCTTTCCCAGAAAAGCTAAGCCAAAATCAGTACAGAGAAAGACAAAGACAAATGTAATGGATAAAAACATCATTCAAGTGCAAGACATGATAAGGCTAAGGAGATTCAGGAGTAGGGTTAACTAGATGACAATGAAGGTACTAGAAATAATCACAGCCATGCAAATGGGACAGGGAGAAGCTGAAAGGTGCAAAACAAAGACTGTTGAATCATGAGGCTTCTTTGGGAATTACAGAATTTAGTCTGTGCAACTGGTATGGTGAGAACACACTAGTAGGAAGTCAGGGACTTGTGCAGTTTGTCTCAAATTAGGTATGCCTGCCTGACAGTTGGAAGAATTCAGCATGTGCCTTCTGGAGAAAAATCTATTTTACCAACTTCTCAGAGTGACACATCCAAAAAAATAGAGATGGAAAAAAGTCTACTGTGGGAAGAGTAAGCAGGAGGAAAGAAGGAAAAGGGAAGATGAGTTTGATCAATTATGTGAGACCAAACATCCTTTCCCTCTTAGTTCAACAAAGGAGAACTTATTGTGCAAGGAGGATTCACAATCATAAGAAGATAAGGGCCTATCATTTTTATTAAACATATCTTTGACCTGAATAAGCCTCTTTTCAAGTTACAAGATCTAAGTTAATAATTACCAGAATAATGCAAAGCCCTCTCCGATTCAATCCTTGTATCAATGGCTTTGATGCTAAGAAACATCATTGGTTTAATTTAGTTTTAATTCTGCTCTGCTTACCTTATTTACACAAAAGACCTTAATGGTTATAAGCATTGCCCCTAGAGCAAAATTATCAGGATATAAGTCCCTACTTAGCCACTTAGAGAAAGTAATTCTTCCTTTCTAGAGAAAATAACTCTTCCTCTCTGAGCCCAAGTTTTCTCCTTTGTCAAACAAGGACATAAATATATCTATAAAAGAGCTGTGTCAATGATTAAGATGTATGATATAATATAGATAAAGCATTTCACATGGTATCTGCCATACTCAGCCTTGAATCAGTGATAAGATGTTTTCATAGTGTAAAGTCAGCTCTGAAAATACAAAAACTATGTCCTATGGCAGACAAAAAATACATACATAGCACTTTTAAGTTCAGAACTCTTCAATTCTTATGGCATTTAATTTTGACACCAACTCACCACATATGCTTCCTGTGAGTTTGGGTCTCTACAGGATGCCACTTTCCATAGGATGACAAATAGTCACAATCACAAAATGGCTGCAGCATCTTCCTAAACAGTTTGAAGTCATTCACATAAGACTGTGTGCGAAGATGAGCCATAAAGTTTCATTTACATATCACTCTATATCATATGAAATTTCAAAAAATATATATGTTAATTGCTTTTGTTCTCTTTCATTTTGTAGTGTCTGGTTTGTACAATTATTATGAATCTATACATGATTGCCTTTGGTAAATTGCAAAAATAAGTTGACTCAATTTGATATATACACGATATGCCATGACAATACCAAATAGAGCAGAAGTGGACACTCGGTAGCAACAGAAATGGTGTGATTTTGCTGTGGGGATACAAAACCACATTTGATTCTGAGCTTCTCAGTAGCCAGAAATAAAACATCCCCCAATTCATTGTGTGATTCTCATTTCCAGAAATTAAAATGATACTAGTATTAAGGGTTTTTTTCCTAAAAGCAATTTCATACACAGGAATTTCTCTAGGAGGTAAATGGATATAATGGATAACTGGAGGCGTGATTGGTAGATTTGACTCTCAGCAGCTGATTTTTGGCATGTGTGAAATATTTGATAACTTGAACGGATGAGACACAGAAATCTACCTCTGTGATGTTTCTGGTACCAAGTAAGTTGTTGTGTAATCTTAGAGCGTTAATATACAGCACTATGAGTAAAACAAAGATTCATCCTAAGAGGGGAAAAATGCACAGAAAGGTAAATGAAACTTAGAAGGAGACACCAACGACGACCATGAAAAAATGCATCCTTGATCCCAAAAGAGCTACTGGCAGCTCAGAACCACATGGCAACTGTGTTTCGAGTTTGAATCTGTTCAGGTCTCCATCAGGTATCTGATACAGGTCCTTGGAAGATCCAGGTAAAATGTGAAAATACAGCTTAAACCCCCACCATCATAAACACAGCTAATCACAGAACAATAAACACCATATGATGACATTGGTGTAAAATAGTTTAAAACTCAGCACCTGCCTCTTCATAAGAAGAGACTGAATACTGGGCTTCAGCTGTATAATAATGTCATTTTATTAACCAAAACGTGTAAAGCAAACATGAAATGTTAATTCCTGTTAATTGTAAATGACAGGTGCACAGATGGTTGTTAAATTATTCTCTATTTGCTTCTGTATCTTTCTATTTTTGCCTTTTCAAAGAATCAAAACATACCTGTTTGACTCACTCTGAGAACCAAACACCAACTGCTCTGGGACCCTTGTTATAGAAACCCAAGATGGGGAGCTGTTCCTCTACCTGCTGCAGACTAGGTCACCTTAGGGTTCAGTGACATCTCCTGAGGGAATTCTCCGAGTCTAAAGAGGGGGAGGCACACCATAGGTGTTGGAGTTTTATGGGTCTGGATCTGACTCTCTGTTGAGAAGCCTAGAAATATTTCTGGGCAATTTTGAAGTAGCCTGAGCTCCTGTTGTGACTGTACCTTCCACCATTGCACTCTCTGGAAGATTTCATTTATAAATCTATAAAATAACAGGTAAGGATTATTTCAACCTATGGGTTGACACTTGGCAAACCCTTAGTAAAATCTTCAAGGTAGTAATTCTTGACAATACCTAGATTTCCCTGACTCTGTATCCAAACTGTTTCATCAGGTAGATGTACATGATGAGAAACTAAAATCCTTTGATTATCATGAACGTTTTCGAAGATAAAACTGGCTTGCAGGACAGGCGTTTCCAGTTTGAAAACCTAAGGTGTGTATCCACCAATAACATGAATGTGTTCAGGCAAGCATGCCATTTCCTCCTGGGGAAGTATCACTGTCTCCATCATCAAATTTACTAAGCTGACTAACTTCTCCTCTTTTCCAAGCATACATGATCACCTCTAGGAAGCTCCACTTTCTCCTACCAGCATACAGATTTGACTGGAGCACCTGTAAACGTCATCTGCATCTTCTTCATATTTATCAGATATCCTATGTTTTCTGTTGGCAAGGAATATGTGAGAGAAGATAAACATTTTCATTTAACAAAATCAATGAATTTCCCAAAATTAACATCATATGATGTGTATGTTAATTTTATGACATTACCTTCCAACTTTATATAAGGTTAAAGGAAATCTACATCTCATAATAGGTTGAATAGATGTAGTTACAGAAACCTTTGCCTGCTGACACTCCTATCTAATAGAACTAGTTATAATCTTGGTCCTCCAGTGACTATAGCTGATGGGCCCAGGGATGGCCAGCTGACAAAAAAAAATAGCCCATGCTTAGATTGACTCCTGGACTAAGGCCAGAACTAACAGTAGTAGTAGTTAGCCTTTCTTTATGGTTCCATATGTACTGTGTACTAGTCTAAGCTTTTCCTATACATTAACCACTTTACTGTAATAGTAGTCCAATGGTAGCAGAATCCTAATTATCCCAATGTGACTATAAGGAAAGAGAGATTCTGAGAATTTGGTAACTTTCTTAACGTCATAGATTTATTAAATGTTTGAATGAGAATTTTATCTGAGGTCTGTGCAATTCCAAAGTGAAATCTTAGGGCCTGATGTAAAAAAGATGAGTCTTGACAAAATTTTTATGCTTTCACAATTATGGAATTGGTTGACATGGAGAGAATTAGCCATTTCAATGGAGTCATAGCTGAGAGGCTGCCTTGAGGTAAAGGTAAATCCAGTGAGGCCATGGGGAATAGGAAAATACTGTAAATCCAGGCAAGCAAAGATAGACTGAGGCAGAGTGGAGAAGTGAGAACCTGTTCAGGAAGAAGAGCATTGAATTCCTCTAGCTGAGGATCCTAGGGATGTTTCAAGAAAGACTTTCTGAGCACTGATCTTCATGAGAATCTGGCCTTGACTTTACCAAAGATTGCTGAGTGTCTTAAAATACATATGCACATCTGTATCTATGTCTATATCTAAATGTATATCTTCCTATCCTTATTGTACATTTCCCCACTAAACAGCCCTCACATAGACCGAAAAGGCATAGAGCAAATGCATGCCTATTGATTGCATCTAATGTTCTCATGTCCTTATTTTACCATTAAGGAAGTTGAGGCTTAGAAAGATCAAATCAATTGCTGAAGATCATAATTCTACATATAGGTAAAACTTTGAAGTCTATTTTTGTGACTTCCAAAAATTCTTTGTAGTGGGTCAGTCAGGCATCATTGGTTGCTGTAAGATGGGAGAAAGATGGATGGTTTTGTCTCATACTGCAAATCAGGCCTGAAATCGATTCTTGAGAGACAATGGGTAACTATAGTGTATAATACTTTGCTCATTCCAGAGTAAGCCAGGCAGGTATGTGCAGGTGGTTTGTGCAGATGAAAGCACACACCTGTTTTTGTCTCTTAAAATGTGAAACATGGACCAGCCTAGTTATTTCTATGCATAAATGTATGTATGAACATATTTGTACAATGATATGGGAATATGTGTGTATGCTTTTTAAAAATCTCTAAGAGAAATTTGGTGATGAACTGAAGGAAAATCTATAGAAAAAAATTAAAATTTGCTGTCAGTTAGTGATTTGGCCTAAACCCATCTCCCTAAGGTTCTGTTTTTGTAGAATACATCAGCTCTGCATTTGTCAGGATCTGAGCCTAGATTAGACACAAGAATTGCTTATTTCTCTGACCTTGAGCTTTCCAGGACATGTTATCTTTTTGCTGAGATGTTTAATTGTAAAGAATCAGAAAAAATTTCTAGTGATCTCTCATGAGCATCTAACATGTTAAAACGTAGCAATATCACTAACATATGCAGGTCTTTGAAGGTCACAAAGTACTCCACTTCTCTAATTGTATTTGACCCATAAAACACATGTATCCAGGGGGTATTTTTAAATTTCAGAAAAGCTGAGACTCAGGAACTTCAAACTCTGTAGCCAATAGCAATCACTGCGCATGAGGTAAAAAGTGGAATTCTAAACCAGAACTCCTTCCTTCCAGGCCTGTATTCTTAAAATTAGCTCCCACCACCTCCAAAATTTTCTGTTATTTTACTTGCTCCCTCCAGTACACTCATCTGTTCCTCATTATTTTGAATTAGTTTCTGTCCAAGAGTTTTATTTTTCTTTTGCCAATATACAGCTTTGTGGACTTCTTAGTGAGGAAGTCTCTCTGTTACTTTGTCACTGTGGCCTCAAGACAAGCCTTCAGCCTTCATCCACTCCTCCTGAATGCTCCCTGGGAGCTTTGCCTAGTTCTGCAAGCCAGAGCAGTGTTCTTCAAACTTGAGTAATGCGCATATGCCACCTGCAAGAAAAACATTCTCATGGACCCCCCAGTGTTAACTAGATAATGCTATTATAATTTCACTTCAATATGCATACATATAAACTCATTATCCTCACCTTCTGCTCATAGTTGTTATACCCATATAAAACCTAAGAATATTTACAAAGTAATCATTAACAAAACACAAAACCATTATAACCAAAATGAACAAATCCACATGCTGGTTAATATCATTTTGCTGAAACAACAAGTACTATTTGATATGTGAATAGTTATAACAGCTTTGGCAAAGTGTGTGAATGAGTATGTGCATGTATGAATTATCTGTGTGTGTGTGTTCCATCTTTATCATTTTGGTGTGGATTAATAATTTGATTCTTCCAACATTTTTCTCTATTAGTCTTAGTACTATGAGTTTGATTCTACAACATTTGCCTCTTTTCAGCTTACTATTATGAGTAGTGATGTCATTTGGTTTTTATTTGAAATAAATGTACTATCTTCATATTAAATTTGACTTTGGTTCTTTTTCCGTAATTAAAGCTATGCTACTGATGACAACACAATAGAAAGCACGTAAACATGAGGAAAGAAATTTCTTGGCAGTGTCTAGTTACGGGGTAATCCTTCAAGCTATCTAGAATAGACTGAAGCTAGTTTTAAAGATTGTCTTCAAATATCACAAAAATTTCAAACAATAATAATTCTTAGAGAACTCAAGAGTAACAGCTATATAAGAGCAAGAACAGATTCTTACAACCTACAACTTGTTAAGTGAGATGGAGACTGCTTGGGATATGTTCCAATGAATTATTATATGTTAATGTCCAAACTATCATTTCCTGAGAAGTAGAATAACATGTCTCATGTCATAAAGAGGACAGATATGGATGTAGGAAGAGAGCCAGTTTTCCTGGCTCTAAGAATATAGTACAAAGGAAGTGAGAATATCAGAAGTTAAGTATAGCTGCTGAACAGTGGTGGGGTGGGACCTGGCAGAAAAGGCTCTCCTGGGAACTCTTAGATTGCAAATGGGGCTACAGACCAGAGATTTGCAATAATTCCTTCAAAAGGGGCTTATGTCCCCCAGGGCTCAGTCATCCTCAGGTGTGACTATGGAGGGGCTTCATAGTGTGCACTCAACCATTTGTGCTCTACAGTCAGGGAGAAGAGGCAATGTTAGAACATTAAGGTCTTAAGGATTAGCTATAACCAAACAATGGGCTCGCCTCTTGTTGAGTCCAAAGCCAGTAAGTACAACCAGAAGATAAAAAATAAAGAAAGACTTATTACCTGCAGCAGGTAAGGCAAGCACTAGAGCTAATCCAAAGAAGTGCCCTCCTCAAAGAAAGAAAGCATGGGGATTTTTTTCAGGGAGCTGGGCACATTCCCAAGAATGTTCTGTTTAAGGTCATAGGTCAAGAAGGAAAGACACATTCCAAGGTATGGTTAACTCAAGGTAATGGTGCACGTGTTTGAAACATAAAAATAGCAGAGAGGAATGCTCCTGGGCCTATGCAGCTTTTATCATAAAGATGACAGTCAGTCTGGGTTTATTGATGCATCTCTATGGGCCCAGCAACTCAGAAGGCAGGGAAAGGAGGATTGTGGTGTAAGACTAGTCTTGGCAAAGGTAGCCAAGACTCTACCTGAAATACAAGAAAAGAAAAAGAAAAGAGACTGTGGGTCTGACTTAAGAGGTAGAGTACATGAGGACCTGAGTTCAATCCCCAGTACCACAAAAAAAATAAATAAATAAAAAGATGGTGGACAGGAATACTTCTGGACATATTCAATTGCTTTTTCCCAAACAGTTTTAGTTGACTGTAAAGGAAAACATATTTGAAGGTTAAGGTTAGTATTTAGGTTAAGGTTATGGTTAAGGTTTAGGGGTAGAGTTAGGGTTTGTCCTTAATGTCACTTGTCTCGCTTAGCTAGTTAACATAAAGATGACCTAGGTGTGCTGAGACTGCTAGATGTAAAAGCTGTGAAGAAAGCCTCCTGGTTTGTCTTGAGAAAAGATAAGCACAAAGCAGCCTGACTTGAGTCTCATTTTGATCAGCCAGAATTTCCAAAGTAAAAATCAAGAAGATCACACAGATTTCAGAATGCAGATCTCTGAAAATCCATGTCTTTAAAAAGCAAAGACTATGAATAATAAAATAAAAATAAAAAAAAAAAGCAAAGACTATACAGAGAACACAAAAAAGTTATCAAAAGTTACCTTTTCAGAACATGGGCTTGTAGCAATGAAAGGAATACATACATACATATATACGTGTGTACATATATATATATATACATGTGTGTGTGTCTACATATATATATTATATAAATATAATTTTTAGATGGCTTATTCTCAGTAAGAATGAAGATCTTTGTAGTATCTCCTTGGGCCCTAACCCTGTCACTGTCCTTCACCCTGCAGTATTCTTGAAAGCCAAAGCCTGGCCATGACAGTAGCTGTGAAGGCAGCAACCTGCCTATAAGCACAGGAGGAGCAGAACTGGTACTGGACCTTCCCAGAAGCCTACTCCAGAGAATTAGCACCATCCAATGGGTCTACAGCGTATAGAAGAATTCCTTTCTCAGACTTCACCTCCATTTGAGGTGAGTCAAAGCTAGTTCTGTGTTACCCATAATTAGCAATCACCATTAAAAGCCACAGCACCCACAGTGGCATTACCAGTCAGTACTAAGAAGGTTTTTTGACAAAAACACTTAAAATATAGTGGTTTAAAGCAATTCACATTGTCTTACAGTTCTGGAGGTTAAAGGTCTGAACTTGGTCTCACTGGACTGAAGTCAATGTGTTATTAACAAGGCTGCATTCCTTCACAGGCTCTAGAAAAGAAGCTGTTTTGCTACTCCCTGCTTCTATAGGCTACCTATGTGGCTTAGTTTATGGCCCCTTTCCCCCACTTTTAAAGACAACACTGTTGGGTCCCTTTGACCATTCATATATAGTCCCTTTTCCATCTGACTCTAACTCTGCCCCCACGTTGAATCCACCCTGATAACCCAGCATCATCTCCCTCTTGTAAGATCAGACAATTCCATTGGCAAACTCAGTTCTACCTTGCTTTGTATTATAAATTATCACCGTTTCCAGCAATGAAGATGTGCATATTTTTTGCAGGGCTATTCCTCTCATTATCATACTATATGACCAAGAATTCCATTCCTGGATATATACAATATAATTGAAACCATATGACCATAAAAATGTGTCCAAGAATGTGCATAGGGACATTACTTAGAATATCCATCCAAAAACAGAAATGACCCAAATGGTCATTGGCTGATGGATAAATAAAATGTGTTACATTCACAGAGTGCAATGTTATTTGTCCAAAAAGAAATGAAGTTTTGACATATGTTGCAACAAGGATGAACATTGAAAACCTTATGCTAATGAAAGAAGCCAGACATAAAAGGACAAATAGTGTATAATTCCATTTATCTGAAATATCCAAAATGGGCAAATCCATGGAAAGGAATGTAAACTATGTGTGGCCATGGACTAAGGGGAGTAAGAAATCGAGGATGATGGCTAACAGGTGTAGAGTTTCCTTTGAGGTAGTGAAAATATTCTAGAATTTGTGATGACTTACATGTAACTTTATGAACATATTAAAAATATATTAAATTGTGCACTCTAAAAAGATGGATTTTATGGTAAGTTATTTATATCTCCAACAAGATATAACAAAAATTAAGATTAAAACTTTTTTAAATGTAGATTTGGAACCAAAGGCAGAATGAGTAATGAAGACTGTGTAGGTGCTTGTGTGTATGATGAGTGTGTGTGTTTGGTGTTTGGGAAGGTGGCTTTCCCAAAGCATTTGTTCCTCAGGAGTCCAGCATAGAAACACAGTTTGTGAATAGTGGACATTGGGCTGATCATCATCTTATCTTTTCAACACTGTCTTCACCAAACCCTAAGTGATGTTTTCTTTATTCTACAGGAAGAAAGATCCAGCAGCTTTCCCAAGACCATACAACAAGTGGCACCTGGAATTTGAATCCAGCCATTTCTGCCCCAAAGCCTGTGCTGTTTCCATTATAACAAGAAGCTTCTGAGCAGTGCATAGTTGTCACCTCTCACCAGAATTTGATACCAATGCAACAACCACAAAAACAGCAGATGGTCTTGCCACTGAAAGAGCACTGCTTGCAGCCACATGTCATTGTAGTTTTGCCCATTGTGCACATTAACAGTAATGAAGCTAATTACAGGCAATTCTTTTCTGAGGCTAATCTAATACCTTTTATTTGGTGTGTACTTCCGTGAATACTATTCTAACTGAAGAGGGTTTCTGAGGCCTCTCAGACTATATAATGCTGTTGATAACTTTTTTCAACATTTCCTCTTTATTATCAATTAATATTTATGAGTGTCTAGAAGTTCACACTGCAGCATTGCATAAAGTGTGAGAACTGCTTTATGAAGTCACTTGTGTTGAAGGCACTGAATGTGTGTGCATGCATGTGACTCTCACATCTGAGTTTAATCTCTGCATATATTTGATTCCCTTTTCATTAACCCATGGGCAGAATTTTATACCGGTATGTGACCTGGGTCCTCAAACCCAAGCACGGAGATTTAATATCCATTTATTAAGTGGGCAGATCACCTGGGTGGATTGACTTTCTGACACTAGGCTACAGGAATGGTAGGCAATAAATGAATAGAGCAGTCTTCTGAGAGATTTCAAAGAGGTTGAAGTCTTTTCCAACCAGCAGTGAAAGAAACTTTCCCATCTTGAGTAAATAATGTTAAGGACACTATAGGCAGTCCTTCAAAGCCAGGGGAGATATACATTCTGTAATGACTTCTTCAGAAGTTCATAAATCATTAACCATACCTTGAGTTATGTGCTTGTGTTCCCAACAATCTGGGCCAAGTTGTCTTGATCCAACAGCCAACATTGATTTCCGGGAGGATGTGCTCATAAAATATATTTTTCCTTTCTGTTAACATATATTCATTATACAGGGGGGATTCATTCTGCATAGCCTTACATTGCACATTGGTTAGATCACCCTCACCATCTCTCCACTTAAAACACTTGAAAGAGGTTTCATCATTCTATTTCATATATGTATATGAAGCCCATCAACCACATTCCCTCACTTTTCATCTCTTCTATTCACTCTCCCCCCTCCTATGCTTATAAAATACTAATGATCTTATCATCCAAAATCCAACACCTTGGATAAGTAGTTGAAGTCCAGAAGGTTTTCAGATATGCTTGAGGGGCCCTATATTGAGTAACAGTAAAACCAGTGTAAGTCTATAAAACTGTTCACTAAACGTCATTGCGTGTCAGATGAGGGATGGCATCTGGGGGTATTGGCTAGCTTCCAGCACCTTTAAAGTGAAGTGGAATGATAATAAAGAAGTTAATTTCTATGATACAACACTACACAAGCTTGAGATTCAACTGTCTGAATTTAAGTCTCTTTTTTTCCACTTACTAGTTATACCTGAGTTTCCTGACCTAAATGGGGTGATCCCATGCATCTTAAAATTGTTGCATGAATTAATTAAAAGAATGCCTATGAAAAACATTAAAGTCCAGCATACTGTCAACAACATAAATATCACTCTCCTTATCATTGTTAGATGCACGGTGATAAAGTTAAACAAAGTTTGCAATTGACATTCAGATAGTCTATAGTCCAGACTTAGAAGACAAGATCGATTCAGAGGATAAGGAACAAGGAAGGTACAATAGACTGAATGCTGTTCTCCACAGACACCAGCTCCAACGGTATCAGTTCCTAATCCCTAGAACTTATAAAAGTCACTTTATTAAAAACCAGTGTCTTCACAGACATGATCAAGTTAGTCTCTGCAGCTGACATTATGCAGGTAATGCCCTAAATACAATCACAGGTATCCTTGAAAGAGAGAGGCAAAGGAAGATTCGACACTCAGACATAAAACAAAGAACTGTAAAGGTGGGGCATTTCATGATGCTGGCATTGGAGACTCTAACGTTGTGGCCACAAGACAGGAACGCTGAAGCCACCAGAAGCCAAAAGAAAAAGTAGAATTCCCACTACAGTCCCTGGAGGGAGTGCTATCTACTGACAGCTTGACTTGGGCCTACCCAGTGATACTAATTTTGGACTGATTCCAGCCTTTAAAATCATAAGAAAATAAAAATATGTTGTTTTAAACCAGCACATTTGTGGTATTTGTTACATTGGTCACTAAAAATTAATACAGGAGAATTCCTGGAAAAAGGGATTTTTGAATGCATACACAGGATGAGTATAATTAGCTGGGCAGATAGGAGAGGAGGGGTTTGGTATCCAAATGGAAAATATCTCACAAGGCTCTGAACTTACATTTTTATAAATCTGGAGTAAAAAATACTTATGGAAAGATTTCTGAAGAAAAGGTCAGAAAGGATCTAGGAGAAAGATCTCCAAAATTGTGTATGCTTATCTTGAGTTTGAAGATCACCCTAAAGCCACGGTGTTTGCACGTGCTTACTTAACACAAATTAGAGTGAGGAACAGCAGATTAAGTAAGAATAGAGACCTTGAAAACAAAGCAATACTCCTGGCCTTAGAATGGAGTATGAAGATGGGCAAACATATTCTTTGTAAATGTGCGACTAAACCAGATTGTTACTACTAGGAAGTGTTTAAGGAAACGGGGACTGTTTGAGTCTCAACAGCAACAGAAACAAAGCAACATCCCAGAGTGGCTTCGGCAATGCCAAGTTAATAAGAAATGTCTTTTGATCCTCAGGTAGACGAGTAAGACCTTCAGGCCAAGCACAGCCACATCATCTGATTAATCTGGAGAGAAAGAGGCGATACTTTCCCCAAAGTAGCTATTTGAATTTTAAATAGAAAAAAAATCTTTCTAGCTTCCTTTTAATTTTTAACTTCAATTTGATTAAGCAAAAGTAATATTTATATCATTAAAAAAAGTCACAAGAGGCTATCTCTATTATTTATTACCTTACTCTGCTAACCTGTATTTGGAATCTTACATGTGGCTTTTGACATTGTTGTGTTTGCTGCAAATTCAGTCCAAAAACTGTATTGATAATCTAGAAGTCATAATTTCTTTGTATTTAATAATAATCCATTTTTTCTTAAAATGACTTTTACTGGATGTAAAGATATATTATCAAAAATAGGAGTAGAGACACACATTTACAATTAGAATCATATCATAAATCAATGGACATTCATTTGCTATGTGGTTACTGTTCTCAATAAATAGCTTGACTCAAAAAAGTCTATGAATTGGGCATGACTGTTGAGAGTAAAGTAAGGAAAGGTCAGCAGCCATACTCCAAGCCCTGTACAATCATTTGATATATATCACCTCTGTATGTTCCTGTAGCCCTATACTACACTCATTATTTCATATTATAAGAATTTCAAGCCTAAAGAAACTTGTTAGTGACACACAGGAGCTGGAAGAGCTGTAATTCAAGTGTTCAAATTTGGGTATTGCATTTAAACTCTTAATCAGTGAAAGAGAGATAATCCTAGTTTTCTTGTGTTGAGAATTAATGGGAAGAAAATGTATGGAATCTCTAAAATTACCAGAATATAATACCTGGAAATCCTATTACTTCTAAAAGTCCAGTACACATCAGAATTCATGACAGAAAAGAATAATATTTTATCATCCCTCAGAACAAAAGAGCAACTTAAGATGTTTAATATAATTCATTATTTTAAATTTATTGAAAGTATTTAAACATAAACAAAAGTAAGATGAATTGTCTAATAGACTCACATATTTACTACCTATATTCAATAGTTATCAACAGTTTTTCATGGTTGCTTAATTGGTGTCTTATTTTATTTTATTAATGTAGTAAAGCACATCCAAGACTTACTTCATTTCATGGGTACACTCTTTAGCGTGCATCTCTAATAAACAGGCATAATCTCATATAATGCCTAATAAAATTATCATGAATTCCTCCGTATCAGCCCATACTCAAGGCCTAATAAAATTCCTTTGCTCATTTCCACAGTGCTTTTTATGGTTATTGTAGAAAATGCATCCACAAAACCAGAGAGAAATGTCTACTCATTGTGTTCAGCTGTTAGTCCTCCCCTATCTACTCCCCACAATCCACGGCTTTGTAAAAATTTGGATAAAGATTTCCTTAGAGCAATAAGACTTCTCAATTTACTTGGGAGATTCTAGTTTATGCTTTTCTTTTTTTCCAGAGCAAAATTTGTTAGTACCACTTTTCGCTCAAGAAAATATGATCATTAGAGTTCTGACCTTACCTCTTTGCCTACGTAGTGACATTCAACAGCTTTAAAATTTTCCTATTGCTCATGAATATTAGGTAGTTCTGGAGCTCTGATTAGATTAGGAGTCTACTTTCTTTGGCAAGAATACTTCACAGGTGGTCTTTTGCCCTTCATACTGCCTACAATAATGAGATGAGTCAAATTTAACGTTGTTAAAATTGACCACTGAGATGAGGTAGCAATTCTAATTCCTTCATTTTAAAGCTCCCTGTCAACCTTTCATTTAATCATTTCATCTTGAGTCAATTATTTTATTGTGTTTATCAAGTAGGAATTTTCTAATTCTATAATTTTGTATACATTTAACTTGAATTCTTCTTTGAAGAATTCAAAGTCTTTGCCAGAAAGACTTCCAGCGTTGTGCTCAAATACAAATCCACATAGTAAAGACCAGGCAAACTCACAATTTTTTAATCATTAAATTTCTAAATCAGCCAAGTGCTGGTGGCTCATACCTATAATGCTAGCTATTTGGAAGACTGAGATCAGGTGGATCATGGTTCAAAGCCAGTCTGTGCAAATAGTTGGCAAGACCCCATCTTGTTTGTTTGTTTAACTTTGCTTTGTTCTTTCATTTTTAGAGGGAGGGGGACAGGTGGTACTAGGGAAGTAAAATTTCTTTTATCACCCCATCGTTTTTTAACATGGAGAAGTTCATACTGAATTCATTGGGTTTACCCACCCAGCATCTCAATCAATTCTATCATTCTTCTGTTTAATGTTCAGTGTCCCATTTTCCATCATTGAGAATTCTTTCAGGTTGGATTTTTGGTCCCTATAAGACCAAAAGTGCCATATTTGAGGAATTTAAAAGTTCTTGAGTTTATATTTGTACTTCTTTTCTTTCATGTGGAAAATCTTGGTAAACAACAATATTAAGGTAATTACTTATGCATATCCTAAAATAAATTATTTTTATAGTAACAAGAACAATATTACTGTTAACAATTAAATAGGTGTGTACATTTAAACTTTTTTGCCATTCTACATGTTCTGGGATATATCTCAGTAAGTATGCAGAGTTAAAATGTAGTTTTCTAAAATAATATGAAATAACTATTTTTCTGTCATCAACTTTTTAAAGATAGATAAACATATTTTTTATTTAACAGATAAGAAAACTAAGAATCAGGCTGATAGGAACTAACTTAGTTCCACAGGCAGTAACATTCCATTATATTAATTGCCAATTTTCAAGGAACTTATTTATTTTTCACATTTCTGTTGTTACCACAATGTCTTGCTTTTATGTTTATTTTTCTTACATTCAGTATCAATATAAACAGTATTTTTATTTATATCACCATTGCTTTTCTTTTCTAAGAGAACTTTCTCTTCCCAAGGTCATCAGCACTTACCTATAATTTCTTCCTTATAAATTTTACTAAAATATATGCTAGAGGGAACAGATATTAAGTATTACACAATTATTTTGGATTTAAAAAGTGAGATAAGCACACACTTTAAAAACTACACCTATTAAGAAATAGATATAAATCATGATTTCTAAAATATACTAGTATATATTTAAAATTAACCTCATTAAAGTTCTTGGTTTATAAATATAACTTTATAAATGCAAGATGTTAAGAAACTTACTTGACTATGTACTATGATGTTCAGCTACGTATAAAGTACTAAATTATATACTTTCAAGTTTAAAGCACTTCTCCTAAGAGCTGAGTTCAACTGCAATAAAATTGTAAAAGTTATAGGTACATAAGTATATTATTTTCTTTTATATTACATTTTCCTTTATATTACAGATACATAACTATACACAAATAGTTGAGCAAAACAGAATATTGAGAATAATCCAACAGTTAATATCAATTGTACTATTCTGTAAGTACATACTATCTTATAGAAAATTTGTCCCAGTACTGGGGATAGAACCCAGGGCTTCAGGCAAGCTAGGCAAAGGCTCTACCACTGAGTTATGTCCCAAGCCCTCTGAAGCTTAATCTTGGTAAGTAGCTTGCTCAAATCATCTGGTAGAGCCAGGACTAATCTATTTTGGGATGCTTTGACTATAACTTACTCTCTCATTTTATGATTAAATATTATTTATTCACTGTATTTTAACTGTAACTTGGAAAATTATCAAGAAATAAAACTGTTTCTTTAGCCCCACTTTCTAGATTTTCTTTTACAATGGCATTATAAGAATGGGATGCAGTTCATAACATTAGAGCACTTTCATAGCTTAGGATAAGAACTTTACAGGAAAAAGTTCACTTTACATATAATTTGGTTTAGCTAGAAAATGCTTATAAAAAATTACAGCTTCAAAACCTTTTTTTTACTCTATATCATAGTGACTTCATATGCTGTGAAATGATTTTCTATAATCTTGACATTTTCTTCAGCTAGCCAGTTTTCCTGCTTTAGTTGGCTTATAAGAGCTTCCAAAGACTTCAGCCTTCCTAGGGTTTGTTGCTCCTGTAGCTCAAGAAGAGTAATCTTTGAATGCAGCTTAGAGACTTTTTGCCAAAGACGTTCCTTATTTATGTCTTGTCTGCAGTAAGAATGCTCAGTTTGTAAAACTTCTGCATCATGGTCTACATTCTCATATAAGGAATCTTCAATGTCTATGTCTTCCATTTCCATGGTTTCTTTTTGAGTTGGTATAAAATAATTAATTGCAGGTTTAGAATTTTCTGTAGGTACAAAAATGGCAATAACAGATTCGTTATTTGTGTTTAACTCTTCAACTGTGCTGAATAAGAATGGATTTTCCTGTGTTGACTTAATTTCAATGGAATTATTTGTAAAGTTTGGATTAGCAAGATGACTGGTAGTTATTTCAAGTACTTCTTGGGTTTCCAAAGACTGTTGAATATTTTCTGAATTTGAAGTTGTCAAAGTAATTGTTGTAGAATTTAGATTTTCAAAAGATGTATGAAAACCACCTATACCTAAATCTTGGTGAACTGATGTTTCGAAGTTAGAATCTGTTTCTCCGGTATCTTGTTTAACTAGATTAAGAGTTAATATGTTATTTTGTATGCTTTCTATTTTTGGACTTGGTGGCTTCACCATGGCAGATGAATCAAGCAATTCTGTGTGTTCAGGAAGTACACCTATGTTAACTGTATTTTTCTTTATTTCATCTGACGTAGATGATTCTTCAGACATAGCTTTTAAGTACTCTTCTCTCTCATCTCCCATTTTTTTGTTCTGGGATTTTTTTTTAGAAGGGTCTTTTCCCTGACAGTCTTCAGGCAAAGAAAATATTGTTGGAATTGCAGTTTGTTTTAAATAACGAATACCCCATCTGATGTCAAGAGAGTCAGGAGTAAAATGGTCACTACACAGGAACTAGTATTTACTGGGAACCCAAGAATCTCGTTTCATATTCTTTAGCCACTTTTCAAGTCTTTCTTTGTCATGTAGAGGAAATGGGTAAAAGCTCAACTTCCAGTCTTTATTGTTTTGTCCTCTGCGGTTCTTACAGCAAATCACAGCGCAATAGAGGGACATCACTTAGGTAAGGACCCGGGTGACCCCGGTTGGCTAGTGGTGCGGGCACCAACTAGCCATCATCAACTTGATAATAGTTTTATTTATTATAGTCTAGCTTGAGGTTTTAGAAATTGATTTATTTATTTCCTTTTTATTGACCATCCACTTCTAACACTAAACCTAGGTACCTTCTACGGCTCTAACCTGCCTCTCTGACCAATATCCTTCTTATGTCATCTGTTTTATCATAAATAAAGCCAATTTGAGAAGGTACAAGTGAAGCATTCAACTTCGATGACAGTTTGTCAGTGATCCATGGCCTCTTATCTGAGATGTCAGTGAGATGTGGTGATAGTAGACAGGTGTTTCAGTCCTGCTGGCCTTACATTCCTGCTAGCTGGCTAATTAGGAAAAATGTTTAATGTACTAGGAATCTTGGGGAGCCCATGCCCCGTTCAAGCAGTTCTCATTTGTCCCACAGGTTGGTTACTGGACTCCCAGGGTTTATAGTGTGAATTCGTATAGCTCCCAGAACATCATCTTCCTTTTGTTCCATTTATCTTTGCTGGAGTAGAAAAGCAAATTGCAAACCTTAAGATAATAAATAGTACCAACCTATAACCCTGGTTGGGAATAACCATCAATAATAACTTCAAGAAAGTGTATTTTGCCTGTTAACTTTTAGGGAAAAAGAAAGAGCTGTCAAATGAAAATTTCAGACAGAAACTATATCTTGGGTAAAACAGGATCCAGGAAAATGTAGTGGTCTAGAGTAAAGAGAATGGCAGATAGAAGACCTGGGATGTGATTTCATACTGAGTGTGTGACCTTTGGTAAGTTAAGGACCTTCAGTTTTCCGGTATTCAAATGCAGATAACAACATAAACTCTTCCATGGGAACTTGTTAGAATCTGTTGAAATAATGCATCCAATTAAACCTTTGAAATTATATATCTTTGGAGAAGTAAGTATGCCCTGTGGCTTCTAGCAAAATTATAATCTTTTGCTTATTATCATAAGCAAATCTTAGAAAGAGGCCTGGACTGTGATCATTCAATTTGTGCTTCCCTGCATAGCTGGGATGACAGTTTTATTTCTCTGTGCTCAGCAATTGGTTGAAATGGAGTCTTGTGAACTTTTTGGCTAGGCTGGCCTTGAACTACAATCCTTCTAATCTCCAACTTCCAAGTAGCTAGGATTTTAGGCTTAAGCAACCCATGCCTTGCTATAAGCTTTGTTCTTTTAAACCATTGAAATTTGGGGGTTTCATATCACAACACAAACTAGAATAACTTGACTAGTACCCAACTCTTTGTCGCATGATTAGAGTCCAAACAAATAAAATGATCTTTAACTCAAGGAACTTCTATTCTTGAGAAGAAAGCTGGACACACATGGAAAATACTGAACATTTAGCATGAATCCAAAAATGTTTGTTTCTTCACCCCATCCCCAAGCTTCAACTACCCCTAGAAATTTGCATCTAGTTATATAGCATGACTCTATTAAAATGAGAAAATTTTCAACTAGTGACTGTATTTATTTGAATCCTATATGTCTGGTATCTTATACCAGAAATGAAGGACGTAGCAATGAATGATCCCAGCAGTAATGAGAGACAGATGTAGACAATAAATTTTTTTAAAAATAGACAATGTAATTAGTTTAATGTGTCAGACTTGGAGTAGCTCTTTGGGACTGTGAGAAAATGCATTGAGGAGATGACAGGAAGGGGAGAAGATAGACCATAGATGGCTGTAATAAAAAGAAGTAAGGTATTCCCAATCAGAGCACTGAGAGCATTTTATAATCCTTGTAGGAAGCATGTAATATGCCCATAATAAATGATAGCATGTACTAAATTATTACTGTTGACAAGCTCTGTTCTAAATACCTTGCATGTGTTTACTCATGTAATCTGCAAGACAACTCTACGAGCTAAAAAGCTGAGCTTCCCTCTTTCTTCTTCCCATTTTACAGATAATAAAATGAAGCCAAGAAAAATGAATCAAGCAGGGCACTGGTGGCTTACTTCTGTAATCCTAACTATTCAGGTGGCAGAGATCAAGAGGACTGTGGTTTGAAGCCAACCTGTGCAAATAGTTCATAAGACCTATCTCGATAAAAACCAATCACATAAAAGGGCTGCTGGGGTGGTTCAAGGTGTAGGCTTTGAGTTCAAATCCCCATACAGTTAAAAAGAAAAAGATTAGTTAATTTTCCCAAAGTCACACAGTCGATGATTGGCCATGACAGGAAGTTTGATTTACAACTAGAATTCATAATAGAGATAATGTATTTCACATACAAAAATTAGCCTCTGCCATTCAAAAGGCCACGAATGTCAAGTTCTTATAACCTAGGAAATGGCTCTGATTCTCATATCAGGGCATGAAAACGGTGAATAAATACTTCAGTCAAAAATAATGAAAAGGAATACATTATACAGCACTCTTGCATAAACTTGTAGCTGTTGACTGTTGCATTAATTTGCTAGGGCTGCCTAAGCAAAGTACTATGGACTTATTGCTTCAACAAACCGAAATTTAATTTTTCACAGTTCTGGAAACTAGGAAGTTGACATTAAGATGTCAACAAGTGAACTCATTCTGAGGGCTGAGGGGAGGATCTTCCTGGCTTTCAGATGGCCCTCTTCTCCCTGTGTTTTCAATCATCTTTCCTGCATACATTTCTGTGTCCAGATTTCCTCTCTCAAGGATACCACACATAAAGAAAGAACAAAGACTCACCCTGATGAACTCACTTTAACAATATTACCTTTTTAAAGACCCCATCTCCAAATACAGTCACAATCTGAGGTACTGGAGGTTAGTACTTCAACACTTGTTGTTACTGACTATTTAATAAAGATAAATGCCCTAAACTCTAGAATCCATGTACATGTTATATCACCTAGTGAAACAGAATTTGTATTTGTAATTAAGGTAAGACTGTAGAGATGGAATTATTCTGGGTTATCAGTGGAAAAAAACGTAAACAAAGTGTCCTTCTAAGAAAAGGGAGGAGGATACTGGAGTCAATGTCAAAGAAGAAATAATGACAAAAGCACACGTTGAGTTGGAAAGAGATTTGAAGATGTAAACTTCTGACTTTCAGATGGCCAAGAACCAAAGGAAAAAAATAGACCCTGGAATCTGGAAATGGTAAAGAATGGTTCATCCCCAGAGATCTCTATGGGAACATGGCTGAAGTCACATCTTGATACAGATCCATTGCAGATGACTGACCTCCAGAATTATCAGAAAATACATGTGTGTTGTTACAAGCCACAGTTTTTACAACAGCTGTAGAAAACTCGTATACCAAGCTAAGCTGTCAAAGCCACGGCCAGCAGTTGGCCCTGCTTTCTGCAAAACTATAGCAGGAGAACAAATGCAATAGACTCTTGGACTGTTCAGGGAAGAAAAATAGCCAGGGTTCTCTCTGAGTTGCAGTCTCCCTTCCTCACAGAAAAGTAAGTGGTATATAAATAAACTAACTGATTCAGAAGCTTGTCTAAATTCCAAAGAACTCTGGTAAAGAGATATCAAACTGTCAATGACTACAGGGCACTCAGGAGAGGAGGCCAGTGCAGGGCTGAACACTCACAATGAGTTACAACTACCAAAAGCTGAAGAGGAGGAGATTGGCTATATACTTGCAATTAGACAGAAGAAAGACAGAGGGAGGGAAGAGAAATTATTTCAGTAAAATCAGGAAGTTTGTGTTGATACAATTTGGGGGAAGACAATAATGGTAATCATGGCTTATCATGGATTCTCATGTGTGCTTGACTAAAGTCTTCATGTATGTGCTAACCTGAGTGTTTCACCATCAAGTTCTTGCCTTGCTGTGTGGCCACTTCCTCACTGGAACACAGAGAGAAGTTGAGAGATGATGAAGCCATATACTAAGCTAGAGATAAGTTTGTGAGGCAATAGTGTCTCAAAAAGATCACTAACATGAACACAAGTTAATCATTGGAGGAGAAGTGAGTTTTCTTTGAGGACACACAGAAGAGGACCTGCTGATTTCCTCAATGTATGGTGAAGGGATGTCTCATTCATTGATGTCTGCTTACGTCTTTCTTGTAAGCTGAATGACACCTCTTTTGTACTCTTTCCACATCTACCAGCTCTGCCCTGAATTCTACTTTTGGATTCTCTGCTGACTGATGCTGTGTATAACCTTCAAAAAGCTAATTAAACCCCATATCTCAATTTCCTTGATTGTCTTAAATAGCAGTTAATTGATCAGAGGTTTCTAGAGATTAAAGAAAACTACCCATTAGTCACAAGGAAAAGACTCTGTGATTAGTCTGATGGCAGGAGGCTTTCTAAATTCAAGTCCCTGACAGTCTTCCTGTCAGGCGCCAAACCAGGCCTATTGCCTTAGCAGACCTGTCCAACTCCTGATTTATGCTGACAGCCCTAAGTGGGAGGCAGGTTGAACAGGGAGGTTTCCCTTGTGTGTCACTTAAAATACAAGGTTTCTATTTTCATGACTCATTATTTCACCACTGAAATTTGACTCAAGGAAAAATACATCCCTTCCTTCCTGGCTTCCCTGACTCTTTTTCTTCTTCTCTTAAAATCTTCTTCCTTACATCATTCCAGGACTTATCAGATTTATGAGGTCCTATAGAATATATGTCATGGATTATTCTAAAGGGAAAATCCCTAGACTCCCGAGACTGATGGATTATATCATAGCAAAGAGAAGACCAGGATGAGACACAAGCTTTCTTAAAAATTACCCACAAAATAGGATTTACCAAAAATTGGCCACCAGTCCTGGTTTGAGAAGTTGGTATCAAGTAAAAATCAAGTTTTGGGCTGATTAATCTATCCCTGCTATACCTTCCTCTTTCCCTCCATGGGGGTGAGTAATCATTGGCCATCACCTGATAAGCTTGATCTTGATCTCTCATTTTGTGTGCTTTTATTTCAGTTTACTTAATTCTCCTGAAAAGCATTAACCTCTTGATAAGCCCATGACGTAAGCATAATTATCCTTGTTTTGCATTTGAGAAGATAAGTCACTAAGAGTCGTAGTACTGATGAGTAGATTTTGAAACCATTTCTGTTGATACTTAAGTCTCCCTCTTTCCACCACATCAACTTCCCTCCAAATCACTGTGTGGAGTCTGAGCTGGAAGTTTGCCAGAAGCTTCGAAAAAGATAATTACCCAAAAAAAGAAGAAATGGATAACGTTAAGCCATACTTATATAAAATTCCAGATTATTCTCAGATCATCCCTATGACCAAGACACCTATCTTTCCATCTTGGGTTGGAGGAAGCTGAGGCTCAGAGAATTTCAATCATTCATAGGCACCAGAGGTAAAGGCTATGACTGGGATTTTACCATACTCCTAAACCTTTACCGCCCCCCCCAACTTTCTTAGTTTCATAACTCTTACACAGCCAAGTCACCCAACGAGATTTTTTTCCATTATTTCAACCTGTACAATCCAACCATTCTAAGTGTAAGACTCTGATTCTTTGCTTCTGTGAGAAGTTCTTCATATCCACCTATATCCCTGAGAAAGTGCATAAAGTCTCAGTCTGGATCCTGTGGTCCTGTGACATTGTAACCAAGTCCAGACAGCTCAGTGTCCAACTCTTATTCTAAATCAAGCATGGTTTGTGAGATTTTTTTTCAATTTTCCAGCCCCTTCTACATTAAATCCATTTGCTCAATGTTCAACTGTATCCAGACACTGGCACTACAACCACTTTTACCAAGAAACTATTATTCTTTTGTTAATGAATAACTATTATTCCTTTGCTAATCTCTCTGCTTCTAGTCTTTTCTCATCTGGTAGTCAATACCAGTTGCTGATCTAAAACCTAACTCCCCTTGTTTCTTCCTTTATAACCGGGTCCTAATTTGTTTGAATCACTAGCATGTATATAAGAAAAAGAAACACTATAAAAGCAAAAACACCTCCCATTTCCTGCCTTCTCTACTGCTGCTGAAATTAGGTAGATATTTGATGCTATTTAACCAATGAGACAATAAGTTGTGATCTCCTACTTATTTCTAGGAACACTTTCTTTCCCAGCAATAGGCACTTCTTTTTTGCCTTTTCTCCTTCTTACTGATTGGAGTACTAGATTAATACCAGTGGACCAAATAGCTTCCTTGCAACTTCAGTGATAACAGTTACATGCTGAATATGGTGAAGGAGAAACCTACAAGAGTCTGGACCTTTCATGACTTCATTGAGCAACTGCACAAGTCTTGCACTAATTAGGAAACCCAAGTTGAATTTGCCCTTGGCATTTAAAATTAGAAAAAGGGATAATAGATAGAAGAAATTCTGTGGTCTTATGATCTCAGCATTAACCTGTAAGAAAGCTTCATATTTTAACAAATTAACTTTCTGTCACACTCATCATTAAAATTGTAGGTGATAAGGATTTAAATTGGCTTGCATATTACTAAATTAGCTAAAGTGATTTGGTCTGTCATAATGATAATTTTGTTATCTGTTCACTTGGCCAGGCTGAACTACATTTCCCAGGTTGCCTTTCTTATTTTTTTCCAGTTAGTATGGGCCACAAGGAAGATTCTTGGGAGATTTTCAAGGGTGGAAAAGGGGCTGTTTTATAGCTTATAAGGTGACAGCTGGGTGTGCATTTCTCTATCTTCCCTCAAATCCCTTCTTCAGTTTCTCTAACCTCCTGGTCAGGTATGTGTTTAGCTCTGTGATGAATTCTCCCAGCTTCTGTAATACTACCTTGCTACCATCAGGATAGAAGATAGTAAGAATAGACATAAGTGTCAGTGCATACTGGAAGGGTTCCATTACACCATTGCAGGTTCTATCCTGCTCATGATCTCTCTTCTCACATGCTTTCCTGTGGATTTCAGGCTCCAGCCTCACATGCAAGGACAGTCTCACATGTTAATAGTACCTAGTAAAGGGATTCACTATAACATACCCACACATGCACACACAGTACTTTGACAGTATTCACTTCTCCATTACTTCCTCTTATCCCTGTTCTGCTTTTCCCTCCACTTACCCAGTAGTCCCCTCTGTTTTCATGACCTTGTTTTAGTTTCCACAACTGAGAGAAAACGTGATATTTGTCTTTGTGGAAGTAACTTATTTCACTTAACATGATGATTTTTACTTCCGCTCATTTTGCAGCAAAAGACATAATTTCATTCTTCTTCATTGCTGAGTAAATCTCCATTGTATAGATATTCAACATTTTCTTTATCCATTCATCCATTGATGAGCACCTGATTCCATAATTTGGCTATTGTGAACAGTTTTGTGATAAAAATGAATATACAGTTATCTGTGTAGTAAGCTGAATTTGATTCTTTTGGCTATATACCCAGAAACGGTATGATGGAATCAAAAGTAGTTCTATATTTAACTTTTTGAGGAACCTTCAAACCAATATCCATAATAGGTAAACTAATTTACATTCCATCCAGCAATGAATAAAAGTTGCTTTTCCACTGACTACTTCACCAGTCTTTCTTTTATTTGTTTTCTTAATAATAGCAATTTTGACTGATGTGAGGTAGAATAGTAATGTAATCTTCATATCATTTCCCTGATGTTTGAGGATGTTGAACATTTTTTCATGTATTAGTTAGCTATTTATACTTCCTCATTTGAAAAGTATCAGTTCAATTCAGTCGCCCAGTTATTGATTGGATTAATGACCAACTCCATAATCATAGAAAGTCAGTTCCCTATAGCATATCCTGATTATCTGTCTATTATAAATCAATCTATCTATGTATATATCTAGCTATCTAACCATCTATCCAGCTTTTTAGCCTCAGGATTGAACTATGGCTGATGTAATCATTATTAAATTGCAGTTAATAATGAATATAGTAACATTTAGTAAGACACCTGTGATTCTAGAAACCATTTTGAGTGACTTGCACCCATTCTACTTCATGATAGCTCCTATACATCCAGCAGTGTCATTTTCCCTGTTTTTTTGGCACGGAACTGGAAGCACAGAGGGGTACCATAACTATCCCAAGAAACACAGGTAACAAGCATCAAGACTGGATTCAAACATGGAAAGACAAACTCCAGAGATCAAAGGTTAACTACTATCCATAATCGAGCTCATGTAAAATTAACTGATAGAGCCCATCTTTCAACAAAACCAGACTAGATGCTCATAACAGAAGAAACCATTGATGAAATTTAGATTTTGTCAGAGGCAAAGAGGAGAGACAAGTCAATTGGCATGTCAGTCTCACAGGTATGTCATATAATATATAACAATATATATTTTAAATATGTAGTAATAAAAATCTGAAGGTTGATCCAATTCCTCTAGGCTGTTTTAGAAAGATCAGACACATACCCCTAGCTTAGGTGTAGTATTGTGCTAAATTACCAAACATGTGCCACCATTTTGTTTATATGTCTTACAAACTTCATGGCAATGGTTACTGAAATGGAGAACTATGACTCCTATCCACGGGTAGGTGGACAAACTAAAACTGAAGAGTCTATAAAGTCCAGCCAGAAAGACATGGTGGAGAATTGAATATGTTCCTGAATCAGAGCAACAGTCTAATACAGTTTTGTTATTACCTAATCTTCAAACATCTTTTATATAAGTTTTTAAGGTTGTTAATCTCATCCCTTTGATAAGCTTTCTGTTTCCTTAGAAAGCATGCATGTCACACAAAGAGAATAGTGTGGTGAGGAAGATATAGCTGTGGGCCAGGAGTCAGGAGCACAGAGTCCACTTCTTTCATCTCTGATTCCCAGGGTGAACTTGGGCAAATTGCTTAAATTATCCGGGCTTTCTATACCTCACTTTCTGAGGTGTAGAACCTTAACCTGTGCCACGAGCAGGGTGAAGGAAAGGAAGATGAGACTTGTGGATTTCAGACTCAGTGAGAAGAAAATACCTCAGGAAAAAAAATTGCCATGCACATACAAAATGCAACTTACTGTTAATTCTGAAAAAGAAGAGTGAAGTTTCCACTGATATTATACACAAAGGAACAAACTGGAAGATTCCTGACCCAATTCAGAATTCTTCTCGCTTCCAGATTTACCTTTTAGCTAAAATGTGATTGATATGAGTTGCTTTGTACAATAACCTAATCACAAAAACAAGAGAACTGAAATCTCTCATTCCTCACTTGGGAGTTAAGAAATGTGTAGGTCAAATTGTACTTTTAGATTTGAGCTACCGTAAACAGATGGCAAAGACGTAGCTATTGTTTCATCTCAGTATACACTTGCTTAACACCTACAGCAAGGTAAACATTACATTACCAGAGGCAGTATAAGACAGAAGCCTGGGGCCTGGCTCCTCCAAGAGTGGTCCATGGATCAGTAGCTATGTATCATCTAGGAGCTGGGTAGGAATTCAGAATCTCAGTCCCCACTCTAGACCTACTGAATCAAAATATTCATTTTGACATGGTATTCAGGTAATTTGAGCACTGACTTAAAAATATAGACCTGAAGTCAAACAAATCTCAGATCAATTTGCAGTCTGGCCACTTACTCATTATGTGATCTTAGGAACACACTAAACTTCACAAACCTTAGTTTACTTGTCTAAAACCTTTATATAATACTGCCTCTTAGCTTGTTTGGAAGATTAAAGTGAGTTCTGCATTGCCCCGTGCCTAGCATCAAGCAACCTTTAATTAATGATCATTGATCTATCATTCTAGTTTATTACTAATATTAATATATAGACTGTGATAAAGACTAACTGTCTTTATACAAATAAGTATATCAATCTACCACATGAGCCATAAGTCATTTTTGTTCTAGATTCTTCTGCCAGATGTCCGTGGCTTTCCAAATATGAGATATTGTCTTTCCCTGTAGGCACTAGCAACAGAGAAGTCACAAAGATAAAACCATAGTCTTATCTACCCAACACGTGCACAGAAACAACTGTCAGATGGAAACATGAATGATGAAAGTGTTCTGGTTTTGTTTTTCTTCTTATTCTCTATTCAAAAGCCCATGACTTTGATGAAGAAAATGACTATACATCTTAATCTCAAAGATCACCAAATAGAGTATTTAACTAGATCCCAAGTCAGAGCAGGAGCCTCAGGTTTATTAGATATTAGTCAAAATAGAAACAAACTAAAACTAGAGAATAAGGACCTACTGGACTGAAACATGAGCTACTAAGTAGACAAAGAGCACTGAATTGACAAGAATTAGTTGGAAAGGAAATTTGTGAAAGAATGTCTCCTACATTGTTTTCCTCCTAAATCACCCTTTTCCTTAGGTTTTTAAGCTGTCTCTTCCCTCTATCAGATCTCTAACTTGTGGATTTCTTAGGGCTCCATTTTCTAACCTTTTATTACCTCTCCCAATGCTCTTTTGTTAGGTGATTTTATGTGGACACTTTCCTTAAAATACCATCAATAGAGACAGCTTTCAAATTTGCCTTTCTAGCCTGGACTTTTCCTCAAGTCCCAGGCTTATGACTGCAGCTGCCTTCTCAACTTTTCTACTTAAAATCCAGGGGAATTTAAAACTCAACTTAGCCTTAAAAAGAGCACGTGTTTCTGAGTCACTCTTGTCCTCACCAAAATCTACCCTCTCTCCCCAAACTTCCCTGTCTCAGAAATGGAAATGGCATCAGTCCAGGTACATAGGCCCCACACTAGAAGCGTCTTTGATTTTTTTTTTCTCATCATCAAGTTCTATGAGCTCTTCCAAAAGTGCATTCAAAATCTTATCTTCTTGTACCATTTTTTGCCCCTGAAACCAAAATCTAGGTCAGCACGACCCAGTGTCATCATCTTAGCTCAGCTGGGATCCTCAGCTCCCCACAGGAGAAAAGATCCTGCATGAACTCTTCTCCCCATGCAGAAGCCATAAGGGATTTGTAAACAAGCGATGTCAATGTCCCTGCACAAAACTATGACCAAGCTCTTACTGTACTCTTCAAGACCCTTCAAGACCCGGCCCCTGACTCTCCCATTCTGTGTCTTGGCCATTCTCTCCTTCATCCACAATGACCCTCTTGTAGCCCATGGAAACACACACTGGGTGCATTCATTTCATTTGCATCTGGTCACCTTCTTTTTGGAATATATCTCCTCTGATCTTCTCATTACGCAGTCAACACAAACAGTATCTTAGAGTCTCCCATGCCAGGCTGATTTAACATCCTCAGTCACTTTAACACATAGCCCAACTTTCTCTTTTCCATGATGCTTATCAGGACCTAACATTTTCCTCATTATTTATTTTTGTTACATGTCTACTTCTGATTCTTCCTTTAGAAAATACATTCTTCAAAGACAAAGATTAGGTCTCTTTTGTTTGCACCATAGCTAGAACATCATCTTGCATGTACTAGGTACAGTCATCCACATTATCTGTAGGGACATGTTCCAAGACTACAAGTGGATGCCTGAAACTGCAGACAGTCCCAAACCCTGTATATAGCACGATTTTACCTCTTCATACATACTATCCCATTCAGCCATCTAGCATACCTGTGTACCTGGTGTGCAAATTAACTTATCTCTCCTCCTTGACTTTGTCCTATCCTTTCACACTAAATGCAAATTTTATCCAAGGTCTCTTCTGTTATGAGCATTTATTCATGGCTTTGGTTTTGGTCATATGTTGACCTATTGATCTCTTCTTGCATGTGCAGTCTCAATCTGCTGCTTATCCTGCTTCTATCTGAAGGCAGCTGACCTGTGTCATTAGCTTCAGAGATAATGCTTAATAATAAAGAGGAAGCACTGTGCTTTCTGGAACAAGCTCTAAATGTTTTTATGAATACTTTGAAATATGAAGACAAAGCTTCTGTGTGCATGTTTTCATTGTTCATTTCTTTAAAGCATTATATATAAAATTTGTTTGCACAAAAAGATGTTATATCCCCAAATAGGTTTTTTTTTAAAAGAAATCATTATGTGTTCATCGAAAGAAAGAAACTGTTTCATCTTGTTGGGTGTTTAAGAATTATCTTTTAGTGACATAGTAAGGACAGAGAATTAAAATAAAAATTATATTGGAATAAAAGCAGTGAACTGAAAAAAACATAAAAACAAGCATTTTCATTTTTTATTTCTCAGAATTAGTGAAGAGACACTAGCATAATTTGGACAGTTCTCTGTGCAAATCTGGGGATGGAGTGTAAGCCTCATGAAGGCAAGAGCATTATCTATCACGTACCTCTGTTTTACTCCCTAGTTACAGCTCAGGGCTTGAGGAATGGCAAGAGTTTCTTAAGCACCTATTTTGCACCAAGTACTGTGCTAGTGGCTTGCGCACAGAGAACACAAGAGGGACTCTGTAGAGTTTGTCCTTATAGGAGATTTGCATCATTGTGACCTTGGTCAAGTTTTGAATTCTTCCAAACTTGAGTTCCTTCATATGAACAGGAAGATCACAGGACTCTGTAACAATAGCAACTGCAGTTGTTCTTGGCATGAACTGTGAGTCTGATCCTCTGCTGGCTTGTTTATAAATATAATTTAGTGTAATCCTCACAGTGGGTAAAAAATCCATGCCATGTCCTTATTATTAATGTAGCCTTTGGCACATTTTTGACACTTACCCACAGTCAAAAGTTCAAAGACTCTGAACTTGAACTTAGTAGTCTTCCTGACTACTAAGCTCATGCTTTTGGATCTCCATCTCATGCCTCTTCATATAGAATGTCCACATGGGTGAGTTTGTGCAGGATAAGCCCAGTCATAGCTGATCACCATGTCTCCAATGGTCTTTTCACCTTGGGACTTAGTGGTCTTCTCCATTACAGAATATCACCATTCCTCCCACTAATACCATATCCTAGAGAAAGTAAAGAATCAGGTAGCCATGGAGAAGCTCAAATGGGCGGCCATTACTTATCTTTTGTTAAAGGAATGAGAGTCAGGTCACCTTGAAATGAACAAACCAAATCTAGACACCAAACTGAAAATGACTGCTAAGGATAATGATATGGTGATGACAACAGCATCAATGGCAATAAACACAACAATTACAAGATTAAACTTTGCTTTATACCCTAGATTCTGTAGCTGATTAATACTTATTCATTAGACAAAGTCTTTCTGACATTTACTGGTAGAGAAACTGAAGTGCTTTATTTACTAGTCTTTTACCTATTCTGTTCTCTGAAACTCTTTTTACTTTCTTACCCTTGAACTGGGACTAACAATCCCTACCTAATAAGCTATAATGGGATTATCATTCAGAGTAACTACATTGATTGGGTCAGCCCCTAGCTCCACCCCCTTTAATTCTAGCAGAAAGATGCAGTCACAAAGTTCTGTAGGTTTCTATGTGCTTTCATTCAACAAATACTTGTCAAATGTATATTATGTGTTAGACACTGTTCTAGAGCTTGGGACAGAGGACCAAGCAAAGCAAAGGAAATCTCTGCCATGTTCTAGGGAGAGGAGTCAGGCAAATGACAGTTAATACAGAATACAGCAATAAAGGCTGTAAGGACAAATAAAACCAGGTGAGAGGATGGAAAGTAATGGAGGAGGTTTTGGTAATTTAGAATGATCAAGAATGCCTTCCTCAGGGAGTGACATTGGATCAAAGATGTAAAGATGGAGAAGGCGCAAGCTAAGCAGACTCTTGGAAGCAGCGCTCCAGGCAGGAAAAAGAGCATGCGTGTGGACTGAGGCAGGAGTGGGGTAGGTAGGACCTAGAATAGCAGGGAGACCTGTGCAGCTACAGCTGATATGAAAGGAAGAAAGACAAGAGAAGTCAAGAAGTAAGGTGTCAGGGCTATAGGCCACGGCAAGAAAGGAGAGAGTAATTTGGATATTTTCTCTAGTGTGATGGAAAGTGCTGATGTGTTCCACTGAGTGTCAGTTCATAAGTAGTGTTAAGCCAGAACTTGTGGCTGGGAATAAAATGGAAACCAAAATAGTATAAACTTGAACATGCTACCAAAAACTATGCATGAAGCAAAATGGATTATAATTGACTAGAGAAACACCATTATAGCACAATAAGAGATTCCGAATGTAAGGGAATACATTTAAATGTGTCTTTTCCTGGGGTTAATATAAGCCTCCAGCTTGCAGACCTATCCAAATACAGGACAGGCAACATGACTTGTTACATGATCTGGTTAAATCCATCTATTCCTTTAGAGATTTCTTTCAAGCCAAAATCTGTTGAATGCATTAGGCTAGGGCCTCACAAACATGATGTCATTTAAATCTCACAATTGCCTTCTTGAACAGAGATTTCAATTCATATTTTACTAAGATGGGGAGAGTGAGGGCTTTGCCCATCGTCATGATGGGAAGCACTGGTTCTCAGATATGGTACCATCTTCTTCCTATACAGCCTTCACTGATCTGTGAACTTGAGCACTTCCTGTTTTCCCCTCCCTTTGTTCAGTGACAAAATCTTCCAAAGAATGATTTAATGCCAACAATAATAATGACTCACAACTATGGAAGCTTTTGCAGTTTACCCAACTCTTTCACACTCATTATCTTGTGCTTCTTGTGAGCTGGTTCACACCCTCCTTGCCTTTTATTTTCACAGGCATGGCAGGTACAGGATGTGATAAATACCCTGAACAAGGAAACATTTAGCTTAAGCCAACTATTATCGGCAGCCTCTGTGACGAATGACTTAATATAACCCTCAAAAGCCCAACGTGATGACTAATTTGTGGTTAAAGGTAGTTGGAAATTTACTTTGTAAAAAATTACATGGAAGTAACTCGATTAACTTTGAAAGAGATAGAAAGAGAGAGGAAAAAAGAAGTCAACAAAATACACATAATGATTTACTCCTCCTTGTAGGGGTAACAATAAAGATAAGAATTACAACCTCAAGAGCAGCTAAAGAGAGAATGAACATGTTTCACTTTGCACACTGGATGCATAAAATGGATCAGCACAGGAAATGTAAACAGGAAAGCTCTGGAGCTCCAGGGAAACAAGAAAACCCTGTGTTTTAGAAGGCACGGGATACTTCAGCATCCTACTTCATTCTCCTCAGATAACTGGTAAGGAACGGAGGTACTCAAAGTGAACTGATTTGGGGTCCACTGACACAGGGTCTTGGTGACAGAGAAGACAATGAACAAAGTAACAGAGAAGGACACAAGGTTTGTGTGTCCTGCTAGGCTGAGCCTGCTGGCTCTCTTCTGTGTGATGTGGGATAATTTATCTAACCTCTTTGAGGCTGAGATTGTTCATAAGAATAATACAGATAAAGCTGGGTATGGTGGCTTAAGCCTTTAATCCTGCTTACTTGGGGATGGAGATCAGGAGAATTGTGGTTCATGGCTAGCTGATCCAAAAGTTCATGAGATCCCCCACCCCATCCCAACCAATGGCTGGACATAAGGGCACACACCTGTCATCCAAGTCAGGCAGGTAACACAAATAGGAGGACCACAGTTCAGACCAGCCTGGGAAATAAAGCAAGATCCTATCTCAAAAATAACTAAAGCAAAAGGACTGTTAGTATGGCTAAAGTGGAAGAGCGCCTGCCTGACAACTGCAAGGCTCTGAGTTTAACCCACACCTCTGCCCCCAGTACTATGGAAAAAGAAAAAGAAGAAGAATGAGGAGGAGAAGGAGAAGTAGGGGGAGGAAGAGGGGAGGAGGAGAGGAGGAGAACGAGAAGAGGAGGAGGAGGAGAGGAGGAGGAGAGGAGGAAGAGGAGAGGGAGATGAGGTGGGAAGGAGGAAGAAGAAGGGACAGGGGAAGAGGAAGGGGAAGAGGAAGAAGAAGAATACAGATAAAATACCAACTTGCTGGAGTTACAGGAGTCAAGTAGCTTACCATATATAAAATACCCAGTGTGTTTCCTGGCATACAATAAGTATTATTAGTATTTTCATAATAGTAGCATGGCTTTCATGGAAGCTGTGAAAGCCACATGAAGTCTCCAACTCCACACCTTCCAGAAAAAAAAACCATAAGACTGATACCCCAGAAGAAAAGAATAAAGCTATATTTTTATACTTATGTTTTTAAATATAGAAAACCCTGGGATTCTGTTCTTAATTGTCTGAAAACAAAAGTGTAAAATGTTCATCTTCTCACTACTGTTTGGCCACCATTGCTATATCTATCTCCACATCCCTCAAGTGCAGTTTAATCTGTAAATGAGGTGTGTGCATGTGTAGGGCTACAACAAAGTGCAAGTCAAGGACTAAGCTCAAACATCTCTGCCAGGGAAATTTTAACAGTCATGAGCACAATTGTGAAGTAAGAACTGCCTTTTCCCTGAATTTCCTGCCAGGTGGACAGGCACTGAGTCTAAGGGAATGACTTGCTGACTTGTCCCAAGCTTAACCTCAAGTCTTTGCAAAAACTTCCTCCTCCGCTTCTCAGCACAGCTCCCCTTGCTCTTCAGAATGAAATACAAATCTGTAGCAAGGCCTTTAAGTGCCTGGCAGTTGCCTGTAGCCTCCTGGGGCTCTGGTCCCACTCTCTTTTCTGTCCTTTGAACACATCAAACTCTTTCCTGTCTTAAGGTGTTTCACATGTTGTCACCTCTTCCTAATTATTTTCACCCAAATACCACTCTGACCCTTCAGGTTACTGGTCAAATGTCACCTACATAGAAGGGTCTTCTCAGAATATGTAGAAGCAGTGTCTGTTCCTGTCTTTTATTATGCTCTCATCCCCCTGTGAATACTTAAATACACCTTGTTGAAAGTCTCCACCTAAGTCATTATTGATTTACTAGCTCATTTGCTCCCTTGTTAATAACAGGTAAGCTGAGATGGTGATTTTGTTTCCTAAAGATGCTCCCACAAACTTGGATATGTGGATGGGGGGTTGTTTTATAGTTAGGGAGACTAGAAGTCTTAAATCAAAGTGGTAACCAGTTGGCTCCTTCTGGAAGTTCTGAAGGGTAATTTGTTCCACTCCTCTCTCCACTTTCTGGGTTCCTTGGCTTGTAAGTATATCTCTATAATCTCTTCCTTCCTCTTCACTTTGCCTCCTCCAGTGTATCTGTGTCTTAAACCTTGAACTCCTTTCTTTTATAAGGACACCAGACATGGATTTAGAATCCATCTTACACCCAGGATGACCTCATGCTGAGATTTTCAAATGAATTTTATCTACAAAGACCCTATTTCTGAGTAAGTTCATATCCACAGGTACAAGGGGTTAGGACTTAGACCCACCTTCTAGGGAGAGGGAAAATTGCAATGCACTTGAGTTAGCCAACAACTTTCTCTCTAAAGGACCTAGTATGGAACTTAGAACCTAACAAGTTTTCATTAACTATGTGTAGAATGAATATGCTCTTCTTTCAGATTTTCCCTCTGATCCCAAATCCTTGCCAGATGGCCCCCTTCAATCTGATTGCTGCAGCTTCCCAACTGCTTGAGCATCCCGTAGGCTCTACCATCATCAGAACTCCACAGGAAGCCATCTCCCTGCAGGAGCAGCCCAGCAGGACCGTGTGGCTCTCCCCAGACAGACTGTACAGAATGTCTTCCACGTGCTGTTCAGAGAGGCAAAGAAGACCCTGTTTCTTCTGGGCTCCATGGTGACAAATGTCAGGACTCTGCTGCTTGCTCAGGTCTTTCCTTCCCACAAGGACATAAGTCATGGTAGAATCATGACAACAAATACCTATTCTTATATACACCCTGGCATTTTCTGTTTGTTTGCCTCTCTACAGAATTTTTTTCTACCCCTCCTATGACTATTTTATCCTAATCATAAAATCTTCCCTTAGTAGTAATTACCCAAAAAGCTTAATTTTTTTCCTTGCTTGAGCATACACTTTCATAAAGCTTATATTCCTCTATAAAAGACTTAACAAAACAGTAAATAATAATGTATTTTACTTATGCAATGTATGACTTTCTGAACATTTTCTAGGCTACATAAGGGCAAACGTCTGTCCATTCTACATACAGACGGCAGCCCAGTGAATGGAGGTGGGAAGGTACTGATCACGCATAATTGGCTGCTTCAATATGATCACTATAGTATGTTTGCTCCGCTCTTCTCATTTGAGCTTCAACTCTCAACTTCCTGAGTGCTGAATACAGCCCTCCACTCATTGTAATCTGTTTTCATAATCTGTTATTGTATACAACAGGCTTTGTTTTCCAATATTCAATTCATCATGAAGTCTTATTCATGTAATATATCAAATACAGTTGACTTTTTCCACATATTTACATGTTAATCTTTCCCCTCTGGCATGTGTATTCTTATATTACTTTTCTATGACGGCCATAACAAAGGACCAGAGGCTGGGTGTTTCCAATAATACAATTTGTCTTCTCACAGTTGTGGGGACTAGAATGCTGAGATCAAAGTTTAGGCAGGCTTGGTTTCTTCTGCAACCTCTCTTCTTGACTTCTTGCTGGGAGAAGGAGGCCATCAGAATGTTTGCAACATCTTCCCTCTGTGTGTATTTATGCTCTAATCTCTCTTCTTACAAGGACACCACTAAATCTGGTCAGTGTCTATCCTCATGACCTCATTTTAACTTAATTACCTTTTGAGACACACTGTCTTCAAATACAGTCATAATCTCAGATACTGGACGTGAGAACTCAATCTGTGAATTTTGGGTAGGACAAGTTCAGCCATTCAGATTTTAGTGCAAAGAACATTTCTTTGCAGAAGTTTTTATAGACAGCCAAAATGAAGTCATATTTTCCCATTATATTTTTTCTAGCACCCCATACTATTTGTATTCATGACATTTAATAGTAACAGTAGCATCATATGTGTAGTTATTCCATTTATGTCTATCTCTCCCCTAGAACCCTAGCCAATGAGGGCAACAGATGTGTCTGGTTTTGCTCACCACTCAGAGCTCCAGTGTCTAGCAATTGCACTGCACCTATTTATTCCTTATCTTTTTCCTTTTGCTTCCTAGGGTACCACATGTTCTTCACTCTCTTCCCACAACTCAGGCTCACTCAGGATTCTTCACTTACCTCTTGCTTTTGACTTTTGTCTTAGATATTGCTTCCATGAGATTGTATCTTGTTTACTTTTCCTTCTTGATCACTGAGGTTTATCTGGGAAATTATAGACTCTCTAAAGATTTCAGCAAATGCCATGCTTGGCCACTGATGTCCAGTTTCTATCTCTGGTGTGGTTCTGCCTCTTTTGTCCATTTCTGTGTTCCCTACTTTCCAGCCTTATCAACTCTTCATAAACATGCTCATTGAAGATATTTTAGTTATCTTTAAATCTACTCCACCTCTATTTCTTAGCTTAGTGACTAGAACCAGTGTACACCCAGTTGCTCAAAGAGCGAAACATGTCACATGAATCCATTATAATCATGAAAGTAAAAAGATAAATATTATCTGACTCCAGCCTTTCATCACATCTGAAACCTAATTCTTCTGATTCCTTCTGTGTATTTCTTGACTCACTTTTTTTTCTTTCCATTCCCTTCCCTTAAATCAGGAACCCATTCTTTCTTTATATCTAAAGGAATATTTAATGAATAAAAATCCTTTTCATAAAACCTTCAACTTGACAATCCCACCAGAATACAAATCAGTCCATTTAGCTTGATGCATAGGGCATTACATAAACAGAGACTCACTCATCTCTTTAGATTGATTCTTCTTAATTTTTCCCTATTCTTCATATTCTCTTGATTGGCCAGGCTAAACATCTCATCTGTCTTTGCATGAGCCAGATTCATACATGCTTCTGTACATACATCCAACACCCAGTTTTGGAAAGGGGTATTGACAGAAGAAACTCTTAGCTGTCAAGTTTTCACGGAAAATAGTCTCAGCTGCAGAAAACTGCCTTGCCCAAGATCACATCTCTTCCATTGACAGCATGCATAGACAAGGAGATATAAAGTCCCAGTCTACTCACTCCAATTTAGGGCATCTCTGATGGGCCTTTCCAGCTCCAGAGCTCCCTTTGAAGATGACTGAGAACATCTTGTTGGCTGAATCACAACTCAACCCTTCTCTTTGTATATTCCTCCTTTTTTCCACTCTCTTCCAAGGGTGGGAGTCCAAAGGATATCACAAGATGAAACTCTTGCCCACAATCTCCATCTCAAAGTCTGTTTTGCAGGGAGTCAATCTGCAATATTGGCTCCTTGCATATGTGCATTCTGCCTATACAACATTTCTGTTCTGTCTTTCCCTGCCAAACTCATGCATTCGTTACATCTCAAGTCACATAAAATGTAGATGTTCCAGACAAAATAGGCCACACTATCGTCTGCCCCACTACAGAACCTTTTAGTTTTTCTTTTTTTGATACCAAAACATCAGATTGTGTTATAAGTACTACTTGGATATTTTCCTTTTTTCTAAAATAAGTCTGTACTCTGCAAGGATGCAGCATTCATTAACTACTGTAAAAAATTGGCACAAACTTGATGTCTACAAATAACACAGATAACACTATTTGTTCTCTCAGAGTTCAGGTTAGCTTAACTTAGTTTTATGCTTAGGGTCTCTATTATGGGTGGCATATGTCCCCCTAAACTTCATGTGTTAAAGACTTGGTCTCCAATGCAGCAATATTGGTTGGTAGGGCTAATGAGTTAACATAGGAGTGGTTTTGTTATAAAAGCAAGTTCTCTGTAGAGAACTGTGTCTTTACACGGTTCTCACTGTGTGGTACCCTCCACCATGTTGTGATGCAACAAGAAGCAATCAGTGCATAGTGAGCAGTACTGATATCATGCTGAAGGACTTCCTGGGCTCCAGAACCATAAGCAAAATAAACCTCATTCTTTATAAATTACCTGGTTTCAGATATTTTATTTTAGCAATAGCAATGTATCAAGACAGTCTCTGGATACAGAAATCAGGGTATCATCAAGCAGTCTATCTCTTCACTGGAGGTTTTGGGGAGAATTCCAACCCAACTCATTCAAGTTGTTGACAAAATCTAGTTCAACTTGGGGTTGTGAAAATGAGTTTCCCTTTTCCTCATTGACCGGTTTAACCCTACACTCTACTGTGATGAGCAGGTCATGTTGGTTTAATGATGAGGTTATTTGCAGGTTTCTGTTGCATCTGTGTAACTCACTGCAGTGTTTTCAGGATTGTTTTCTCACTACATGTATACCAATGAGTCTAATACTTTTTGATGATTATAACTTCCCTCCTTTCTGCTGATTGCAGCCTGTATTCCACTTTGTGCTTAGGCATACCAAGTGATGACAAAGGTGGACAATTATTTCTGGCTGCAGCTCACCCACATAAAACTGTCTCAACTGATTGAGAGCACAGAAGTCAGCCAAGACCCTATACTTCTTCACACCACATTTTCCCAATGAAGAATAAATTACTGTGTTTCCACCAACAGCCTCTTTTCCTCTGACTTTCTCTTTTCTTCTACCATTAGTCATGCTGAGCCAGCTCACCACCTGTCACTTGCAAAGCTTCTGCAAAAACTTTTGCCCACTCAAGCTGTATATGGTTTCCTTGAAGTTGGGAACACACCTGTGCTTACCTGAGCCTGCAACCCACCAGCTGTAAATCTTTTAAAAGTATTTTTTGGCTGTTTGCATATATCACAATCTGTTCTTCCTTGATCTGGATTTTTCAAACATTTCTAGCATTAGATTTTTTAATTTAAGTAACATAAATATGATTCAGAACAAAAATACATAAGAAGATAAATACATGGTAGGTGATCTTAAAAAAAAAAAGACCAGTGTTACCTAATTGACTTGGATATGATTCAGATACTGTGTTCTTTTGATTCTTACAACAAACCTAATGGAGAGATATTATGCACTGAGGTTTTAAAATAGGTGGACATTTTTGACTCAAAGAGAAGAAGCAACTTGCCTAGGTGGCTTAACCATTAAGTTACTTTCATCTACTCTCTCAATATTCAAATAATCCCTGCCAAGCACAATGCTAACAGAAAATGATTAGAAAAGACACAGTTCTGCCTTACAGGTGTTGGTAGACCACCATAACAAATGTCCATGCAAGTTAATAATTACTATGTAGCTTTTAAAAATTGTTATAATGCAAGTTAGTCTCAACATAGGTCAATCTAGAACTTCTCTCCCAATGCAGAAGCCACGACTCATGTATGATTATTTAAATTTAAATTTTCAGTAATTAAAATTATTTTATAAGTAAATCTATAGTTGGCTCCTCAGTTGAACTAACCACATTTCAGGAGTTTACTAGCTCTATGTGGCTAGTGGCTACTGAATTAAATGGTACAGATCACAGAACACTTCCATCACTGCACAATACGGTATTATACAGTGCTGATCTAGAAGATAAGAATGCTTGTATAGAAAGTAGTCCTTTTCCTAAGACTTGAAGACTAAATCAAAGTTTCTAGGCAAAGCAGCAGAGCTGCTCCAGGCAGAAGAAAAAAAAACGTGCCAAGGTGTGAGAACCCATGAGGAGACATGGATTGCCCAGCGATGTCAAAGTAAATCAGAACCATTTTTTATGTGTAAAGAGCTAGAGTTGAGAGTATGATGTGAAATGGCAAGAACCTCTTCATTAGTGACTTTCTATGCAATGTATGTCATAGTATGGAATGCAGATTTTCTCCTGAGGACCAGTTAGCATTCAAGTTTTTAAGTTCAGAATGTTTTTTCACCTTTCAAGGAAAAGTTATTCAGAATTCCAATACAGAAGGCAAAACAAATAAAACCTCTCTTTCCAAAACAGAGTGGAGGACTTCCTCTTCGGGTATACCCAGACACCTGAAGAACCTTCATTGGTCACTGTGGCTCTGAGGAGCTGGAGGAGACTCCAGAGATCCACAAGTGAATTGCAAACATGCCACAGATGATCTGGAACAGTAGTGGAAAGATCACCCTGTTCCAGTGTAGAGGACTGGCAGGTGAAGGTAAGATGGAAGCAGGGATAGCCAATTATGAAGGCCTTGAAGGTTATAAAGAAAAATATGTGAGTGGCATTTTCCACTGGAGGAAGAAAATACAATCTCGGGATCTGAAGGAATCTGGAATGCAAGGAAGATAAGAAATAGACTCACTCCCAGTTTTTTGTTTTCCCATGGGCAACTTGGTGGCTGGTGATATCATTTTTCATGATGTAGAATTCTAGAGGGACATTTTACTTATTGGATGATTGGTTTAAATTTTCTATTCTTCAAAAGATAGCAGGATAGGGAGGGTAGTGGTTTCCATTTAGGTCTTGAGTTATTATTCTGTCATTCTGTCAAAGCCTGAGGGAATATCACAAAAATCCTTCTCTTCACTTCAATGAATAATGTATGTCTCATTTCTTTATTCTTCCCCATAGCAAACACCAATCAGAAGCATCTGAAACAAAGAGATCACAGAAAACTAGAGTCAAAACTGGTATTTTGTCAACCAATTAGATAGCAGTTAGTTTAATGCTAACATTAATCAAGGTCTGATTGCTCCATTGTGAGGAACAAGAGCTATGTGCAGAGATTAATACACAAGATCTGGCGCAGAATGTTTGTGCAGAAACCCCCACGCAGTAATTAAGAAGAGCACAAAATGAAGGTTATTGATCCATTGTGTTATTGAGAAGCAACATAATTGATATTTCAGATCTTAATTGTTGGCTCCAAAGTAGAAGAGACAGTTTGTACAGATCTTTAGTAACAAGGTTTTTGTTTTTATAATTTAAACCAAAATATTGAATTCAAATGTTACCCTGCTTCAAATAAACATTGATTTAATTGTCAAGAAATCCTTATTTTTAAATGTTCAAAATTATCATTTTTTTGGTCAAATCTGAGACACCAGAATATTGGATTGGGAGTGAGGCAGATTCTATTCATGAGGCTTGTAGAATTAGATTTCTCATTTAATCTGTCTGGTCCTAAAATTTTTTCTGTAAAATGATAATAGTAATGTCCACTTCACACATATGTTGGAAAGGTACAGGGAGAAAGCCTAACTTCTGAGCAGCAAAGACGTTGAATCAAAAGTGTTGTTTCAAACTGGCTTTGCCACTTATTAGTTATGTCTCCTTAAATACCTTACTTAACCTCTCTGTGTCTTAAATTTTCCACGTCTAATGAGGAATTATAGCAATAGGCAGCCATATTAGGACAACTAAGTGAATGTATGAATAGTCTTAGAAGAGGGCCAGGAAGAATATAAGTACTCTACACTGCTAATAGTTTTGATTATTATTATTATTATTATTATTATTATTATTGGAAAGTGGTCAGGACCATTGTTGATTCTTTATAAATATAAACTGTATTTTTCCGTCCTCTGCAGCTAGCTGGTAGATAAACATCAACAGAACCCTGATCTTTCTTTCATATGTAGCAATGAGCAGGGAAGAAGGCAACCAAAATAGAAACCTGTTGGGTCTACATACCTTGTCTGTTTTTAAACAGAGCTTCCAGAAAGCATCCTTTTGCCTAAATCCTGATTGAGAGTAGAAAACATTGAATCACCTGAAATGTGAAGAAAGAAGGATGAAGACAAAGCCAAATTACTGAGAAATAAAGACTCCAGGAGAAATAGTTTCTGAATCACAAAAGAGATTCTCATTGTATTCTGCCAAAAATCCAAGGACACCTTGCTCTCAAAAACTGAGAATCATGTGACATGACTTGAAAAAACATGTTAATGAGAAAGAATCCTTGGAAGTTAATATGACATATAAAATTAAAAAGAAAAAAATATAGTAATGGAAGGTAAGGTCAAAGAAAAGAGACAGAACATACAGCCAAAAAGATAGAAAAGAATATGAGCCAATGTACAAAAGAGAATACAGTGGGCTCAACACTGAATTAAAATGTGTCTAGCAAGAACTAACAAGGATGACAAAAGAACAATTATTGCCAAAGGTATAATACATGAAAATTTAGTAGAGCAGAAGGAAATATGCATCTTCAAAAGGACAGGGTCTTAACCACAATGAGATATTACTACCCACCCACCAGAATGCCTTAGATTTAAAAATACCTAAGTGAAAATAGAAAGTGCTAAGTGCTGGAGAGGATGCAAAACAACTGGTTCAAATACATGATCATACATCTGCTTTGGTAAACAATTTGGAAATACCTTAGAAAGCTAAGTATGTAATAGTCATATAACCCAGCAGTCTTACTCATAGTTATTTACCCAAGGACAGCAAAACCATGTGGCCACATTAAACCTGTGTACAAATATTGGTAGTAGCTTGATATATACATAAAGCAACAAAAATGACAATCAGTTCATGAACTGGTGATTGGATAAAATACATGACAGAATAAATTTGTAAATACTTATCAAATTGTTCTTCTAAAGGATGGATTCAGTTGTTTATGAATTCCTCTTCAACAAATCTACATGCAGTAAAAATGAAAAGTCTTATTAAGTGCTAAAGGAAGATGAATGAACGCCCATATTAAAGATATCATGAAGAAGCTTCACAATACTGATGAATAAACAAAGGTCTTCTATAAATGAAGAAGTTCTCTACTAAGGATAATTTCTTCAAACACTTTAGAAACATTGCCTGTCAGGAAAAGGATTTTAAAGTTGTAGGGAAAAATAATTTTCCAACCCAGAACTTTATGTACAACCAAACTATCAAGACAGATATGAATGAATGAACTTTATTTCTCATGTGCCCATTTTAGGAAGTTTTTTAGGAATGATTTCTAGCAAAGATGAAAGTAGAAATGGCAAGGATGACATAGCCACTAGAAATTGGTAAATTCAATGCAAGGTCACTTTACAGAGCAACAGCCAAACTGTATCAAAAGGATGAAAGGAAGGATCCCAGAAGGGAAAGGTACATAAGAGTAGATATTATGGATGAACATGTACAAAGATGGACATATGATAAAGGTACAATTTGCAAGAGAAATTCAAACAAGGAAAAGAAAATCAATAGAAAATGTTTAGAAAACCAAAACTATATATGAACCTATGGTCAATATTGGAAGCAAGAATATAATTTTGGAAGAGAAACTCAGTGGGGTTGAAGGAGAACATTTGAGTGGGTGCCAAGTGCACCTCCACACATGTATTTATAAATGATAAGGTTTGAAGAGGCTTCCCTCCTACAGACAAAAAACAAGGAGGCTGAAATCCTATAAAACAAATCTTAAACTCATTGAGAAAATGCATGGGGGTAGGAAGTGAAATGTAGCAGAATTACATGCTTATGAAACTAAAATCAAATTTAAGCACCTGCTATAGAAAACTGATCTGATGTGTAGGAGTGAATGTTCTTTTATTATCAAAATGTAAACAAAGCACATAAGTTTAAAAAAATATATGTGGAATTAAAATCGAGTATTGGTGGATATAATGCAAACTCTGGAAACCTAAGCATTTACATGTTTACCCACTTTCCCCATCATTCAGATGAAATCCTTACACAGGAAGATATGCCTACTCTATCACTGAGCCTGATATTTCAGGTTACTTGGCCCTCCCAGTATGGTACTGGTATTATACTTCTTGGTATAACAGTTTCAGATGTAAGTAAGAATCTTAATGTAATCCTTATTTACTGGCATTGCTCACTGCCGGCTAGCACTGATTTTATGAGTACGTAGGCTCCTTAATTTTTTAAAAATTTTTACTTTATTCATATGTGCATACAATGTTTGGGTCATTTCTCCCCCCTTCCCCTTGTCCTCTCCCTTCCCCTCCCCCCACCCCACTCCCTCCCTTATGCCCCTTACCCCTCGCTAAAACTAGGCAGAAACTATTTTGCCCCTATCTCTAATTTTGTTGAAGAGAGTATAAGTAATAACAGGAAGGACAAAGGGTTTTTCCTAGTCGAGATAAGGATAGCTATACAGGGAGTTGACTCGCATTGCTTTCCTGTACATGTGTGTTAACCTTCTAAGTTAATTCTTCTCAAACTAACCTTTTCTCTAGTTCCTGGTCTCCTTCTCCTATTGGCCTCAGTTGCTTTAAAGTATCTGCTTTAGTTTCTCTGCATTGAGGGCAACAAATGCTGTCTAGATTTTTAGGTGTCTTACCTATCCTCATATCACCCTTGTGTGCTCTCGCTTTATCATGTGATCAAAGTCCAATCTCCTTGTTGTGTTTGCCCTTGATCAAATGTCCACATATGAGGGAGAACATATGATATTTGGTCTTTTGGGCCAGGCTAACCTCACTCAAAATGATGTTCTCCAATTCCATCCATTTACCTGTGAATGATATCATTTCATTCTTCTTCATGGCTGCATAAAATTCCATTGTGTATAGATACCACATTTTCTTGATCCATTCGTCAGTAGTGGGGCATCTTGGCTGTTTCCATAACTTGGCTATTGTGAATAGTGCCACAATAAACATGGGTGTGCAGGTGCCTCTGGAGTAACCTGTGTCACAGTCTTTTGGGTATATCCCCAAGAGTGGTATTGCTGGATCATATGGTAGATCAATGTTTAGATTTTTAAGTAGCCTCCAAATTTTTTTCCAGAGTGGTTGTACTAGTTTACATTCCCACCAGCAGTGTAAGAGGGTTCCTTTTTCCCCACATCCTCACCAACACCTGTTGTTAGTGGTGTTGCTAATGATGGCTATTCTAACAGGGGTGAGGTGGAATCAGTGTGGTTTTAATTTGCATTTCCTTTATTGCTAGGGATGGTGAGCATTTTTTCATGTGTTTTTTGGCCATTTGATTTTCTTCTTTTGAGAAAGTTCTGTTTAGTTCACTTGCCCATTTCTTTATTGGTTCATTAGTTTTGGGAGAATTTAGTTTTTTAAGTTCCCTATATATTCTGGTTATCAGTCCTTTGTCTGATGTGTAGCTGGCAAATATTTTCTCCCACTCTGTGGGTGTTCTCTTCAGTTTAGAGACCACTTCTGTTGTTGAGCAGAATAGGCTCCTTAATTTTAAAAAGTCCCTAGCTGGATTTTAAAACACTATACTGGCCAAATTTAGAATAAAAATTATTTTAGGACTGAGGGAGGATTCTTATTCATTATTGATTTCCCTATGTGAGATTTATTTTTCATAAATTTGTTTAATATAGTTGCTGCCTCAGCTTTATTTTTAGGCCTGATACAATTTATTTGAAACCCAGTCATACCCTACCACTTTTGGTATAGTTAAAATTTCCCTTCCTTGTGGGATGGCCTGTGATACAATCAGGTTGTTCTCTATCCCACTAACGCCAAACTGGATTTACCATATAGCTACTGACCACACTCAATAAAGCCTAATGGTGAACAAGAGAGTCATGCAAATAACTCCCCTCTTTCACAGGGACGGCTTTATTTTTTTTAACTACACAATCCACATCCCCCATAGGCAAGCCTAAAAATGATGTCAGTGGTCTTTAACAAATTCATAATCCTACAAGTTCTCTCAATCTCTCTCTCTCTTTCTCTCTTTCTCTCTCTCTCTCTGTCTCTCTTTCTCTCTCACATACACACACACACTGGCCTAGTACCCCATTACCTCTGGACTTCCTGTCTTTTGCCCAGAACTTTACACACCTGTAAGTCATACTTTTTTTCTGATTCACATACTATGGTTTCATGTTTTTGTTGTGTCTCACTTGAATCATTCACTAAACCCCACACCCGTCAGAGCTGCCCTAGAGAGTGGCTTTCTTGGCTTATAGCCTGTTTTCAGATGAAGACCTCAAATTGAAACTACTAAGAAATCTCAAGAATATGAGTCACAATACCATTCTGATAGGAAATGAAATTCTACTGAGGTAGGGAGCCTTGCTAGTCATGGTATACGCACATGCATTTGCATCACCTCTATTATGCTCCTCAGTCCACTTGAAGAGTGTATATCCCAATATTCATTTCATATAACAAATGGAAGTGAAATTTGCTTAAATTTCACTGGATCACTTATTCAGCCATTCATTAGTCATGCAGCGATGATTTGTTGAGCATCTAAATAGGTGCAGAGATGGTACAACATAATAGAGATACAACAATGAGCAGATGATTATGTGATAAGATTTGTATTTGGAAAAAATCCAGTTGGCTGCAAAGTGAACAGATGAGAAGGTGAAATGGCAGATAATAGAAGGCAACTGGATGCTTAATTAATGGATAATGGGAACGTGCAAAACCCACAGCACTTGACTTTGCAGGTATCAAGGATACCTCCAAGTTATCTAAATTCTTAGGTGAATGACTTTCTAAAGAGAGCTTCTCCCAATTATCACATTGGGGCACTGAAGAAAGTTCATTTTCAGGATATCCCTGAAAAGCCTCTCATTAAGATAGTGTATTGCTGCAAGCACTTGGCTTATCTCAAGAGTTTGCATGCTCCTAGATTCATTCAACTTCAAGATTCATTAATTACAACTCATATTTTAAGCCTATTACAGAAGAAGTTCAAACCACACAGGTGTCTGTCTACAAGCCAAAATTTACTCAAGATAAGCCGGTAGTAATAACCTAACTTCAAACCCAGTGGCTCTTGAACATATTTAAACTTCAATGATTTAAGGGAGTAATAGCTAACAAACATCTCAGAGTTCTTTCTAGATGAAAAACAAAGATTTTCTTTTCTTTATTTCCCCTTAAAGTTGTCATTATTTGGCAGAAATGGTCAAAATAAATAAACCATGCTTCAAAGGAGCCAGCACATAAGAGACCAGACAGCAAGAAGATGAATCCACTTGTCTCAGCAGACACATGTTCTGAGCACAGATGTTCAGGAAATGAAGGGTGGGCACTTGTGATAATGCATTGCATCATTTCTTTGACCTCAAGATAAAAGCAAACCAGAGAAGCAAAATGTGCCACTCACCAGGCTATAAAATGAAACCTGCCACATGAGCTCTGATCTATTGCGTGAATTCTGTTTTTGCCAAAAAATGGAGTATTTTCATCAGAATGTCAGCTATTCCCTGTCTAGCATATACTTTCTTGCAAAAGAAGAATGAGGTTAGGGAATAGAAAACAAGGATTTCAAGTTTAATTTAGTTTAACTAGTCCATCAGGCAATATTTACTTTTCTAAACTTTTGAAAGGATGAGATCAATCAAAGACCCAACCACGGGTTGTCATGGTGACAACTTTAGATACACCTCTTTAGTTTCTGCTCACAGTAAACCTGTGAGGATGCAACTATGTCCCCCATTTTTAGATGAGGAAACCAGACTTTAGCAAGATTACCTAACTTTCATCACGTTGTTAAGGATTTAGGAACACTAGGATCTAACATCGAATCAAACTCTGAAGTTCACATGGTCATGAGCTACTTCCCACGCTTTACAAAGCTGCATGAAAGTAACGATTAAGAGTAAAATAGGATAGTTCACACTTGAACATGACTCCATGTGATGTTCATAAAGCTATGAGGTTTCAGAAATGCAAACCCAGGAATGTGAAATGAAAAGTATGCATTTTAGGGGATCAGACAGACTCTATTCTGTCTTAGCATTTATCACTTAGCACTTACTTGCTGTGTTACCTTGAACAAATTGCATGGCCTCAGATCTGCAGGTACCTCCTCTAGAAATGAAATTTTCCCCATGTCAAATAGTTTTATAAGGATCAAATGAGATGATGTAATTAAATTACCTTACTGTATATCTGGTAGCCATTGCCTGCCCCCCAGATGCCAACTTCATGCTGCTTCAAGTTCGAGACAACCTGGGAGGAAGACACTGTAGCAAGATGCATTAACCAAGTGAGTGTCTGAGTGGCAAGTTGAAAGACTTCTCATGATGAGTTTAAAAGCCCATATGAATGTGTGTCATCCATATATACATACACATATATTCGAATGTTACATTTATTAGAAAACAAGTTCATTTCAAAGCCCTGTGACAGCTACATATATCAGAGATCTAGTTATCTTGTGCTCTACTAATTAAAAAGATTAACTTTCCATTAGGGTCACCCAATGGCTGAATCATGCATGTAGATTTCCAGCCCAACTCCCAGGAAGAATAAGCACAAATGCAACCATCAGTAGAGCATAGCACCAGGCTTCAAAATTCTGCCTGTCATTCTTACGATCACAAAACCAATACTCAGACCCAGTTTTGCAGGGAAAGAAGTCATCTGTAGATAAACAAAAACTAGTTTCCATTAAAAAGGTAACAAACTATAATTATAGAAAATTTAGAATATACCAAAAAAAAAAAGACCCCTAGTGTTCCCCAAAGATATTGCATCCCCTGTAATTGTTGCTAAGTAGCTTGTTCAGATTGCTATCACTTAGCTGTACAGACCCTTCAATTTTATCCAGCCCTATCCTTCAACATCACCTTGCCATTGTAAGCAGAATACTTAAATCTCTGAAAAGAGATTGTGATATCCCTGCTTCCCCATAAATCATCTCTGTACACTCAGTTCTCTAAGTTACAGCCCTCACATTGAAAGTGAGGATAACAACAGCGGCCACTGTATCACAGGGCTGCATAAGAGTAAAACAAGATGTCACACGCACAACTCTTAGCACAGTGTTGTGTAGAGAGAGTAAGAACACGATAAAGTTATTCTTACTTATAACTAGTAGGACTTTTTCAATTGCAAATGACCAAAAAAACCTAAATGATTCCAGCAAATGGGAACACATTTTCGACAAAAGTGACAAGTCTACATAGGGTCACAACCAAAGGCTCAATTAGTGCTGTGATTCTTGCTCAGAGACGAGTTCCATTCATAAGTGGTGCAGAGATGTTCACAACCCCACAGTCCAAGGCCTGCAGAGACAGCGTTTTCCTCAAAGTGCTTGCATAGTCCCAGGACTCCTTCAAATTGGACTAACCTGGCTCACCTGCTTTCCCAAAACTATGTTAGGGAATTTACTGCTTTGATTGGCTAATTATGGTAGGCTGAGTAATAGCACCCCAAAAATGCCCATCCCCAAATTCTTATAACCTATTAGCATGTTAACTTACATGACAAAACAAGATACTGAAGATGTGGTTACATTAGAGATTTTAAGATGAGAAGATCATCTTTGATTGTCTGGGTGGGATCAATGTAATTACAAGGTCCCTTATAAGAGGAAAGCAGGGTCAGAAGTCAGAGTGTAGAAGACAGTGTGACCATGGAGGTGGAAGTGATGCAGCCTGTGCAAGTTATAAATGGCAAAGAACATAGTCTCTTCCAGGTGGCTCTAGTAGGAACTGATAGCTGCCAGATAATACCTTGATTTTAGCCCCAGGACAGTCAGCCTACCAGAACTTCAAACCAATAAGTTTGTGAAAATTTGTCACAGTGGCACCAAGAAAGCTAACACGCCAATCTTGGGTCACAATTTTCATCTGTGTGGTGCTCAGGTTACATGGATGAAAAAGGGGGAGGAATGACTCTCCAGATGGAAAAATGGATGCTGTTATCAGACATACATAGGGGGAAAACCCACAGAATCTAGCTTTTTAATGCTGATTTCGTTGCTGAAGCCTTTTGCTGCCTTTTGTAAATTCTGCATAAACAACATTACAATAGAGGAATACATTCTTTTTTTAAATGCCTTTTGAGGACTACATTCTTAAGTAGCTTTGTCATACTATACTTATTCTTCTATATTTGTGCACTGGGCTCTTGAAAGGAAGTGTTTCTTTGTTCGTTCTGAACCTACATGATGTTTGCATAACAAAAATGAGGGGAGAGATCTGTGTATCAAGAGTGACATGTGACTTTTCATTAATATTGATCTCATTGTAAAGAAGGTCTCTGCCATAGTAAGGGATATGGACATACAAATCCAAAACAGACTCATTATGCCAATGTAAGTGCTATGTTTTCTTCTTTCTCATGTTCATTTTGAAGACCACCCACACTGTTCTTTGGTCTTGACTTCAGAGTCTGGGGAGCAACAGCTGTTGAATGAAATGAATGAGCTCTGAGCTCTTCCTGTTCCATAGTGGCATCATTAATTAGGTGGTAAGCACAGAGGCCTTTGGGACACAGGGGGAATTGAGGGAGGGGTGTTCAAGTGTTCTAGACTTACAAATGTGAAGACAATATTAAAAACTGACCAAGAAATCAGAACTATTAAATCCCAGGGCAAACTCCACCACTGCCTAGTGTCCTCTTCTTAGTGACGAAGCAAGTAGAGTTGAATTCCTGGCTAGCCCAGCGGAGGAGGATTTTCACAAGAAAATGGCTGGGGGAATGGCTTGTCTTTCTAAGAGTGGTAGTGATAGTTGGATATTAAAATCATCCAGGAGATTTTTTAAATTTTTCACTTAGAAAAATCTCAGAGTGACCACCATCCTCATTCATTCTATCTTCTCCTAAAGTGGGGCTTTAATAATTTAACAAAAGCCTAATAGGCTATTGTGATTTAACCTTCTTCCCCTAGGCCATTTGCGCCCTAAAAATGCCCATTGAAAACCAGTGTCTGGTTTATATTTATCTTCCTTTACAGTTTCTTTATTCTCAATACCATTCTATGCACTAGTTTTCCATGTGTGTGAACTCAGTGGACTCTGGAAGAAGGTGGAAAATTGCCTCCACCACTCCACTCCACCCACGACCTTTCTCTGGACCAAAGTGAAAGCATCAGGTGGAGCTCTAAGTGTCTCCACAACTCAGGTTCCTCTCCCAGCTCAAAGCACACCAGGCCTGGTGGAACATCAAGTTCCCAAGAAAAATACACTGAATTTGGAAAAGATTCTTTAGCCACATCCTACTATCTCCACCAGTGAGACTCTGGCCACTACAAAATATGACAGGTTCAGAGACTCAATTTTCCTTGACAATACAGCATCGGGCCTTGGCAGGACAAGCTATTTTATTATCTGTCTCGCAAAGAGGGTCGAACAATTTCATGGAGTCAGTTTCAATGGTCAATGGTAGTAGATGCTTCATCTAGGGAAATATTTATTGTCTAGTGTCATGCCAGGCCATTAACAAGTCATTTCCATGACTACTCTAAAAACAAAATCATCTTGCTTGGCATGATGGTACATGCCTCTTATCCCAGCACTCAGGAGGCTGAGACTGGAGGATGGTGAGTTGGAAGGCAGTGTGTGCTACATAGAGAGACCTTGTCTCAAAAGCTAAAAAATAATTAATAATTAATTAATAACTAACCTTTTCTGATGTGGTGTCATTTTTACTATATATTACCCAAAATAAACATCAAATCCTTGGGAGATTGAGCAAGTTAGCAAATAAGAAGAGATTAGATGGCTAAGTAAAAAGAAAATCTCTGGTTTATCAAAAAAATTAAATTTTAATATGAAAGACTGTAAAAATTAGATTTTATAAGAAAAGCAGGGATCAGAAAAGTTATGTTTAAGTAATTACTTCATAACAAAACAAAAACTGGGGTACATACTTTACATTCATGATTTTGTTTAATCTTCACAGCAAGATTTAGGACTGTATTGATTTTGTGAATGAAAAAGAAATGAGAGCAAAAAAACTAGAACTCACTTAGTACAGTGGTTTTTCAGAAGCTCTGCTAGTTAATGAATGAGAAAAAGAAAGTCTTGTCTCTTTTCAGGGCCAGTCTCTCTGTTTAAAGAATATTTGCTCTCCCCAGCTGAGAGAGTTGAGGTCATGACAGTGTCTGGAACACAGCCTCAGTTATAGCCACAAGGTGCAGTCCAGCTGGCCACATGCTTGCTTGCATTCTTTGACAAGTTGCAGGTGAGATTTGAGACTTGTTTCCCAGTGACAGGAACTTGGTCAAACTGTCAAAAGTTAATGGAGTTGTCAATACCATAATCCCAGTAAATGAATAACTTAGTGTAAGTATTGCAGGGTGTGTGACAATTGAGTAACCTCATGGTAGAAGTGTAGATCTGCATGACCTTACTCCCTTGCTACAAAACAGTTTCCTCCATGCAGTAGGAAACATGTCTTCCACCCTCTGGAGAAAGACTGACTCACATGGCTCTGGTTACACGTGTAGACACTGACTCTCTTGTATTGGGTGCCAATTCTTGAACCATCACCTCAGGTCAGAGAAGTAGCTCTGTAGGATCATGACACACTCATGCCAACAAATGAAATTGGAAAAGAGAATATTCCAGAACAGGAGAACTGCTGGGCCAACAAAGTAAACATATACATACTGTGGAAGGTACGCCATGAGGCAGGAGAGTGTCTGGGAAAACTAACATGACATTCCAACATCTTGGGAACTCTGTGACATTTTCAAACTCAAAGAAGGTGGTTGTCGAAAATCAGGAGGATCACAGTTCAAGGCCAACCTAGGCAAAAGTTAGTGAGACACCCCCCCATCTCAACCAATAAACCAGGGATTATGGGTGTAATGTTAGCAGGTATTATGTCTGTAATCCCAACTACATGGGAGGAATAGGTAGGAAGACTGTGGTCCAAAGCTAGTCCTGGGAGATCTCAGATATGAGATCCTTATCTGAAAAATATCTGAAAGCAAAAAACAGCTGGGGCATGGTTCAAGTGGTAAAGTATCTCTCTAGCAAGCATGAAACCCTGAGTTCAAACCCCAGTACTGCTCAAAACAAACAAACAAAAAAAACTCTCAGAACCTCAGAGCACTCATGTACTCGTTTATTCATTCCTCAGACATTTACTGGTGCTAAAATAGAAGAAAAAAGTAAGAATATGATTCTTGCCCTGGAGTTTACTGCCTGACAGGGGAAACAGACAAGTATACTAATGATGTCAGAATTTGAGCAGAGGATATTAATGAAGGTCCATAGAGGGCAGTGTTTTTCATGCTGTATGTTGACACCCATTGGCAGGTCATTAAATCAATTTACTGGGCTGCAAGACAGCATTTAGAAAAAATAAAAGAATGAAACCGGGCAGAATAGAATATATCAGTGTGCCTTGCACAGCAATCAGATGCAAGGCTTAATAAAATAACTGTGTTTTGATTCTGTGGGATGGATGCTATGGAATGTACACCTGTGCATCAAGTCATGTTGAAAAGACATTTCTTACTTTAGGGCGTCATCAAAAATCTTTGGAAGTCACCTAATATAGTTTGAGAAGAAACCCAGAGGAGAGACTTCCAGATGACATTAGTAGGAGGCAGAAGAGGAAAAGGTTTCCAAAGAGAATTCTCAAGCTGAATCTTGGGGAAAGAAGCAGTAATTTCAAGAAAAGATTGCTTATGCAAAAAGAACTAAGGATTGGCAAAGCAGGTCGGATCTCTGATTTCCTGTGTCTGGGGGATAGTGGGAGGGGCCTGTTATGGGTCAACCATTAGGACCAGTGTCCCTTAACCTATCATCATATTATGGCTTGGATATGAAGTGTTTCCCCAAAGATTCAGAAGTTAATAGCTTCATTAGCACCTGATTTTTTTTTTTTGGAAATGATTAGATCATAAGGCTAAACAGTGGATTAGTTCATCAGTGGATTCATAATTTGATAGCATCATTGGGAGGTGGTGGAGCCTTGTTGAAGGAAGTTAGACACTGGAAATGTGCCTTTGAAGGATGGATCTTCATCCCTAAAGCTCCTTCCTGTCTGACTTTCTCTGCTTCCTGTTTGCCATGAGCTAAGCAAGTTTGCTCTGCCACATACTCTTGCTGTCATGGTGTTCTGCCTCACCACAGACCACAGCAATGAAACAAGCTGACCATGGACTGAAATCTCTGCAACCATGAGCCAAAATAAACCTTTCTTCCTTTGAGTTGTCTTCTCTGGTATTTGTCACAGTTGCAAAGGTCTGACTAGCATACATACCAATGCCAACAGCTAATGCTATAGAAAGAGGAGATAGAACAAGTGCTTATCATAGGAGGGTCAAGGAAATAATTTTAGATAATAAAAATTTAGAGGTGTCAAAGATTTTTCCCTTAAAGAACTGGAGAAAGCTGTGACTATCTTTGAGTTATCCATGAACACTTCATAGGCTTGGCTCAGGAATGTGCTGTGTGGAGTTTGTGTGTGAGTTGGGTAAGGAGAAGATATAAACATTCCAAGGAAGTTTCAGAGCCAAGAAAAGGGAGACATATTGCATCAGTACATGCCTCCCCAAATGAACTGCAACAGCCCTGCAAGTGAGTTTGACATGTAATACCAAATAAAATTTAATTCAATATTTGATGCCATCAGACATGCACAGCAAGGCTGTGATCTACAGTCAAACTGGCAGGGTTCATCCATGCACTTGCTGTGAGATCTCAGTCCAGTGACCAATCTCTCTGTGCTTCATCATCTTCTTTAGTTAAACTGGCAGGGTTCATCCATGTACTTGCTGTGTGATCTCAGTCCAGTGCCCAATCTCTCTGTGCTTCATCACCTTCTTTAGTTAAACTGGTGTCTGTCACAGCCATGGAAGTGTGCTGCTCAGACTTTCTTTCAGCTTGATGTCGAGCTGCAAATATTGCGATTGGCTAACAGCCGTTAGCTGTAGTGTTTTTGGGGTTCACTGCAGAGTTGAAGTTGAGGTTAAGCTCTTGCTTGAAACTCCCTAGTCAGCAACAGAGTATGCCATGTGTATTAGGGCTTGGAAAAATTTGCCCAACATGGATGTCTGCTAAGAAGATCTTCTCTTGGTTTGGCCAGGAGTTTGCGGGGTTATGTGATAGAGACTATATATAACAGGAAGTCTTTAGACTTCTACTGTCAGATCTGCTTTGTGGTGTGAGGCTTACCTCATCCAGCCCTGCTTCTTTCCCCTTTATCTTTCACGGGCAAAATGCCCCACAAAGTCTCTTGTACTCCTAACACTCTTCCCTGAGTAGACATAATACCTGAGTGTCAGGCTGATCCAAGTCTCTGTCCTTGAACGTCTACTGTCTCTATACTCATTTCCTATGTGAGTCCACTTTGTTGTTAGGGTTTACACAACATCTGAACACTGTGAAATTTCTATCTCTGCCCTGAGCAGTCTTTAGAATTCCATAATCCTTTATCCAACCCCTACTTAACACCTTTCTACTGGGAATCCAGTAAGAACCTCAGACCTAAGTGTCTAAATACAAACTTCTTTTTCTGGAGGTACCAGAGTTTGAACTCAGGGCCTTGCACTTGTTAGGCAGGCAATATACCTTTTCTGCATGGATACAGTTCTCTTTGCTTTTCGTATTTTGTGGATAGGGTCTCATGTTTTTGCCTGTGCTGGCCTGAAGTGTTATCCTCTCATTTAGGCTTCCCTGAGTAACTGGGATGACAGGTTTCTGTCACCACACCAAGCTATTGTTTGGTATGGGGTCTCAATAACTTTTTACCCAGGCTGGCCTCAAACCATGATCCTCCCAATGTCTACCTCCCAAGTAGCTGGGGTTACAGGTGTGAGCCACCATACCTAACCACATACAAACTTTTGATCTTTTCTCCCAAGTATCCTCCTCCTTCGATTTCTCTATCTCAATAAATAGCAACTCCATATTTCCACTTGCTCAGGGAAAACACTCTGGTATCATCCTTGATTTCTTTCATTCTCTTATAGCTCCCATTCAATCCATCAGCAAATCCTGTGGGTTCCACATATTGAATTTCACTGACTCTTCTCATCTGCACCAGGATGGCTGTATTTCAGGCCACCATGTCCTATTGCCTAGAGTATTTCAACAGCTTCCTATTTAGAAGTCCTATTTCTATCCTTTCCCCAATTCAATCTATTCTTAACACAGCAGCCAGAATATCCTTTTAAATATAAACCAGATCATTTTCTGCACAAAATCCTCTAACAGCATCGCCTTCTAATCAGAAAGAAGTCTTCATCCTCAAAATAGTCTACAACACCTTACATGACCAGGCATCTCCTTCACCATTTCCCTATGTTCAATCACCTCTTTTATTCTATATACACTGATTTATTGTTTTCCCCAAATACTGAATCCCACTTCTACCTTGGGATTTTGCACATGCTGGTGTTCTCTGCCTACAGTGTTCTTTCCCCAAATATTAGAATCAGATTCCTGATTCTTCTTCAGGAATCTGTTCACATGCTCCTTGTAAATGAAACCCTCTGCTATGCTCTGAATGCTTGTGTCACTTCAAAATGTTTCAGTCCCTACCCATTGAGATGGCACTAAAAGATGGGACCTTTTGGAAGGTTTATGAGAGGGTAAAGCCCTCATGAATAAGATTAGTGTCTTAATTAAAAAGAAAAAAGGTCACAGAGAGGTGCCCTATTTATTCCACCATGAATGGACATGGCTGAGAATGGGCCTTTACCAGACAATGAATCTACCAATGCCTTGATCTTGCCGTTCCCAGATTCCAGAGCTCTGAGAATTCTGTTGTTTACAGCCATTCTGTCTATGGTACTTTGCCATAACAGCCCAAACAGATGATAACACCATCCCTGAGCTCTGCATAGAAAGTCACATTGCCTAGAACTAACCTTCTCTTCCCTGCCATACTTCATTATGACATTCTTAACATCAAAGTAACTGATCTCTTCTGCTAGAATGCAAATTCCAGAAGTTATGCTTACAGTATTTCTATTATATCCCTGATGCTCCGTTCAGTTTTTTTGAGTATGGCACACACCCAATAAATGTCTATTTAAATTACTGAGTTAGAGTAATAATAATGCTGACCTTGTACAGGTTATGACCCTCCAATAATTAATGCGAATTGCTTACTACAATTCCTGGCACATAACCGTACTCAACTGTGAGCTTGTGTTAACAACATTAACAACTTTGAGCCATGGCTACCTTGTACGAGGTGAACTTATAAATCTTTGTACCCATTCTGAGGACAAAAATAGATAGAATGATTAGGTGGGGGCTACGGAGTCCAGATATCTCAGTATAAAACAATATGTTCAGATTCTATACCAGAAAGTTTTGGGATGACAACACAACAAGGTAAAAATGATTATAATTAATCTTCAAAATTGAGGACTCTAAAACAGTTTATCATATCCTAATAAATACATTGTAATATAAATGTTATAATGAAACCTAGAAGTAGGTTTCTAGTAAAATGTTAATCTCGCCCTCACTAATGTGAGAAATTTTGAAGGTATAAGTGAAAGACAAAATGATTCTGTTTGCCTGGATTTCTCTTCTTTCATTGCCTAAAACTGGGAAACATATCTGTTTTTTTCAAGAAATATTTTATTTTTATGAATGTGTACTATGTCATATTCATGTGTTGGATTGGAAGGATGCAACAGTTAACAAGATAGCTTGATTCATGTCATCAGAAAGCTTACACTTGATCACAGAAGAAGGATAGTAAATAAGGAGTCGTAGTAGGCAGATATGAGAATGCTAGGAGTGCAAATGCATATGGTAGAAAACATTAACTTAGAGCTGGGCGTGTTGGTATATGCCTAGAATCCCAGCACTCAGGGCTGAGGCAGGAGGGTCATGAGTTCAAAGTCAGACTGAGTTATGTAGTGAGATCCTTTCTCAAAATAAACAAGTAATTAAAAATAAAAAAAACTTACTTCTGAGTGGGAAAGAAAGGTGGAAGATATTTCTCTTTGCTTCTAAGCATTGAAGATATCATTTGAAGATATCACAGTAAAGAATTTTGTCCTGACAAGGGAGCCATCCTGGCAAGGAGAAGAATGCTTCCATGTAGACTGGAAATTTGGAAAACACTTGGAGATTATAGACAACATAGGCCTCAATGGTGTGAAGGTTCTGAGAGCTGTTCTTGAAGACCAAACATGAGCAGTTAGTTTGTCCAGAAGAAATAGTTTCTCAGAGCCTTATTAGTAACTGCAGAAAATTCTTGCAGTATCTAAAGCATGGTTCAAAATTAAACATTCATAAGGAAGTAGATTTGTTTTCCTACAATACTCTAAATTTTTCTGCTGATCACTTAAATTCCAGCTAAGTTTCTACCTTATGGCTGAACAGCTCTCTGCCTAATTCAGTTCAGTGGCTCTGACTTTTCATGATGACCTTCTGGGCTGGGATATGTGCTTATCTCCTTCCCCTTCGTGGGAAAGCAACTTATTATTGGATTCATAGCTGAACCTAGATCCCAGATTAGGCAACAATGGAAACACTGACACTTCCTTACAACCCCAGTGTGCTCTACAAGGCACTGGGTAGCCTCCCTAATCCAAGAAAATTAACAGAATAAAGGAAGAAGTAAGGCATATGTATTAGTTCAGGCTGCTATAACAGAGAGCCATAGATTGGTTGACTTAGCAAAAAATGTTTGTTGTGCACAGTTCATGAGGCTGGAGATCTGAGACCAGAGGGCCAGCCATGGTCAACTTCCTGGTTTATAGATGGCCAAGGTCTCATCATTGCAAGGACATGGAGGACAGGGAGATTATTCTCTTCCAAGGTTGCTAATGTCACTCATGAGGGCTCTGCCTAATTATTATCCAAACACCATCACACTGGAGACTTAGGCTTCAGTTTATGAGGGGACACAGCATCCAGAAAGGGAGAGGCTCTCAGAGTCAAGAAGACATCTCAGAGCAAGAAGAGAGTAACTAGAACATCAAGAATGAATAGGAGTCATATAGGTGTGTAACAAGTGTGTAATGCAACACGGGGAAAGGGAAGGTGGCAGGAGGAGACAGCCAAGGGAGGACATAAGAAATGACAGACTATAGATTCTTGCAATTAGTTATTTGGGGATCTTAAGAGATTCCTTTTAACCCAGGAACTCTCAGCCAGCATGTTCCGCCACTCATTCATTCAAATGGGGACATAGTTACTCAACACCTAGGATTTCGCAAGCCTTTGGGATAAGATTTTAAACCAAATCAAGGAAACAAAACATATTTAAAGAAGAAAGACATGAATCATAATAGTCAGCTATTTTTTATAATTTGAGCTATTTAAGTTTGAAACCCAAGAAGTTACATGTTAAAGTGAGTAAGTATTCTTCAGTTGGTCTTTAATTAACCTCTTTTGCCATTTCTCTTCCAGGGAAATTGAAAAATATTTTTGTAGCCCAAAAAAAACCTACTTTATAAAAGAATTAGACACATTTGAAAGTCACTTACAGTGATCTTTCAAGGCACGTGATGTTTGTAGCTGAATCCAGTCAAATTGTATTTATTCCTTATCGGTCTTCCTTATCTAGGCATTGCTGTCTAATTAATAAGATTCCAACAAAGCCTAGCCTTCTGGTACAAAAGGAAAAAAACCCACAGTGATTTAGAAATGATTTTCGGGCTGCATCTCATTAGTTGTGATTCATTTCTTTTACATTCTGATGTTGCAGATGCTCTTTCTGGGAATGTTATTTAAAACATGTCCTCCTGAGTGAGTATCTACCTCTTCTCCGAATTATTCTTCTTCTGCCCTTCTGGTTTGAAGCAGAGGATTTGTTCATTCAATTTAACCTAAATCTCAGTAAAGAGAAAGAGGAGTGTATTGTTGTTGTTTTTCCTTTTTGCCCTTCTCTCCTTCTAGAAAACAGAAGACTGAGCTTGATTTGCCCAAAAATAGGTATAGAGGCCCTGCAGTTCAATTTTCACTTTGATGATGGTGAGGGAAGTCATCTAGTCTCCTTGACAAGCAAAACAATGAGACTCTCATATGTCCCATAATCACTGGTCACCAGAAAGACTTCACCCATGTATTAGTCAGGTTAAGATAGGTTGTGCTGTGATAACAGACTTTATAAGCATGGTGGATGAGCATGACAGAGGCTGATTTCTCCCACACACGAAGTTTAATGATGCTTGCTTGGGATGTCCCTTCATCCAATGACTCTGGGATTCATATGCTCTTCATCTTAGCATGCTAATTCTAAAACCACTGCAGCAGAGGGAAGAAGAGGAGGAAGAAGAAAATCGGCTTTGGTGACACTTACTGCTTGGTTTGCAACTTTCCAGCAGTAAGACCATGGGCAGATCCCATAGACATTTGAGCCTCGGTATCTCCATCTGTGAAATGGGGAGAACACTGTCTTAACAAGGCAGTGGGAGTACTAGAAGTAAGGCTGGGAATGTGGCTCAGTGGTGGAGCACATACCAAGGCCCTGTGCTCCACTCTCAGCACTGCAAAAAGAAGAACATCCAGGTGTGGTGGTTGCATGCCTGTAATCCCAGCACTCAGGAGCAGAGGCAGGAAGACTGCAAGTCTGAGACAACTGTGGGCTACAGAGTATGTTAGAGGCCAGCCTCTCAGCTACACAGGGAGACTCTGCACAAATAAAAAAAAGTACTACAAAGCAACTAGCAAAGTGCCTAGCAAGTAATAAGTATCCAATTTTAAAGGCAGAATTTATTTTTATACTTTAGTGATGATAATAAACTGAGATATCATTATCATGGAAAATAATTAAGTAGTTTTGTTATATTTAATTTACCAAAAATAATGAAAATAATTTTGAAATATAAGCATCTCTGAGACCTCCCAGTTGAGTTCAGAAGCAGCTTCGACCCTGAATTTAATTGACTTTTAGTAGAAAATGTAATATATTATTACCTTTAGAAGTTCTCATTTCGGCTGAAAAAAAAATGGAGCTTTTAGAGTAATTGCAGAAATTTTAAAGGGGCCTCCATAAAGCAAAGAGGTGAGTTTCCATGGTGATGTCTCAACAACACAAAGGGAAGGGGGCATTTAATGAGCACTTACATTATGCTAAGCAGTGAGCTTGGCACTTTACTTCCCATATCCTTCTAAAACTCAGGAAAATGCTATGATATCCACAAGACTGCAGCACTTTTATGGCCAAACAAGCAGACTCAAAGGACTTCCCCAGGCAATCATTTAGAAGGCGTCCCAAGTGGGACCTTTTCCTGCAGCTAGTGTCCAGGCTCTCTACACACTGAGTTTCCTGTGATTACATCTGACTTCCATCCTCTCATTTATTGAAGAGCCTTGCACAATGGGCCTGAATTCTTTAAATATGTCAGTGTCATGAAAGTGGGAATGAGCAAAGAAACTTCCAGATTAAAATGTACTAAAGCAACATGGTTACTAAATGGACCAGGTCTTGGACTTTAAGAGAATGGGTTGTGGGCAATGTGCACACAATATTAGAACAATGGACAAATATGGCATATTGGAATGTAGATGAAAGTATAGTTGTAAATTTCCTAAATGTAAAGATTCTGTGATGTTTAGAAGAATATTCTTATTCTTAGGGACTACATGGAGAAATGCTAACAAGTAAAATAGCAGGATTATGCAATGTACTTTCAAATACTTCAGAAGAACAATTAAAAATTTTAGAGGAGCTGGTGATCTATCTGTATACAGAAAGATGATAAGAAAATGTTAAAAATTGGTAAATCTGGAAAAATATACATAGAAGTTCTCTAGAGAGAAGAGACCATTATCCCAGCAATTCAAGGAACACTGGAATTTTAAGCAAATTGAAGTTTCTTTTAATGATTACCAATTACTGTGTGCCTATCCTTTGCTATGAATTCTCCGAAAGTTTTTAGCAGCTTTGGAAAAGGAAATTGTGTTCCCTTTTCATTTTTAGATATAAAAAATGTGGAAGAGAAAGCACAGCTTGCAAGATGTGTCAGGATACTGGCTTTGGATTCAAACTAGTCTCACTTTCTTTCACTATGGGAGAAGACATATTATGGGGTGACAGGTAGGAGGAGGCAAGGCTCCAACCCACAAGGCTGGCAGCCCATAGGAAGATAAAGAAAGAAGGTAGAGGAGCAACTGGGTACCATGGTGTGGTGTGGTCATTACTGTTACATTCTTCCAATCAGTATTTACTGATCACCCACTAGGGGCTGGTTAGTAGTCACACCCAGCATTTCTGCAAGGAGACTCCCAGGGGATGTGCTCCAGAACTTGCACTACAGTGTGTATGACTGCTGTGGCACACATAGTTGGGCAACTAATCCAGATAAGATTAAATAAGGATGCTCAGCAAGAATGGGACTGTTGCCTTCACTGCCTTTCAGAGATGGAATGATACACGAAATTCCTGGGTTTTAAAGACTGGGTACACAGAGAATCTATACTTGGCAAATCTGGAAAACATTGGTCTGCATTGTGCAGATTCTATACTGTTCTTGAATGAATCACCTGAATCACCAAGGAAGGGAGGGAGGGAGCAAAAGAGTAAGGAGGGATGGAGGGAGGGAGGGAGGGAGGGAGGGAGGGAGGGAATCCCTTCCTGCTATTCCCAGAGCCTAAGCCCAAGTGGGATGAGCTCTTCCATCAGGATAGCCTCTCTGTCATGCTTCTTGTTCACCAGAGTGAGAAAGCACACTCCAGCAAGCCTTTCCTTGACTAATCGGGACATGAAAAGTTGAAGGTGGCACCATGGGGATTGTACCACTCTCTGGCTTCTTAGCTTCTTATCTTTCTTATCTTTCAACTAAGAAAGAATGCTTTATCAAGAGAAACCACTCAGATCTCTCTCTCTCTCTCTCTCTCTCTCTCTGTCTCTGTCTCTCCCCAACCCCGAAAAAAAAAAAAAAAAACTGCCACCTCTTCTGTTCAGTTCCTGCAGAGAAGAGTACATAGGTTTATATTAAAAATGATGATAGTGGTGAAATTACTGAAAACTATAAAAAGTAGTTAAAAAACAAAGAGTTTGAGGTATTAATGTTCCAATGAAATTATACTAATTTGACAGATTGTAGTGTTCAGCATTACCTTTTTCTGTCAAGAAAATAAAAGGTTATCTTTCCTTTTTAAAAAAGTGGTTTATCAGCTTTCTTTTATGATGTTATGTGTGGTTTCCTTTCCATGAAAATAGAGTGTTTATTTTCATAGTCATAAAAGAAATTAAGAAACTTCTACCCAACACATTTACAGCTCAAAGTATATATATACTAATGTTTCTTTTCTACTCTGGCTGGCTGGGGAAACACATACAGTCATGCCTTAGTATCTGAAGGGAATTGGTTCTAGGACCTCTTCATGGATGATAGTGTCCCTTCTAGAAAATGATGCCATATTTCCATATAACCTATGCATTCAATCCACATACTTCAAATCATTTCTAGATTACTTATAATACCTAATGCAATGTAAATGCTATAAATAGTTGTATTATTTAGGGAATACTAAGCAACAAAAATGTCTTCACAAGTTCAGAGCTATTTTTTCTGAATATCTTTAACATTTTCATCTGCAATTTCAGATTGAACCCACAAATGCAAAACCCTTAGAGATGGAAGGAGAAGTACATAAAATTTTCTTGTAATTTTTATGATACTTTAAGGTGATAATGTTGACCTGATAACTACGTAAGATGGTTTATCATACTGTCCATACGTAGCCTAGGTCAGAGTTGAAGGCCTTCACATCTTTTTCAGGGCTCATGATTTAAAATTAACCTGGATTGAATCTATCCACCTGCTGTATCTTTGCTCATCTCTGAGGAAGGCTATGTGGAGAGAGCTGCAAAAGACAATGGCTATACAGCAAAAGCAAGGACTCAGGAAAACCTGGAGCACACGTGGAGCCAGTAAAGATGGGTCAGTGTTTATAAGGACAATTTTGATGCAAGTCACTTTGGTGGCAGTGTACCAACCATGATCGCGCCTGCTGAAGAAGTTCAGCCATATCCACAGAATTCTGAAGAAAGGTGGGATCAGTCTTCATGTGTCACAAAGGATCTGGAACTCGCAAAAGAGTAAAGTGGGTGGAATATATATTTGAGGGGAACTCAGCCTCCTTGTTTACACTGGGAGTAACAGGGAGGATGCCTGGGAGGTGAGAAACGAAGGACTGAATGTACGAGTCTAAGTGTCTGCCACACATCCCTCTGTGTGAAGACCACTGTCACCCTGCTTGTCTTCTGCCCTAAACTGCCTTTGAGGGCTGCTAGGAGGTAGAGCTTTAAATAGCGCTGGTACGCACAGGAAACTGATCGCCTACTTTCTCTTTCTCTAATATTCAAATGTATTGAATTTTACAATCATTTCAACATAAACTTGCACAATTATCCTGTCAATATGCACATTTTACAAACTGTCTTTCACAATTAAAGGTCAATTACAAACTTGAGTTAAATTCTGTACATTTAAACAAAAGGCAAAAGTCAAATGCTCCATGTTCCCTTAAGTGCTCAAACACCATAAAAATACACAAGATATTCACAAATTATCACAGTGATTATAAAATACAGTTATTTTTTCATACAAATTATGAAGAAAATATTGATACTGTTGGCTTAACCAATTCTTTATATATTTCCCAGTTATAGGGACCTATCAAGGAAAGGATTATTACAAAACAGCTGAGATCATTGAGACACACTCAACATTGAACACTGATCAGATCAAGGGATTCTGTGGGGGCTAGCAGGGATTTCTTACCTGGTTTCCTCTTAGAATCAAGATTGATTCACTGTATGAATGGGAATGTCCAGAACCATATCTTTTCTTGCCAGCTGGCAACTCTGCTTCATTTCTCTATTTCATCTGTATCATAGGATATGTTATGAGCAGACTTCTTGTGTCCTCTGCAAAATTAACACGTCTTAACCCTTTCTTCCTCATTGTGACTATATCTGTAGACTAAACAGATTCTGAGGCATTGGGAGTTAAGAGTTCAACACAGCTGGGGCTGTAACTAAGTGGTAGAGCATTTGCCTTGCCTGCTCAAGGGCTAAGGTTTGATCCCCAGCACCACAAAAACAATAAAGAGACTTCAATATATGGATGTTGTGGATGGCAATTAAATTAAAGCAACAGGAGACTGGACCCTAATCCAATAGGACTGTCATCATTTTAAAAAGGGGAAATTGGGAAAAGGACACACAGGGGAAAAACAAGGTCAGGACACAAGCAGAAGGTGTCCAAGGAGAGAGGTCTGGCATCAAAACTCCTCACAGCCACTGGTAGGATCACAACCCCAATACTTTTCCTCTCGGCTTCCAGAACTAAACCAGCTTTTCCTTCCGAATTTGACTACTTTATCCTGTTGCAACCACAAACACTCTGTCACCTTATTCTTGTCTGCTGTTGAATAAACCAATGGGTGTTCCTGTTCCCAGTGCAATTCCATCTCCTTTTAGAACCACTTTGCCTGCCTCTCCCAATGCAGGAAAAGCAACACATCATGTACATCAATAGTCCTCTACTAACTTTAATTAATTAAAAATTGCATTCATTTTTCTTTTGAATTTTAATTACCATCTCATACATTTTAAAGAAATAATTTACTCTTTGTGTGGCTTTCTTAAAGACTTGATTCACTCCAATTAGTTATATTGCATATTCCTTTCAAAACTCAAATTGTTACAGCTGTCTAGTGGAAGTCTTCTAACGCTGTTCCCTTTGTCATTTCGGGATGACCCTAGACACTTATTTAAAATTTCCTTGCTTGTCTTCTGGTATCCAGTGTAATTCAAACTCCATCCAAATTTATCTCCACCAAGACATGAAATTAATTGATGTCCAAGGAAACTTGACTCTCTTTAGTTCAATAACTAGCAAGTACTGGAGGAGAACATGTAGCTGCTGGATGCCAATGAGCAAGGGGGGAAGAAGGGCACCACACTAAACCATTCTGGAACTAGAACTGAAAACATCTACTCCTACTCAAGATCGTGAAGTTCACAATTACATATCTAATTCAGTTTTAAAATGAACAAATTACCTTATTTTTTACTTCAATATAACTAACGTACATGTTTAATCCATCCTTCCAGCTATAATTGTGTCTCCTTTTATTTTTTGCATTTCTTTTATGTCTCATTGAACAATGTGATTCTGTAATCACTTTATTGACCCTAAAGAATTCAAAGCACCTCATAAACAGCCTGTATTTATACTCTCTCAACTGTCAGTATAGTAAAGCAAACCAGTCACTTGTATACATGATGTAAACAGCGGCACAGTTCAATCCTCAAGTTATATTATACAAGCTTGATGCTTAATTTACCAATGACACAATTTACAGGCTAAATGACCTTAACCTGCTATCTTCCCCTCTCTGCACTTCACATAATTCATCTGTAATGTATTGTTTTAAAACCTAAGAAAAGAAAATGAAAAAGCCAGTTCTCAAGTTCCATTTCTCAAAAGGAATAGGTAGGGCTGGGGTGCAGCATGCAGAGGCTTGGGTTCCATTTCCAGCTTTGCACAAAAATAAAAGGATATGGTCTAGATTCAAGCTGGTTTGTTGACTAAAGGATCTCCAAACCTACAAACAAACAAATAAAAATACTACCTCGGCCTTTCTATTCCCATCTGAACCTAGAAATTAAGGTTTTCATTGTGTCCGAACACTGTATTCAACTTCTACCATGTAAAAGTTGTCTGAAATTGTGTTATACATGACCTACTAGGATAACGACTGAGCTAATTTGGGCATGAAGCAGTTAAGTCATCACCTAGGTGTAGTCCTCACAAAGCATGTGTCCTGGGTTTCCAATTCAGTGCTCTATCCACCAGGCTACGCACCATGTCTAATATGAAAATGAATTCCATGGATAAGAAGCAACTATTCACCCATGAGTCCAGCTCTCATCTTTTCTGCACACCTGCCTGGAAAAGATCCAACTGGAAAGGCTTCACTTATCTGTGATAAACACCAGTCCAGGAAGGGCTGTGATGCAGGAACTCTGCCCTTCAAAAGCATAGTACATGACTTCATTGAGGCAGTAAAGCATGCAAGCTTTCTGGACTATTTTATTCATTCCAGTTCCCAGGGATAATACTGCAAACTCCACATCAGAGGTACACCTTTGTTTCCATTCCAACATAACCAAAGAAAGACAGCTCCTGACACAGCAGTCTAATTACAGTATGCAAATTTTTATGCTTCCATTTTCTCTTGTGTTTTACAGGTTGTGCCTTATTTACAGGCAAGTAGAGCTCAGCTCGAGGAGCGTGCATGATCAAAGAGTGAGGATGAAAACAGACAAGGGAAACAGCCCGCACTTGTCCACAACAATGAAGTTGGAAAGGTGGTAAGGGAGCAAGGGCCACAAACTCATTGTCACACTTGCCACCATGCAACATCATTCACCGCATTTTACTGTGGTTAAGCTGTTTCTCTTTGATGTGGCTTAAGAGGGAAGAGTATGCAGTACAAACAATAAATGATTTCTATAAATGTATTTTAATTCACATACATTAAAATATGCTTTTTTGAGTTTTGGCAGATACTAAGAGGAGTATCCATCACCACAATCAGAATACAGAGCAACTCCAATCACACACAACTGCTGTGGTAATTTGTATTCAGATACTCCCCCTACCACACCCTAAACTGTGGGCAACCACTGTCATCCCTACAGCTTTGCTTTTTACAGAATGTCATACAAATGGAAATCTGCCTTTACTCACCTAACATAAAGTATAATGTGTGAATGTGGATTCATTTGGGTTTCTTCTTTTCTATGAGCCTGTTGCATTCTACATTGTATGAGTAAACTAGTATTTATTTATCCATCCATCAATTTAAAGGACATTCAGGTTGTTTCTACATTTTGGTGATTGGCAGTGAAACTTCTATAAATGTTTTTATGTATATTTTTCATTTAGATAGGTTAATACCTATGTATAAGGTTGTTGAAACTTACCAAAATAACACATTAACTTTATAAGAGATTGCCAAAGTGTTTTCTAAAGTGAATAATATTTTGCATTCTGACCTACAATGTATGATAGTAACAGTTGGTCTGCAACCTCACCAACACTTAGTATTGTCCTGTTTTATTACGTCTTTTTTATCATTATTCTAATAAATGTGTAGTGTCATCTCATGTGCTTTGATTTGCATTGACCTGATGACTAAGGATACTCATGGGCTTACTTGCTATCATAGGTTACTTTCAGTGAAATATTGGTTCAAACTTTTTCTCCAATTTTAAATTAGTTGCTTTCTTTTTGCTGAGTTCCATAAATTATTTCTAAGCTTATATTTGTTTTATTAACTAGGTAAAAGCTAAATATCTAGGGTTATTATAAATAGAATTTGAATTAATGATAACAACTGAAAGCTATATTTTAATGGTCAAAAAGGTTTATTGTTCTAGAACTGTGCTTCTCAAAGTTTAGTGTTCAAGTAAACCACATGGTAATTTTGTAAAAATGTAGATTCCTTGGGGTGGAGGCGTGGTTCAAGCAATAGAGCACCTGCCTAGCAAGCATGAAGCCCTGAGTTCAAAGTCCAGTACAGTCAAAAGAAATTGCAGATTCCTATTGAGAGGTTTGGGCTGGGGCCTGAAAATAACATTTCTAGTAAGATTGCAGGTAGTGCTGGTGTTATGCCCTGTCGATCACATTTTTAAGAAGAAGGGTTCAAAATTCTCAGGTTCATATTCTTTGTTTTGTAACCACAAACTTGATCAATATTCACCATCTAAATTATTTTCCTTTGGAAGAAAAAGAATCATAAAATTAATAAATTACATTAGAATATTTACATCTGCCCACTAGGACATATGGTGTAATGCTAGCATGTCACCAGGTACACAGATGCTGGTGGGGACTGCATCCAGCCATTGTCCATCTCAATAACCCCAATGTAGACTGGAAGCATATAAGGATTCACAACTAAATAAGGACTTTTTATTGTTGACAAGCATTTATTGTATTCTGGTGTAAGGAAATGCATGCAGGCTCAATTTTGGAAATGTGAAATATTTGAATATATTTTTAAATCAACCATCAAGAAGCCTGTCATCATCAGTCTCCCTATGATAATGTTGTCTGAATAACTCCTGTACTTTCTCATTTGGTAGGTTTTTGTTCTTTTAACTTACTCCACACAATTTTGATTGTAATTTACATGACATTGCTTGCACTTATTTTTTACTTCAGTTTTTAACGAACATTTTCTAAAATGTAAATGATTTGAAAGCCTTTATACCATAAAGTCAGCATACCATAGAGATACTTATCTTATTTAGATGGTTTCCAATTTGAAGTTATAAAGCTGAAATGAGTATCCTTCTGCACAAAACGTCTCCCTAAGAATCAACCATTTAATACTTAACTCTAACATGTCAAGGGGAAAAAAAGCCCACCACAGCCTACAGCCACACCTCCTACCATCATGTCTCTTAAATATCAATTATAAGATTCACATGTGACTCTGGCTGAAAATTCATCTTCTCAGGTTCTGTGGGTCAGGGCCAAAAAGTGAGAATTTTTTTTATCAAGTTCTGTTGTAGGATTCTTGTCATCATGAAAGTTAGAAAAGTACCACTGTATATTTCCTTACCAGATGAGGATAAGGAAGAAGCACTTGATAAGGTTTTCTAGCCATCAGTGGCATTACCTCAGAAAACTGTGGTTTGACTTCTAGGGATATACCCAAAGGAATGCAACTCAGGTTATTCAAAGGCACCTGCACACCCATGTTTATTGCAGCGCTATTCACAATAGCCAAGTTATGGAAACAGCCAAGATGCCCCACCACTGACGAATGAATTAAGAAAATGTGGTATCTATACACAATGGAATTTTATGCAGCCATGAAGAAGAATGAAACCTTATCATTCACAAGCAAATGGATGGAACTGGAGATCATCATTCTGAGCAAGGTTAGCCAGACTCAGAAGACCAAAAATCATATGTTCTGCCTCATATGCGGACTTTAGATCTAGGGCAAATGCAGTAATGTCGTTGGACTTGGGTCACATGCCAAGGGGAGAGCACATACGGGAGGTATGGGGATAGGTAGAAAACCCAAAACTTGAAAGTGTTTGATGTCCCCACTGCAGAGGAGCTAATACAAAAACCTTCAAGGAACAGAAGTCAATATGGGAAGGTGACTGGGAAGTAGTGAAGAGGTCAGGTAGAGATGAATCCATTCAGGTTGTAATACACTTGTTCGTGGAAGCAATGCTAGGAATCTCTCTGTATAGGTATTCTTATCTCAACTAGCAAAAATGCTTTGTCTTTCTTATTATTGCTTATGTCTACTCTTCAACAAAATTGGAGAAAAGGGCAGAACAGGTTCTACCTGGAAGTGAGGGGGGCGGGGGGGAAAAGGGAGGAGGCGGAGGGCAGGAGGGATAAAAGGCCCAAACAATGTATACAAATATGAATAAATGAATAAAAAGAAAAAGAAAACTGTGGTTTGAGTAACTCTTCTTGATTTTGTACATGTCAGCAGGCTCTGGAGGGCTGGAGAAATTCAGATTTCTGGTCCCACCCTGAGAGTCTGTGGTTCTGTAGGGTCTGAGAATTTACATCTTTAGAAAGTTCTCAGGTGATGCTTTAGCTGCTGATGCTGCACCACACTTCAAGAACTGCTGAATAAGAAGAAGCAGAATGTCCACAATGTTCACCACAACAGGAGTTAGGCCTTAGTAACAATCACCTGTCAGTCCTTCAAAGAACCTCCTCAGCCAACAGCCCTCAAAGCAGGACAGACTATACTCTACCCAGAATTGTACACCGTGAGACACCAGAGACCAAGATTCCTTCCCGATCTCCCAGAGCACACCAGAATATAAACTGTGCAATCCTCATTGCATTGCCAAGTAGACTAAGTGATTCATTTCAAATCCTACCCCTTCTCAGACTGAATAGAGAGGCAGTAGGTTGAAAAGACAAAGAAAGGCTCTTAGTGAGGTGATGTTTCCTCAGTTCAGCCTTTGGAAATCCATGGTAGAGTCAAACTCTAACTGAGGCCAAACTAGCTTTGGGATATTTTCTTGCACGTTAGGGAGAGGGCAGATGAAGTATTAGGGATATTGTACTGGGAGTGAAACACAGGGAACAAGGATAGGGAAGTACTGGTTGACAGAACAAGGCTGAGCTTTGCTGTCATGCATAGAGTAGGATACAGGGCCTGTGCACAGAGCTCTCGAGCTCCCAGTAATGGTTTTCTGCGTTCTTTGTGAACTCTGTTAATACACACACCAACACAATGAGTAGAGATTACTAACATCATTCCTTACAGATTTGAAAAGTGGACCACAGAAAAGTCAAGGCCTTGGCTGAAGTCACAAGGTTAGAACTCAGGGGGACCACATTTCAAACCCAGGCTGACGTCACAGGCCACAGCCTAACTTGCACACGTTGCTGCTTCATTTTTAACAGAATACTTCCTTCTTAAGCACTATTACTTTCCAGTCAGTATTTTAAGCACTTGAAGTGTGGGATTGATATAAAGTAAAAAACATACCATGCACTGAGATAGATTATAATGTGGTGGGATGGACAGACCAATTTGCAACTAACTCCCAAACAAAGAGGGCTATAAGTATAGGCACATATGTCCAGATAAAGGCTTTAGGACACAGAAGAGAGTATTGCGGGACCTGATGGTTGTTAGGGTTTGGAAATGCAGTGCCTCCCAAAAGGTTCATGTGCTGAAGGCGTGGTTCCCAATGCAATGTTCAGAGGTGGGGCTTTTGGGAGGTAATGGCATCATGAGGGTTCTGACTTCATTAGTGGATTAATCCATTGATAGATTCATTATTTCATGGCATTATTAGGAGGTCATAGAAGTGTTAGGAAACAGTGCTTACCTGGAGGAAGTAGGACTCTGAAGGCTGTATCTTGTGGCCCCCCCTCTCTTTTCTGGCCACCACAAAATGGGTAGTCTCTTGATATTCTACCTCACTTCAACCCCAGAAAAAGTGGATCCAGACAACCTTAGACTAGAACCTCTGTAACTCTTTTAGCACAGGACTAATTATCAGGGCGGAAGGGGGATAGAAATACGGAGAATAAATGGAGTTGGGTAGGAGAAAAGTAACAGTGAGATCAGGTAGATACACATGTGAGATTGATAGGGAGAGTGGGGAGCAGAAAGAAGGCTGCTGAGACCACAGCCAAAATAAATCTTTCCTCCTTTGAAATTGTTACACACAGGTATTTATCACAGTGACGAGAAACCAGCACAATGGTGAACCATAGAATCTGATAACAAAGGGAATCTTTTACTTAGGTCCTAAATATATTGTAAGAAAAATTACAACCAATCTCTGTGAAATTGGTGCCAAAAAGAGAATACTCTGGAGGAAGAAAGAGCAGATTCTGAAGTTCTGACCTCATTTTTCAGATTCTCCTTCACTTTGCATCCTTCTCTGACTCCTACTATCACCATCCTGCTCAGAGGGTAAAAATATTCTTCAAATACTCCAGCCAGACAGAAAAGACCTTTCCCTTAACTCCCCAATGTACAGCTGAGGCCAGGCTGGAATTAAAAATAATGAAAATCAATATGCCTTTTACTAAATGCTGAAGAGCAGAAACAAGGAAATAAACAGTTCTACAATATCACAACTTCATTTAAGAGTCCTGCTCTATCCATATGGGACCCCTTGGGAAAGGAGGTCATGCCTGACTCCTTGTCCTCCTAGGTCCTTGTCTCCCTCAATTTAGCAGATGCTATTTTTATACATGCCTATTATTTGGACGCCTCCAAGTCTAGACAAGGACATGGAGAATGGTTCTTCTTGGATCTGGAGCCTGCCTTCTCAGGTCCAGCATCCTGTGTTAGAACTCACTCTTCCAAGTAATTGATTGACCTCCCCCTCTGAGCTACAATTCTTTACAACCTTTCAAAGAATGTCGTGACTACCTTGTCTGAAATAAAGTCAAGTCTGAAATTAATGCTTCCATTAATTATCTGCAGAAGTTTGGCCAAGCTTTAAACCTTTCTGAGTTTCCATTTTTCTGTCAGTAAGATTAAGAGTTTGTATTAGCATTAACTCAGTCCCATTTCTGATTTCTCCATAGGTTTAGGGCCATCCATTGGTGTGACTCAACTTGTTCATAGCACATGTTTTTGCCTTTACAGTAATACATTAAGGAATTGCCTGAGCCTGAAAGGTCAAGTCTAGGAGGATTGCTCACAGCCCAAAGCTCAAAGATCACTTTACTTTTATAAAAATAAGCCTGGGTGTATGGGACCTAGATTTTCTATCTCTCTATGCATGGTATTTAAGTACATTAGAACTGAAGGAATCCAGGAGATCTTTCTATGGCAAGCTCAGCTGTGTGTAAAACTAGTTGGTGCAAACAAAAAGGCTGAGTCCTCAGCACTTTCCTCAGGCCCAGTGTCCAGTCTCTGTGCCACAAGAAATGACAAATAGGATTTAAACTAGCCTCATGATATCAAGCACTTTCCCAGAATCTACAAATCATGGCCTGAGGTTATTTACCAAAATTTACCAAAGCATCATCAGCACATGTATGGAAGTGACTCTAGGCCAGCCACAGGTGCTTATGGGTTTCATTCTATGCATAATATATGCAAAGAATTTTAATATAACAAGGGTGATAAAGAGCAGATGGACTTCATATACTTACATGAGATAGAACAGAGACACCTCCTGCAATTGTTTTAAGTGGAGTGGGAAGGAGGTTGAGGGGGAGAGAAGGTGTGGGTAATATAACCAATGAAAATAGAAGTCTAATTGGAATTGTCACTATGAATCCCCCATGTATAGTGAATATATCCTCATAAAAAATATAATGAAAAACAGAGAGAGAAAGAAGGCCAGACATAGTGGTAAATAACTACAATACCAACTACTTGAAATATGAGCTTAGGACAATCACAATTCAAGGCTGCCTGATCAAAAAGTTAGTGAGATTCCTTCTTAATAAGTTGGGTATGATGGTGTATGTCCATAATAACAGTTATGAGGGAGGCTTAGGTAGGAAGACCAAGGTCCAGGCCAGCCCTAGTTAAAAAGTGTAAGAACTTATGTGAAAAGTACCTAAACCAGAAAAGAGCTAGGAGCATGGTTCAAGTAGTAGAGTGCCTGCCTAGCTAGCAGGAAGCCCTGAATTCAAACTCTAGTACTGAGAGAGAGAGAGAGAGAGAGAGCTCGCCTGGCCTGACCACAGGAGCCAAGGCCAGGCTTTGTTGCATGCTCTGTTTCCAAGTCTCATCTGAAAGCGGCAATCAAGGTATGTCAGCTGGAGCTGCAGCCTCACTTCAAGGTATGACTGCAAAATCATCCTCTTCCAGGCCCAGGTGGCTATTGGCAGCTGGTTCTTGCCAGCTATCAGAGTGAGACCTCAACTTCTTGTTCACTGTGAGCTAGAAGCTTCCCTCAGCTCCCTGTCATGTGGCATCCTCCACAGTGCAGCTCCAAACATGGGAGTTTGCTTCTTCATAGCTAAGGAGAACAGTTTCCAATAAGACACTGTTATGATCTCCTATCATCCGATAACAGACATGTAAGCACATCTAATCCCAGTACATTTGCCATATTTTATTGATTAGAAGCAAATTACAGGACATGCAGAGGGGGTTATGAAGGGCATAATTCCTAGGAGGCTGGGATGAGAGGAGGGGAACATCTTCGAGGCTGTATGTTATACATAGATAGAAGTGCTTATCAGTGCATGATATCAGGGCTCTTCTCCGCTGCCCTTGAAAGAGTAAGCAGACTCCACATTATTGGCAATAAACTACATCATAAAGTAAACTATAGGCTGCTGGATGACACAGTGGGACTCTCTAGCTATACCAAGTAAATAGAACAAAGTTACTTTTCCTTTCTGTTTTCTCCAGGCTGAATTTCTTTCCCAGAAATCAAGGCCTTTCTTTTCCAAAATAGACAGCAATCACCAAAGAGATGAAAGGAGGTGAGTAATGTAGCAGGGAAAAACTGTAAGGATCAACATTTGGGTCCCCTAAATTTACTACACAAGTTGAGGCAGGACTTGGTAATAAAGGCTTTTGAATAAGGCTTAAGGGATTTGGTTGACTCTGTGAGTCAGCAGCACAACATTGCTGCCAAGAATAGCAAAGGCAATTTCAGGCTGTGTTAGACACAGTGTAATCTGTCTGGAGGGACTGAGGAGATGACCCCTCCTCATTTTGTGCTACGCTGACGACACATGGAGGATGGTGCCCATTGCAAATCTCATGCTCTAAGAGGGACAGAGGTCAATTAGAGCACCTGCAAAGGAGAACCTTTAGGAAATTGAAAAAGTTGAGACCCTGGGATATAACAGGGTCGATAAGGACTGAAAATATTTAATGTGCAAGGACAAAATCCTAAAGTAGACAGTCACATATGGTTGTCCAATGCTAGGGATCTGTCATAGAGACAAGTAATTACTTGGTTTTATGTGAGCCCAAGAGATGGAGCCAAAACCAAAGCAGAAGTATGAAAGATCAGATTTTTGCTCAGAGTGAAGTCATTTCCAGTAGGCATAGCTGCCATAGCAGAGAACCAATGCTTCTCAGAGGTCTTCACTGAGTCATTTACTTTTTCCACAAATATTTATTAGTACCCATCACTGCCAAGCACAAGCTATGCAGATGCCCAACAAAAAAGATGCATTCCCCATCTCCAAGGAATGTACCTTGAATAAGTCAAATAAATAAACCATTTCAATAAAAGACTGAAAGTACTAAGTGCTTCCACTTAAGTGTAAGAGGTAATCTACTACTCCCAAAATTCAGATATTCGTTTATTGGTCTTGTCACATTTAGGAGGCCACAGCTCAGCATCTGTGGGCTTCATGTGTCTTCTCATTCCTGGGGTTTAACTGAGGGAACTCAGAACACACGAAGAGCAAGAAAGCTGTTGGTAATTTATGATGCTTTAGGAATTTTCCTCGCAGACATGGTTGATCTGCTCACACCATTGGCTGAAGCAGGTCAACACGGCCAAGCACAGAAGCATGGACAGAGATTCACAGGCTCACCACAGAGAGATGCTGCATGACACATAGCAATGGGCAAGTATGTCTAGCCCTCTGTAGGGAAGGGGTAGACATGCTGAGGGAATTGAGAGGAAAAAATATTCCTTTCCTTCAGAAGTGGGAGAAGATTCTATGGGAGAGTTAACTCTTTAAAAGGAACTTCAAAGGTGGTAAAGATCATGCTTGGACAGTCTTGGACAAATCACTTCCTTTGAAAATCTTTATCCATGTATCTATCGATTTTGTGGAATAAAGTATTTCAATGTGAACCTTTATAAATTAATTACCTCTAGTCTACGTGGGAGAGTTTCCTTGCCTGGGAAAAAGGCGAACAGAGTAAACAATCTACTTTCTACTTAGAGAGATATCTACAGAAATTTTAATAATGTAAATGAGACTTAACAGTTGAGAAATTACAACTATGAAGAGCTAGGTTAATCTGGGAAGGAAAGGGAGTGAATCAAGAGAAAATATAGGAGAAGTTAAATTTAATTAAAGAACCTATAAGCAAGATATTAGTAGCTGTTCCCCATGAGGAATAATAAATGAAAGATTTTCATATTGGGTTGCAAAAGCATAAATTATGGTAGTCCTTATGTTCCTTCCCCCAAACAGAATTTATTTATCTGTGAAAATTCCACAGATGGAAGGAGAAAAACTGGGCTGATTAAAGTCTGTTTATTTGTATGGTAATAAGTAATTTTTATTGTCTGACCACCAGGAACAAAGTGATTCCCAGTAGGGCATAAGAGATTTTTTTTTCTTTTTTCTTAAGTGTAGCTGGTGAACCAGGAGAAGTTGAATGAGGCAAGAATGAACACTTAGCCAAAAATATCTTATTGCTCACATTGTGCATCCTTTAATTTTTAATATATTTTATTTCTGTGTTCAGGGAGTTGTTTGGTTTTTTTCTTTTTCTCCTGGTGCAAAATCATTATTTTAATACTCTTAGAGTGAGGGTGCTGAATGCCAACCACACTTCCCTGTGAGAATGAAGCTTCTCCAGTAACTCTCAGCTTGAAAACCACCCTGGTCTCCTGTGAGGAATAGCAGAATGTTCATGTTTTAAAAATAGTGCTGAGTACACAATAAAATTATAACAATATTTGCCTCTACACCTGGTATTGGGGCTTTGGGTGGGCAAGAGTGAAGTAAATGCAAGTCTGAATGGGTAAAAACACAAGGCTCAATCTACAAATGGAAATCAGAAGCCTGGGTGGAGTCCTGTATCCTCAGCTGCTAGCAGTGTGATCTTGGCTAATGATTATAGCATTGAGCACTTACTATGTGTCACATATGGCTCTCAGCTTTTAACTGTATTATCTTATGTAATCCTTATAATAATATCATATGATACAGACATTATTTCTATTCCATGAATACAAAAACTAAGGCACAGTGACCTGCCCTATATATAGAAAGACTTTCTAGAAATTAGTAATATAGGATGAATAAGTCAACAGAAAAATGAGCAATAAACAGAAATAGACACCTCATAAAAGAGGTTTTCTAAATAGCCCTTAAACACAGAATAAAGTATTCAGCTTCATTTCCATCACAAAAATCCAAGTCAAAACCAAAATAGCTCACATGGTCAACAGAGTGGCCGCATTGTGAAGAACAAACAAAGCAACACTATTGGTGGGGTGTGAGTTGGCACCGCCTCTTTGGAAAACAGCTCTGCCCTAACCATCAAGTAGGGGTTTGTAGATTCTGTTATGCAGCAATCTCACTTGTAGCTGTTCATCAAACATAAATGCTTGCAATTATGCACCAAAAAGTATACACAAGAATGTTCATAGAGGCATTACCTTTGAAAGTCTTAACCCTGAAACAACCCCAATGCCATCCACAAGAAGGGTAACTAAGGCTGTACATTATTTTCATACAATACAACACTAGTCAGTGATAAAAATGAACTTCAGCCACATGCAAACACATGGATGAATTTCAAAAATGATGTTGTACAAAAGGACCAAGACATAGAAAAATATTGTGTGGCGGCATTTAAAATAAAGTTCCAAAGTTGCCAAATTAAAATCGACTTTTGAGACTTATGATAGTGGTGACTTCGGGGAAGGAAGGAGGGTGCATAAAGGCCTCTTGGGGTGGCATCAGTGTTCCCCATCTTGCCCTGAAGTGGAGGAAAAAACTGTTCGCATCTCTTCAACCCATGTCTTTCATCCTGTTTCAAGAACTGCATAAAAGCAGAGGCCAGGCACAGTGGTTTATGCCTGTAATTCTAGCTACATGGGAGACAGAGGTAGGAGAATTGTGTCCATAGTTGTCTAAGCAAAAGCATGAGACCCTATCTGAGAAACAAACCAAAAGCAAAAGTTGTGGGGTCATGGCTCAAGTGGTAGAGCACTTGCCTAGCAAACATATGGTCCTGGGTTCAATCCCCAGTACTACCAAAAATTGGGTAAAAGCAAGAATTCATCTATTGCTTGCCCTTCTTCAGATATCAATGCATAAACATGTGGACTTTTATTTTCTTGAAGTATTGCATACTAATTGATTTTTTTAATGAAAAACAGTACTCCTAATTTCATATATTCCTAAGAAATTGGGAACTAAATATACAATAAGCATTACATTTAATAAAATTAAACATAACTACTTTAAATGTTAAAGACTTATAAATACCCAGTACAACAAGCCAACAATTTTGATTTCCTTTTTTATTTCACCTCATTATTTACTCCATCTTAATCTAAGAAATGCCTGTAGGGAGTGGAGTTATTGGTATTTTTTATCTTTTATTTCTAATTTTCCTTAGTTTTCCCAATTAGCTATAATAAACAAGTATTACTTTATAACAAAACACACAGAAACATTCAGCTTAATCCTTGAATGATGAGATACAGAGGTTTAAAGCAACATGCAGTCGTCTCTCTATCACTCTGGATTGAAAATGCTTCTTCCTTCTCTCCTTGTGTTTTGAATACATTTGATAAAGAATTCCTCTGCAGAAACTAAGGCCCATGCTCTTGGTTGTTGCTCCCCAGCATCCTTTGTGAGGCCTCAGTTCCCTGAGCAGCCATTGGGAAGTAGGACTCCCTTAACCTCTATGAAAATCTGGTCTTATTTCTTTCACCACAACCAACATCCTAAGGATTGGTACACATTCTAGGATACAGTAGTATCCAGTTCTTGATTGATCAAATGATTTACTTGCCAATAAGGGCCCCAACATTTCATTCAAGTTTGTTTATTTTTTACTTAATGATATCTGATATAATTAGTAATGTAACAGTCACGAGGAAAAATGTTTTTTAAAACTTGACTTCAGAGTGTTGTTTCAAAGATTTTAAGAAATGACCTACTATATCTCATTGATCTTAAGTTTTGCTTTTATCTTAATGTTTATGAAATTTGGAGTTCCTCATGACTGCTGGCTTCTTTTATGGTCTGACTATGAAAAGTCCCCCACATGCTGTGTGTTGAACACTAGGTCCCTACGGGTGATGCTATTGGCGGGGGGGGGGGGTCCTTGAAACTTTAGGGGGTAGGACCTAGTTGGAGGAAGTATGTCACTGGGGTCTGTACCTTTGGAGGCTAAACCTGGTTCCCAGTCCCCTCTGGACTTCTGCTTTCTGTACATTATGAGGTGAATGTCTTCTCTCATATTCTCACTGCCAGGAGGTTCTGCCTCACCACAGGCCCAAAATTAACAAACCCAAGAACTATGAAGAAGTCTTTGAAACTGTGAGTAGAAAGAAAGCAAGAGAGAGACAGAAAGGAGGGAGGAAGGAAGGAAGAAAGAAAGAAAATGAAGGAAGGAAGGAGGGAGGGAGGGAGGGAAGGAAGGAATGAAGGTCACAAGGGTTATGTCATAGAGCTAATAATGAAGAGCTGGGCCCTGAACCCCAGCCATCTAGTCCCAGCACCTGCCCTCTTGGGAATCTTGAAATTTATTGAACATCTATGTGAAGGGAGTTCACTTCTTATTCTTTTCCTGAGCATATTTAGAGCCTAAAAGAAAGTCTATGAACATAGTAGACTTAACCATAACCCCAGGAAAAGCCATGACCATGTTCACAGACATAACACAACTGTGCATAAGGAGTGCTGACTGTGGGCAAAAGAGGAGAGAATTTGGAGTCAAAAAGGAGAGGAATCAAGTGAGTGCATCAATTTTAAGGTTTAAATCAGACTTAACGAATAGTACCCCTTTCCTTACTTAGGCAACAAAGACGAAGGCAGAAGGGAGCTAAATGTTTCCCTATTACTAATAGAGACTAGGTTAGAGAATGTCACCATGGGAGAGCAAGAGTTCTGCTAACTGAACCTCAGAGGTAAGTGCACTTACCCAGGAAGGAAAAGCTGACCCCATCCATGGAAATATCCCAGATAAGCAGAGAAGAAACTTCCCTGTGAACATTTGCTCCCTGGAGGAAGAAGGGCAGAGCTCATGGGAGCATCTGTGGTTGTCCTTGCCACATTTGTCAATAAATACATCCCTCTGTCTCCCAAGGCAGGCAGTGTCTCTGCCAACTTGAAGTGGCTTCCAGTAAGAGGTGAATCCATAAAAGCAGGCAGACTCCAGAAGGAACAAGAGCTGGTAAAGACCATTACATCCTCCAAAAAATGTGCTAATGCCTCTCTGATATTTAGCTCTATGCCTACAGGGGTACTACTACTAGCTTATTTATATACCTCCACGGTCTACACACACACACACACACACACACACACACACACACACAATCCCAGGCAGAGATTAAGAGCTAAAGATTTAAGAGTGCTGGGATGAATTGAGTGACCATTGACAGAGGAGCAAAGACCTACAGCACCACAGCAAATCCAGGGCCTCAATGTGCAATAAGGTTTGCCTGGGAACTACAACGCCATAATAGCTTTTATAGTTAAAGGCTGATTATACGTGGGGAAAGAAACACAATTACACTGAGAACTGAGCTTTTAAGCCTAGCATTTTCCTTCGTCAATTAGTTTACTCAGTGCAAGTAATGAAATATCATGAATATCAGACTTAAATACCTTATGGACAGTTACATTCCTAGAATGTAAGTACATTTTGAAGGCATGAAGAAAAATTCAACTCTCTTTCATTTTGAAGAAAACAGTTTTATGATCTATATCCAATCAGATAAGAGAGAATGGAAGGTTCGACTTTTACTTCTCTATCCAGTACTGCTGTTGCATGCTGAAACATGCAACCTCCAAACTTAAAATGGAATAAATAAAGAATATATTCAAATCTCCTAACATAGCTACTCAGTAAGTGTCATGTTTTAAACTGCATCTATATATCTCTTGTTCCACCTACTTTCTTATGGACTTTTCTAACTTTGTATGAGATAGTCATTTCTCATTTGTTTACAAAACTTACTTTACTGTAAATATTATGTACAGGTATTGAGATATACTAACTTGATCATTTCAAATGTTAAAAGTTATTTTCGTTCCCATTTAGGAGCTAATTACCTGAGCTTCAAAGCAATCTGTGAAATACTTATTACTACCACAAAGGAGAAACTGGATAGATGAGAGATAGATAATAGATAGATAGATAATAGATAGATATCATGTGTCATATATATGGCTATCTCTTCTAAGTGTCATTTTAAACTATTTCATAATAATGCTCAAATGTCTAGGAAAAGAGAATGCCAGTTCACATGGCTTTGCCTCTATTTTAAATCTGGAATGTAAACAAAACTTAGAATGGAGAAAATCAACACTGAAACAACCACATTTAGAGGACTTTACTGGGGTCTCCAGAGATGAGAGAGCTACCCAAACATCTTGTACTGCTTGAATCTGAGTTCAGAGTAAGATGGGAGGGTCAGAGGATCACAGAGAAAACACTCCTTCGAGCTTCCTAGCACACACTGAACTAGGAGCTTATGAAAATCACCAGACTGAATTGTAATGTTTCTGTTCATACATATATCTGAGCTCTTTCAGATAAGGGATTGAACTTCCTCCTTCCCCATCAATCTCCTCCACTCATATGCCTAGCACAGAGCTGCTCTAGAGGACACACCTAGTAAAAGCTGGTTCAACTGATTTCTCTAGGTTGGGGGAAGGGGAAAAGGTCTTTTTTCCTCCTGGAGACAGCAAACCTTCCACTGTCTTTTGATAAGGTCTGAAAGAGAAAATCATCAAGATCTGCTCATCTGAAGATCAGCCACGTTTGGTCCCAGCAAACCTAAAATCAAAGAGAGTGCCTCAATTTTCCATTGCCCTGAAGGCATTCTAGCACTCAGCAGGTTCTAATCATGTGAACAAGGGGACCACTTGAAACCTGCAATATTGCAATTTTTGTAGAACTAATGTGTGTAATTTGGGGCAAAGTTTGACAGAAGACCAGAAATAAAAGCAATATGTTGTCTATAGTTGCTTATCCACAACAAATGGACTATCAGCTATTTGTGTGAAATTGTGTTTAACAGACTTCCTGTACTGATTCAACTCAGGATTCACGATCTATATATCACCATCTACCTATACAAGGCCAGCCTCGCCCATTTGAAGCTGTAGGCTCGGTGCCTAGAGCCCACAGAGTTTTGAGGACCTCTAAAAATAACAGTTTCTTTTAAAATCAGAAGAAAAGAAATAAAATTTGAGGTTAATGAAAGCATTCAAATAAACATGAATAATATATTCATGTTTACACCAAGGTGGTCAAAAAATGCAATTTTAAATTGTGTTTGTGTGTGTGTGTGTGTGTGTGTGTTCATCAGTGTTTTGTTACCATAACAAAATGCCAGAGATAGGCTAAATTATTGCTAAAGAGGTTAAGTTACTTCATAGTTTTGGAATCCAAACATCTAAATGGCAGGGCAGCTTAGGTTCTCCCAACAACTCTCCCTTGGCTCTGTCACCTCATGGTGGATTGCAGTGGCAGGAGTCCAGGCAGGAACACACCATCAAATGTGGAGTCAGGAAGCAGAAGGAGGTCAGGCCTGCTTCTTTTGTACAACCTTCTCTGGAGAATTCCCAAGAGCAAAAGGTCAGAAGAGAACAAGCATAATTCCTTTTGTAGGCATGCCTCCAAGGACCTCCCTTTAGGCCCCACCTCTTAAAAGTTTCCTCCACGCAAGTCCCACTAAGCCTTTAACAAATGGGTCCTTGACAGTCAAACCTTATCCAAATCGCAGCAGTGTGTGAAGGAAGGGAGCCCTATAAGCAAAAGTCGTAACTCTGCAGCCACACATGCCAAGAATAAATAAATCTGATGTCATAAAGGAAACTAAAATCATGTTTTCAGGAAAAAAAAATCATCAAATAATCCATTTATCATAAATGGGCAGATTGTTTGCTCATCCATGTAGATAAATGGGGAGCCTTGTGACAGGCCTGCTGAGTTGGAAGGACCCAGAAGCCTTGGTGTTTTGTGGATATGACCGTCATTTCCTCCCTCACAGGCAGACTGCTCTGACTAATTAGCAAATCAAAAGAAACAGAAGCAATTCTAAATCTCACCACAATCAAATTAGCAGAGTTATTTGAGGATACCATTTTCACTCAGTGTAATCATGGTCTCTTTGTTTTGGTCAAAAAGAGTGAAAATTATCTTGCAAGCCCAAAGCCCTCCCCTCTACCCAACCAGCTCTATGGATAGCAGCCTTTCCTATCAGCTCTCTTCAATTTTACAGATGATCTCTTTCTGTGAAGACAGGAATGCACAATGCACAATTAAGCAATATCCATCAAGCTTCCATACAAAAAGCACCTTTTAAAAATACATTTGACTTTTAAGGTGATTCAGCAGTAAGAGCCATTAGCACATACATCTAAATCAGGACTTGGAAAGTTTATTAAAATTGGATTTTTAACCTGATCCCAATTTCCTCTGCTTGTAAAGAATCCCATTGGACTCCTTAATATTCATGCTATTAACCTGAAAGATTCAAATGGCCATTAGGAGAGGAGAGGCTATATAGGGCAGCCCAGTAGACAGGGGTTACAATAAAACCTCCTTGAGTCTGAGCAGGTAAAGTGGGCATGGATCCTAGAAGAATTCAGACGGAGTAAGCTTGCTCTTTTTCTCTCCCTCCTCCTCTCCTCTTAGCCTCTCCCCTCCCATCACATATTTGGAGGAAAGAGAATAACCAAAACCAACAACAGCAAACACAAGCAAACCATTCAGCTACAAAGAGCACTGGACCAGGAGTCCAGTTTTTACTGGAAAGGGAGTTGCTCTGGATAAGTCATTTCCTCCTCTGGTGATCCAATAAACTCTCTCAATTCCAATAAAGAGAAGTTGGGGCTAATGAACTCTAAGATTAATTGAGAGTGACCCCTTATTGGTATATCACCTTGAAAAAGTTACTTAACTTCTGTAAGCCTATGTTTCTCATTTTTAAAATGGGGAAATCCTAATTTCTAGGAAGGTTCCTATAAGGGTAGCAGGGGAAGCTTATGTAATTCACTTTGCACAGCACCTGGCATATAAGACTTTGCTCTGTCTTAGTGGCTATTATTGCAGACTATTGGCCAAACTCATAGGTCCATTGTTTTGGTTTCTTTTTCACTGTGATTTCATTTTCTGCAAATGTAGTTTCATTGGGTTTTGGAAAAGGTGGTTGTGGTTGTTAGCCTTGTTCCTCCTTGAGACAAAATGTTATGTTCCCTTCTGGCAATGGCAACATTTTAACATCCATTTCTCCCTCATACTAAATGCCCCATAAATATTTTAATAGCTTAAATTCTAGCCATGCAGAGATCACCTACTAATACTCTCTCATTTTCTAGTTGGTGACACTGTCTAGTTGGTAAAGTTCCTTTTCAAGTTGACCACCATCATGGTGTCTCCTATGAGCCTCAATTCCTACATCCACAGCACTGACACTGAAGTGTCTTTGACCAAAATCATCGCATCTTCAAGAAAGTAAAGTTTACAAACTTTAAAAAAAAATTGATAACATAGTATATTTCAGACACTGGTCCCCATGCTCAAGACATTTCTAATGTATTGGGAGGGACTGATTGATCCTAAAGCAGATTTTTTTCAATACAAGGTTGGTATTATAGTCAGATGAGCTCTGGTACCAAGGGAGTACCCAGATAGAAACCCAAGGCATGCCCAGAACACTTCAGGGAAGATGTATAAGAGAGCTGGCAAATGTCTAAGTAGACATGCAAAGCTAAATAAGAACAAATAGTCTATTGATATTTTTAGTTATCTAAATCTAAGAATATTGATTAGTGATCAATGAATGTTGCTAAAATTAAAAGTGAGAGAGAGAGATTGGGAGAGGGAGAACTGAAGTGCCAGTCCTGAAATTTGTTTATTACTTGCAGATGTGTTCACCTGGAGTCACTTCTGCAAATGGAAGTGACTAATAAACACCCCAGCTGTGGCCTGGGGCTCTAGTTTCTTTCAAGGTCTTGGGGTAGGTAGTTGAATAGATCAGTATATTTGCCTTTGCTTTCCAGGGTACAGCCAGAATCCTTGCTAACCCCCTTTGTATTTCACAAATGAGTTGTGAATTTCATACCCTTGCCCCCAAAACACTTGCAACCCTTCAGAAAAAGTAATTATAACAATTTAGAGCATGGAAACCACTCCCTATTTTGCTTGGCCTCTGGTAGAAGCTTGAGACTACCATAATTGGCTAGGCTTTATCTTAGACCTCCATCTGACCCCAAACAGCCTCCTACATGATTTTGCTCAGCTTCATTGGATGGGGAGATGGGGGGGGGGGGGAACAACAGCACTTCTTTTAAATCTAATGTAAGTTTAAGTGCTAAGGCTTTTTAAAGACTTTTTAAAATTCATATTTTTTTTTAACCTAAAATGAGCTTGCCAACATGACTCTGACCAGAGAAGAAGCCAGGGCCATTAAAACCCCTAAAAGCTTCTAGGCTTCCAAGATACTTCTAGATTTATCAGCCAAAAATTACTGTACTGGGCATTCTAAAAGGACTGAGACTAATCTTGTATGGGTTAAGGGGTCAAATTCTTATAGGAAACTTCCCTTAGGTGGGAGAATATTAGTTTTTGTTAAAAAATGTAAATGGAAATTATTTATCTTATGATATTTAAGATAAGGGAGAGCTGTTGAAATCTCATCTAAAGAGAGTTACTTTGATGTACATTTGACTTTTTTTCTTTTTTCTTTTTTTCACTTTTGCTGACCTGCCTTTGAGGACGACTTGAATTGGCTGAGTTAAGCAGGCAGCCCGTTTTCTCCAAAGAAATTCCAACCCCTGCCAATCTTAAATTGACCTACTGCAAGTTGGTCAGTTCTCACACGTAAACCTCCAGCTTTCAAATAGGGGCGGGGGCGGGAAGGCCTTGCTTAATTTCAGAGCTGACGTTTGCAATCCTACCGCACTAGCAAAAGCAGAGCCGAACGCTCCGCGCTTTGCTGGTAAGTTCACATTCTCCCCGGGAAACCAAACCAGAGTGTGTTAAATGGCGACGCGGCGCCCTCTGAAGCTGGCTCTTCCAGCGGATCCGGGCCCAGGCTGCTGCAACTCGTGTCCCAGCCCCGCTGCAGGGCCAGCTCCCTCTTGGCTCCTCCCGCTTCTCCCGCGACTTCGGAGCACGGACGCCTGAGGTGGGTCACCTGCCTGGAGGGAACACGTGGTGCGAACACACGTGGGAGGAATGCGGGTCTTGGGGACCGAGCGGATCTGGGGAGTGGGGGAAATAGATGGGCTAGAAGCTCTGACCCTGCAGGGGTCAGGGAGCAGACTGGACATCCCAGGTTTGCAGACCGGATGGCCTAAGTCACCAATCCACACGCCCCACCCTCCTGGTGGCGCTGGTTCCTCCCCGAGGACTGAAACCAGAGCCGCTGCCGCACCGGGTGGGCGGGACCGACGCCTTTAGCACCAGCCACTGAAACTCGGTGCCCCGCCGGGTCGCGCTGAGCCCACGAGCTCACGGCTACACCCGGCACCCAATGGGCGAGACTCGGGGCAGCACCGGAGCGCGCCGGGCGGCAGTGGGCGCTCGCGATCCTCCTCTGCCCGACGCGCTGTCCCTCAGGGCCCGGCCTCCTCCGTCCCCTCCTCCTGCTCCCGCTCCTCCTCCTGCTCCTCCCCTCCTCTGGATTGAACACCAAAACGCCCGCCTGCAAGGTCCTCAGCGCGGTGCAGCCACGAACCGCTGCCGCTGCCGGGTCTCCGTGGGTACCTGCGCTCCTTCTCCGCCTTCCCGTCCCTGAGTGACCCGGAGTTTGCTCCACCGACCGCGGGTGCTCCGGTGCTGCCCATGGCCCGGCCCCACAGTCAATTTAGGACGCCCGAGGGGCTGGACGGTCACGCGGCTCAGGTGAGTGTCGCGCGCGCCGGGCCAAGGCTGCCAAGCTGGGGAGTGGCCCGGCGAGAACTGCCGAGGTGCCTTCACCTGGTGTCCGGACTTTAGGGCAAGTGCAGAGTCCAAGGTGAAGCTGAAGCAGGTGGAGTAGAACTAGGGAGGGACCAAGAAAAGAGAGACCCGGGTTTCATTCTCCTTACCTCCTGTCCAGGCATATTGGCTCTGGAATTCTCGAGGACTGGTTTGTAAGTGCAGGAATCTGAGTTTCTGAGTCTTGATGGATTGGATTTATTTCCCGAGCCGAGTCGGAGTCAGGAAGTTCGCGCCTGCAGGCGCCTACCCGCCGGCAGCTTCTCTCTAGGACCGAGGGGGGCAGCGGGAGCGCAGCGCTCGGCGGGGGCTGGGTACCACCTGGGGCTGGGAACTCGGACAAACATACTGTCGGCAAAAGTGACTGGGCGGATGGAGTATCGGGGTGGTTTGTCTTTGCATTCGGAAGGAGTTATGGGAAGATCGATCATTTTCCGAAGTACAGGGGTACTTGAAGGGAAAGAAATTGAGGCGACAGTAAGTAAGTAGCCTCTCTTTCCGAATGCCAATCACACGCGGCTCTTATTATTATTATTATTATTATTTGTTACTTTTTTTTTTCTACTCGGTTTGTTTTTCGCACACCCTGAGTAGTGGGTAGCGGAGGCTGATGGAGATTGGGGGTTAAAGGGTGGCTAGGTGCGAACCCGCGGTGGGAGCCAGTGTTCAGAACCCAGCGCTTACTTGGGGAGCCTGACCTCTCCAGGTGCGCTCTCCCAGCCGGGTGGCAAACTGGCGCTGCTCCCCCTTCTGGCCCCAGCCTGTCCTGTAACCTGAGGACGGGCTTCTACAGCTGACTGAACCTGGAGCGCAGGCCAATGATGGGATGGAGAAGCCGGAGTCAGAGCTGGGTGCCCGCACGGGAAGTGGAGGGCTTTGCTGGACCAAGCAGTTATTTGCCGCCGCTGAATGTCTTCGATCTCACCACCTCCGCCTAAAGGACATCCGAGCTTACTAGCACACCCTGGGCTCCCTGGCGCTCCAGGAGTTGCATCCCTTGCTCTCCATCCCCCGCTGTGCAGAACCAGTCATATCCTTGCCTCGCCTTGCGAGAGATTTGCTCCTCCCCTTCCCCCAGCGTTATCCCGGGCTATTTTTACCCATAACTTGTGCCAAGATGCTTTTGGAGGGATCCTGAGGAGGCGACTCCAAATCCACTGTCTTCAGGCTGCCTGCGCTCCCAGAAGCATTCTCCCGCTAGCAGGGCCACAAGGAGTAGCCAGGAGAGAGGCCAAGGGACCAAGGAAGGAAGGAATGCACTGCTCCTCCTTCCTCCGCCAGAGCTGTCTTGGGGAAAAGTCCTCCAGCACCTGCGCTTCTCTGAGCCTCCTGCCACTCGCCAGGGAAGCAGGTCCCCAGCCTAGAAACCCTTGCGCTTGGACACTGGGTGTTTGGTCAGCACTGTGGCTGTAGTAAGAGGTCAAACAGGATCCTTCAGTCCTGGTCGTGCTTCTCGCTTTGCAATAGGATCTCACCTTATTTTGTTGAAATGCAAATACCAGCTCCCATCCAAGGGTTAATTTCAGAAATTCTATATTTTTTTTAAAAATTAAGGGAGAGAGAGATAACCCAACTTTTTGCCTCCCAGCATTTCTAAAGAGCTTCCTTTGGCTCTTGGAATTATCCTTGCTTTCTGCTTTCCAAGGGACACTGGGTACAATGAAAACAAGCCTGACCTACTGAAATTCCAAGAGATGAATGCTTCAGCTGCAAATCCCTGTACTACCCTTCCCTTTGTATTTCCAATGCTCAGATTTTTTTTTTCCCACCACAGGATTGCAGAAATAACATATTGAAATGGACCATTGTGTTACATAAGTTTTTCCCCAGGGGCAAGGCAGGGAAGGATCCGCTTCTAAAGAAGTCTCCCTGGGCTTCAGCTCCCCATCCTAACTCTTTAAGCAGAATTTTACCGGGATGTGTAACTTCATGACTAAGCACTCTGAAGTCAGAGGAGCTAATTATGCCAGCAGCGGAGAGTGAAGATCTCTTAGTGGATGGCTGAGCTCTGCTTCTGGGCTGCAGATCCACTGTGAAGCTGCTGGGCAGGCAATGGACCGGGGCTTTAAGATGGGAGATTTTTATGGGGAAGCTGGTGAGAAAGTGGTGCCTTGAACTTGCAAATAGGAGTTTGGAGGAGCTGTGGGCTCTTTGCTGCTGGCATGTGTAGTATGAAGCCTTATCTCCCTCTTGGAGTGCCTTGCTTAGTGTGTTTGCCCCGGTATGGTATCCCTTGTTAAATGGAAGGAATTTTTCCTTACTTGCTGCATAATATAGTTGGGGCTTATGCTTTTGCTGAAAGAAGTAATTCTAGTACTGGAAAAATCCCAGGGACTCACTGAAGGGAAAAGCCATATAGAAGCTTTTCTTGTCTTGAATTAAAATTTGGCGGTGAGCGGGAAGAAGTTAGGAAAATGCCCTGGCTGGTGTCAATTTTTGGTCATGCACACTGCCTTTTCAAGACCAGGGCATCTACCCTCTGTGACGACCAACTGAGACATGCTCTGTCCACAAAGGCTATAATTTGGAGGGAGGGACAGACAAATGTGTGGGTGTTCTGATGGAACTGAGCCTGTGCCTGCAGTCAGTGCCCAGACATCAGTTTTAGGGCCTGCACTTAAGCCGGGGTCACTGTGTGAGACAGAGACACTTGTGGCTGGACAGTAACACTTTTCTGACTGCTCCATGAGAATGGCAGTAACTTTTGGCCTATTATAGAAGGCGGTAACTTTCAAGCTAGAGTTGGGAAAGACCAATGTTGTTCCCAGGGGTTTTGGATGATGGTCTTCCCTCCACCTGGCTACATGACCTAGTGCTTTCTATCCAGGCTGCCTTCCCTGATATGGAAGGCAAGAGACTGCCAGCTGGTTGTGCAGCCAACTTCTTGCCCCAAGACCTTGGGCAACCTGTTTTTCCCTCTCTGCGCCTCAGATTTGTTCTCTGCCAAACAGAAGTAGAAAGATTATTAGGAGAGAGTGAGGAAATATATATGAAGAGCATTTTGGTAATTACAAAACACTCAAGGAGATTTAGTTATTAAATTTGCCTAATTATATATGTTAAACCTTAAATAAATGAGAACAATGATTTCATATAGTTGACCTTTTTTCCATACTGGCCATTGAACCCAGGATCTGACACTCTACCACTAGAACAATGACCCCAAAACTTTTGGTTTTACTTTTGAAATGAGGTCTCTTTTCTTTGCCCAGGCTGGTCTTAAACTTTTGATCCTCCTGCCTCACCTTCAAAATAGCAGGAGTTACAGGTGTTCATCCCCATGCCTAGCTCTGTTTATTCTTGAATTCGCTCTACTCTACATGAGTTCTTTAGCACCAAGTCTCACTGCTTCTCAGAATTGGTAATGTTCTGTTTGCAAGACCAGAGTCAATTTTTAAAGAGTTTTGTTTTTATCTTAGTGCAAAGCATCTGTCTTAAAGGAGGAACTTGATATTGCTTAAGCAGAGGAAATAAGTTGCAGATAGGTGAATCAGCTGAAGAAAAGTAAAGCATGACTAGTTTGCTGAGATGACCCGGTGTCTCTTGTCTAAATCCAGCACAGAACACTGGCTTTCTTTACAATTTAGGTCTTTTTCAGAATAAGCCTCCAGAGCCTAGCTCAGTCCCTGGCACTAAGATGTTTGATAGATGTGTTTGGAAAAGTGAATGAAAGATTGAACTGAATCTTCACAACAACACTGCTGAGCCCATAACGTAATTTTTTATTTTGAAGATCAGGAATGTGAAGATTGAGAAGCTTCGTTAATTTTCTAAAGGTACAAAGGATTCCTGATCTGTCTGTTCTCATTCCACTCCATGGTACTGCTTGTAGTACTTCTCACTACATCACCACTTGGAATCCTACTAAGTAGTTGTAGAGTGCCTAGCAACCAAACATCTTATTTAAAGGGTACCGCAGTCCTGTTATAGAGAGATGCTTTTGGTGGGAATGAAGGCCTCTTTCTCGTTGTTGATATCTCCTGCCCCTAGATTCAGGCTCAGTTAAATGATCCCACCTGGGGCCTAGACTCTGTAGGGAGAAGATAAAGGACACAGGGATCTTGAGTGTTTATTTACCCCTCTTGGGTCATGGATCAACTGGCTGGCGTCAGCAGCAGCATCAGGGTCCCAAGATGTTGTGGTCCCAGTGGAACTGTCCCTTTAGTGCCGTCTTGACATGATCCCTGGAGCCAGGAACCCTTTATTGCTTCTCATTTTCCAGTCCTGGCTTTTCAGTGTCTCACAGGTTTCTAGAGGCACCCCATAGTCTTCAAGCACATTCGCATTCTGGCTGACTGAGGAAGCATGGTTACCAGCTGATGCACACAGCCTCTACAATCCATCCTGAGGACTGCCTCTGGTATGAAGCATTCTCAGTTTCCTCTACCCATGGGGAATTCAGTCCACAGCTCTTTTAGGCCGTTAGAATAATATTTACTGGGTTATAGTTTGTCAATAGTTGTGTACTGTCATGAGAGATAAATGAATACATTATTCTTCCAAGGAATAGATTGAACATAACGGAAATGGATCCCAGTGGACTTCTTTTCTTATTTTTTTTCCCCTCATATTTTGCATGCTTTTTGGTAGTTTTCCAGCAGGGGTCGCACACTCAAATACCTTCAATCACCAGGAAGGAGCAGCCTGTGTGGAACAGTGCATGCCTGAGAGTAACGGGACCAGAGCTCACAACAAACACAGGCCTGCAGGTGGGACCTTATTTATGTGTTTTTCATGGTAGACTGCCACTTCAGTTTTATGTGAAATCTACTGACTTCTAAGTGCTAGCAGTTCATAGAATATTCTAAGTAGCACTGACCCATCAGAACACTTCTGTATTTAGGCCTCAGATCTGTTCTACAGGCTTCCAATTTTTGGTCTCGTTTCTGGAGACAGAAGGCAAATTTGTTTAGAATGTGAGAGTCAAGAGATCGGTTACCTGCAATATCCCAACAAGTGTGTGTGGGGAATGGTGTAGACAATGCTGTGATCAGTTCACTTTTCATTGACAGTGTATGTGTTTTAACAGTTTGGGATGCCTCTACCCTATCTCAGGAAGCAGTTACAGAGATCACATTTACTCCTTTAACACATGTTTATCAAGTTTCAGCCTTGTACCAAGTATTGTTCTGCTCACTGGTGACAAAGTAGGGAATAAAACAGATGGAAATCCTCGTCTTTGCGCTTATCTTCCAGGAAACAGAAAAAAAAGAACAGTGATAAATAAATTCTCTCCTAGTGAAATAGTGATGTACCAAGGATTGAAAAATAAATCAGGAGAAGGTGATAGGAAATGGCAAGGTGCTAGGCGAAGACCTTAGGTAGGTATTCAGGGAATTGGCAGTCCTGTGCAGGCTCTGGCTTAATGTAACCAAAGTCAAGTTTTACGGTTTGACATAAAACTGTTTTTTGTTTTTTTTGATGTGGGAGGTTGGAGTCTTGGTAGTATTCTGGAAATTGCAATTGTGAGTTAATTCCTGATGTTGGCCTACCACTACCATTTTTGGGTTTTTTTTGGTGAGTCTGGAGTTTGAACTCAAGACTTCTCACTTGCAAAGCAGGTACTTCATAGCTTGAGCCACACATCTAGTCTATTTTGCTCTGTTTATTTTGGAGGTGGGGGGGTCTCAGGAACTATTTGCCCAGGCTGACCTCTAACCATGATCCTCTGGATCTTAGCTTCCTGAGTAGCTAGGATTACAGGCCTGAGCCACCACTGCCCGGCTCTCAATTTTAATGAAAGTGACCATTGAGCATCCACCTATGCCAGACATCGTGTTCAGCATTAGAATACTATGATGAACCAAACAAATAAAGGACCAGTCCTCCAGGAAATTATAAGCCACCATGGAAGACATTAACACACAATCACCAATGATTAGATAATTAAATTGATTGAAGAGTATAGTAAGGTCGTCTTCACTGTACAGTTTTGACACTCAGATGTCTGACCTTTGGCACCTTTTTAATTGTGCATTGGCTATGTGCCAGGAACAGTTTACATATGTGCTTTTTAACTTGCTTTGTGCCTGCATTCCATCATCAGTGCAGATTTATTTGAAGCTTTTTTTCTATATCTGGCAATGACTTATTATTACAGGATTTCGTTCTGTCTTAAGAAAACAAAAATATTTCAAAAATTGATTCCAAGTGTCAAAGGTATTTTGTGCCCTTGAAGACTCTGATGCACTGTCTTCCAAATCTGCACAGCTTTGGATGTTGACCTTTGTTGGCAAGACAATTGTCCATAAGAGTAAGAAATAGTTGTTGTTCTTGATGAATGTACAGGTTAGTGTGGAGTCACATTAAATTAGCAAGCTTTTACATGAAAGGTGAAAACTGCATGGTGATCATCAGTAGAGCCTCCTAGAAATAAGCCCCTCTTATCAAACTATTTATTTCACAGCACACTTCCTATCATTATGTTGCAAGTATGTTTATGTAATCATCTTGTTGCTTGATTGACTCACTTGCTTACTACATCTCACATCTCACAACCCCCTATGGGAGGTGTCTTCCATGAGAGCAGAGACCTGGAGGCCTATGTTTGCTTCATTTTCTAGAAAAGTGTGCGTGGTTCCAAGCAGTTGCTCAGAAAAGAAGCCGGCAGCATTTATGTCCAGCAGTATTAGGGAGGACTTCATGGGGAAGAAATATTTAAGAAAGAAAAGAGAGAGGCATGGAGAAAAAGTCAAAGAAGAATGATCAAAGTTAAAATTTATGTAGCCCTTAACCCTTCAGAACTCATTACGTTGTTTTGGAGATCTCCCATGTGGTCACTCCAGCTGAATAACTGACCCCTCACCATGAGTCCTTTGCTGAGTAGATCTTGCCCGTGCAAAAGTATTCTGGCCTGTAAAGAATGCAGTAATGATGATCTTACTTTCATAGACTGTGATAACACCCGCTGTCTCCGCTATCTCACACACCCAGTCCTGTGAAGGTGGAGGGGTGTTCTTAGTGCCTCCATTTTATATTTAAAGAAACTGAGATCTGGAAGTGAGCACTTTGTCTTAGATTCCTAGAGTGAAGGTGGCAGGTGCTGGATCTGCGGATAGCTCAAGGTAGAATTATTAAAGCCCTGGAGGACTAATTGAGTGACCCCCATTTTCTATAAGTAAAGAAATGCACTTAGATTTAAAACATCCACGTTTCCTTTTATCTGTCAAGAACTTCCATTTCAGCATTTTACTTTTTGCCGAATTTGCCCTAGAATTCCTGCAGCTTCAGTCTCTGTACACCCTGCAATAGGTTGTCTTATGTAAATGTCTTCATTCTTTAGTTTAGGAGAATAAATCAAAGTCCTATATCAGCAGTTAAAATAGAGCGAGAGAAAGGTGATTGCAGATGTAGCTGAAATGAAAAGGCATGCTTGCCTCGCTGTGCTCAGAAAAATAAATACTTCAGTGGCACTGGCACGCGTGGGCTGGGAGCCTCCTCTGGAAATCCAGCTTGCCCCTTCCCCCAACTGCTTCTCAAACAAGATCCTACCCACCCTGGGAAGAAAGGGATGGGGTGTCTGTTGCAGACTTTTGGAATTATTCTCATCACAGGAAAAGCATTGCTTTGCAAATCACATCTGTTTGCATTTCTGACCTGGATGGTCCTTCCTGGTTGTACACCTTGAGAAATGGATGGTTTTTGGGGTCTTAGTTTTCTCAACATTCTGATGAAGTTGAAAGACTATTGCCAATATAAAGGGCCTAGCATAATGCTTAAAAAATTATCTTTTTCTTGATAAACAACAAATAATGTCTTAGGTACATCCCAGATGCTAAACACTAAGAAATTATTTCTTGTTGGTGGGATGTGGCTCAGTGGTAGAATGTGTGCTTTACACACTTGAGGCTCTGGGTTCTGTCCCTAGCACCAAACGAAACAAAAATATATATGTGTGTATTCATTGTCTATCTGTACTTTAAGTTTCATTGGAAATCTTGTATTTTATTTAGTATTTCTATTCTCAACTATTCTGAGAGATTGCTTTTCTCAAAATTCTAGAACCACAGGAAGTTAAAGAAAGGATTATATTATAATCTCAAAGGTGAAATGATTTAGCCTCAGGGAATAGGCCAAGATGAAAGAGAAAGGTTGTTTTCCCTGGTGAGCTAAGTGAGGGAACAGTCAAACCAAGGAGAGCTTATTTATTTGCTAAAAAGAGGAAAACAGAACTTGCTGTGCCTTTAATAAGTGAGCCAGAGTCTCCCAGGCCATGAGATCATTCTCAATGCTCTTTGGGAAGATGGTGTTTCAGCTTGAGGCCACCAGAGTAGTGCTGGGTCCAGTAAGGCTGGGCCTTATTAAATACAAATATTGCTCCGAGCTCATTACTGTAGACCTGGAATTAGAAAGGGGAGGCCCCCACAAGGGCTCCACTGAGTACACTGAAGTGATGTTTTGTGCTTTAAAAACTCACACCTAAAATTGCTCCTGCATCAGATGAGTCCAAAGCTAATAAAAGTGCTAGAGGAGCTCTCAGACTCATCCCTTCCACATAGATGACCTCAGGTTATAAACTGAGTATGAGATCTCGCTAAAGCATGTTCTGAGGATAGTTGTGAAAATGGTGTATTTCCATTTCAGGTAACAACCTGGTGGGAAATTAAATTAACAAGAACTTTGTTGTATGTGTAGTTTCTACAGCAGAGTTTTTTGATTATTTTTAATGGTAAGATATTGCCCATGCTGAAATAACCAGTGTCTATTGTATATAATAGTAATAGCTCCTCATTTAACTTGAGTTCTTCACTAGCAGTGTGTGTCTATGGACTATGGACCAGAAAAAAGGCAGAGTAGCATCATGCTAGCACAAAGATTTATGTAGCCAGGGGGATCTGGTTAAAATCTACTTTGCTACTTCTTAGCCACATACCATAGGAGTTGAGCTCCTTCCTGTGACTGAGCCACAGTCACCACAACTGGAAAGTAGGCATAATTCAAATCATAGCAGAGAGATGTTTAATTCTCAATAAATCAAGTAAATTATGCCAGGCACATACACAGTGCCTGATTCAGCATTAAAGGAAAAAAATAGAGAAATCCAGAAATCCCATTAAGTCATTATCAAAAGTAAGCATGGTTGCTTCTTGGATAGGAAACTCAATGTCACATCACAAATAACCTGAATCAAAGCTCATACATAATACTCACAGCAGAGTGTCTCAGTCTTTTGCCTTGTGTTTCTTTACTCTTAATTTATGTAATTCAAGCAGACGTGAATGTTTGGTTTTGGGGCCAAAAGATTAAAAGTAGCAATGCAGAATGGTATGAAAGGAGTGACTAGGGGAAGATGCAAAGTACAGGGTGGGGGAGGGAAGAAGGGAAGGAGAGAAGGAGAGAGACAAAAGGACTCCAGGGGCCTCTAGTGGAATGGTGTTTTATAACAGCAGTCTTCAGTAGTCCCTGGTTAAGTCACGTAAATAAATGCTACTCCTCTCCCCTCTTCCAAAATTTCTCAGGACCCCAGCATCATACCTGTGCTATATAGGGAAAGACATAAAAGTTGTAATTGTCAAACTGGAAAGAAGGTAGAATGGGATATAAACAGGGAAGCATGTGTCTTCCTTCTTGTTCTGTGACAGTCACAGATCAAACAGAAGACAAGGAACCAAGTGCCATCTTGAAGAGGGAACAATCAACCTGCCCCTAGTGGTCCTCTGATTGTGTGGGGCATTGTCTTTGGTTTGTTTTTAAATTTCCATTAGTTAAACTTAAGCTCTTATAAAAGACAGTTTCAGGGTGGCATCTCCTCCACAGGTTCCTCCTGTGAGTTGGTTTGCAGGGAGCCTCTGGCTTCTTCCTATCTCTCAAAGTTCCCTCAACATGCCCTCTGTGAAGTAATTGCTTTAGGCTGATAGATCCTCATCAGCTATTTTGTAAGGCAGGACCATGTTTGGGGCCAGAGCTCTGTTCCCCAACCAGTTTGGAGTTCACAGTGACTCTTGCCACAAGAGAGTGTTTCTAATCAAGAAAGAACTGTATTATTTGATGTATTGGACATTGGGGAAATGATTTTGCTTCTGTGATCTTTGATTGCCTTATCTGTAAAATGCAATTGTACTTGCTCACAGACTTTTAGTATAAGAATCATATTTTGTAATGTATGCAAAGCACCCATGAGAGCATCTGGGACATTTCAATACCTGTATTGTGATGCTTAATGATCATTATTAGTTTTTTTCTTGCTGAAAAGTCTGATTTTGATTGAAAGTAGATAAAGAATGTTATTATGTCTATTTATCACCTTCCATCCAACTGGCTGTCACTCCCTGCTCCTTGTAATGTAAGGCCACTGTGTCCCCACACAGCTGACTTCATCACTGTGCTCTACAGTAGAAGAAAGTATATTGGGGCATCTTATCTCTTAACTGGGAAGGGAAATACTTCTTGTAAGCCACTAGAAGATTTTCCCTTTAGGTCCTGTTAGGCAAAACTAAGTCACATAGCCAAAGGTTAAAACATTATGGAATAGGAAACTAAAACTGAGGCACAAAGACATTGCAAACAGTGAAGGAGGAAAGTTAATCAATGTGGTTACCATGAATTGATCCCTCTTGCCTTTGAGCAACTATTACGTTTGTGTTTGTGCACAGCGGTGGTGATTGATCCTGCTGAGTGTCAGAACTTCTTTTTTATTGCTATCTTCAGCTAAAATACAAATCTTTTATCCTTTCTGTTTCCTTATTTTTCTTCCCTGGCTCCATAACTTTTGCAATCTGCAATATTTCTCTATGTTAGTCTATCTGGATGGCTCGAACAATCTTTGCAAAACCTAAAGATAATTGAACCGCTGCCCAATCCTGATGCAGGATTTCCAACGGATTCTCATCGTATACCCCATCATATATAGTATTGAAACTTAAGGACAACCCTCTCAGACACAGAGATTAAGTTGAAGGAGTTGGGAAATTTGTCAAGAGACCCCAAACCTGGATCCAACCTAAACTAATGCCAGGCAGATTGTTGGCACTCCAGCAATAATAGTTGAATGAATACACCATAATACCACCCATTTCACCAAGTCTTCAGTATTAAATGCAAGAGAGCATTTAGTGATGATTTAGTAATAACACATTTAATCCATTTAGAACATTTAATGTACATAGTGGGGGCATAAAAATTAGTTTTTCATTTGCTGTTTTCTTTTTCATAGGAAAAGTTTTGATGAACTTCATGTTCTTGTAGGTCACATTGTAACTCTTCAAGTCTCATCCCTCCCATTCTGTGTTCTATGTATGCACATCTACTATTTGACCATGAATCCCCCATTGTTACCCCAGGTGAATCAGGAATGAGGATATTCCCACTGTTGGCACATGCTGCTCCTTTTTCCTGGAATGCCCCTTCCTTTTCTCATCAGGTTCAGTCTACATTGCTCTTTATAGTCTGTCTGGACTCCCCCGATCCATCACCAGCCCATCCCATGGTCGGTCATTGCACATGTGGTAGCTGTGAAGAATTGCTCTTGCATGCATTTGACAGGACTATGCTTTTCTTCTCAGCTGAAGGTCAGCATTGCCAGTGACAGTGAGGGGAATGGATGTGTCACCTGGCCTGAAGCTTTCAGGGCACCTTATTTGTGGTGCATTGGTGCATGCTCTCTTTCCCTCCAACCTAATGTCCTGTACTGCTGAAGAGAGTGACTGCTCTGTCTTTTGGGTCCATGAGAGACTTGAGTGAGCAGTGGCTTGCCACCAGCTTGCAGGGGACTAGCAACCCAAGGAGGTTGTGCTGAGATGCAGGTGCTCATCTCAGGCTAATGCAGCCTGTGCCACGTTAGCAGTGCTGCTAGAGCACTGCTTATCACACAGGTGCCATGGTTAGCATTGTTGTTGCCTTGGTTACATCCCCCAGAAAAAGGTTCCAGAGAGCAGGACAGAACACTCCATGTGCTATTTGATGCCCCTCGTGCCTAGTGGGGTGTAAGAATAGGATTGCAAATGAAATACGGGTTGATGTGCTAAGCAGTGTGAAAGGAAGGGCCTGGGTTGTGGTGCTTGGGAAACGAAACTACCATTGTTAGAAATTGAAAGTACCATTATTAAAAATAGAAGCATCAGGTTCTGAGGGAAAGCTGGCATTTTAGTTCAGATTTCTTGTGTTCAGGCAGGAGCTGTCTTTTGTCACCTCATAGGCATTTAAGGAAATCTGAGAAAATGTCCTCTGAGTAAGGTCAATGCCCCCTTCTCTCTGTCCTTCCCCAGCCTTGAAGGTACCTGTTCAGGTCCATCATTACTCTTTCAGTCTTGCAGGTGGTACTTGCTGGGGCTGCTACTGATCCCCGACCATGGTTCCTTTGCCACACAAATTCCAACAGAAGCTGAAGAAGGGTATGGGTTGGCATTGAACCATTTGATAAGAATCTGGTCCCATTGCATGCCAGAGATGGCACTGCTGATTTAAGCCAACCTATGCATTGAAGACTGTCATTACCTGCTGCCTTTTCTTACTTGAATAGTTCTTTAAGGTTCTCTGATAAAGGGTAATTGTGTCACAATAGCTGTCCCTTAAAAACACTAGATAAAGAGCCATGTGATACTTTTTATTATATGCTTTTTCTTGGTCATTTGTCTCTCTGCACAGCAACATTTTTGCATTCTCAATCAAGAGCATTTTTTTTTCCCCAAACCTCTCAGTTTTGGAATTGTTGTAGTTCTTTTCTCTATTTATGGGAAATTATTAAGCAGCCAACATAGTTGTTTCAAACCTAAATGCCCTTTCATTTTTCTCCTCAAGGTAGTATCACCTAATTGTGATTGACTGAATGACTGAATGAATATTACTGAGGACCTGTTGATTGAGAGTCTACCTTGAGTCAGGTAGGCTAGCAGGATTTAATTTAATTCTTATAGCCACTAAAAAGGGATGGCAGAGTTCCCTTTCTTGATGGGCAAACCAAAGCTCAGAGAGGAAAGTAGTGTTTCCAGAAGTACAGAATGAAGCCAGGATTTAAACCCAAGCTAATGTAAGTCCACACCACCATATTTATTTATTTCCTTATTTATGTTCTATAACCTGGACTTCATGTAAAAGTGTGGTTCTGTTCTTATCCTTACCTTACCCCAGAATGTCCCTTTGGTATCTTCTCCATGAAGCCTATCACAGACTTTCTCTTCCTGATCTCCACTATGTTGCCCAAATTGGGTCTATCCACAATCTCTTTCATCTCAGTGTAGAACTGTTTCTATACCCACCTTTCCCCTTACACAGGGGGCTCTTTAAGGACAGGCCTCATCTTTGTCCTATCTTCCTGGACAAGCCCCAGGACAGCCTCCATAAAAGAGGCATGGCCATTGTGTTAGGCCAATGATGGATATCGCCAGGAAGTACTAAATGTGTTAATTTGATAGTATGGAGAGGAAAGAAGGAGGATAATAATTATAAGAAGAAATCTTCTTGGAACTCAATTTAGTGATGTACAGTATTAAAGGTCTCTCTCTCTGTGACTCTAAGAATTTGAAGGAAAGCTATGAAAAGCCAGTCCAGAAATCTCGGCACAATTCTCAAGGCCTCATTGAATTTGAGCCGTTGTTGTTTGGCCAAATCTGTTAAGCCTACCATGTTCATTGAGTTTCCATCATTGCAACAAAATACTGGAGATAAATCCATTCAAAAAGAGGAAAGATTTATTTTGGCTCACAGTTTGGAGATTTCAGTCCATGGTAGTTGGTCTGTTGCTTTTGTGCCTGTAATGAGCTAGCTTGTCATGGTAGAAGCACAAGCCAGAGGAAGCTGCTAACTCATGGCAATTGGAGGGCAAAGAGAGAGGAGGAGACAAGAGTCCCATAGTTCCCTTCAAGGACATGCCCCCAATAACCTACAACTTCCTACTAGGCCCCACCACCTAAATGTTTCACCACCTTCCAGTAGTTCTATAGGCTTGGAGTCATACCATTAACACAAGGACCTTGGAAGACACTTATCCAAACCATAGAACCTACTCATTTCCTCTGGTATGTTGGACGGTAAGAAATCCACTAATTTGATTCCAATCTGCAGCATGAAACCAGGCCTGAGTATTCACACCAGCTTGTTGGAGACATAAATGTGGTTACAGCAAAAAAGGCAATGTGAAACTGGGCACTGGTGGCTCATGCTGGTAATCCTAGCTCTCAGGAGAACGTTATTTGAAGCCAGCCCAAGCAAATAGTTTGTGAGACCTTATCTCAAAAAAACCCTGCAAGAAAAAGTTTCTGCCTGGTAGGAGGGGGTAAGGAGGGGAGTGGGAGGGGCCAGGCAGGGTAAGAGAGGGGGTGAGGGGAAGAGGGGAGAAATGACCCAGACATTGTATGCACATATAAATGAAAGAAAAAGAAGGAAAGAAAGAAAAAGGACTGGTGGAGTGGTTCAAGGTGTAGACCCTGAGTTTAAACCCCAGTAATGCCAAAAAAAAAAAAGCCACGTGAATGATTGGCTGAGGTAATCCAGGTTAGTTGCATCCTTTAGAATATATCTGGAAACTCGTTCTCATGGAATGATGGCTTGGGCTGAAAAATTGCAAGCCTTGAGGCATGTGTTCACTTTGTGAATGTGTTGATGGCTTTGAGAAGGGGTGAGAGCAGCAGGAAGTCCTCGATCATCATCTGAGTGAACACACACACACCCCCCAGAGATTTTACACAGCAGGTTCTTCTACGCAGGGGCTAGAACCAGGGAGTCAATCCTCCTGAGGTTCTGTCAAAAAATCCAGTGGACACCACAAAAAACGGAGCAGCCTAAGAAATCCCATAGCAGGCAGGTTGCTTCCTGTCCTTTGTCCCCACACTTTGGCTTACCTTATTCACTGAGAGTCAGCTGAAGAAATACAGCCATTAAGATTGGTAACTCAATTCTCCACATCTTTTCTTTGATGTTGAAACACAAAGCAAACTATTTCTAAATATAGCTGTGTTACACCTTTTCTTAACTCATAACACATTAATAAGACAAAACTGGTTTTATGTTTAATATATGTGTGTATATATATATTTGTGTATATGTATATATATACACTAATCTATATTTTATAAATGTCTGTGCCTTGCCAATGGGCAGCCTTTCCCTAGCCCTCTCACAGCACTGCCTCTACTGTAATAAGGATTTTTTTTTTCCTTCTTCTTCTTCACACACTATTCCCCTGCATGCACCTGAGTTGTTTGAGGGAAGGAACAGGGTGTTGACTTTGTTTCCAGTTCCCTAGTGTCTGAGACAAAGCATAACTGTTTAGGCCTTGACACTGAATTGTAAGTACCCTGGGCTGATAATTTGGTTTTCTCATATCTTGATATTCTTCAAATGTCACTTCATTTACTTCGAGAGAGGTTATATGTGGCAAGAACTAGGAAGCTGGATCCAGGGGCAGCTCTCAGTCTTCCCCTATTGTCCTAAGCAATTCTGCAACTCTGCTCACTCCCCACCTGTGTGTGTGTGTGTGTGCTGGGATTAAACCCAGTGCCCCATACATACTAGGCAAGTGCTCTGCCACTGAGCTACACCCCCAGCCCTCACTCCAAACTTATTTAGCACTTAAGCAAGCAGAAACCCTATAGTAATCTGCCTTTGTCCGGCCTCAGCTACCCCTTTGGAGCTGGGAGAAGAGAAATTTTTCTTCACCATAAGCACAAACCCTTTCTTTGCTCCATCATGTGCTAAAGGGTTTCTTCTTTTTTTTTTTTTAACAGGGAATGTTCAATTTATTTTTTTTTAATTTTTTTTCTTTTATTATTCATATGTGCATACAAGGCTTGGGTCATTTCTCCCCCTTGCCCCCACCCCCTCCCTTACCACCCACTCGGCCCCCTCCCTCACCCCCCCACCCCCTCAATACCCAGCAGAAACTATTTTGCCCTTACTTCTAATTTTGTTGTAGAGAGAGTATAAGCAATAATAGGAAGGAACAAGGGTTTTTGCTGGTTGAGATAAGGATAGCTATACAGGCCATTGACTAACATTGATTTCCTGTGCGTGTGTGTTACCTTCTAGGTTAATTCTTTTTTATCTAATCTTTACTCTAATTCCTGGTCCCCTTTCCTATTGGCCTCAGTTGCTTTTAAGGTATCTGCTTTAGTTTCTCTGCATTAAGGGCAACAAATGCTAGCTAGTTTTTTAGGTGTCTGACCTATCCTCACCCCTCCTAAAGGGTTTCTTCTAGTGGTGTATTTTATTGTCACTGAGAAGCTTCTTATATAAGGTTCATCTCATTCTATTCAAACTACTATAACAAAGTACATACACTGGATTGTTTATTAACAGGAGAAATGTATTTTTTATTGGAAGCTGGGAAGTCAGAGATCAGAGTGCCATGGTTGTTAGGTTCTGCTGAGGGCCCACTTGACAGTCAGATTCTCATCACACCTCACATGGTAGAAGGAGAATGAGTTAGCTCTCTGGCCTCTTCCTCTGAGGGAAGTTGTCACATTCACTTCCCAGAGGCCCTACTATCAAATGGGCATTAGAGTTCAATGTGAATGTTGGAGAACAAAAAGATTCGGTCCCATCTGGGCCCATTTCTGCTGCTATCACAGAGTGCCCAAGACTAGGAAATTGCCATGAACAGAATTTTATTGATTATTTCTGAATTTAAAGCATGGTGCTCTCAGCTGCTTTGGGCCTTCATGCTGCTTCATCACATGGCAGAAGGCAGAAGAGCAAGAGATCACAGCCCCCTTACAGCAGGCATTAATCCATTCGGGAGTCTGGAACCATCTTGACTTAAATCCCTCCCATTAGGCCCTGTCTCCCTGGACTGTTGCATTGGGAATTAAGTGTCCTATACATGCTCCAAGGAAGACACATTCAAATCATGGCATGCCCACAACAGTAAAATTCTTTTTTCCTAATCTGAGTTTGTTCCAGAAATGACTAATCATCTTTTATAGATTGCTCCCTAGTTTAATTGATCTTTCTTTTAATGAGGTTCTAGGTCCAATTAATATTCATTGAATGAGTGCTAGTTATGATTAGAAAAGAATAAGTGTAGCAAGCATAATTCAAGAGACTCTATCCAAGGAAGCATTCTACCTATTCCTAAGTAGCATTATTTCCCCACCTCCGCAGATATTTAATATATGTTAAATTATGTTTAATATATGTTAACTTAATATCTATTTAACCTGTGAAATGTTAGGCTGATGCGGGTACAAGTGGTAGTTAACTTTTAGCAACCACCATTTTATTGGGAATTTTGGATAATTGCTAAGAAAACCAAGTATGTTTCTTAATTCTCTAAAGCTTTCACTTTGAAAATGTACGGTAAAGATGTTAGACTTTATGCCCCAGTTATTACCCTTTGTAAATGAGGCCTAGAGTATCTCTGTTTCTTGCTCAAGGTCACAAGCAAGTCAGGGCAGAACTTAGAACTGGACCCCAGCTCCCAGCTCCCAGCTCCCAGCCTGCACCCTGTCTACTCCTGTGCGCTGACCTTTCAAGCAAAGATGACTTTGTAGAGATGTGTTTTGTGTGTCTGAGATTACCTCACTTAGTAATTTTGACTACTGAATAGAACCCTTGTCAGCTTCAACAATGGAAGACAGAAGTCACAGAGTACAGAAAACTGACACTTCATGAGGGTTTTCTATGTGTTCCTTCTGTAATAATAGCTCCTTTAGTCCTCATGATAATCCTGCTAAGTTGGTACTGTTGCCAGCCCCACATTTCAGATGAGAAAATGAGGCACACAGGTCTCATGGCTTGCTCTTGGTTACACAGAAGTAGCATGGAGTGGAGCTGGGATTCAAACCCAACCTCCCTACTATAAATTCCAGTAATTCATCCAAGTGATTTCAGGATTTTTCCTGTTCATGCCAGCTTTTTCCAAATGCTTTATTAAAATAATAATAACATTTTAGAGGTAGAAAGTATAAACCAATCATTTTGCATCAACATTCAGAAGGAATGAATGAAACAGCCCATGATGCCTTGACTTGGCATATGCCATTGTTTTTGACCTGAAGATAATTGAAATTGTAGTAAGAGGTAACACGAGGACTCAGAGAGTTTGTGTCTAGGGAAAGACCCGGGTACTGTTGGAAACCTAGACATATTATACACTTAAATATTTCAGGATGAGCAAGATAACATGACAAGTATCCCCTGTTTAAAATACATTCATTATTGATAATTAAAACTTGAATCAGAGGTAAATGAGATGCTGATGAATTTTGTGCATGCCAAAGCATCAGTATAAGGAATATTGAACTTAAATAGCGTTCTTTTCAAGTAATGGGCGAATGGGTTGGAGAGTGCAGAGAAATATGCAGTCTTGTTTTAGTCAGTGCTCTCATGTTGGCAGCAACAGATTTATCTAGAGCAGGAAAATATATGGCCTTTGTAAAGCCAGAACGTGCTATGGTGCTATGCTTTCATTGTTTCTCTCCCAGTTTTTCTCATTGAGCTCCTTGCAGGCGGCTGTGTCTGAGACATTGGTCTCTTCCTGGTTCGTTTCATGGCTCCTGGCAAGGCCACAGTCCCTGACATATTATGGTTTCATTCACAAGTTTTCAACTTTACCATGGTGGGAAAGTGATATGCATTCAGTAGAACCCATATTTTAAATTTGTAGCTGTTCCTGGGCCTGCGATATTTGGTATATTACTCTCTCCAGATGCTGGTCAGTAGCAGTGACCCACACCTCTAGCTCAGCCCTCAGTCAGAGGGGAAGCAATGGGCACTCTGCAGTGTGCTGTATTGCTAAGCTGTGATGCTTAGGAGGGTCTGTGTATGAAACGCATGTTTGACTTCGGTATTTTCAACTTACAGGGGATGCACCAAGGTGTAACCCCAGTGTAAGTCAAGAAACATGTGCCAAGTGCTCACTTAAATATTTGCTTTGAAATGATCGTGTTAAACAAGCATGCACCTATTCAAAAAGCTTTTGAGCCACATCTAAGCAGAAGTTTTCAAGACTTTACATTAATGTTCCCCAAGTTGGAACTTGTCTGTGGTGAGGTGGCATTATTGGACTTCACATTCTTCCTCTACTGTGTTCCTAAATTCTTCAACAATCACTGAAGGCTTTCAAGCTGTCACTCTGCAACCCCTATAGCCTTTTCTCCACCAATGCCCACAGAAGCTTGTGGTTCCCATAGCAAACCCCAGCTTAGACCAGGCCTTCTGTATACCAATTCTATCTCCTGCTGCAAACTATCTGGAGTGGGACTTCCTTCAGGGCAAACCCAAGTTCCTTCCAAGATGATGCCCAAACATGACCTTTCTTGTGGCCTCCTTCCTGGTGCCCCCTGCTCTCCCTCATCTGGGTCTCTTGATGTTATGGTTTCATCCATGTCCACTTTGGAACCTTGTGAGTGGCTCCTTCCTCGTGTGTTTTCCAGGTTGCAGGGTGCTCTTTGAGCACATTAATGGATTATTTCTGCAGCTCCTGAAACTCAGTGCAATGTAGATGTCAGTATAAGTAGATGTTCCCCTGTGAGAAAGGTGTAGCCTTGCTATCCCTTTTTCTCCCTTAACTTCTTCTTTGCCAACTATTATCCTATTTATTGCATTAATAAAAATCAGGATCTATCACATAAATATCCACAGTTGAATCTTGAAAAATGTGAAGATCAGATCACACTGGTCCCTGTTCTCCAACAGCATCTGCCAGAGCTGGCAGCAGCTGCCTCTTTAGGCAGACCATGTGCACGGCTCCTTGCCACAGCCCCTACCAGCCAACTACCTTCATGTGTGGTGTCACCTGCCTGAATCCAAGAGGCACTTCTGTGCTTCCATAGCAGAGAAGCTCCCTGGCAAACATCTCTTCTCTGCTGTTGTTTTTCTGAAGGCTACATATTAGTCAGCTGGGGCTGTGCTAAACAAATTTATAGACTTGGTGGTTAAACAGGAGGTATGTATTTCTCACGGTTCTAGAGGCTGGAATCCAAGATCAAGGTGTTGGCATATTCACTTCTTAGCGAGATTCTCTTCCTGGTTTATAGATGGCTGCCTTCTCCCTGTGTCTTCACATGGTGGTCAGAGAGGACACTCTGGTCCTTTCCTTTTCTTATAAGGATGCCAGTCATTTTTAGATTTTGGCCCCAACCTCAAAATGTCATCCAAAGCTAGTCATCTCCCCATGACTTCAAATCACTTTGAGGATTAGAGCTTCAAAATATGAATATTGGAAAGATACATTCAGTCCATAATAGGATGGCTCAAGAAATGAGACAAATTCTTCATCTACCTTTGCCCATTCAGAGCAAGAATTTGCTTTGTTTTGCATATATTGTTTCTAGTTTCAAACTATTCTAATCTCTGCCACAACATAATAGAAGCACATATTCTCATGTGTGTGGTGCAGTAGCATAGGATTCAGGAAACTGAGCAGGTTCCTACTCACTTCAGTACCTATGAGCATGACTTCAGGGTTCCCATTCTTTGCCTACCTCCATTTCCCTTCCTGCAAAATGGTAAGACAAAACAAAATGGAAGCACTTGGACCTTTGCCTGCCATCCCTGTGTGTCTTCCCATTTCAAGGAAAAATGCATGGAATTTGTGGGTGCTTACCAGCTGAGGGATAACTGACAAACCCCCACTCCAGCCATGGAGGCTCCTGCACTGAGAGAGCACTTGTCTATGGCTGAGTCACACTTGGGGCAAGACTGAAGTCAAACACAGGAGAGTGGGACTCAGCAGCCCAGCTCCTGCCTCCTGTCTGCTAGTGGGGCCCTGTTTCCACTCAGCTGCACTGAGTAATAAGAGAGGCCCTGTCCGCCCTCCTGTCACCGAGCTCCTCCATGCACTGCCTGTGCCAGTGTGTTGCTTCGTCTAATGAAGGATTTATTTAGGTCACTGCTGCCTTCTGTGCTCAGCAATGCAGATGAAGTGCACTGAGGTGAAGGAGCCCTTTCCCTTCCTTCTCTGAGGCCACCATTGCACACACCTGACTACTGGGCATCCATCCCGAGGGCACTTAGGAAGGCCCTACTTCATGCCTGTCCACACACAGAGAGCCTGGATTCTTTCTGTGTGTCACTGTCCTTTCTTTCTTGAGCCTCTGTCTGGTTGAGTCACTGTAGCACTTTGGATCGTGAACAAATGTGTTTGACTAATTATCATCCCTGAATCCCATTTATACCGTGCAGCATTTTTCTTTTTCAGGGACAAAAATAGCTACAGTGATTTGAAGGCTTGCCACGGGCCAAGCAAGAAAGCAATAATATCCTAAGCACTCCATATGTACTGTTTTATTTAATCCTCACAATAAATATATAAGACCAGTGCTTCTGATCTCAGCCTCCAAGTTTCAGGGCTATCTTGTGGATTTTAAATGACAGAGCTGGAAATTGAGCCTTTTTTTTTTTTTTCTGGCTCTAAATCCTCTGTTAATTCTAGGATGGTTCCTCTGTCCCTTTCTTCCCACAATACCTCCTGTGTGACCAGGTAATATATGCTGTTCTCTCTCTTTGATATTTACCACCATTGTTTTTAATCCTGGAACTAAAAACAGACTATCTCAACCAAAGTAAGAAACAAGCAGAAAATAAAAAGCAGCCCCTCCATAGGCCAGGACAATCCAAATCAGAGTGGGCACTGACACTCTGAGCCCATTCCAAAGACTAAAGGTAGGTAGACCAGAGCCCTGAGAATTTCTTAGGAATGCAGAACCTCTGGCCTCTCCCCATACCTCCCGGAATGAAATCTGCCTCTTTCACAGATTCCAGGTGGATGATGTACATGCTCCTGTTTGGAAAGTACTGTGCCTGGTTATTATATGTGCAGCCAGAATTCTTGGGAGGGAACCTGTGATCACCTCCTACTAACTTCTCATCCAGATCCATGAACTCTAATCTTGAACCTGATGGAGAACAGTGTTGTGTGGGCTGTTTTCAGGCTATGCTCTGGACAAGCTGCATTTATCATTCTCACTTTACCATGGAACACTCAGAGGCTCCAAGATGACAATGGCATTTAAACTTATGACCTCAAATCCCAGTTCCTATCATGACACAGTGCTTCCATCCTTGACTTGCCAAGGCATCTCCTTCCTTCAGTTCTAGAGAGCTGCATTCATTATATAGGTAACCTTTTGTAAATATGGAACTTCCCAGCATTGCAGAGGACTCAGGGTGGCTCAGAACATCTAGGGGAGCTGCAATCCAAGAGTCTTAATCTCTTTCAAGGGGAAAATAGGGCCAATTTCTTTTCTTCCAGACAGCAAATCTGGCCTAAGGAAACTTATTAACATTATATGAACTGGCCTTTGGTTCTTTCTATCCTAAATTCTTCCCACCGTGTCCTACCTCACACCAATTACCATAAGTTGAGACAAAAGTGAATGTCAACATTTGTTGAGGAATGTCATGTATAGGCAATTTCAAGAAAATAAATATTTATGCAGCTCTTGAAATATCAGTGTCCTTTTGTAGGCTGACAGGCACAAGCTAAATCTATTTCCTATGTCTTGCTTTCCAAGATGACCTGCCAAGGATGGAAATTTGACATCACAGCAACAAGCTATTAAGTAATTGTGCAAAGATGAAAATGGAGACATTTTTGACTTTTAAAGATGAACAAATAACTTGATGCTTTGATTGTCCAGAGGTTTAGTTGCATGAAAAAAGTGTTCTGTTCTTCAAAGTGTCTTACTTAGGTTTCAGTACATTCTAGAAAATGAAATCACTCACGCCATGGGATGCTTGAAAAAGCAATTCTCGCATAGCAGTCTGTTAGGTCCAGTACTCTATCTTATCGTGCTTTTGCTCAAGCTCCTCTCTGTACTTGGAATGCACTCCCCACTGACCACAGGGAACATCCCCGTGCAAAGGGAAAAGAGAAAGAAGAGTAAGGGCTTTGGAGATGGCCCCAGATTTTGAGTTTTGATAATTCCTAGTTCTGAGACCTCGAGGTGGTTATTTAACCCTAATAGTATGTTTCCATATCATCATGGGCCATTAATGTTTGTGGGATGACTAACTATGTGCTACATATGTGATGTGAGTAATCTTAATCCTCATGTAAAGTAGATCTAAGCCCATTTTTTAGAATGGTACACTGAGCTCCCAAGAGGTAAGAAACTTAACTGAAGCAATGAGCTATTCAGAATTCTACCTTGGCTCTATCTGACTGCAAAAGCTTCTTTGATTTTCAGCTACTCTACACCACCACTTCATTGCTTAAAATTATAAAGTAAAAATGAGAACAACCACCTCTCAGGAGTGTTGTAAGTCTTAGAAGATGAATATGTATGTGAGTGCTTACCTGGCACACAGTGAGCCCTCGATAAGTAATCTCTTCCTTCCACCTCTTTTATAAATCCCATAAACTATTTGGGGTCCAGTGTTTTCAGATTCTTGTCTATACCAGCTATGCATAATCCCATCTCATGTTAAGAGAGCAGCAAAGGTGTCCTGCAGACAAAGAGCTACAAGCCTCACTGTTCCTGATGCACTCAACTTACCTCTTGTGAAATATTCCCCTTACTTCATTTGATCCATGAATATATTCCAGGGGTGGGACTTGAGAGAATATATTATAGTTAATTACATTTGAAATCTAGGTCATGATGTGAATTATGTAATAAGGAGACTTGAGGAGAAATTAAAGTATTTTGAAGGGTTATTCCATAGCTTCCCCTCCTTTTAAATTAAAATATTTTCTAGACTCTCAGGTGATCCTGTCCAATCACCATGAGAAACATGGAAACCCCTTTCAACATATGGCTTCTGTTTGGCTCTCTAGGGATATCCGGAAGAATCACTACCTGGCAAGTGTTTTTAAGTTCCTCTTTCTGCTAAGTTAAAATCCTTCCCCAGGAACTTCTACCCATGGGCCTAACTATCCACTGCATTTGACAAGTTCATGAAGCAAATAGGGACTCTAGCACCTGCCTTGTACTAGAAATCATGCCAGGCAGACAAGGCAGTCACCAGAGAGGCTCAATAAGGTGGACTGCTAGGTGGAGAAGCAGACAGTAAACAAACCAATGTGACTTGAGGACAGTATATGAGGACTATAAAATGGATTGATGTGATTAAAAGGGAGAGCACTGTAAAGAAAGGTAGTGTTTGAAAAAAACAAACTTGAACAGCAATAAAGAGCCAGCTTCAGAAAGCCTGGGTCACAGTATCCTGGAGAGGGGGGCAGTAGATGTCAAGGTCAAAACTGGGATGAACTTGGTGGGTTCAAAGGGACAGAGAAGTGAATGAGGCTGGAGCTTGCTGAAAGAGGGAATTGAGGAGGGAGGTAGGCCCACTCTAGGAGCCCCTCAGTCTGAATTGAGTTTGGATTGTATTCAAAGGGCAAAGTCCTATGGACTTTGGTGGGGTTCCCTCTGGGCTTGTGGTTAACACATTCACCGTGGGGCCCAAGGGAGGTTAGAGTCTCTGAGGGGAAGGACTCCTGTCCTTTGAATTCCTGACACACACTGGTTCTCACTGTAGCACCCAGATAATAGCCTCCCTGATAAAGGGAAGTAAACAGTGAGGTGACTGACTCTCACTCTAGGACCTATTAACCCATCTACAAAATGTAGGAAGGTTCATTTTGCCCATCCTAGCAAGTCTGGGCCTTCAGAGAAATTCTGTCTCTGGCCAAGAATCAGAGACAGGCATGAATGTTCAACAGGACTAAAGAATCAAACCAAGGGACCCAGCAACCAATGATCAGTCACACATGATCATGGTTCTTGGTTAGGTATCAAACTGAGGGGCTGAAAACTACTGCACACTAACTTCTTGGTTCTTGGTTAGGTATCAAACTGAGGGGCTGAAAACTACTGCACACTAACCTCAGGTCTTGCCAAGAAGCAAAAGTGATAGCAACAGCCTTGGTTTTCCCTGCTCAAACTGCATTTAAATCCCAGCCTCACTCCCAGCTTCTAGACAAGCCACTGCTTTCCTCTGAGCCTCGCTTTCTGCAGCAATGGCAGTTCTCTTGAGGATTTGCAGTGAAGACTGCAAGCGTCTGTGCACAAAGCCACCAGCCCAGAACCTGTGCAGGACAAGTTGTGCAGATGGGATCTGTAGTGGTAGCTCTTGCCAAAGGGTGTGACTTCCAACTCAGGTGCTGTGGAGCATCCTATATTCCCGCACTTGACTGCTCTCAACTCCCAGAAAGCCATGTGTTCAAGATAACCTTGTTCATTTTCTTGTGGAAGAATAAATGAACTTATCTTCAGGGAGAATAATTGAATGTATTTGTGCTGCCTGCAAGTTCAAACTTGCCTTGTCTGTGAGAGGGGAGAAATCCCACAATAAAGGGAGAGCTTTCCACACCAGGGAGTTTTCAGATGAAGAATCGCAGCTGTGCTCCATGCTCTCCAAATGTGCTGTCCACCTTTGTCACCCCTAGGGCCTGGGCAGGTGCTGTAAGGATACACACACTGGCATAGGTCAAAACAATGTAAAACGTATCATTAATTTTATGTGTATATACGTTGGAACAAAAACATTTTGAAAAATTGGGTTACATAAAACTTATTACTTATTTTTTAATGTGGTTCACATTTTTCTGTTGTACAACCCAAATACGCTAGTACCTCATTTCAGGCTTGATGTAGCCATTTAAGGCAAGTGGAAATGTTTCCATTTTGCAAATCATCAAAATGAAACTGAAAGGCAAAGGCATTTTTGTTTGGTTTTTGCAGTACTGGGGTTTGAACTCAGGGCCTACACCTTGAACCATTCCATCAGTTCTTTTTTGTGATGGATTTTTTCGAGATAGGGTCTCATAAGCTATTTGTCCTGACTAGCTTCAAACCATGATCCTCCTGATCTGTCTCCTGAATAACTAGGATTACAGGTGTGAGCCACCGGCACTCAGCTTAAAGGCATTTTGACTATGGGCAAAACTGCAGGTAGGACTCCTGACCCCACAGCCTGTGCAGTTCCTTCTGACCTATCTACTGAACAGAACAAATGAATGGGTTTGACACATGGATGCACCCTGTGTATAAACTGCTTCTGTAATTGTCAGCTGAGAAATTGTCACTCCTGAGCAATTTTGTTGGGTCTTTAGTCTTTGCTACCCCTCACACTGACATTGTCTTACATTGGGAGATAGCAGTAAGAGCAGCCAAGCGACAGGATTGGCTTTTAGGAGACAAAAGATCAGGCCCAGATAGTCTGTGTGGCTATGGGCAAGTCGTCTCAGGGTCTTTTCACGTGTGAAGTGAAAGACAAGGACAAATGGCTCTCTTTTGCTCTGATGCTTGAAATTCCATTGTCAAGGTCAGTATGGCCCAGGTGTGCCTGACAAGTTCGTCTGAACTTGGGTGTGTTTTTGGCTATGCCACTGGGAAATTCAAATTATCAACCCCCCACAAGAAAAAGTTGGCTCTCAATGGTTAGTTTGTGTATCTACATATTATATGACATATCATAGTTCATTACTCATATTAATATGCCATGTATATTTTCTATACATATGTGTGTACATGTATACACATACACACACAGTCCCATGCTTGGTATATACATTATAACTACAGAAATATGTATAAATACTATATATATGTGCTTATGGCATGTGTATATAGACTTTAGCTGATTTCTCCCCATGTACCTCAAATATTTTTGGAATGAAAAAGGTCTAGACATAAGTAAATTCATTTTTAGAAAGTATTAAAGTAGAAACAAGGAGCATTTGAACTGCTTACTGCCTGTTTTTTTTTTTTTTAATAAAAGACAAACTATATTTAGTTTCTTCTCTGCAGTCTTCTGGTAATTCCCCTTTAGGAAAAAATCTCAGATGTATCCTAAGTTAACCAAAATGCCTCATGTTAGAGTGGAAAGAGCATAAACAGCCAGACAAGACAAATTTCAGATCTGGCCTCTGCCATTGTTGAGCAGGTATTGAACAATTTGGATGGGTTATAGTCTCGCGAGTCTGTGCCCCCAACACCGAACACAGCTCCCTGGTGTGTAGGAGTCACTGCCTCCCTCACTTCACCCTTCCCCCCCAGCCACACATGTACACACGTATGTATGCCTATGTGCACACGAAGACACATGCACATGCAGTGTGCACATACACACCCCACTCCAGCCAGATGTGTAAAGGCGACTGCGGCTGGTCCATGTGTTCTACCCACATGATCAATTGAGAAGGAAATGAAGTTAGACATAAATATTTTGAAACTTTCCAGTGACTGAAGCAAATAACTACTTAGTTCCAGCAGAACTGCCTTAAACCACATCTTGCTTGGCCATTCCCCGCTACCATCTTTTTCCCCTAAGGAGTTTCACCATGGATCTCTCAACTGTCTTTGCCCAGTGTCCTGTCCTTCTCTAAAAGACTTTCACCTGGTTAACATCTCACTTTTTAGTGTCCTTTTTTTTTTCCCTTGGTGGAACTGGGGTTTGAACTCAGGGCTTTGCACTTACAAAGCAGGCACTCTACCATATGAGCCATATCTCCAATCCATTTTTCTCTAGTTACTTTGGAGATGGGGGTCTCACAAACTATTTGCCAATGGTCCTTCTGATTTCAGCCTCCCACCTGGCTAGGATTATAATCATAAGCCACTGGTGCCTGGCTTTTAATGTACATTTTTGAAAGCAGATAACACGGTATCTGAAGGAGGCAGATCAACGGGCTTGATCATAAAAATGGAAGCCCTGGATTCTATTTTTTATTCATACATTCTGGACAAGCTTTAAACAAGTGAAGTGAATTTTATCCCTGTTATAAAGATGGTGATGGATCCTCTTAATGGAGACCATTTTCACTGGCTTGGTAAAGCATGGGCCTGTCTTCACCCTTTCCCTTGATGTATTTAAGCAGGAATGACTTAAATGACAGCTTCCATTCTCCTCCTTTTGGTCATTGTGTGTCACTCCTTGAGAGCATTGCCATGACCTGCCACCTTTGGAGGCTCTGGCATCTCGGCAATGGTGCCTGTATCCTTGATGGGCATTGTTGTCTAAACGTAATGCTTCTCAGATAGGGAAGAGAAGTTTGGTAGAAGGAAACAGTTTGTGGATATGGCTTCACATTTAAAGTTTTCAGTTTGGGCTCTTAGGCATTTTTATGTTCTTAGACAAGACTGTCATCTATAGAGTAGTGGTAATAAATGTCCTGCCTTCCTACCCTGTACTGTAGGGTTGTGGTGACAATCAATGAAGCCAATAGTGAGTCACTTTATAAATAGAAAAACTCTGTGCACAGACTTTCTGCTCTTCGGGTACCCTCATCCTTTTGATCCCTCTGGGACCACTTCAAACATTTCCTCTACTGTCAAAATTTTTCAATTGTTTCAGGCAAATGAGTGAAAATATGCCTCATAACACTGAAACTATAATCATAGTATTTATCACCCTGCCACCTATAGTCAAGTTGCATCAATTAGCATTTGCCTGTGGCCTGGTATCATGGCTCATGTATCTAATCCCAGCTATTCAGGAAGCAGAGATTGGGAGGGTGGAGGGTCAAGGCCAGCTTGAGCAAAACTTTAGTGAGACCCCATCTCAACAAATAAAGTGGGCACGGTGGTACATACCTGCAGTACACCTGCACAGGAGACATAGGTAAAAGGATCACCTCTGAGGCTGGCCCCAGGCAAAAAAGCATGAGACCTTATCTAAAAAATAGGTAAAGCAAAAAGGGCTTGGGAGTATGGCTCAAGTGGTGAAACAACCCGCCTAGAAAGCACAAGCCCCAAATTCAAATCCCAGTACTGCCAAAAGATTATTTAAAAACGTATTAAATTCATGCTGCAGTACAAGCCACTCCAAAACTCAGTGATTACAGCCGTGAGCTCTTGTTCTTGCTCACCACCCATGATGATGGTGCTGTACACAGTGGACTTGTGGGTGACTCAGGTCCCCCTGATACCGGGGCTGGCAGTGCACATTCTTCTCATGGTGAGAGCAAAAGGGCAGGGGCCAAGGCTTCATGAGGCATGGCTGAGTCTGGCACATTGTCACCTCTGCCTGCCCACTATTTGCCAGCTCTAGTCAAGTTGCTGGGAAGCAAGCCCCCACAGTGAGGCCACCGCCAGAGTTGGATATAGGGTGGAGAATTGGTGCTAATCATTGCATCTTCCCCACAGGTTCACCTGCCCTGTTAGATTAAGAGTCCCCCACAGAAGAAGTGGGTGCAGAAATGCCTGCTTCTATACCACCTACCCTTCTGCAGAAGTTGCCAGCAGTCATTTCATTCTTGTCTGTGATGCCAAAGGCCTTTTCCACTGTTTTCAGGATAGCAGGGTTGGCAAGCGATGTTCATGCCTGATGGGCAAGTCTGGCTCTGTTTTTGTGTGGCTAAAGAACAAATCATATAAATGGTTGAAGGAAACAAAAAGCATGACATAAACAAAAAGTAAAAATTATGTGAAATTCAAATTTCAGTGTCCTAAATAAAGTTTGCTTGTAGCGCAACCACACCCAGGACTTTGACCATTGTCTCTGGCTGCTTCAGCTCTGTAATAGCACAGTTGGAAATGGAGTTGCCATGAAGACCATAAGCTCCCCCCCAACCTAAAATATTTATTTTTTTCACCCTTTGCAGAGAATCCTTGCCACCCCTTGCTTTGTAGAGCAAAGAAAGGAAGAGAGTCCCAGGGAGGTGAACACAGTGCCCAGACAACAGACGTCTACTGGATTACCTCTGCGTTTATTTTTGGTTAATATTCTCCCCTTTTCCTCCCCAGTAATCGGCAACACCCATGTGCCACTAATTGAAAGACAGTCCTTGCTGAGGCGGGTACTTCATGACTCAGCAGCCAGTGGCCCAGTGAAGCCATGGTGGTGTCCAGCATGGCCATGCTGCTCCTGGGCGCGGTGCTGCTGGTGGCGCAGCCCCAGCTCGTGCCTTCTCGCCCTGCCGCCCTTGGGGCCGAGCCCAGCCAGCAGGAGCTCCTGCGAAAGGTGGGGACCCTCCAGGATGACATCCGAGAAGGCACTGCCACGAATGGCTCCGCCCAGCAGCTGCCCCAGACCATCATCATTGGGGTGCGCAAGGGAGGCACCCGCGCGCTGCTGGAGATGCTCAGCCTGCATCCCGACGTGGCGGCCGCAGAAAACGAGGTCCACTTCTTCGACTGGGAGGAGCATTACAGCCACGGCCTGGGCTGGTACCTCAGCCAGATGCCCTTCTCCTCCCCGCACCAGCTCACGGTGGAGAAGACCCCTGCTTACTTCACGTCGTCCAAAGTGCCTGAGAGAGTCCACAGCATGAACCCCTCCATCCGGCTGCTGCTCATTCTGCGAGACCCGTCGGAGCGCGTGCTGTCCGACTACACCCAAGTGTTCTACAACCACCTGCAGAAGCACAAGCCCTATCCGTCCATCGAGGAGTTCCTGGTGCGCGACGGCCGGCTCAACGTGGAGTACAAGGCGCTCAACCGCAGCCTCTACCACGTACACATGCAGAACTGGCTGCGCTTCTTCCCGCTGCGTCACATCCACATCGTGGACGGCGACCGCCTCATCAGGGACCCTTTCCCCGAGATCCAGAAGGTCGAGCGGTTCCTCAAGCTGTCTCCCCAGATCAACGCCTCGAACTTCTACTTTAACAAGACCAAGGGCTTTTACTGCCTGCGGGACAGTGGCCGGGACCGCTGCTTACACGAGTCCAAAGGCCGGGCGCATCCCCAAGTCGATCCCAAGCTACTCAGTAAACTGCATGAATATTTTCACGAGCCAAATAGGAAATTCTTTGAGCTCGTCGGCAGAACATTTGACTGGCACTGATTTACAATAAGCTAGGATCGGAACTTTTCCTATTGTAACTTCTGGTGTACATCTAGGGGGGGGAAAGAATTTTAAAAAGGCATTTAAGCTATAATTTATTTGTAAAATCCATAAATTACTCCTGTACAGTGTTAGATTCACAATTGCCATATATACTAGTTATATTTTTCTACTTGTTAAATGGAGGGCATTTTGTATTGTTTTTCATGGTTGTTAACATTGTGTAATATGTCTCTATATGAAGGAACTAAACTATTTCACTGAAAAAAAAAAAGAAAGATTTTTCTGGAGATGCTGTCTTTTTTTTTTTTTTTTTAAATATAATTAACTTGCCCCGAACTTAAAATAGTTACCTGTATTGCACTCATTGCAGAATCTATATTTTGTTACTTAAAAAAATATGTTTTTTCTTGGCTACTATGGTTCCTCCCCTCTTCTGCATTGATTTTTTAATTTTTAATGTCTCACTGTGGTCATCAGATTTATTTCTCACGTGCATTATAAGACTTGTCTTCACTGAGATTCCCTGTTTTTGGAAATGGAAGTTTCACTCATTCCCCATCAGCCTGGATGTGGGTTTTAGCCCTATGTCAAGTCCAGGTGGACAAGGCAGCACTGAGGATGGAGAGCCAGGTAATAATTGGCAAGAGGTTCCCTGTGATCCAGAATATTTGTATATTCTTCTGATCTCAGCAATGGGCAAAACCTACAAAAAATAGGATTAAACTCTTGGCTTTCAGAATGGTCTTGGGACATTGTATTTTGTCCCAGGTGGCAACTGACCACCAGAAAACCATTTAGAGTGGAAAAAAAAATTACAGAATCTGTGTGTGAATCCATCCTGTAGAACGTGTGAAAGGTTGAAACAAAGGAGTAGCGTTTTGCTTACTCTTGGAGGTTCTTTTCCCTCAAAGGTCATTGTGCGTTTATGGATATAAATCTGATATTGAGACATAAATGTGTTTCAAAACAAACTCCAAGTTTGGAGTCCTGAATGTGAAGGACCAACTCCCAAGGGTTGAAGTTCAGATGTGAAAGGGACAGTGCTGAGTTCAGACCATGGAACCCCTGCACCTGCCCCAAGAAGCAGGAGTTTCACTTCTGCCTAGAACAGCTGCATTGCTAGAATTCGAGAGAAAATACAAGCAAACAAAATAAAACCATTTCCTGATACCATTTGTTCTTAAGAAGAGGAGAAAATAGGCATTATTGATTGTCTTCTACACCTAAGGACTCAGTGAAATTTCCCAAGCAACCTTGGGATGAAGGAATTAGGTTGGCTAGTACAAAGACGAGAAAATGGGCTCAAGAATATAAAGATCTTGTTCATGGTCACCTTGACTATGTAGAGCCTGGACTCCACTTACCGCTAAAGAGCCGGTCATGTGTTTAATTGTTTGCTTGTTTCTACCCAGTTATTTCTGAACTCAAAATGAAAAGCTTAGATTCAGAGGCAGTTCTTCCTGACTTGACTTGACATTTCTCCCCTGGTGTCAATATCTTCTGCTCTAGGGGTGTGCCTGAGTTAGAGGAAGGGTAAGAAGGAGTCTGCATTTTTCTCAGCAGCATTATCAGGGAAGTGAGTCACCTTGGTGTGACAGCTCTAGCCTGACCTGACCTTAGCATGCCCCACACCCCACCCCAGGTCATGCAGAGACAGCAGAAAGAAGGCTTTCCTCTTCAGAAGCCATTAAGATTGTCATTCATCCAGAGGGAGGAGCAGAAATATTTATAGCAGACATCCTGTGGATGCAGTACTTTGCAAAATGCAAAGTGTTTTCCTCTGCAGCACTCCATTGAATCTCGCTTTTATCACATGCATTTAAGAGCTGAAGAATGAGAGGGCCCAGAAAGGTTAACACAAGTTTCAAAGGCTTCCCAGAAATATGGTGACTGAAAGAAATCTCCAATAAGAATCTGCAATACCCAAGAGATGCCCTTGGCAAACCACCAATGAATGCCTGTGTCCTAATGGAAAAGGTGGAAAAGGTATGGTTGATGTCCCACTTGTACAGTCAGGGTGCAAGGAAAGGATGCAGGAAGACAACACTAGCACTAGGGATATGATCAAAGCTGCTAGAGCTGGTATAGCTGTTGGCAGGGGTGGCCCAGTGTAGAATGATCAGGGTTTGAAATTCTAATTAATTGTTGATGTGGGTGTACAGAGTCTTGACTCAGGGAATATCCATGCATGTATATCATAGGTAAAGGGTCAAGAGTCCCAGCACCTATTCATTCATTTTTGGTACAACCCCGGCCAGCCATTAGAAAGGTCCTAAGAGTAAGAGGACACCACTTCAGACCTTGCCCCCAGTACTTAGGTCTTATTTGAGCACGGTCATACTCAGAGGATGCTACAATAGACCCAGACCTGTACTGAGAGGGCGAAAATGTGGTGAATCAAGAGCCAAATGTCTTTTGATCTCTCTTGAACATACCTCATACAAATCCTATTAACAAAGAGACAGTCACCAACCAGAGGGCATAAGGCTCCTGCCCCAGCCTAGGCCCATGGTCATTGTGAAGGCCTCTGGGTGGGATTTATCCCAAGACATCTGAAAGCAGGGGGGCCAAACCTCAGCTGTAGGTTTAGGACATGTGCCTCACTTGATGTTCCTGAGTCAGGACAGTACCTGCCCTCCCTTCTTCCAGGAATCAGGTAATGCTGAAATCCTGCTAATACTGTCCACTCACAGCCTGGAAATTAGCTAGTTTAGGAAAATTATGAGGCACCTCTGAGCACAGGCTGCTTTTTTCTTCCAGCCTGGAAAACTGTTGCTCAGTCAAGAGGAAATGTAGGGCAGAAGAGGCAAAAGCCCTGTATGCCTGTTGCTTACAGAGGTGGGGATAAGAGGTCACCAGCATTCATTAAGATTATATTTTTATGAGCATTTAGTTCTTCAAGACTATAAAAAGAAAATGCAATGGGAGATAATAATCATTAACTATTAAGAAGCAAGGAGAGGCTTAGAAGGCAAGAGAAATGACCTTGAGCTTGTACCAACTGGGCAGGACAGGAGTCCAGTCAGATCCCTGCAAAGAATCAACTAGCTCCATTACAGAAAGGAAGAAACACAGGTACACGAGGTTGTTCTGCCTGCAAGTCTTTTTTTTTTTTTTTTGGAAGAAAGAAATGTTGCTTACTCTGAGAGAATAGTTGTCAGGTAATGGGGAATGTGGGCATGGACTTCTCCCATGATACTCTTTCACAGAAGTAATAAAAAATGAAGAACCTTCCCAAAGGTCACATAGTGACCAGAGTCACTTCACTTGTGGACCACAGAGACACTGTCCTTTTATAGGAAGGCTTTGTGGAAGAATTGCCATGGAGCCAGAACTTGGAAGACAATGAGGTCACCAGAGGAGGACATCCTGGATAAGGACAGCATGAGGAGTCAGACAGGGGAGACTTGTCTTGCAGGTGTGCTGAATAGGTTAGAGACATTGAGCAGTCGCTACTCATCAGGCACTCATGGCCTTGACAGCTGCTCTCCAAGACAGAGATGTTGGAACCTTACTTAGCAGGCACCAGTGTGTCTTTGGCTCCTGTGCAGGTATGTCTGTTGCATAAAAGTAACTATCATTTATTGCACACCTGCTAAGTGCTTGGCATTTTAAATATGTTGCTTCTAACCAACATAACAATTCTGAGAAGTAGGAAATGGAACATAATTTTGCAGAGGGGAGCCTCAAACTCAGAGATTAAAGGGTTTGCCTGAGATGACGTAGCCATTGCTTATTTCAATTAAACTTTTTCTCTAATGTCCTAACTGTGGTACTTCTTATGTCTTTTAAATTTTTGATACAATGTCTCACTTCATAACCCAAGATGGCCTCAAATTAATGATCCTCTTGCCTTAGCCTCCTGAGTTCTGGGATTGAAGGCTGGGATTACATGTGTGTACCACTATGTCTGGCTCTTTCTGATGCTTTTCAGTCCATCCAATTGTGGGTAAGAAGGGGAAGAAGTAAAGCACAAATGTCAATCAAGGTGAAAGAGCCTGTTAAGAAAATTATAGGCATCTAGGATGTAAGATTAGACAGTTGGGGGATGCCAAGGTCACCTTGGTAGCTGGGATTTGACGCATCAAGGATATACTAAAACACGCTCCTACTGCCATTGTTCATTGGGGAAATCTCAGCTTGAGCTAAAGGCCAGACAGGGCTCTCCCAATGGAAAACAAGGGAAGAGAACCAAGGCTTAAAACATCATTTTATTTAGTTGCTTGACTGAAAGGTTAATGCAAAAAATAGTTCTGGCTATTCAGTTCACCGTGATATTAACACCTTTATACCCTTTTGCTTAAATTCACCAGTTAGGTAAAGGAAAAGAAAGCAAGTAGATCCAGAAGACCTGGGTATGAATCCAATTATTGGCCATGTGGCCTTTGGTTAAAAACCTCAGACCCTTAATTTCCTTTTTGGTAAAAATAGGCTGATTCTTCACTCTGCTGTGGGGAAAAGCCAATGAGATAAAGTAGGTAAACCTATGGGCTCAGTACATAGTGGTTAAGAGAGTTTTGAGCTGTTCACCATAGTCTCTCCAGCGGTGTGACTATACCCTTTGTTACCAGTGGCCCATCTAGATCATTTGCCAAATGGAGCTCCCACCGCCATTTGCACAAGGGTTGGCTGCTAATGATTCACCCTGAGCTGGTTTCTGGAGGTTTTCCCTTAGCTAGCAGGAGTTGCCTTACCCCTTTTCCTGGGGGTAATGTGTGACTAACATTTGACTGACATGGGCTAGAAAGTGGGGGTGATAGTGAACAGCCTCCTTACCTCTGAGCAGAACAATCATGGCAATACTACTTATGCCTAGGACTCCTCATGAGGTCAGATTTCTCCTAAAACCATACTTACTCATTTCTTCCCCTCTTTATCCTTGTCCATCATGGCAATACTCATGTCTCATGCAGCCCCATTTCAGGAAATGATGTCCCTAATGCAGGAATTCCCATCTCAGGTTTTGCTTTATTGACATCTAATCTAGGACAGCAGTCTTACACTAAAACCTTTTCCATCTATTGCATGGAACCCACACAGTCATTATAACTATAATTCATTTAATTAAATGAGAGAGAGCAGAAAGCTAGTTTACTTTATTGGCTAGCACATGAAAGTGTTAAATACAACAGATGCATTTATTACCAAAAAAGCTCTTTTTTTGACCTATTAGACACCAAAATACTATCAATGCAGCCTGACGTGGTGGTGTGTACCAAGTACTTCCAGTACTTGGGAAGCTGAGACAAACAGACCTCAAATTAAAGGCTAGCCAGGTCTACATAGAGACCTGTCCCTGCAAAAAAAGTATCAATGCATCAGTGCCAAAATCCAATTTCACCTTCATGAAATATTTCTGGAACTAAAAATATGAACACAGTATTTCACCTTATTATGCCATAGGGTATTGTATCTCTATTTGTTTGCCAAGTATTTCACTTGGCATTAGTACATGTATACCTCTTCCTCTTTATTTTGACATCTGACCCCTTGCTTAGTACCTGGCTAGGTGGGAAATTCATAGAAGGGTTAATAGAAAATATTTGTTTGTGCCTTGAATGATAACTCTTGTCTAGTTGTCAATCTAATATGAAAGCTTTCTTCACTACCTCCCAACCTCACAATCTGTCCTCCTCCTGTGAGTACTTCCTCTGGTCCAGTCACTGGTAGACACTTTAAAATATGGTGTTTTATTTGGCCCTTTATTTGAAGGATAATCCATCTAAGCTCCACATATTTGCTTATCGTCATATCACCAGCATATGGTACAAGACTTGACATAGGAGTTACAAACATTTATTAACTGAACAAATCATCCCAGTGCCCAAGCTCTTCCTACCTTCCCGTGCTCTGTACTCTCTCCTTGAATATTCAACTAATGGAAAATTCAGTAGTCTCCAAGGCAACCATTATATCTCCAAACTGGCTATTGAAATTCATGCTTTCTGCACCCAAATTCCCCAAGCTTCCTTCCATGGATCTGAGTTCTACCATATGATATCGTGAAGAACAAATCTAATGCCATTTTCTCATGTTGGTCTCTGGAAAGAGCAGTGGCCATGAATTCTGACGACTTACTTGAATTTAGAGCTTTAGCTCTGTCTTTTGCATAGCTAAATGATCTTGACAATTTTCTCAACCTCTCTGAACTTCTAGTACCTTTCTTAAAGCAGAAATAGTATCTTTTCCACAGATCTAATGACTATTACCTGGATAATGGACACTGTAAGAGAGATCGTAATTCCTTAAACACTCCTAATATTGAAAAGTAACTCCTGCTAATTCCTACTTAGCTCCCACAGCACTGGTGGCATTCCCTCTAGAGTAAATAAATAGTAGCTAGCTGTTAACTAAAGATAAGTGAATATCATCTCATTTCCTCTTCACATCAACCTATGAGAATATTATTACGATTAACCTTATTTTATGTATAAAGAAACCAAGGTAAAAGATATTAAGTAATTTACCCAAAGTCATGGCTAGAAAATGGTAGTGTCATAATTGTTCCCTGGACAGTTTCTCCATAGCTAGTGCACTTCACCTCCAGGCTACACTGTCTTTTAGTGCAGAAGAGAGACTTCTCCAACACACCTGGCAGAGGAAAGAGTGAGAACATGAAGAAGGCAAAGACAGATAGAAGAAACTTAGGACAAATATCAGCCAAATGACCATGGCAAGCCAGATACTAGGATAGCCTCCAGGATACCTTGCTATGGATATATTGCAAGATATATCCTGCATAACAATCTTTGCTCAGATTTGGACAGGATCTGAAAATAAGATGGGATGGTAAAGGTGATGAGATCTGACTACATTATATATACAAGACTCCAAATTCACAGGCCAGAGAGAGAGAGAGATTTCCTATTGGTTTTGAAGATACCAACTGCCATGGATGAGAGGCCTGTGAGAGGGTGACATCACAAAGGACGGTGGTGGTCAGTTGTAGCTAAGAAGCTAAGAGTGTCCCTAGCCAATACCCAGCAATCAAAGACCTCAGTCCTACAGTTGCAAAGAACTCAATTTTTCCAACATCTGGAAGAGAACTCCAAGCCCTGATTGAAAAATCATTCTGCCTGAAACCTTGATTTCTTCCTAGGGAGACTAAAGCAGAGCTGGGGGATGCTTGGACTCCTGAGCTATTCAAACGGAGATAACAGATGTGTGCTGATTTAAGCTGCTATGTTTTCAGTAATCTGTGAGGCAGTAGGTTACTAATGCAAAGAGTTAAGTCTGTTTACTAGTCCATTCACTTTGGCTTACACTCACTTTTTTATACCATCCCTTGAAATTAAACTTTTGTTATTCAAGGAATACATGCTCATTGTACAATAACCACAGCCTTCTTTTTACATTATTTAGAGGTAATAATTGTCAACCTTTTGGATATATCCTTCCAGATTTTTCCCATCTGGAAACCAGGTTGCCACACTAAACATCTATATGTCTGTGGTCTAGTCACTCCCTCCCTCACTGTGGAGGCCAGTGTTTCACATAGTTCTCTGCACATAGCAGATACTCAGTTGGAAGTTGCCAATTAAGGTTACATTCCTCATTTAATGGTGATTTTAATGTGGAGAGAAAACTGATCAGACTTGTTATACTTCTGCCTGTACCACAAACTATCCCAAAACTTGCTGGTTTAAAACATAATTTATTATCTCCTAGGTTCTGAAGGTTTGATGGGCACAACTGGGCAAGACTTCATTGGGGGCTCAGTGAGCCAAAATCAGATGATGGCTAGGAAGGAAATCTTTAGAAGGCTGAACTGCACAGATGTCCAAGACAACCTCTTTTTTTTGGAGAGATGCACTTTTTTGGAGGGCAGGGGGTGGTTTGAAATCAGGGTCTCATGCTAGCTAAGTAAGCATTCTACCACTTAAGCCATGACCTAGATCTTTTTGGTTTTGTTATTTTTTCAGACAGGTTCTCACACTTTTTGTTCAGGGCAAGCCTCAGACCATAACCTATGCCTCCAGTGTAGTTGGGAATGTAGACATGTACCATGTTCCACTTTATTTGTTTAGATGGGGTCCCGCTAACATTTCTCCCCAGGCTGGCTTTAAATGGTAATCCTCCCAATTGCTGCCTCTCTAGTAGCTGGGTTTACAGGCATGTACTACCATGCCCGGTCCAAGATAGCTTCTTTAATCACAAGTTTGGTACCTATGTTGCTATGACTGTTTACACATACACATTATTCTCTCTCTCCATGTGGTCAATTTGAGCTACTTTACAGCATGGCAGACTTAGGGCTATTGATGGAGCTTTTTATATGGTAGCTGGTTTATCTCAGATTGTTTCCAAAGAGGAAAACAAAGTTGCAAGTGTTAAATAGTGACACAGTTGTCATATTCTACTTTTTCCTGCTCAGACTCAGTGTGGGAAAGGATCATCTAGGGGGTTGAATAATAGGGGCATGGTTCATTGGGTTCCTCTTTGGAAAACAGCTCCACCATACCTGATTGTACTTTGACAATAAAATAGGCAGAACACCTGCTTAATGGATCTTTGGCCATACTTTAAACGGGAGATTAAAATATATATTAATTAATATGAGCTTTTATAACATTAAAGTCCATTAAACAAATATAATTTATTCTTATTATAACTCCTTGGGCTTCTTATGTAATTTCAACTATTTTGACCTAAGGCATTTGACTATTTTCAGCCCAATTTTTGATCATATGTGATGGTGATTAAGTGGATTCACATAAATCCATTTGTCCCATAAGCAGAATATAGGCACGTGTGCTATATTGCTTCCTCTGAATTTGGCTATAGCTCAACCAAACGATTTAAGTAAAAGACACACTTAGAACAAATTGTGGGTTGGGGTCTACTTGGAAACCTGTTATATTGAAAGCCCAACTCCTGCAGATCTACACCTCTTAGACAATTTGTGAAGTTCCAGAAAACGTTACTGAGATGCTTAGCACTAGATATTAAGAATCTGCACATAGCATTCAAAAGAGAATGCATGGCAGATGTTACTTCCACCTTCTTTAATTTAGAAGTTCTATCTTTAGTCGCAATTTACATTTTCCACACAATTAAAGACTGTACCTAGTTCTGATTTACACTTGAAGTAACCAATTCAGCTGCAGTTTACATTTTTTTCTCTTATTTATCAGCTCATCTTATTTTCAATGAGAAAACTAGATTTTGCAGGTTGGTGTCTTCATTGAAAATCTATTTAATACTAGGTGAATTTGATTAACCATTTCAGAGGGTCAATCTGCTGGTGTGTTAGATAGAACTGAGATTTTATTTAAGGAATTCTTGTGGATTTTTAAGACTATGACCACAGCCAGGAACCCAGTAGACTTACTGTTAACTCATTGTTCTTTTAGTATACTTTTTTGTGGACCAATTCAAAGGGTCTTTAAAAAGAGAATTCACTACTGACATTTGAACATTCCTTCTGTTATCATTGCACCACCATAAACATCAAGACCAGTGCATCTGAATTGAAAGAAATTTTGTTGTGCCTGTAAACATAAATATTCACATAAATCAGTCATGAACTAATATGATATAGGGAGATAATGACAAATGCATCCTGGAGTTTGGTCTTCAACTCTGTTTCTGGCTCAGAGATTATAAAACCCTCAAATTTTCCTGAGTTTTAAAAATAATAAAGGTAAATCTCCAGTTACACATAACAAGCCACAACTGAATTTGTATTAATGAGGACTTGCAAGGGCTCTAGACAATCATATGGGGGATGATTTGCCAGTGGAAACCAACCTTGTCACTCGAAGGTTAAAGTTTTCAGCCCTATCCCTTCCCAATCTTTTTCCATCCCTGATCTTCTGGGAAGCAGAGAAGAAGTTTTGAAGTTTCAGTTGATCACCAATGTCCAATGACTTAATCAATAAAACCTCCTGAACAAAGCCTTCATTAGGACCCCAAAGGGCAGAATCCAGATAGCTTCTGGGCTGGTGAACACTCAGATGTGCTGGGAGGATGGCTTGCCTGGACCTTTATCCCTTACCTTTCCCATTGCCTAGCTCTCATCTGGCTGTTCCTGAGACCAGTAATCAAGCAAAGAAGCTGGTTTCTGGAGTTCTATGAGCTGTCCTTGCCAATGAGGCAATGCGATGAGGAAATTGTAGGAACTTTAGGTTAGATCCAGTGGAGCAGAAGCACAGCCTGGACTGGCTATGGTCATCTGAAATAGGGACAGTCATGTAGGACTCAATCCTTAACCTGTGGTATCTGATAATGTCTCAGGAAGGTGTCAGAATTGGATGAAATCAAGCCAGACATTGCGGTGGGTGCCTGTAATCCCGACTATGGTAAGAGGCACAAGGTAAGAGGATCCCAGTCCAAGGCAAGCCCCTGGCAAAATGTAAAATAACCAAAATAGAACAAGGGTTGGGGTGTGGCTCAAGTGGTGGGGCATCTGCCTAACAAGCATGAGGTCCTGAGTTCAAATACCAGAACATCCAAAGAAAGTTTTGAATGAGATCACAGGACACCCAGCTGGTGTCTGCCGAAAATTTGAGAATTGCTTGATATAAGAAAAAAACAAAACAAAATATTTAGTGACCAGAAGTAAGTTAGTTGTGATTAAGTTAATTCAGAATACAGGCTAACACATTTTGGGTTTTTTTTGTGTGTGTGCATGTGCTACAAACAAATGCAATTTTTGAGGATAACTAAAAGGACAATAAAGGTCATTTTGTTTTTCTGAAATATTTGCATAGTGAAAAAGAAGAGATTGAATGTTTTTCCTGTTCCTTTTTTTCCCATACATTAATATAAATAAAAGATATTTTTTAAAGAAAATTTTTAAAGAAAATTACTTCCAACAAATAGTTTGGAAATTTAATTATTTTCATAGAGAAAGCTGTTAACTGTTTCCTAAGGACATAAAATGACTACTTTTTTTCTATGAGCTACCATTGCTTTTTCAGTTGTATCAAAGTTATTCCTTTAAAATTCAGTTGCTTCCCTCCCCAAATATACACAGCTCTACTTAATTTTTTTCCATCCCTTGGGGAAGAGAGGTTGAAAACTTTGAAAATGAGTCTTGAAAAGTTCAAAATTCAAGGGGGATTGGAGGTGGGGCTCAAGTGGTAGACCTCCTACTTTGTGAGTGACTGCTTTGCAGTTACAAAGGCCTGAGTTCAAGCCCCAGTCCCACTAAACAACAACAAAAAAAAGGATATTACTTGGTTCAGCTCCACACTGGAGGCTCACATCTATAATCTTAGCTACTTGGGAGACTGAGTTGGGAGAACTGTGGTTTGAGGCCAGACCAGCAAATGTTTTTCAAGACCCCCATCTCCAAAAAGCCAGAGCAAAATGGACTGGAGGTGAGGTTCAAGTAGTAGAATGCCTGCTTTGCAAGTGCAAAGCCCTGAGTTCAAATCCCACTCTCACAAAGAAAAAAAATCAAGGGCTGTCTTATTTGGGCTCAATCTATGTACTAAAATCCAGTCTCACTCTTGTAATTGCCAAAATGTAGAGACAACCCAAATGCCCATCAGTAGACACCTGAGTGAAAATGTTACACATTCATATAGTGCAGTCCTTGCTCCGATGTGGACATTAATGAAGTTTTAATTCACTCCACAGCATGGCTGAACCTTGAACACATTCCAAAAGGACAAATATTTTGTGATTCCACAATGTAAAATACCTAGAATGGGCAAATCCATAAAGACAGAAAGGAGATTGCAGCTTACCTGGGTATAGGAGAAGGAGGCAATGTGGAGTGACTGCTTTCTAGGTACAAAGTTTCTGTTTGGGTAATGAAATGTTTTGAGAATATGGTGATGAATACACAATATTTTGACTGCAGTTAATGTCTCTAAATCGTAACCTTAAAATGATCAAAATGCCAAATTTTGTGTAGTGTTTTTACCATAATTATGTACATAATAAATAGTGTTTCTATCTATCTATCTATCTATCTATCTATCTATCTACCTATCATCTATCAATCCCTCAAAGGAGGAAGAAGTCTAATCTTAGGCTGAATGCGAGTTTTATATTTAATCTCCAGCAAGTCACCATGCTCTTGCTTCATTTGTAGTATTTGCAGAAGGACTTTCATAACCACACAAAATCTATGCATCACTTCTACATGACAATCTCGGTTTCCAATTGCTGCATTATTTATCAGTTTATAGATGGGAAACAAACATGATACCTAATGTGAAGCAAACCTAATGACATCTATTTTTCATGCACCTAACTTGTGACTTAGCTTCAAACCAAATAAATCATTTACACTTATAATTTCAGCTACTGTACACAGAGTTTCACTTCTACCACCCTGAGAAGTACATTATTACCTCTCTAAATCATGCTGTTCCCAATCTACCTGTAAAATGTTCAACATCACAACCTCGGGGTAAATGCATCTTCAGGCCCCTCTTTCCAGGGTGGAAATTAGCCCTTGGCCCTGTCAGTTCTCTTTGATCAAAATTCCTGATCCTGGATTGACCAAACTGTTTAAAATAATTGCTAAAAAAGATGAGCTTTTTAATAGATAAAATCAGATGACATACCAAATGTCTTTTAAAAATAAATTAACATGGGAGGAGACACCATAAAATCTCATCTTTTGTTTTGTTTATATCTCTCTTATTCATCATTCACCTCATGGGCTGATTGAGTAAGTATCTGTGTCACATATGCAACTCCCTCAAGTGAAGGAGATACCAAGTGAAAAAAATAAAGTCATGGAAATAAGACTGACTCTATTTAACTTCAAACATAGAGTTAATTATACAAATATGCATAATCTTTTTATTGGGAGATTGATACCTGCTCTGGTTTGGTAGTTTAAATGTGTCTCCTAAAAGTTCATATGTTGGAAGCTTAATTTCCAAATTCTTATTTTGATGGTATTTGGAGATGGGTCCTTTGTGAGGTAATTATGATGATATGAGGCCATATCAGTTCTGCCATGATAGGAGCAGTGACTTTATAAAAAAGAGGAAGAGACCCTAACTAACATACTCTGTCTCCATGTGATGCTTCCTGCCATGAGTTGAAACACCAAAATGGCCCTTACCAGATACCAGCACCATGTTCTTGGACTTCACATCTTCTAGAATCATGTGTCAAACAAATCTTTCTTTTTCTTCTCTTTCTAACTTTTTGAGACAGGGTCTCCCTGTATATCCCAGGCTGGCCAGAAACTTCCTATGTAGCCCAAGTTGGCCTAGAATTTACAATACTTCTGCTTCACCTTCCCAAGTGCTAGGATTACAGGTGTGTACCCAGCACACCTGACTCAAATCTCTTTTCTTCATAAAGTAGTCAGCCTGCAGAATTCTATCAGAGTAGCAGAGAGCAAACTAAAACAGTGCATTAGAGGTTGGTTTGACTTCTTTAACAATAGTTGCTTAAAAGAAGTCCTGGGCTATTGGGCTTTCCCCTAATAGAGGCTCATAAGAATAGGGGGATTATGGGGTTTGGGGGAAGATTAAGAAACCTGAGAGGCTAGGATTTCCAGGGAGCCTTACTGGGAGTCACATGAACTGGTTTCATAAGAGGAAAAAATCTTCACAGCATAACGCCATCCTCAGGTTTAGGACTTAGGGCAAAGGGGACTACCATCCAGAAAAGGGGAAAGGTAGAGAATGAACCTACTTTCAGGAAGAGGAGGATGAAAGCAAGGCTCCTGTCTAGATGATATTGCTTAGCAGTAAGACAGGGAAAACACACATGAGTAGCAATTGCTTCATCTAGGTTTAAAATTACAAGGCCCTATGTTAGTTTAACAATTGATTAGTGAGATTTCCTGGGTTATAAAAAGCAGACTAGCTCTAAATGTCTTGTTTGAGCTGCATTAAAAATGTTAGTGTATGTAAAAATTAGTTTGGGGCTAAGGTGTCAAGAGAAGAAATGAACAATGCAATACACAGAGGCCATGTTTGGCTCATGTATGTAACAACAAGGAAGCAGAATGTCTGCCTTGTATAGAGATGGGTTCTGCAATTGCCAGTGAGATTCCATGAACTAGGAAGACCCAGCAAAGTTCTTATAGTAGTTTCCTTTTGCCACTATAACTCCTTACCACAAACTTACACAGCCCAAATTTATTTTATAGTTCTGTAATTTAGATGTCTAAAATCAAATCTCTCTGAGCTAAAATCAAAGGGTTGGCAGGGATCTGTTCCTCCTGATGTCAGGGCAGGAACATCTCTTATATGGTCTTTCCAGCCTCTAAAATCCATCCTATACCACCTTGTTTCAAACTCTGACTTCTGCTCTCCTTTCTCTCCCTCTTTCTCTCCCTCCCCCCCCCCCCTTTTTTTTTTGTGGAACTAGAGTTTCAACTCAGGGCTTCACACTTGTTAGTCAGGCACTCTACTGCTTGAGCCATATCTCCACCCCTGCTCTCTTCTCTTAAGGGCCTTTGTGAACACACTGAACCAAGCCACATGACTCAAGGTAATTCTCCCTATCTCAGGACTTTTACCATCTGCAAAGTCCTTTTGCCATATAAGGTAGCATACTCACAAGCTCCACAGAGTAAGGCACAGACACCTTTGGGGCCATTATCCAGCTTCCCACTGGGCTCCAGGGCAGAGCCTTGATGTATCTCAGGATATAGACTAAAGGTTTTCAAAGAGTCTAAGGTTTAGGATACAAGATAAGAAGATCAAAGATCGATGGGTCCCTTTTTTTTTTAGAAGCCCCTTAGCTTCACCCAGGACCTCTGAAGTGAGTGTAGCTATTTCAGAAAGGGGCATGAGGTTAGGATTTATGGTTTTAGCAAACCCATTTTTCTAGCTCAGAGCTTCTTTCTGACTCCAGCCTTGGAGTAGGTTGAAAGGTGGGGCCAATAGAGTGGGGCTTGTGGTGTCTCAGGTTGTTTTTTCCCAGACCATCTTTTTCATAGTGGTCCTCTCTGTCTACACTCTAAAATCCTAGTAAATGCCAAGTGTCTCAGATGTTTTCCTTGTCCTGGAGCAGCCCATGGCCCAGTGGAGCAGACAGATGTAAACAGAGATTACTTCTTCCAAGTCCCTGACAGAACCTTTGCTATCTATCAATCGATGAGTATGAAATCACTGTCTGACCATTTCTCCTTCTGATCAAAGTGCAAAAGCAGGTTCACTGCCCTAAGTTCTTCCCACTGGAGGTTTTCCCTTTCCCATTGTCCTTCAGGAATGTTCCAGAAAGGGGCTGCAGTGTTGGGCTATCCACTTTTGGGTGCTGAGTTTATATTATGTAGAACCATCTATAAACCAGGCCCGAATCTTCTATTCCGCCACTGGTGGGCAGGAACCCCCGCTTGAGATTATAGACGCAACTGGGAGAAAAGGCAGTGCAGTGGGAGTAGTCACTGTGGGCATTTGGGGAACTTCCCCATGTAATTTACATGTGCCTTTAGGCTCTGCTAAAGCCCAGTCTCATATACACCACTTCTATCTGATGATGGAGTGATTCTGAGAACACCCAGTTTTACAGATTGGTGACTCAGATTGCATCCACTTCACAATGGGTAGCTCACCTCACAGAAAAACTTGGTGGCCCTTAGTCAAGTGCTCAGTTTCAACTAAGACTCAGTAGCAGACCAAGAGCTGCCTGTCAAAAAGCAGAGCAGTTATCCAGGGATGATATCAAGTTTCTTACTCCAAAATCCTAAAGGCCTGTACTGAGGCTTACCTATACAGGGGTCTTCACATCTCCCAATGCCACAGGTGATTCTGAAGCACACTGAATGACAGAACCATGGTTCTATACTTTGGATCTGAGGGGTCCAAAGCTGGAGAATGAACCTTACTCAACACCAAGGCAGTCCTGTGTGAATGTAGAAAGCATAGAGCCAAAGCCAGGCTGCTGGATCGAATCTCATTGTCCCTTCTGTCCATCTCTGTGATTTGTCTGTACAAAATTATTCACCTGGAGTTCTTCATACCATCATGTTAAAATGGAGATGATAACAGCCCTTCTTTACTGGGTTATATGAGAGCTAAATGACCTAACAATGGGAAATTCTAAGAACTTTAATTTAGCACTCTACTTAAATAATACCTCCCTAGCAAAAGCTTGCAAAGTACATCTACCTTCTTGTGACTTCTTATAGCATTTCAAACAAAACGTACCTGGGTTTTCTTCATTGAACTAATTACTAGATTATTATTTATTGTGCCTAGATTGAATATTAGTTTTAAAACTTTCTCTCTTGTTTTAAATTTCTTGGGCCAAATATGAGTCACGTAATCTTTCTCCAGGTGCCAATTGAATGGCTTTTTTATGCCAGGCACTCTTCAGGCTTCTCCACCACAAGCATCTTTCTGTGAGGGCAGAGACTTTGCATTTTCTGTTCACTCTCGAATCTTTGGGACCTACAACATTGCAGAGCACATACAGATAATAAGTAATAAGTGCATGAATGAATGAATGAATGAAATCTGGCAGAGACGTGTCACTAGGAAACAAAAGAAGGACAAACACTGAAGACAGAGAGTTGTGATGAAGTGCATCTCATGTTTTGTCCTCACAATCTCTGTGTTCTATGCCTTACGTCTCTTTTCAGGGTGAGAATTGAAACTCAAAGACATCATATAGTTTCCTCAAGAAGCCCCAGCTAGACAGGGAGAGAGTCTTTATTCTAGTCCAGGTCTATTTGACCATCCATGCCATGATCTACCCATTATATCTGTTCACAACAACACAGACTCACTGAGGAGTGACAAGAAGTAGTGAAGAATCCACAAAGACTGCAATTACAGACGCTCTTATGCCCTGGGCATAAGGGTTTCTAAATACCCAAGGTTGATTACTGGGAAAAATACCACTTCATAGTTTATGAAGGAAGAGGAAGAAGGGGAAAGGAGGAAAGGAAACAGAAGAGAAAAAAGAGGAACCAGTTGGGGCATTTCATTGGCTTTTTATTCACATTAGTATTTCATCCTTGGCCCTGAATTGTGCACTTGAAGTTGTTTACCATCCTAGAGGGATTTCTCAATAGTTTCCTGTGAAGGATTCCTCTGCACTAGTCAGTGGAGAGCCAAGAGCCCCTCCCAGCTGGGAGCCTCCCTCCACTGGCCACAGGCTCCTGAACTGCATCCAGGCCTCTGCTTCCCTGGCCAGCAGCCAGGAGCACAAACAGAACAGCTCTCGCCACATAGAGATGCAGTGCCTTTGTACTCAACTGACATGGGAGAGAGAATTGCCCAGCAAGGCTGTCCTCTCATCTGTGCTATTGTTCGTCTGTTTATGTAGATGACTTAAGACAGGCTGTGGAAAGTGCTGTGCAAACTTCTAGTTCATTCATAGCTCTGTGATTTTAGACAATGCTCTTCATCAATCTGAGCTTCAGATTCTCTTCTCTAAAAGAAGTCATAGACCTAGATGATCTGTAAGATCCTTGTAAATTCTAAAACACTGTAACTTCTCTTAGATAAGGAAGAGTTTTGTTCTTCATCCCACCCTCTCTTCCTTTCTTCCTTCATTTTTCCTACTTCCCTTTTTTCCTCCTTTCCTCCCTCTCTGCCTTCCTCCCAAGTGTGACAAAGATTTTAGTAAGGTTCACAGTGCTCTGGCTGGAATCAGTCCTTTAAAATGTTCTGAGTAGAAGCCAGAAAACAATTTCCTAAAAGCTATAATGGCTTTGTCATGCTCCTTAGATGAGGGAATGTGAGGACTCCTTTGTGGCCATCTTTTCCTTTCACTAAGAATCATCAATTCACAAACTTCATTTCTTGGGAAGTGGCTTTCTCCATCCTGACATTTCAGATAGCGGAATATTCGCCAATGGGTTTGGACATGCACACCCATTTTCTAGTTCACCAGTTCCATTGGCCAGTCATTGCTGTGTCAGGAGCAGCTAAGTCAGCACAGCAGGAGTGTGCTGTTCTACAGATGGGGTCCAGCAAAGGACAGGTGAACGCGCATCAATTCAGAATGTTGTGCAACCTGTACTTTGTCACAGCACAAAGAGTTTTTGATGATTGCTTTCTCCCCTGCATACAGGGGAGAAGACAAAGATAAGAGAACTAAAGGAGCTATGTTCATGAGAGGTATTTTGGAATTCTGGGTGGAGTAGGACATACTTGGGGTCCAGTAAAAACATCATTCTGAATGGGAGCAGAGACAGTGTCCATATCCCAGCCTCTCTGCTCTCCAGCTATGCAAATCAGCAGGGGTAAGTGGTATGAAGGACAACTTTGCAATGTCACCTGTCTGTTCAGTGCATTCAGTGAGAACTAGAGATGTACTTTTGTGTTTAAGTCCTGTGAGACTTGGGAGTGCTGTCGTTGTAAAGCAATCAAAGATTAACCAGATAAACACAACTCAAAGGACAAAGACAACGAGTTTCCTATTGGTGAGTACGTGGTCCACTCCTTTTAGGGATGGAAAGAAGTCATGGGATGACATGATGGAAGGAGCTGAGATCCTGCAACCAGCTCAAACCATTCAATGATCTTGTCATTTTGAGTTAACTATAAATGTGAACTTACTTGGAAGCACAGTTAAAGTCTTCAGTGTATTCTGTCTCCTTCAACCTTAGCAATGATCATTTAGAGAAGGGGAAACTGAGGCTGGAAGTCAAGCTTAACTATCTCAAACTAAAATACATGTTCTCCCCATCAGACTTCACAGCCCTCACTCTGCTTTCTGTTCACTCTTCTCTGCTCTCTGCATTTGTGCAGGCATCGTATTAAAACAGGAATAATCACATCATGTGATGTGTTTTCGTATTGCTGTACTAGAGAAAATGGACTTTCCAACTGAAGACCTCGACATATTCATAACTAAATCACAACTAACGTTTGAACTATTTTGCAATTGGTTCTTCTTCCTATGAAAAATACTTTGAAGTTTGAAAACGTGATTTCTCATTCTGCAGCTGTGGGAGATGGCAGGATTAAAGGGTTTTAAATTCGGAGGGAGTTTTATTTCCTTGGCAATCTCCTAATTCAAATAGTTTCAAGTTTTTAAATGTCACACTTGTAATGTAGTATAGATAGTCATTAATAAACATAAATGGGTTTTGAGTTTCAGAAAAATGGCAGTATACAAAGGGATGGGAACATCGATTCACAGAGCAGATGCAAGATACGAGGGGCTCCACATTTTTCCGCTGGCTGACTTTTGCTCAGAGTATAACTCGGTCATGTTAGTCTTGACTTCAGCCAGCAAAGGAGTTTTACAAAATCACAGGGCCACTGATGTCATTCTGCACCTGTATACCTCAATGACTGCTTATTAATGGAAAGTAATTTTGTACCTTAATGTTTTTGTTTGTTTGTTTGTTTCCAATATGGCACTTAAGACATATTGTTTGCCTGGCCTAACTTCATCTTTCCATACTTTCTCTGCCACTTACTGTGCTTGACTACATTTTATGTCACAAAAGTAGCAGACACATTAGCCTTAATTCCCAAATAGGCCATATCTTTTAATGTCTCCATTCCTTCCTCACCTTCTACCCAGCAGTGGCCTAAGTAACTTTCAGTATCCAGCCGACACATCACATCTTGAGTGTAATTTTCCATAGTTCCATAAGGGTAAAGAAACTCAGTGTCTTTGTGGCATCTACCAGGCACAAGGGCAGGCCTTTCACTCAGTGTCATGGTCCTCCCAAGTCTGAGTCTGCAAGCAGGCACAAGTCCAGGAGCTGGCCTCCTGCTACCTTCTCTCCTGTGCATCTCACACAGCAGTGGCTCAGAGTAAATGGTTAGAAAAAGCTTGTTGTGAGAACATTTAAATGACTTTTAAAAAGCTATTGAGATAACCTCATTTCTAATTTATTAATTCCCTTTGTCCACAGTGAAAGGAGGAATAGCTTCTGAATCCAGTGATATAACAAGGGCAGGGAAGTGGGAACAGTCTGCCCCAGGTGCAGGCAATGAGTGGCACATTGTCATATGGAGTTTAAAAAGAAGGTAGGTTATGTAGTTCAGTGGTTGAACCCTTGCCTAGCATGCATAAGGCCCTGGGTTTATACAGGGCCCAAGATTGATCCTGAGCCCTGTATAAAATAAAGGAAGGAAAGAAGGAAGGAAGGAAGGAAGAAAGAAAGGAAGGAAGGAAAGAAAGTCTGCTTTTTGTTATTACCATGAAGTAGTAATATCAAACACTGGCAGTGATAAAAATCCACCCATCCCCCTTTCAGGCTGTTCTTACTCCCTACCCCTTCTTGACAGGCCAAGGTCAAGATCTGTTATGATTTGCTCACCTCTGCAGAGTGTTTTTTTTTTTCCTGTGCTCTGCTTCTATAAGGCTTTCTCCTAGGGTTCACTTGTCCATTCAATCATTTGACAAATATTTATACAGTTACTAACATAGGGCAGGCATTGGTATCCAGTGATGGACAAGATCATTCTGGTATCTTGGAGCCTGAATTCTACTTGGGGGAGATAGAAAATGAAATGTGTATGCATGCACACACACACTATAGCAGTGGTAATTGTTTGGGGAGAGCAAACCAGGTTGCTGTGATCATGATGGAGGAGAGATGCCTCCCCATGAGATTTCCAGTGACAGTGATGGGTGAAGCCAAGTGAGCTGAGGGCTGAGTGATGAGAAGGATCAGTGATGTGAAGAGCAGGAAGAAGGCTGTCAGCAGACAGAGGAGCAAGTGTGCAGCCTGAAGGTGGAGTGAGGATGGTAAAGGACAACACATGCAAAGTATCCAGTAGGGCCATGGGTTTTTGCTTCTGCAGTCTTTCAAAGCCCAGGTTCAGCCCTATCTCTTCAGCACAGCTGTGCTCTGCATGCTGTCCTGATTTTGTATCTGGACACAGGACAAAGCCTAGCCAAAAACAAATAGGATGTATATTGTCCACATGCACATTGCTTTGTGGCTAACTCTGGGTGGCAGCACTGAGCATTTGAATGCAGACAAAGGGCGTGCTGTCTCCCCTCTCCATCCCACAGTCCAGATGTGCAGAGGATGTGGTTCCTAGATCTCACATCACATTCCTAGAGTTGTGGTTTGCTATGATTTGTTTATGGATTTTCCCAGATTCATGCTGGAGTTTAATCTCCGAAGTCATGTTAATGGAATTAAAAGGAGGTCAACTGAGTCTGACTAGCTGTTTAGAAGGGCCTTTGGAAAGTGACTAAGATTAGACAAGTTCATTGGCATGGAACCCCTTGATTGAATTCTTGTGGCTTTATTAGAAGAGGGACTGACACCAGGAGCACAGATATACACACGTGCATTCCTGGTCTTGCTGCATGATACCACTGCCTCCTTGGAAGTCTGCCACCAAGAAGACTACCACCAGACCTCAGCTGTTGCCAGTGCCATGCCCTAGAGCCTCTAAAACTATAAGATAAGTAAACATCTATTCTTTATAATGTTAGCCTGCCTCAACGATTTCATTATAGTAACAAAAAGCTGATATATGGTTCATCTCATCCAGCACCTTAATTCAATAGATAAAGCAACTGAAGCTCAGAGAGGCTGAACTACTTACTTGGGGGTCACACAACAATCCAGTGACAGCTCATGAACCATTAACATTCGTTACTCTTCCCTAAACACCAAACCTATTCTGAACAGTGTAAAGACACATCACGTAGATTGTGCCTTTTCTCAATAGTCTTAGATGATAGAGAAAAAAAATTGGTGAGGGAACCTAATTAAGATGCTTTTGACAGAGATTTTCAAGAGGAAAATATCTTTCTCCCTTTTGCATCCCATACTGTCTTTCAGTATGTGCCTTTCTTTCATGCATATGCCTTTCAAAATATATGGGTTCATTTCTGTCAGTGCTTTTGGGGACCTTATAGGTAACTGCTAGATTTTGTTTGACTATTTTGCATGCATTAGCCTTAGACCCATCCGCATATCTCTGATGCAGTGGGTCACACTTCATAGCCATCGCCACCCTGTGCCTCCCATTCACTGGTCACTTGTGCTACTGATTCAGCGTGAGCGGGGATCACGAATGACCTCAGAGATGGTGGAATTGGCAGAGTAGTGAAGATAAACTTTGGTAACCACCACCCAGCCGCAAGCTGCAATTTCTCCTGTGTTCCCTTCAGTTTTGAAAGAGGAAAATTAAGGGGACAATGTACCCAGTTAAAGAAATGTAGGAGGACAGTAAGAAGACTTTACATCGGGCGCTTGATGCCAGAAGCATGAGGGAAACTTGCACAGTCTACTTCCCAGTGGTCACATGAGCAAAATAATGATACTGCTCCAGCAATGTTTAAAGGTAATTATAACATAAATTGTTAAATATATTACATGTATATATTTAATTTGTAAACATATAAATGCATTAGTAATGTCTATTGCTTAGGACATGCTCTGATCTAGTAAGGATGTATTACTTGGGACATTTTCTTATAACAATCTCAAATTCAAATGTTAGCAACATTCCAGGAAGCAATCGAGAAACGTGTGTCAAAGTCTTTAATAGAGTATAGGCTACTGTTGAATAATTGTGCTTCAAGATACTGCTTATGAGAAAATAGCAATACCAGAAGCAAAGACTTATGAACAAAAATTTCATAAATGATATTGTGATAGTGAAGCTACAAAAGTGACAGTAAAAGCAACCCAAATATTTATAAGTATCACATATATGCCTCTGCGTATGTATTTGTATGTAGATATGTAGATATGTACACACACATATATAAATGAGATATCCTGCCTGAATATTTTACAAGCATCAATTGGCATAGAGCAAATCCAAGTCCGGGGGAAAAACACTATGATAGCTAATATTCTGAGTCTCTGGGTCATATATCATGAATCATTTGTGTGACTGATAGCCCATTAGGCAAGACCAAAAACAATATTAGGAAAGATAGAAATTTAACATTAACAAGGTTTGCATCGATGGCATATTGCTGTCCAAGATGTGGTTATGCAGAAATTCTTATCCATTTCACCTCGTTCAATTAGAGATTGATAGTTATTTGAATGTTTTAAATACCTAAGGGCAATTCTGAGAATAAAAGCTTAAGAGTTACAACAAAAACTTCCATGGATATCGTACTTTCAAAGATATCCATCTGAGCATTTATAACAGTCAAGGTTATAAATAAACCAAAGCCTACAAATCAAATGACCAGACAAGGTTCAATAGTTTGTGGCATGGAAATGCAATGGAGTATTATACAGCCTTTTTGTCATTTTGTTTAGAACGTTACATGAAAAAATATTTATAATATCAGTTGAAAATGAGGGATAAACATGAGTATAGGAATTAAATATATAAAATATTCTTCTGTGCACTTAGAAAACAAAAAAATTATTCAGAAAATAGTTAACTGGGTGGGTTAACTGGGTGCCTTAACTGAATGGGTTTGGGTGGTAACGCTGTAAATTCTCTCTCTCTCTCTCTTTCTCCCTCTTGATTTTTCTCTTTTCCCCCCAGTAAATTTTTCATTTAAAATGAAAATCTGGGGGCTGGAGGAGTGACTCAAGTGGTAGAGTACCTGCCTAGCAAGGAGGAGGCACTGAGTTCAAGCCCCAGTACTGCAAAAAATGAAAAAATGATAAAGAGGTACAGTATATCTTCAGGGGAAACAAGCACAGTCAAGTGATGATAAATTAAAGACTATCAGTGTTTTATAGATACTTTCTGCAACAAATTCATAGAGAAAACCCATCATTGCAAAGGACTGCACAGAGGTTATGCACTTTCCTTAAAGGGAGAAAGGACTAAAATTTTAGCTAAAACACCTTTCAAAATTGTTGCTACAAAAGTCTCAGACTTGAAAGTGGTAGTGTCCAGATTTTTAAGTTTCTATTAAGTTCGGTCTGTGAACTTGGAGAGCTGTTAATAACAGCTCTCATTTCCAAATAACAGCTCTCTGTTAGTTTGAAACAATTTAGAGCAGTAAGAATAACAGTAATAAAAAAAAAGACAAACTTAAATTGGAATAATTTGAAATGAGCTCATCGGTAGAATTACCTACAAAGGTATAGGTAAGCTGTAAGCAAATCACAGAAAACAATGTGCACATCTGGGCAAATAGAAGGAATGGGATGGGAGATATTGGAAGCAGACACTGGCTTTGAGAGGAGTAGTGACTTCAATCAGGAATCTACCTGGGACCAAATAAGATAAGAAGTCCCATATCTGTCCTCCCACATGTCAATGGCCCCTTTCGATGTTGACTAAACCCATTGGCTAAATCTAACTAGAAGCAAGAACCGAGACCATTGAATCAGCCTCCTGGAGACAACCACAAGGTGTTGGAAAATGGACACAGGAGATATACTGAACACAGTCTCAAAAAGCAAGGTCCACCCTTATCAAAGAGTATGTTTCTCGTCATTGCTGTTGGTGAAGAGTGGCTGAAGAGCCGCGAGAAAGCTAGCGAGAGTGTACTGTTGGAGCAGATGACTTCAGCTTTTCCATTTTATTCAGAGGTTTTGTAATTCTAAGAAACTTCATCTGAATTAGAGACAAATGAATAATCATCATCAATCCTTGCACTCTATGGTCACTGACTTTAAGTCAGGAAAATGGAGCTCTTTATCCCTTTTGTAGAGCAATAACCTTTTCTAGCATACACACTGATTATCTCTGGAAGATTTTTACAAAGTAATAAAACCAATGGTATATTTAATTGAAGTATGAGTGCTGACAATCAACAAAACAACCTGAAATGAATATGTAATGAGATCTCTATCCATTTGTCACCAAAGACCAAGATGAATGGGAAGTACATTTTAATAAGAGCTAACATATATTAAGTGTTCACCATGTGCCAGGCACTAAGCCATGCACTTTAACTCATTTAATCCGGCCAGGAGCACTTTGAACTGGACACTTTTGTTGCCTTCACCTTCTTTTCTATGCAGGAGACCAGCCAGGAAAAAATGCTGCTTAGATTTCTACTGTAGAAGCATAATTTGCTTCTGATCTTAGTTGCTGACCCCTCTGAATCCATTACCATCTTACAGAAACTATAGTTCCAGAGAGATAACCTAAGTGACTGACCACAGCAGGTTGCTCCTCTCCCATTCTAGTGAGACAGGATTCCTCTCTAGGATAACTTTGGCTCAAACCTTTCTTGAAATTGTGCTGAAAGATCTTTCTTACTCAAGCCCTCTCTTTTTCTCAATTTTCCTTACTTTCTCCTCCCTACGTGCTATGCCCTGAATTGCATTCCTCTTTACCAAATTAGTATGTTATAGCCCTTACCTCCTTCCCAGTGTGACTATATCCACAGGCAAAGTCTTTAGGAGTGTTATCATTTGAACATGTTCCCCAAAGTTCATATGTTGGAAACTGAATTACCAAATACATGTGTTATTTGTATTTGGAGGCAGGGCCTTGGGAGGAAATTAGGATTAGGTTAGGTCATGAGTGTGGGGAACCCAAGATGGTATTAATTGTTTTATAAAAAAAGAGTAAGAGAGACCTTAGCTAGAGCACTTTCTCTGCCTCATCATGTGATACCTTACAGAACCATGACCTAAATAAACTTTTATTCTTTATAAATTTCTTAGTTTCAAGTGTTTTGTTGTTGCAAAATAAAATGGATTAAGACAAGGAAGTAATTAAGTTTAAATTGGGTCATAAGAATAGGGTCCTGCTCCTATAATACTGTAGCCTTATAAGAAGTCAGAGAGAGGGAGAGAAGGAGAGAGAAAGAGAGAGATTGAGGGAGAGATCTGTCTGGTTTTTTACCATGTGAGACACAATGAGAAGGCACTGCAACCCAGGAAAAGAGCCCTTATTGGCAATCAAACTAGATGGGACATTGATCTTGGAATTTCTAGACTTTAGAACTGTAGGAGATTAAACTACTGTTATTTAAGCCACTCAGTCTATGGTACTTTATTATAGAGGCTTGGGTGGACTACCATGCTCCCCCAATAAATGTTTCACATGTCTGACTCCATGTTGGCACTGGTTCTCATTGGACCCAGACAACTGCTTACAACATCAGAAGTTCTCGGTGCTTGGCCAAGTTCATAGACTAGGAGCTGGCAAAACTGAGGTGCAAAGGCAGGCAGTTGGGCTCATGGCTCTCGATGCCCCCAATCCATTGAACTGTATTGGTTTGAGTTACTAAGCAGCCTTCCTTCCTAGAAACACCCTTTGTAGCACCTATCTCTGTTTAACAAAAGAATTTCTGCTTTTATGTTTTTTGACTGACTTGAAGTTAGTCATCTGTTTTATCTCAAACTTCCTCACTTTGGAAAAACACCTGTGGTCCTTTATTTTATAATTTGTAGTGGCTTGGGTCTTAGATTCATCTTCACTTTCACCCTTCTTGACAGGCAAGTTGGGTGGATGTGAGTATAAATAGGTCCCAGAATTTAATAGCTGTGAGGTGGCAGACCCACTGACTGCCATGAAGCATTGTTGAATTATGTGAAAAAGTAAGAATACTCATTCTGGACTTGTGGGTCACTTGGAGAACTAATTTAGTTAACAATTACAGACTAAGGACATCACCCAGGACACAAAGATACATAAATAATGCATATCAGTGCTCTTCAGATGCATCTTTTGATTTATTTGAACTGGTTTCCCATAAATCTGTTGACCAGAAGTAAACAAAATATTCTCATTTATAACAATAGCCTTTCCTACTCCTCCCATGTCTGCTGTGAGATTTCCAATGGATGGATTTTGGAAATTCCATTTAGAAACTTTGGCTGCCTTAACATTTCCCCATGTTCCTGTGGACCAAGAAAAACATTTTGGTTTTGTAACTGGTTATCTTTTTCCCTGAATTTCTCGTGATCTTGAAAGTCAAGTTCTTGACCATCAAATGCTAACTAGCCTGAGGTATTGTCACAACCAATGCCAGAAGCTACCTTTTCTAAGTGTAAAAATGTAGTCCAGATCACCACTACTAAAATTTGATTTCCAACAAAGCACAATCTGCTTTTACTATTTTTTTTGTTTTTACTTCATCCCATTTTAGAAAGTTAATGATTAGTTTATTTGCATGCATGTGTTAATCACCTTTAAAGTTAATAAGGGTGCTACTTTCAGTATATAATGGTCTTCAGATAAGATGGCCAAGAATTTGGTTCTACTACCAATGATGAGTTGTTCCTTAACTTCTCTGTGCTTGATGTCTGCAACTGCAAATGAGAATTAATTTAACTTTCTTGGGATTTCTTGTGAGCATTAAATAAAATCATAAAGTTCTGCTTGTTGAGGTGCATGATTACCTAAATAAATGGGTATTGACATTATTCATGTATAAGCCTGGTATGTTAATTAAGCTGGAACCTACACCATTCCTTCTCTGTTCCACATTATAGATCCCCAAGGCTCTTCAGGGCTTTCAAAATTATCTAGGAGACAATCTCCATCATTTATTTGTGCAAAAGAGAAGGATGCTTTGATGGAACTTGGCTGTTTCACTCCCCATTAACTTGGATGAATACTGTTGTAGATATTTGTTTTGTTTTTAGTTTTGTTTTATCTAAAGAGCTTTTTTAAAAATTTTTTTATTTTATTCATATGTATGCTTAGACTCAAATCTCCATTTTATGGATAAATCAAATTTTAGGTCACACATAATATTCCACTGGCTATGTTTATTTCCTTGCCTGCCTACCTGGTCTGCAAATGGCTCCTTTGAAATATATTAAACACCTGTAAAATTCCATTGAATTGTCCCTTGATGATCAACTGCATTGTGAAATGCATGTACCAGGTATCATTTCCTGTTGGTGTAAGTTCTGGAAGAATTATTCCATTCTCTTAAGAGCAATAGGTTTTATTAAATTGTTTTCTTAAAAGTGGTTTGCACTGAATATTTATTCATTTCTTTTGCTTCATTTTTGTTCTCTAGTTCATTTCTTAATGCATCTATGGAAACAAGAAGTCTTGGTGTTGACAAGTATGGGGATGCAATGTGCCGTGATTCCTTGATGATACTTACCTCTGGGCATGATGTGGTCCTGGAATAGATGACTGTGTCATAGCAAGGTAGTCCCTTAGCTGGGGTGAGAGACTGCCATGCTGCTATTGTAATTGGTGGCTCTCCTGAGTATAGCATATAACATATGTCTTATCCAAATACTGTCAAATGCCATTTTCTACTTTCTTTCCACACGTGTCTCCCACTAAAAACTAAAGTAAAAGGTAAATAAAATTACTGATTTTAGTGTCCTGAGAAGGATGCACAGGTGTCAGCTCTCCCTGTATGATTATGTTATTCCCTACTTCTGAATGGACCCAAGAGCATCCTTTTAAGAGAAAGACGTATCTCTGTTTCTTAGCCATTTTTGAGGGCAGGGAACATATCATCTGTCTCAACTTGACTCGAGTGGGAAGCTAGCAGAGCAGGAATGCTATTGAATTTTGGCTCCATCACTTTGTCCTCCCAAAACTCAGGTTAAATCTAATCCTCAAGGTGATGTGGTTAGAGGAGGTACTTTGGGAGGTGGTTATGTCATGAGGGTGAGCCCTCATGAATGGAATTCCTGGATATATTGGAGAGACCTCAGGGAGCTGCCTTACCCCTTTTGCTATATGAGGACACTGTGAGAAGACAGGTGTCTATGAACTAGAAACAAGCCCTTACCAGACACCAAATCTACTGATGCCTTGCTGTTGGACTTCACAGCCTGCAGAACTGTGAGAAATACACTTCTCTTGTTTAAGCCACTCAGGCTATGATATGTTGTTGTAGCAGACCAAGGGACTAAGACAATTTGTGTGTTTGCATTTCCTGGTCTCAAAATGAGAATGATAGTACCAGTTTGATGGCTTACTTTGAAGACTAAATAGGGTATAATATACAAAGTGTCTGACATATGATAATTCCCCAATAAATATGATATGTGCTTATCCTGATTCTTGAGAGGAAGCCCACTATTCTGCCCCAGGGCATTCCTGATCTTACACTGAGCTTCCTGACTGACATCATCATGGGTCGGACTGCTGAGGTCCTATTTATCATCACAACTTTCTAGTGGCTTTATTTATTTATGTATTGTACTGGAGTTTGAACCCAGTACCTTGTGCTCACTAAGCAAGTACTCTTATCACTTGTGTCACACCTCCAGTCACCTAGTGCTTTAGAAATCAATTTCATCTGCCACCCACTTCTCTTATCTATAAAAGGAGGACCTTAGCATCATCAGGACAAAAAGGATAACAGGAGCTAATAAATATTAGATGTTTAATAAAATCCTTGAGCATTCATCTAAATATTTGCAAAACTAAGAACATAACTTAAAAGTTCTGAAACAGTACTATCTTGGGTCTGATCATTAAAGAAGCCTGTCACTGTGCCCAGTAACTGGTTCTAAATTCTTTCATTCTTATAGCAGTCAACTTACTAATTCATCCACTAACACTACTTTTGCTCTTGTTTTTGCTTATGAGTTTTTCAGGCCATTGCGCTGAGAACCAGTTTTCACTGTTTTTAGAGAGCAGAGTTTGTTTTGCCTTAAACAAGGTTCATGGCAGTCATCACTACTTCTGTTTTTACTGCTCTCTATAAAAAGTTAAAATTCAGGCCAGAGGCCTATGGCTAATGACTATAATATCAGCTACCCAAGGGACTGAAATTGGGAGGATTACAGTTCCAGACCAGTTTAGGAAAAATGGTTCTGAGACCCTGTCTCAACAGAAAAGGCTTGGATGCATCCCAGCTAAGACAGGACATATAAATAGACTGGACTGTGGTCCAGGCTGGCTTGGGCATAAAGTGAGACCCAGTCTCAAAATAAACAGAGTGAAAAGGACTGGAGGTGTGGGAGAAGCAATAGAGCACCTGCCAATAATAAAGCACTGAGTTTAAACCCCAGTACCACCCCTGCTCCCCAAAACGATAAAAATTCATTTAAGGGCACTAAAGCATTGAAGAGTGGAAAAATGAAACTCTGCTAAGTAAATATTAATAAAAGTACAATTTACTAAGTGGAAATCTGTACTAAGTGAATATGCATAAAATAAAATCTCATTGGGCATGCCTGACTTTAGCCAAGTTATAAAATCCATTAGCCAGTGAACACATTCATCCATTAACAAATTAATCATCTTTTCCTATGTGGAAAATGAATTCACAACTAAGTGGCCTATTAGACTGGTCTTTTCTAACTGACCATTATTGATACGGGAACAATGGAGGTGGAGGGAAGGAAGGTGATAGCTGTTATTATTTTCATTTTTTTATTCTAATGATATTTTCACTGAGTCTTCAGTGAAAATCCCTATGCATTGTGCAATATGACATGTATTTTATTTTATTGTGTTTTGCTGCTTTTTATGTCTTTAACATTTAGTAGATATGAATGTATATATTTAATGTTCATAACAATCCCAGTGATAGTAGCAATCATGAACCTATTTTATAGATGAGGACTCCAAGCACATTAGAGATTCCATGGGTTTGAGCAGAGTGGCACTGCGCAAGTTGGTGTCAGAGCTGGACTTGATCCAAAGGCTTTCTCAAAAGTCTCTTTTCTTTACTTACACCCTAACCAGAAGGAGTATTGCTCTGGGTAACAGCCCTAACCAGTGGACATTAGCCAGCCTTTAAAAGAAAATTCCTCTTCAGAGATCTACTAAATTCCCACACTGACTGCCCAAACATGTGACTGTGGCACCATTCTCGGCAATTTCCTGTCTCATCTCACAAGCAAGAATATGACACTTAGCCCTCAGCAAAGAACTAACATGAGCATGGCTTTACCACTTCGGAATCCCTCCACATTATAGCTAAGGGAAACCCAGAGGCCATTTTCCTTAATACTAGCTAAAGCCAACCAAGCACATTTTTTTTTTTTTGAAGAGAGAATTCAACACGTTTATGAGACATAAAGCAGGCTGTTGACCACAGAAACTCAGCTGGGTCTATCATTTTCTCAGAAGTGAGGAAACTGAAACTCATGATTTTCACTGAGTATCTTGAGAAAAACAACCATGTTTAACACTGAAATAGCAATTGTTATGAGTTGAATTTGCCCTCCACCCTTCCCCCCATTAACATTTCAATATCTTAACACTTAGTACCTCAGAAAGTGACTTTGTTTGGGGACGAGCTCTTGGTAGACAAAATCAAGTTAAAATAAGGTTAATAGGGTGAGTCATAATCCATTATGACTGCTGTCCTTATAAAAACATGGCATTTGGACATGGACACAAATAGAAGGAGGATGGTGTGGAGAAACACAGGGAGGAGGCAGCCATCTATGAGCTGAAGAGGATGACCTGGACCAGATCCTTACAACCCTCAGAAGGAAGCAACCTACTCGGCTCTTAATCTTGGACTTCCAAGCTGTAGAGAGAGCTGTGTGACCTTATTATGCTTCCTGTTTGTTGGTCTTTGTTATGGCAGCCCTAGCAAAGTAACAAAGCAAGGCTCTAGATTTTGTCGCCATCTGCCTTTGTCTATTCTATCCAGTCTCCTTCCCTACTCCCCAACACCAGCTTCATGTCCCTATCAGCATTGTCTTCTTCCTCCAGTTGCCAGCCTCTCCCAGCAACCCACTTGCCTTGAAGCAGGTTTTTGATAAATAGATAAAGAATGGATTTTACTTGCCTGAAGTTTAAGCTAGAGAAAGACATTGTCAAGAAATTCTTTGAAAGGTCTACTGGCCTCACCCAGGTCATACTTCAAATGATGCATTTGCTAGACAGGTGCATAAAATGAGGTCACTCTGAATCCTGAAGCATTGTTGAGAAAAGACTTCGGGAAAGGTGACTAACATGATCTTTGCTGTCTTACTTTTTATCTCCTGTTGGTTCTTGATCACTCATCAAATAAAACAAGACTATGATAGAAATATATCTTTATTCCCAATCCAAGGGTGGACTGCATCACATACACTTTCTGGTGTCTTACAGACCTTGGAGAATGAGTCCTTACTGGCATACCATTCAAATCAGCACACTTACATAAGTTGCGTTGTTCTACCATTGGCTGAACTTAAGTCATAGTGAAGGAGACCATGTGGTAGGATCCACTCAGGCTTAGCTTCCCAAGTGTCAGGAAATGACATTTTCTTCAATGGCTAAAATTTTAGGAAATTGGTAAAACTTGACTTACTAAAACTTATATTTTGAGTTATTAAATATATTTTGTAGACCTCTTTTATTGTAATGAGGCATATTTCCTTGCATTCGAAGAGTACTTATAAAATTATTTTAATTTTCACAATGTCTTAGAAATTCATCATATGTACCACTATTGTGTGTAAAATGCAGTGATAACCCTGATGACAATTTTAGGTTGTTTGTTTGTTTATTTTTAGGATATGGTCTTGCTATGTATTCCAGACTGGCCTCAAATTCATGAACCTCCTCCTTCAGCCTCCTGAGCACTGGGATTACTGGCCTGTGCCACCATACTTGACCAAACCTTATCTTTAACTGCTGTGGACTACTATTCTTGACAATTCCAGTCTCTTTTTGGTTATAACTTATGTTAGCTGAGAGATCGTGTGTGTTCTAATAAGCTCTTGTAAACTAGAAGGGTTTCCACTCTGGAAAACAATTTGGAGGCTACTTAAAAATCTAAACATTGATCTACCATATGATCCAGCAATACCACTCTTGGGGATATACCCAAAAGACTGTAACACAGGTTACTCCAGAAGCATCTGCACACCCATGTTTATTGTGGCACTATTCACAATAGCCAAGTTATGGAAACAGCCAAGATGCCCCACCACTGACGAATGGATTAAGAAAATGTGGTATTTATACACATGGAATTTTATGCAGCCATGAAGAAGAACAAAATGTTATCATTCGCTGGTAAATGGATGGAATTGGAGAACATCATTCTGAGTGAGGTTAGTCTGGCTCAAAAGACCAAAAATCGTATGTTCTCCCTCATATGTGGACATTAGATCAAGGGCAAACACAACAAGGGGATTGGACTTTGATCACATGATAAAGCGAGAGTTCACAAGAGAGATATGAGGATAGGTAAGACACCCAAAAAACTAGATAGCATTTGTTGCCCTCAACACAGAGAAACTAAAGCAGATACTTTAAAGCAATTGAAGCCAATAGGAGAAGAGGACCAGGGACTAGAGAAAAGGTTAGTTGCAGAAGAATTAACTTAGAAGGTAACACACATGCACAGGAAATCAATGCGAGTCAATTCCCTGTATAGCTATCCTTATCTCAACTAGCAAAAACCCTTGGTCCTTCTAATTATTGCTTATACTCTCTCTACAACAAAATTAGAGATAAGGGCAGAATAGTTTCTACTGGGTATTGAGGGGGTAGGGGGGAGAGGAAGGGGGTAGGGGGAAGAGGGGAGAAATGACCCAAACATTGCATGCACATATGAATAAAATAAAAAATTAAAAAAAACTAGAAGGGTTTCATTAGAAAGGAATGGTCTATTGCAACCACCCAGTACCTGCCACATGTTAGTTTTTCTTCCCTTCAATCTCTTCCTTGATTAGAAAATAACATTGTCAATCTGGTTAGAATTGTGAATAAAATAATACTGAGTTATCCTTTTAGAACTGTGCATGAGCTTTCAATCCTGATATTACCTTGTAACTTAAAGGAGTGTGTGTGTGTGTGTATGTGTGTGTATGCATGTATACTTGTGTGCACGTGTGCCCATCTTGATTCTCAGTCCATTTTAAGGTGTCTGGTGAGTGCTGAGCTTCAAGACAAGCATAGAATCAACTCCTGTTATACACCTCTCTAGGGTTTTTGTGTCAAAGTACCATAAACTAGGTATTTAAGCAATAGAATGTATTGACTTATGGTTCCAGAGGCCAGAAGTCCAGGAGCAAGGTGTCATCAGGGTTAGTTCCCTAAGAGGGCCATGAGAGAATACCTATTCCATGCTTCTTTCCCAGCTTCCGACTGTTTGCCAGTAATCCTCAGTGTTCCTTGTCTTGTAGAACTATCACTCCAGACTCTCCCTCCATCTTCATGACTGCACTTTCCACCCATATTTCTTCATTTTGTAAAGACTCTCTCTTATTGGATTAAGGCCCATCCTAGTGACTTCATTTTAAGTTTTATAATGACCCTATCTCCAAATATAAGCCACATTTTGGGCACATGTATTTAGGGAACACAATTCAATCTGTAGCATGACAAACTCGGTCTGTGAGGATGTCAGTGGGCCTTCTTTTAGTCCCACTTGCCTCATCTGTGAGAGAGGGGAAATATTACATTCCTCCAAGAATTGCTGGGAAAATTTCTGAGGGTATGTGGAAACAGGCTTTGTGACCGTTAAAGTCCTACTTATCATTAACAGGCCAGCAAGGTGCCATATGCTCATTTGACAATGCACATAGAGCACAACGCAGCTGTTACAGCATCTCTGTACTAATTCATATTAAAAGCAGTAAACAGCTTTTGAAAAGCACCTACAATATGCCTGCATGACTCCAGTAAACTTTGGGAGTGGAGGTTTACCTGGCTCCAACTAAAAGGGGAACATCAATTTGCTCATATTGGGCATCTTCCTTTAACTTGACTGAAATATTATGATGGAGCCTGTGAATCAATGGGGCTGGTGCGGCCTGTGGGTGAAGCCTCAGGAATGTAAAAATCTCAATCAAACCCTAAGGAGTTCATCTCTGGGAGCATGCTTAAGTTCTCAAAGGCCACACCACCCACTTAGGGCACCTGACAGCTGGGGGGCTCCAGATGCTCTGCAAGGTGGCTGCCTAGCAGGACAGTGACCATCTGGAAGAACCTGAAGTCCAGACCACAAACCAGCAGAGGAGGGCATGGGCACCCTCCATACCAGAGGTGCTCAACCAATTATAAACATCTGGAAGCTGATCGAAGAACTCCCAGAAATATGTCCATGACTGGGGGGGTGCATTTTGAAAGGGTTTGAGGTTATATGATTAAATCAGAAATTAATTTTTAATATTTTTATTAGCATATATTAACTATACAAAGGGGTGTCATTGTTATATTTCTGAACATGCAAATATTATATTTTGATCATATTCACCCCCATTACTTTTTCTTATCTTTCTTCCTCCCTTCCTTTTTATACAATTTTAATGGGTTTCATTATGATATTTTCATATGTGCATATAATATATGTTGATTTTGTTCATTCTCCATTCATCCTTTCATTTTTCCCACCACCCTCCTACTAGTTCCACCCTCAAATCATTCATATCTTTTTTTCAGGTCTAGATTCTGCATGTGAGAGAAAACATGTAATATTTGAGTCTGGTTTATTTCACTTAATATGATGATCTCCAGTTCCATCTATTTTCCTGCAAATACTGCATTTTCATTCTTCTTTATGGCTGGAAAGTACTCCATTGTGTATATATACCACAGTTTCTTTATCCATTCATCAGTTGATGAGTACCTAAGACGATTCCATTGATTGCATCTTGTAAATGGTGCTGCAGTAAACATGGGTGTGCAGCTATCTCTATTGCATGTTGACTTACATTCCTTTGGGTATATGCTAAGGAGTGATATAGCAGAATCATTTACTAGTTGTATTTTTAGTTTTTTGAAAAACTTTCATACTGATTTCCACAGTGACGGCACTAATTTACATTGTGTATAGGGATTCTGACAAGGAACCCCTTGTCAGTACTTATTATTTGTTTTCTTGATGATACCACTCTGACTGGAGTGAGATGAAGTCTCAGTGTCATTTTGATTTACATTTCCTTTATGGCTAGGGATGTTGAACATTTCTTTATGCATTTATTGGTCATTCAGAGTTCTTCTTTTGAGAACTGTCTATTTAATTAATTTGCCCATTTATAAATTGGATTGTTTGTTCTTTTGGTTTCTAATTTTTTACACTCTTTATATATTCTGGATATTAATCCCTTTTCAAAAAGATTTTCTCTCATTCTGTGGAGTGTCTCTTCAATGTGGTAATTGTTTCTTTTGATGTGCAGAAACCTTTTAATTTGACATAATCCCATTTGTCAATTATTCCTATTTTTCTGAACTACTAGAATCCTATTCAGAAAGTCAAGGCTTATTCCTATACCATGAACTGTCTCCCCTATCTTTTCCTGTAGTAGTTTCAAAGATTTTGGTCTTAAATTCAAGTCTTTGATCCATCTTGAATTGCTCTTTTTACAGGGTGTGAGAGCGGGATCTTGTTTCAGTAAATACCCAGTTTTACCAATACCATTTATTGAGAATTGTCTTTAGCACCTTTGTAAAAGGTGATTGTAGCTGTGTGGGTTTATTTCTGGGTCCTGTATTCAGTTTCATTGGTCTAAATGTAGGTCCATGTTGAACTCATGTGGTCTAGGGTGAGCCCTAACAGGGACTCCAGTCAGGGACATGTATGGACTCACTAGAGCCAAGAGATGCCTAAATCCCTGCGAGGGGAGAGGCTGGAGATGAACAAAATGAGTTGGTGTTATTTGTTTTCCTTTGTGTGATGGAGAGGAGGACCCCTTACCTCCTCACCACAGCCCTCATCCCTTCCATCTTTGTCTCTGTCTAGATGACATCTGGCAAACGGGAGGAATGGGAGGAGGTCAGAGTAAGAATCCCCCTAGAACTTTAAGAGGTGATTTAATGGCGATTACGGAGTCAAAATGACTCCTGAAAAGCTTAGGACCTTCTATGAAATAAATTGGCCTGCTTTTGGTGTAAGATGGCCTTGGGAGGGGTAATTAGATAAGGTCATAGTAATAGAGCTTTTGAAATTGTTGTAGGGGAGCCTGGACACCCAGATCAGTTTCTTTTGACCGCTGGCAGGATGCAGTCCTCAGGAGGCCCACATTGCTAAAGCCCTACCTAAGCATGTAGGGTCATGACAGCCAGGGCAGCAGCAGCTTCCAAGTACAGGAAAAAATGTAAAAAGCCAGAGAAACCCATGTTAGAGGGAGACCCCAAGGAGTTCCCACACCCCTTATGTGTCACTGTACAGATTAGCGAATTTCCAGGAGCTGCAGGTTTCTGCTGGATCTGAATCCCCAATTACTCTCTCTTGGCAAACCCCTTTATGAAGCCACAAAGGGGGTAGAGTGGGAACCCATGGTATGGGGAGAGAAGCAAAAGAAAGGCTTTTAAAAAAATAAGAGGGCACTCACAAATGCCCTTCTCTGGGCCTGCCAGATATAATAAAGCCCTTCTTCCTATACGTACATGACAGACTGGGAGCTGTAGGAGTCTTGACCCAGCTGCTAGGTTCTTGACACTGCCTGGTGGCCTATTTATCAAAGCAACTTAATGCATTTTCCCCAGGCCAGCCACACTGCCTGTGCACTCTGGTGGCTACTGCCATCTTGGTGGCTAACGCAGACAAACTTAATTTTAGACAAAAATTCAGTCTGAGTTCCCCCACTCTGTTTTAATGCTCATGGAATATAAAGAAATTAATGGTGAACAAACTCCAGAATGATCAAATATCAAAGCATGTTATGTGAAAATCCGTATGTCCGGCTAGAGGTTGTTAAGACTCTAAACTCAGCCACCCTATTTACAGGTTAATTCAGGCCCACCAGAGCTTGACTGTTTAGAGATTACGGATGAGGTATTCTCCAGCCAGCTAGGCTTGACCAACCAGCCCATTAGTCATCTGGACATTGACTATTTCACAGATGGCAGCAGCTTTGTCAGACATTTTGCTGGATATGCAGTAGTGACTTTGGATGCTGTCTTTAAAAACACAACTACTGCCAATCAGGACTTCTAACTCAGGAGAAAAAGTGTTAAATATGGACAAAAATTCTAAAATTCCTAAAAGCTGTATGGATCCCTAAGCTAGTAATGGCCACGCTCTGCCAAGGGCACCAGAAGGGGAGACAACCACTGTTCAGAGAAATCCAAAAGCTGATAGGAAAGCCAAGTGAGCAGCCCGCACAGGAAGACAAACTTTGACCTCATTGGCAGCTGCCTCATTCCTGTGTTCTTTATCTGACTAGGATCCATGGTATACTTCACAAGAACAGGCTTGGTTTGAGACTGAAGGAGAAAGTTTTCTACCAGATGAATGGTGGAAGTTTACTGATGGCTACATTGCCATACCTGAGTCACTGGTTCCCACATTTGTCAAACAGGTCCATGAAGGAACTTGCTCAGGACAAATAGCTCTTGAGACCACCTTGGCCCAGCATTTTTATGTCCTCAAGCTCTCCAGCATAAGTAAGACAGTATGCAAAAGGTACAGTCTGTGTGCCAGAAACAATCCCCGATATTTCCTGGTGTTTGTCTGCACCTTCTCAGGATGGATAAAATCTTCTGCATTCAGACTGAGAAAGCCCAAAAAAGTGGCCAAGTGCCTGTTAAGAAACTCATCCCCCAATTTGAAATACTTAAGTCTATTGGGTAGGTCAATGGGCTGGACTTTGTGGCTGAGGTGGTACAGTTAATGGCTAAAAGACTAAAAATAACTTAAAAGCTACATGTGGCCTACCACCCCCAGAGTTCAAGAAAAATAAAATGTATAAATAGGACTCCAAAAATTACAATTAAAAAAACTATGCCAGGAGACCCATCTACTGGGCACACAGCCTTGCTCAGGATTTGGTCAAGTCCCACCAAACAGATGGGTCTCTTCCCTTTTGAAATGCTTTTTTGGTGTCTACTCCCTTTAGTCAAGGGCCTGCAAGGGGACTTTAAGGAAATAGGTGACCTCACCCTGAGGGAGCAGATACAGGCCCTTGATTTGACTCTTTCAAAAATCAATCACTGGGTAAGAGAGAGACTCCCTGTCAGCCTGACAATTCCCACACACTCTTATAAATGAAGGGATGCTGTATGGGTAAAGAAATGGAATGTTCAACAATAAAGCCCCACTGGAGAGGCCTTTTTGTTGTTTTTCCATCCCCACAGCAGTTAAGGTAGCAGCGATCATTCCCTGGATCCACCATAGCTGAGTGAAGCCAGCTTCCCTAGAATGGGAGTGCATCCCTGACACAGTCTCACCATACAAGATCACCTTCAAAACACTAGTGCCCTTCCTCCACAGGACCCTGCTTCCTGGGACACAACAGGAAACCACGGACGACGAAACACCAGCTCTGCTCTAGTCACTGCGGAAGCTGACTAGTCTACACATGGCGGAAGCTTGAGGAGTCGCCCATCTCACCTTTGAGGATGAGTCTGTTCTGTGTATTCTTCTTACTAATCTTGGTCACCTCTCTACCTTAGAACCCCCAGGCTTTGAACTGTGACTTGTGCATGCACACTACTCAAGCAGGGAGTGCTGTTACCAAAACTCTGGTTTTCCATACTTATTATTCCTGTGCAGTCACCATTGTTGGATAATGCACCCACAGCCATACCACCTACTCAGTGTGCTCTCACGATGGTCAGATGGTCATTGTATCTGTTTTTAACCCATCTATCACCCTCAGGAACAATGGCTAGAGGCCCAAAGCTTCACCAGCAGTGGGAAGTTCGTTAACTGCACCCAGGTTAATGACCCCAAAAACCTGCGTCCATATACTGTGATGTGTGTGCTGCAATAGCTAAAAGCACTGGGTTTTGGGGCAACTGTGGAGGGCTAGCCTGGGAAAGGACCTACAGGTTAAATGACAAGTATACATGCCCAAAAGATGACAGTGGGACATCCACTTGTGCATCCTATGAACAACTCTACTGCCCTTATTGGGGTTGTGAAAGGTGGGCAACTAGACTAAAAGGAGAGGTCCACACCTCACATGGAACTGCCATTCTTTTACAAAAAAGGGAAGCAACCCCTGACTGCACTCATGGTGCCTGTAACCCTGTAAATTTCGTTATTTTCAACCTCAATGAAACAGGCCAGGAAGTTGGGAAAAAGTTTGACATTTTAATTCATAAAAAGGAAACAGACCCTGGTACTTCACTGCATTTTCAACTCATCATGCTCACTCATGAGAACTCCTCATACCAGGTCTTTCACTCCTTTTATGAGAAAATACAAAGTGAGGTTCCCATCTCAGTTACAACCAAAAACCTGTTCTTGTATTTTAGCAGAATATTCACAGACATATGGTTCTGTAATTGCATGAGAAGAAAGTGGCCATGTGCAAGAAGACAGAGAGAAGAATTGATATAATAGTGAGATTACGATCCACCAACTAGAGCCGCACTCCATGCCCACCGTCAGCACGTGGAAGTGCTCCACAGTGGTTGTAGCCTTAGCTGACATCCCATCAGTTTCTGCCAATAATTGTCAGGCTTACTAGAGATGAGAGAAAAGTCTAAGGCCATTTGCGATGTGTGTACCTATACCTAGCTAGCCAAGAAGTCCAAATGCTGTAATCACACCTGACATGTTCTGGCGAGCCCTTCAATTCCAAAGGACACTTGATGTCAGGAATGGAACACATAATCCTGATGAGAGGAAAGGGTGTGAACACCCTCTCCCCAGGAGGTGGAGGAGTTCAAGAAGAACCTCCCCAGGGAACTGGTTGATGGTTGTCCCAGCCATCACCTCCTGCTATTGCTAACTTCAGACTCTTTCATCTTCTCTTTAGCATTTACACAGACTTATTTTCCCTTGTTGAAATAAAGCATTAGATCCCATAACCTCAGGTCTCACCTGCCTCACTTCTCTTCCTGAACTAACTGCTTGCCTCTCTTTCTTCACATCTTATTTATTCCTGAATCCAGGGCCACGTGGATTCCACTGCCAACCTGCTCAAAAATCCCCATTTTCACACTGACCTTGAAGTTCTTTCTGGCAGTTTTTGACTTATCCACCACACCCTCTTATTGGAATTCTCCCTTTCCTTAACATCCAGGATATCTCAGTCCCAGGGTTGTCTCTTTCTCTGTCCTCTCCCCCTGCCCTTTCAGCAGAGTAGGGCAGGGAGGAGGTCTGCTTTATTCAGTGCTATAACAAAAGAAGTGTCAACTTCGGGGGAAGAGATTCATAAATACCTGGAATTTTCCAGGTGGAAGGCCTGGATTCCATTCACTAGGATGCTATAAATTTTTAAACAGAAGCAGTGGGCTGCATCACACTGTAAATCCCCCTGGATACCATTCAAGCTCTGAAAATGTTGGTTGGAAGACTTCAAGTGTTCTGTGAAATTTTGGTCCTGACTCTAGGACTCCCCTGAGTATTAGATAAGTAGATCTCTTTCATTTTCAAAATGCCATGACTAATAGCTACACTGGGAAGCAGAGTGACTTGAGTTTTAATTTCAGCTCTACCATGTGGTAGATGGTGACCTGGATCAACCTGATCCTTGGTTTCCACACCTGTAAATTGGGAAAAATAACACCCACCTAGTAAATGCTGACATAATACCCACCTGTCTTAATTAAGCTAAATTAAATGAGATTGCATGCAATCAACTTTTCTATAATGTGACATATGAGTTTCTAAAAAAAGTCATTGCACCATGTATAATCATGCAGTGGAAATCACAGGGATTATGATAAACAATGTGTTTAGAGGCACAAAACTTACAAATTTCATCACTGAAATTTTTTAGCAGAAAAGATAGGAACCTAATACAAATGTTAGCACAGTTTCACCCATGTTAAAGGATAGAATTAGAAATATGGTCCTGGCCTTGGAAAGAACATGAAGTGTGGACCTTGTGTATAATTGTAATGTGGTAGAAAGAGGGTTTTAGGAAATTAGATGGAAATCGTAACACCAGATGTGATTGATGAGTAACTCACTCAAGCCATGGCTTAGAGGATCCAGTGAATTCTGAGATGCTGCATGTGTGATTGTGTGTATTCCTACACATGCTGGTTCATGAGTGTGTCGTTTTATTTATTTATCAGTGTTTCTGGTGGACAAAATCTCCAAAGCAACATTAAGTTTGCATTTCACCCAGACTGTTGCCTCCTAAATAAGTCTTGTTTGAACACTTTATGTTATTAAAAACAAGCATTGTATCAGCACTAGCTGTAAGGACTAGCAGAGTTCCTAACCAACAATAGAGTTTCAATAAATGACTGTTTTTATTCCTTCCTCATCTTCTCTTCTTCACACTGATCTTCCTCAAGGCAAGTGCTATGTTGTCTCCACCTTTATGCTCCCAGTAACTGACATCCATTTACTAATCCAATCAATAATTATCATTTGGACAGTAGGAGCAAGGCAAAGATGCAGTCTCTGGGGAAGGGTCTACTGAAACATACATCAAACATAAGGGATGATACCAAAGTCATGATACCAGATTGGCCATGGTTTAGAATAGGCTTGGGACCCAGATGACCCAAGCTGGGCCCTGGAACATTGATCTGTCATGGAACAGACCTACAGACAAATGAGCAAGGGGTCTCATGTAAGATGGGGAGAATATTAGAGGCACAAATTGGCCATGGGGAAAATGAGAAGCCTCAAAGTGATGACAATGTCGCAAACCCAATATGTGGCAAAATTAGGGTTTGACCTGTGGCTGAACTGGCTCTAAACCTATGCCTTTCCATTATATCACTATTTATCAATACCTGTGATACCATCAACCAGTCTGTAAGGTACCATCAACACAGAACAACTTTATACCTGATTTTTTATGAGCCATACTCTTTAACCTTCAAAACCATCCTGCTATAGATTTATATTATTATTTTACAAATGAAGGGAGTGACCTCAGAGAAGTGATTTGCCCAAAGTCACAGTCAGGCTATGGCACAGCTGGAAAACTGATTCAAAATCATCAGCTCTCTCCTCCTCATTTGGGGCAGGGCAAAATGCTGCCTGCTCTTCCCAGGGGTGGGGGGAATAGATTAGGGGCTGAATAATAAACATCAATGCTGTCTGCTTTTGGTGAAGGGCACTAACTCTATCAGTGCAGAACATCATTCTGCTCTTTTCCTAATAGAAGCATAAATACGGCTCTTCTCTGCAATGAGCATTTTCCTCAGCTCTGCTGACACAATGGGAAATATCCTCAGTGAGAAAATTAAATATGGGTGTCACAAGACTATTAGAGGAATAAATGGCATCACACATGCCTCCTCCTTCCTTCTGCTGTGTTGCCATCATTTCTCAGGCTGGCATGAAGCCCTGGGTAGGGCTGGCATCCCAGCCAAGAGTAGAGATGTCTGGGCAATGGATTTGTGGTGTCATCTATTCATTCACTCTCTAATTTGAAGCACCTTTATTTGAAATAACATGGGATTTTGCTGCAAGTTTTTGATTCAGATTTGCGAGTTCCTGTCTGAGTAGCTGTGAACTTGGTTGAATTATTTAATGTCTCTGTGCTAAAGTTTCCTCTGGGTCAAATCCTTTACCTGTAAAATGGGGATTATTGCTTTTATTATAATAATCATAAAAATTCATTCTTCTTTGGCTTGTTTCAGAATTTCATATATCCGACTCCCAAGTCTGGAAAACCATGTGCATCTAGTGGAAACAGACTCTATGTAGGGGACTGGTTCCTTTTTCTCTGTAGGCGTGGCCAGGGCTTGTGAACAACACTGTGGAGGTCACAGACAATATCAGGCTTAGCCCTGTCCTCCTGGAGTTCACTGTCTGATAAGCACAGAATGCACATGCCTGGCTTCCCAGCCTGGATTCAGAAAGCACTCACTTATGCAGTGTGAAGAGCCCTTCCAAAGCCTAACCAGTTTGCATCTACCAGAGAAATGTGTTTATGAACATAGCATCTAAATACTGAGAGTGTATCACAAAACAACTACCATGGGTAAATGAAAACTTAAAATTTCCTTGTATTTTATTCTTCAAAACATCACTAATATGCACTGAGAATAATATTGGAATTTATAAAAGAAAAGCATTTTACTTAGTCTGGAGACAAACCTTGATTACATATGTGGGTACCAGCGCTCTTGCAATCACTCTAGGTCTTGCACCCCCATGGCCTACCATTATACAATTATGCCACAAATCAAATTATAGAGGAATACCTGCCTTTTTTGCCTGGTAGAGAAAAGCTAGGGTGACTGATGCATTTTGTGATGAGATGGAACCCAGCAAGGGAATGACACATTCAATACTATGTAGTGCTACCCAGAAAGTACACAATAAATTTAGTTCCTCAGTCACACACACAGAGCATTAGCAGGGAACTCAGGAATAGAGGGTGGAGCTGCTCACTGAATGTATCATTAAGAGTCAATCCCATGGGCAGGAAAGAGATAAATATAGAAACTAATGCAATTTGGCAAGATCACAAAAAGCTAACCAGTCCTCTCTAAAGTGAACTTGGCATACACTTCTCTGTTCAGGGAGAGAATTAAATGGTGATAACACACTTATGCTGGATTTGTTAATCTTTGCTTCTGCTTTCCTCAAAATATTCACATCTGGTATACTAACATGGAAAGGTCTGTTGAAGAAAGCACAGCTTTTTGAGGTAAGAGTATAAAAGTCATAAAAGTTCAAATGCTTAGAAGGGAAAAGGAAGTATCTGACATGGTTTCTGAAGGTAAAGTTTCAATATACATCAAAGATCACTAACAGATACTAGAGCCCATGTGTTGAAGGTATCATGGTCACTCCTAATCCTAGGTAAATCCATATAGTGAGCAAGTGATAGATCCAAGATTCAAACACACAGCTGGCTGACTCGAGAGCTAAGTGTTGCCACTGAGCCATGCAGCTGCTCTCCTCCAAGGCACCCAGTCACTCATAGTCAATTGCATATGATAAAAACGTGTGAGTTATAAAAGGGGACCATCCTGGTCATTTCCATGTGTGCTTGTTCATTGTCCCCAGTGAAGCAATAGACACACCTGAACAAGGACTGACCATCAGAGAAGTAAAACTATTGAGCTCTTGACCACTTCAGTGAATTCATAGACTTCTACCTGACCATTGTCTAAGACCATCTTCCTATTATTAGTCCAATGATTGTGAAGATAAGTTTGCCTCTAAGTCAACACCCTTGGTGTTCCTATGTCATCTTGTCTGGTTCAGGTATGACCTCAAGGATTTTATCTCAATACCAAAGAACTCAGTAAATCAAATAGGTGCCTGACATATTTGTCATTGTCACTAACTGGGAGCATTTCTGTGATTTTATTCTAGCACTACAGCTCATCCAAGGCCTTGAAAGTGTTCACAATAACCAACTTCCCTTAGGCTCTTAATTGTGTATAAAGCATTGAGCACTCTAGATGCGCTGATGGCCCCATAACTAAGAAAATACATCCCAGTGAGAGGTGATTGCAAGGTAGCACGGGAAGTCCTATGATAAAGGGATGAACAGGAGGAGCTCAGAATATGTACGGGTCTGGGTTGGGGAAAAGGAAATGTCTCACAGATAGCATTCTGAGAAAGGCAATGCTTCAACTGCATTTTGAAGAACTAACAGACGTTTTAGAATCAAATACACTTGTAACGATTATTCTTTGGGTGAAGGTGGGGGTGATTTCAACAGAAGTTTGGAGGCCTGTTGGGAAAAAGTAGACAGGGTGACAATACTCAGTGATCAGGAGCAGTGTCAGAAGTATGATGATGAGTCTTTGAGCACCTTCTGTGCTGTGGTAGGGAGCTGAGACTTTCTCAACAGGTGCAGGTTTATTCAGTACATAACCACGAGGCAATGCAAGAGCAGCAGCAGCCACCACATTCATTTATGCCACAAACCATGCTAAGTCTTTGACAAGAATTATGCCATCTTTACAACCACCATATGGGACAGGGCAGAAAGATGCCTCTCCAAAGACATCTACATTCTAATCCCCAATGCATACATTAACTTACATGAGAAAAGGGACTTTGTGGATGTGACTAAGTTAAATATCTTGAGGTGGGAATAGTTTTTGGATTATCTCAATTGACCCACTATAATTATAAAGGTCCTTATTAGAGAGAGGCAGGAAAGTCAGAGGAGGAGAGTACCTGAGGCAGAAACTGGAGTGATGTGTGGTCATCAGGTAAGGGATACACGCAGCCTCTAGAAACTAGAAAGAACCAGGTCTGTCAACCAACACATTTTATACTTCTTTTTTAGTAGTGAATATTAGTTACATATAGCAAAGGGGTTCATTTTGACATTGCAATGCATGCACACAATGTACTTTGATCCTGTTCATCCCTCCATTATTCCCTCTTATCCTCCTTCAACCTTTCCCTTTTTTTCTTTCCCTTCTACCTTTCCCTTCTACCTTCCTACATGAAAACATGGGTACCCATGTTTTCAGTACCTGTTTTTTCTCCTCCCCTCACCTTCCACAATTGAGAGAAAACACTTTATTATTGTCTTTGTCAAACTGGCTTATTTCATTTAACATGATGATTTTCAGTTCCGTCCCCTTTCCACTTCTGACCCCTAGAACTGTGAGATAATACATTTGTGTTGTTCTCATGCACTAAGTATCTGAAGATTTCTTATAGTCCCATGTATTAGGTCTAAAAATTAGGTCTAGGTATAAAAATTTTCTTCTCCTTATCAACAAAGAAACTGAATCTCAGAGAGGTTTATTTTAAGAGATCACAATTCAAAAATGGCAGAACTAGTGTCACAATGAAATGGTATAAATTCACTCTTTGGGGTGGCTAAATGTACATGAACCAAAAATTCTCTTGACTGAATTAAAAGTCAATTCTTGTCAGTTTCTTCTACTCCCCATTCTTGGCAAGACCATTGATGCAATACTAGTCCCAATCAATATGTCACCCTTCACAGAACACACAAGAATGCAGGAATCTTTCGTTCCTGCCAAAAAAGCTTAGAGAAGAGGGGGGGAAAATCACAGGTTATTAATATCTCAATGAAATTAGAAAATCTCAGTTTAAAAATTAGATTGGGTGATAAAAAGCACATTCTTCATAAATATTTAACCTCCATCATCATGGCAGCAATTAGAGAGCTGATGAAGCATGCTGCTGACAGCAGGCTGTTCCTGTTTCTAAAATGCAAGGCTTCATTTTGCAACTCTGTAATCCTTCCATGAGAAATAAATGATTGGAGTCTAAGAAAATGAAATACTGAATTAGCCACTAACATTTTATTTTAAAATGACCTTAAAATGATGCTTTTGAAAATTGTTGAACTCATAGTAAATCTTCCTTCTATTTTAAGGCTATAATGGACATGAAAGCTATATATAGTCATCCCAAACTCATATCCTATTTGGTATTTTTAAATTCATTCTCTGTGCCTCTGATGGTGAGTTGGATTCAGTAATGGCCCTGATTTGTTCATGGCTCCCTTAAGTAATGTCCTTATATCAGCTCTGGCTCCAGGGATGACCATGTGGTTTGCTTTGGCTAAAGAGTCATAGCAAATATAAAGCAGGGCTTGAATAGTGCTTGCACACTGGGATTTACTCTCTTCCTTTTCTCAAAGTCCCAAATGTGAGTAAGCTTGGACAACTTACCAGATGATAGCAGGCATATGATCCAGTGGCCTTGTCTCCAAAATGGCAGGGAGCCAACTGCCATGCATGAAGTTTTCCCATGTGACCCTATCTAGCCCCAGAAAACCTCCAACTGACCAGCCACTGACTACTGATACATGTGTGAGACCAGCCCAGACTACAGAGTCATCTGGCTGAACTCAGCCCAATTGCAAATCTGCAGAATCAAGAATTTAAAAAATTGTCAAGACACTCAATTTTAGGTTGGCTTGTTATTCAGCAAAGCATACCAGATGGGCTTCACACCTTCATTCATGTATGCTTTTATTTCATTACTATGAAAATAGATAATGCAAAATCATACAAGTATCAAGAAGTAAATCCATACCTCATTCTTGCAAGCAATTTCTTTGTTGGAACAAATCCATACCAAGAAAGGAAACAATGTGCTACAAGGTGGCTAGCTATCTCTCTCATACTCTATGTACCATCTCATTCTCAGCTTCGCTTGTATAGCCAGCTTTATCGATAAAGTTGGCTACTCACCCTATTCTACCTCTTTACAACATAGTCACTCTTTGTTTACTCTTGCCTGGTTTCTGTATTCATCTTTTTACATCACTGTTCATACTGAGATATTTGTTAGAACTCTTTTTGTGGGTGACAAGCAACAGAAACCTAAACTGAATAAGATCACAAACTAAAAAGCAGGGCCTAAGTGTCTATCTCACAGAACCCAAACATAGATTGCAACAATATACCGGCCATCACTGCAACTGATTCTTGTATTTGTTTTCTTCCCATATGTTTGTTTTTTCCCTGTTGCTTGTTATAGACTGTATTTATGAACTTGCAAAACCAGAAAAAGAAGATATCATCCAATAACCTCTAGGTTGCATCACTCCAGAGCAAGAGAGCAGCCTGGCCTTACTGTCATCTTTAGAGGGATTCCTTGAGGACCTCTTCAATCAGCCCACTTTGACAGAGGCATCCACCTTGCGCTGACTAGTTGTGGCCAGAACTAGTTATGATCATAGGGTAATTAAATACAATCTCTCATGGTAACCATGTACATAGAATTGGAAGAGGAAGGGACAGGTCTCAGAAAATGAGAACATCCAAGAAATGTCAATACTATGAAGACAAATGTGGTCAGTGGGTGTCCTCTAATTCTTCTCTTGGTTCTCAACCACATAGTCATTCCACCCACACAATTTAAAAACATTCCCACCCTAAATGACTAAATAATTCCACCACTGATCTCAATATCAGCTCTCACAATCAACTTTATTGTTTTTTAAATTAATGTATGTTAATTATACAGTGGTTTTATTGTGATATAATAAAGTATGTTATATATGCTTTGATCATATTTACCCCTGTATTACTCTTTCTTATCTTCTCTCCACTCAACTCCTCCTTTTTAACTTTCTTACAACTTTATTCTTACTTGTTTGATTGTATGATTAATGTCTGTTTATTCCAGTAGCTTATATCTGCATGAAGGATGACACTAGTCTGCTTGGCTAAGGGTCTGATCCATGGTAAGAACCCATGTGAATGACTGAATGTACACCAGGTGATTTTAGGGTTTGAATTCAGGAACTAAATTTGTGGGCCATTGAGAGCCGAATCTATTTTATGTTATCCCTGTTGTGAGGTGAGTAAAACCTGAAAAATCAAGATGTTATGTAATTTGCCATAGCTGATATGTCGAAAATTCTGAACCTTAACCTCTAGATTTTTACTTAAGAATTTGTGCTTGTGGCTGATCTTTTAGGTGCACTGTTCAGACTTTGTGATGTACAATGGTGGAGAAAAAAGCAGAATAATGGGAACATTCACCAGAAAAAAAGTTGATGCCGCTTAGGTTGCTCATTGACTCAGAGAATAAATCACATTCTGTTGTATAAATATAGTAAGGCAAATGGGATGATGGGATGAATGGAGCTCCTGGAGACAGATTTTATGAATCATCTCCTTGATCTCAAGTTAGATTCATGATTGGCCATGTGACTGCACACATTGTACCTCCTGGTAGGATTTCTTTTGTGTGTACACCTTCAGAGCTTGGTGCCAGAAGTCTTCATTTTCTACTGTAGAAACTTTCCGTATTGTGTGTCACATTATAATTGAATGATTCCTAAGAAGGAAAATCAGGAAGGAAGACTAGATGAGGAGTATTAGCAGGAGTCCTTTGGAGAGACATAACTGTTTTCAGATTTTCTTAAGTCATCTGACTTCTCTCAGATATCCCCAATCTGCATTTCCATTACCACACACAGTTACCTGAGGTCTCAGATTGTTAGTTGGTAGCAGAAAATTCTCTCCTAAACAAATATCTGTCCTTGATACTCAATTCTCTTATAGTATCTTATCAAATGTCATAAGTAAGTCTGCCCAGAAGATGATGACCTGATAAAATGCCTTTAAAGCCTTAGTTTCAAAGCACATATCCAATACCAGAAACACCTTCAACTAATAATTTAACCAATGAGGTCTCTACAGTACAAGAAAACCGACTAATCTGGTGACAGTGGATGCATAAAGAGTTAAATATAGAAGCCATGAGTTAAGTCTTAGGTCTACTACTTACAGGCTGTGTGACATTAGGCAAGTTCTTGAACTCTAGGTGCCTCAGTTTCCCCATATATGAGATAGGGATAGAAATGTTGTGATGACTAAAGAAGACAACACAGTCTGTGCCTTTTTTGTAATATGTGTCAACTACAATAGTACCAATTCATTTATTTTTTGAAGATTTTCTTTTACAAATAACAGAATCTACCTTAAATTAGCTCAGATTAAAAGAAAGATTTATTGTTACAACATAGATTTATTAAAATTAAAACCAGAAGGAAAATAAAATAAAGGAAAATTTGGATTTAGAAAACTCCTATGCCATCATACCTTCTTCTAATGAAGACAAGTTTCTCTTTTATGTGCTCTGGATAGAGCAAAAAGTGGCCATAGTCAATCCTTTCCAGGTTTATTTCTCAATTTAAGATACCAGTCAGACTTAGCTTGAATGTTAATTTCATTCTGTGTTGGTAAGGGTTCTTTGGGGAATGATTTGGACCAGGTGCTCATCCTTGTCTCAAGAAACTATAGTCAAGAGGTAGGATGAAATTGATGGGAGTCTCCCATAATAACCATATCAATTGTGTAGGCAGGAAAAGTGAGTTTCTGGATATGAGCAGAAGGAAAGGGAACCCATTGCAGTGAAGAAGAGTACTAGGTAAGAAAGAGAGCAGTAACTTTCTACAAGAGACTTGGATAGTATATCTATGGCAGAATATAAGAAACAGTTTTTGATTTTCATTTTACTTGCCTTCTCAGCAATAGTTGGCACAATTAAACAAATTGCCTCGAAATACTGCCTTTCTTTGGAGGCTCTGGCATTTATTTCTCTTTCACTTTTTTATTGCCCTTGCTCTGCCTGCATTCTGTACATTCCCCTCTTCCATCTAACAGTCGAGTATCAAAGTTTCTCAAGGGTTTTTTTGAGTGCTTTTGTCTTTGTGTATTTTCTTCTAAATGACCTCACTCACCACCAATTTCACAAGCCATCCTATGCTGATGACCCCAGACTTACATCAGAGCTCCATACCATCCTCTCAACCTTGTGTTTTCTCACAAGTCATTCAGGCCAAACATGGCCAAAGAAGAACTAAGGGCTTCCTTTTTGAACTTGCTCCTGACCCATTGTCCTCCCACTCAATATTTGATGTATACTCTCCATTAAAACAGACACAGTGGAGCATAACTGGCTGTGTTACGGCCTCTATTTTATTATGAGCTCCATTTATAGTAATTCTAGGAAGATGAAAGGGAATTTTTGAGCTCACACTAATAACTTAGTGGAAATGATCCTACGAAATGCCAAAGAGATAGTTCACGTAAGGTCTTTTAAGTGTATTTGTTCCTTCAAAGCTCTGATGTTAGCTGATAATGTAAGTAAATATGAGAGAAGTAAAACCTAGTTGTTTACATATCATGTGTTAGTTTGCATAAAATTATTACACAAATAAATATTGGGTTGTGATCTTCAGAGGTTCTGAAGGCCAGAAGTCATACAGCAGAACTGGGATTTGAAACATTGCCCATCTAACTCCAAGGAAATGTGTCCACAAACATAGTTCAGGAGGCACGACATTAATAGGTCTGTCTTAGTCATAGTTATGAGACGTCCCCAGCTGCTGTACCTAGTGCCTGTGTACCGACTGAATAGGAAGCCAATGAATCCTGCATTTCAATGCTGCAGCACAGTGACCCAACGAGCACACAAATGCAGGGCCCTACAAGCTGATGTCAGACTAGCACTTGAGGTGAAGGGAGAGAGGAATCAACAAGCTCAGGTAGATCTCTTTCTGGGATTGAAACTTTGATTCATGGACATTTTTTGCATAGGAAACCCCAACACATTTTCTAAAAGTGGCTAGAAAAATAAACATGATTTTTGGGAGACTAAGTGAATTTCTATTAGGAAATAAATAACAGTCATTAATGACACTATTTGAAACCTGACAGAGTTGAGAGCTTTTCTGGAAATCATCTATTTCAACTGCTTCATTTTATATTCATTAGAATGTCCAGAACAGTGAGGCCACGGGAGGACTCTGCATAGACAAGAGACCATTGTGTCCAAGGGAACACCTCAGTCGCCAAGTGCCATCATACACCCTTTCTATCAGCTTATCAAGGCAACTCACATATCCTTGTTATTTCCTTTCCTATGTTAAAAAGTCCATTCCCCAAATAGTGATTTTTGTTAATTTGCTTATTTTCTTGTAAGTAAGAATATTAATGCATATTCACAAAATAAAAGTTAGAATATGCAAAAAGATAAAATGGTGATGATGATGGTGATGATAAATAATGCCTAGTGTCATCATTCAGGATGGTTATTATTATTTGGACTCATAGTTTCTCCCAACTCTTAAAGGCATAGGTGCAAAGGCATATGTTAAGAGGGTGGGCATTGACTTGAGGAAGGTAAGTTTCAAGTCCCAATCCCATACCTAACAGTTTTTTGACCTTGAATATATGTTCTGATGTCTCTAAGGTAGCTGCCTCTTCTGTGATGTCATCATATTAATAAAGCATGTCTGACAGAGTTTTGAAAGTTAAATTGTGAAATTTGGTTCAATTTGGGATCCAAGCATGTATAAATCTTAGCTATTGTCATCTTATTTTTTTGTTATTTAAACATATACTTTATAATTCTACACTTAGACTATGATATTAATATTTATTAAGTTATATATCTTAGACTATACCTATTAATACTAATAATATAAAGTTATATATCTTAGAATGTACCTATTAATATTTATAATATAAATTGATACATCTTAGAATATACCATTCTTATATTCAGATGATCTACTTTGAGTTGTTGCTTTATGACAAGAAATTTTAAAGATGTAACATTCAGATTCAAACATTATTTTTGTGGATAAAATAAAAGGACATCTGTAATCAAACCTCTTTGTTGACATTTAAGCTCTTACAAAATTTTTGCAATTACAAATAATGTGATGAATATGTTTATATATAATCTCTTTCTAAAAATACCTTTCAGAAATGGAACTGTTGGTGTTATGGATATTTATGAACCTCATGATACATATTGCTGGATCGTTCTTTCAAGGAGTTGCAACAATTTACACAAAATTAGTAATGCATGAGATTTTTGTCATCCTTCAGTATACTTGAGAAAATTCCATACTGACTTTTCAAAGAACAATCTTTGCAAATTTGATATTTAAACAATGAGATTTGATTTTGATGATTTAAATTTTGCCTAGCTTTCAATACTGAGGAGTTTGAACATCTTCCCCTTGCTTTATAAGCAAATGCATTTGCACTGTGTCTGTGTTACTCTTTTGTTACTTATGTATAGACATCCAAGTTCTTTTCTTATTGATCTGTTTGAGCTGTCTGTTCTTTGTTGGTAATAACCTCTTCCGTATTCAGTACTACTTTGATTTCTAGGCAGTAAATTTACATGACCTTTCTTATTTATCCTAGGTTCCTGTTTATTACTGTAATTCACATGCAACCTAATCTGAACGCCTTCTTCCTTTTTGTTTCATCCACATCTTCTCACCTTAGAAAACACCTCTTCATCAGAAAAGTCATTTTTCATGTATGAGTTTTAGACTCTGGGCATCAGAATTGCCACTCCTGCTAAAATGCATAGTAGCAAGCCAAAATTTATTAGAGCGAGCCTGGGAATCTGCATTTTGTAAGCTCTTTGTGAGTCTTACTTTTAGTAGGCTTTCAGAGTCAGAGCTTCAGTGGTTTGAGTGGCTATTTTCCCCTATGTCTAATGTTTAATGATTAATATATTAGTGCTTTATTTGTGCTGAATAACATGTGACAAACAATTTCTTTATTTTAAAAAGTAGAGGAGTTAATTCACCAATACATACATAGCCTGATAAACTTATCTATTAATACACAATTACGATTTAGGGATTAAAATTCTGGTATGCATATTTTGTTCCTTTCATCTCTCTGCTTAGGTATGGTTCAAAATCATACCCACTGGATTTTTTTGTAACTGTATGGCATTTTAATATCTGATAAAATTCATTCTCCCACATTAGACTTGTTTCAAAATAATTCCTTGCTATTTTTACATTCTCATATTTTACAAGATGAATTTGGATTAAATCCTTCCTAGTTAAGTAAATAGTCTGTCATGATTTTGATATAAATTACATTCTACTCTAAAGCTTTTTGAAAAGAAATGGTAGTCTTTAGGCTTCTCATCCAGAAATATATCTATATTCTGATTATTCCATTATTATTTTATATTTCTCAATAATACTTTGTACTTTTACACAAATATCCCTGCATATTTCTTGTTGAAAAAGCTTCCAAAAGTTTTAGTTTTTTGGCTGTGATTAATGCAATGTTTTCTGATGAAGTCTTTTTGCTTTTTAAATTCAATTTTTGAATATATGTGCATCATTTATTCAGCTTACCAAACTCTCTTTGATTCCAACTGTTCTTTTATTTTTTTCTTTTATTATTCATATGTGCATACAAGGCTTGGGTCATTTATCCCCCCTGCCCCCACCCCCTCCCTTACCACCCCCTCCTCCCCCTCCATCTCCCCCTCACCCCCTCAATACCCAGCAGAAACTATTTTGCCCTTATTTCTAATTTTGTTGAAGAGAGAGTATAAGCCATAATAGGAAGGAACAAGGGTTTTTGCTGGATGAGATAAGGATAGCTATACAGGGAGTTGACTCACATTAATTTCCTGTGCATGTGTGTTACTTTCTAGGTTAATTCTTTTTAATCTCACCTTTTCTCTAGTTCCTGGTCCCCTTTTCCTATTGGCCTCAGTTGCTTTTAAGGTATCTGCTTTAGTTTCTCTGCGTTAAGGGCAACAAATACTAGCTAATTTTTTAGGTGTCTTACCTATCCTCACCCCTCCCTTGTGTGCTCTCGCTTTATCATGTGCTCAAAGTTCAATCCCCTTGTTGTGTTTGCCCTTGATCTAATGTCCACATATGAGGGAGAACATACGATTTTTGGTCTTTTGGGTCAGGCTAACCTCACTCAGATGATGTTCTCCAATTCCATCCATTTACCAGCAAACGATAACATTTCGTTCTTCTTCATGGCTGCATAAAATTCCATTGTGTATAGATACCACATTTTCTTAATCCATTCATCAGTGGTGGGGCATCTTGGCTGTTTCCATAACTTGGCTATTGTGAATAGTGCCGCAATAAACATGGGTGTGCAGGTGCCTCTGGAGTAACCTGTGTCACAGTCTTTTGGTTATATCCCCAAGAGTGGTATTGCTGGATCAACTGGTAGATCAATGTCTGGCTTTTTAAGTAGCCTCCAAATTTTTTTCCAGAGTGGTTGTACTAGTCTACATCCCCACCAACAGTGTAAAAGGGTTCCTTTTTCCCCACGTCCTCGCCAACACCTGTTGTTGGTGGTGTTGCTAATGATGGCTATTCTAACAGGGGTGAAGTGGTGATTCCAACTGTTCTTTAGGTGACTTCTTTTTATAAAACTACCTGTATCAGCATAAGAAATTATCTCCAAACTGAGTGGCTTTAGGGAATAGTGTTTGTCTACCAGTTTCTGGGGGGATCAAGAATCTAGAGACAGCTTGGGTGCTTCCTCTGGTTCAGAATCTCCTAGGCTGTAATCAAGATGTGGTGCATCCTGAGTTTCAACTGTAGGATGGACCTCTTCCAGGCTCTTTGACAGGGCTCTTTGCAAGATTCTTTCCTTTGTCGGCTGTTGGACTGAAGGCCTCAGCTACTTGCTAAGTAATTAGAACAGCTACCTTCAGTGTCTTGCCAAAGGAATGTCCATAGGTCAATGGTCAGTTTGACTTATAAGAGTGAGAAGAGCAGGGGCAAGAGTGAGAGAGAGAGAGAGAGAGAGATACAGAGAGAGAAAGAGAGAGAGAGAGAGAAAGAGGGAGAAAAAAGGTAAAAGTCAAAATTTGCATGACCTAATTTTTGAATAGCTATATCATCACCCTTGCCATAATCTATGTTAGCAGTGAGTCCCTGGGTTAAGTTCAACCATACTCAAAAGAAGGAGAGTACAAAAGGAATGAGAGACAGGAAAATCAGGATCACTGCAAATCAATTCAGAAGCTGCCCACTGAGGTATTATTACTTACTTAGCAAATAATTCCAACTATAATTTTATTTCCAGTTAATCTACTATATCTACTACCAGATAATGAAAAAATTAGTTCATTTTCAAGAAAGACCACAAAGATTGGACTTCTCTATAGAGGAGGTTCAGAGTTGGTTGTCTGAACTTACTTTTGTACAGCTTCTGCTTGTGTATAATGTCCTCAGACTGACCACACCAGACTGGAGGGATGATTGACTACTGAGCAATCTCATCTGACCAGAGTACCCTGTGTCAGCCTTATTTTCTCATACAATATCAAATCAGGAAAGTGAAATATGAGGTACTGCTGAAGAATTATGTATAAAATTTCAGTGTATGTAAAGTGCAGAATGGTATTTTCTTCCCCAATCCCCAAATCAGAGATGTATTGTAATTTATTAGTGAAGAATTAAGTTGCTTTCTCTTTCATTTCTTTTGAAACAGAGAATTGAAAGTTCAAGGGGTCTCTGCAGCTTTAAGAATCTTGTGATCCAGGACTCTATAAGCACTACAGCAAATGATACTAATAGCTTAAGGGAGTTCTGTGAAACTGAGTGCTTTATTCTACTCAGTCAATGATTCCCTCTTGCAACCATAGACACTTTCTCCTGCACCCAGTTGAAAGGAGAAAATGAAAGAAGTGTTAAGTGAGAATTGACAAGTGCTTGTTCTGGACTGCCAAAGTAAGGTGATAATGATCTTCCAAGTTTTCAAACCATCTCCCCATTATCATATTTATACTGTCATGATACATAATTCCTCAACCAATCCCAGACATCAAAGCCCAGATATTCTTTTTTTTTTTCCTGAAAATTAGATTGGGCTTAGGAATAATGGAAAAAACTTGGTTTTTTTTTTTTTAAGTGTGTAATGGAGGAGATACGACATGGGATTCTGAAGGGGGTTTGGCTCTGTCTGCTCCACTCCAAGTTCAATGTCTGCACAACCTTGGAAAACTGTTTTTCTGAGTTTCTCTCCATTTCCAGCAACAATGACCCCTTGGTCATATATTTGTTCATTCATTCATTCAACTTGTTTACTGAGCAAGTATTATATAGCAGGCATTTTCTTTAAATTCTAGAGATATGATAGTAAACCAAGCAATGTCCTAAGAAGGAGATATGAGTAATCAGATGCAGAAATGATTTCAGTTGTGGTATGATAAATATCAGGTTGTGGTGATAATACTGGAGGTCAGGGAAGTCTTTTCAGAGAAGCAGCTATGCTTAGACTTTACAGATGGGCAGACTGAGGTCAAGAAAGGAGATGTGATTGTACTGATGTAGTATAATTTTATTTCACTCCAGAGTGTTCTGCCTACAGCTAATTAAAGTGTTCTACATTGTTGTTTCAGCCTTCGGCTTGTGCAGATAAAATTATTAAACTCCTGGCATTTGTCAGTTCATGTTTATCCAACTCTGTAACCAAAGAAACCCTGGCCTTATAGTCTCTTGATTCACAACTGAGCATTCCCTCAACCTTAGAGTTCTGATAACCCTACCTCCTGCATGCAGAGAGCATTCAATGTGGTGACAGCAATGGAGGAATAAGCTGGAAACAGTGAGGGAAGAGAGAGAAGTCCTGCTGCCCACAGTCCTGTCTGCTCCCACTCTGTCTACCCACTCAGATCAGATCCAGTTACTACCCTGCATGACTGACTCCCCCATCTGTCTTCAGAGCAAACCCAGATTCCTTCCAGGAAGAGGTAACTTCGTGGTCTGGCTCCCATTCAGCACTTCGGCTTTACGCTCATCACATTCTGGAAAAACTGAACTCATTTTCACTTAGAAATGTGCTATGCTCCTTGGCATCTCTGGATTGGCTTTTGTTTTTCCATCTGGTGGCAATATCCCTTTATTCACTTCATGGACCCAAAACATAGCTATTCATCCTCAGCTTTGGCATTACCACCTCTGGCCAGCCAACAAGGACTCCCATGGTACAGGCAAGGTACTTGGCCCAGCTACATGCTTTCCCTTCCCTCCATGCTGACCTACATCCTGGAGCCTGTCAACTTGTACTCCTGTGGTTGCTTGTATCTCATCCTTTGTCTCTCCCCATTAGACCATAATAGATTCCCTCAGAAGAAAACTATATTTAGTTTACTCTGGAATACCCAGAAACCTACATGAAGTAGCATAGAAGGCATCTAAAAATGTTAAAAATTGATGGAGATTCACCATTTTGACTTGGTGAATGAGAAGAATCAGGTAACACAGGAGAGACTGCATTCTGAAGAGAGAAAGAGAGGAAGAACACCAGGAAGCACAAAGGAGGTAGCAGAAAGACGGAAAACCATAGAGAAACCAAGGCAAAAGAAGAGCAGCAAGCAGTTCTAAGCTATCCCCAAAGTAAAAGAAATAGCCTTGGCAGCAGACTGCCTATTTTACCTGCTAATTCTAACACACACAGATCCTCCTGCAAGTGTGAGGATCTGTGAGTCAATGACTGGTCTGGTTTGGAAGGCTAGCCTTGGTGAAAAAAGACATTCTGTCACTCCCCTTACCTCAGAAGGTGACAGAAAGGGGCTATCATCAGAGCAGGCCTATTGTTTTGAGACCAAGATACTTTGGAGGCCAAAAAACAAGGAACACTCCTAACTCAGAGAGTCTTAGTGCCACAGGTATTGGGTGGGAGATGGCCACAGAGGTGGTCAAGGACAAGAAGAGGACTAGACATGATCCCACAGAGGAGTTCACACTGAGGGGAGCTGTCCCAGCAACACAAGCAACATGGAGCACCATCAGTTTAGGATGCCATGGGTGTCAGAGGCTTCACTCATCCTGGCCAGGAGTGAGACCCATCACCTGAGGCTAGGACAGAAACAAAGCACTGAGACTATAACTGGCTTAGTGGTTCATATCCAGGGCCTGTCTCTTGACTGCATGGTTCAAACCTGTTGAATCATATGAATCCCAAGCATTCTCCTCTCCTCCTGAAAAAAACCAAACTGAAATCCTAGGAATTAAAAACTTAATAAGCCATATAAATATTCATTTTAAATTAAAGACTTTCTAATAGAATGGAATAGGCTGAAAAAGAATACCAGAGATCAAAGACAAAGCAGAGAAATTTGATCAATAAAACAAAGAAAATACAAACAGAACACGTAGAACCTCTGGGACACCATCACAAGGTCAAAACTATGAACCCTGGGTATAACAGAAGGGGAAGAGCTATGGACTAAAGGTATAGAAAACATATTCAACAAAATAATAGCAGAAAACTCCAATCTTGATAAAGAGTCATCAGCTATAGGAGACTTTCATAACATCAAGCAAGAAAGATCAGTGAAAAACACTGTGAGCCTTATAGTTAAGATACTAAATATACAGAATATAGACTATTAAAAGCTACAGAAGAGAAGGGACAAGGCACATAAAAAGGCAAATTCATCAGAATAACTGCAGATATTTCAACAGAAATTCTAAAAGTAAAGGAGGGCATGGAATAATACATATGAAAGAAAGTAATTGTCAACTTAGATTAACATATCCAGCAAAATTCCCCTTAATAATTAAAGGAGAAATAACCATCCACGTTAACAAAAGCTGAAGGAAATCATGACCACTAAAACTAGCACTGCAGAAGATATTTAAAGTAATCCTACACAAGGAAGAGGAAGATAAAAGTGACCAGGAAAATACAAGAGGGAATAAATACCACTAGAGAAGTAAATTAGCAAATGAGTATTAGAAAGGAAGAGAAGAATCACAAAACGATATAATAACAGGAAATACTACATACTTTTCTATATTAACAGAATGTTAATGGCATATGTGTGTGGGGGGAGAGAAATTAAGGTAACATAATAATGAGGGTGAATTTATTCAAATATTCCATTAGCACAATGAAACTCATACTACTATTAATGTATGCTTATAAAAATTATTTTAAAAATTTGACTGACATATGCTTGTAAGAAAAACCACAGACATAATTAGGTCTGATCAATAATGAACTTTTCCAGGTTTATTGACATTTATCAGGCAAATTACGGCCTGTAGATATACTATGTGATATCTTCATATATATGCATATATACATATATGTATAAATGATCACCACAGTTAAGTTAATTACATATCTATCACCTCACATGGTTATCTTTGAATGTGTGTGTGTGTGTGGTATATCTATTCTTTTAACAAATTTTAAGTGTACAGTACAATATTCTCAACTACAGTAACCATGCTATACATTATATCTCCAGAACGTACTCATATTTCATCACTGACTGTGTTTACATTTTGGTCAATCACTATTCTACTCTGTTTCTAAGAGCTCAACTTCTATAGATTACACTTACATGTGAGTTCATGTAATATTGATCTTTCTTTGCTAGGCTTATTTCACCTGGGACAATAGCCTCTAAGTTCATCCATAATTTTGCAAATGGCAGGATTTTTGACTATTGTTGCATTCTCATTTTCTATTTCACCATGATTCATTCTTGGTGGGTTGTATTTGTCTAGAGATTGACTCATTCCTTCTAGGTTGGCTAATTTGTTGTTATATATAAATATTCCTAGTAGTCTCTTTCAATCCTTTGTATTTCTGTAGCATCAGTTGTAATGTCTCCTTTTATGTTCGTAGTTTTGAGTCTTTCCTCTTCCCTTAAATTTAATTAGTCTATCTAAAGGTTTGTCAATTTTGTCTATCTTTCCAAGCAACTCTTAGTTCCATTGATCTTTTGTCTTGTTTTTGTTTAAAAAATTATTATATCTGCATGCATGCAATTGATTATTCATTGTTTTTTCTTTTATTGAGACATAATCTTATTATGTAACCCAGGCTGGTCTCAAACTCACTATGTAACCCAGGCTGACCATGATCTTTTGATCCTCCTGCTTCAGGATCCCCAGTGCTGGAATTACTTGTGTGCACCATGAACCAGCCCAGCATTTCTACTGGTTTTCTAGTCTTTAGGAACTGGAAGAATGTGGGCAGAGCATAGCATGGGATTATGAGAGATTTTAGAGTCTGTACTTGTCTTTGCTAGCACTAAACCTTGCTCCAAGGACTTCTGGAAAAAACCTGTGCTGGACATTTCCCATCTGAAATACAGGTACATGTTACACATCGTTAGTTTCAGAGTTTTGGCTGCCACAAATGACAAAGTACCACAGACTGGGAGCATAAGCAACAGTAATGCATTGTCTCAGTTTGGAGCTGGGATTCTGAGTCCAAGGTGTCAGCAGGTTTGGTTTCTTCTGATGTATGTAAGGGAAGGATCTTTTCTAAGCACTTTCATTGACTCATAGATAGAGCTCTGTCTTCTCTCAGTGTCTTCACGTTTTCTCCCTTATGTGTGTGTCTGTATCCAAATTTCCTTTTGATGAGGTACTGAAAATTAAGAATTGATCATATGGATTTCAGGTGAGCAAAGTTTAATTCATTTCAGGTCTAGCAGGTTGGATAGTATTCCCCTAGAATTCATATCTACCAGGAATCTCAGAATTTGTACTTATGTGAAAATAGGGTCTTTTCAGACGTAATTACTTGAGAATTGTGGGAATAAATTTCGTTTTTTAAGTCCCCAGTTTGTAGTACTTTATTAGGGCAGCCCTAGGAATCTAATAAAGAATCTAAGATGTACTTACATTTCAGATTAGAGAAGTTCAAACCTATTTTTCCAGCTTTCTAAATACCAAAACCTAATCCTAGAGAGAGGAATTGGAGGGACTGGGTTAAGTAGTCAGGGCTTAAAGATTGAGTGTCAGACCCAAAGGAAAAAGATGGAGACTAACGGTTAAAAGGATAACTTAGAGTGCTCTGAGTTCATTTCCTAAATCTATTACTTACAAAGTGGGTGAGCCTGAAACAGCCTCTTGATGCTTCAATTTTCTTCTGTTCCAGGTGAAAATAACAGCCCCTCCCTATTAGGACTGAGCGAAGAACAGACGAGTTGATTGTATATATAAAGTTTAGCCAGCAATTGCTTCAAAGTAAATGAAGCACAGACAGCATGCGCACAGCTGGAGCATGGAAAGGGGTCTGTGGCATAAAGCCAACACATGCCCATTGAGATAGTCACTCCTGTGCCAGAGGCGGAATACCCCGGATTCTTTCCAGATGCCATAAGGGTGAGAAGAGCAGGTGGGATGGGCTCTTCTCCCTGTTTTCGGAGAAGAGGGGTGGAACTGGGTGTAAGACCATATCCTCAGAGTCTGCCATATTTTGTTATTCCGGGGAAATTTGGAAAGTCGTGGATGCTATCCTTATTGAGCTCCCTATTATCACCTGATCCACAAAAAGGAAATCAAACAAACCCTGATAAAACAAAGCAGCACTCTTACAAAATTTCTGTCCTAACTCTCAGGACATGATTTCCATGCTCATCATTGTGAAAGATGAGCTCAGACTCCATGGTGGCAATTGGTCCATGCCACTGCTTGTGGTTTGAACCCCTTCATCAGAGAGTATTTCATCCTAGCTAGGATGTGATCAAATTTATCCATTTTTATATAAATTACCTCTCCTTGCCACTGAATTCTGTGACAGTGTTCCTTGAAGCATTGGCTCACAAGAAGGGTAATTAATTATTTCATCCTTTGCTTTTCCTTTTCCGATTGCATTTCAATGAAATTTTCCTTAAACCCTCACCACTACCACCATCAGTAAAATACCCCGGGAATCTAGGAAATTATTGAGAGAGTTTAGTACCAAATTGTACTTTTTGACAAATTCAGCTAACCATGAATCCCCCACCAAGTTGGGTGATAAATTTAAATCCTGTCTGCAGTCAACAGCCTTCACGGTGACAGCTAATAAGCTCTTCAAGGCAAGATGGCAAGAAGTGTCATGAGGTATCTCATTCACCCCTGAAAGAAAAGATTCAAATGAGAGACTCATCCCAGGGAAGCCACATGGCTGTCTCAAGAGCCTCAAAATCAGAGTCAAAGCAACTTCACCCTGCATGCTGCATTCCTGCCAGCCTGCCATTCTAAACCCGGGGGTAGAGACAGAAAATGAGAAGCATTAGCATTCAAGGTCAGCGGTCTCCACAGAAGCAGCTCTCTGCCTTTGAAAGCAGAACAATAAAGTCCAGGCATAGAATGCACTTGAGACCCAATCCAGAGCAGTGGAGGGTTGTAACTTATCCATCCTTGTAATCATAATAATCATGATAACACAGTTTTAGGAGACCTAAGTTATGTGAGAGACATGCAGATTGCTTTGCATATGTTTTCTGCAAACTTGATATTATTATGACCATTGTACAGAAAGCTCACACAGCTATGTTGATCATAGGTCAGACTCAGTGTGATTTAGAGGGCCATGATCCACAAAGTCATTATTTCACTAGAAGGTAGTAGAGGAGAGTAGTTATATAGTCAGGTCTGGGGCCAGATGTCTGGCTATCTTTGAAAACCTAGTCCACTAGTTATTTTCTCTGTGACTTTGAGCAAGTTATTATGTTTCTCATGTTCTCATCTATGAAATGGAGATTGACTTATCCCTGCATCCTACAAATGTTTATCAAGTTCCCATTATATTCCAGGTGCTAAAAACATAGGAGAGAACAAATGAAATAACAGTTACTATACCCTGCAATTTACCTTCTAGGCATTGGATGAATGATGAAAAATGAGTAAATTCACATGCAAGCAATTGTTCACATTATTTGGTTGTTAGTATTCTAGGGGGAAAAAATCAGGGAAAAGAATAAGAATTGTAGGAATGGAAGAAAGAGTGTGGCAATTTTCTACACAGAGTTTGAGAAAGGCCTTACTAGCTTGGTGACATTGGAGCATAGACATAAGGGGACACAGAAGCATGCCTCCTGGGCAGAGGGAAGAGGGAACAGCAAATGCACGGGAGAATGCCTGCCATGTTTGGGGAAACCAGGAGAGGCCAGTTGTGGCTAGAGCTGAGGGAAAAAAGGAAGAGGGTTTGGAAAAGTCATCAGACATGAGAGCAAGATAGCTAATGGCCTGCTCAGTCCTGGAATAGCTTGCTCTTACTTTGAGTAAGACAGAGGTCCATTAGAGAATTTGAAAAGACCATTGACATAGGACATGGTTTCAAAGGATTATTCTGGTCCTTAGGTAGAAAATAGACTCTATAGAGGAATAAGCCCAGAAGTGGGAAGATGATGGCCTTGATCCAAGCAAGAGATGATGGCAGCTTGGATGAAGGTCATGGCTGAAAAAGAGGTGGTTAGTGGTCAAATCCTAAATATGAACTAATAATTGAATATACTCATGGGTCATTGTACAAGAAGTAAATTATTTACCATATATAAATCATTTTCAACAATACAAAAGTAAGTTTAATTTCTTCTTGTGGATCGGCACACCATTATTGGTAATGATGTACTGTGGATTTTTTTCTTTTATAAAACCAATAGTTTGTCCTTCCTCCTTCTCTTTCTCTTTCCTTTCCTTCCCTACCCTCTTCCTCCCCTTCTTTTGTGCTTTCATAGATCCATTCATGAGCAGGTTATTTTTATGGTTAAGCACATGGTGCCATATGGACTTGAGTTAAAGCCTTGGCTATGCCATTGAACAACTGTGTTACCTTGATCAAGATTGAAATTTCAACTTCTAGGGGCTTTAGTACCTTAATCTCTAAAGTGGACACAAAAATGGCATGTCCTGCAGGAGGTCAATTTGAAAGTTGAAATAATCACATAAAACCCTTAGTCTAGTGCTTCATTCTAGAAACTCTCTACAAAAGACGTTATGTTTGGTAATAGTGGAGCAGGACAATAGAGAAAGCGTAAGTAATAGAGGAGGTTATTCTGGGTAAAGGATGATATATTCGTGTGTGAAACACCAAAGTGAAACCCCCTTGGACTATCAATATACACTAAAATGTTAAGGACAGAAAGGTGAAATGGGTCCTGTTTGGGGGAGGATATTAGAGGGAGGAGAAAGTAGATGTGGTTAACATACTTTGTATACATGTGCAAAAACTGAACAATGAAACCTCTTGAAATTATTCTAAGAAGTGGGGGATTGAGGAATAGTGATGGTGGGACGAATCTAATTAAGATACAATGCAAACAAATACGCAAATATCACAATGACACCCCCCCACACAACTACTATATGCTAATAAAAATTTAAATATATAAATAAAAATTCTAATCTTTCTTAAAAACTTGATTTTATTGTCTTTTGTTTTATAAAATCTATATTGCCAGTAGCAGGCATTATGTTATATGCACAGGGTACGAGATACATTTACATAGTCCAGCTCTCTAACAGTTCAAGGTCTAGTGGATTTCACAAAAGCAGTACAGGGCAGTAGGACCTAATCCAGTCATGAACTCAAAAAAGACACCCTGGAGGGAGTGATGTTTAAAACTCAGCCCATAAGGGATTAGAACATGTTACCCAGGAAAGTCAAAAGTTGAGCTGTTTCCAGTAACCTTTCGGCAAAAGAAGTAACGTAAACAAAGATCCGAGGCAAGAAAGAGCAGGATCCAGGCAGAAACATGGAGCTGTTCTGAGAAATAGCAGGGAATCCCTTTGATAATCAGGTGGTTGTTAAATGGATGTAATTAATTAAACTTGAAACTCATGAAACTGAATCGCTTGTTTCAAAATTATTCTATTTGGCCTCGGAAGAAACTCATGATTATAGCACCTCACTTAGCTAATGTTCTAATAATGATGTCAATTAGAGGGAAAGAGAAGCAAATTCACTACTTACCACTCTCCTCACAAACAACCTCTCCAGAGTTATCCTCCCCTGCTCTTTTGTTAATAGTATCAGTGTCACCTGTCTGTGAGTGCAGTCTCTGACAACCTCTCTAGGTTTTCCACCACTTGAGTGCTCTCTCTCTCTCTCTCTCTCTCTCTCTCTCTCTCACACACACACACACACACACACACACACACACACACACACAAATGCATGCACCTTGACCTCCAATACTTCTACCATTTTTTTCCAGTTCTTGCTGATACCATTCATTTCCATGACCCATGTTTCTGACATCACTTGGCTGCATGGCTGCAACAGCCCCACAACTCATTTCCCTGCCTCTTCTGCTCTTAGGACAAATGAGTGGTGAGAGGGCTGTCACTGCCAGATTCATCCTTAAGAGCAAGAGTCAGCCAACTTTCTGTCAAGGGTCAGATAGTAAATCTCTCAGGTCTTTCAGGCCAGAGGATCCATGTTGCAACTACTCAGCTCTGCAGCAAAGTACAAAAGCAGCCATAGACTGTATGTAAACAATATATATTATAGGTGTGACTGTGTTCCAATAATGTTTTATTTATTAAAATAAACAAAGGCCAGATTTGGCTTTGTTCTTAGTCAAAACTCATTGGTGTTACCCCAGAACTATTTCCCATACCTTCAATAAACATATCCAATACCTCTTCTCATGAACTGCTTAATCACCTTCCTTTTGGGAGTTCCAATCCTCTTACCATAGCTTCCAACTTTGTGCCTCACAAAGTATATTTTTTTCTGAACAAGCTCATTTGGGTGCTTCTCTTACTAAAATTGGTTTAGTAAAGTCTCACTGATCTTTCATGTACATCTCAGACAGAGGCTCTATCTCATAAGGTCTTCTTCACAGAGAGTCTAGAAGCAAGTATTGCTTATGTTCCTACAGATAGATGTCAGTAGGGAAGAAAGTTTTTCTCCCTTGACTGAGACCCTAAGCCCTCTGCTTTAGAATGAAAATTTTTCAACATCCCTCCCCTTAAGAAGTTGGGTAACACTTTCTTCTTGAGTTCTGGAAGACTATGATTACTTTGACCATATAATATGGCAAAAGTGAGTCTGACTATTTCTGAGACCAGTTGGTAGATATTGGTCAACAGTTAAACAGTCTTAGCTGTACTCAGCTTCCCTTGCTAATCAAGGTGCCAGACATGTCATTAAAGTTACTGAATCCTGCTCATGAACCCCTCCACCAGCAAAATACAGCTGACTGACATGCATCAGCAGCACAGGAAGCCAAAGAATCATTCAACTGGGCTCTAATCAAATTCCTCACCTACAAAATCAGGAGATAAGATGTTTCTTTAGCATTATGCTTTGGGCTATTTCATAACATGTCAATAAATGAACAGAAAATATCTTCTAGATGAGGGAAACTATTCTCAGTTCCTTCCTCCAGCCAGTAGGTTTTTCACATTTCCATTTATTTTGTAGTTGCTCTTCCTCCTGCCTAGAATATTCTTCTGTTTGTTAATACTCCCTTGCATTATTCTTCACTTCATTAGTTGTTAAAATCCCTACTTTATTTTCCCGGCCCCATGGCACTGCTTCTTTGATGGTTTTTAGGAACATGGTTTTCATGTTCATCATGGTGGTGGTTGGCTGGTTTTTGAGAATTTTCTCTTATAATGTGGTTGCCTTCCCCAAAGATTGTGATTTCTCAGAGGCAGAAACCATGCATTACTCATCTGCTCATTTCTGTTATTGGTGGAGTTCTGACAATTACTAGTCATTTAATAAACCTTTATTGAATGAGTGAATGTAAGAACCAAGGAAGCCAAGGAAGCATATATCAAGTACAGAATACTAACTTTTGGAAGGTGACTTTGGCTTAAAACGAAAAGGGAGTCATAGGAAGAGCAGATATTGTTAGGAAAAGCTGGAAAAAAGAACAGAGACCTTAACAAAGTTGTTCTATCTTGCTTCATTAGCAAGATAGAAGGGCATCTGGTAATCTCCGGGATGAGAATGAGAGAGCACACTGAGCAGGGGTAGGCTGCAGTTTTAAAACCAAGGTAGAGGCAGGAACAAAGGTGGTAGGATTGGGAATGCAGCAAGTTTCAAGATTGCCCAGGTGGGCTGGGCAGTGCAGAATACTCCCAGGCTTGTCTGTATGGGCTGGGCAGTGTAAAATGTTTCAAAGTTTGTGATCCATGGGGCACATGAGGAATTTCAGTACAAGGTCAGAAGACAGAGTTTCTTACATTTCTAGACCCTAAAGGAATATTTAAAAAAGCAAGGGAAGGGGGCGCTGTGTTCTCATCTAATTACTTCCTGCTGATTTGGGGCGGAGTGGGGGCTTGGGGTGAATAGCTTCTAATAGCAGTAGAGTCCTGAATTGTTCCTTTGTTGCAGCGTTGGAGATCACTGTTATTCTTTCTTGTAGGAACCTCTGGAAGAGATTGATGGAACAGGGAAGAAAGCTTAGTCCTATAATAACCAGGAAAAGGGGGCTAAGGAAGGGGAGCAGCCATTGTAAGTAGGGAGCTATGAGGTTGACACTCTGTTGTTGGAAGCAGTTTGCCTGTTCCCTGAGTCATCATGCTCCATCTCATACCAATCCCGATTTATTGGTGAAAAAGCAACAGTGTTCTTTTAGCAGGGTGCAGCTGTGAGGAGGTCTAGGCCACGTGGGTTTTGTAGAACTACTGCAGCCAGGGAGTCCATTTGGTCTTGTAGATAATCTGTCTCTTGTGAGATGTCTTTGAGGCTGGTAGTTAATTCTTTGGAAAGTTTTGAAAATTCAGAAATGGATATTCCCATGCCAGACAATCCAGTTCCCACCCAACAGGTAGCCCCAGGGCTACCAGGAGGGGGACCAGTTGTATGGCTGTTTTTGCCCTTATCTGAGTATTAACATGGGTGGGGACAGGGCCTGGGGTGTCCAGAGGTGCTAACTCAAGTGTGGGGGAAATATAAGCTTATAAACTAGGGTGTAGGTTCCAGTCCAATTGGTTGGCAAACAGATGTAGCTGTTTGTCCTGCATACCCAAAAGTGTCCTGAAGTGAAGTGAAGGCACCCTGATGCGTGGAATTGGGTGAGCACGAGGAGGTGGGGGGGGCAGGTGTTTGATATAGGTGAATTTATGCCATATTTGGTGGGAGTATGCTAGTGAAGCTGCTGTTAGGTAGGGAATGGCACTGCCGCTGGGGCCCCTGGAGTTCCAGTTTGTAGAGTTTGGAGTTTCTAGACTTACAGTTCCTAATTGTGAGTGGAGGAAGAGTCTGGTGTTTGCTGGCTTAAGGACTTGTTTTCAGGTGTTATTGGCAAGGAATGAGTATTTTGTATTTTGGGATAGCTTTACATTTCTTCCCACACAGTATTGTGAGATGGTGGTGGGGATTTTGTGTAGGTCACCTGAAAAGGTAGGAGGATCTGAGAGTCTGAAGTAGTCGGGACCAGAAATCCTTACATTTCTGTGAGCTGTGGGATTTTGGAAAAGGATGCTTGTGTTGCAATATGAAGGTGGGAGTGTGCCTACCTGTGGTAGGATTTACGGGTAAATGCAGAGTGGGGCCTGATAGGCTAATTTAAGGTCAGTTTGGATAGAAGTAGTGATAGGTCTCTGTAGGGGTTTTAGTGTTAGGAAAGAGTACCTGATTTCTCTGATGGCACCTACAAGAAGGATTTGTTCCCTCCGCTAGGGTAATTCCCCAGATTTGGGGAGCTTCCCGTGTAATCACTCCGGCTGGTGAGGTGACCCAATCACGTAGTGAGACCGGAAGGGCAAAGTTTGCAAGCTGTCGTAGGTGTAGGCAGACCCAACATGGGGGACTCAAGGTGACATTAGGTTGACTGTTTGATTTAGGTATAGAGGTAGAGTTGGTTGGGAGAGGCTAGTAGAGAAGAGGTAAAGTGGTATTAGAATGTTTATAGTGTTATCCATAAAGTAGAATACAGAGGCAGAAGGAAAAAAATTCAATTTCATCAGGGGAGAAGTCAGTGAAGGTCCCAAAAAGCCAGAGGTCATTGATTAGGTCGATAGTCTGTGATATTTACAGGTTGAGGTTTGGGGCATAAAATTGATAAATGTCTGAGGAAAGTAGGGTTAGAAAGTTATGAAAATGTTAAAGGGAGATCATCTAGGAAGTTGTCATTTCTTCCTCTTCCTGGATAGGAGGAAGGCGAGATGTCTTCAGAGAGGTGGATTCTATAGGGGTGGAATGGTAAGGCAGAGGAGATTGTAGTTTCAGTTTGGATATACGTACCCATGAGGGGTGGCCTTTAAGCTTGATGGTAATAGGAGTTGTTAGAATTACCTGGTATGGGCCTTCCCATTTAGGCTTTAAAGAGACAGAGGAAAGAGGCATTGACAAATATACCCAATCCCCAATGTGTACTGGTGTTGATGAATTGGCCAAGAGATGAGGTTTGGGGAGAAAATGATCAGTATTCTTTAGAGGGCAGAGCTTAGATGGGGCAGAAGAGAAAATAGAAGGGGATCCAGAAGCTGGGGGGTGGGGCACGGTAGGCAACCCAGGTGGCAGGAGCCTAGGAGCAGTCGCCCATGCAAAAGATAAAAGGGACTGGTTAGAAAAGGCTTGCGGAGAGAGAATGGAGTTAGAGAAGAGCAAGGGGGTGAAGCTTGATCCAGTCTAGGTGAAGCTTCAGGGACAGCTTTGTAAGAGTGGCCTTTAAGTTTTGGTTGGTGCACTCTACTTTGCTGGAGGATTGGGGGTGGTAAGGGATATGAAATTTCCAGGGAATTTGGAGGTATCATGCTATATCTTGGGTGACAGAGGAGGTGAAATCTGGACTGTTATCTGTTTGTAGGGAGAAAGGGATACCAAATCAAGGAATGAGTTCCCTGATCAGGAGAGAGGCAACAGTGGAAACTCTTTTGTTCGTAGTAGGGAAAACCTTCAACCATCCTGAAAAGGTGTCTACCAATACCAGCACATGATAAAGTGAGAGCACACAAGGAAGGTATGAGGATAGGTAAAACACCTAAAAAACTAGATAGCATTTGTTGCCCTCAATGCAGAGAAACTAAAGCAGATACTGTAAAGCAACTGAGGCCAATAGGAGAAGGGGACCAGGAACTAGAGAAAAGGTTAGATCAAAAAGAACTAACCTAGAAGGTAACACACATGCACAGGAAATCAATGCAAGTCAACTCCCTGTATAGCTATCCTTATCTCAACTAGCAAAAACCCTTGTTCCTTCCTATTATTGCTTACACTCTCTCTTCAACAAAATTAGAGATAAGGGCAAAATAGTTTCTGCCAGGTATTGAAGGGGTGGGGATGAGCGGGAGGGGGCGGGGTGGCTGGTAAGGGAGGGAGCAGGGGGAAGGGGGGAGAAATGACCCAATCATTGTATGCACATATGAATAAAATAAAAATTAAAAAATAAATACTAAATAAAATTTTTTTACTGGAGGCATGTGAGTGAAGTCCAGCTGCCAATCTGCTGTGGGGAGGAAACCCCTAGCCTGATGTGTTGGGAAAGGTGGGGGTTTTAAGTTACAGATGGGATGGATTTTTTGGCAAATGGAACAGGATCTGGTAATGTCATGTAAATCATGGAGGTTTGGGGTGTCATATGAACTTGGGACTGTAGATAAGTGATGAGGGATTGTAGGCTAGGATGGAAAAGGTGATGAGGCACTGAAGGATGAATCTAGAGTCTTGTCTGGGCAAAATTAGGCAGTTATGGAGGAACCACCAGCCTTGTTCTTTTATGGCTTGTTGAGAGGTTAGGTCTTGTTCCTCCTTTAGGGAATAATGGGGTTTGATTGAGGGTGAAGTTAGGCTAATGAAAAGACGTTGGAGGATGGGAAGTCCCAAGGCTGCTTTTTTTGCTAGCTGATCTACCTGGATATTGGTGTGGGATAGGTATTTTCCATCCTGTTGGTATCCCTTACAGTGGATGATGGCTGCCCTAGTGGAGTAATTTATCAATTAAGTTTCCATTTATAATGGGGGTTCCTTGTGTTAGGAATCCTCTTTCTCTCCAGATTAAAATATTGGAGTGGATAATGTTATATGCATAGTTGGAGTCAGTGTAAATATTAATTATTTTACCTGTAGCTACTTGTAGGTCAAGGGTGAGGGCCATCAATTCTGCCTGTTGAGATGAGGTCCTGGGGGGCAGAGTTTTGGCTTCTATTACCCACTGAGTAGGGAGGCAGTGTTGATCATTATGAAATCCCTCAATTATTGCATATCCTGCTTAGTAAGAGTGGGACTTATGGGAGCTCCCATCAGTGAGCCAGTTAGAGGCCCCAGAGAGGTAAGAATCTGTAATATGGGAGAAGGGACTAAGAGTGATGTCCATGGCTTCAAGGCATGAGTGGGCAGGTGGTTTCCCAAGGGAGGTGGGGATAGTGGGAATAAGGGTGGCAGGGTTTAAGACAGAGCATTGAGTAAAAGATATTTGGTGATCTAAGAGTGTGGCATGGAGTAGTTGGACCCTGGAAGGAGGGAGGGAGGAAAAGAAAAGCTCCGTGATTCAAGAGATCCTGTAGGGAGTGAGAGGACAGGACATGGAGGAGACCATGAAAGGTTAGTTTGTTTGTCTCTGGAATAAGGAGTGAGACAGTTGGCAGGACTTGGAGGCAATGGGGCCAGCCCTGAAATACCAGGTCTAGTTGTTTAGACAGGTAGGCAAGGGGGTGAGGAATGTCACCAGCCTTTTGGCATAGAGGCCCAGAGCTTGGCCTTTGTGTGAATGAATACAGAGGAAGAAAGGTTTGGTAGGATTGGGGAGATAGAGGGAAGAGGCATGGATAAGGGCCTTTTTTAAAATAGTAAACTTAGGGGAGAGGGATGAGGGGGCCAGGAGAGGTTCCTCTAGGGCTCCTTTAGCAGCATCGTAAAGGGGCTTGGCTATTAAAGAAAAGTTGGGTATCCATATCCTAAAATAGTTGAATAAACTCTGTAGAGAGAGCAATTCCTGTTTATTGGAGGGTAGCGGGGTATTAAGGAGCATAGCAAGGTGGTCAGGAGGCATGGAGCAGCGGCCAGGAGAAATGTAAATTCCTAGGTAAGTGATAGAGGTGGTTACTAGTTGGGCCTTGGCTTTGGAGACCCAATGACCCCAGGCAGCCAGAGCACTTAGGGGAATGATGGTGTGTTGTATGCATACTGTGTGGGACTGCAAAGGAGAAGATCATCAACATACTGGATGAGGCGGCTGGGGGTCGGTTGGAGGTCCTGTTGGAGAGAGCTTGTCCAAAGAAATGAGGACTATCTCAGAATCCTTGTGGCTGGATGGTCCAGGTTAGTAGTTGTGAGGTGAAGGTGTCTGGATCGGACCAAGTAAAGGAGGAAAGAGGTTGGGAAACGGGGTGGAGCAGGATAGTGAAAAAAACATACTTTAGATCTAATACAGTAAAGAACTGTGTTTGAGGAGGGATAGTAGAGAGGAGAGTAGTGTTGGCGATAACAGAGTGTGTAGGGAGAATGGCCTCATTGACTTTGCATAAGTCCTGTACCAGCCATTATTGGCCATTGGGTTTGCAGACACCCAGGATAGGTGTGTTGTGAGGAGAGTGGGTGGGGGTGAGAAGTCGGGCTTGAAGGAGCTGGGAAATAATAGGTTTGAGTCCTCTGAGGGTAGGAGGTGGGAGAGATATTGGGAGACATTGATATATGTGGTGGGGTCTTTAAGAGAAATGATAACTGGCTTCTGATGTTTGGCCACCCAAGGATGGTCAGTGTCCCAAACTTGGGCATTAAGGGAAGGATTATTGGGGTGTAAGGGAGAGGGGGATGAGGAAGGAGGGGAGGGAGGAGGAAGAAGGGGAGGAGGAGGGGTACCACTGGGTTCTGTAGGGGAACTCTGCAGGAGAAATAGGGTTGTAGAATTGAAAGGGGGAATGTAAAGGGAGGCACCCAATTTATGAAATAAGTCCCTTCCCAAAAGGGGAATAGAGCATTGAGGCATAAGGAGGAAGAAATGGGTCAGGACTGTTTGTCCAAATACACATAAAACTTTGGGAGTTTTATGGGAGAACTCCTGGACACCTGAGACTCCTTTTGTGGAAGGACCAGACCATAAGGTGAGAAGAGATAGGGTAGCCCCAGTATCAGCCACAAAGGAAAAGGTTTAGCCAGCTCCTATCCCAATCACCCTGGGCTCCTTGGACCCCGAAAGTTTTGTCTGGGGAGGCTGGGGAGTCTGGGCCTCCTCATTCAAGTAACTGATGGTGTGGTGTTGCTGGTACATTGGTAGGAGGTACCGAGGTTTGGGGGGGCCGACCCTGAGGGCACTCCTATTTCCAGTGTCCCCACTGACCACAGTTTAGGCATGGCTTGGAGGGAGGACAGGGACTAGGACGGGCTCTGGCGCAGTGGCCGAGATTGCCACAGTGAAAACATTTCCTGATGGTGTGGCTGTAGAGCAGTGAGCAATCCCAGGACTGAGTACTGCCCTGGAAGCCCTCTGGTTGAGGGTAGAGGCCAAAAGCTGGTATTTGGCCTTGAGACTTTTTTCCCTTTTTCATTTGTTTTCCTCATCTCTGTTATTGAAGACTCAGAAAGCCACATTTAGGAGCCCCTGTTGGGGTGTCTCGGGTCCCTGATCTAGCTGATGGAGCTTTTTCTGAATGTCGGGGGCCAGATTGGCTTATGAATTGAGCATGGAGGAAGAGGGTGCCTGCCAGGGAGGTCAAGTCTAAATTGGTGTATTTAGTAATGGCTTCCATGAGGCAGGCCATGAAAAGAGCTGTGTTTTCTTCAGTTTCCTGAGTAATCTCTCTAAACTTATCATAATTTACTTGAGTGTAGGCATTTTTTTGCATCCCCTCGAGGAGGCAGGCCACCATACGGTTAATACAGAGAGGGCCTGGGTTGCCCAGCTGATAGGCCCAATTAGATTCAGCTAAAGGGATAGCCTTGTCTGCCACAGGGTTAAGTACTGGATTTTGGCCATGGAGCTGATCCACATACTCTCTACCCACTTGCCAGATACGCTGACATTCATTGGAAGTCAAGGTGGAGGTTAGGATACAGTAAATATCAGACCAAGTGAGGTGATAAGCCTGAGTGAGCCTAAGGAATTCCTTTTGAAATTTGGCAGGATTTTCAGAAAAAGTGCCTAGGCAGGCCTCAGTCCCGGACATATCAGACATGGGAAAAGGAACACGAACCCAGATGCTCCCGTCCACTCCTCCCACCTTTTGCAAGGGGGGGAAGGGGTGATGGTCTTTGGAGTCATTGGGGCTTGGGGTTGGTGTTGAAGGGGTTGGGGTAGAAGGGGACAGTGTGGTGTGTAAAGAGGGGTGTACAATGGGGATGTGATGGGGGAGGATTAAGGGGAGGTGGGTTGTGAAGGGTCATGGGGTTAGTAGGGGATGGTTGGGGGCATGGGAGGCTAGTCAGGATGAGGGGGCTAGGGGAGGGGTTCATCTGCTGGATCTAGGGGATCATCAATGTTATTGAGGTCTTTTGGGGGAGTCAAGGGGCAGGAAGTTCAGGATAGATTGTATGACTTTTTAGGGGTAGGCATTTTTGATAGAAGGTGTTGGTAAGCAGAGCAGGAGAAACAAAGGGAGGGTCTTGACTGCAGCAGGAAAAAAGCCTGTAGGTAAGTTACTTCTAACCATTTGCCAACCTGTCGTAGGAAGTTGTCCATATCTTGGAGAATGGTGGGGTCAAAGGTGCCATACTCAGGCCAGTGATGTTGGTTATGTAGCTAATATTGTGGCCAAATATGAACAGAGAGTTTAATGAGTTTTTTTGATTTAAGGTTGGGGGTTAAACCCAGGGTTTTGAGATTTTTTAGGAGATAGGCCAGACGGCTGTCAGTTGTAATGGGTTGTTGTGACCCCATGGTGGTGAATAGGGAGGCAGAAGGAGGCAGAGATTCAGAGCCAAGTCATCTCCATTTCTGAGTCCGGGTGGGAAGAAGGCTGTGGATCAGTTCCAAGACCTCCCCTGGACTGATTTCAGCCGGATAAAGGCCTTTGGAGGAACTCTGAGCTCTGGCCATCAGAAGGAGGTTCCTAGAGCCCAGAAAAGGAAGGAGTCTCACTCTCAGGGCGCCTCTGAGAGAGAAACAGGACTTTTACCTCTGTGCTTACCAGAATATGGGCCGGTGGTGGGTGTGGTCAGTTGGTTGGCAAGTGGCTTCAACTCCGGAGGCCTACAAGGGTGGAATGGGAGAAAAGAGAGGAGGGGCAAGATTGGAAGTTGGAGTGCAGGCGAGTTTACTCGTTGAGCCAAAACAGATCTAGGTCAAGATCTAGCCTCCCTTACGTGACTCAGGCAAGGAGAGCAGAATCATCCAGTTGCCCTTTGGTCAAAGTAATCTGGAGGAGCTGATGAGTTCTCACCTTGGACCATGGAGATAAAGGAGAGAAACCAATAGTGAAAGGAGAAAGCAAGGGAGGGAGAAGGGAGGAGGCAGGTTGGCACTCAGGAGTGAGGCCAGCTTACAGCAGGAGGGCTTGGAGAAAACAGTCAGATAGAAGGAGACCCCATCAGGGAATGAAATCCCCATGGGAGACTCCAAAATGTTAGGAAAAGGCTGGAAAGAAGAACAGAGACCTCAACCGGAGTTGAATCACGCTTTATTAGCGAGATAGATGGGCATCTGGCAGTCTCCAGGGATGAGAGTGTGAGAGCACACTGAGCTGGGTAGGCAGCATTTTTAAAGCCAAGGTAAAGGCAAGAACAAAGGTGGTAGGATAGGGAATGCAGCAAGTTTCAAGGTTGCCCATGTGGGCTGGGCAGTGCAGAATGTTCCCAGGCTTGTCTGTATGGGCTGGGCAGTGTAACATGTTCCAAAGCTTGTGATCCACATGAGGAATTTCAGTGTAAGGTCGGAAGACAGTTTTTTACAGATATCACTCTCAGAGTTTATATATAGAAAAACCTATAGATTTCAAAAAAAAGTTTAAAAAACCATGAAAATTGATAAATTCAGTAGATGGAAGGGTACAAATTATAAGACATAATTCAATTGCTTTTGAAGTATACAAATAACAAAATTTCCAAAAATGAAATAAGAAATCAATCCCATTCACAACTGCTACCTCAAATTGAAATAACTAGGAATAAATTCATCTAGAACAAGAATGATCTCCACAATGAAAACTATGAAATTGAATAGGATGCACAAAAAATGGAAAGATGTCTTGTATTAATGAATTAGAAGAATTAACCACTAAACTGTCCATACCACCCAAATGGTCTATAGAGTCAATGCAATTCCTATCAAAATACTCATGACACTTTTCATCAGAACAGGAAAAACATTCCCAAAATTTGTATGCTACCCTCAAAAGATCCCAATAACAAAACAAGACTGAGCAAAAAGTCCAAAGCTGGAGCCAGTGCATTACCTGACTTTAAAACATGCTCTAAAAATATAGTAACAAAGACATCATGGTAGTGTCATAAAAATATAGACCAAAGGAACAGAACAGAGAACCCAGAAATAAATGTGCATATTTACATCCAGCTGATTTTTCCAAAATCATCAATAGATGGAGAAATGAGAGTCTCTTCAATAAATTGTACCTTATGCATATGGATATCCACATGCAAAAGAAAATTTGGCCCTATCACCATCCTCAAAAATTATCTAGAAATGGATCAAAGCACAAAATGTCCCATCTGAGACTATGAATCTACTAAAAGAAAATACAGGGGAAATTCTCCAGAATGTTGTTTTGGGAAAGAGTTTATGAAACTAACCAACAGTATAGACAACAAAAACAAAAAAAATCAAAAACAAATAGAATGTATCAAACTAAAAGCCTTCTACACAGCAAAGGAAATAAACAACAGAGTGAAGTAACAACCCACAGAATGGGAAAAAAGCAACTCTGCCTCAGTTCTCTCTGCTATAATACACGAACAAAGGCTCTCTGTTCCTAGAGTCCCTTCTAGCTCTACCTGCCTTTGATTCCAGGAGGTAAAGACAGTAGGTAAGCACTCAAGCTTTAGAAGTCTAAGTTCAATGGTATCAATGGAGTTAGGCTCACTCAATTGGCAGCAAGCCTTGACCACCCACAGATAGAAGTGATAAAACAAAGTCTGCCAGTGGAACTTGTTATCTGTAGTTGCTGGTTGGATGCAGAATTTATTCATTTCTTTCTTTTTATGGTTACTTCCAATCCTTAGGTTTGAAATTTGGTAATGATTATCAAAACCATAATTGTAATAAAGATTGGCTTGAGAGGTACTGAGCACAGGAGAGAAAAAATCACGCACAAATCAAGTAGAATATTGTGTGGTGAGCTCTTCCCACAAGTGCTGGAAGGTGACAATGCCACCACTAAGAAACTCTTTGAAATTCTTCAGTAAATTACTCTATTGCTTACCCCTTATTAAGCAATCTGCTTTGGAAAGTTCCTTATTCCACAGGACTGGCAAAATCTCACAATTTTACTATGCTGGGGGGGGGTGGCGGGAAGGGGACTTGGTGCTGCCTCTTTTGAGAGATTTGTCTGCCTGGCAAGTATCCCATATTACCTTCCTTGTTGGGCCTTGATAAGTGTCCCTGAACGAAGGGGAAAACAATTTGTACAACTCTTCCAGTCAATTGGAGGCTGAACTATGGGGCTGAACAAAGCTGTGCTCCATCCCACAGTGCCAATTTGCGCTTATCAAGTGCAACAGAGAAAATGTGGTGGTACATTGCCGTGAAAATAGGAAAGCACTCCGACAAAACGAGGAAACAGTTATTGGACTCGTTTTATCAAACCAGAGTTAGCTGTGTAGCAATTTTCATACAATCATGCCATGTTCAAATCGCCTCACCATATGGCTGGGCATTGATCATTTTGCTGTGATGATAATTTAATATGTAGTGTGGATGTTTGCTTTGTTTTGCTAATAAAATTTTCATTTTGGTCTTCTTATTCTATCATGGAATGTGTGAACATTGACAGATTTTTTAATTAAAATGGTTAACATTTGTAGAGTAAAAATCTCTTTCACAAAACCCATGTATTTTAACTTTCATAAGAAACACAGAGAACTTTGGCAGGTATCGTGGAGCCCCATGAACACAAGGGTTCACTGGGGCTGAGTGGTTCCTAACTTGCCCCTAATTTCAAACCAGTGCTATCAGGCAGGTCAGGTTCAGTTCAGAAAGTTTTGTAATGAGATATATATCCATGCTGGGATTATGGCATTTCTTTAATGGAATTACTTCCAAGGACATAACAATATTCACAGCCAATACTCTCCTAACCTACTGGGGAAGAATAGGTATGATCAAAAGTAAAAGTTCCAAGATCCTGGGGACAAATTCCATACTGTGGAGGGCAGAGGCCAACTCACACAGACAGGAGAAAGCCACTGATGGGACATAAAGGGATCAAAGATAAGACTGAATTATACTGCTGAAGTGCTCTGTTTTATATATGTGCGTCTTCCTCCCTTCCCCTTTCCTCCTTCCCCTCCCCTTTTCCTCCTTTCCCTCCTTCCCCCTTCCCTCTTTCTCTCCTTTACCCCTTTCCTCCTCCCTCACTCTTTCCCTCCTTCCTTCCTTCCTTCCTTCCTTTCTTTTCTTTTCTTCTTTCTGGTGGTACTGAGGCTCAAATTTAGGGCCTCATCCTTTTGCACTACCACTTAAGCAACACTCTTTTTGCTTTAGCCAGTCTCAGACCCCAGTTCTTCTAATTCAGCTTCCTAAATAGCTGGAATTACAGGCATGAACAGTGTTCTGCTAATGCTTGTGTTTTTACATTTTGTTTCCCTGTGCATGTAGGATGCTGTGTAAGCACCTCAGAGTTCACTATGGAGACTGAGATTGCCTCTGTCCAAGCAATTCCACTGTCATCTGTTTTAAAATACAGGACTTTTATATACTTTCCTTTGGCAAGAAGGTCCACCATAGAACAAAATGTTTGAAGCAACTGGTTAAATTCAATCTACTCTCTTTCTAAAGGTGCAAGAACTGAACCCCACAGAAGCCATTTAACCTGCTCAAAGGGAGGGATATTTGTCCAGAAGAAAGTCCCATCTTCTGACTCCCAGTTTCATTGACAGGGTTAACCAGTCAGCACAAAGACCCAGCACCTCAGTATCATTAATGTTTAGACTCACTCCAGCTTTACATGGCATGTGCGTTTGGAGGCTGGGGGTATAGGACTATTGGAAAATACATAACTTACTGCAGAGCAAAAGAATCTGCAGTATTGGAGTAAATAAGTACCAATAACAGCTCTAAGAACATTTTCACTAATATTTTATTTTTAAGTCATTATAAATTATGAATTTATGATTAATTGCCAACCTTCATGTCCATTCTCATAGCCCCTCTGTTAACTTGTACTATCTTGTCCACAGCAAAGTCATTTTGCACAATATTACCAAAATATCTTTCTAGCATGCAAATCTGACAACCTGACTTTTCTGCTCAGAATCTGCTTTTTTTTTGGCATGGTGCTATCCTAACATCTTAGGCTAACTTGCCTTCCCTTACACCTGTTGATTTCTTTGCCTTCATTTCCTACTGTCAGTTCTCTTGTTCTCTTTGTTCTAACCATGGCCATTTATCTTTTCCACCACATTTTCATCACTGTTTCACACTTGGATACCCGGGCACGAGCAATCCCTCTTGTTTGAAATATGCTTACTGTCTTTACTTGAAAAGCTCACGTTTCAAGTCTGATCCTAAGAACTGCTTAAATTAGGAACTTTTTAAAACTTATATCCATCATGTGTTAACTAAATGTTGTCTAACACATTTTTATTCAGCAGTTTCTAGATTCTAGTTGAATCTCCTCCCATCATTATATCTCCCATTTTGTGAATTCTCTTAGGGTAAGAATTACTTTATTTTTCTTTTTCAATTCTCATACAAAGTGATTGGCACATATAAGTTGCTCAATAAATGCTTATTGAATTTAACTGTCTCTAACATAGAGATTCAGCAAGAGTACACAGGAATGTTGTGCAATATCCTATGGTGGAAAGCTCAGTGAGGCATCACAGGGGCTGAACTGCCATGGGGATGTAGCCCCTTCCCCATTACTCTAGACCTCAATTTCTCTTGTCTTTGGGGGTATGATGAATTCTTTCTTCCATCCTCTCCAAGTATCACCTTCCTCTACCTCCAAGTACATATGGAGGGAAGTGAATATCACATCCCTGTTCCAATGTACCATCTGAGCTCAAAATTAAAACTTGTAATTAAATATAAAAAATGAAAACTTTTATATGAAAAGAATCTAACCCTAATACTTGTCCAACCATTTCCAAAGGGGCAGTGATGACTGTAGATATTAATCTGAAAACTACACTTATCCATTTATTGGGTCTGTTTGAAGACAAGAGGCTCTGTACTTTATCGGTATCTCAAAAGGCATCAGTCCTAAAAGTGCTTCAGGATTAGGCACCCTGTTGCCTGGGTGGCATTCCCCAAAATGTCTTCTACAGAATTTTAGTTCCAGAATGCAATCATAGTTGAAAGAAGAAAAACAGAATGCTATAGTTCAGTAAATTTGAAAAATGTTCAAATGAACTTAAATATGTTTCTTTACCACAAAACCCTTCAATGACTTTAATATGCAAATGTGACTTATGAAATGGAAAAAAAGAGGATATCAATTGTTGCATTCTCTAAACTTATTTGCTCAGAGAAACATTTTCCCCCAAGAACCATCTTGTAGCATTAGGGATCTGTGGAATGTATAAGGAAACGCCCAAGTAGTCCAATGCTAATTATCTCACCCACATACTAATCAGTATGTCATACTGTACCAATTTACAGTAATGGAATTTCCTGGACTGTATTTAGGAGTCAATGAGGGGCTACAAATTCCTCTTCCTCTCTTCTCTCTTTGCAGTAGGTACGAATCCTGATTTTCCCCATGACCGTTGCTCAGGTGGAATTTTCTTTCTCCCTTCAGTTTTAGGCCTAATTAAATGTCTGCTATGGTTTTAACAGGTTCAACTTAGGATGTGGGTACTAGTTTTTCTTAAATAGTTTTTTCAGCAAATAGAAGTGGGTTGGGGAACCAAGAGCAATAGGTGTTCAACCATAGTATTGGTTGAGCTACATCCATTCATTAAGTTCTTACTAAGTGCTTATTAAGAGTCTAAGCTCTGGGAAGGGCATTGTTGAGGCCAAGAAAACAAGACTAGGATCTAACCTGAAGTAGTTCAGATTTTAGTGGAAGAGATAGACTTATCATGGCAGCAGGTAATTTCTGAATATGATAAATACCTTTGTCAAACAAAGTAAATGATGGAGAGCTACACAGAGGAAGGAAGGGTATACTCTGGGAAGAGTGCAGAAAACACTCTGCAGAGATAGAGACATCCATTTTCTGTTTTAGTTGTTCTTAATGAAAACAGGAAACTTTTTTTTTATTCATATGTGCATACAATGTTTGGGTCATTTCTCCCCCCTTCCCCCCCCACCTCCTCCCTCTCCCCCCTACCCCCTCCCTCTCCCCCCACCTCTTCCCTCTCCCCCCCACCCCCTTGATACCCAGCAGAAACTATTTTGCCCTTATCTCTAATTTTGTTGTAGAGAGAGTATAAGCAATAATAGGAAGGACAAAGGGTTTTTGCTGGTTGAGATAAGGATAGCTATACAGGGAGTTGACTCACATTAATTTCCTGTGCATGTATGTTACCTTCTAGGTTAATTCTTCTTGATCTAACCTTTTCTCTAGTTCCTGGTCCCCTTCTCCTATTGGCCTCAGTTGCTTTTAAGGTATCTGCTTTAGTTTCTCTGCGTTGAGGGCAACAAATGCTATCTAGTTTTTTAGGTGTCTTACCTATCCTCACACCTCCCTTGTGTGCTCTCGCTTTTATCTTGTGGTCAAAGTCCAACCCCCTTGTTGTATTTGCCCTTGATCTAATGTCTGAATATGAAGGAGAACATATGATTTTTGGTCTTTTGAGCCAGGCTAACCTCACTCAGAATGATGTTCTCCAATTCCATCCATTTACGAGTGAATGATAACATTCGTTCTTCTTCATGGCTGCATAAAATTCCATTGTGTATAAATACCACATTTTCTTGATCCATTCATCAGTAGTGGGGCATCTTGGCTGTTTCCATAACTTGGCTTTTGTGAATAGTGCCGCAATAAACATGGGTGTGCAGGTGCCTCTGGAGTAACAGTCTTTTGGGTATATCCCCAAGAGTGGTATTGCTGGATCATATGGTAGATCAATGTTTAGCTTTTTAAGTAGCCTCCATATTTTTTTCCAGAGTGGTTGTACTAGTTTACATTCCCACCAACAGTGTACGAGGGTTCCTTTTTCCCCATATCCTCGCCAACACCTGTTGTTAGTGGTGTTGCTAATGATGGCTATTCTAACAGGGGTGAGGTGGAATCTTAGTGTGGTTTTAATTTGCATTTCCTTTATTGCTAGAGATGGTGAACATTTTTTCATGTGTTTTTTGGTCATGTGAATTTCTTCTTTTGAGAAAGTTCTGTTTAGTTCACTTGCCCATTTCTTCATTGGTTCATTAATTATGGGAGAATTTAGTTTTTTAAGTTCCCTATATATTCTGACCATCAGTCCTTTGTCTGATGTATAGTTGGAAAATATTCTCTCCCACTCTGTGGGTGTTCTCTTCAGTTTAGAGACCATTTCTTTTGTTGAACAGAAGCTTTTTAGTTTTATGAAGTCCCATTTATCTATGTTATCTCTTAGTTGCTGTTTTGCTGGGGTTCCATTGAGAAAGTTCTTACCTATACCTATTAATTCCAGAGTATTTAACAGGAAACTTTTTTATGCATGAATAAGAAGAAAAAAGAGTCAAAGAGAAAACGCTGGAGGCCTGTGGTTTCGTTTAGATTCTCCTGAGCTCTCTATGATCCCTTATGTGGTGCCATGTCACACAGCCAAGGCGCTCTTTTTCTTCCCATCAGGGTTCAAGAGGAAGTAGCATTACAGACAAAGGTAGGAGATATCCTTGGGCAAGACCCAACCTCATTGTATCTAACTAGTAATCGAAAGAAGGACAGGAGGCAGAAGATTTTTTTCTTCCTTATTAAACCAAAGGCTGCCATGACTTCCTTTGTGACCTTAGACACACAGCACTTTTCAATTCCATGAATTGGTGTATAACAAATTGCCTCAAAGCTTCATGCCTTACAACAAGCAGAGATATTTTTATTCTCTTACCATTTCTTTGGCCAAAGATCAGGATCAGATGGTCTCAGTGGTTCTCACAAGGGTTCTTCCTGAGCATGTTGGAGGTGGGCAGAGGTGAAGCAAGGCATCAGTGGGGTTGGGGATCCACTTCACACGTAGCTCATTCCTGGGTTAGCAGGTTGGTGTTGGCTTCTGCTTTGTACTACATGTCTTCCCTAAGACCATCTGAGTGTGCCTTCAAGGTGTAATGTCTGGTTTTCCCTGGAGTGCATAATTTGAAAGGGGAATGAGTACCAGAAATTACCTACCATCACTTCTTTTGTACCTTGTTGGTCACATTGGTCAACCTAATCCTGTGTGGGAAGGAACAAGAGGAGGGCACAGCGTTTCCAGGAAAGCATCGTGGGGGTTTTCTTGAGAAATGACTACCGCACTCTCTACACGCCCCTTTCTCATGGTAGAATGCAGGCAATGATTCTAGTTCTTCTCTCACATGTGGTTCAGGACATGCTGGGAAATGTTTGAGTGTGCCTGTTTCTTGTTGTCTGTTTCAAGGAAGAGTTGAATAAATGAGATTGCAGAGAGTTAACAAAGTTGCTCTGGGAACATGGCAGAGAAATTCCCTTCTGGGTGGGGAATGACTCCATGAAGAAAGATGGAATTTGAGATGGGCCTTTGGGGACACAGTGCTTTTTAAAAGTCAAAAAAATTGAGATAAAGTAGAGTGGTAAGAATAGTCATTCTAAACACAGGGACTGAGAGTAGGAGAACATAGGAAGGATTGTGTAGAAAAGCAGGACTAGTAGAGCTCTCTGGAATGGAGGGTTATGTGCATTCGTGTCTGCAGAGCAGTTCGAGGCAGAGAGAAGAGGAACTGGAACTTGAGGCGAGAATTCACTACACAGTCAGCTTTCCAAATCCCAAAGATGGGCTTGAATATAGAAATCCTTTTCTGAACTAATTTTCATTTTTGAAGATGGTACATTTAGGAAATGAAGTCCTAAATGATAGTCACATCTGCATGTAGATTATATAACTTTCTCATCCATATAGACTAGCCTCTTAGGTGTCAACCTTGGCTTCCACCTTTGTAAACACCCTCCTTCCTGAGAGAGGCTGGATTTAAGGCCTCACTTCCAGTGAAGAGAGTGTGTTGCCATGTAACAAGCTGCCTGTGGAGACCCACAGGGCAAAAAACTGATGCTTTCAGTCAATGGCCATTCAAATGTCAAGGCTTACAACACTCCATTTAGAAAGACTAGAAGCTGAACTGGTCTCAGTGGAGCCTTAAGAGAACAAGAGTTCTTCACAGGGGACCCCTCGATTCCAGGCCTCTGAGAGACTGTGAAGTGGGGGCTCAGTTAAGGTCCACACCACCCCAAACCCTGACCCACAGAAACCCTGAGATAATAAATGTTTGTTGTTTTAAGTGACTCAGTTTGGGGGGTAATTTGTTGCAAAGCATTAACTGGTTAATACACATATGCCACCCATACATTAGTCTTTATAAGATACAATTCCTCAAATCAACTTCCTGTTTTACACAAATTTCATTTCAAAGCAAAACTTTATGTTTTGAATAGAACAATATTAATTCTCATAAATGGAAGGCTAGTATATGCGACCTAAAATCTTATATGACTTACTACTCATTTACCACTAATTTACAATTATTCATGTTCTTTGGGGCACATTAGCTAATTGAAATACACAGGTTTAATTTCCTTGTTCACCTCTTGTCAGCTTTGTGAAAACAGCAGTATGAAAGCTCTGAGACTTGGTTTCCTCATTTTTAAAAAGAAGTGTTTCTTCATTTTCTGGCATTTTTTCAAGGATTAAATAAACAATTCTTGTGAAAGTGCTTAGCAGCAATGACAGTTATGATAATGGCAACTGCCATTTTTAATACCTAATTGTGCACCAAGTACAGTGCTAAATAATTTCATATTCTCTCAAATCTTGTATTGTCTACATTTTTCCCTTCAGGAAACTATTCCAGAGAGGTTTAATTATTTGCCAAAGATCACACAGCTATTATGCAGTGTCATAATAAGAATTCAAATCCAATTCATTGTCATTACAAAGCTCCGATTCTTCCCCATTACAGATTACAGATTACACACACTTGTAAACATTCAGCCAATGTTGGTTCCCTTCTCTTGCATAAGAATGAAACTTTTTAGCCTCCCTGCTGCCTACTTTAAAATATGTTAGAGCAGTTGTTTTTCTCAGTCAGGTTCAACTCCATCTCTGGGCTCAATACAGTTTACAAAGGGGATGCGGGTAGGACCTCATTTTTCTAGGTTTGTAGAGCTTGTCAAACATCACACCAGGTCAGTTGGGGCTGTCTGCAGTAATGACAAAATCCATGCCTTCAATTTCTTAATTAAGTAAATACAATGAGGTCTGTAAATTGATCAAGGCAGGGTCTCTTATGGAATTAATTAGAAAATTGTGGAGGAAGACTTGATGATTAATCCAAACTTCATAAACCTACTGGGAATTTTGCACAAGCCCAAAATAATTAATTAATTTAGAGAGTGATTTTTTACTCTGGTCTAGGACAGACTGTCACCAGGCAAACTCCAGGGATGGCAGGAACCAGAAGGACAGAGAATTGAGGGCACACCCAGTGCATAAATGGTCATTACAAGTGGGCCTGAGTGGCTGGAGCTTTTCTGGGTCTTGACACATTGGAGGTGGTAATTACTCTATAATAATACTTCTATTGCATTGGCTAAACCAGAGTCTTAGTGATCGTGAATTAAAAATGCAATTAGTAAAAAGAGAAATGCAATTAGCTATTTTGCATTGTGTTCACAAATGCAAATTAGAAAGGAGACTTGATAAAAGTATGTAAAAAACAGAGGTTAATAAAACAAGCTTGGGATGTAATTATCTGTCCATTCCTAGAGAACAGTGGTTTAGAGTCTGCATTAATGGGGCAAGAGAAAAGGACTGTGTGTTACTGAGCAACATGCTTTGTGTCCACTTTCTAATTGACTCCCCTGACTTCCATTCAAGGAATATTGTATCATCCTCCCTGTTTAGAGATAGGGAAATCAAGACCCAGAAACAGAAGTCACATGTCAAAGTTCACACAGTGACTAGCAAGGCTGGACCAACCTGGTATGTTATGGCTCCAAATTTCAGACCTTCCTTTTCTTCACACTATTTATTATTATTATTATTATTATTATTTGGCAGTACTGGACCTTGAACTCAGGGTCTCACGCTTGCTAGGTGGGCACTACACCACTTAAGCCACTCCACAGGCCCTCACTCTGTGTTATTATTTGAGGTTTTGGGGTTTTTTTTTTTTTTTGTAATATCAGGATGTAATGATATTGGAATTCAAATGTTAATATCAGAAAATTTATTAATTTTTTAATCTCATATAATTTTGTTAACAATATACTTCACCAATGTGAAGAAAATCATTGTATGGCACCTCAGAAGAATAGCTAATCTTCATAATTTTAGCTTAAAATATCTACCAATTAATTCAAAGCATGAAACTATAAACCCACTAATATTTACTCTGCAAAATTGGAAACTATCACAATTTACAACAGGAAAGACTGAGTAAGTTGTTATATTACTATGCTGGAGTACTGAGCAACACATGAAAATACAGTGTTCAAGAATATAAAACACACCCAGAGGAAAAGAAAGATTTTACTTTGAATGCATTTTAAAATTTTTATGAATAATAAGCAACATAGAAGATTTTACTTTATTATAATTTTAACTGAGCAAGTATGAGATAAAACTCCATATAGAATTTATAACCCTCTACCTTTTAAGTAGCGTCCTTTTGCTTGAGAACAAAGTACAATAAATATCTCTGAACAATACTATCAATGCAGGATTAATTTACCTGCTGATTTATACAAGCAAGGTGAATAAATCTGATATTTGTACCAAGAGCGACAAAATAAATGCTGGAACGAGTTCCAAAGCCAGCGATTATTCCAAGACACCTCTTACTTTCAACCTTGGTTTCTGCGTTTACTTTTGTTGCTCTTGCTGTTTCTGGGTCATATTTGTGTGGTCTTGTGCAAGGCCCCATGTACTATGATTCACCCTGTTCTAAGCACACACACACACACACATCCTGTCTCAGTAAACCAAAATCTTAACAGTTTTTATAATTAATCGGAGCCTTATAACTGAAAGATGAAAATGTAGCATTTTAAAAAGATGTTATTTCTGAAAGGACTCACATAGGGTCAGACACAAGTGATGCCAATGGTGATCGAGACAGATGGAGAAGTCACACATTTTAATTGTCTTAACTTCCTGGAAAGCTGCTGGGTCGAAGGCCAGAATAAAATGACCTAAAAATCAGCCTCAGGACATGTTCTTACAATTCTGCTTTTCACTGGCTCCAAACGGCTCTCAACTTTCTCTTCTTGTTGCCCTTAACGCAGAGAAACTAAAGCAGATACCTTAAAAGCAACTGAGGCCAATAGGAAAAGGGGACCAGGAACTAGAGAAAAGGTTAATCAAAAAGAATTAACATAGAAGGTAACACACACACACAGGAAATCAATGTGAGTCAATGCCCTGTATAGCTATCCTTATCTCAACCAGCAAAAACCCTTGTTCCTTCCTATTATTGCTTATACTCTCTCTTCAACAAAATTAGAGATAAGGGCAAAATAGTTTCTGCCGGGTATTGAGGGGGTGGGGGGGGGAGGGAGGGGGTGGAGTGGGTGGTAAGGGAGGGGGTGGGGGCAGGGGGGAGAATGACCCAAGCCTTGTATGCACATATGAATAATAAAACAATAATAAAAAAAAGATGAGAGATAAATCTCTGGTCTTTCTTCTCTGTGAGTCTTAACTATGCTTATCTGAATCCTTCTCTTCTGGTTCAACAGATATTACAGAACATCTATTTATATAAGACCTAAGATTTAAAGACAGAAAGTCTACTTGTAGTTCTGCTACTGAATAAGTAAGTCAGGCCTGAAAATTCATCTCTCTGCATTCCCATTCTTGTAGCATCTACATCGTGTCAGACGTTGTTCTTAGCATCTTCCTAGCATCAACTTTTAACCTTCGTTTTACAGATAAGAAAATGGAGGCACAGGAGGGTTCAGGAACCTGTGCATGCTCACATGTCCAGCAAGAGTTGGAGATTATGTATTTTATCCATGGCCCAAGACTGTCTCTTCATGACTTAAATACAGTTTGCTTTACAACCCCCAATATGGAATAGCAGAAAGAAAGAGCACACGTTTCAGAATGGAATACATCTATTAGAAGTTAATTCCTGTAGGGACAGCAATAAGCTGTGTGACTTTAGGGAAGAAACAGACATTCTCTGATCCTCAGCTTTCTCATCTGTAAACTTAAGGTCATGATGCCTACTTCACTGACTTGCTAGGTAGATTAAGACACGTAATATCTAAGTGAAGCTCCTACTAGGTATGTGAGACATTCAGCAGATTCAAATGCTACCTCCCAGGAGAAAGTGGAGTAGAGTTAAGAAAATTTCAAGGGAAAGTCTACAACAGGCGTTGATAAGGACTGCTTCATATTGTACACCTTCTATTTGCCAGACACTTTGCATATAGTATCTCCAATTCCCGTGAAAGAGCCGAAATAAGATTTGTATAAGCCCCACATTCAAGAGGGAAAGATGAAACCTCAGTGAAATTCAGTAACTCCCTAAGGCCATAGAAAGTACCCAAAATGAGGTTGTTTGTGAAGTGGTTCCTATGCCAAAGTCTCACCTCTTACTCTTGTGATATTTCCTATTAGACTCTTGCTAATTGCTGACTAACAAATCCATAAGTCTGAGGCCAGGAACTATATGTAATAGTTTTCTGGGTGACTCCCATTCTAGCCAGAATCACAAATTGTCTGTGTACAAAGTAAACTAATGTTTGAATAGCTAAGTAAATATACACATCAAAGATCAAAGATGTTGAGTGTACCAGTTCACCAAGAAACTTCTTCATGGTTTCTTGTTGAGCAAAGAGCAGGGTCTGAGCTGGCTGTGGACCTCTGCTGGACCATTCTGAATGGATGACATTTATACCAGAAGATTTTCCATCCTGCCCCCTGCTGATGAAGGCACTTGATGAACAGATAAGGGGCTCCTTCTCTGGCCCTACAAGGCTGAAATCCCACCACACCCATGCAGTCCCTGAGCTCCCCTACATGACAGATCTTCCAGTGGAGAGATAAATAGGAAATTCCCTCATCCCTTCCCTGCAATACCCCACACTGTGTTTTTAACATACAGGGCTTCTGGCCTCCCTCCAGATCACTATGGTATGATCTCTCACAGAAAACCAATTCAAAATCATGCCCTACTGGTGAAGCAAGCATCTGATCAAATTCTTTGCAGATCGATGACTTTACCCCTGGGAAAATGGGATGTGTTGATTCGTTCTTGCAATGTAAAGACGGTACTTAACATTATAAGGAGGGCACCCTTGAATGCTTAAGTGGTGGATATTGATATGAGTCTTGGATTTTGCAAAGGGAGCTGTGACAGGCTGGAATGGAAAGAAGGAACATTGTGGGCACAAACATGCAGGTGACAGCTTAAGCAATGGGAGCAAGTTGAGTTTATTGAGCATCTGCTCTGTGTCAGGTACTATGTGGGGAAGCATACAACCTCTCAACAACTCTAGCAGGTAATATAGATGGAAATTCTGAGGTGCAGAGAGTTATAATGTTCAACTATTTGCATGAAGAGACTTGTATTTATTGATTTAGTGCTTGCATGCAGGGTAAGCTGGCCCAAGCACACTTGTGCTAGAAAGACAAATTATAGAGACTGGCCTGTTCAGGGCTGTGTTCTCAGACAACTGTTTATGGAAGGGGATTTATGTTTGTTTGTTTGCTTTGTAAATGATGGTTTTATAACATGGTAAGTGGTACAGTCAGGAATTATAAGTGGGCACTGGAGAGATTTCATTTAGAAAGTTTTGGCACCTCTGTCTTTGTAGGCCTTGGTGATGCCAACCACTTTTTTGAGAACAGGATGGGAGAACTTTAGATCTCTAGATGGAATCTGAGGAAACCCCACAATGACCATCTGCATCTCAGAGTGGACCGTATTTCCATCCTGCGGGACACTGTTCTTTCATTCATTCATTCTTTACTAACAAAAAAACACTTAAAACCTCTTGGAACACAGCCTACTAGTCATAGGCACCAAGCTTACAAACTGGCCTCCAGCTCTGGCCTCAGAGGATGCAAGAAATGAATCCACAGATGCATGAATTTGGGGGAAGGCGGGAGAAAGTATTGGACAATGTGGCACTGGGTATAGTTGAAGGGAAGGAGGAACCTACTATGTTGCAGAAGAATCCCAGAAGTGGGGGGAAAGAGAAAGAGAGAGACTACTTACTATCTGGCTTCAGAACTAGGCCCAAGACTGTGCCTGAGAGCCAAGGACTGTAGAACACGAGAAGCTCAAATCCCTGCTTCCAGCCTGGAATCTGTCTTGAAAACTGAAAGGGCACTCAGGTTGTGCCTTCCTGTTAATAGAGACCATCTTGGGTTTTCTGTCTTTGAAGAAATTGGCTTCTTGTGAATCATAAAGTGTAAACTCACCAGAGTTGGGATTCTTCTGCTAAAGCATTGCTTCTGGTTAATACTGAAGGAAAAAACAGATTCTTATCTGTTATGGCTCCTCAAAATTAATGCCAGCTCATTTTTAAAGCATTTTTTATTGAATGAATATTAGCACAGGCAAATATTCATTAGCACAGGCAAATGTCTTCACACAAAGGAGGCCGCTGAAAATGTCTATTCTACATTATACTGATGTGCTCTTTCTGCCACATTATTTCCAAACTCCTTTCCTTTCTTTGCTTCTGGCTCTCTCTCTCTCTCTCTCTCTCTCTCTCTCTCTCTCTCTCTCTCTCTCACATGCATGCACTTTTTTCTCCTCAAATCTGATTTTTGCCCCTTTGTTTCTTCCTCACTCTCTCTTGTCCTTTGTCCCCTCTCCCATCATCGTTCTGGAACCAATTCATTGCAGCTATAAAGATCCGTGTGCCACCCATTGATCCCATTAAGTATCAAAACATAACACAGTAAGAACTGTCCTTTGCAGGAGCACAGTGCACAGGGATTTATAGTTTATGAGGGGTTGTCACTTTTGCATTAATTTCCCCTTTCATTTCTTGGCACCACCCTGGAATAGAGGGATTCAAATAAACCCACCCACGTTCACTGAGAACTCTAGCCACAGGTACACCTAGGGAATTAGATGTGGCCTCCTTCCTTTAATATGCACCAGGAGCCACCTGGCAACTTGCTGAAGTCCAGACCCCAGAGCTCCTCACTGGGATCCTCATTCAGTAGATATTAGGAATCTGTATTTTAACCAAATCCTACACAATTCTGATGAAGCTGGCCTACATTTAGAGAGAGAGGTGTGCCAAGGATGCCCAGAACCCTGATAAGATGCAGTTTCTGAATCAGCACCTTTGGGATGGGGCTGAGATTTTGCACTTTTAACAAGCTCTTAGGTGATATTGATGCACTGATCTAGGGGACACACGGGGTAGAGTTGGCTCTAGTGGTTATTATTGTCCTGTATTTTTCAGATCAGGCAATCACAGAAGTGAGGCAGTCCCTCAAAATTATAGAACCAATAATCAATAGAGCTGTATTCACAGCCATGGTCATGTAATTTCAATACATATCAATGGAAGTTTTCAATGGAAGACACAGGAAATGACAGGATCCTAGATCTTTTGCATTTGGATCCATGACAGACATGGGGTGATAAGCTTTGAAGCCTTGAGGCAGTCCTGCTTAATTATCCCTTTCAGCTAGACCAGCCAGCTGGCTGCTATGTGAACTCTTACCACCAACTTCCTGTCCCCAGGGCTTCCTCTCCCGGAGAACCCAGGGTCACTGAAAGCTATGGCTTGTAGAGTCCTGAGTTAAAACATTATCTTTCACAATTATAATCCTGTTGTTATTATGGTATGGATAGTGCTTGTTAGTAAGTTTTATTCTACATCCCTGAATCTTCTTGTCTAGGAATTGAGGGTTGCCTGTATCCCACAGAATAGCACAGATGTAGACATAAGTGGAAGAACTGGCAGGCAGGTTCCAAGAAACTTAGCAGTGAGCTCCTACTGACCCTGGAGAGGCCAAGCTGGGGCCAGAGCCAGTACTCAAACACAGACCCTCTTTTCCAAGCTTTCTGTTATTTATTGCTTGTTGTGCATTCCTTGTTATTTGTGTGATCTTGAAAAACATGGATGGTGAGTATTAATAGATTTAGAGACAACTAGAAAGGTGGCACTTGGGAAGTGATGAACAAAGTCAGTACTTCTGCCATCATCATCACTAATGTAACTCACTTAGTTCTCACATGCGGTACCTGGCACTCGACTCCATGGAAGCACACTCTCTGAGGCTACCTGGTACTCATAGAACCAGGTCAAAGGGCATTGAACATCTTAAAGGCATATTTTTATTTAATTTCTAGATATTAGCTGAAAATTGTTTTTAGAGTCATATATTACTATTTAGATATCTACTGGAATCTGAACATCTTTCCAAACATCCCAGGGGCATTTTTCCTTCTCTTCTATCTATACTTGCAGTCCTCCTCAAGTCCAAGCTGTGTGCCTAGAGCTCAGTCCCAAGATTTCATCTTCTTTGTTTCCAGTGAGTGGTTTCCTTTCTCCATCTCCTCCCAGGCAATCCTCTGGTTCATACAAGACTGTTGTCCCATCCTCTAGACCTAACTGAAACACAGCTGGCAGCCATATCTTAGACAAGGTACAGGGGATTCCTAAGACTAATCCTGCATTTGAACATTCGCCAATTGTGTAGGGCCTTCCTAGTCTCTTAGGTGCTCTAGGTGCTTCAACTACAGAATGTGGATAATCAACCAACCTACTCAGATAATAATGGCTATCAAATTGTAACGAACATAATAACTGTGCCTACTGGGTGCTCTGATACTCTGCTACATTCTGTGGGGGTTCTCTTTGCAAGTTCTGGGAAGCAGGTCATATTAATATACCCACTTACAGATGGGAAAACAGAGGTAAGAGAGGTTAAATTACTTCTCCAAAAGCACAGAAGTGCTACATGTTGGCAGCCATCTTTATTCACATCTTGAATGATCATTCTAGTTACTCTTAGATCAAAAAAAAAAAAAAATTCCAATTCCTTGCTTATAGAGTCCTGCATGACTTGGCTTATGCTTATCTTCCAGCCTTGGCTTTAGATGTTTCTCTCTGAGACTTGGGCCATGAATACTGGCTGCTCATTTCTCTCCTTCTGCTTTCACTCCAGTCCTAGTTATTCATTTTGTAGGGACTTAAAGGCCCAGTTAACTTTTTGTTGGAAGCCTTCACCTTGGATCTCATAATGATAGGCAGACTGCTCCTGACAATGGCTTCTTGCCCATTTCCTGTTTGCTTCTCATTATGTAGGGAGTTTTATGAGGGCACAGTCTGTATCTATTTTGTTTGTCCTTTTATACCTAGCACCTAGTGAAGTGCTTGGTCCTAACAGATTTATCAAATAACTAAGTGACTGAATCCTTTGTGGTTTTGCTTTCCCTTCCATCCCCTCCCCTCCCCTCCCCTCCCCTCCCTTCCCCTTCCTTTCTCCTCTCTTACCTCTCTTGTCCTTCCTCCCCAGACAGGATCCATCCAGGCTGTCCTGCAACTCCCGATCCTCTTGCCTCAGTCTCTGAAGTGGTGAAATTACAGATATGCACCAACCTGCCTGTATGTTTTCATCTCTTAACTCTCTCCCTGGATCTTGGGTTCATGTAAGATATCATTCATATTCTATCTGTGTGAACTAAAGGCTAAGAATCTTATTTATTTCTTCTGTTATGCTAGAAAACTGATGCTGAACGAATAAATGCTTACAATTGAGTCAGAAATGTTAGATTCAGAAGAATCATTCATGGTCATTGACTATAAATACCTCAATCCACAGATGGGAGATGTGAGACACAAGTTTATTGAATTCATTAGTAAGTTTATAAAACTTGGGACACACACACACAAGCACACAGAGAATCACAAGCTTTGGTGTCACCCATATCTGGACTAGTGTCTTTGCTTGCTTATTTTTTTGTTTGTTTGCTTACTTGCAAACAACCTTAAAAAGTACTTCTCCTGTCTATGTTTCCAAGTAACTGGGATCACATTCATGTACCGTGTCAGGCTTATTCATTGAGATAGGGTCTTACTAACTGGCCTCAAACTGTGATCCCACCAATCTCTGCTTCTCCAGTAGTTGTGATTATAGGCAAGAGCCACCATGCCCAGCCAGTAATTAGTTTTATTGTCTGTATACCTTTTTTTTTTTACCTTCATTGAATCTCAATATTCTCATTTAGAAAAGTGGGTTCATAATAAGTAAGTTACCAGAGTGTTGAGGATTTAAAATTTGAATACATTACTTGATAGATAGCTTATAAGGTCTCCAACATTTCTGGTAAACACAGCTTGGTCCTGCTGTCAGTCTGACTAGGCTCAGCTCAGGGTTGGTCCTGAATTAATTTGGTAACACTGGACTAGTTACACTTTGTGCCTCAGTTTTTCTTCTGTCAAATAGGGATCATAATAATTGAACCTCATGTGATTTTCATGAAAAAGTCTAGTTATTAAAAGCACCTCCCCCCACACACACATTATACATATACACAGGAAAAAAGGAAAAGAAATGGGTCCTGCCACACTGGAAATTACAGCAGATGTTGACCCTTGTGACAAGGAAGGGGCTTCTGGACAATGTCAGATGTATGCCTGGTCATTTGGTATCTCAGATTCCCAAACATGGTACTCATTATTCAATGGCATAGCCAACTCTGGGGACAGGTCTTGGTCTATCCCAGGGGAAGTTACATCATTGAATACCTGTCATCCTTCACTTATAGGCCCAGGACACAAGATGTAACAGACGTGCTCTCTCTGAGATACAGATCCTGAGTGAGTCACAGTAGGTGGCCTGCAATGGGGGACCAGTTTGCTATTTTGTTTGTGATGGTTATTACTATTTCAGTTTCTAACTCAGTGTGAGAGGAAATGTTCACAGAGGAACCCCTTCTGGATCCTGGAAGACTGGGCATGTGGAGTCAGTGATGCAGGCCAGGAAGGAATAAGGTCTCTAAATTGCTTCCTCTGAGATGCTCAGTTTGACGCTTCCATCAGAGCCAGATGCTCAGAGACACCAGGGGGTCCTCAATGCCCATAAACTTTCTCAGCATCTTTGCCTTCCTCAGTGCCTTATTTTTGTGTCCATGTAGTCACATTTTGATTAATTCAGCAGACATTTATTAGTAACTTTTATGTGCTAGACACTGGGCTGCCATAACAGTAAACAAGGAATAGCCATCACTCTCATGGGACTTACAACCTGGAGAAGATACAGCACAGAACGGGGTGAGAAGGACAGATTCATCTGCAAGAGAGAGGACCAGAGATTCAGCTGGGGAGTCTGCTTGGAAAGACCTCCTGGAGGAAGCTGAATGGGATGAGATAAGGTGCCACTACTCATTCAAGACAGGGCACCATCATATCAGAGGGCTCAGATATCACTTACCTCAGCACCCCTAGTAAATAGATAGCAATAGTAAAGGAAGCCAGAATATGAAATTGATGAAATGCTCCAGCATAAGGGACTCTTGGCATTTAGATATCTAGAAATCACCATTTAAATTAATTGTGAGTGACTTCCACTGTACATGGCAACTAGAAATGTGTTGTTTAGCTTTGAGATAAATCTGACTCATGGATGATGAAGCAGCAATAAGGCACTTACTGGGCCATATAAGGTGATAATATAAGATACACAACAAACTAGGGCATTTTTGAGCATGAAAGGGGAAACAATAATTATCAGGAGACAACAGACAGCAAATAAGGACTGTCTTGGCACAGGAAGACATGTAGCCATCTGCATAATGGTTAACTATGCTAAGTTAGAGGTCAGACAAATTTAGGTCCAAACACATAACTTCCCCCACTCTGCGTATGAACTTAGAGGGTTGAACTCTGAATCTTAAAGGGATATGGTATCTAACCAGGAGAATTCTTGTCATCTGATACCTTGGGATCAGGACTGCTAGATTTAGTGAATAAAAACACAGAGTGCTTAGTTAAATTTGAAGTTCAGCTAAACAATAATTATTTTAATACAAGTATATAATGCAAGTATATCCTAGTATTTTTATAATATGTACAATAAAACTATTGTTTATTTGAAATTAAAATTTAACTGGGTATCCTAATTTTGTCTGATAATCCTCTCTGGGTTCAGATCCTAGTTTCTTGATTTCTTCATTATATTACCAGCACCTCTCATCCAAAGACAAGTGGGGATTAACTTAAAATAAGTAAGATAAAAGAATTATTTCATAATTTCAAATAATTGTAATATCTTAATATAGCTCATATATCAAGACCCATCTCCAATACCTATTCTTCCATGAAGTCTTCTAGACACCAACCTGCTCAGAATGACATTTGCCCTCTCTACAAATTTAATTCATGACAGCCCCTCATTATGGACTTAATTAGAATTATCTTTTATATTTTAACTCATTTTCTTCTTTAGGTTCATGTCACTAATCAGATGTTAAGCACCTCAAGAGCCAATCTTGGATTTCATTATTGAACTATAGTTTCATTTATTCCAATTTCAAATCACAAATTCATCCACAGTGTGCATACTTCATATATTGAAGGACTCCCCTTGTCTAATGTCTTCAGTTTTTAAATGTAGGAACAGAGGCCCAGACAGATTAAGTAATCGACAGGAGACCACCCAACTAGCTCAGCCCTTCATAGACACTATTTATGGACCATGTCTTATAAACCAGGCTCAATGGGAGGGGAATAGGCAAAATGAAAATGAACAGTGAGTGAATAAATAACTTCCCAGAGTGAAAGAACCCTATATGTGAGGAAGATGCAATAGAGCAATCTGACAGAGGAGTGAGGTTCTGTGTTAGCAAAGATTGATCAGAGCCAGTGAAGAAGGTTGAACATGGTGACTCTGATCCTGTGCATGTGAGCTAACAGTTATCTGTATCCTAAATTCCTTTTCCAACAGAATATCTTTATCTTCCCTATTCTGTTGGACAACTTCCATGCTGAAGGGGCAGTTGTGGGTGAATGAGGAGGAGCCCAACTGCCAGTGGGGGTTCTAGCCGACTCCAAGAATTGTAAGATCCTGTTACCATAGCTCCCTTTGGAGAAATATATTCTTTTCCCTACTGCAGAAATATGTTCTCTACGCTCCTGGTCTGTATACTTTTATATCACCCTCAGCATTACTTTTGAATTGATGGAATTTGCAACAGCACAATGTGGTCAGGGACCCCAATATTTTTGATTGAAGAAATGATTTCTGGAGAGGGGCAGGGAAATGTACATGGGTCTCTGTTTGGTAGGCACCAGAATCAGGAAAGAAAGCAAAAGAAATTACAGTTAGAAGAGGTATGTCAGAAAATGAAAAGAGGGAAGAAGTTGAAAGCCCAGATAGTAAAGTGGGACAAGAAAGAGACATCAGCACAATAGCCCCTGACCCTACTCAATCATCTATGTAATCAGGCAGTAACAGGGCAAGAACAGCTACCTGTCTTTACTCTTTAGTGTGGTAAGTTCTGGGAATGTGAAACAACTGTCTAGGCCATGTGGCTAGCCAGAGACAGGGCAGGATTTGAACCCCAGTGTGCCTGATGACACAGTTCTGCCCTAGATAGGGGTTATGATGTAGAAACAATTACAAGAATGCAAAGTAGCACATCTTCATTGCAGGACTCCTGGGTAGGAAAGACAGTTCCTCAGACTTCTCTTTTTGGAGGAAGGGCTTCTGGAAACTAACTTTTTCCTTACATTTTCTGACAGGAACGATTATAATAACCAAGACTCATCTGTTTGTAGCAACAGAACTCAATTTAAGAAAAAATAGGGATTTTATTGACTCATGAAATAGAATAACCTAGCCTCAGGTGCAGCAGGATCCAGGGGTTCAATGGCAACATCTAAATGCAGACACTTTCTTCCTCCCTACAGCTACTTCCCTAGGCACAGGATTTGCTCTTAGGAACACTTTTTTTTTTTTTTTAAAGAATGCTATGACTACTCTATTTGCAGGTTTATATTTACCCTTTCTGTCAACCCCTTGGACATTTCTATTTCATGTACCTCTTTGTGTGTGCAGTAAAACAAAGAATGTATGTTCCTCAATAATACTAACTTTATATAATGCCAAGCCTTAGGATGTCTCTGCTCTGCATGGCTAGTGCCATGTGTCCATTGCTAATATAATCCTACGGTCAAGGGTAAAAGGTACCGACTGACCAGGACTGACCTACAGGCTCACACCTAGATCATAATAAGCCCATATGAGGAGCACAAGTCAGCCTCTGGGTTACAATCCCACATCTGGGGCTGGGGCTTGGGGAGTACTAGACAGATCGAGGACCCTAGATTTCCACTGAGGGAGGAGGGGTTGCTCCATAAAAATCAGATGTACCAGAAGAGGAAGAAAGGATTCTGGAAGGAAGTAAATGATTAACAAATGTCCCCTGTCGGGGTGCGTTATTCTAAACCACATGGATCCTTTCCTTTGCTATTCAGAGAATGACCTATGGCTTGGCAGCCTCAGCATCACCAAGAAGATTGTTATAAATGTAGATCCTAAGGCTTAACTTGGACTCACTGAGCCAGAATCTGCAGCTTGACAAGGCTCCTCTGATAGCAACATGAACATTAGAGTTTCAGAAGCTCTGATCTAAACTTTTTGATGCACTGTTTCATCAATGAACAACCATTCCTTAGACAGAAGAATGAAACTATTCTAAGAATTGGGTGAGGTGATTAGACAGAATGATGGACAGGGTGAATTTAACTAACATATGTTGCAAGCACTTTTGTAAATGTCACAATGTTCCCCCAGAACAACAATAATATGACAATAAAAAAACTAACCTGTTTGGGAATGAGGAGAACTTGATTCTCAGAAATTCTTGGCTGTTCACTTTTTCTTTCTATCCTATTTCTGGTTTCCCATCAAGGATGTGAGGGGCTTGAGCTGAAAAATCTCTGAAATCTCTATCATGTCTAACCTTTCCGAGTTCTAAATATCCAAAGGGTTGATAATTTAGGGATCATAGGACCATAAAAAAGGATTTTCTGTATCTGAAAAAGAAGAAAGATGCATTCAGAAATGCAATTCAGAAGTCAAGCAAGATCTACACTGATGGTTTTAAACTGTGGGTCCAAGGAACCCTAGAATTCCAAAGAAGAGGCCATGTAACTACTGGAAAACCCTGAACTAGTTGGTTTGGTTTTAAGGAAAAGTTCTTCATAAATGCAGATGACAGGTAATAGTTAGTTTGCCTACCCTGGAAGAGGCAAAGTAAAAATTATGCCTTAAAAATCTATGTAGTAATGGGCTGGGAAGCTGAGGGAAAACTTGAAAATGCCTCTCTTCAATATGTTAATTGCTCTTCAGAATATAAAAGAAATTAAATAACAACTGCTCCAATTAAATAATAGCAGCTACCACTTCCTGTGGTAATGAGAGAGATAGATCTCATGTAATTAATCCTGAGCCCCCAGAAGCGACGTTTACCCCTTGGAAATCGCTCTCAGCCATTCTCTTTTCAACGGAACGCTGAGGAGTTCTATTTGCCTTTATGGTTAGTATATTATTAATACCTAAAATACCACTGTGTAAAACAGTAATTGCCTGCCTGCCAGCTCGCACCTGCTTCTGAAAACTTGGTCAGTGGAAGCTAAATCCATCAGCATGTTTTGCTGGTAACTGACCTCGCGGGTAGAGCTTTAATGGAATCCTTGATGAATGTGATGTGCTCCTTCATCCCAAACAGAAAATTTGTCAATACTTCACCCTCAAGAAGAACAGCACATTATACAACAGAAAGCAGACAAACAGGGCACACTGTTCCACTTGTGGGTGCTCCTTGTTTGTGAGCAGGCATCATGGGGACCAAATTAAAGGGATGGTGTCTTTGGTAAAGCTTGACTTGAAATGGAGGTCTGGGAGGGGAAGGAAGATGGCAAATAGCTTGTCACTGCCTTTGTTGGAGGAAGCTGTGGGGGAGACAAGAGGGAGCCAGTCAGGGCGCTCCTTGTCTGATTGCATGAGTTCTGTTAAGTGTGGCTCTTAAGGGTGCTGGGACTTTTTCTGGATGAGCCTGCTTAGTGTCAACATCTGCAGTAGCTCTGTAAACTAGTGACCTTCAAACCTTGAATTCCAGCCTGCATGCCTCACTATAACTCCCTACTCCTCTCTCTGAGTGTCCTGTGGCTTTCCAGTCCACTTCTGTATCACTGGGGGCGGTGGCTAGGGGCAGAGAGATGGCAAATGCCAATCAAACAATTGGCAATGTCAGTCATTAAAGCACTGTTTTAATAGAAGTGAAATTTATAAAACTGTGGAGAAAGCTCAGGAAAGGCAACAAAAGACAGGCAGTAGCAAGAGCACTACACCCTAGGAGCACTTACACCCTGCTTCTGAAAGGACAACAATAGAGAAGGAGTAACAGAGGAAATGTCTACCACCAGGAATTGTGGCCAGAGGAGGAGCTGAACAGTAAACCTTGAAGGGCACACAGGGAGGAGCCAGGGTGCCACACACTTACATTCCACTGTCTGATATTCTGGCAGGTTTTACTGTATGATGTAGGGCAAGGATGTCCAATGATACCACAATCAGCCTCCCAGGATACAGGACCAGATGGAAAAGAGAGGTGAGTCTCTGGGAAGGTCATGTGGATTAAAGTTGACCCTTTGTGTCTAAGAGTCCTACATCCATGGAGTCAACTAGCCATGGATTGAAGATGTTCTTTTTAAAAAATTGTTCTGAACTGAGCATTTCTTCAGGACACTATTTTCTTCTTGTCACTAGTACCAAAACATCACAGCGTATAACAAGTAATCATATAGTTTTAACATTGCATTAGGTATTTTAAGTAATCTAGAGATAATTTAAAGTGCCAGGAAGATGTGCACGTTATATGAAAGTATGGCACTATGGCACATAAGGGACTTTGGTATATTCAGCAATCCTGTAACCAATTCTCCACGGATAACACACACACATATATATATATATTCCACACACATATACAGTGCAAATGCACACATCAAACCTACCAAACCCCTAACCGAGCTCAGGATTTTTCCTAGACAAAGCTTCTCCTACTCCAGTCTCCAACACAAGAACAATACTATTGGCAGCTCAGAGAGCCCAAACACCAATCCTAGGAGCTGATGTTCACTCCTCCCCATTTTCACCATCCCAAACTTGCATTCTCAAATTCCTTCAAATCAAACTCTAGAACACATCCTCAACTTATCCCCATCTTTTCAGCATCCATTTTGGACCAAGCCATGTTTCTCTGTCTTATGGATAACTGCAGTGGTCTCTAAGTTGTTCTCTTCCTCTTCCTTCTCCTTTAAAATCTATCGCTAAACATAGAATGAAGTCCAAATTCTTTGCTTGAACATTGGTCATTGCAAAGGTCTATGTCATGTGGTCCCTGCCAATTTTTCCACCATTGTTTCCTACTACTTATCACCTTAGCTACCATTTCTAGCATGTGCATCTTTTAAGTAAGTCATCTTTAATCCTGCATTAAGACCTTTGCATCAGAAATTTCTTTTGCTCATAAAGTCCTTTCTGAAACCACATCATTCTTCTTTTAATCTTTGGCTATCAAATTAAATGACTCTTTCTCAGAGACACTTTCTAGACCATGATGGAGTGAAACATCTGCCAGTGTTTCACTCCATCATGTCAGCCTGGTTCAGTTTGGATATTCTTTCACTCATTGGTTTGTTCACTGGCTCTTTTAAGTTTCATTTTCTTATTGTCATTGTAATACAAAGCCCAGAAGGTCAATGGTCATGTCCATTGGAAAATAATAAGGGCTCCAAAGACATTTTTGTTGAATATTTGGGAGTAGTTAACACTAATTAATATTTTTCAAAAATATCCAGAATACAACAGAGATTTCAGGGTTTATATTAAATGAATTTAAGTCAGGATTCTTTACTTATTAACTCTGAAAGTGAGTTATTACCATGTTTCTATGTCTCTGCTTTTTTGATCTTTTAAATGATCATAATGCTACATAATTCATAGGATCTGTGATGATTAAATTAGAAAATTTATACAAAGTTCTGTGTAAATTGCATAGCACGGAGGTTATACCCCACCAATATTAGATGTAATTTTATTTGAAATAAAATTATTGATGTCATTAAGGTAGGAAGCCAAAACATATACAAAACAAATTAATAATGCATTAGGTATTTCAATTTAATTGATAAGCATACTCCATAACAGAATGATGAGCATCTCACTTACCACTATAGGAAAAAGTATCAAATACAGAATAGAGACATAAGTGTTACAAATGAGTGAATGAATGAATAAATGAACAGATGATTTGAAATGTAATAGAATGAAAAGTTTTGTTATCTAAACCAAATTAATCTGTTCACTCAAAATAGCATCAATTATGTGCCTGTCATTGTTCTAGGTAATGGGAAGACAGAAGTGAACTAAGCCTTATGAGGCTTAAGAAAAGCAATTCAGGGAAAGGAAATGGGATGTGCTAGAAGGTTGTAATTTTAAATAGAATCTCACAGAAGTCCTAACAGAATTTAAGAAAAGACCTTTGGGAAATGAAAGGATAACCTCAACAGGTATCTAGAAAATAATGTTTTCAATACAGAGAAAGCCTCTGCTAAGTGGAAGAAAATAAATATTCATATAAAATGCCAAGAAAGATATTCTTTATTTACTCTGAAGACAAGAAAGATGAAGACTTTAAACTAAGGCAAGGAGACCACATCCAGCTGAAGTTGCTCCTTGATCCCCAGACACACAGGGATGATGCTCTACCATCATCCAACAAGTACAATCTGGGAATAGGAGGAAGGATTGGTTGAAACATACAAAGACTGGATAATTACAGCATCCATTACCATTTTGTAACCTAGTATATCATAGCTCAGTCCATTATGGCATTTTCTTTGGACAGTTTCTTTGAGATAGACTAGCTGGAAAAGCTCTCAGGTATGCAAGCATTTCTGTGTGTTGGGGTGATGGATAATATATATATATTCCACCAAGTACATGAAAAATAGTTCATGGGAGAACTTGCAAAGGGGTGACCTGATACAGGTATATATATATAGAGAGAGGAGTTTTCTGCCTTCCAACTCAGTTGACTCACTATTTAAAGGTTTCCCATAATTTACCAAGAAAGGGAATTAAATACTCTGCCTAAAGTGTTTTTTAAAAGTCACATAGGCTGCAGAGATAATTAATTTCTTTCCTGTAGACCTGTCTTGAACACCTGATGAGGTGTTACAAAAAGAAATTTCGTGTCTCATAGCAGCACTTTCAGAAGGTATCATTCACTACCAGATTAATCACAAAGTGGATCACAAGATAGGAAGGAACACAGAGCTAGTGAGAAGTTTCCAGGGAACATTTGGCATAAAAGAATTGCATATGCTAAATTTCTTTAAAGCAAGCTTGAATATGGAGGGACACGAGATAATTTTAAAATTATGCTAATGTTTGAGGACTCTTACCTCCTGAATATACACTAATTAGCTCCATAGTCATTGGTATTCAGGAATCTTGTCTTTCTGCTTCATATAATATACACTTACATATACAAGTTATACTGCTCCTTCCAGTTTTGAATCTGCTCTCCTTAGTGAAGTCTTCATGGGTTTCAGAGAGCTCATTTTGAAGTTCTGAGCTCTAACCACTCTAGTAAAAAAAATCTGAAAGTTTCACTAACATAGCATTAAGTCCGGGGAGAAGACTGAAATCAAAGGTACGAATTGACTTTGACCACTCTGGGTGGTCATGGTTTTCAAGATTACTCTGAAGAGTAAAAATGCAGTTCATGTTTCTTAATAAAACACTCTTCATGATATAACACAGATTTTTTAAAGATTTCTTACATTTATTTACACTTTACAGTTCAATATGAGTTTTTAACTTAAGCATAAGAGAGATAGATGCCTCATATTACAGTGATTAGTATTTCTAAAGGTATTAACTGGGCCCTGGTGAGCTAAAGGTCAACTCACTAGTAAGAAAAAAGCAGGTGAAGTGCTTTGTGCTCATGTCAAGCCCCCAGACACAATCAGCAAAAGCAAATAGAAAATCTACTCTAAGCCATTCTTGAGCTAAACTCCCCAGGAGAAGAAACCTGCCAAATAGAAAAGTCACATCCTCTCTGTGGAGTGTAATGGGAGCAATTAACCTGAGTGATACAAATTATGCATTGTAAAACCTTGAGTCATTGTTAATATGTACAGTAATAATGCAATTTTCAGGCAGATTGGAAGAAAATGACTTGAGGAATTGGTACTTTTTATCTAAATGGCACAATGTTACTCTTTTGTCTACTATGAGGGCTGGGTAAAGAGAAAACTTTTCCCAAAGTTTGGAAGAGGCATAAAATGGAAAATCATGGTCAAGGATCTTCAAGCACTGGTTTGCATCCGTAGTGCCCGGGGAAGATGCAACTTGTCATGGAGTCTCTGAGTAAAAGGGTATTGTATATAGTAATAAAGCCATGATGTACAAACAGTAACACACATTTTGACAAAAGAAATTTGATGGTAAGGGAAAATCAGTTTCATAGTGTCAAGCCAGAGGCAGCATTTAATGATGGATGAGAAGCAAGACAGAATATGACATGTAAGGTGGGGAGCATTAATGAATAGCTCATGTATAAAATGGCAAATCTGTATGGCACCTACCTTTGTATAGGAGCTGAGACAATTGTCTCAGTTTAATGAATAAAATGAGGACTCTGTTTCCTAAGGAGGGGCAGAAAGTGTTGGGGGTATTAGAGACATGGAATACTCAAAAGATTTTGTATGAAAACCTGAAGACAAATACTGTGACTGTGGCATAAATATTAATTCTACCCAAATGTCAGATAAGTAAGAGTTACATTAAGTTTTCATCTCTTATTACCATACTTATTTCTCACATATTATGAAACTGACATTTGCCATTTCTTGTCCCAATGTGGAAAGTCTTTCCATGATTAATTTCTCTTCTGATTTCCTCATTCTTATTATTCAAGACTCAAAGCAAAACATCGAGTTTCACATGGCAAATGAAACACATGGAAACATATATCCTCACTCCAGGACCTTTGATAATCAGGGTAGAGGAACATAAACCCCAAGTTAAGAGATTACAATAGGATGTGCATCAGGTGAGGACTACTAACATTTCCGAAGGGGCCACTCAGATAGGTTAGTGACTGCTGATTCAACAGAGTAGAGAAACTGAAATCGGTGTGTCAGAATAAGGTGGGGGAGAAGCAAAGAAAGACCTAACGAGAATTTAGTCAGAATCTGAGATGTGTCATAAACTGGATGTACCAGTTGCCTTAAATGTTGGGACTTTGTAGGGATAAAAGAGAAGAACTATTGAAAAGGCTATAATAATGAGCAGTTAGCTTCCCAGCTTAAATTGATGACAAGTATATGGAGGAAACTAACAGAAGAACAGAGATTTCCCCATTGGAAGAGATGATATTAAGTACAACCAAGGACAGAAGTGAGGGACTTTATGGAAATAGAGGATTATATGAAAGCCAACAAAAAAGAAATGAGATAACCTTTCACTTGCTCATCTCATAGAATACTAGCAGCCAGGTTTTTATTACCTTGATAGGAGATTATAGTATTTTCTATAGAAGAAATAGACAAATAGAGGGAAAAATTTCCTATACAGGTTTTCACTTGAAAGGCCAGAGTACAATGGCCATTGTCAGCATCAACTGGCAGCAGAGTACTCCACTTGATAGTAACCACAGGCACATAGAGCTTTTTTTAGGTTTTCAGATCAACTTTGAAGATGAATGAGGGGCAACAGGTATTTAAAGAAAGCTTCTAACAGCAGAGGATATTGTCAGAATATATATAAAAAAGTTTCTGCATAAGGAACAAGACAAGTAAATTGCAAAAATATAAACATGCAGAGAAAAATATCAATTAGAAATTGACATATTAAAGCAACAATTGAAAACTTCAGTAAAATGGCTAGGAAATAATACTAAAGACAATGTTCCAAAGGTAGAATGAAAAGATGAAATGTGGTAGAGAAAAAATCAGAATTTTCATAGAGTTTTTAAAAAATGATTAGTATAAATTCTAAAAAGACAAACCAAAGAAAAATGAAAGGAAGAAATTTTCTAAGAAGGAAAATAGAAATTTACTAAAATTTAAAAATATATATTTCAATACTGAAAATTGCTTACCACATACACAAAAATAATGGGAACAAGAAAGCACAATAAGACACACTGTTGTAAAATTTCCATAAGACAAGGGATTCAGAAAAAATCTTAAAACTTTTCACACAGAATATAGGGAAGGAGGAGGTAGAGCAAGATGGTGGAGTAGAAGTTTTCTCCACTTGACTCTAAGAAGCAGAAGAGTTAGTGTAACCATGGAGAGACTATATTCTAAATAGAGAAAGAGAAGAAGAGCATCGGAAGTCATGAAAGAGGAACAGGACAGCTGAAAAGAACAGAGAAGAAGAAAGGGGACAAATTAAAGTGAAAAACCATTTGCAGCATCAAATCTGGTTTTCCCATCTGAGTAGTGCTGGAGATAAGGCCTGGTCCCTGAGCAGATGAGCAAATATTTGACTACTAAACTATAGTCCTACTCCAGTGGAGAGAAACCACTATTACTCTCTATGTGAACTACACAGTCCTGCCTGAATATTGAGAATACTTTACTGAGAGACTATAAGTGATCAAAACTCCCAGCCAATGACTTGGATTCAGATGCACAAATGCCAATGCAGAAACACAAGAAATCTTTTTTAAAGTCACATAACCACTATAAAAGACAGCAACTCCACATGAATGAACCCTAATGAAAACGAATTGGATAAAGTGACAAAGAATTCAAAAGAATGATTATAATAATGATCAATGAGATTAAAAAGAACATATATGAACAACTAATTGAATTCAAAGAGAACACAAATAAACAGCTGAAAGAAATAAGAGCATAATACAGGCTGTGAAAGAAGAATTCAACACCAATATAGAAATCCTAAAGAAATCAAACTGAAATTCTGAAAGTGAGAAGTTTAATAAATCAAACAAAAAACTCAGTTGAAAGCAAAGCCAAAAGACTAGATCAAACTGTAGATAGACTATTGGGGGTTGAAGAAAAGTTAGATGTATTAGAACATTCATATAAAGATAAATAAAAATAATGAAATACAAACAGAACATGCAGGACCTCAAGGAAAACAGTAAAAGACCAAACCTATGAATCATGGTCATAGAAGGAGAAGAGATGCAAGCTGAAGGCATAGAAAATTTACTGCATAAAATATCAGCAGAAAATTTCCCAAATGTTGAGAAAGAGATGGTCATTCAGGTACAGAGGATTTTAGGGTGCAGAACAGACCAGATCACAAAAAAACTACCTCCAAAGCATTATAACTAAAACATTAAATACACATAAGAATTAAAGAATATTCAAAGCTGCAAAAGAAAACTACAAATTCACATGTAGAGTCAAATTTGAGAGAACAATAGCAGATTTCTGAACAGAAATTCTAAAGGCAAGACAGCATGGATTGTTATGTATTGTAAGATGTGAAATAAAATAGCTAGATTACTGTATCAATCAAAGCTCCCTCATAATTGAAGGAGAAATAAAAACTTAGTTTTTGTTGATGAACAAAAACTAAAGGAACTCATGATCTCCAAGCCAGCACAGAAGATGCTCAAAGGAATCCCACACATGTAAGAGGATGGTAAATGCAACCATGAAAATTCTAAAAAAGAATAAATCTCTACAAATGAGCAAATAAATAAATGAGGATTTGGAAAGAATTAAACACTACCAAAACAACAAAATGACAAGAATTACTACATAACTTTAATAGTAACTCTAAATGTCAAAAGTCTCAATTGTCCAAGCAAAAGACATAGTCTGGAAGATGAGGTTGAAAACAATACCCAATTATTTGTTGCCTACAAGAAATGCACCTCACTGGTAAAGACAAACACAGGCTTAAAGTGAAAGGATGGAAAAAGATATTCTAATCAAATGGAGTCTGAAAGCAAGCAGTGCTAGCTATACTCATCTAACAAGGCAGACTTCAAACCAAAATTAGTTAGAAGAGACAAAGAAGTTTAATTCATATTGGATTTTTTCTGTTTTTATTGTTGGGCTGGGTGGGGTACACTGTGGCATTTTCAAATGTTCTTACAATCTATTAAATATCTCACACTTGCATTTACCCCATCCATCATGTAATTTATCCCCCCTTCCATTATTCCTAGAATAGTTTCAACAGGTATCATTTATACATTTACATACATGTGTACACAGTATTTGTACCATATTCACCCTCTTACATGCTTTCTCTCTTTCCTCCCTCCCCCCACTGGTACCAACACCCCAGGCAGTACCCTGTTCCACCTTCCTGTTCTCTGATTTTGCAAATAAAGAAAATGGCACTTTTGTTTGTTTAAGACAGTTACACAGAGAGTTTCCTTGTGACATAGATAGATAGATAGATAGATAGATAGATAGATAGATAGATTAGGTATAGATATAGATATAGACAGATATAATTGAACCTGAATTGGTTCATCTCCTTTATTTTTCCTTGTTCTATGTTAGTCCCCTTTTTATGGTGGCTTTAACAGGTTTAAAAGTTCTATATTCACTCTTGTACGAGAGTATATCAACCATATTCACTTTCTTACCTTCCTTCTTTTATACTCCTCCACTTCATATTGTTAAATAGAGCAATCTTTATGGAGGATACAGGAATTGTAAACTTACATGCACTGAATTTCTGTAATTCAATTTCATAAAACAAACAGTATTTTAAATAAAAGTATAGAGAGACATTCACATGATAGCAGTGGGTGATTGCCATACCCTACTCTCAACAATAAATAGGTCATCCAGATGAAAAAAATCAACAAAGAAATCTCAGAATAAGTGTTATTATAGATCAGATGAACTTAACAGACATTTACAGAATATTTTATCCATGAGCTGAAGAATATAAACTCTTATTAGCAATCTGTGGAACTTTCTCCAAAATAGATAATATTTTAGGACATAATGTAAATCTTAATGAAAACAAGAAAATTGAAATAACCTCCTGTATTTCATCAGGCCATAGTGGAGTAAAACTAGAAATGTGCAGCAAAAGAAACCACAGAGAATATACAAACATGGAAACTGAACAATACACTTTTGAGTGATAAGTGGATAACTGAAGAAATAAGAGGGAATCAAAATAATTTCTGGAATCAAATTAAAATGAAAGCACAATTTACCAAAATCTTTGGGACAAAGTAACTGCAGTGCTAACAGGAAAGTTTATAGCTATGATCACTTACATTAAAAAATTAGAGAAATCTCAAACAAATAACCTAACATAACAGTGTACTGTAAGCTCAGAAAAAGAATAAGCCAAACTCCAAAGCAGTAGATGGAAAGAAATAATAAAGATTAGAGAAGAAATTAATAAAATATAGAACTAAATGAACAATAAAAACAAGTAAGGAAACAAAGAGTTGGTTTTTTTTAACAGATAAACAAGATTGACAAAACCTTAGCCAAACTAATCAAAAGCAAGAAGACACAAATTAACAACTAGAGATGAAAAGAGTGATACCACAAAATATTTCAATAAAAATTCAGAGGATCATTAGAGAATGTTTCAACAGTTTATATTCCAATAAACTAGAAAGTCTAGAAGAAATAGATAAAAATATAAATACACATAGTTGCCAAAATTGAACAAGAGGATATAAGCCACCAAAACAGATCTATAAAGAAGAGTAAAATTAAACAAAGTAGAGTTTTCCAACAAAGAAAAGCCCATGATTGGATGGACTCATTGCTGAGTTTTATCAGACCTTTTAAGAAGAACTGACACCAATGCTTCTCAGCCTATTCTGTGAAGTAGGAAGAGAAGGAACACTACCAAAGTCATTCTATAAAACTGGTACCACCCTGATTAAAAAAAATAAAACAGACAAGGACACAAAAAAATAAAACTATAGACCAATTGCCTTGATGAACACAGATGTAAAAATTTATAATAAAATAATTGCAAACCAAATTCAACACATCAAAATTATCATACACATTATCAAGTTGGTTTCATTCCAGAAATGCAAGGATGGTTCAGACACACAGATCAAAGAAGGTAATATGGCCCATTAACAAACTAATGCAGAAAAATCAAAAGATTCACCTCAATAGATGCAGAAAGGCCTTTGATAAAATTCAACAACCCTCATGGTAAAAGCCACAAAGAGACTAGGCACTGAAGGAAAGTAGCTCTACATAATAAGGCTATATATGGCAGATCTGTGGCCAACATTATACTAAGTAGGAAAAAAATGACAGCATTCCTTTTAAAGTCAGGAACAAAACAAGGGTGTTCTTTCTCTCCATTCTTACTGAATACTTAGCCAGGGTAATAAGGCAAGTGAAAGAAATAAAAGGATATGGAAAGGAAGAAATCATATTATCTCTATCAGTAGATAATATGATCTTATACATAAAATACTCCAACAAATCCACCAGAAAACTCTGAGCTCTGATCAAAAATTTCCACAGACCAGCAAGATGCAAAATCAGCATGCAAAAAAAAGTAACTTTTCTATATACTAATAACAAACAAGATGAAAAAGAAATAAAAAAATACTATTCTTGGTACAAACATTCTAAATAAAACATAAAAATAAACCTAATTGAGATGAAAACACTAGAAGAGAGCCTCCTATATTATTGGATTAACAAAGTTAATATGGGAAAATGGCTATAGTATTGAAAGTAAACTACAGAGTCAATGCAATCCCCATCAAATCTCCAATGTTGTCTATCACAGAAATAAAAAATCAGTGCTAAAATTGAAATGAAAGCACAAAAAAATCCCAAATAGTGAAAGTAATCCTGAGTTAAAACAATGCTAGAGATATCATATTACCTGACTACATAGTCATAGTAACAAAAAAGAATGGTTCTGGCACAAACACAGACATGTAGACCACAGAATAGGACAGAAGACTCAGAAATAACCCAACTCAGGTAGAGCCAACTTATTTTCAACAAAAATGCCTAAATAATACAGTGGAGAAAAACCTGAAAATATTTGAAGACATAGACAAAGGCAATGACTTTCAAAATAGGACTCCTATAGTTCATGAAATAAGAGCGGGAATTGACAAATGGATTTCCATCAAATGAAAAAATTTCCACACATCAAAGAAACAACTGTCAGAATTGGGAGACAGCCTACAGAATGGTAGCAATTTTTGCCAGTTATTCATCTAACAAAGATTGATATCCAGCATAAATAAAGAGCTCAAAAACCTAAACAAAAAATAATTAAATTAACAAATGTGCAAATGAACTGAACAGACAGTTCTTAAAAGAAGTACAAATAGCAAGTAAATATATGAAGAAATGTTGAACAACCTTGCCATAAGGCAATGCAAATCAAAACAATACTTAAATTCCATCTCACTTCCATTCAGAGTGACTACCATGAAGAATACAAACAACCACAAATGCTGTCAAGGAGATGAGGATAAAGGAGCCCTGTACAGTGCTGGTGGGAATGTAAACTATTCCAGCCACTCTGGAAATCAGTGTTGAGGTTCCTCAATAAACTAAAAGTACAGCTGTTATATGATCCTGTTGTACCACTCTCAAGCATATATCAGAGGGAATGTAAGTCAGCACACAAATCTGTGTTTATTGCAGCACTATTCACAATAGCCAAGGTTTTTATATTTAGGTTCCTAAATATAGAAATATTTTCTAAAGAAATAATTCTAAAAATTATTTTGCAAATAAATACTTCTAAAGAAAATAAATACATATGAAAATAAATGAGGTTGTATTTGGGGAAGGAACCAGTGGAAGATGGGAAGGGGAAAAAGAAGGCTGAGGGTGTGAATATGTTAAAGTACCTTGTATGTGTGTACAAAAAATTTGTAATGAAACCTATTAAAGTTGCAATAATGATTCAAAAAGAGGAAGATACATAAGAAGAGAAAACGTGAATATGCTTATGGTATATTATAAATGTGTATGAAATTATAACAATGATACCCTCACAATGAGAAGTTAATATGGGCCAATAAAAGTAGAATAAAAATATATAAGGGAATGGCATTAAATTTCTCCAAATCAATGTTTGAAGCCATAGCACAATGACTTCAAACTTCAGGCAGTAAGTGAATTCTATACCTAAATAATTTATCATTTAAGTGTGATGGTAGAAGACAATTTAACTTACCATTGTCACAAATAACCTCACAGAGATTTTTTCTTATGAATCCATTGGAGATGATAAACCAAAACAAAAGAAACAAATCTTTAAGTCTTGGAAATGTGAGCTATATGAAGAAGAAAATATAACCAAAGCATAATATAATGAATATTATAAATTTGAATACTTATTCATTTAAAAACAAAGAATTTGACTATTGTGAATTGTCTACAATAAACTTTGGTGTGTAGGTTCCTATTGTATGCTGACCCGAGTTTCCTCTGGGTGAATCATGGTGATAGAGGTAGTAGAGATTTATGTTTAGGAATTGAGGAAGAGTATAGTACTTCATCTCCCATCATAGAACATCTACAGATAATATCAAAGGCCAAAAAATAAATCATGACAGGATGTTTCATTATGACATGTGTCTCTTAAATGAGGATTGTGTTATATGTGCATGCATGTAGATGCCTTCTTGGTTCGTGACTGAGTTCTTCAGTAGCTATTTTGAAGTTTTCAAAGAAAGTTTTCTCAAAATTTACGAGGAAATTTAGCCCTGTCTGATGACCTTAAGAAAAAAAGAGCAAAAAAAAAAGAAATGCCTTCCTTGGGAGAAAATTGTGACATTTTAGTGAATCATTACCAAAAAAAAAAAAAAAAGAGTCATTACAATTTCCATTAACTTAAGGCACGGGGAAAGATGAGGAAGAATTGATAAAGCAGCCGCAGGACATTTCTCTCAATGCGAGGAAAAAATTGTTGATGAAGTCTAATTTTAATGAAATTGGTCTCTATTAGAAGCATTTGCCCACAAGCACTAACAGTTTGAAGGCGAGAGAAGGAGTGCTAGGATGCAGGGCTGCAAGAGGATCCAGGAACTATGGTGCTTGGTGACAGTGGCACTGGAGATTTATGTGTGCACATCTTTTTATCGGGCTTATTATTGTTTCAGGTGATACTCCACAATCCCAAGTTCCACACTATTGAATGTCCTGTCCTCAACCTCCATTCTTTCATAAATCTGTTTGTCCAAAACCATAGGCTTTTTTTGTAATGCATTTGACATTATTACAGAAATACCTGTCCTTAGAAATATATAGAGAAATCTCAGAATAAACGCTAAAATAAGTGAAATTATTGCCTTTGAAGAACAGCAATTGAGGGTGGGAGGACTGGTGACAAGGATATTCTCTTTTCTTATAAATCTGCCAGGTATAACTTTGATAAAGATAAACTTTAAGCACATCAGCAATTTTCAATGAAAAAGTCTTGTGCAGCAAGTTACATGCCTAGCAACAGAACACAGTAGATAAACTGACATCCTTCTTACCATATATCACTCAGAAATGTGGTACATAGCTTACCAAACAGGCTTTAAACACATGATTGAGCTCTTAAAAAAGTAAACCAGGGCCAAAAAGAAATTGAATGAGTTAAAAACTAGTGTGAGTTTTCTCTCTGGGATAAAGAGGAAAAAAGGAAAGAGGAGTTGCTTTGGGTCTCAGCAAACAGAATCCATGGAATACATAACGCAAGCATAAAGTCAAGACATTCAAATGGCTTTGCCTAATCTTCTCTGTCTTGACTTGAGCACTGTACAAATTTCTGCTTTCATGCATGTTTGAGGGTTAAATTCATGTTTTCCCTTTCAGCTTATAAACTAAATCAAAAGGTGTGCCCTGAGTGATATGGTCCCAGAGTGGTGATATAAGGCAAATCCTTAACTAGGCCACACCAGAGATCTACACATAAAATTAGAATGTGAATCCACAGAACAAAATTACAAAAATTCAAAAAGAAACAATCCAGTACTTAGCCTTTTGAAAACTATCAGCACTAGGCATGGCCAGGCATTGATCTAGCAAAGAAGAAGAAGTATTCTGGAAGAGGAGCTTGCATTTGTGTGGAGGAGGCATACCAAGTGCAAATCCACCAAATGCCAGCAGAATTAAATTCAACTTTCAAGCACCACTGGACAGCCTATAGAACCCAAATATGACTAAACAGTTAAAATGAAGAGAATGCCCTTGTGATGCAATGAAATAAATACATAGAAACAGAAATGAAAACTACAGTCATTGAAATTTTTAAAATCTCATCAAATAATGGCTTAAACAGCCCATTCAATAAGGCTGAACAATTCATGAACTGGCAGACAAAAAATGAGAAAATTACTCAGGAGGCAACATGGAGAGACAAGGCAATGGGGAAAATATGAAGGACAGGTTGAAATTTAGAGAAGATATTAAAAAGTCCAAATGACTCTAAAGAAAAGGAGAAAAGCATTATTTATTCCTGGTGGAAAAATTTGCTGTGTTTATTAGTAGGGCTTGGAGAATAAAAGTTGAAGGAAGAATGGGCTGTTGCAGTTATGGAGATCTAGCTCCAAATTCTGTTGCTTATTATCTCTGTGACTTTGAGCCTGTGAACTTCCATTTCCTCCCTGGTAAAGTAGCACTATCAAGCCTATGAGTGTCAAAGTCCAGGCAGGAGAAAGAAGCCACACTAGTTATTATAACAGAGAATAGTTAACATAAAGAGTTACCAATTGTCACTAAACAAATAAAATTGGCAAAAGGGGAACAGTAAGTTATGGAAGTAGAGGAACAAAGGAAAGATATCAGAATTATTTAAAATAGAAGCTTACAGCAAGGTTATTGCACCACAGAAATCCCCAGGCCCTTGAGGAAGGACACTGGTTGGGGTTGGAGTGTGCAGAGCTAAGGATTCTACATGTCTAGGATTCACACTTGAGCGTGTGAGGAGTACAATTGGACTGCTTTTAATAGTCTTTGGATAGCTGCAAACTAGAACCAACTGCTGATACTACAGAAAATACTGGAACAAACTCTTCTTATCAAAGAAATTATGTTAGGCTGTCACTATAGGAAGCTTACAGATCAAAGCAGGTCATCCCTTTACCTTCCATCTTTCCTTCTCCCCTAACACACCAAGGCAGAACCAACAAATTGCAGCAAGAGAAATGTAAATGTGGCTTGCAGAGTCCCATTGCCCTTGTCCTAGAAAAGAACAAAAAGGGGTAAGTTTGATGTTGAAAGATAATAGCTTCATGATAGGTCTATCCTTTCCCTTTGGCCCATATGGTATCCACGCATACACATATACACATATTTAGATTGCATATGACAACAAAATAATGCTATAATTCTACTGAAAAAGATGCAATTCTTTTTGAACAAATAAAGACATTAATACCTTCTTTTCAAAATGAGGAGATAGAAAATCCTGTCTTTAGAAGACAATTCTCCTATCCATCTATGGTTTCTGTTCATTATTCTCATAAATTCAGCCACAGCCTCATTTGAACATTTCATTTCCTGAAGAGACAATTGTGTTAGCTTCTAATTAAGTTAGTTAAATAAAAGAATGATAAACCTACCTCCAGTAACATGTGTATAACATAATAAAGTGAAAGTGGAGAAGAAAAAAATTAAGCTAAATGTATATGATCTGCGTACAAATAAATGTGCTTAGCTATGGGTATAGATATGTGAGTGTATTTCCCATGTACTTGCACTCAAACAAGAAGTAAAGTATACTCAGCTTCTAAAGCCTGTGTTCCTGTAGTGAGCCAGAAAGTTACAGTGACTATTTACAACTTTGTTTTCCATCACTATACTAAGTTCCATTTGCACTCAGCCTTGATCTCAGCTGGTCAGTATTGTTTACCTTGAGTGATACAGACCTTCATTCTGAAGGTGTCAGTCTCCAATGGTCCTGCTTGCTTGCCTTCCTTCCTTCCTTCCTTCCTTCCTTCCTTCCTTCTTTTCCTTCCTTCCTTCCTTCCTTCCTTTCCCTCCCCTCCTCCTCCTCCTCCTTATTCTTCTTTTCTCTCTCGCTTTCTCTTTATTCATTAAATTTTTATTATTACTTTTGCTCTAATTTTACACTAACATTATTCTTGAACATGGAAGAGGAGACCCAGGAAAACTCCATGGCTCAAGACACAGCCCTATGGAGTCCCCTGGTAATTGGTATCAGCAATCCCAACCAGAAGGACGATTACCTGCTCTCTACAGCCTGCTCAGAGGCCATAGTGAAACTAGCTGATATCACAGAGGAATGCCACAGGCCCAATGCCAGGTAATGCAAATGTCAGCTCTGACCCTTGGCTTTCCTTTTTCTTTTCTGTTTTTGGGGGGAGATGTTATGGGTTTTTTCGACTTCAGGGCCTTACACTTGCTGGGCAGGTGCTATGCCACTTGAGCCAAGACCCCTGGCCCTTTTTGCCTTAGTTATTTTTTAGATAGTTTTTCGTGTTTTTTTACTTTTTTTTGTCCTGGGCCAGCCTTGACCATGATACTCCTACTAATATATCCTGCATAGCAGTGATTATAGATGTGCCTCACCATATCCGTCTTTTTTGTTGTTGTTGACATGGGATCTCACTACCATTTTGTCCTGGTTGGCCTTGAACTGAGATCCATTCAGTCTCTATTTTCTGAGTAGGTGAGATTACAGATGTGGGCCATTGCATCTGGCCAAGTTTAACTTCAGATGGTGCATTTTACCATAAGTTACTGTTGATGGTCTTTTGGAAGAAGATTCCAATAAATATCCTTATTCCTTATTAGAGTTTGAACTGTTTGAGAAATAATAATTTTAAGAAATGAATCCTCAATTATTACCTTTCAACTATCAGAGCCAAATGATGAATGAAACCCTAAGGACAGCAGATCTTGCCTCTGTGCTGGGCTCCAGGATTCAGCAGTAGTTCCTCCATATAGACCCCACAGTGAAGGAAAGCAGACTGGCCAGGCAAGACTGGTAGCAAGAATATCAGAAGGGAACCTGTGCCCTGTGCTCAGCTTGGTCCTAAGAAGAAATTCTTTCTAAATTCTTTCTAATTTAACCAATTAAGAACTTCAGAATTACCCCTGCCCCAACCATCCCAAGAGAAAGGGGAGCAGAAAGACCAGACTGGAAGTGTGAAGCTTGCTTAGGGGAAAAACCCTCCAGAGGGCCAATGGGAAGGGACAGCTTACCACAATAAATATATAGGGTAGTTAAGTGATAGCTATAGCTTGATGTAACCACGCCACCCTGTGCATATATCTAACCATCATACTACATAGTATAAATGTATGTGATTTGTCAATCAAAAAAACATTAATTCACAAGCAGCTAAAATATATTTATTCACATGGGCCGCATCCAGCCATCCCTCTGGAATTTGGAGGAGTAAATCTGATATGTGTGACTTGTCTGTCAGGAAGGGCCAGTCTTCCTTCCTGCCTGGGGGGGACATGAAAACTGAAGACGCCACATTTTGCACACTCCTGAACCTGGAATCCTCCTGAATGGCAAATTTAATTTCCTTCAGTGCTGTTGTCCAATGTCAGATGTAGTGTTTACTTAATAGTGTGTTCTGAAATCTTGACATGTCATATGTAAGGCAGTCTGTCAGGATAAAGCACAACTCTATTACATTTTAGACATTTGGTAGAAAAAATATATTTATCAATTAATGTGTCAATACCCAGAAAGAATTGGGATAGTTCATGTTAAGAACAAAACAAACACCTATTATCCTGATCTTCTTTCTTTAAATCTCCCAATCCCTGTATTTCTGCCAGGTGTGACAGTGCTTTTTATTTCAGCAATGAATACACAATGACACCACTTCTTAGAAAACCTAGACCAAAGAGATTATCTCCCCAGCTATCCATTTCTGAAACAACCCCTCATTCTCAAATGTCCCCTCCCTTCCTCTCATCTCAAACATGGCCCAGTCTGTTTTCCCAGGGTACAAGGTTGGAAAGCCGCCTTCTTTTCACACAACCTGAGGCCCTGTTCTTAGTGACAGTTGTGCTGTGTCCTCTGAAGGAGGCCATCTGTTCACTTTGGTGGATGTGAGTGTCTCATTACCTGTCAAGGTTTCTAAGTTGGCTCCTTTTATTGGATTAGAATCTATACTTTGATTCTTCAGCTCAGGTGCTGTTGGTGCCAGTCTCCTTCTGGGGTCAGAGAGATGGTTTCACGGGCTCTGTGGCACTCGTGGGAGATACTGGATCAGGATCCTGAGTGGGGATATCACTCACCTTCTGCCTTGTCAGCAGCAACTCATTGCCCACCAGGCTCGTGGAGTGTATGAATTGTAAATCACAGAATGTTGGCTGTATTTCCCAATTATTCACTGTTTCCCAAATAGTAGGAGATGAAATAATGAAAGAAATCCGTTGAGCAAAAAAAAAAAAAAAAAAGCACTGTGTAAAGACCAATTTTTTGCAAGCCAAATTAACTTTTCCATAGACCCTACCACTGATGCCAGGTTAGTTAGCATTATAAAGAGATTCATCTTTCTGTACTGAATTCAGTTTCCCTTACTGAAATAAGATGTAGAAGGTAATTGCAAACCTTCCAGTGACCTTGTTAATCATTATAGCTGTAAGTATTGCTCTTTCTTCCCTAAACTGAGAAAATGTGTTGTGAAGGAACCATGCCACTTTTTATACAGCCAGAACGAACTTCAATCCAAAGCTAGTGTGCCACAGCAAAGTATTAACTGGGGAAATATCAAGGCGAGGAGACCAGAATTTATTAAACTTTTTAGATATCAGGTGTTTTTATAATATGACTTCTTTAAGCTGTCCTGTGTGTGTGTGTTTTAATAAAATGACTTAAAAACCAGATACTGGATCATGTTTACTAGGTTAGCATAGATATTGTGGCTTATTTTTTTGTTTTAAATTGTGTTAAGAACACTTAACATGAGAACTACCCTCCACATATTTTTAAGTACACAATATTTATTATACTGCAGGCACTATCTATATCATATAGCAGATGTCTAAAGCATATTTGTCTTTTATAATTAAAACTGTATTTCTTATACACAATGGAATTTTATGCATTCATGAAGAAAACAAAATGTTATCATTCGCTGGTAAATGGATGGAATTGGAGAACATCATCCTGAGTGAGGTTAGCCTGGCCCAAAAGACCAAAAATCATATGTTCTCCCTCATATGGGGACATTAGATCAAGGGCAAACACAACAAGGGGATTGAACTCTGATCACAAGATAAAAATGAGAGCACACAAGGAAGGTGTGAGGATAGGTAAGACACCTAAAAAATTAGCTAGCATTTGTTGCCCTTAATGCAGAGAAACTAAAGCAGATACCTTAAAAACAACTGAGGCCAATAGGAGAAGGGGACCAGGAACTAGAGAAAAGGTTAGATCAAGAAGAATTAACCTAGAAGGTAACCCACACGCACAGGAAATTAATGTGAGTCAGCTCCCTGTATAGCTATCCTTATCTCAACCAGCAAAAACGCTTGTTCCTTCCTATTATTGCTTATACTCTCTCTTCAACAAAATTAGAGATAAGGGCAAAATAGTTACTACTGGGTATCGAGGGGGTGGGGAGGAGAAGGAAGGGACGGGGTGATAAGGAAGGGGATGGGGGAAGGGGGGAGAAATGACCCAAACATTGTATGCACATATGAATTAAAAAAAAAAAAACAAGAAAAAAAAAAGGATTCCAAGATGGCAGCTAGAGAGAGGAAGCAGAAAGCATGCCTCCTAAAATAAAATCTTGGAGAGATGCTGGAGATACACCTTACAGGAAAATCCACCAAGAAGAGGCAAAACTTTGACCCCTCCACACCTCCAGCCTCTGCAGAGCATCTCCACTTCACGTTAAATGGAGAAACCAGGAGGGCCCCCACACCACAAGATGCCAGCACCCAGACAGCTTGGGAAGACACAGACCACTAGGTGAGCTAAACAGTACACGGTACTCCCACAGACAACCTTGGGCCAGATCAGCATAGCTCCCTGGACAGACCGACTCTCAACCAGGGAAAAAAAGAGAAACTAAGTAATAAGCAATAAGAACAATAAAGACATGTAGCAAAGAGGGCGGGGTACCCTGAGCACCAAAGGGGGGAGAGTGGAATCCTTCCCGGAACTGTAAATAAACAAGCTGGCTGGAGAAGGCAGGAGCGGCAATCAGGAGCGGGAAAGCTTGTAAAAGCAGTGATGGGAGGAAAACTCCACAGGAAAGGGGGAAGACCCACTTCCCAAAAGAACTGTAAATAAACATGCAGGCCTGAGAAAGTGAGTGCAGTGTCACCTCCCCAAGTGTGCTTGGAAAGGGGAAAGCTTGTAACAGAGGCTCCCACACAGGAGAACTCTGAGTAAACAAAGCCTGCATAGCCCCGTGAGTGTTGAGCTCACCCCAGAGATCTGCATAAATAAAGCATCCAGCAACAGCAGCTGACAGCAGCGGGCAGGCAAGCCACAGCCTCAGATACCATTCACAGACCTGTCTCCAGACTCTTTTTTTTTCTCTCTCCCTACCTTTGATGAGAAAACAACCAAACTACACCTGCATGCTGAAAAACTTACTGAAACTGTATTGCATTTGAACTTGGGACACTTTGTGGGGTTTTTTTGTTTTGTTTTGTTTGTGTGGTTCTGTTTTGTTTTATTTTTCCCCTTTGATGAGACAACTACAGAACAACATCTGAGGCACCATCTCCAGGATTGGAGGCTGAGGGATGAACACAAAAATTATTAAGACTGAAACTTCATTGCATTTGAACTTGGAGTTTTTTTTATTTTTATTTTTTGTTTATTTTTATTTCTTTTTTTTTAACATATATTTTTTCATTTATTTATTTATTTATTTTTATTTTCAATCCTCTCTCTGCCTCTCTAGTGCCTTTTCAGCTTACAGTTCATTAGTACACTGTATCTCCGTTTACATCTTTGAAACGTTTTTGTTTGTATCTTTGTTTTGATTTTTTTCTACTTGTTTATTTGTTTTTCCCTGTTCCTTTAATTTCTTTGCTTTCCATCTCCTCTCACCCTTCTGTTCTAAATATCACTAGTGCTATTATTACAAGCCAGAAAATACTTAATTGCACACAGTACAGGGACAATAACAACACCTAGGGCAATGATGGGAAGACAGAAAAAACAGGGAAACCAGTTTCCCCACAGCAAAAAATTAGTACAGGAACCAGAGGGAAATGAAGAAAACAGATACTCAGATCCAGACTCCAACAAAATGAAGATAAACTATGCCAAAGAACACAATGAAGCCCACAAGCATAATCTAAAAGAAGAAATACTACAGGTACTCAATGAGAATTTTATAGAGATGATACTGGATAGGGTCAACCAAAATGTACAGGAGACACTTAAGAAATTCCAAGACAACAAAAATAGAGAATTTGAAAAAGCAAAAGAAGAAAGAAAGGAAATCATAGAAGCACTGTATAAACACCAAAGTGAAACAAAGAACATGATTAGTAAAGAGATAAATGAACTCAGGACAAAAATAACAACATTAAAAAGGAAACCACCCAGGATATGGAAAACCTCAGAAAAAAGAATGAAACAGAATCGCAAAACAAAACGGAAGGCCAATCCAGCAGAGTAGAACAAACAGAAGACAGAATCTCAGAACTCGAAGATGAAATGGTAATTAAAGGAAAAACCGAACAACTATTAATTAAACAACTCAAGACCTGTGAAAAGAAAATGCAAGAACTCACCGACTCCATCAAAAGACCAAACTTGAGAATCATGGGCATCAAAGAAGGAGAAGAGGTGCAAACAAAGGGAATGCGTAATATATTCAACAAAATAATAACAGAAAATTTCCCAAATCTAGAGAAAGATATTCCCATACAGATGCAAGAAGCTTCCAGAACACCAAACAGACCAGATCAAATAGAACTACCCCACAACATATCATCATTAAAACAACAAGTTCAGAAACTAGGGAAAGAATATTGAAGGCTGTAAGAGAGAAAAAACAAATAACATATAAAGGTAAACACATCAAAATCACAGCAGACTTCTCAACAGAAACATTAAAAGCAAGAAGAGCTTGGGGAGAGATCTTCCCGGCACTGAATGAAAATAACTTCAACCCTAGGATACTCTATCCAGCAAAACTATCATTCAAAATAGATGGAGCAATAAAAATCTTCCATGATAAGCAGAAACTAAAACAATATGTGACCACAAAGCCATGAATACCAAAGATTCTTCAAGGGATTCTGCACGTAGAAAGTGAAACCCAACATAACCGTGAGAGGACAGGCAGCACCAAATACAGGAAAAGAAAAAGCAAGAAAGTAGAGAGTAACATCAACTTAGGTACACACAATCAAACCTTCAAACAACTAAGACAACTAAATGACAGGAATCACCACATACCTATCAGTACTAACACTTAATGTTAACGGACGTAATTCACCCATCAAAAGGCACCGTTTGATGAAATGGACTAAAAAGGAAGATCCAACAATTTGCTGCTTACAGGAGACCCATCTCACTGACAGAAATAAGCATAGGCTTAGGAAGAAAGGCTGGAAGAAGATTTACCGAGCCAATGGCCCCTGAAAATGGGCAGGAGTAGCAATACTTATCTCTGACAAAGTAGACTTCAAACCTACATTGATCAAACGAGATAAAGAAGGACATTCCATACTAATAAAAGGGGAAATAGACCAAAAGGAAATAATAATCATCAATCTGTACGCACCCAATGTCAACGCACCCAATTTCATCAGACATACCCTGAAAGACCTAAAAGCATATATTAACTCCAACACAGTGGTTGTGGGAGACTTTAACACCCCATTATCATCAATAGATAGGTCATCCAAACAAAAAATCAATAAAGAAATCCAAGATCTAAAATATACAATAGATCAAATGGACCTACTTGATGTCTACAGAACATTTCATCCAACTTCTACACAATATACATTCTTCTCAGCAGTCCATGGAACCTTCTCCAAAATAGATAAAGCACAAGGCAAGCCTCAGCAAATATAAGAAAATAGAAATTAAACTATGCATACTATCTGATCACAATGCAATAAAACTAGAACTCAACAACAAAAGTAAAGACAGAAAATATGCAAACAGCTGGAAACTGAATAACTCATTACTTAATGAACAATGGGTCATCAATGAAATAAAAGAGGAAATTAAAAAGTTCCTTGAAGTCAATGAAAATGAAAACACAACCTACCAGAACCTATGGGACACAGCAAAGGCAGTTCTGAGAGGAAAGTTTATAGCCATGAATGCATATATTAAAGACTGAAAGATCCCAAATCAATGACCTACTGATACATCTCAAACTCCTAGAAAAACAAGAACAAGCAAATCCCAAAACAAATAGAAGGAGAGAAATATTAAAAATAAGAGCTGAAATCAATGAAACAAAAAGTTGGTTCTTTGAAAAAATAAACAAGATCGATAGACCCCTGGCAAACCTGACTAAAATGAGGAGAGAAAAAACCCAAATTAGTAGAATCAGGAATGCAAAACACCATGGAAGTCATCAGAGACTACTTCAAGAACCTATATTCAAATAAATTTGAAAATCTTAAAGAAATGGACAGATTTCGAGATACATATGATCATCCAAAACTGAACCAAGAGGATATTAATCACCTGAATAGACCTATAACACAAAATGAAATTGAAGCAGCAATCAAGAGTCTCCCCAAAAAGAAAAGTCCAGGACCTGATGCATTCTCTGCTGAATTCTATCAGACCTTGAAAGAAGAACTGACACCAACCCTCCTTAAACTGTTCCATGAAATAGAAAGGGAAGGAAAACTGCCTAACATATTTTATGAAGCCAGTATTACACTTATCCCAAAACCAGGCAAAGACACCTCAAAAAAGAAGAACCATAGGCCAATCTCCTTAATGAACATTGATGCAAAAATCCTCACCAAAATAATGGCAAACTGAATTCAACAACACATCAAAAAGATTATTCACCATGACCAAGTAGGCTTCACCCCAGGAATGCAGGGTGTTTCAACACATGAAAATCAATAAATGTAATAAACCACATTAACAGAAGCAAAGACAAAAACCACTTGATCATCTCAATAGATGCGGAAAAAGCCTTTGATAAGTTCCAACACCATTTCGTGATAAAAGCTCTAAGAAAACTAGGAATAGAAGGAAAGTACCTCAACATTATAAAAGCTATATATGACAAACCTACAGTCAGCATTATACTTAACGGAGAAAAATTAAAACCATTCCCTCTAAAATCAGGAACCAGACAAGGATGCCCACTATCTCCACTCCTATTCAACATAGTACTGGAATTCCTAGCCAGAGCAATTAGGAAAGAAGAAGGAATAAAAGGAATACAAATAGGTAAAGAAACTGTCAAAATATCCCTTTTTGCAGATGACATGATCCTATACCTTAAAGACCCAAAAAACTCTACTCAGAAGCTTCTAGACATCATCAATAGCTACAGCAAGGTAGCAGGATATAAAATCAACATAGAAAAATCATCAGAATTTCTAAACACTAATAATGAACAAACTGAAAAAGAATATATGAATACAATTCCATTTACAATAGCCTCAAAAAAAATAAAATACCTAGGTTAAACCTAACAAAAGATGTGAAAGACCTCTACAAGGAAAACTATAAACTTCTGAAGAAAGAGATTGAGGAAGACTATAGAAAGTGGAGAGATCGCCCATGCTCATGGATTGGTAGAATCAACATAGTAAAAATGTCTATACTCCCAAAAGTAATCTACATGTTTAATGCAGTTCCCATCAAAATTCCAATGACATTCATTAAAGAGATTGAAAAATCTACCCTGAAATTTATATGGAAACACAGGAAGCCACGAATAGCCAAGGCAATACTCAGTCAAAAGAACAATGCAGGAGGTATCATGATACCTGACTTCAAACTATATTACAAAGCAATAACAATAAAAACAGCATGGTACTGGCACAAAAACAGACATGAAGACCAGTGGAACAGAATAGCGGACCCTGATATGAAGCCACACAACTATAACCAACTTGTCTTTGACAAAGGAGCTAAAAATATATAATGGAGAAATAACAGCCTGTTCAACAAAAACTGCTGGGAAAACTGGTTAGCAGTCTGCAAAAAACTGAAACTAGATCCATGTATATCACCCTATACCAAGATTAACTCAAAATGGATCAAGAATCTTAATATCAGACCACAAACTCTAAAGTTGATAGAGGAAAGAGTAGGAAATACTTTGGAGTTAGTAGGTATAGATAAGAACTTTCTCAATGGAACCCCAGCAGCACAGCAACTAAGAGATAGCATAGATAAATGGGACCTCATAAAGCTAAAAAGCTTCTGTTCATCAAAAGAAATGGTCTCTAAACTGAAGAGAACACCCACAGAGTGGGAGAAAATATTTGCCAGCTACACATCAGACAAAGGACTGATAACCAGAAAATATAGGGAACTTAAAAACTAAATTCTCCCAAAACTAATGAACCAATAAAGAAATGGACAAGTGAACTAAACAGAACTTTCTCAAAAGAAGAAATTCAAATGGCCAAAAAACACATGAAAAAATGCTCACCATCCCTAGCAATAAAGGAAATGCAAATTAAAACCACGCTAAGATTCCACCTCACCCCTGTTAGAGTAGCCATCATCAGCAACACCACCAACAACAGGTGTTGGTGAGGATACAGGGAAAAAGGAACCCTCTTACACTGTTGGTGGGAATGTAGACTAGTACAACCACTCTGGAAAAAAATTTGGAGGCTACTTAAAAAGCTAGACATCGATCTACCATTTGATCCAGCAAATACCACTCTTGGGGATAGACCCAAAAGACTGTGACACAGGTTACTCCAGAGGCACCTGCACACCCATGTTTATTGCGGCACTATTCACAATAGCCAAGTTATGGAAACAGCCAAGATGCCCCACCACTGATGAATGGATTAAGAAAATGTGGTATCTATTCACAATGGAATTTTATGCAGCCATGGATTGAATTGGAGAACATCATTCTGAGTGAGGTTAGCCTGGCCCAAAAGACCAAAAATCATATGTTCTCCCTCATATGGAGACATTTGATCAAGGGCAAACACAACAAGGGGATTGAACTTTGAGCACATGATAAAGCGAGAGCACACAAGGGAGGGGTGAGGATAGGTAAGACACCTAAAAAATTAGCTAGCATTTGTTGCCCTTAATGCAGAGAAACTAAAGCAGATACCTTAAAAGCAACTGAGGCCAATAGGAGAAGGGGACCAGGAACTAGAGAAAAGGTTAGATCAAGAAGAATTAACCTAGAAGGCAACTCACATGCATAGGAAATTAATATGAGTCAACTCCCTGTATAGCTGTCCTTATCTCAACCAGCAAAAACCCTTGTTCCTTCCTATTATTGCTTATACTCTCTCTACAACAAAATTAGAGATAAGGGCAAAATAGTTTCTCCTGGGTATTGAGGGGGTGGGGGGAAGAGGGAGGAGTAGGGGGGTAAGGGAGGAGGTAAGGGAGGGGGTGGAGGTAGGGAGGAGAAATGACCCAAGCATTGTATGCACATATGAATAATAAAAAATAAATTAAAAAAAAAAGAAAAAAATACTGTATTCCTATGAAACGACAACTCGTCGCTCCCTCTCCAGACCCTGTCAACTACTGCAGTGGGCTCTATTTCTATGAATTTCACTTTTTTTTTATTTCACATACAAGTGAGACCTATGCAGAGCTTGCCTTCCTGTGTCTGACTTATTTCATTTGACATATGCCCTCTGGGTTCATCCATGGTGTTACAAATATCAGGTTTTCTTCTTTTTAGAGGGTGAATAGTATTCCATTGTGCATATACACCACATTTTCTTTACCATTTATTTGTTGGTGAATGCTCACATGGTTTCCATATTTCTGGTATTGTGAATTTTACACACATGAACTTGGAAGTGTGAATACCCATTGGAAATCTTACTTTCATTTCCTTTAGATAAACACCTAAAAGTGGAATTTCTGGATCATAAGGTAGTTTTAGTTGTAATTTTTTTGAGGAATCTTGTACTGCATTCCATAATAATTGAACCATTTTACACTTATATTGCCAACAGGACAAAAGGAATTCAATTCCTCTACATCCTTGCCTACACTTGTTATCATATGTATGTGTGCAGTGTGTGTGTGTGTGTGTGTGTATGTGTAATAGCCTGTGTGTATAAGAGAGTGCATATGTGTGCACAATAGCCTTCTGAACAGGTGTGCCATGATATCACATTCTGGTTGTGGTTTTGACTTGCATTTTCCTGATGATTAGTCAAATCCAGCCTCTTCCCATATACCTATTGGACATTTATATGTGTACTTTGATGAAATGTCTACTTAAGTCTTTCAAGGTGTAAAACTTCTAGAACAAAACATAGAGAAAAGCATCAAGACATTGGTCCAGGGATTGTTCTTGACAGTAACTCAGCAAAAGCAAAAATAAGCAAGCCAGATTGCATCAATCTGGAAAGTTGTACAACAAAGGAGTAAAAAGTCAGCACAATCAATGAAGAAAATATTTGCACAAGGGTTTAATCTCTAATAAGGTTTTAATCTCCAAAATATGTAAGGGCTTCTTAAAACTCAGTGGAAAAAAATGATAGATTTTGGTTATGCTTTTGAAGCATGGCTACCTCATGAGGCAAAGTTTAAAAGTAAGACTATACAGATGAGGAACAGAAGAGTTAGAAGAGTTAAGTAACAATTCCAAAGCACCCAGCCATGGAGCCAGAAATCAAGCCCAGTTTGCCCTAGCTGCAAAGTGCACAGTCATTCCATCCCAGTGCACACATGGCATGCACACCCAGTATTGCAGCCTTCTGAGTGTGAGGACATGTGAACACACATTAGCTTCTTACTAGATACAACCATATATTCTACAAGAGCTGAGGATGTAGCTCTAGCAGAATCCCAGTTTTCATGGAGCCCCCATGGCAGTGGAGAGCTTAACATTATAACAGTAGTCATAAAAATATAATGTAAAACTTCTGGTTTCTGGTGTAACACAAAGGCCCTTTGAAATCATCACGTCTCACAACAAGAAAAAAACAACATCAATAAAGCTAAAGATCAACAACTTGTTAGATTCACCAGATAATTATAGTAGCAAGGAAAAACCAATACCCTAAAAAATAGATACAGGGATAAAAAGAGTGGCTGCTTACCAGGAGTAGAAGCTACTCCTACAACCTGAAAGAAACACTTTATTTTTAATTTAATTGTTATGCTTTTGGTTTTTGAGACCAGTTCTTTCTGTGCATCTCAGGCTGGCCTTGAAATCACAATTCTCTTGCCTTGACTTCTTGAGTTCTGAGATTACAGATGTTCACCATTATGCCTAGTAGAGCCTTTTTACTTACAATGACAAATTGTTGGAGATTGAGCACCTACAGCCTTGGGAGAGCCCTGCAAGTGCTCAGTCTCACTACTATTTGCCTCCAGAAACTATTTAGGTCCTCAGTGTAAAGATCAGAGACAAATTTCCTCATGTTTCTAGCAGAGGAAAAGAAATACTCAATTCCTGCACCTTTTAGTCTTCCTCTGTCACCTAAGGATGGGAGTTAATTGATAAGCAGATACAAAGGTCAGAGCCAGGGGCACAGGCTCACTACAGAACAAACTAGGACTGTAGAATGCTGATTCTTCCACATTTTACCACCACATCAATAGGGTTCCTAGAATTACAATGAAATAGAAATGAAATCTACTTTAAGGCAATAGCTTCACCATCTCTATAATATGTCCCAAATTTAACCACCACTTCTTTCTTTCCCAATTGCTTTGATGTTAATTAAAAAATTAACATTTTTGAGCACATTGAGGAAACAGTGAGAAGGTGGCCATCTGTAATCCATAAAGAGAACCCTCTCCAGAAACTGAGTTGGACAGACCTTTGATCTTGGTCTCCAGAACCATGATAAAATTAATTTCTACTGTTTGAGCCACAAAGTTTGTGGTATTATTGTTACAGCACTTTGAGCAAAGTCATAAAAGATGTGTGGCAAGACATAGGCAGAAGTTGTTGTAAACAGCACATCATCTTTGTGCTTATTTTCAAAAGAGTTGACTAAGTTCTTCAGGAGAAAGCCAGAGTCAGAGAAGAGGAAAACATAGATAGGGATTTTCATGAAGACTTGAGAAGGCAATGGAGCAAGCTGATCCTGAGTATATCAGATCTATGAACTTAGGAGCATCCAGGAAGTGACAAGAGAAATGGCTATGAGAAGCCCAGAGAGAGTCAGATCAAAGGCACATTTTCTAGGCAAAAAGGAAGCCTCCAGAATTCTTTTGAGGTCATTTAAGGAGGTTGAGCACCAATCATAAAGACTTCTTCTACAGATCCATGAACAGGCTCATAAAAGTCAACATGGCATCATTTAAATGGAAAAAAAATATTCTTTTAGACTGAATTTGTTTATCATCATATCACTCATATATGCAATTGCTGTTTGAGTTACACCAATGTGTAGCATTTTCTGGGTGAGGCTGAGGGTATCATGACAGACAAGGGAATGAAAGAAGAGGATATGTTTCAGCAGATAGATGGGATCACTGCTCTGCCAAAGTTCATTCTGAGCATTCTGGCCTCCCTGGGGACCTGTCCTATAATCAGTCTCACTTTCTAGCTGCCTTCTTGACACTGTCCCTAGACCTGTAGTCCAAAATCTGGATTTAACCTTTAATGCTCAGTCCAGCCTGGATAGGACATAGATGAAGTCATTTTCTAAACTGCATGGGATGACTAGATGAAAAATAGCTTCTCCAGATAGGCACGGCTCTCCCACAGATTGATGCAGAGTCTGAAGACTCTCTGGGAAAGGAAGCTCCAAGGTAAGAAGCCCCAAGTGCAACCTACACATACAGAGTGATTGCAGTGGCATTTGACCTCTGATGATCAGAAATCAACAGTTACAAGGAGGAAGTGGTAAAGCGACTCTGCATAGAGCTGCCATCTTTGCAAGCAATTCAGTAATCATTAAGTTCAGCATGTGTTAGGTTGGCTGCTTGCTGGAATATTTCTTCCATTCATTGAACACAAGTATCAAAGGCAAGTTGGATTAGTGGGAGAGGGCTCCATCTAGAGTGAGGTCCCTCAGTCAGTTGCTGATCTTTCAGCTACCTTAGTAGTTAAAGGTAAAATGCAGTTTGTTAAGTCCTTCTGAAAATTAAATGAACACAGACACAATTTACCAGTGGTAAAGGATAGATATTGTGTTAGTGGTGTACTCTTTGTAAATGGTGATGATGATAACTTAGCTTAAAACAGTAGAAATAGGGTCACATACTAAGGGGAGCACATGCAAGGAAGGAGTAAGGAAAGGGAAGGAAATCTAACACTTAAATGTGATTGATGTGCTCACTGTATAGAAGCAAATATAGTAATCTGAAAAATGGCAGAGGCTACTATGGGAAGGGGAGCAGGAAGTAGTGAAGAGGTCTGGTAGAGATGAATCAATGTGGGTTGTTAAACACAAGTGCATGGAAGCAATGCTAAGAATCTCTCTTCACCTTCATCTCAAACTGGCAAAAATGCTATGTCTTTCTTATTATCTCCTATGTTTTCTCTTCAACAAAATCAGAGAACAAGAGGGTGGAAGAGGTTCTGCCTGGAAGCAGTTGGTGGTGGGGAGTTGGCCCAAACAATGTATATATAAGTGAGTAAATGTAAAAATGATAAAATAAAATTAGAAAAACAGTAGAAATATTCACACAGTGCTTACTATTGACGGAAAATGTATTCCAAAATCTTACATATTTAAATCCATCTAAACCCAAATGTAATTCTCTAAGTAGCTACTTTAATTATCTCCATTTTACAGATGAGAAAACTGGGCACAACAGAGTTAAGTGGTTTTCTCAATAGAGTGTGTAGCTTATAAGTGATGGGGCTAGAATTTTACACCAGTCTGTTTCAAGTTGTAGCACTGTGTCATGCTGCTTTCCCCAACTCTTGTCCCAGGCATTCTCCCATCTCACTCTGTCATTCTTTGTCAATTTGTTTGTTCTATTTGTCCAGTCATTCTCTTAAAAGCTATTTGTGACAAATCTTGTGGGTGCACAGCACAGACTGAGGCCCAGCATGCCATGTGGTAGTGGCAAGAGTATACCCATGACTTTTAAACCCCTCAGGTGCATGACAGGATCTAAGTGAGCACATTCTAAGTATGTGATAGTTTTATGGGTTATCTTGGCTGGACTATCATGCCCCAATAATTTATCCAATATTATTCTGGGCATTTCTGTGAGGGTGACTTTGGGTGAGATTTACTTTAAAATTAGTGGATTCTGAATAATGCAAGTTGTACTCTATTAGATGGGTGGGCCTTATCCAATTAGTTGAGAACTGAGCAGAACAAAAGACTGACCTAGAATAAAAGACTAAGCAAGAAGGAATTCTATTGACAGATCCCCTTTGGACTTGTACAGTGACACAGTGAAGATTGATGGTTAGGGTAGAAGAAATAAGGAAAAGAAGCATTAGGAAAACAATTCCAAAAAAGCTTTAGGAGGCAGTATACGTGTCACCCATGGCAGAACTCAGAAAAGCTTTACTGGAACTTAGCAATAGGTAACTGACCTCAGACAGGTAGGACCAGTTCCGTGGAGTTTGAAAAAAACTTGATTTTCAGGAGGTTGACAAAGGAAGAGAAGGTGAGAAAATGAAGAAAATCAAAGGCACAAGGGGTGAGAAACTTGAGAAAATATGGATTAGTCTTTTCACAAGACTAGCAAGAAGAGAATGAAAACCCAACACTTGAGTGCTCTCTCCCTCTCTCTCCCCATCCTCTGTCTACTTAAATTTTAGACAGGGAAGGGATAGTTGATGGAATAATGTCTGCAAGGAGGTCAGAGGAGATGACATTTAGAACAGAGTTGAGTGATTGCATGCCAAGCATTCTGTGTGGCTTTGTGTGTTCTAACCTGCTACCTCACACCTTAGTTCTCTTGTTGGTCAGTTATCAAGTACCAGAGACAGAACACAAGGAGCCTGTAGCAGGCAGTGTTGGTGCTCCACACAGTGTTGGTGTTCCACCCTATCCTCTCAAGTACCTTTTATATTTATGTGTTTTCTTTTTCATTGGTTTGTTTGCTTATTTATTTGGTGCAATCTCAAAATGCCCCAAGTCTTGATTTCTAATACCAATATCTATAGATTTTCTTGGGAGGAGCTCCTTTAGGCCACCTACAGGTACAGGTAACAAAAAGTACTTGGGAAACACTCCTCAGATATCCTTTGACCCATGACAGACAGATTCAAGGGTAGATAGGTCTGATTCTCTTGTTTTGGTAGGCATACTTCATAGTTAAGAGTTTCCCACTGAGAGAAGGCTGAAACCAACCCTCTATGAGATTTTCCCTGAGCTCTAGGTGTCTTTTCAATCCCACCTTTCCCTTTTCCACTTCCTACACTCCTTAAAGTTCTCTGCTTCCAAAAGAGGCCTTCCTTAATAAGTTCTTGCAAGTAAGTCTTCACTTCAAGGTAGACTTTTGGGGCCCCACCTAAACCCAGCTCTTTAAAGAAAATCTCAAGTGATTAAATAAGAGGAGATGAGAAGAAGATTCTAGACAAAGTAATTAGTAGGATGAAGGGGCCAAGGACTGAAAGTACCCAGAAAGAAAGGATGGTGAACCACTGGTGAAGGGTGAGGTTAAAGGGGAGACAAACATCCTTTAGGAGCATCTGAGCTGGTAGGATATGTAGATATGGCAGTCAGGGAATCAAAAGTCCAGAAAGTTTTTCATCTTGTCCATTTGAGATAAGAGTGGGGTTGTAGGACTGGGTTAGGGAAGTAGGTTAGCAGAACATCTTTTGTCTATGTCTGTCCTCCAGTGCCAGAGGGCAGCTGTGGCTCTGCATCCATAAGCCTTGTGCTGGGTACCTATTAAGTGCCTGCTGTGAGCTGTGGTTCTCACCTACAGCAGGGCAACACAGCTTGTGTTTCCAGGAGCTCAAACATTTGCATCAGCCATGGGATTCAGAGGCTGTGTGGCTAAATGCCCGAGGACTCAGAAAATCATTTCCCATAAGGATGACAGGCATGCTGCCTCTGCAGTGCATATTCTTGGTGCAGAATAAGGAGGTTGAGCAGGGGTTGGTGAGAAGGCAACCTACATACAGACAATATACCAAGACTAGGCAAAATCATATGGTTCCCACTGGCCCCCAACACCCTGATTACTGATGAATGGTAGCCAAAGGAACAAAAAACTACAAATGGGCTTGAACTTTTATTTTCCGGATCTAGTGGGTCAGTGAATCCTTTTCAAGATTTATTTTGTTTCTACTTTGTCACACAGTAATCACACACGTGTTATGGGTTACTGTGTGATGTTTCAATACACACAAACCTGGTGCAGTGATCAAATCAGAGTAATTAGCGTCAATTCCAACATTTGTCATTTCTTTGTGGTGAGAACACTTAAAATCCTTTCTTCTAGCTGCTTTGAAATATACATTATTATGGCAGAAGAATATTTGGACCTTTTAGCACCTTAAGCAAGTGATTGACAACAATGGTGACAAGGTAGCTAAGTGCCAGCACTGCCTCTTCCAGCACCAAGTGAACTTTCTCCTGGTTTTATCTACCTGGACTGGGGACCTATAATAGGGGTTTTTACTGATAAAAATTTAAAAAGTACTCCAGAACCTGCATTTTAGGCTACTGTGCCAACTATGTCCCCTGAAGGCATTCATATACAGTTTGTTTTTATATCTTTTAATTTGGTCAGTTGCCGTGGGAGACTGATGCATACTCATGTGGTATCTTTTTTTTTTTTTCCTGTTGCTTTGCTATCTCCTTGGGTAACAGTCTTGCAGAACTAATAATTAGCATACAATTAAATATGAAAGCAATCAAGCCAGGAATATGTCGCCTATAATTTGCTGCAATCTTGCCTGGGCTCTATATTTCTTCCTTGTTTGATAACTGAAGCCTAGGAAGCAAAACATTCAATTACGAACAGTCTCAATACTGAAGGAGTACCTGGATACAATGCAAAATCAAACAAATTAGGACTCTCTCATTTCTTGCAGCCTACAGAGATGGAGCATCAGCAGGTGGGAAAATATGCACATTGACCCTAGGTCGAATGGAGTCACTAATGAAGGCAATCTGGCCAAGCAACCTTGGAAATGATACAGGGAAGCTCTTGGTTGCAGCTCTCTTTGCTGTTAAAACATTTGCTTAGGAGAGAACTGCTATTATTTCCAGAAGAGGTTAGTGCAGCAAATACAATTCCAAGGGCATTGCTAGTCATTTGGTAAAAGAGGCAGCCAGGAGCTGTTTGTTGAAGTTTGCTCTATGCCAAGCACTTTATAAACATTGTTACTTATTCTCACATTAATCCTGCCAGCAGGTCTATTGTCCTTGCTATACACTCCAAGAAACAAACACTCAGTCTAAAAGAAATTTATTGTGGTGGGTGGGTCAAGAGGGAAAGAAAAAGGAAAAGGTCGTTTTAGATTTTTGGGGAAGTACGTACAGAATGGGAAAAGACATATTCGTTGTTATAACATGAACCGATTTTGTACACAGTTTAAAAAGTTCAACACAGATACAAGCAAGCAAAACTGGGCTCAGTCTTTCCATCCTGCAAGACTAGTAGAAGACAGATCATGTATTCATATTCATATACACTGGGCATGGATGTGCGAATATAATTCCAGGAAAAGGGTTAAACAAATGAAGGCCATATCACACTCAAGTTAATCAAAAATGGTGCATGATTTAGAGGAATGGAGAAACCTGCATTACATCACACACTCCTGTGCAAGGCTACACCGATGGGGACACATTTACCAATTCACTTCTCAATTATCAACTAAATGTAAGTCACTGTGATGTTTATTGAGCAACCAATATGTGCCCAGTATTGTACTACATTTGAAGGCATAATAGTGAACAAAATAGAATCTGTTAGGGAAACAGATAATAATTAATAAATGTTAGTCACAGCAAATAAATGGTATGAAGAAATCTATAAAGCAGGTGAAAGAGGTAAAAGTGATAGTGGGAGTGAGGGTAAGGGTCTCATGGGGGGACATAGGTGGACATGGTAGATTCTTGAAGAAGTGAAATTTGAGCAAAGACCTAAGTGAAAGAAAGCCCCACAGATAAGGCTCTGGGAAGGAGACACACACATGCATCCAGAAAGAGCAAGGGAGCAGTATGGCTGCTGGCTGCAAAGGGAGGTAAGCATCACTGAGAAGAAGCAAGAATCACATGATGCTAGGACCTATAGATCATGATAAGGTCATTGTATGATAAAACAATCTATAAATAATAGTAATGACAATGTTTTCATTCCAGACAGTTTCTAAATTCTTCCCAGGGACAGCCTTAATGTATTCTCCCAACAATCCCTCTTTACATACAAGAAGACAGATCTGGCTCAAGGTGAAGAGAGAAACCTGGAAGAGAATGTAGACAGTGGGCTCCCAAGTCTGTTCTTGTGACACAGCATGGCAATGCCACTTAAAACAACATCCACAGTGATAAAACAGGATTTCAGGATGGTGACTAACTCAAGAGCTACTTTAACATGCTGGACTTAAGATTTATGTCTGGTCGTAGGTGTGATTCATTCATCTTCATGCCCTTCAGGCTGCTAAGAGATTAATTTACTAATTAATGCACTGGTGCAAATCAATAATGACATTTTAAGAAAGTGCATTGTTTAATTCTTAGGCTATTTAGTCATATGAATTCAAGTCATTAATAGTGGAATCTGAGGATTAATTGTGTGTTGGATACCTGGCAGGGCTTTGTACTGACTCCAATGAGACACAGTCACTGTTTTAAGCAATATTAGCATAAAACACAGTGAACATTATGGCTAGCCTCTACAGAGTAAATGAAATAAGCACCAGAAATACAGTAGAGGAAAAAATTGCCTTAAGGGAACTTGGGTTTTATTCCTGCATCTGTCACTGTCATGATATGATTTCACAGAAGGTTTGCAAACTTTGTGTGTTTCAGTTTTCTCACCAACATGATGGAGATGATAATAATCATCTTGAAAGATTTGGCAGGAAGAAGGGATGCTAAGGTAAACTAAAAGACTGTCATTACTGTGACCTGGCTAGGACCTGAAAGATGCATTCTCAATATTCCCATAGGTAGGCATAGGCTAGAACTTCTCCATGACTAGGGACTGCTTCTGAGAGCCTGGAACTAAGAAGTACTGGTTGCTATAGGAAAGACAAGAGGCCAACTCTAGGAGAAATGTAAGGTTCCAATATCAGAGGCCGTAAGTATGAAGATCAAGACTAGAGATGGACAACATCAAGACTAGAGCTAGGATCCAGGATGAGAGCATCAAAGTGATCCAAGGGCAGAATGTGAGACAAACAGAACAGAACAGAGGGTGAGTCACAAAACTCCAGTTCATTTGCTGCTTGGAAGCATGAGTGGTGGGGTCCTTGAGATATCTTTAAAGCTTCTGAGCTCCTATAAACCAAGTACTGCCATTCGCTTATGCATATGGCTTCTACTTTGTTATTTTCTTTCATTCAACAGAAGTTGCCCAGTATCTACAAACTGTAGAGGATGAAAAAATAGAACATGTGTACACCACTCAGATACATTTAGTAATTGCTTACATTTTTACTGAACCATGTGAAATGAGGATGCAAGCATCATGACACCTCATCCCTAAATATCCCTCACAAGAATAAAATGCTTCTTTGTACCTCAATATCATTATCACAACCAAGAAATGTAACATTTATTCAGCTATATCAAAGAGTGATAGATTTCAGGCTTTGTGGGACAACATGCAAAATTGAGAACATTCTAAGTACTTATATAACAAAAGGAAAAACCAATTACCAAAGTTAACATTGATGAGCTTAAAACTATGGAAAAAATTACGTACCATTTTTCTAATACATTTCTTTTCTGTAAAAGTGAAAATCACAGAATTGGGGGTGTTAGTAGGGGATAACATTTCAAATTCGTGTTCACTATCATCAAGTCAGTTGCAAATGTTCATTTATTAATGCTGTTTTTAGTAAGATTTAACATATTTCCTATTTAAATATATCTTTCTACAGTTAGGGTGCCAAATATTGATATCAACCTGATGAGCACATGTTGAACTAGTCATCATTTAGTGGTCACTTACAGAATGCCACTAGCTTCTTTTCTAAATTTGCCTTTTAGTATGTCATTACTTTACAGATTGATCACTTTCAATTGGTTAGGTGGCAACTCCTTAAATGTATAATTGAGTAGGTTTTCCAATACAGAAATTTCCTTTTATACTTGTAGCCAGACTGCAGTATACAAATCAGTTGAACTGATTTGAGTTCAGAAAGTCTTTCTATTATAAATTTGAGCAAAGATGAAAATATCATGCCTTGCTTAGATGTCCGATGGCAGGGAAAAGCATAAATCAGGTTAATGCTACTTGTGATTCCAATACTATTAGTTTTCACTGAAATAACATTTACCCCAGTGTAAGTTTGGGACCTCAAACTTCTATTTTTTATGTTGAATTCATCGCAAACATTATTAAGGTAACTTCAAAATTTTAATTTCTAAATCCATCCAACGTTCTATATATTGGTTGAGGGTAGCTTTTCATGTTCAGAAAAAATTTAATTATAACCCTAACTTCTAAACATTTGTAATAAAACTTAAAGCCATTGAATTGCTATGTGGTATGGAAATTCAGAATATTCACCTTCTATTGCCGAAAATGAAAAACCACAGACCTGATGATAGCTAGTTAAGTCCACAAGAGTAAGTAAAGTTTACTCTTGACTTGACATGACAGGTTCACACGTTTTTCACAAAGTACTTATTGATGAATACTATGATGAATAACCCACAGATTTCAAGTAGCTTACATTTTCACAAGCTTTATACGTTGTGCAATTAGACCTTTCTCTGCCTCACTTGTACCTTTACTAATAACAGGTGCAACAAATCTTAGCAGATTCCACTTCATGTGGTACCGAATTAGTGTTTTATGACTTTGGAAGTAGTCTCACATGTAGCTTTTCAATATAGCCTAACAGCAGAGACTCATTATTTATGCCTTAAAGCCAGCATGACCTCCTCAAATAAAAACCCATGAGGAGTATTAGCAGCATCTGAAGACAAACCAAGAGCCAAGGAAACCTCTGAAGTATTTGCTCAACTTTCTGACTGACCGTTGACACTGTCCCCAACATTCTCAGCTTCTTCCATCCTCTGTTCTCAGCAACAGCCAATAACCTAAAGTTGATTTTCTCTGGATACATTTTTTTTAGTTACAACAAACACAAATTAATTTACTCATGAAACTTTCTCTATTGTATTTGTTCATTTCTGTTGGTAACAACACAGATCCACAGCTTGGGCGAGTTATAAAGAAAATGGTTTATTTTGGTTCACAATTTGGAGGTCCAATGGAGTCCATCCCTTTCTGCTGGTGGAGTCCTGAGGGAGTGCAGGGCAAGAGACAGGAGCGTGTATTGTGTGTTTCTCTCTCTCTCTCTCTCTCTCCTTATAAAGCCGTCAATCATGGAATCTCCACCCTGATGACATTATCTAATCCTAATCATCTCCTAAATGTACCATTTCTAAACATTATGGTTAGATTGTTTGTACCTTCTTACTATTTTGCAATGGGAATTAGACTCCAGTGCAAATTTCAGAGTGAACAAACCACAGCGTCTAAGCATCTGTGTAAATGATTGTGTGGCCACTGCCCTCACGTGGAACAAGGCTCACCTCATCATCAACATTTATAGACTACCTTCTATGTTCCATTGAGTGTGCCAGGCTCTTGGGAAGCAATGGCAAATAAAAACAGCATTGGTGACCAGTGCAACCTGGCAATTAAGGAGGAGTCAAAATCAGAAGTGTGCTCTGAAGGTGTGAGGTGGTAGTGCCAGAGATTGTAATAATGGCATCTGCCCTGAGCTCTAAGGCAAGGGATCCTGAGGAAATGGGGATTCTAGGGGGACCTAAATAAAGTCTGGCTCGATCTCAAAAAGCAAGGGTCATCAGATGGAGTGAGGGAAGTCTGTAAGAAAAGCAAAAGCCAGATAATGCTCAGTTATCTGGTGATTGGTGGGCTCATGGTTAAAACTGCATTTTAAAAAACCCCTTTCATTGTAAGCAAAGAGTAAGGTTTGTAAGAAGTGGGGCATTTAGAGAGCAATTACAATAGCCCAGATAGAAGAGGAGGGTAGTTTGCACCACCTTCACTGCAATGCATAATGTAATGCATGCATGAATTATAAGCAGACTCATCATGCCCTGCCACCGCCCAGCTGATCCCCAGCCATCTTTAAGGAAGACTTCTGTGTCATTTGTTCTGTCTGTGACTCTTTCAGTTCTGGCCCCATACTGACCTACTCAGGCAGAATGAAGCTTTGCAGTCCTTATGCAACTGCCCCTTGCATTTGTTATAAAAGCAGTCATACTTTGTGGACATTGTTTAGAAAGCAATTATGTGGAGTCATTGTGCTTAGCTTAGGCTCTTTTCTAATTTGTGATGTCACCTTAGGGGTGAGTTCCTCCCTTGTTGGACCTCAGTTTTCTTCAATGCAAAGTAATAAATATGTTTTAACAAGGATCGAGTGATTCCTTTGAATGAGGCTGTTCTATTGAAAGTTCATCTTCTTAAATCCTCCTCAGCAATCTTTGGAAGTAGACACATTTTTTTCCCTCAAATTTCAAAAAATGAAACAGAGGTAAAGAATAATTCAGTAACTTATGCATTGTCACACAGCAAGTAAGGGGTGGCAGTTAGTGAAATCCCAGGAAGAATGGGAGTTGAGCTGGTGTGCAGGAGCAATCTCTGACGATCACCCTTCTAATCTGGCATTCAGTGTCACACTGAGGCTAATGCAGCTCATGGGAGGGAGAGGTCATCAGGCTAAGGACAGGACAGAATATATGTACTATGATCACTGTTTATATATAGGTGACTGTATTACAGATAGATAGATTGTATTTTATGCCATCATGTTACTAATGTTGAAACCCGAGGCATGCACTGAAATAGTACAAATATGTCCAAAACACATATTTGATTTCTGATACCAGAGCTGAGCACAACTGCAGACTTTAATGAAGAAGCCCAATAACATACCAATAGGAAGTAAGCACTCCATCAAAGATGAACACTTTCATAATAGTTGATACAACAATTACACTGAAGAATAAAATGAAATGGAACAAACACCCACAGAGACACAAACCAAGTCCTGTTGATGCTCTCGCTTTGGATGGAAAGCACCTCTAAGAATCTGTCAGACACTTCAAGCTGGTTCCAAAGATAATGGATAATGTGGTGGTTGGTTTTTCATGATTTTTCATCCTTGCTGTCAACCTAAAACTTGATAAAATGGAATAATTCCAGGTTTATTAACATCAAGGCACATTTAGGACTCTTGTGAGAGACAGGTAAAAAACAGCGGGGCTGCTGGTGGCTAATTGCAGGTGTGGGGGAAACACGGCTATAGAGATGAGTGACAGGAGATGGAAAGCAGGAGCAGTAGAGCTGGTCATTTTCTTCCTTGCAGCCACCAGATTTCTAAAAGCCATCTCACACACACCTGTCACATAAAGCTATTCGCAAAGTCAGAGGATGATCTACTCTTCAGGGGCTGCATCCTGGAGACTTTTGTGCACAAAGTAAAATGGTTTGTGCCTGGAGGAACACCTTTGCCTTCTAATCTGTTGGTTTTATGAAGAAATAGGAAAAACTTGTAGACACTCATTGGCAGAGTCAAGGAAACCACCCTAAGGGATGGTAGAAAGAAATCACACTGATAAGCTACTATGGCTTAAGTGTTCCCATTATTTCATGGAAATCTCCCAACAACTCCATGAGATGAAGGCATTGGTTTATTCTCATTTTGCAAAGAAGGACCCAAGACTTAGAGAATTTAAATGAATGGTCCAAATCAACATGACGGAAAGGAAATATCTCACTCCAGTTTGCCTGACCCCAAAGCCCTTACTTGTTTCATAACATGGTATTATTGCCCTCTGCAATGTGTCAAAGGCAAGCTTTACTTCTTCTTTTTAGTTAGATCTCCATTGTCTGGATTTTACTCAAAGAGTAATAATTCCTTGACTCAGGTTTACAAACCAATGTACTATATAGTACATACCTTAAACTGTGAGATACTTAGCAGCAAATATTTGAGTGGAGGATATTCCACTAAGAGGGCAGAAAAATGGAGTGAAAATAACCTAAAACTCGTAAGTGGGTGGGCTAGTCTGTTTTTTGGGATTGCCTGGTTTCAACCATCTTTGCTTAGTACATAATGGATATTTGGGGGAAAAACCATCCCATGTGACAAGGAATTGAATTAGATAACCTCAGAGTTCCTTCCTCCTGTGATTACACTCACAAAAACAGGATCTCTTCTATGAAATACCCGGAGATTATTTTTTGGCAGAAAAAAATCTGTTCCTTCTGCTCCACTAATGCCAATTAGTGGATCCATACCTCCTCATCTCTGTGGCCCCATACATACAACAGACCTCAGGCTGAGTTGTTTGTAATCAAGAGGAAGTGAACTAAAAGCAGGGAGCTTCACTGTATGGCAGCAGAGAGATAATATTTGTATTGGTTGAAGATGAAGGGACTGTCTGTCTGGCACTTATCCAGCCCCTTCTAAGGAAGCAGTTTCAATGTTGGCTGCAGGCAGGAAGCCTACTTTAGACAAGTTCCTTTATCCAGCACATTGCAGTATTTTTGACAAACAGACTTGGATTAACACCGTGTGCCTCTTTATTTATCCCTGAACTCATCACTTAATTGGCTGAGTCTTTTGAAGGAAAGGGCTATGAAGATCTATGGTTCTCCCACAATCTCCTGACTCTTAAGGCACTTGGTCCTTATTTGTTCAATGCAAAACTGAGTGTCATCTTTGTTCTCCATGATGTCAGGGATTGGATCCACATTGCATTTCACTTTATCCTTGTGCCTAACCAGATGCAGAGGATAAAGTAGGTGCCTAAAAATATAAGTTGTGTGAATGCACGCAAACATTAATATACTTTCAGTGGGTAGATTCCTACCCATTCTTTCTTTTAAATAAAAGCCAGAGAAAGGCTGGGCATGGTGGAAAACACCTATAATCCTAGCACTCAGGAAGGTAAGGCAGGAGGTTCCCAAGTTCAAAGCTAGCCTGGGCTACAGTTTGCTCAAGGCCAGCCAGGGCTACATAACAAGTATCTGGCTCAAAAACAAATCAGATGAAGGAGGCTATAAGATATGGTGAAAGTCCTCTATGTAATGACCATTATGATAAGAGCTTAACATGCATTATTTCATGGGGATTAATGTGATCATTTTCATAAGAAGAAAAAGAATTTCAGTGTAGTAAAATAACTTTCCCAAGGCCACACAGCTATCAAATGTCAGAGCTGGGATTCAAATTCATGAAAGTAAAATCCTTCACTTTCATATCCCATTCTGAAAGTTAAGGATTGTTCTGGTTTTGTTTGATTTTGCTGGTATGAATTTTCATATCTGCAAAAATTTTTAAAGTTTCCAAAGAACAAAAATATGAGCTGGGAAAATAGAGATGAAGGACTGGGCGATTCAATTTAGATGGATATTTAGGTGTCAAGATGGGTTTATCAGTAGAATGGAATGCAAAGAAATCACAAATATAGAGGCTACAAGTTCCAATTGGTGAAGATTCACATTTTCTAGAGAGATAGGGCAGAAAGTTTAAGGTTGCCCCTCAGACTGCTTTAAAAAGGCTGAATAGGTCACTAATCCACCTTGCAGGAGTAGATACACTCTTTCCACCCATGTCATGACATTCACTCTGTAGTTTTGCCACTTAATTTTGTGTGATGTGAAAATACTCATCCAGTGTTTCCTGAGCACCCACTAAATGCTCACTAAGCTCACTAAATGCAGTAGTAGACTCTGGAGACAAGGGGCTGCCCAAGCCATGGTCCTTCTCTTTAAGTCTTCCATAGGACGGTAGTGGGGAGCTCCATTCTGGTGGTCAGACAATCTGTATGTGGTCAGGCAATTTTGGAGATGTGTATGACTAGACTGATATGGTTGAGAATCAGACATAATAAATGATGAATTAATGGAGTGGGTAAGATTCCTGGACCAGGCTAAGCCAATCAACAGGAAAATATTTTTATTCACTGCTACCCTGGGATACAAGGGATTGTTTCAAGAAAGAACAAGTATAAATAAACTTTCCTCGAATTTTCTTAATACACCCAAGCCCACACTGTTCTGAGCTTGTCTCATACAGTTGGGAATACCTTGCTTTAGTCTCAGGGTATCTGGAGTCTGGTTGTAATAAACTACAGGACTCAAGAGCAATGGGATGGCTGGCTTTTATTGGTGTGCTTTCAACATCAATCCATCAATAAGGATGACTGAAAGACTCTTGACAAATGGCAGCAAGGTAAAAGTATAGGTTGTAGGCATATCAGAGAGGGTATCCCAGACAAATAGTTTTGAAGGAGAGGCCTAGCCAGTGACCTGTGAGAACCTTCCCACAGAGATAGGAATGGCTTCTTAAACAATCTCCACGTTAGCCATGAGACGTGGGGATGCACATAGACTCAGAAACATGGCTTTCTGAATGGCAAGGAAACATGAACATTCCAATTTTCTTTTAGGGCAAATGCCAGTTTATCATGTCTGGCATTTTTTTCTAGGCCAATTATTTTTTTGAAGCAGATTAAGGTCTTAAGGTCTTGCTGGTTACTGCTTATCAGAAAGACAGGTGGACTGGCTATGTTTGGTGTTCTCTAATCTGCTTCCAGCCAGTGGTCTTCAAAGGGAAGCTGTGGTCAAGGCACCATAAACTTTGTTTAAAGCACCTATTGATGGTTTCCATGGAAATTCTGGTAGTTTTTCTGGAATTGAAGACTGACCAACTTGATGAAGCATGATGCAAATTTCTTCTGTCTTGGAAAAGCATTTTTAAGACTTTGGTATCTTGTTCTCACAGCAAAGATTCCAGACAGAATCTCCCATTTCATGAGCAAATCCTCAGGAAATGTAACAGCTGAGATCTTTTACAGGATTACAGTTATTTGCTTTTCGCCTTTGTCTCCCTTCCAGTCCCAACACAAACACCTCACCATGCTCACTTGACCCATTGGATTCTGTGGCTCCCATTTGGGGTCAGGTGGAGCCTTGCCAGTGTTAAATATCAGCTCTGCCCTATACTAATAGTACAACCTTGGCTTTATTTCTCTGGGACTCAGTTTCCCTGTTGTCAAAACTGAAATGATTGTAAAACCCAATGGAAGGATCTATTGAAGATGAAAGGAGGTCACACCTGCATATGTTCACTACTTACATGTGCGTATCTCTCCTCAGTCTTCACTTTCCTCGCCTTCTGACTCCAAAATGTTCCTGTTTATAAGAAGTATTATAATGAGATTCTAGAATACCAACTTCATCCCATTAACATGCATTCATTCTTCAATATCAAGTTCAAAGCTACTTTTTATTTTTTGGCAATACTGGGGTTTGAACTCAGGTCTTTACACTGTTAGGGAGGCACTCTGTCACTTCAGTCACTCTGTCAGTACTTTTTCCATTGGTTATCTTTGTGATGGGATTTTTCGTTATTCCCTGGGTCAACCTAGAACTCAATCCTCTTGTTTTTGCTTCCCTATGTTGCTGGGAGGATGAAATGTACCAACATGCCTATCCCTTGGTTGGTATGGGGTCTCACAAACTTTCTGCCTGAACTGGCCTCAAACTGTTATCCTTCCAACTTCTGCCTCACAAGTAGCTAGCATTATATGTTAAGCTATCATGCCTGGCACAAAGTTATTCTATATCAGTAGCTATGTCCTACCTTTTCCCTGGCAATAAATATGCCAGTCCTGTGCTTTGATTATACCTTATATCTCTGTTATAACACATATCATACTGCTTAATAACCACTCACCTATATGCTCACGTATTTAACAACAATTTATTCAGCATCTCATATCACATGATTGGGACTATTCTAGGTTCCAGTAATATCCTGTGAAAAATATATTCCTACATACATGGAGCTGACAGTATGCTTCTCCCTACAGACTTGAAAAAGACCCATGCGTTTTTTGTAGCATTCATCTGACAAGTGTCTGAGTTGAATTTGTCTGAAGACTCAGTGGTGATAGTGCTTCTAACACTATACTGACAAGAATAGAGTGCAAGTGAATGGTGGCAGGGGACTCTGAGAGGTACAAAGGCATATAGCTGCCCCTTCTCAGATGGGGAGCATGTATAATAAACTTGGGAATATGCTACTTTAAAGAGTATGATTCTTTTTTGTCTGTGACATGAAACTATATACAACCACACAGAAGCAGACACCAGATTCTGGCAGAAAGAGAGCTGAAATGAGAGGTAGGAAATCTTAGTTCTATACGGGTGCTAACTCACCACGTGAAGTTTTCCAAATTAGTGTGTTTGATTACAAAACTAGAAATTTGGGCAAGTGAGACAGAAAACAGAGGCTTGAAAACCCCTTGTTTTCCGCCCATCTTCTCTGCTGTTTTATCTGGACTCTTCTCCAGAATCGATGGCCAATGGAGTGCACTGAAGTCACTGTCTGGGATTTCTGAGACTCAATCACAAAAGGCCTGTGGCTTCAACCTCTTGCAACTTCTTGGAACATCTAAGAAGTCATGGAGGAGGCACACGTGGAGAAGAATGAAGGCTCCAGGCTGAGCCTCTTGGAAGTGTACTATCTAGTGAAGAAGAGCCTGACAGCTGATGCCGTGTAGTACAGGCATGACCTACTTCCCACCCTACCTGCCCCCAGCCCTGCCCCAAATGCATATTAAGGAAGTTCTATGGGCTTTAACATAACAACAGTAGATGAGAACAAGAGGGTAATTTATATCCCCTTTCTATTTCAAATCAGCCTCTCCTGGTCATTCCTGAACTCTCTTTAAGCTAGGTTGAGAATCTGGCCATTCAAGTAGACCATCAGGGATTACTTCAGCCTCAAATCCTTACGTCTTTGCTCAGCTCTCATCATTTTCTAAGATGTCACAGTTTTTGACCTTGTTGACTATTCCTTCCCTCATATAGCTTATCAGCAAGCATGCTTTGGGCATGTACTATATTTCCAGACACAATGACATATTGTTAGTACTAAGGATAGGGGAACCTCAGACAATTCCCAACCCATAGGAATTCAATTTCATGAGGGAAAAGGGAAATCAGCAGACAGATGGTACAGACAGCTGAGCTCTAGGTGAGGATGCTTGAAGACACTGGGAAAACACAGAAAAGGAACTTGAGCTTAGTAGAGTGGAACAGGAGAAAAGGACCCCTGGTAAGGGGTGACACTTCCCAGGGATCTTGGAGATGAGCATGGAGCAGCAGGTATGGGCGAGGAGCTCTTCATGCAGAGGCAAGGAGATCTAAACTCCTCTCCTCTCCACCCTGAGATCACCTGGTTTTCTAAGCTATCACTGTGTCTTTTTCTTCTATTGCTTGTCCTTCCCCTCACAAGCTTGTCCATCCCCTCACAAGCTTGTCCATTGTCCTGTTTTGGGGTTACCCTGATCAGCCCTCTTTCCTTCACATCATACCAGAGCTTCCAGAGTTAGGTATACAGCTTCAAATTTACCCTAGGAGGGAGCCATCAATTATACTTTATTGGACATTAAAGTAAATTTTCTTTGTCCTTTAACATAAACCAGCTGTAGGATGACATAGTTTTCCTCTGGCTCAGCAGCTTTCAGTGTCCTGTTTTCTTCATGAAGCTATTATATTGTGCATGCAGATAAGCCACTACAATTCTGCAACTTCACTGGGCTTTCTAGCTCCTTTCTGCCTTCCCTACATGGCCCTGCCCATCTGTTCTTAGCGAGTGACTTGAAGTTTCTCCGTTGGCTACAGCTTGTGTCTCCTGCTTCAAGTCCAGCTCAGCAGCCCTTTGCAATTCCTCACTATTTGGGATCCCTATCTGAACTATGAGAGTTTCATGAAAAATGTGTGCTCTTACACTTGGTCTCTAACCATCACAATCCATCATTGCTGAACTTGTGTAAACCTGCAGTCTTGTTCCCGCTCCTCTTTCTCTTCAAGCAACCATCTTGCTTTCCTATCTCTGACTGAAGACTTAGGAGGTGAAGAGCAGGGTAGTACAACACTCATGAACTTGGATGAAAGAAACTTGCTTTTAAAATTTGCCTGGCCAGTTATTACTGTGTGACCATGGGCAAGTTACTTCAACTCACAGCACCACATGCTTTTTTGTTTTGTTTTGTTTTTTGTTTTAATCTAAAGCAGGGTCAGCAAACTATACTTATTCCTCCCACTGCCTCATTTTGTAAATGCAGTTTTTCTGGAACATAGCCACGTGCATTCATTTACATATTGTCTCTGGCTGCTTCTGCTTGATGACAGCAGTGTTGAGTCGTTGTGAAAGAGAGTTTCTGTTTCACAAAATCTAAAACATTTATTATCTGGCCTTTTACCAAAAAAGTTTGCCAACTACTGAGATGTAGAATAATTCCTGGTGTTTCTGTAAGTACTAACATTTCATGATTGTAAGTAACTAATTACATTTATATTTTTTAAAGAATTCATGTATATATTAACACCAGTAGAAAATTAAGCTGTTTAATCTTTTATGCATCATTATTTACATGCTAAGGAAGATCATATGGGTCACTTAATCTCTTTGAGGCTTAATTTCTTCATTCTTAAAAATGATCCCAGCATCAACATTTTTGAGCTATTATGAGATTTAAAGGAAAAAAATACTTGCAAAACCATCTAACCTCATCTCTAGCACATGGTAGTTACAGTAGTTAGAAAGTATTCCTTGTCCTTCCCTGAACCTTCTTGTCTGTTTAATTATAATATCTAGGTAGAGAAGATACATGTATCTTCCTTATTTAACAGGTCTTGAGAGCAACTCCCACTACTTCACCATAAATATTCTATGCCAGACTTGGCTTCGACATCTCCATAAATACATTTCACACCTTTACGTTTGTCCTCTCCTCCTCCCTTCTATCACTCTGCCTCTCCATGCATGAAGCAGGCAAACACAATCTGCTTGCAAAATGAAAGACTCTAAGAAGGGTCATGTCACTGGGGGCAGGTGCTGCTTTGGAGTGTGGAGGTTGGTAGTCATCCTGAGATGTATCAATAGGGTTCTCTTGGGGATGGAAAATACAGGCTCTGCACCTGATCATCTTCATTTGTATTTTATGCAGTCCTGAAAAGAAAATCTCCATACAATATTTGAGGACTCAGTGTCTCTTTTAAGATAGAATGGTTATCCCAAAAGGCGTGTGAGGCAGCCATGTTAAGGTGGTGAACAGGTCATTAGCTTGGGAGAGAAACAGTTGAATGATGGCTTCAGCTGGTGCTCAGAGCCAAAGCCTGAGCACAGTGGGGACAAGTGCTGACTCATGGAATGTAGGGTGCCTCTGATGAGCAAGAATTGCTGGAAGATTCCCCCGCAGACTTGCTGAATCATTCATATAGAAACACTGCAGTCTAGACTCCCCCATGTGATCTCTCTCTCTTCACAGGTGTCAGACCTGTACCACCTGCAGGCTCTCTCTGCCCACCTTGCTCATTTTCCTATACCCTTTCGAAGGGTTTCTACCAATAACTCTTTTGGTCTTAGCTTAGTATCCACCTCTCAGGGAATCTGAACTAACAAGTAAACCAGGAATAAGCCAAGCTAACAGATGGTGAGATGGAGGTTGGTGACTGCCTAAATCATGCTTAGTGGTCTGGGGGCACAGGAAGTCCTTGTCACGACATGGTTGCTAAATATTCCATTTCTGGTGACTTAGGACAATATCCTGGTAGAAGAGGCCCTACTTGCAAATGTGATATTTCAGGTACTGGAAAGTTATAAAATACACGATGTAGTAATGCTTGTTATGACTAAGTTGTATGGCTGTCCTAGAGAGGGTTAAGGAAAACTCTTAATGATCAGTTAACGACTAAGCGTAGAGCCAAAGTAATTATTTGGTGGCTCACAAAGAAGCTCTCTGTCCTGCACTGGAAGACCAGATTTAGCACTAGCGTTAGAGTCAATAGTTAGTGGTCAGTTACACTAATCTCAGGGCCCTTGATGAAAAAGTTAATCCCTAATGTAGAATGGTGACATGTGGGTGGATGGCCCAAGGATCAAAGGTTCGGACCCCTCTGTACCTTCTTGATTTAGGGGTGGTTGGTCATTTCCTAGTAAGAGCTGCTGCCTCTACTGGACTAGATGGTGCTGCAGAGGATCCTTCTTTACAATTCAGGTAGCCCTATTTCCTTTTCCTGCTACCAGATTGATTTGATGTGAATTACACCATAATTTAATTCATATACACTTAGTCTTGTATAGGAGAATTACAGTCCATCCCTAGAGGACTAAGATTATCCAGCATGTACTGACAGGGGACAGATGAACATTGCTGGGATTGGACTTGAAACATGCTCCATTAGGTGGCTAAAACTTAAATCAGCATAGGTAAGAATTTCTGAGTTGAGAACACATTCTTTGGACTGGGAATTTAACTTCCTGGGAAAAATTCAAGGGATAACATAAACACTACTAAGTTGGCCCAAACTAAACAAAGTAGAAATGCCCGAGTTGTCTTAGCAGATGGTAAAATAGAAAACAAACAGACAGGGGTAAGTAGGCATGCCGATTCGATATAGTATATGAGGCTGCCAGATCCTCCAGAGGATTATATTCCTCAGAGGGGATCAGAAGGCACACTGTGCACTAGGCTCATGGAAATGCACTGCTGCGAGCCTCATTCAGATGCTCAGTGGTTGCTCTCCTCTACAGGCTGAGCTGAGAGGACTTGGTGATCTCAGAGCTGGGCTTGTTGGTTCATGGGGGTGACAAGGCCTTGGCATAAAAAGAAAGTGACAACATTTCCCTACCAGAATAGGGGGTTGACTATCAAGGTCAAAGGGCCAATCAAGGAGATTTGATCTGCTATACTATGCTATAGTATAGGGTAAAAATAGATCGTCAGTCAACAAGAATGCTATTGATGTACCAGGTAGAGGAGGAGAAATCAGGAGTAGGTGGGGAGAGCCAAAAGACCAAAGCAATAGTGGTATATCTGTTAAGGAAGAGGGGAAGGCGAGGGGGAGGAAGGATTAAGCAAGATGTCAAAGCACAAAGCTAGACTTGGAAATGGGCTATTGCTTCACTGCAAGATTTTGTGTGTAAGTGTTGAGCTACTAGCAAATAGCTCTGTTGGATGATTATAATTTATGAACTGTATGGGTGGCTGATATGCTTTTAAGTATCTCACCTCCATTCCCTTGTCTGGATCTCGCAAGTCCTTCTTGACAGACAGTTCAAAAATATCCTTGATTTGTACACAGAGAGATGTTGGATTAAGGAAAATCTAGCAAAGTCATATCATTTGGAAGGAGAGAAAATGGTTCCCACCCATATCATCTTGGGCCTATTTTACAACACATATCACATGTGTCTAGTGTCCCTAAGAAATATCCAGATAACACACATTTAATGATCACTTCTATAATGAATGAATTTAGTCATAATTCTCTATCTAGATAATGAGCAAGAGAACTCTCTCTCTCTTTCTCTCTCTCTCTCTCTCTCTCTCTCTCTCTCTCCTGCAACTGGTGTATAGATCCATTTTCATTACATTTTCATTACATGAACTTGTTTAAAATCTTTCACTGGGAAATGTCTTCCATGTCAACTGGCACTTCTTAAGAAGTATCCTGGCCTTGGCAAGCAAGCAAAAATTATAATTCTTGTTAGGTGTTGACTTTAAAAAGACCTACAGAAATCTAACCAAAGACCTGAAGAGGGGCCCTGATTATCATCCATCTCAGGATGGCCCTGCTTATTCAGAGCCCATGTACTCTGCCATCTGCCAGCATCTGTAGGCAGGGAGAAGGCGTTAACTTCTTCATGAATTCCCAGCTGGGCTCAGCTGCGTGCTGTCTTTTTTCCCCACAGAACACGGCAGGCTCCCATGCTGAATTCCTCCTGGAAAGCTGTGGGTCTCAGGCTTCCACATCAGGGGCTCTGTATGACTCTTCCCACATGACAAGCAGGCATTGTTGTGAACCTCTGGCAGCTGGCAGAGTCTACTTAGCCCATTTGGGAAGGAGACAGACTGAGCTTTAGGAACATGAAAAGAAACCCATCCATCTCTCCAGGGGTATCTGGACGCAGCCCCACTGTCTCCCTAGCCTTCAGTCCCACCCCTTGGTGGGGAAAAGCACAGAACAGAGTGAGAACCCGGGATGCACTCTTGTCACACCAATGGAATCTCATGAAATGGGACTCCAAAGTGCTTCTCTGTTTTCCTAAATCTTCCAGACTGGCAATGTCTGCTATTTAGTTTTTTAAAAAAAGGGACCTCTGCACATTGGGAAAACAAATTGTTTCAATTTGAAACCAGAGTAAAAGCCATTAAAATGTGTGAAATGTCTTCAAAGAGCAAAAGCAATTTGTAGTTGTTAAGAATTCATGCTTCACTTCATACCAGTGAGGGGTTGAAGCAAAGGAGACTCGCAATCAGTAACAGTAACAACAATAATAGTAATTATCATGATAGAAGCTAAATTGCTGAGCACTTTAATGTTTTTCACCCTGTTCTGTGGACTTCTATAACTGACGTCATTGGGTTATTACTACAGCAGTAGAAGTTAGAAACTACTAGTTCCTTGGTTGGACAGAGTAGAAAGTAGCACAGAGAGGTCAAACTGACCAAGGCCACATAGCCAGGATGCAGCAAAGCTAGACAACAGGTAGGTCACTGGCTTTCATACCCATGTCGTAGACACCACATGACATTATAAAAGACACTAACACTAGAGTGCACTCTTCAAATTATCTCGTTCTACACTGTCAGCTATTTGCTATCCTTTTCCATTGTCATTTTGTGTCACTGCAAAGAACTACTTGAAGCTGGGCACTTTATAAGAAGTTTATTTGTCTCATAATTCTGGTGGCTGGAAGAGCCAAACAGGCTAGTACTAGTATTCTGGTGAGTGCTTCTAACTAAGTCCAACATGGCAGAGAGACAGGAAAGGAAATGGCCACTGCAAAAGAAGGCTTCCAGGATGTGCAAGGCTACTTTTACAACCCTGCTTTCTTAAGACTTAAGACTTCCTGCAAGAACAAGAGTAAGAACGCACTTCTGAGAGAAAGGCATTAAAGACCTAACCACCACTCAGTAGGTCCCCATCTCTGAAAGGTTCCACTACCTTCCAAGACTACCATACATGCTTCTAGCACATAACCTTTGGATAGGGTTGCTCCAAAAACACTGCTAAACATCCTACAATGAATAGGATAGTCCTCAAGAATAAAAAATTATCCAGTTCCAAATGTGCACATGCAAAGTTAAGAAACTCCACAATAGACTAAAGAAAAGAGAAAATGTAAGTAATTCAAGAGATATTTTCTATAAAGTAAATCAGTACCAAAATACTCCCCTGCATATTCATAGCAGTATATGAAACCTAGAGAAGCTTTTGACTGCAAATACCCCCTCACATAAAAAGGTTAATAAAACATTGTAGGCAATTCATACCAGAAACTCCTAGCTTACACAGTTAAGTTAATATAATATTGATCACCAAATCCCTTTATGGCATTTACAAAGGAAAAATTATATACCTTTCCACCTAACAAATTACAATGTGGAACCCTTAAAAAGTTTCACACCTCAAATCCAGCAAATGAATACAATCTGAACAAATAAAGTATTTCTCAGAAATTCAAGGATGGTTCAATGTCAAGAAATGTTAAAGAAATTATAAAAATCTAAATAGATATAGAGAAGGATTTGAAAAAAATCTATTATCATTTTGAAAACCAAAGTTTTTAAAATATTAAGAACATAATGAAATTATTTAAATTGACATCCACTGGAGGATAAAGGAGAATGATAGAGGGGGTGAATTCAACTATGATATGTTTGATACATTGTAACAACTTTTGTAAATACCACAGTGCATACCCGGCACAACAATAAAAAAGTAAAATTAAAAAAAACCAAATTGACATCTATTAGAAACCTTTAGCAAAGATTGGTGATAATGACAAAATTTATAAGAATTTAAATTAATGAAAAATTATGCTGGAAATCGCCAATTATATTTAATACTAGGAACTCTTATCTAAACTATTAAAAAGAAAATGACTCATGAATTATGAATTACAACAAATAGAAATGATAGGGTTATACACAAAAAAATTCATCAAAGGCATACTATTAAAACCAAACAGATTGATAGGTTGCTATAAATAAGACTCACTGATGAAAATCATTTAACCTTGTAATAAATAATTAAAATGAAAACAACCTGTTTATGAGAATAGCAAACCCAAGGGTCCCAAGTAATTTAATACCGTTATAAAAATTTGAAAACACTATTGAACGATCTTAAGAACATATAGTGAAGGTTGAAAGTGAGGCTCACACACATACCACATGCCTGGCAAGCAGGAGGCCTGGGTTCAAGCCTTAGTACCATTGATGTATAAATCTGGAGATATATAAAATAGTCTTCTGAAGATTCAATATTGTGTCAATTCTTCCAAATTAACTATAAATCCAGTATAATTTAGTAGGTTTTTTTGTTGACTTTTGTGGTACTGGGGCTTAGTTCAGGGCCTTGCATTTAGTAAGCAAGTGAGCTACCCCAACCCTAATTTCAATAGTTTTAAGTGGAAATATTCAAGTCATGACTATCACTGATATATAACAGCATAGGGCCAAAAAGTCTCTGATAAGTTTGAAACAAAGAAAAAGAACAGAAGAAATACCCTAAGTGATAAACATTTTCAAAATTATGGTACTTAAGACAAATGGATATAATTTATTTATTTATTATTGTGACATTACAAAAGTTCTTACAACACATCACAGTTAAATTTACCCCCTTTATCATTCTCCTTTATCCCTCTCCCCCGAATCCTAGAATAGTTTCAGTGGGTCTCATTTTTCCATTTTCATACATGAATATGTAATATTTCCAACATATTCACTCTCCTACACCCTTTTCTATACCCTAACCCCTCTCACTGGTGCCAACCCCCAGACATGACCAGTTTACCTTCCTGTTCTTTGTTTTTGAAAAAAGACATTTTTGTTTGTATAAAATACAGGGGTTTTATTGTTAAGTAGTTGGATAGGAAGGGATTGAAATCAGCAAAACAGTTCTATTCCTATATTTTCTACCTGATAAGATGGTAAGTGTTAAAATAGCTTAGTCAATAGATTTTGCTTGCAGTGGAAGATTATTAATTCCCTATCTCACACCATAAATAAAAATCAATACAAGACAATTTTTAAAAGTCCAATGCATTAATGCTTTTAGGAGAAAAAAATGAGAGGAAATCTTTAAGACCGTGGAGTAGGAAAAGATCTGTTTTAAAAGACTCCAAGAATATAAACCACCAAGGAATTTGTTTACTCTAAAATCAAAACTTCAAGTTAATAATATCTTGAGAGACGGAATTGATAATTCATAAACTAATGATTAGTGTACGAAGACCTCTTACAAATTCATAAGGAAATGGTTTGAAAATGAATTTGCACAGGACACCAACAGTAACAGAACAGAGAACTGAATGGTTAGTAAGCAAACACGCAAAAAATATTTTTGATGTTCTGCTTGGACAATAAGTGTGTTCACAGTAACCTGTATGACCAAAGACCTAAGGGGACAGAGACATTGCAAGTATCTAGTTCCTTATAAAACTCTCTGTTCTCACTCATATGTGGACTCTAGTCCTTAAAAATGAAATGCAGGAGTGTAAAACATATTCTGTGTGAAGGTAGATACCAGTAGGAAGGGAGAAAGTGAAAGGAGGGGGGAAAGGGACATGAATTTGCTTTTATATGAACATAGAACAATGAAACCCATTGCAATTGCTTTAAAAAGAGGGGGGGAGGTTTGAGGGGAGAGATAGGGTGAATTTGATCAGGATACATTGTATGAAAGTTTGGAAATATCACAGTAAAACTCCATTGTACAACTAATTTATGCTAATGAAATTAAAAGACTCAGAATTCCATATTGCTCAGTGGGTTAACTAGATGACTATAAGTATCTTCCATGAACTTCATAGCATCAGATTTCATTTGATTTGGGGGAAGGGAGGTAGAAATTGGGCCTGTTTTCACAAACCTCAATTTGGATGATATATCACTCTCTTTTCTGTTGCCAATAACACAAAATCGCATACTGGGTTTTTTATAGAAAAGAGGTTTATTTTGGCTGACGGTTCTGGATAACCAAGGTCAAGGGCCCATATCTGGAGATGTGGCAGAGACCTGTGGCAGTGCATGGTTTCTCATGACAAGAGACAGGGAGGATATGTGTCATCCCATCTTTCTCTCTCCTTCTGATACCAGGGTTAAATCATGGGGCTCCACTTTGATGACCTCATCTCAACCTAATTACCACCCAAACATTATACCACTAGACACCACAGTTGACTGAGTTTCTGCCTTCTAAATATCTCACCAACATATGAAGCCTTGTGGCATATCCAATGTGTGTTCAGACCCTAACAGGGAGTAATATTCATACAGGCTGTAGACATGACTTCCATGTGAAACTCATGCATGGAACCGCGAGGGAATGTAGAAACTTCTGCTAAAGTTTCAGGCAGGAACACTCCTTCCTCTTCACCCCTCTTGTTGGAGCAATGGCCAAATCTTGCATAATGGATGAGGTGATTTTTATTCTCCAGTCTCAGCATCTAGTATGCCAGGCAGGAAGTAGCCACCCTGGCAATGTGAACACGTGCCTCCAGCAGGACTAAAGTTTCCCCACTCACTTTCCTCCTGCTTCTCCACCAGGCCAGCCTGGCTTTCATGCAGGATCTTGACATTTCAGATCATTGGTTTAATGTTTTCCCCCGCAACACCCCTGGGGTCTTTCATCAACCCCGCTACATGAATTGTCATTATTTATTATATTTCTTCTGGGACTAGTGCTAAATACAGTGCCAATCAAAACAAAGCAGAACCTCCTCCTCCTTTCAATGGCCCAATTTGGAAATTAAAATCACAGGGGGATCCTGTTGGAGCATTTAGCATTGACCTTTTTCTCCTGCTGGTTCCGCACAGGCTATTACGCTAATAAGCTTTATTATCTGTTCTGTAACCATCAGCCGTTACACAGCTCAGTGGCCATTGCAGAAGAAAAACATAATGATAGGAGAACAAGGTAAACTTAATAAAGCATTCTTTGTTCTCCAGGCACATGCAGGATAACGGGCAATTTCTTCTTGTTTATTGACCACATAAAGAGAGTAATGTGAGCCATGTCCTCTCTGACGCTGACAGCTATATGCTGCAGAGATCTCACTACCAGTGGGAGCAGGTTTGGAACTGGTATCTTGGAGTCAGGGTCTGGACAAGCCAGGTGACTTCAACACAAGTTTTCCCATGTAGAGTTCCCAGAAGCTCCCTCCTCTGCCCTATGGGACAGGAAGTGTTATCTACTCTCTATAGGAGGAGACTAGAATCAGTAGTAGGAAAGGGTCTCACCCAAGGTCATCAGAAGAGTTGGGGCTGAGTTTCACAAAACACCATCTGATGCACGTTCAGTTTCTCTCAAATGTCCCTGTCTATCTGTATCATTCCAAATCCTCCTCATCTTTCATAATTCAAGATATGCCACCTCTTCCAGAAAGCCTTCTGTGACTATCCTAGCAGCCCAGAGTGATTTCTGTCTACATCAGATAAATTGGCTCTGTCTGGTTCATTTACTCTCTTCCTGGGTGAATTCATCACTGATTTTTCTGTTTTGAAATAAATTTCTCTTTCTTGAAAGAAGCCCAGTATTTCACACCCAGCCCCACCCTTGTCATGCATTGGATTATAAGGACATGTTTTGACCTTCTTCCCTACTAGGAAATCAGGGATTGCATTTCAGTTTAGAACACAGATTCTGAGTCTTTTTAAACTCTATCACACATAAGCATGCAAAGATCTGGGGTGCCATCCATCTGATTGCTTTAGTTTCCAAAGGGTGAAGTATGCCCTAGTAACAATGGAGTATCACACTGTGGGGAGTAAGCAAATATCTGCTTTCTCAATGAGGTATGCTGCTTCTAGTGTAAGCTGCAAAATGTATTTATTTAACAAATATTTATATAAGGCTGACTCTATGATAGATTTGTTCTAAGAATTTTCTAAGTCATTTAATTCCCCTTATTGTCCTATAAAGAAAATACTACTTTTCATTCTACAGATGAGATAATAGGGTACATGAAGGATAAATAGCTTGCTCAAAGTTATTCAGCATATCTTTCCCATCTTGGGATTGTGATTCAAATCCAGATCATCTGGCTCTTAGCCAATATTGATTTAATTATGGGTAATAAGTACTGTTGAAAAATTTACATTACTTTTTTGTGTTAACAAAATAACCTATGATAAGCTCAAATTGATCATATTATGCTAAACTCACAAGTTTGTTATGAAAAAGAAAAAAGAATATTCAACAAGCATTTACTTTCTACCTAGAAATTGAAACATGATGGTTAGTGAACTGACATCCATAACAAAGAAATTATTAACAGCATATTACAGGTGAAGGAACACGGTTTAGAGAAAACAGAAGACGAACCAGTGGTTCCACAGTTGGTCAGAGACAGAATTGTAGCTTGGACCCATGACTGTCTGATTTGAAGGTCAATGTCTGGTCTCTCAGGGAGGGTGCCCTCTCTCATGCCATGGTCACTGATGCTAAGCTTCCATTATTCTCTCCATAGAACAGACAACATAGTCGTTGCTTGCTCAACATCAAGTGCTGTCATTGCAAAAGTCACTAAATCAATCTAAAAGAATATTTGGAGTCATATAGTTTTCCCTTTTTTAAATCACATTACAGTTTACTATGGTTCACGTTATTACGTGAGACTTTATGATGCTCTCAGGGCAATTTTTGACTCCCTGTTAACTTCCCTGGTCTTGTCTCTTACTTTTCATTTTGCTGAGAGACAGCTTTGGTTTGCAACAAATGTAACATGTAATTTTTTTCCCCATCCTAAATTGCTGAAAGCCCACATTCACTACAGGCATGGCCTCTTCCTTTGTGATCGGTCCTTCTTCCCTATTCTGTTAATAATTGGAGAGATTGGAGCCCTCCTTTGTGATCGGTCCTTCTTCCCTATTCTGTTAATAATTGGAGAGATTGGAGCCCTCTTACCTTAGCTTAGAATAGTCAAAGAAGCCTCTCCATCATTTTCACATTTTTCTTCCTTACAAGCTAAGTATTCTGAGCTGATCAAAGGTAGTTTATTCAAGTGTCAAAAGTGGTAAACTCCAGGAAATTCAGTGGTGCACAGATATAATGTATGTATAATTTATAGATAAACAGAAAGATGTTGGCAGGTGTTTTTGATGAACACTGTGACATTTGTAAGTGCTCCTAGTTCAGGTTTTCATGGGATTCAAGGACAGTTTCTAGAGGCCAAGGTGTCTATAGAAATTTGGCTGCTTGTCCTTCTAATCCTGGAATCAAATCATAGCAATGCCAAGTGTTATGATATCATATCAACAACTACAAACTAAAGTGGAAATATTCCTATGAATTACACTTCCACTGACTTGTAAGGTTCACTTTCTTTTTCTTTTTTTCAACAGTAATTTGTATGTACCCGTCACCTCTCAGCTCTTTAAATAAAATGCTCTGTATGAGAAGCCTTCAAAAGGAGAGTCCTATGCTATAAGTAAATATAAAGGAAGTGCATTTCTGTCCAGTGTTTCTATTAATCCAAATAAAATCATTTAAAAGCTTTATGAAAATTATATTCCACATCAAGATCATAAGCCTGGACCACCTCCTGCTCCCATAAATATACATTTGCATCTAGATACATTTAAATATATTTCAAAAGTCTGAATTATCTAGGAGCTGAATAGTATGGTGCCTCAATGTCTGAACACCGAGTGCTTTTTAAAAAGGCTTGTCACTGAAAGTGTGATTCTACTAGGTATGAATTGCATATCTAATGAAATAAGTGCAATTTTTAGTAGGAATAAGTAACTAGTTCTCAGAAATTGTCAAAGGCCAAATCCTTCTTAAAATAAATGTGGTTGAATCTCCATTGAGTTCACAAACCACTTTTATTATATTCCTAGAAGTTGTCAAATGGCCATTTCAGGATGTAAACACACTAGGTTAGGGATACCTGATTAGGCATGTCTTTCTTATTTTGAGTCAATTTTATTTCTTCATATTATATCCATCCCTTGATCTATCCATCCACCTATCCATCCATCCATCCATCCATCAATTTATCTGAACTTACTCCTTGAGATCCTGAAATATAGATCAGACTCCACCTGTGCATCAAAGGCCTTCTCCTATTGGAAGATGACCTTTGCAATCTACCTGAGTTTTCATTGTCCAATCTAAACACTCCTAGTTTCCTTGATTTGTCTCATGTTTTCTTTCAAGGACCAGATCAGAACGAGTCTTCTTTTCCCAATGTCCATGGGATCCTGACTGTCCCTCTATTATCTCTCTTATTCTAATATCTGTTATATGCCTGTCAATTATAGTTTATATGAATATAGGACTACTTCCAGCTGCAGGTAGCAGAAAGTTCAAGGAATATTGCTTTAAATAACATGCCCATCTATTAAAAAGTTATGGAGATAGTGATCAGACACAACCATGCTAAGAAGAACTCAAAGTCTTCTTGGCTTCTCTGTTGTTTATTTATTTCTCTTATTTCTCTTTGCTTCCTTACTACAAAATGGCTTAATCTTGTCACCTTCTATCAGCTTTAACTCATTTCTATAGATGAATAGTATGACTTTCATATTTTCATTCAACAAATTTACAGCAAAGTGGTTTAGGGAAGTACTTCAAATTCCTTTAGACACTTATATACTGGTTGCTAGGATTGCAGTAGCAAAACACCAGAGACCGCATTGTTTAAAAAACCAGAAACTGATTTTCTCACAGTTTGGGTGACTGGAGGTCTCAGTTACAAGTGTTTGAAAGGATGGATTTTTCTAAGGATGTGAAGGAGAATATGTTCAAGATGTCTCTTCTGGTTTCTGATGATAGGCTAGCAGTCTTTGACATTCTTTTGTGTATTAGTCAGACTTTCTGTCACTGTGACAAAGTACCTGAGAGAAACAACTTAAGGAAGGAAGGATTTATTTTGACTCACTGTTTCAGAGGTTTCACTCCAAAGTTGGCTGGATCCAGTGTTTCTGAACCTGAGATGAGGCAAATGTCCTGGTGGTGGGAGTGTGTGGTAGAGAGAGAAAATGCCTATGCTAGTGGGATCCCTCATTTTTCCCCTTTTTGTTCAATACAAACCCCCAGCCTATTGGATAGTGCCATCCATATTCAGGGTAGGTCTTTCCCTTAGTTAATCACCTCTCAAAAACCCCTCACAAACACATTCAGAAGCGTGCTTTCCTAATCTCCTAGGCATCTCTCAATCTAATCCAGTTGGCAATCAAGATTAACCATCATAGTTGGCTTGCAGATGTATCACCCCTTCCCTGACATCACCTTCACATACCATTCTCTGTGTGTGTGAGTCTCTACAACCAAATTTTCCCTTAGAAGGACATCAGTTAGGTTAGATTAGGGCCCATCCTAATGACCCAATTTTAACATGGTTACCCCAGGAAAGACCTTGTCCCCCATTAGTCATACTCTGAGGTACCAGGTTAGGACTTCAGCATTTGAATTTCAGGGACCCACAATGCAGCCCATCACAACTTCAATGGTGTAATGTGTCTATTAAGCTGGAAACATGGGGACTACTGGAGAGACACAGGAGGCAGGAGAGAGCTGTATGAGCTGTGGAATTGGATAACTTGAGTTCACCTGGCTCTGATCCTTGTCAGCTGTGTGTCCTGGGCTAACACACTATGTGCTTCACTTTCGTCTGATGGAAACAGGATCCTGTAAGTCCCTACTTCATGTGATTCCATGAGAATTCGCCAAGATAATGCCTGTACAGTGCTTAAAACATTGTCTGGTACAGAGTGTATATTGTACAGAAGTTTGTTATTTGTTTTACTGTTATTGATCAAACCCCATTTATTTTTAATAGATTCAATATAATTGATTATGTCTAAAAATAGTTTTTAAAGTTTTCCAAATGCTTTTTTAAATTCAAAACTACTTTTTCTCTCCACAAATACCTGGTCTATTATCAATTAGTTTTGACAAAGGTAGAAAGTCTTTTAGTAGAAATAATTAAATCCTCAGGATTCCATACAGAAAGGTCATCTCCACATGTTCAAAAAACTTTGTATATTACTTTGGCTTTAAAGATTTTTTTAAATCATTGATTTACTCTTCATTTACATTAATCTGTACTTCTATAGTTCCACATATTTTCTTCTCATTCACAGTCTTTCCTAGCTTGTAATGCACTATTATAATTATAATATATATTATAATTGTTTTATATATATAATGCACTTAGCACCAGAGATTAAGTGCATTTACAAGGAAAAAATGTTTATTTTTGGCTCATGGTTCCAAAAGTACAAGGTCAAGGGTCACATCTATCCTTCCTGGAAGTGTGTGTGTGTAGGTCTCTCTCCCTCTTTTTTTAAAGCCATCTGGATTTAATCATGGAGATCACACCTAATGACTTTACCTAATCCCAATCATTTCCCAAAGCACCTGACTCTAAACTCTAGCACTGGATTAAATTCCCAACCTCTTAGAACCTTATAATGGGGATCAAATTTCAGCACATACACCCTTGAGGACACACTCAAGCTACATCCAAGCCGTCATACATTTCATTCCATGCACACACATGCATGCACCCCCAACCCCTCCCCCCACACACCTGCTTTTTATAACTGGGTTTTATTTTCTATTTTCAGTGTTTTAAGGAAATCTCTCATTTTTACATAACACTCATGTGTTCAGCAATCTCTATTTCAAATTTAATTCTGCCCATGATGACAGGAAGAAAGCCAATGTTGAGCATACATTAGACATTGGACACTAGAGGAAAGGGTTCTGTGGTGCTGTGACTATATTAAGGTGACATAGCCAGGAAGCAGTGGACAGAATTTCACCCCTAGACAAATTTTTAAGAAACACCATTTTCCTACTATTTTAAAAATCTGAATAAAATAAATTTGTTCAGGCCTATTTTGTTCAAATAAATTATTGCAGATTCTTCCCCAAACACCCTGGATTATTTTGTCACTGTATCTCACCAAGGTACTGTGTGAGTGCAGGGCGTGAAGTGAATTTGGAATTTGTGGTGACAGCTAAGACTTCAGAATAAGACCAGTTCCATTTGGAAGAAGCCAGTGTATTTAATTGACTTACAAGTAATTCATTTCTATAACTTGAGAGTATGGTTTTAGCCAGCTTTAATCTTAATGTGACTTTTATGCAGGTCAACAAAGGGAAGAGAACGAAAAAACAAAGAACAGGAGACAGAGCATCTCCAAACTTCCAGTTTCATAGCAACATCAAGTCACAGCTGACTGGCCTGGCCACACGTTGCAGGGATAACAGGGGAGACAGCAAAGTGGCTTTTGAGAAATGATATGCCACATATTTCATTATTTCCAATACAGCCATCCTGCTAGGAATTGATGCTATAAAAATGTCCTGAATCCTGCAATGGGAGGGGCAGACTTTCCCAAGAGCAGCCAAGTGATAGGAAAGTCACCATGCTCACACATTGCCATTTGAGCTGTTGGCACAAGCAAGCCAGCATCAACCAAAGCAGTTATTATGGACCCAGCTGTCCTGGCTGCCACACTGATATTGTGCAAACAGCCAGAAAAAAGAGCAGTCCTGATCTCAATACAGACAGTTCTAGGCCAAGAGTCCAGGTATGTCATTGTGGGAGTGAACAGCAAGCATAAAAGAGCTCACAAAATACATGCTTTTCCTTCTAATCTAAACACACCATGTGATGCGTAGATCAAGAAATGTTACCCAGCTTTTACATGAGATTGATATAGCTGGCCCAGGTTCCATGGCTTGTGAGTCAGGACTGAAACACAGATCTTACGAAAACCCTACCTCTGCTCCTTGTGTCCCAGCCAGATACTATCCCACATACTTCACAACTACAGTTTTTATGTTATACATGCTCCTAAAAAGCAATCTTAGAATGGTAGGATTTCAAGTCAGAAAGGCACATGGGAACCTGAATTCCAACCCCCTTAGTTTATTGGTTAAGGCACTGAGCTTTCTGCGATGACTAGTGCACTCTGTTGGTGGCAGAAGTGGGCCTGCAACCCAAAGGATCTAAAGTTGCAATGAGCTTTATTTGCATTTGAATTAGGACTACTATGGGTTTCTTTTTATCTTTTTCTTTTTTCTTTTTTTACATTTTTATTAGAATATATTTGTTGTATTGGGGTTTCCTTGTGACATTTGCTGGCAATATATCTTAATTATATTCACCCCCCTCCATTATTCTTCCTCATGTCACCCTCCCCCCTTCTTAGAACTACTTCAACAGGCTTCATTGTTCTATTTTCATACAAGTATACAAAGTATGTTGACCATATTCACTCTCCTGCATGCTCTCTATTTACCCACTCCCCACTGTTACCCACCGTGGATAGGATGTGCTTACCATCCTGTCCTTTACTTTTTTTGAGTGTATATTGATAGTTCAAGAGGGTTTTGCCTTGATATTTCACACAGGCACATATTGCATTTTAGTCAAGATAATTCCCTCTATCATTTACTTTCTCTATCTCCCTGCTCCCCTATTATTCAACAGCTTTTGGTGCATTTTGTTATGTTATCTTCATATACAGATGCAATGTATTTCAGTATTATTCACTCCCTATCATTCTCTCTTCTGGTATCTTTCTTCTTAGATTTCTTCTGGTTGTCCCATCTTGATTTTTTTTTTTTTTTTGAGGCAATCTGAAGTATCCATTGCTCACTAAAATAGAAAAATTCCTTATGTGACCTGGGAAAATGGAGTTGTGCCACTGGAAAAGGATAGAACAGGAAGCCAGTTTAATTCCCTTCTTAATGAATTGGCTTGGCTTTTCCCAGGTGGAAAATCAGCCCAAGAATGAAAGAATAGCCTGAACATAGCTCCTCAGGCAACAAAATGATGAATTCATCTAAACCATGTAAGTTTACAAGCTCTCACTGAAGGGGCATGGAGGTCAGTAAGGGCACAGGCATGTCAGGAAACTGAAATTTAAAGTTTAGGTGTTAAGTGTAAAACTCTGCGACAATTAAAATTATATCCATAGAGCCTTGATACACACTGAATTGAAATTGGCTTTTCTTTGTCATCTTCCATTGAAATGAAGTTGTCTGAGAAGACAAAGTCCTAAAATGTTGTCTCTTTAGTCACTTCACTAACAAAAAGAAAAAGTTTCACATGTGTACTTATGTGCATTCATTTAAGAGACCAGTAGTACAAATAACATGGTTTTATTTCTCCTCCCAGTCAATAAATCAATGAGTATTTTTTGTGAGTCACAAGGATACTATAGCAAAATTAATAAGACACAGTTTTTTGCCTTCAAGGAATTCTGAATCCAGCTAGCAAAATAGACCATGACATAAAATCAAATCACACTATAGAAAGGGTTCTAGAAGATTTACTTAAAAAGTTTCATGGGGCTCAGGAGCAAATTCTGTAATAGCTGGCAAGGGATGCTGACCAGGGAAGACTTGGTAGAGTACAAAAACAGAATAACACTCCAGAAAGAAGAAATTGGGAATAACAAACACTGAGGAAGAAGCGTGGAACAGCAAGGTTTGTTCAGTGAATGGTGAGGATCATGCCGTCTATAGGGCAAAGAGTGAGAAGGACTAGAAGATGAATTGATTGGTACCACATGTGAGAAGCCTTGGGTACCTAATGGAAGAGCTCAGACATTATCTTGGATGCCACTCTGGGACACTTTTAGATGTATGTCTCAGAAATTGTGCCAGCCAGTAAGTAGCACAGGGAAGATGTTTATGGGAGAAGAGAGTTTGGGGTCAAATCTCCACGCAGGAGGATATGGCCAGAGCCCAGTTAAGACTTAGTAAAGGCTTTAATTAGATACCACAAACTGGTCTCCCAAGTTTTTTTTTTTTTTCCTACTGTTTTTCATTGTGTCTCATGTGCCCCGGCCTGCGTGGGTATGCTGCATGAGCCTGACTAAGAGCAATGGGGAGCAAGAAATAAAACACAAACATACAGACATAGAATCATAAAATAGAACGCTGGTGTCCAGAGGGCTGCACGTTCCTGATGGGAAACGTGAGTGCCTACCTGAGCCAGAGTGTTTATTTTATTAGGTCAGTACAAGGAAAAGAATCGGGTAAAAATCAAGCTTTAACAATTCTTGATGCAAGGTGAAAGGAATGAGGTTTGGTAGGCTAATTTTCCTAAGGCTATAGAAGCTTAATTACAACACATCAGTTCTGGAATCATCAAGGCACGCAGGTCACCTTATCTAAGGTATTGATGAATCTGGCATCAGGGAGTCTCCTAACAGTTCTGGTACTTTATCTAGTTTTGCATCAGGGCACTGGTATGCAGACACAGCAGGTTGTATTCTTCAAGGAGATGTGAGAACAAAGACCAAGACTCCAGGTGCTGGGGAAATTATGGTAGAAGAGGCTGTGCAAACTTCTACATGGAGAGGCTGTGTAAACTCCATTATTCCCAGTCCAGGGTCATGCCTGGTCCCCAAGAAGTATGAAAGTTTCTTACCTAGGAAACTTGAATGTATGTGGGAGAAGAATATTGATTTGTCAACCTTACCATCTTTGTTAGCCTAGAATGTCGAACATAGTAGATGCCATATGGAAGTTCTGGTGTCTGTTGGCTAAGTTGTGAATGGACGGATGAATAAAAAAATAAATAGAACTCTGGGCAGCTGTCTGGATGCTCTGAAATCTCCAGACTGCACTTTCACATATTATGTTCCAAAATGCTCTACCAGAATCAATGGTTACATCTTCTAGCCCTCAGAAAAAAATTGCTTGTGTCCAATGGCATTTTCACTTCTTACCAAGTGAGGACAGTTGAGAAAGCTATTTAAGCTCTCACTCAGTCTCTTCAGACTTAAGGAGAGGAATAAAAAGGGCATCAATATCATCCATTCTTTGAGGAGGTAGTCATAAAACATGCAGAGGGTCACTGTGCACATCAGCTAGGATAATATCATTATCCTATTTAAAGTAATAAAACATATATTTATTTACTTATGTTTACTTATTTATTTTTCTTTATTGTGCTGGGTGGGTACATTGTATCAAATTTTCACAGGTTCTTATAATGTATCAAGTATATCGTACATGAATTTACCCTCTCCACTGCTCTCCTTTTTCCCCCTTCTCTGATTCCTAAGTAATTTCAACAGGTATCATTTTTGCATTTACACACATGTGTACACATTTTTTGAACCATATTCACCCTCCTATCCCCTGTCCCCATTGCTTCCTCACTCCCACTGGTGCCAGCCCTTCCCCTTGGGCAAGAACATGTTGGGGTCATTCTGTGCCTTTTGTGTATCATTTTCAAAGCTATCCTCTACAGTCAAAGGTGAACAGTAGTGAGAAAAGAGAATTGAACATGGGCTTAGGACACTGTTCCCCACACCTGTTCTCTAACCATGTCATCATCACACCTTTTCATTGGTCATGTGATCATATAACTGAATTTTGGCCAGTGAAATTAAGTCCATAGTGTTGCATATCTCAGTCAGGTTCTAATCATAGAAACTCAGTGCAAAATCATTCATTTTCTCTTTTTACCAACTACGAGTGAAAGGTGGAATAGATGGAGTTACCAACATTGAGAGGAAGGCAGAGTCTCAGGATGGGAGAAGCTCAGGTTCTGGAGAACGATGTAGAAAACAAGCCAACCCAGAAGCACCTTCAGTGGTCTAGGACAAGAATGGAAAATAAAGCTATGTTGTGTGAGGGAGCTCAGACTTTGAGATTTATTTTGTACAGCAGCTGGTACAGCTTGTCTATTTTAAAAAATTCTAAGTACAACTAGGACTGAATCTTCTGACAGTTGAGAAAATGATGAAAAAACAAACTTTTATCCCTTTGAAAGAAGAGTACTCAAGCAAAGGCCCAACCATAGATAAACTGTGTATGTGTCCTGAGGAGTCAGAAAGAAAGTCAGAAAGATCACTTGCAGATCACAGGACATGCTGTGAAAAGATGCATTCGAGGTTGAGAGTCAATAGCAAAAGCTGGCATACTAAGAACTTGATGATTATAGCATTATTGTGAATGGGTTCTTTTAAATTTTACTTTCTATGTCTTTCATAACCTTGTGTCCACAGAGTTTGCTAAATTTATTTGTTAGTTCTAATACTTTCTTTGTAGATTCTATTGAAAATTACATAGACTATGTATGTATTATATATATAAATATGTCTACATATATTCATGTTTTCTATGAATAATGACAGTTTTATTTCTTCATTTGCAATCCTTAAAATGTACTTGTTTTCCGTTTCATATTATACTGGTTAGAATTTACAATAAAATACCGAATAGCATTCGTGATTTAATGCATATCAGCTCATTCCTGATCTCAGGGAGGGAAATTTTCAAATTCACTATTAAATATGTTAACTCTGTTTGCTCTATATGTATTGACTCAGTTTTTTTCCTTTAAATATATTGTGAAACTTTTTTATTCCTGTTTTCTAGGGATTTTCATTATGAATTAATATGAAATTTTATCAAATATATTGCTCCTATCTATTAAGATAATAATATGATTTTTATCATATTGTTTGTTTTTGTTTAGCATTTTTTAATATTTAAATTTTGCATTTCTTGACTAATTTCCTCCTTATGTCATGCTTTTTTATTTTGTGAAATTTAAGTTGATAATTATTTTCTTTGCAGTTTTGCATTTATGTTCATGAGAGATTGATGTGTAATTTTCCTTTCTTATAATGTTCTCATCCAGTTTTGATACTAAGGTTTTATTGACCTTATAAAATGACTTGAATGATTCATTTTTCTTTTATCCTCCCCTTTTTAAAGGATTGTACCAGCTCAGGATATATCTAAAGGATAGCTTGTCCTTAAAAGTAGAAAGAGCTTTTAAAATAATAAATAGATAGGTAGATAGATACAGATAGATGATAGATACAGATATAGAGATGATAGATAATAGGTAGTATATAGATCATTGTAAGATAGCAGTATAGAAAGATGGATAAATAGATAATAGATTGATAAGTGACAGAAGATAGATAGGTTACAGATACATTGATAGATCTATAGATGATAGATACATAGATAGACAGATAAACAGATAAATGAATGATATGATGCAAGGCACTGGCAGAAATCAGACAGAAGATTCATATTCAAAACAAAGCAGAGTCCCTGGGAAGCAAAGGAGAGGAAAAAGAACAATGCAGAAAGTTTTTTATTTCCTTCAAGTTAGTTGGAACCTCCCATGGAGAAGGCCAGGAATTCTTTTTCAGAAAAGAGGATTTGTAATCCCTAGCTAAGAATGTCAAAAATAAATGTAATTTTAAGATAATAAGTTTCAAAAGGAAAGAGAGATCTGAATAATGACAATAATAATAAATAACGTAGTTCACTAAGCTATGTTTTCTGGATTGAAAATAGCATAATCTTTATCAAATTTCTAAATTTAGCACAAAATTAAAACATTGATGATAGGCAGTGCTGTCAAAGATTTGCTGAAATCAATGTACTCAGATATTACTGGTGATGTGAAGTGTCAACATTGTCTGGAAAGAAATATAGAAGCACATTATGAAGACAAAATATACTCAGTCACATCCTTTGAAGTAGCGGTGCTACTTTTGAGAACTTATGTGAAAAAATTTATCCCAAGTCAAAAGTACTGTATATTTAACGATGATTGATGGGGCATCATTTGTAATATCAAAAAAAAAGGCAAAAGATAAAAAAATGAGAAATAAATTGTGTCATGATCATTACAGTAACTATGGTTAACAGCAATTAATTGGATGTTCAAAATAGCTGGGAGAGAGGGTGTTAAATGTTTCTAACACAAGGAAATGACATGTCTGAGGTGGTAGGTATGCCAGTTACCCTGACCCGATTGTTGTACGTTGTGTGTAAGTACTCAATCGACACAACACCCCACACGTTTGTAGGATTTCCATATATCAATTAAAACTAAAATATGTTTTAAAAAGTGTGTAATATTGCCAAATGGAATGTAAACATGACTAGCACAATGAATGAAACATGAAAAGTTTTATTGATTCAATGCTTATAAATGCAATTATTTTTTCTGCTAGGTAAAAAATTATGTGTGTGGTGGAATAAAAACTGGAAAAGAACAAAGACGAATGTGATATAACGTGTTTGGGAGGTGAAATTTTCTCATTATTTCTAGAGATGCATTAATGTTTTTATAATGATATTTGTGTAAAAATAGCATATAAAATGGTTATCATTTACTGAGTTCCTATATTATGTTAAGCACTTTTTATTCTTTACCTTATTTAATCCTTACAACACCCTATAAGGGAGGTACAATTAAGATGCATCTTTTTATTGAATTCTTATTTTAATTTTCATCTTAATTCATATACATTACTTTAAAACATAAAGCATCATAACTAAGTTTATCAAAAATAAAAGCAATCTCCTTCCCCTTTCATTTTATTTTGTTCTAATATTGTGGCAGTTTTTCTTATGAATCACCCATACTTCCAAATCATACTATAATATTGCTATCTTTTAAATTTCAGCTTTAGATCCCTATTAGAATTCAGCTATTGTTGCAAAATGGTTCTTTGAAGAAATGCATAAAATTGATGAACACTTAGAGAAACTCAACTCATTACGAAAAGAAGGAAAAAATGCAAGTTCCCCAAATCAGGAAGGAAAAGGAAGACATCATACATTTTCCACAGCTATTAAAATTAGAATAAAACAATATTATGTGGATTACATGACAATGCACATGAAAATTTGAGAAAAGGGACAAATTTGTTGAAAAACAATTTACCAAAACAGATGGAGAAAGAAATACTAAATAACAATAGTATCCTTTCCGTTGACAAATTAAATTTTAATTAAGACCTTCACACAAAGAAAACCCAAGGTCTGGGAGACTTTACAGATAGATTTTATCAAACATTTTTAGGGTATAATAACAAGTGTCCCCATCTTCCTAGTTCTGTTTTGTTGACTTTTTTAGTTCTTTTCTTTCCCTAATAAACTTGTTCCATGCTGAATTCCATCTCAACACTTGCTTCTAGAAAATCCAACCAAAGCTTCACAAATGTATATACAAACATTGTCATATTGTCTTTATTCCTGATAGCTAAAAACTAGAATAAATCTAGATCTCTTTTGGAAAGAGAATGAATAATAAATTGTCTTAAATCCATACAATGGAATACTATACACTAATAATAAAGAGATAATGATGTATATGACAACCTAGATGAATCTCAAAGACTATATATTGAGCTAAAAAGAAAAACAGAATATGTACTGTTCTATACTGTTATTGTAATATGGAGAACAAGCGAAAAGGATTTAATGAAATATCTCCGAAACCTGGGGCCTTTAAACTATGGACACTCATGAAGGACTTCCTGAGATGATGGTAATGTTCCACACCTTGATCTTGGCAGTGGTTATGTAGCTGAGTAAACGCATAGTATTCATCGTTTTGCATCATTAATTTGTCTTCATTTTACTGAGCATACATTACACCTCTACTTTGGGGGTAAAAAAGATCATAGTAAGAATGATGTGATTTCTGAAAAACAAAGCAACAAACGGGCACATGTACCTGCTTTGGTTTTCCATTTATTTCCTTCTTTCTTTTTAAAATTTGTATTATTATTTTATTATCATATTATTGTTGTATTAGGGGTACATTGTGAAATTCTTACACTATATCACAGTTGAATTTATCCCCTCCCTCATTCTCCTTTATCCCTCATCCCCCATTCCTGGAATAGCTTCAGCGTGTCTCATTTTTCCATTTTCATACATAAATACATGATATTTCCACTGCATTCACCCTCCAATGGAGCTCATCTGACTTTGACATCTCTAGGCTTCCAGCTGATTTTGTCTGGTAAGTTCACTGCCAACAAACTGGAGGGTGAGACAGAGAGAAGTCTGAATGTTTTTGCTCGCCTTTCCCTCTCAAGGACCACACAAGCCCAGTTTCTATCACACAACTCCAGCTCCTGGACTCTGTCCAGTGTGTCATTCTAGCTGTGTACTTGTGTTAACCATGGGTCACCTCATCACCCCTTAACCTCTTTCCTCATTTGTGTAACTCACTGCATTTAGTTCTCTCTGAAATTTCTCTCTTTCAATTTTTCACCAATAGACTGATATAATTAATCAGCTTTAATATTTGAGTTTGAGACTACATGACTTATTTTTTCTCAAATTTTCCAGATAACTAGCAAAGGACATTACTCAGAAAACAAGAGAGGTATACATTGTAAATATGAATATAAATCTGTGCCTTCAAAAATGTTGAAATTTTTTTCTTTTCTTGAAAAAATATAATGTTACCAATTGATACATTGATCTATTGTCAATAGATCAATATATCTATTTATCTATTTGGAAAACATGCCTTACCACCTATGATGATAAGGAAATTTACTCAACTTTTTCTTACAAACACATTCCACAAATATGTATTAAGTATCTCAGGAAAATTCCCCATCTCTAAGAGTCATGAAGAAATGAAAGTAAAACACGGCTTTCAAGGGGAAAATACATATAAGCCATAGCAGTTAAAATAAAATACCATTCATAATAATAGAATGTTCAAAATGCAAAGTAGATAAAAGCAGGGGACGGTCTACTGAATGAGGGATGGATTTCAAAGGTGATAGAACATTTAAACTAGCCTTGAAGCTCACCAAATAGAAAAAAGGTAGGAAGTTATTCCAGATTTAGAATCACCATAAAAGCATAGAGATCTGAAAATTTATCTAGGTGGTCTAGATAAAAACGATACTAGAAATAATAGTTTGGATGAATAAAAACTGCATGAAAAAATTGTGAGGGATGAGGGTAGGAATGCAGCAAAGAGGCAAACTGGGGCAAGTATTGAAGCTGACCGGGTCCAGAGGTAGTGGGGACTTGTGGCTGTAAGAAGCAGGGGGTCATGCCATACTTCCATGCCAGAGAATTTATCTGGCATAACCCGCATGAAAAATTTTGAGAAAGAAATCAGGTAGGGAGACTCATCACAGTCAGCTGACAAATGCCTATGTAATAAGAAGAAGGCCTGAATCTGACTTGAAGTTATGGGGACAGAGGGGGACTTGACTCAGAGAGATGCTGGTAATGAAGAGTTATTGACCATGGCTATGGATCAGTTCACCAAGGCTTAACACCCTCAGAAGAAAGATGGAAAGATTCAACTCTCATCCGACCATTGGATGACTGCACAGTTAGTTTTCTGAGGGATCTGTTGGAAAGTTTCCTTTCAGGGCAAGTGAGACAATTGTTCTACCTCGATTAAATGGCAACAATGGAGTTGGTAATTGGACGCAAAGTTGTCAGAGGTCTCAGTGAAAAAAAGAAAGCTTAAAATTGTAATTTAAAAACTAAATCTTACCAGCAACAAGAAAATGACCCAATTTACAAGTATGCCAAAGCCTCAACAGACATCTGACCAAAGAAGATGCACAGATGGCAACTGAGTATATGAAAAGTCGTTGCACGTCAAAGGTCATCAGAAAAATCCAAATTCAAACAACAGTGAGCTAGCACGACCCACCTATTGGAATGACCAAAATCAACAACACTAAACAGCAAACACTAGCAAGGATGTGGAGAAACAGGAATTCTCATTCATTCCTGGTGGGAATGAAAAATGTTGCAGCCACTTTGCCACTTTGGGGAGGAGTTTGGTAGATTCTTACAAAACTAAATATCCTCTCACTATGTGATCTTATATATTGACCAAAGGAGTTGAAAACTACATTCACTCAAAAAACAGCCACATGTGTTTATTGTAGCTTAGTCAATTACCAAAATTAGAAGCAATCAAGATGTCCTTCAGTAGTGGAGTGAATAAAAGATTATGGTACATCCAGCCAATGGAATATTATTCTGTGCTAAAGGAAATTAGATACCAAGCCATGGAAAGCCATGAAGGATATGAAAATATATATGAGTAGGTGAAAGAAGCCAGGATGAAGGGCTACAGAATGTAGGATTCTAACTCTATGATATTCTGGAAAAGTCAAAACTACAGAGCCAGTAAAAATGTGAGTACCTGCCAGAGATTGGGTGCTTCAAGAAAAGAACAAGTGAACACGACATATTTTCAGAGCGCTTGAGCTACTTTATTTGATATTATAATGGTGGATACAGTCATCCACCATGGACATGGACACATTTGTCCAAACCCATGGAATACACACCATGGTCTAAAGGAATGAAAATGATACGTCCTTGTAAGTTCATCAGTTATAACTAACGTACCACTCTGGTGGGTGATACAGATAATAAGGGAGGCTATCTGTACGTTCCTCTCAATTTTGCTCTGAACCTGAAATCTACTCCAAGAAATAAAGCATCATATATTGAACAAGGTAGCAGGGATTGGCTTAGACAAGTTCAAGATAAGTCCTGAGTGCCTCTATCCTGGGCCATATTTCTACCTGGCAGAGACATTACTCTACAATTCTGTCCCTTGAGGAGGGCTCAAGGGAGATGTTATCCAGTTATTGCCACAATGACGTAGCAATTCACAAAATTTAGTGCCTTGCAACAATGATGTATTACTAGCTCTGACTCCCGAAGTTCTGTGAGGATTGCTCTGCTTCCATTTGGGGCACTGTGTTTGTCTGTAGGGTATGAGTCACATCCAATGGAGCTTCCTGTGTCTGTCGTCTCTTTTTTTTTCTTTAATTTTTACTGTTTTATTATTCATATGTGCACACAAGGCTTGATTCATTTCTCCCCCCTGCCGCCACCCCCTCCCTTATCACCCACACCCTCTCCCCCCATCCCCTCGCTACCCGTCAGAAACTATTTTGCCCTTATCTCTAATTTTGTTGAAGAGATAATAAAAGCAATAATAGGAAGGAACAAGGGTTTTTGCTAGTTGAGATAAGGATAGCTATACAGGGAGTTGACTCACATTAATTTCCTGTGCGTGTGTTACCTTCTAGGTTCATTCTTTTTGATCTAACCTTTTCTCTTGTTCCTGTTCCCCTTTTCCTATTGGCCTCGGTTGCTTTTAAGGTATCTGCTTTAGTTTCTCTGTGTTAAGGGCAACAAATGCTATCTAGTTTTTTAGGTGTCTTACCTATCCTCACCCCTCCCTTGTGTGCTCTCGCTTTTATCATGTGCTCAAAGTCCAGTCCCCTTGTTGTGTTTGCCCTTGATCTAATGTCCACATATGAGGGAGAACATACGATTTTTGGTCTTTTGGGCCAGGCTAACCTCACTCAGAATGATGTTCTCCAATTCCATCCATTTACCAGCGAATGATAACATTTCGTTCTTCTTCATGGCTGCATGAAATTCCATTGTGTATAGGTACCACATTTTCTTAATCCATTCATCAGTGGTGGGGCATCTTGGCTGTTTCCATAACTTGGCTTTTGTGAATAGTGCCGCAATAAACATGGGTGTGCAGGTGCCTCTGGAGTAACCTGTGTCACAGTCTTTTGGGTATATCCCCAAGAGTGGTATTGCTGGATCAAATGGTAGATCAATGTCTAGCTTTTTAAGTAGCCTCCAAATATTTTTCCAGAGTGGATGTACTAGTCTACATTCCCACCAACAGTGTAAGAGGATTCCTTTTTCCCCGCATCCTCACCAACACCTGTTGTTGGTGGTGTTGCTGATGATGGTTACTCTAACAGGGGTAAGGTGGAATTTTAGCATGGTTTTAATTTGCATTTCCTTTATTGCTAGAGATGGTGAGCATTTTTTCATGTGTTTTCTGGCCATTTGAATTTCTTCTTTTGAGAAAGTTCTGTTTAGTTCACTTGCCCTTTTCTTTATTGGTTCATTTGCTTTGGGAGAAGTTAGTTTTTTAAGTTCCCTATATATTCTTGTTATCAGTCCTTTGTCTGATGTGTAGCTGGCAAATATTTTCTCCCACTCTGTGGGTGTTCTCTTCAGTTTAGAGACCATTTCTTTTGATGAACAGAAGCTTTTTAGCTTTATGAGGTCCCATTTATCTATGCTATCTCTTAGTTGCTGTGCTGCTGGGGTTTCATTGAGAAAGTTCTTACTTATACCTACTAACTCCAGAGTATTTCTTACTCTTTCCTGTATCAACTTTAGAGTTTGGGGTCTGATATTAAGATCCTCAACCCATTTTGAGTTAATATTGGTATAGGGTGATACACATGGATCTAGTTTCAGTTTTTTGCAGACTGCTAACCAGTTTTCCCAGCAGTTTCTGTTGAACAGGCTGTTATTTCTCCATGGTATATTTTTAGCTCCTTTGTCAAAGACAAGTTGGTTATAGTTGTGTGGCTTCATATCTGGGTCCGCTATTCTGTTCCACTGGTCTTTATGTCTGTTTTTGTGCCAGTACCATGCTGTTTTTATTGTTATTGCTTTGTGATATAGTTTGAAGTCAGGTATTGTGATACCTCCTGCATTGTTCTTTTGACTGAATATTGCCTTGGCTATTCGTGGCCTCTTGTGTTTCCATATAAATTTAACAGTAGATTTTTCAATCTCTTTAATGAATGTCATTGGAATTTTGATGGGAATTGCATTAAACATGTAGATTACTTTTGGGAGTTTAGACATTTTTACTATGTTGTTTCTACCAATCCATGAGCATGGGAGATCTCTCCACTTTCTATAGTCTTCCTCAATCTCTTTCTTCAGAAGTGTATAGTTTTCCTTGTAGAGGTCATTCACATCTGTTGTTAGGTTTACACCTAGGTATTTGATTTTTTTGAGGCTATTGTAAATGGAATTGTTTTCATATATTCTTTCTCAGTTTGTTCATTATTAGTGTATAGAAATGCTAATGATTTTTCTATGTTGATTTTATATCCTGCTACCTTGCTATAGCTATTGATGATGTCAAGGAGCTTCTGAGTAGAGTTTTTTGGGTCTTTAAGGTATAGGATCATGTCATCTGCAAATAGGGATATTTTGACAGTTTTTTTTACCTATTTGTATTCCTTTTATTCCTTCTTCTTGCCTAATTGCTCTGGCTAGGAATTCCAGTACTATGTTGAATAGGAGTGGAGATAGTGGGCATCCTTGTCTGGTTCCTGATTTTAGAGGGAATGGTTTCAGTTTTTCTCTGTTAACTATAATGCTGGCTGTAGGTTTGTCATATATAGCTTTTATAATGTTGAGGTACTTTCCTTCTATTCCCATTTTTCTTAGAGTTTTTATCATGAAATGATGTTGGATCTTATCAAAGGCTTTTTCTGCATCTATTGAGATAATCAAGTGGTTTTTGTCTTTGCTTCTGTTAATGTGGTTTATTACATTTATTGAGTTTCATATGTTGAACCACCCCTGCATCCCTGAGATGAAGCCTACTTGGTCGTGGTGAATAATCTTTTTGATGTGTTTTTGAATTTGGTTTGCCATAGTTTTATTGAGGAGTCTTGCATCAATGTTCATTAAGGAGATTGGCCTATAGTTCTCCTTTTTGGAGGTGTCTTTGTCTGGTTTTGGAAAAAGTGTAATACTAGCTTCATAAAATGTGTTAGGCAATTTTCCTCCCTTTCTATTTCGTGGAACAGTTTAAGGAGGGTTGGTATCAGTTCTTCTTTAAAGGTCTGATAGAATTCAGCAGAGGATCCATCAGGTCCTGGACTTTTCTTTTTGGGCAGACTTTTGATTGCTGCTTCAATTTCATTTTGTGTTATAGATCAATTCAGGTGATTAATATCCTCTTGGTTCAGTTTTGTATGATCATATGTATCTAGAAATCTGTCCATTTCTTTAAGATTTTCAAATTTATTTGAATATAGCTTCTCGAAGTAGTCTCTGATGATTTCCATGACTTCCATGGTGTTTGTTGTTATCTCCCCTTTTGCATTCCTGATTCTACTAATTTGGGTTTTTTCTCTCCTCATTTTAGTCAGGTTTGCCAGGGGTCTATCGATCTTGTTTATTTTTTCAAAGAACCAACTTTTTGTTTCATTAATTCTTTGTATGGTTTTTTTGGTTTCTATTTCGTTGATTTCAGCTCTTATTTTTATTGTTTCTCTACTTCTATTTGTTTTGGGATTTGCCTGTTCTTGTTTTTCTAGGAGTTTGAGATTTATCATTAGGTCACTGATTTGGGATCTTTCAGTCTTTTTTAATATATGAACTCATGGCTATAAACTTTCCTCTCAGGACTGCCTTTGCTGTGTCCCATGGGTTCCAATAGGTTGTCTTTTCATTTTCATTGACTTCCAGGAACTTTTTAATTTCCTCTTTTATTTCATTAATGACCCATTGTTCATTAAGTAACAAATTATTTAGTTTCCAGCTGTTTGCATGTTTTTTGTCTTTACTTTTGTTGTTGAGTTCTAGTTTTATTGCATTGTGATCAGATAGTATGCACAGTATAATTTCTATTTTCTTATATTTGCTGAGGCTTGCTTTGTGCCCTATGATATGATCTATTTTGGAGAAGGTTCTATGGGCTGCTGAGAAGAACGTATATTGTGTTGAAGTTGGATGAAATGTTCTGTAGACATCAAAAAGATCCATTTGATCTATTGTATATTTTAGATCTTGGATTTCTTTATTGATTTTTTGTTTGGATGACCTATCAATTGATGATAATGGGGTTTTAAAGTCTCCCACAACCACTGTGTTGGAGTTAATATATGCTTTTAGGTCTTTCAGGGTATGTTTGATGAAATTGGGTGCATATAGGTTGATAATTATATTTACTTTTGGTCTATTTCCCCTTTTATTAGTATGGAATGTCCTTCTTTATCTCATTTGATCAATGTAGGTTTGAAGTCTACTTTGTTAGAGATAAGTGTTCTACTCCTGACTGTTTTCGGGGGCCATTGGCTTAGTAAATCTTCTTCCAGCCTTTCATCCTAAGCCTATGCTTATTTCTGTCAGTGAGATGGGACTCCTGTAAGCAACAAATTGATGGATCTTCCTTTTTAATCCATTTCGTCAAGCGGTTTGATGGTGAATTACATCCGTTAACATTAAGTGTCAGTACTGATAGGTATGTGGTGATTCCTGTCATTTAGTTGTCCTAGTTGTTTGAATGTTTGATTGTGTGTACCTAAGTTGAGGTTACTCTCTACTGTCTTGCTTTTTCTTTTCCTGTATTTGGTGCTGCCTGTCCTTTCATGGTTAAGTTGGGTTTCACTATCTGTGTGCAGAATCCCTTGAAGAATCTCTCGTAGTGGTGGCTTTGTGGTCACATATTGTTTTAGTTTCTGCTTATCATGGAAGACTTTTATTGCTCCATCTATTTTGAATGATAGTTTTGCTGGGTAGAGTATCCTGGGGTTGAAGTTATTTTCATTCAGTGCCCAGAAGATCTCACCCCACGCTCTTCTTGCTTTGCTTTCAATGTTTCTGTTGAGAAGTCTGCTGTGATTTTGATGGGTTTACCTTTGTATGTTACTTGTTTTTTCTCTCTTACAGCCTTCAATATTCTTTCCCTAGTTTCTGAACTTGTTGTTTTTAATGATGATATGTCCTGGGGTAGTTCTATTTTGATCTGGTCTGTTTGGTGTCCTGGAGGCCTCTTGCATCTGTATGGGAATATCTTCCTTTAGATTTGGGAAATTTACTGTTATTATTTTGTAATAGATTCACATTCCCTTGTTTGCACCTCTTCTCCTTCGATGCCCATGATTCTCAAGTTTGGTCTTTTGATGGAGTCAGTAAGTTCTTGCATTTTCTTTTCACAGGTTTTGAGTTGTTTAATTAATAGTTCTTCGGTTTTTCCTTTAATTGCCATTTCATTTTTGAGTTCTGAGATTCTGTCTTCTCTTTGTTCTATTCTGCTGGATTGGCCTTCCATTTTGTTTTGCAATTCTGTTTCATTCTTTTTTCTGAGGTTTTCCATATCCTGGGTGGTTTCCTCTTTAATGTTGTCTATTTTTGTCCTGAGTTCATTTGTCTGTTTATTAATCATGTTCTCTGTTTCACTTTGGTGTTTATACATTGCTTCTATGGTTTCCTTTATTTCTTCTTTTGCTTTTTCAACTTCTCGATTTTTGTTGTTTTGGAATTTCTTGAGTGTCTCCTGTACATTTTGGTTGACCCTATCCAGTATCATCTCTATAAAATTCTCATTGAGTACCTGTAGTATGTCTTCTTTTAAATTATTCTTGTGGGCTTCATTGGGTTCTTTGGCATAGTTTATCTTTATTTTGTTGGAGTCTGGATCTGAGTGTCTGTTTTCTTCATTTCCCTCTGGTTCCTGTACTAATTTTTTGCTGAGAGGAAACTGGTTTCCCTGTTTTCTCTGTCTTCCTGTCATTGGCCCTGGTGGTGTTATTTTCCCTGTACTGTGTGCAATTAAGTATTTTCTGGCTGTCATAATAACACTAGTGATATTTAGAATGGAAGGGTGAGAGGAGATGGAAAGGAAAGAAGTTAAAGGGAAAGGGAAAAACAAATAATCATGTAAAAAAAAACCAAAGAAACAAACAAAAAAAGTTTCAAAGATATAAACAGGGAGAGACAGTGTACTAATCAACCATAACCTGAAAAGGCATTAGAGAGACAGAGAGAGGATTGAAAATAAAAAATAAAAATATAAAGATAAGAATAAAAATTAAAAAATTAAATGAAAGAAAAAAAATATATATAAATAAAATAAAATAAAACAAAATAAAAAATAAAAAATAAAACAAAACCCTCCAAGTGCAAATGCAATGAAGTTTCAGTCTTAATAATTTTGGTGCTCGTCCCTCAGCCTCCAATCCTGGAGATGGTGCCTCAGATGTTGTTCTGTAGTTGTCTCATCAAAGGGGACACATAAAGTGAAGAAAACTGCACAAAAAAAAAAAAACCCACGAAGTGTCCCAAGTTCAAATGCAATACGGTTTCAGTAAGTTTTTCAGCATGCAGGTGTAGTTCGGTTGTTTTCTCATCAAAAGTAGGGAGAGAGAAAAAAAAGCATCTGGAGACAGTTCTGTGAATGGTATCTGTGGCTGTGGCTTGCCTGCCCTGCTGCTGTCAGCCTGCTGTTGCTGGAGGCGTTATTTATGCAGATCTCAGGAGTGAGCTTAGCCCTCACCTGGCCCTGCAGTCTTTGTTTACTCAGAGTTCTCCTGTGCGGGAGCCGCTGCTACAAGCTTTCCCCTTTCCAAGCACACTGGGGGAGGTGACACTGCCCCTGCTTTCTCAGGCCTGCGTGTTTATTTATAGTTCATGTGGGAGGTGGGTCTTCCCCCCTCTCCTGTGGAGTTTTCCTCCCTCTGTCACTCTCACAAGCTTTCCCGCTCCTCATTGCTGGGCGCGTGCCCTCTCCGGCCAGGCCCGGCTTGTTTATTTACAGTTCTGGGAGGGATTCCCCTCCCCACCTCGTGTCTTTATTGTTGTTATTGCTTATTACTCAGTTTCCCTTTTTTCCCCTGGTGGGGGTTGGTCTGTCCAGGGGGCTATGCTGATCTGGCCCAGGGTTGTCTGTGGAAGTACCACGTACTGCTTATCTCACCTTGTCCATGTCTTCCTAAGCTGTCTGGGCGCGGGCGTCTGGTGGCCTGGGAGCCCTCCTGGTTTCTCCATTTAACGTGAAGTAGAGATTTTCTGCACAGGCTGGAGGTGTGGAGGAGTCAAAGTTTTGCCTCTTCTCAGTGGCTTTGCCTGCAAGGTGTGTCTCCAGCATCTCTCCAAGATTTCACTACAGGAGGCTCGCTTTCTGCTTCCTCCTTCTAGCCGCCATCTTGGACTCCCTCTGTCATCCTTAATCAACTCTTCCCAGGGTATGTTCTTCCATGGAGATATGTGGGGAACAAGCAACATCGCACAAGCTCATCTCAAGCACTGCTTGCTCACTTCTCTGCCATTTGCCTAGGCCAAATTATATCACAAGGCCAGGCCAGGCCTCTGCTCACCCCCAGGGAGTGACAATGTTCCAGTCTCTTCTAAAACCTATTGTGAAGAACAGTAAATGACATTTTCTGGAGATAATCTTGGAGAAAATCTTAATGTATTCAGAGAAGAGAACCATTCCTTAAATACGATATGAAGAAAATGGACATTGCTAAGACAAATGCATTAAAATTAAGAATAAAGAGATTAAAAAAAGAGATTCCACTGAAGAATGGTGAAAAGAACAAGCCACGTAAAGCAAGAAAGAGAACGCTTTCCAATCCACCTAACTGACAAAGCACTTGCTTCCAGAATCTGTAAAGGTTTGAGATAAAAGAACTCAGTAGAAAAATTAAGATGTGAACAAGTATTTGATTAAAGAGAAAGTTCAAATGGCCAATAAAAAGATGAAAATGTTTAATCTCATTATTACACAGGGAAATTAATTCTAGAAAGAGACTCTATTATACACCAACAACATGGCTGACAGAGAAAGACAAAAGGACATTATCAAGTGTTGGTCAGGGAGGTTTCACTCCTGAAGGAAGGGTTGTACACTGGGACCATCTCTTGAAAGTCATGGTCGTTTGTAAATCCCAGAGAAGCGAGTGTGTGGGGGTCCTCAAAGGCCTGCTTAAAAATATTCATTGAAACTTGATTATCAATAAATACGACATAGTCAGAAATAACCTCAATATCCATTAACAACTGAATGAATACGTAAACGCAGCCTGCTCATGAAAGGATATTGTATACAGCAATCAAAATGACTAAAGCACAGTATGATGCAACCGAGCATGTGGAATTTGTAAACGTATCAGAAGCAGCAAAATTTAAAAATAATACCATTTATGAGTCATTTCATAGAAAGTTTAAGTATGCCACGCACTCACAGACGCACACACACATATATGTTTGAGAAAGGGGGGAGTGGAGTGGAGAGGAAAGAATGGGAATACAATGGAGGGAGTGACTTCATCAAAATAAGTGATATGCTTGCATGGAATTATCACCCTGAAAACTTCTTGTATTATTAATGTATGCCAATTCAAAAATATAATAGAACTATTAAAAATTAAAAAGACAGTAACAAATGGCATGTTCATTTAAAAGAAGATAGGGAAAGAGTACTTGTCTGTCTGTACCACGTTCAGAAACCTGAGTTCATGCTTTGTGCACCTCACTGCATGACTACTATTTTTCTTAATAATAGAATTTAAAAGCCTACTCTATAAATCTTAGTGTCTGTATTAGTTTTATTTAGGGTTGCCATAACAAAATGCCATAGGCTAGGCAGCTGACACAACACAGATTTGTTTTCTCACAATTTTGGAGGCTGCAAGTCCAAGATCACAGAGTCCATGATGCTGTCCTGCCTCCTGCTTTGCAGGCAGTGTCTCCTCTCGTGGTCATTGCTGTACGCATATGTGTATTTCTCTGTCTTTCTCTGTCTGAGTCCTTATCTCTTCTTCCAATGACAGCTGTAGGGCCCAACCCAAAGGACCCGCTTTCACAGTAGTCACCTCTTTAAGAGACGCTATCTCTAAATACAGTCACATCCTGAGATACCAAGGACTAGGACTTTAATGTGTAAATTTGGGGGAGACACAGTTCAACTTGCAATGGTGCCTAAAATTTTCTTATAAGTAAAGCCATGTAAGTGTGAGCACACTTAGAACAATGTGTTCTGCGTACGACATTTCTTAGCATCATGGGGGCCCACATTATTCATGTTTGCCAGCTGTTAGGAACCACTGTAAGTGTATCATGTGCAATAAGTCCTTTAAGACCACCAACAAAAAGTTACTTCTGTTATTCCCATTTCGCAGATGGCACACTGAGGCCTGGGTGTGCCTTGTATAAGATCACACAGATAACTATATTGCTGACCTTGAAAACAATTGACCAGAGTTCAAGATCTTTTCCCATCCCCAGACACTGTACTTAATCTCAAGGAAAAGATTCAGGTACTTGGAGGGTATTTGTGTGTGTGTGTGTGTGTGTGTGTGTGTGTGTGTGAGAGAGAGAGAGAGAGAGAGAGACTGAGTTAGTCTAAGAGAGAAATTCAGAATAGAAAGAGAAGGAAATAGAACATTGTGGAAGCTTTGTGATGCTTTGCAGGAAATTTTGCAATTCTATAGTTTATTTGCTATGATCTCCCTTAGGCATGTCTTCCTGGGACGTTTGTAACCACACACCTTGCTTCACAAACTTCTCCAGCAGGGATTTATGGGTCTCTTAATGAGTTTCCTACTGAGACAGGAAAAGCCTGTATGAAACAAAACATGCTGCACATAGTTTTAGGTGATCTCAGTGTCTCTGGGGCCGAATTTTAAAACTCTTCATGTTCTTATTGTCATTCTAATAATAAAAGGAGAATAAAAAGAAAGCAAAATAGACTCTGTCTGGGAGAATGATTCCTCGCAGCCTTGTTAAGCTGGGAGACAGACGCGCGCCATTCCTCACTGCCATGCTCCGTTCATACTGTGCCTTATAAACCAGTCTTACTGGGCACTTGGGAGCACTTTGCAGATAATCACACATGCTTCCATATTAGATGGAATGATCCACGTGTTCATGGGAACAACCAGAGAGCAAATCAGTTAGCATTAGGAGATATTTATCTGTAACATGAGCATACATACCGTGTCTTGACATAGATATATGTTCTTCTATTCCATGATAATAAATGGATGGATCAATTAAACAGATAGATCTATCTTTGTAGTTTTTCAAACAAAATTATCAATAGAAATATTGTTAATATGACCAGTTCAGTGAAGACATTTTATTGGAAATCTTCCTATTCTTTCTGTTCAAATTATTATTCTTTGTAAACTCTGCCACCCCTTTCTCCACACTTCCAAACACTCATCCAAGTTGATATAGGTTTATTGGGTAGGAGCACACCTTGAAGTGAGAGGAGGCTGGTTTTAAGCCAAGACTCTGTTACTTATTGGTCATTATCCAGCCAACAAATTGTACTCAGTCTCTGTTTCATCAGATAGAGGGAATAAAAAGAACTCCCAATATGTGCATATTAAATGAGAAAGTTCTCATACAACCCTTGGTGTGGGTGGGCCCCAAAGCGAACACTCAATCACTACAGCCACTATTATCACATTATGATCATTTGTGCCTACACTGCTGCTCTGAATCACCGGCCCCCTCTTCTTCCCCAAACTGCCAGGTAATCAAGGTTTTCTAAGTCATTGCATCCAGTCTTCTGAGCATTTCCTAGAGCAAATAATACAGTTCAAAAAGAAAAATCACAGCCAGGCATGGTGGTGTATCCCTGTAATCCCAACTATTTAGGGGAATGGAGGTGAGAGGAGCTTGGCCTAGAGTAGTCCCAACAAAAGTTAGCAGATGACCCTATTTCAAAAACCACCTGAAAGCAAAAGGCCTAGGGGCATGCCTCAAGGGATAGAGTACCAAGAATGAAGACCTGAGTTCAATCCTTAGTGCCACAGAAAGTAATTAAATAAATAAAAATCATTTCTCTATGTTGTTCCCTTTCTTATTGGAAAGTTTTATCCTACTTCTTCCCTTTACAGTAATTTTATAAATCATGGTGTTAAGATTTATTTTATTTCTTTGAGTGTAATCAAATGTTTTCCAAATAATCAAATACCAAGCTTATGTACTCCATTCAATAGGAAATTCTGAAATTTAAGGTTCTCTCTTGACAAATCTTGACTGATAGCAGATTTAAGATTCAGTAAAGCTCTTTGGAATCTGAATACATATCCCATATATGTCAATTCTAATGAAAACTGTCTATTTTTGTTTAGAATTTGGGAAATTCTACAGGAGAAAAAGAACAGATGAAGGAAGGGATTTGTCTATCCTCAGAGCTTGAAGTCACTGTGATTTCACTAGCCAGAACAACAGAAACATGAACAAACAAAAAGAGCTACAATTATTTTCTTCCTGGAATAAAACTTCACCTTCTAAAGCAAGGTGAAATAAATAAATGTCAAATAGATTTTATTTGACAATATCTAGCATAATAATAAGTCCATTCTGAGCAGCAGTGGCTACTCTTCAGATACTTGGACTCAGGCAGGTCCTTGACTGGCTTGGGAGGAAGTATCCTAAAATAACTGGACAGAATGGCAGCTGCAGTGAATCAGCTGACTGGCCACAGGGCCAGAGCTTGTCTAGGAAATTTGGTCACTGGTGCAGCAAATTATTTGCCATCCAGAAATGTGATAAGCGCTGGGGTCACTCTGATAAATGAAACAGAATGTTTTTTTCTTTTTTCCCTCAAGAGTCTCAATACATCATGAACAGATAATTACCACCCAAAGTGCTAAGTACAATAGCAGACACCTGGCAGGGACAGGTCAACTCAGCCAGCCAGAGGATGCCAGGAAGCTGCAGTCACTTCAGAGGGAGCCTAAAAGTCTGGCTGAAGGAAGGCAAGGGATGGAGAAGGAAGGGAAGAGAGGATCACGGAGGCCAAGGAAATTCATCTGCGAAGTGAGGAAGGGGACACTGCTGACTCCCAAAAGTCAAGTGAAGTGCCCAAGGGCTGGAAGAGGAAGCTGTCCGTGTGGACTTGTCCACACCTTGAGGGCCTGTACAAACACTTAGGACTTACTCTGAGTGTAGCGTGGAGGTCTTAAGTGATTTTAACTTACATGACCACAATATTGATCACCATTGGTGGATGAAATGATTATATTTCAGTTTTTCTACTCATAATTTCCAATGAAGGTTTTTTTTTCAGTCACATTTTTTATTTAATTGGAAAAAGTATGGGGGCTGGAAGTGGGTGCTCATGCTTGTAATCCTACCTACTCAGGGGGCAGAAATTGGAGGAAGATCATGGTTCTAGGACAACCCAGGCAAAAAGTCAGCAAGACCCCATTGTAACAAATAAGCCAGGCTGGTGTTTCCTGCCTGTGATCCAAACTACATGAGAAGGATTGGTAGAAGGATTGAAGCCCACCTGGTTACCGTTTTATAAGACATATTCCATGTTTCTAGAATTATATCTGTATTTGTTTTATCATCCCCATAGCAATGATTTAGATTTAAGTGGAGGCACCACATAGCACAACTTCTTGGAGTACAATTTGGCCAACCACCTGACTTTTTATAACTGCCAGCCATTGGACAATGAAATGCGGGTGAAATGACTTTAATACCTATTGTACACATTAGGATATGGTTCTATTTGTCTTCTATTAGGATTTGGTTCAAAGACTTTATTTTTCTAACATTATTAGCATTCATTGAATAGATGGTACTCACTGTAGTATAATTCTAAGTTGTTATATATCTTTAATGATTCTTTTTCTAAATTTTACACAAAGGTTATACCTTTTATAAGAGATGAAGTCTCAAAGACTTAGGTAACATTCATTATTCAACATTTTTTCTTGGTGTTCTTTTTTCTTTGCATCTCCTTTTATGGAGAAGTTTGAAACTAGTTGGACCTTGCACTCTCTTTCTCTCTCTGATACACACATATGCACACACATGCACACACACACACAATTGCGTGCCTTTTAAAGATAATATTTATTTTAATTTTATACAACTCTTTTTATGTTGTCTTTTGAATTTAAGTTCAACACTTTCTCTACATTTGGATATTTTAATATTTAGTTCCTGGTACTATATAAATTTTGTAAAGTCAGATTCAGTTCTCTTTTAAGCTCACAGAGTTTTGATTCTATTATGTCTTCAAATATTATTTGTTTCAAAAGTCTGATATATTTGTCAGAAATACAAGGAAATGGGCCACCTCTCATATCATAATCAAAGGTTGATGGTAATGCTTGCTAAAAAGGAAGAGCTGTCCTTGAGAAAGTTTCTCTGAACAAAGCAGAGCCTGGACCTTATATAAGGTTTTATGAAACATGGGATTGGGGATTAGACAACTCTAAGAAGGGAGGTATTGGTTGGTATTTTGGGTATGGCCAACTCTCAGAAGCATAAAATTCTTGCTATTTGACTGGTTTTCAGAAGTACTGTTATGGTAGAGCCGGCCAAAGTTACTCATTTTCCACAATATCCTCTTGCCAGATCTTGACTAACAACTCCAGATTGTCAATACCCCTGTTTTAGGTATCTATTTTTAGATTTTTGTAGTTCAGTCTAGGGGTTTGAACTGGGGCATCATCCATATGAGGCCAGTTCTCTCACTGAGCTGCCCTCCCGGGCTGTTATCCCTGTTTCAGTAGGATTCCTTCACCTGAGCGCATTGTGTCTGGCAGTATAGGTTATGATGGATTCTGTTTCTCTGTTTCTAACCAGTGTGTGGACCCTGCATCATCACCCCCATGATGAAACTGTGAATGCAGCTTTGGCTGGGTTTGAGCTCATGCAGCCAAGGATTGCATAACCAAAGCAATTTAATAGATTACTGTGAGATAGCAAAATCTCGGTCTGCTACAGTATGTGACTCCTGACAGATCAGAAGTTCAAATAATGAATTTTTAATGATGGAATAACTTCAAGGACTTTCTTAGCAGAAGGAATCCCTCCTCAGATTTCTCAGGACACCATTTAGATACCTAAGTGTGTGTCTGTCATTAGATTGTTTACCAGATGTGTGCTCATGACTATTGAAGGCAATGATAGAAACAAAAGTAAAACCATGGCCTTTTACCTAACTGCCTGTGCTCATTGTAAAACACAGTTCAAAGACTTAATTTTTCAGAATATTTGTCTTTACAGATCATTAGAGATTTTTTGTACTTTCTGCTAAATAGTAGAATTCGTTTTGTCTTCTATATTTTTAATAAAAAATTAGATTCTTGGAAAAATGTTATAATTTTTAAATTAGGTTGAGTACTTAATTACAATTTTAAATTAAATTATAATGAGAATATGAAATTAAATTAAAATGTTTAACTATTTGTAAGGTGTTAGACAATTAAATGTATAACATCTACTTTTGAAAACTTAAGACAATAAAATTACCAACATTTGTGATTAAAAGTGTTAATTTCATAAAAGTCCAATTTCCTTGTTTTATTATGAAGTCTTTATTTTTGCTTTTTTTTTTGCAGAGGTCAAGGGAAGAACTCACAGAAAGCAAATACCACTTTAACCAAGTCTGAAGGATGAATGAGGTCTTGTCATTAAGTGAATAGCAATGAGTCAATTGATGAATTGGAGTTATATATAATTTGAATCTTGCAAGGAAGCTAGCATTCCTGTTCCTGCTAGACTAAGACACCAGACGGACATCCCATTTTCTAAAGAAAAGAATGCTGGAAACTCAGACAGAAGGAAGTCTTGGATCTTATCCTCAACCTCAGTCTCCTTGCTCTGCATGGCCTGGCTGAGGTGGATGCCTGCTCCCAGATCCCATCTACTCAGGGGATGGGTCTGGACTTCTTAGGCCATCTGCAGACAATTTCTGACTCGGAATTTCCAGTAACATTCTAGCAGAGTTCATTTTCTTTCTACTCCTGATGCCAAAATGGGAACGGCATGGAGTTTAGAAGGGAACAGAAGTCTTAAAATTAAAGTGGCCATCCACCTCATTTACCCTGAACCCAGGACTGAGATGCAGGTCTTGAGGTGTCAAGCTGAGGATGTCCTGGTTTGTTCCCAAATCAGCTGGTCACTCTACTAAAAGACAATACAAATTTCTCAAGGATTGTTCCTTTCTCTTCTTCCTTCCCACCTTCCATTCTTCCTTTTCTTTTCCCTTCTTTCCCATTTCCTCTTCTCTTCTCTCCCTTTATTTCTTCCTTTTCACCTTCCTTCATTCCTTCTTTCATTCCTTCTTCTCCCCCTCCCTCCTCTTTTTTCTTCTTTCTCTTCTTCTTCTTCTCTTGCCCCCTTCTTCTCTCTCCTCTTCCTCCCTTCTTTCTTCTTACAATCCCTTCCCCTTTTCTCACTTTTGTTCTTTCCCTGTTTATTCCATTTCCATGCAGAATTTTCAGAGGAACCTAAGATCTTTTTAGTATTGCTCAGATTTTTTCATTAACAAAAAGAAAAAAAGACTTGACCTAGGTTCTCTATCCCTTGCATCTTTCCAATTACCTTTTGTTCTTTCAGATGTAGTACTCTAGTAAGTGAGAAGAGGATTTGACTATTGGGTGTTGATGAGCTTAAATAAGCAGACTCATTCCTTCAGGGACTAATGATTATGAATCAGAAGGGTACAACAGGATCCAGTTACTCAAATGAATCATTTTACTTATAATTTTCTGATGTTCATGATAAAGAAAATGTTTATGTAATATTTAATGTCAGAGAAAGCTAAGCTTTAATATTTAAAGGTGGCAATGATGAGAAAAAAGGGAAACTTACACACAGTTGATGAATATGAGTGTGTTCATGTGGAAAACTATATAGAGGTCCCTCAAAAAATTAAAAACACAGCTACCACATAATCCCACTTCTGGGTATTGATTCAAGGTAATTAAAATCAGATGTCAAAGAGATACCTGCACTCTTATATTCAGTGTATTTGTTCATTGAAAAGACAGGGAAACAACTTAAAAGCCCATCTATGGATGAATGGATAAAGAGAACATGGTATACACATGCAATGGAGTATTATTGCACTATTAAAAAGAAAGAAATCCAGCCATTTTGAAAACGGATGAATGCAGAGGTCATCAAAGTAGTGAAAAACGCCAGACACAGAAAGACAAAGCTGCTTTATCTCATGATACATGTAATCCAACACGGTAAACTTATAATGCAGAAAATACAGTCATAAGCTGGGGCGGGGAGAGGGAGACAGAGACAAGGGTACATAGAATAAGTTCTGGAGGCCTAATGTACAGCATGATACTATAATTCTATATTTAAACTTGAAATCTACTAAGAAGGTAGATACAAGTGTTCTCAACACAAGCATGCACACACACAAAATAGCAACAATGTAAGTTAACAGATATGTACATTAGCTTGATTTTGAGATTATTTTACAATGTATCCATGTATCAAAATATTAAGATATACATCTTAAACATACCCAGATTTTTAATTGTTAATCATCAAATAAGTGGAAAAATATTTTACGACTGGGAGCACATTTGAATATAAATTAAAAGACAGCTTTCCAAGCTTTTCCTAAAAAATGAAGATGTCCATGGAAAGTTCAACCTTACGGACGTACCTGCAGCAGGGCTGGATGGACTCCTGGGCTCCCATTTTCATTTCACTTCAAATACCCTTGGTTCCATCTGGTGGATGTAATAATTTTCTGTGTGGTGTTTTACTTTTGGTAATGTGTTTCACATCCAAAAATGAAGGAAAACCAAAAAATTTTGTATTGCTTCCACTCTGTCATTTTATAGTCAAGAAGTGAAGCCCCCAAAATGTAGAACTTGAAAGGAACAAAAAAGGTAAGTGCTGTGTGTCTCTGGGCATTTGGTTGAACTTACTAAGCCTCTGTCTTTCTCCCCCTATTCCCATCTACCCAGTTGAAAGAGAGAGAGGATGAAGTTTCCATTCTCTAGTTTCTACTGGGAGCCCTATAATATGTGTACAAGCACCTTTGAATGTACCGGGAATTAATTGCTAGTATAACCACTTAGCCTAGGCACCCTTGCATTCAGTGCAATCATGTAGTCACTCAGTTTCTTTATAAGGTCATTGCATTTTACATTTTACTTGCACTCATGCTCCCTTAGAATTGAAGGGTTGGGAAGTCACCCCTATGTCAGGCTGTGGTCTCCCCAGCCTCCCTGACAGAAGAGTCTATCTTTTCCTCTTTCATTGATCAAATGTCACCACAATTATCCTGCCTCTGGAAATAGCTCTGGCATTTTTTGAGCACAAAAAGCTCTGTAGCTCTTGTCAAATGTGTGTCGGCTTCACCCTTCTCAGCATGCCCCTCTGTGAGGCCTTTGAGTAATTTGCTCTGGGACTGAGCTAACAGTCTAACTGCAGTTCCCTGTCTCATTAACCATCCTCAACAAGTCCCGAAGAGCTAAGTAAGAATAAGCTACCTCAATGTCTTTCTCCCCACAATGAGAGTTTACACAGTCTGTTTCTTCTATCCTGAATTTGTGTTTGTAACACCTTCCAAATTTGGACCATGCATAAATTTCATTAAAAAAGCTATTTCCTCATTTTTCCAGGTCATTAATAGCCAGATAAACAGGCCACAATGTCTCCGCCGACCTGCAAACTTCTCTGTTGATCTCTCCTCTTTGTTCACATTTCTTGTTACTGTTCAATCACTGCGTTCAAAAACAATTTCTTTAAATGTAGGAGAAGTGACAAGCCCTTGAATTCTTATAGATGTGTTAGGGGAAAGACCAGGGGCTTGACATACATGTAAGCAAACCCCATATCTTCCCCTTCCTGACTGTAATTGTGGGCCAAAAAGAAAAAAAAAAAACCCAAAAAACTATGATTGATCTCTGGGTCTCAGTTCCTGAAAACGAACCTGGGAATATCAATACCACCTTCAAGGAGTTGTTGTGAGAACTAAATTGCATGAAATAGTATAGAAAGCACTTGACATAAATCTGTTTTCTATCAGGAATTCAATAAAATTTGGTTCTTTCTTTTCTCTCAGTTGAAGATCTGTGGCTGATGTTACTTTTGCCCAGCCTGGCCCTGATCATTCCAGCGTGCACCTGCCCAGCTCCCGAGTACTGGCACCAGCATCTGTTTGCTTAAGTGCTTTCTCTCCCCATGACAGCTTGTTTTGTTGCCTAAATATGATGCTGCAGAACAACCAAGGAGGTGACACCCACAGGACAGCTGACTTTAACTGATAGACAAACAGCAACTGAGCCCCTGGATAGGATAACGCAAGTGCTTGTTCTTCAGAGACTGCCAGAGTTCTTCCAGCAGTTTTAAACTCCCATTGTGTACAGTCCTTCATCTGCTGTCTTCCCTGCCCTGTTCTAAGATGGTTTAAGATTGTACAGCTTAAGAATATGTACAGTGTGAAGTGCATGACACATGAATGATTCCTCTTTTGTTTTTCTCATGGCCCAGGAAATGTTCAGATTCAGACCAGGCATCTACTTGAGGGGTTTTCACCTACAAAAGGATTTTAAATCCATTGAAAAAATTGCAAATAACATTCAAGGTACCGATTGATGCGTGGGGAAATGACTGATTTCAATACTGTGTAGTACAGAATATATTCCAAATTCCTCTGTCATTATTTAAATTCATAATCTGGGCAACTGTCTTAATTCCTACCTGGCAGAAGATTGAAGATTGTGTCCCCAGCACAGTCCAATATTGTGAAAACCAGGGTTGGTAAGTGGTAAGTGAGGGATGGAGATGGAGCTACCATAAATCAGAGACCACAAGAGGGAACAGCAAATTGGCAGAAAAGATTTGTGATCAGATGAAAATGCCCAGCCCAAGAATTTAGCAGTGGGATATCCCAGCAAGATGAACCTTAGAGCAGGGAGTCAGACCCTGAACCAGAACAGAGCTCAGAATGGTGAGGAGGTGCCAAGACAATGGCAAGGCATCCAGCTTACTGTTCAGCACAGTCAGAATTTATACTTTTATAATAGCCATCAATTTCTGAATGCAGACTATGAGCTGGGCAGCAGAGTGCAGACTGGAGGACAGGACAGTCAAGACACATGCCTCATCTGGATCTAGTAAATGGGACAGTGGTATCTTGACCTGTCCACTGCTCAGCATGCAGCACCTCTGTGCTTGTGTGCCATTAATTTCACAAAGCTTCCTCCACTTCTTTTTGTCATAATGTCCTCACTGATGACTGAACTCCCCTCTCTATGCAGACATCACCCCCTTCCTATGCTGCCTCTTCCATTGTTGGATGACCTGGAGCAGAAAATAGGCTGCTTAATAAATAGTCCCAGCATTAGTACAATGCAGCCTATTTCTAGGTCAGCTGTACCTGGTGGGGTGGGAACAATAGCCTTGTGGTTAAAAGGAAATGTGACGCCCTATTAGAAGTTGCCATCCCTTAGATGGTTAATTAACCAGAGACCTGGGAGCCCCTCTCCTAGAGTATTCTTTGAAGATGAGAGAACACTGTTAGCCCTGAATGTGAACCATGGGGGGAGCCTCGGATGTCCTGTAAAGAGTAGGTCACACGCAATGTTCCATGGAGAACAACCGATTTAGCATTCGGTGCAGTGCACAGCATTGCACTTTCCACTGCTAAGGATCTTACAGATAGGGCTTGTTTGATTCAGTGGGACATTCAATCAAGTTCTTTTGAAAGTTTCTGGGACTACATACTTCCTTTGTCTAAGCAGGTCACCTTCTACCAGTCCCTGCAAAGGCAGCCACCACCACAGGGTGACAGTTCTGGTGCTCTGGCTAGGACATCAGCAACTCCACTTGATCTTCCACCTTGACCCTAGACACAGTCCACTTCTGGACAATGGTCTTCTGCTTTTACCATTTATGAAGTCCAAAGTAAGACATTTTGCTGAATAAAATACTAAGTATAAACAGGATCTGAGAATGTGAGCTCCTGAGTAACCAGGCTTGACTTTGAATCCCAGCTCTGACCTTTTCCAGCCTGTGATCTTGAGCAGATATTTAACCTTTTAAAGCCACAGCTGACTCACGGCTGAATTGAAGATATGAGTACTAGAAATATTGGCTGGCATTATTGTCACTCCTTCTTTTGTACGAGTATTATATATTATGAAATGCATGATTTAATTTATAATAATAAATAAAATGCATTATTACATGTGTACTACTAAAATAAATTTATCTATATAAGCATAAAATAATCTCAAATATAAATAGCACTAATAAAATAATATATTGTTACTTAATATTCATGACCATCAATATTGTTAGTATTGTCATTATACTTTAACTTGGCACCCTATTCATATTTTATGTAAATGCTCGATAATGTGAGCCATATATAATTATTCTTACTTTACAAATAAGGACACTGAGGCTCAGGAAGACTAATATTTCCATGATTGCATTGCCAGCAGTAATTAGAATTAAGAATGCTATCTCTTAAATCCATACTTTCTCCTTTTCTTCTCTTTTTATATGACACCTCTCCCTTTCCATATAATTTTCTCTCCCTCTCTTTCCTCAAAGGATCCGAAGTTTGGAGATAGATACTCTCACATTGGACGTCAACAGTCAGGATTTTGCAAGAGGGTTTTTTTTGTTTTTACCTTGGGTTACCAGGAAATAGCACAGTTAAAATCAGGCATGAATATGGGACAACTCTGGGCAATTAACAATGAAGGAGAGTTAAGGCCATTGGAGGTGGTTGGAAACCCTGTGGTCCCACCTTTCAGATAATGAAGACCTATGTGCAAAAACAAGACATCCAATGAGTTTTCACTCATCTAAGTCTGGGGTTCTCAACCTTGGCACTGTTGACCTTTGAGGCTGCATTATTTTCCATAATGGAGAGCTGGCCATGATATGCAGGAACACTAGCTTTCCCCAATTCATGACCAAAAAAATCTCCAGATATTAACAAATGTCCCAATGGGGAAATTTTTCCATTAGAGGAAAATCAGGAGGAAATAGTAAGAAATTGATCTGCAGTCACAGAGTTTGGAGTGAGGAATATAGAAACTTACTTCCTTAAAGATTATAAAGTTCACAATTTGGAGAATTTTGTGGAGGTTCTGCTTTACCCCATTCTTTTCTGTACTTGGTTAACCTCCCCTAAGAAAGCCAGTTGCTCTTTCTGAAGCTGATTCTCCATGGTGGAGGAATAGGGTGGAATTGACCATGGACCCACTAAAAACCACATCATGTTGAAGTCCTTATGCAAAAGTGATGGTATTTGGAAATGGGGTCATTGGGAAGCAATTGTGATTAGATGAGGCCATGAAGTAGAATAGGATAGATGATACGATTAGTGCTCTTATAATAAGAGAAACACCAGATTCCTCTCTCTACTCCTACTCTGTATCCCTGCCTTCCCTGCTTCCTCCACTTCCTCTGCCTCCAGAATTGGGAGAAAATAAATTTCTGTTGTTTTGGCCACTCAGGCTATGATATTATTTGTTATGGCATCCAAAGAAGACTAATACAAAGGTATAATAATTTTTCTTTTGGCTCAGGATTGTTAAGATAATTATTTGATAATTAATTAAAGTAAATATGAAAGCTGTGAAGTGTCACATGCAATTTAGGTTTTATTGATAGTTACTAGCTTCAAGGACATCTAACAATGAACTATTAGACCTCCTTTGTTGAAGAGGGGAATATAATTAACTTATTACTGGAGCACCAGGAAAAGCTGCAGGAAACTCAAGTAATTAATTAGTGTGTACTTAATTATTCATTTACTTGCTTCATAAGAATAAACAACTCAGACTTGGAATTCACCCTCATGGAGACTAACATTCAGGTGAATATAGGAATTTGACTTAAAAGATTGAGTCAAGAAAGATATTGAACAGAAGAATAATGCATGAATTATTTTATTACAATTTTAAATGCTTTAAAGAATTCCAGAAATCTACTATAGCACACTGTAGTGGAAATTTCCTCCTTAAAAAGTATCAATAACCTTATTTTTATATATTGTAAATTTCTAAATTGCTTAAAAGTCCTTTTGTCATACGCAAGTGAAACTTAGTCTATAGCAAAGAATTATAATTCCATTTAATGTATTGCTAGAAATCGTTAAAGGCAAGCTTCTACTTTTTACATGTACAATGCAAGAAACTCAAATAGAATAAGTGGATACCCACCCTTATGATATTGCCAGAACTTCATGGTGCAGGCTGTGCAAGAACTAGCAAAGTTTGTAGAGATGCCCTGGAGTCAAACACAGTTCACATCTCCAAGGAGCATTTGTTCAGCAGACACTGAAGGAACTTCAGGCATGGGTCAGGCATTGTTCTTTTTGGCAGAATACTGAGTTTGTGATTGGCAAAGCTCTGTCCCTCACTCATTATTCTCTTATTTATCAAATGGCAAGAAGGAATTCACACTTACATTTAAGAAATAAGCTAGACACGATGTAGAAAAGACCATTTACATGCTCCCAAACTGTATCTGCGGAGATACAGAACAACGATTCACATCCAGGTGGGTAGCAGACTATACACACTGCCCTTTCATTGTACCATATGGCATTACATTTCACCAAAACACACTTTCCCCAAAGTATTTGTAAACATGCAACAGTGGTAGCTATATCCATGCATTTGGTTACCTCTAATTTCCACTTCCTAAATTGCCCAATTCAAGCATTTTTTAAACTATGAAGTTAAAATTACCCCCATGCTTTGTCACAATTCTTTTTGCTTCCATTCAATACAATACAGTTTCATGGAACATCTACTTTCTATGTGAACAAAGAGCAAAAGGTGGGAAGTACTGGGCTCTTTGAGCATGAGCACATCATCCACTTTGTCAGGGAATGGGGTATTTTAGGAAATGAGATTGTAAAAATGGGAGGACAGACTGAGGCCACTTGAAGGATGGTGGTTCATGGGGCATTAATCTTCCTAGATTGCCTTAAGAAAACATCATATGCTGTGTAGTTTAAACAACAGAAAATCATTTCCTCACAGTTCTGGAGGCTGGAAGTTCTAGGACACAGTCTGTTGGTTTCTAATGAGGTCGTCCTTCCTGGTTTATGGAAAGCTGTCTTCTCCCTAATCCTTACATGGTCTTTCCTTAGCTGTGTTATGGAGAGAGAACCATCTGCATCTCTTCTGATAAGGACACTTATGCTACTGGATTAGAGGAGACTCACCCTTATGAATTCATATAACCTTACTTCCTTGCATGTGGCCACATACAAGCTACCTGGGGGTTGAATTTCGAAGACATGCACTCAGTCCACAATATTGAATCCCAGTTGCTCTCAATGCTTCTCTTTCTTGCATGCAAAATAACATCCATTCCAATTAAGTTCAAATTCTATCAAGGTAACTTTCATTAATCTTAAGGTTCAAGAATAATCCCCTTTGGTTTGAAGTTGGCATTTTGTACCCAATGGGCAGTGGCCCCACCTTCTTGCCCCACTAGCATAAATGCCACATCCCATGATGCTGCTGAACAGGGATTCAGCCACCTCAGTTCTTCTGGGGGTTCTGGGGCACAAACATCAATCTATAATGGTTAATTCCATTATTGGAAGCTTTCATACCTGAAAGTGACCTGTACAAAATATTCTACCATAAATATCAATTTGATGTGAGACTATGTGATAATTTGAGTAGAGAGAAAGCAAAACAAATGAGATGATTAATAAGATGTTGTCATGATCACTTGTTTTCACCCATTCATTCATTAGAGATTTATAAAACAATGACAAATTAGCAAGAAGTCCACCAGTTATTGAAAATGAAGTCATGAATGGGACAGACCATTCCCTGCTTTTAAGGGACTTATTTTCTAAGCAGGCAAGAAAACTCAGTCTAAGAGTAGCATTGAGCCAGGGTTCAGGGGTAAGGTGAAGCACGGTTCTGCACTATGACTAGCAGAACCTAAGCATGTATGGGTGCGAACTGAACAGTGTAGGGAATGTGGTAGCTGTTTAATATAGTGAATTCTGAGGAATGGACTTTGTAATTCTTTTATCATGAACGTAGAAACTTAGTGGCAGTCATATTTTATTTGGGACTGTTGAAAGTTTGCAGAGTCTGGTTTTGTTACAACAGCTGTTTCCAGAACCCAATGTAGGTTAAAGTAAACCAAGGTCTTTTGTTTATTTGTTTACCCAATAACATTTACTGAATACTGTGCATGTGTCAGATCCTAAGCTAGGTACTGGGGAAACAGACTTGACTGAATTTCATATATATATATATATGCCCTTCTTTCCAAGAATAGACTTTATATTGGGATATTCTGACATCAAACCATTAGTAGGTAGATAATAAAGTTTCAGACAGTGATTGTGTACTATGAAGAGACCCAGATAGGGCAAGAGATCAGAAAGTGGTGAAGTGCCACTTTAGAAAGCATGGCCAGGACACATTGAGAAAGGACCTAAACAAAGCTTTGGACTGAGTAACTTCAACCCTTACTGAATCAGTGCAAAAAGTCTGGTCGTAGACCCTGGAGATTAGAGTGATAAATTAGGAAGCAGAGCAGAATGCCATCAGCCCATACAGGACACTCTTCTTTGTCAATTGCATTCTGAACTCCTTTTCTTCTCCCTTCCCCTCCAGTCCCCTGTCTTTCCCTCCCCTCCTCTCCTCTCTTTTCCTCTCCTCTCCTCTCCTCTCTTCTCCTGTCCTCAAATCTCTCCTCTCCTCAAATTTCTCCTCTCCTCTTCCTTCCCCTTCTCCTCTCTTCCCTCCTACTTCTTTCACTCTCTCTTTCTCTTTCTCTCTTTCATCCTCTACCCCACATGATATTGTTAATTCCAGGCTCATAGAATGTGCAATTGTGTAAAATGGGACATTAGGCATAGTAATTTTGTAGGGTAGGTGCTATCTGCCAATATTTATAAATGTGAACTGACTCCATTAGCATAATATCTACATTACAATCAAACACATAATCAAATATACCCAACCCGTGTTTGATCTCTTTTCCCATCGGAAACTCACTGCCCTGACAATTGTCATGCTGGTCAGCTTCTATTGACCTGCCATAGATCTGGCTTCTGCAGTCAAACTGGACAAAAATCAGTCCCTGTTCATTCACTTGTCAGCCCAACAGACATGCAAGTGCAGGTGAAGGACACTTCAGCTGTTCTTCATACTTTCTGATGTTAGTAACAAAGTTACCTCATATCCTTTTTCCTTCCTCTGTATCAACTTGCCCCTTAGCTGCTCTTTCATTCTTTTTGTTTGTTTATTTCTTATTTCTCTGACACAGTTGTTGCAGGTTTACTCTAGGCCAGGGGCTTCACTAACCACTAAAATTCCTAGTTTATAGAATATGGACCCTGATCTTTGAGATTTACCGTATTTCAGGAGGGAAAAATATGAGAACAAATCCATTATAATCTGAAAAGGGCTATTATAGTAGAAGGAGCACAGTGAACTCCAGCAGTGAAGAAAAGGTCATGACAAAGTTGGTGGCAGACAATCAGCAGGTGTCAAGGGCAGGTCATTTCAAACTATGAGCATGAGGCATATGGGCCTCATATGAAGACACAGCCCATTCAAGGAACTTACCAGTAGAACAGATGCTTAGGATGTCCAAAATTGGTCCTAGAAATCATGCTGGCGAAACAGATATGGAAGTGTTTCCTTTCAGTCACGCTCTCCTGAGACATCCAGGCAAGCACGGCCATACAAAAGAGGATTGCTACCCTCTCTGTTTTTGAAACTAGAGATTTGAATTATGCTATCTGAGATGAGTTTACATGGCATTGGAATTCATCTATTTATCCAACAGCCCACATGAGTCTTTTTCATTCCTCTAGTTCAAGGTGTTAGCTCCTTGTCAAAATGAACTAGATTATGTTCCCCTCATAGCTCACAAAGATAATGGCCATAATGTGAGCATAATAATTATAGTTATAACATCTGTGTACCTTGGCTGAATTTGCAAAGCAATGTCATATATAATATTCACTTTAAGAGGTACCCATTTCCCCCATTTTATACGTTAAAAGATGTGATTAGGGTTCAGAAGGCCATAGGAGTTGTCTCCATGATGCAAATAGCAATTGATAGAGGCAGGACTTGAACCCTAGTGTTCAGATTCCAAGCTAATGTACATTCCTCTAACAAATAATGATTTTTTTTCCTCCAGAGAGACTATATTTGGGTGGCTGTAGAAGACATAAATAAAAACTACCTATACATCTATGACCAACTAAACTATCAGTCACTACTCTTGAATTTGTTACTACACTCTGATCCATTTTCATTGTAATCAACAAATTTTTGTAGAAAGGCTCTGAGAGGCATGGAAGTTGCTGTCAGCTTTTGAGGGTATGCTTGGATCTGAATGTAGGTAGTACAATACGCTCCAGTGAGCATGGATAAGAACGCTGATCTTTGACAACATAAATCCATGTGTTTAGTTCTCATTAATATAATGCCCTGTCAGGCAGTTTGGATTAAACACTGGCCCTCAACTCACTGATTCTTATTCTTTTTGTCTGTTCATTCTTTAAGAAAAGTACAAGATGAACAGAGAATTGGCTAACATTTAATGGCACATTACAAGGTACTGTCCATAATTCTAACAACTAAAAACTCTGTCAAGCTTTAGAAAATGATCGATACACAACGTTAATTCTTAATTTTACCTTCAGTAATAAGTACTTTGAATCTCCATTTTATAATTAAAGAAAATTCCATAGAAGAAGGAAGGTAATAGATAAAATAACACTTTCAGAGTACTTGTATGTTAGGCATTGAGAGTTTTACATCTATTAACTTATTTACTTTTCACATCAACCCCGTAATATCATTACTATTTTTTATGTTTTACAGATGAGGGTCAGACAGATTACTTAATTTGCCAAAGTCACACAACTAGTAAAGATGGGGTTGAGATAAGAAATCTGGCAATAGCTCCATGAGCCTCATAGGACAAAGTGTACAAGGTATTTTCATTTCCTGCCTCACTAAGTTCTACTACTCATCCTGGAAAATTTATTAGGGTTCCTATGTTAAAAATCTGAGGTTCAAGGAAACTAAGAGACATCCCCAAATTCATATCCTTAACTCCCAGTGTTCACACATCATCTCTCTTAGTGTTTTACTGTACTGGAACTCCTGACAAACAGCACAAACTGGACTGTGCCTTTTTAAAATAGTAAAAAAGTCATTTTTATTCTGAAGCTTATATTAAGGCAGTTGTGAAATGTATATAGTTACCATTATTACCTAGATTAAGTTCATTTCTGTTTTTAAAATGATGATGTCATTCTTTAGAATAACTGGTAAAAAGTCAGTGTTAAAGGAACTTATTTTCATAGAAATATTGTCTCTTGAGTCGAATGAGGAACTATTCCAGGGCAACTCAGAAAGAGGCAAATGTGGCAGGTGTTTGAGCTACGAGACTTTCAATGAGATTCCTTGATCCTATGGACCAAGGGTTGCCCAGACAAATAGCAGGGCCTGGCCAAACATATAACACTCCTCAAAACTAAAGCTCCTTGGAAATCACTCAGGCTATTTCTGGAAGTCCTTGGGCATCATTGTCCATAGTCTTTTCTTATTATTTTTAACACTCAGTTATAGTCCTTTGAGCCTGGCTCTCTTGTTTTTGTCAGCTCTTAGAATCCTAGAGCCCTTATTGATTTCCATAAAAGTACCCTTCCTGAGACAAATCTTTCATTGTTCCAGTGTTCCCAAAGAAAAAATAAAGTATCTTCTAAGCTATCCTTGCTGGGTTAAGTGATTGTACAGGGACCAGAAATTAGATATAAATGATTTATAGATAAATTGCAAACTTTAGTCTGTAGCTTCCAGGTAAAGGCAAGTTTGAAATAAAGAAACTTTTGATTTTTAATTTTACCCTTGCAGTGTACTTTTATATGAGCATTGTTTGGAATTAAGCACTCCAATCTTTACCTTTCCATCTAAAAATTTTAAGGTCTATTAATCTATCATGAAAAGCTCTGAAGAATAAAAGAGATTGTTTTCAATTTGTTCCATCATCATTCATTCAAGAAGTATTTTCTGAGGTTACTAACAACTGAGTTTTCTGCCAATCATTGTAAATGACAGAGGTTACAATGTTCCCATTCCTACTCTCAAAAAGTGCACAGTCTCTTGGGAGAGAGTTGAGTGCATACTTACTAGCTGGATGATGACTGCTAGTAGGATGTATGTATGAAAGTACACTGAGGAGGGGAGGATTCAGTATCTAACATGGGCTGGGTATTGAGTAGTAGAAATCATGTGTTTTCCCCATGAGGGAAGAGAAAATTAATCAATGACTTGATGGATGAGTTAAAAACAGTATTCATATGGGAAGGGGTAGAAAAAAAGTTAAACTTTTTTTTTTCAGAAACATGTCTAATACAAAGTTTGAAATGCCAATAAGACAGTGCTTTGTATCTTAGATCTCTTTAATTCTAAATAAAACAGCAACAACAGAGAAAACCCAATTTGACCTCAAAACCTGCCTTTGTGCATAAGCAGAGCTATTACTTTTCAGTGTTTAACAGAGTCTTCACAGCTTCCCAGATGCAGTGGATGTGCTTTGAAGTACACAAAAGATAAAATCCTGTGGGGACAGGACTTTCTGAACAGGGAGAGATTAATTTACACTGCCATAAAATAAGATCAACCTACTGCTAATCAAAGTTCCAATTCCTATTTTCCAAGGCATTTCACAGGAGGTTTTCCCACTACAGAAATAAAGTAAAAGATAATAGAAACCCACTGTTGTGCTGCTTGGGGATAAAGACAAACAATGAAGTTGTGCACTGATAGAAAAGTTAGTACACTGTCATTGATATGTCTCCATAGAGAGGGAGAAGGTAGCATTCCAAAAAGGAAGAAAGCTGCCTCCATAAAGTGATCTAGGTATATTTCTCTGTTTACATGCACTTAAATGAGTGTGGTGTTATGTATATTATATGGCTATCCACATAGCCAACTTAAAAATGAGTGTGTTGTAAAGGGAACAAGATGAGTATAGAAAGGATTGACCTTGAATAGGTCTTTCTGCTATTCCAAATATTCAATGACACTAATAGCATCAGTTAGCTCACAGGACTTTTCACAACAAAATAGAGCAAATGATGAGTGCAATAACTCAGAGTGAATGTAAGCCATTGGAAAAATTGAGGTTAGAAAATGTTTAAGCATGGATTCATCTTGAATGAATGAATTCTTTTTGAGTGACTCTCCTAACTTGGACCTGAATTCTAAGGGCTGAGAGTATAACAAAATGCAGTCATTGACATATGATCCCTGTCATTAATCAATGGGTGATTTCTACTGTGTTCCCACTTTCAAACTCCTTATCAGTCTCTCCACTTTTAGGCATCTTGACCATGATTTACCAATATAAACATCCCTATCCTTCTTGCTTCTTTTATAAGCCATTAACCCCATAAACCATTCATCAATCATTGAAATAATATTATTTAGATAAACAAGTGAATGCATAAATGAAGAAAATTCAGGTTATTCATCTCCCAGAAATACTTTTACCTGTACTAGCCTATGGACCATCCCCTCAGCCTGAAGGTTTATGCCTCTACGTAGTGCCATTCTTGGCATCAAGTGAAAGACTATGGGATATTAGTCACTTTCTCCACCCTTCTTTCATTGTCCTCACACTTATCCCTAGTTTTGAAGATACTAGTGAGAAGAATAGGAACATTGCTCCTTTCACATCTCATTCTAATACCTTCATTTGCATGTGCTCACTGTAGGAACCTGTTGAAATCAAGGTTTCCCAGCTTCAGAGTCTCGCTGTAGAAGTCATAGGTATCATTCACCCTTTTTAGAACTGGCCATAAAACATTGGCATACATTAAACAGTAATTGGAGAGACCAAAGACATTAAAATGGGTCTCCACAAAGGCAATACAACATTGTGGCCGGGGACAGGGAGAGCAAGAGTGAATTTTATTTTGCTTTGTATTCTTGGTCCTTATAGTCCTGATGTCAGACTGCAATGTCCGGCTGGTTTGCTTCTCCTGTGGGAGGTGACAGAGGGTGTGGAGGGTTCAAAGAATAATTAGCTGGCTGCTCAGACCTGTTCTTGCTCTCTAAGGTAGCATTTCTCAAAGAGAGTTCTATGGAGGAGAAAAATAATTCAATATTCTCCATGATTTTTCTTAATAGAAGTATGTGGAAGAGAATGCACTCAACCCTCATACTGGATTTTTCTGCTTCCACAACTGCTTGTAGTGCTGTGGGAAACTCTGGCCAGTCCAACTCCTCAGGGTCCTAGCTTTCTCCTAAAAGGAGTACACAGTGCAGAGGAAGAGGGGATGGTGACCAGACTCCTGAAACTCCTTCCTGCTGCATCAAAGAGTGACAGTGAACGTGTGGCTGTGGCTTTTACCTGACTAGAGTGAATCCTGTTGGACCTTATTTCTGAGAAGCTGTATAGAGGTGTTGTGATGGTAAAATGCAGGCTCTCCTCTTGTGGGGTCATACTCTGAGCAAACCATGAGAACCCCAAGCCAGAGCCAGGAGAAGCATCAAATGTGCCACAAAAAGAAGAATTTCACAGAACACTTGTGAAAACTGAGAAATGACAATTAAAATCAAATAGACAACTCTAAAGCAGCACATTTTTTAGGTAGAACCATCCAATGCATGAAAGAAACATTAAAAATAATAATCTCCAAACACAACTGACATCAATCCTTAACTAGTCAAATCCTACTCTTATCTAGTTCTTCTACAAAAAAAAATCTTGAATATTTATTACTTTGTCAATCATGTGTGTTTACATGAAAAATATGCATTACTCTATGTGCTTTTAACATTTGCACAAGTAGCATTTTGCCAGAAAAATAGGGAAGAATGAATCAAATAAGTTGTTAAAATGCTGCAAGATTTCTAAGAAGCTTAAAAATTATTTGGCATTATATATTTCAAAGAAGTCAAAAAATAGGCCAAAGTATATATCAATCTCACTTGACCCTGAGATAAACACACAAGCAATAACTAAAACCAAATAAACTGTAAAGATTGTCTCAGTAAAATGTTCAGAGGAGCCCATTCTGGAATAAAAATAATAAAACCTTTCGCTAAAGAAAGTGGCTCTTACAGTGTCTGCATTGACTATCTGAGTTCCCCAGGCCAGGAAAGCTGCAGGATGCAGGGTTGAAGGGAGGTGAGTTTTAGCCTGGGTGAGTAGTTGGGATGAGTTTTTCTTGTTATGCTTCCCTGTGGACAGAAGTGGGGTAAGAGACAGGTAGGCAGGATAAAGGTGCAAGTGAGCTGGGGATAACCCAATGTCTGGCAAAGACAGCAGGATGAGTCCCAGCACCAGTGGGTAAAGACAGAATCAATCAGGTCTGATGAAATCCTCTTGTGAGCTGCAAAACATCAACCCGAATGCCTCTACATGTAACATCAAGCTTGTGCTAGATGTTAGGGTCCATAAGATCATATAAAAATGCCCACTTCCGACAATTCTGAGTCCTTACTGTGTGCTGATATGGTTCTCTGTATTCTCCATGGCTTAATTTTCCAACTACTGGTGATATTATTTAACGCTACCATTCCCCACACCCATGTGCTCCAGGCCAGTAGTTACTAACTAGGAGAACTGGGGCTACCTTGCTAAGACTTGGATATGAATGTGTTCACCAGGGGTTCCTGTGCCTGAGATTTAGGTCTTGGTGTGGCTGGGTGAGAGGTGACATGTAGTGGGAGGCCCTTATTTCAATGGAAACAGGACCTCATAGGGATTATGAGACCTGTCCTTAGGCTTCCTCTCTGGCTATGTGATCTCTTCCTTCTATTCATCTTCCCATCACTTGCTACCCACTGTTCTCACCAGAAGCTTAACTAGTAAATGACAAAGTCTTGGACTTTCAACCTCCAAAACTGTGAGCCAATTGGATTCAACTGGACTCAGTTGGACATTCATTAAGAAAGCAATTTCCATTATTTTGTTATAGCAACAGAAATATCCCAGTAAACATCTCAAGCCCTCTCCCAGTCCAGCTCTTATCCTCATTGTTTATCATATTATAAGTCTATAAGATGACACATTGTTTTTCTCAGTTTGAGTGAAGAAATTGAGTCTCACGGAGTACCTATAATTTGTCTAAAGTCATACTGCCTTCCAGAAGCAGACCCAAGGCTTTATCCAAGCCTCCAGCATTCTTTCCATGAGACAATGATGTCTCTGGTGGAGGGATCTGAGAAGGTAGGAGCAGCAGTCACCTAAAACCTAAACCCAGCATTGTAATACGTGTTTCATGTTTGGAGATGGCTCCCTACCATCTTTGGTGGCTTATATCACTGCATGCTGCCATTAGCAACAGCCACATAATCAGTTTGACAGGTAGACTCTAAACCTATGGGAAAAGGCTAGTAATATTGCAATAAATGCAATGTTTTATATTTCTGTGGTAAAGTATACTTTTCGAGAGGAGCCTTTCATATTAAAGTTTGCATGCTATTGGACTCTCCAGCTACCTGTGCAGAGTAGGTAGCTGCTTTTCAAAAGTGTACCTGGATTTAAATTTAGATCAATTTGAATTCCAGTTCAGGCACTTGGGAGCTCAGTGGTCATAAAAATCACTAGAGTCAAGATGATCCTTTGGAAAATAAAATTACTACGGTCAACTCTAACAGGGGTGAGGAATAAATTATAGCACTGACCAAGGGTTATTAGGTATGAAGTACTTTCTCAGAGTTTCATTTGTTCATGAGTATCTATCAGGTCCTCACTGTATGCTTGGTGCTGCCTAAGAAAACCCCATTCTAGGTGAATATGGTATATGTATAACCATTGAAGATCAGTAGGCTCAGAATGTGGGCCAAACTCTGGGTGACCTTGGACAAGTCACTTAGGATTTCTACATCTCCAACGCTTGCTCCTTTAAAACACAAAAAGGTGCCTGAGCCATCACTAGTGGTTTTTGAATTGGGTTCTATGTGTTCCAAGGATATCATCCAGGTACTTTGGGAGCCTCCCATTGAAGGTGGGGAGGGTGACGGGATCCAGTACCCCAACCCTTCTCAGATGAGACTGCCACTCGTGGGTACTAAGACATAGCCTACAACATTGTGTGTTTTGTTGTAATTATAGCTACTTTTTTTGAAGTTTTAGCGAGGGTTTATTTTAGCATAACAGGATAAAGTACAAACAGGGGTGGGGGGAGAGGAAAAGAGAGAGAACAGGAAATGGGAGCAAAGACTCCATATAGCTGCTTTCATAAATATTGTTCATATGTTTAATCTGGTTTTTCAATTGAAAAAATCAAATAAACCACAGAGAGAACATAAAGCAGCGATGTTAAGCAGATCTGCATTTGCTTGCCATCTGTGTGAACATTATACATTTAACCTCTCTGAGCCTTCAGTTTTTCATCCACAAAATGGGTTGATACTGTCTGTTTCATAGATCTATAATGAAAATTAAATGAGATCATCTCTTTCAAAAGATGCCTTGAACTATAGCTTTTCTAACTATGTGTTAATTCATGCATTTTCACACCATCTTAGATAACATAAATATCACCAACACTTGGCTCTCGCTGGGTCTGAAAATTCAGCCAGCATTGAAAGTCATGCTTTTTGTTTCTAATTCATGGGAATTTATTCTGCTTTCTACCTACTTTATGAAGGAATTATCTAACTGCAACATTTTCAGTACCGAAATATATATGTATACATTTATACACATGTATATACACTATATATTTAGGATTCAATGTGTCTTAAAACTCACATATGTAATACCACTTTTGAAAAACTCAAATATAATTAGGGTACTTTAATCCTGCTCTGGATTTTATGATTATTATAGCTACCATTTCAGAATTTCATAAATAACTTTAACATAAAATGAAACAAATACCGTCTATCATTTTGCATTTTGATGTTTATGATTTAAGAGGTCAATACTTTCTACTACCTTTCCATTTAGTAGGTGATTCAAAGGACACCTGCTGTGGTCTCAGCATCCCAAAACAGGTGTATGGAGGTCCTCTGACTCCCTGAGACCTCTATTACCGGTTGTACAATCCCTGAGTGTGTGGAGAGGCAACTTTACACCACAATCTGTGGTCTGCATTCTTTTCGCTGTTGTTTCTTTTCCGAGTAAAGCTGCTTCTCATCCTTAATGCCATGAAAAATGGGCATTAAAAGAAGATATTCTTTCTAAATAAAATAAAACAGAAAAGACACAGACAACTCTATTGGAGGATGATGAAGTGATCACTTGGGGAGATGGCTGAGGTACTTATGTGCTGTTGCTTCTGATTAAAGCAACACTGTCAAGTAGCTGAGCCTTGAGATGAGTCAGACTCAGCAAACCCAGCTGCTAGTGCTTGCTTCACCTCTTAGTTACTCAAGGACCCTCTTTTGTCTTAATGTTTTCTTCCTACCTGCACTGCCCAGCTCCATAACTTTAAAAATTGAAGAAAGCATAATTTAAAAAAATATGGAATTATAATAAAGTACTCACATTTGAGCCAAATTTAAGAACTTACCAAATTTCACTATGGCACTTGGAACCAAATGACGTCTATGAAAATCTTAACCTGAGCATCCTTCAGCCTATATCCTTGCATTTTTAAAATTGTTCTTTAGAATTACCTATTATATAAAATAGACATAATAAAAACACCTAGACAAGAAAACCAAATGCTCAATCATAGTGTAATGCTTTGCCCAGTCCTTGGAATAAAATTGGAACTGCATGAAAAGAAACAAGAATCAAGAGATCAAGATGATGATGGTGACTTGGTAAAAGTATAAACCCAACCATGAAATTCAATTTTTTTCAGATTTTTTTAAACTTGGATTCATGGGTACCATACAAGAGGAGCTTAATTTCTACATATACAAACCAATGGACATCTGGATGGGATTTTTTAATTTAGTACATTAGATATTTGTCATCAAATGATATATGGCAACAGAAAAAGTAACTTTAAAATATTAGAAATGTTTGCAAGTTTAATCAAATTGTCAGTCAAGGTTTGTTTTGTTTGCCAGAAGCAAACAAAACAGAGCTGAAGAGTGAGAAACTGAGCCTATCCACAAAAGGCCCAAATGATGACTACATAGGTCCTTTCCCTTTTTTGTTGTTTCTTAGAGTGTGGGGTGGATTTGAAGACAGAAATATTGATGCTCACCTTTTACACTTAAGCTTCTTGAGTTTCAGCCATGGCTCTAATAAATAATACTAAAGGATGCACCTGAGGAATTAAATAGGATCTTGTACTTGAACAGAATGGGGGATGGTGATTCTTCCCAGGGAAATGAACACTACCATGAACTCAAGCATCTATAGCTTATCATAGGTGCATAAAACCTAAAATATTTGGTCCTTTGCTCACTGGGTCATTGGAAAGATGCTGGATCAGTGCATGGAGAAGTTATTGGGGTAACAAGCTCAAATAAAGAAGCCTCCTCATCCAGTTTGAAAGTCTTTCTGGAAGAAAAGAATCCTGAATGGTAAGAAATACATAGCCAAGTGCAAGTGTGGAAAATACAGAAGGATGGAAAATACCGAAGAGAAAACTGGATGTATGTTGCTTAGTGAGAAGAGAGCAGGGTGAATGGCAATCTGAGCTATTTTCTTTAGCTATGGGGACATGAAGTTTATGAATGGGCAGATGGTCACACTGAAAAATATGCCATCTCTATTGCATAGTCATCAGATGATCTAACTTGTCAAATAAGCACCTTTTTCAAGATTTCCAAATTATTTTAAAGGTTTAATGTCAGCCCTCCAGGGACTCAAATACAGAACAACAAAATTTGATGAATGGACACTGATAACTGATGATGTAAGATCAGATTTGCCACTCTTCTTGGTCTTGCTTTCACCTTTGGACCCTGGATTGGATCCTCCTAAAGTCACTACCAGCTTGGGGTAACATAGGTAGCAGGCATCAGATACTATCTGATCACCCTTCAGATACTATTCCTGTTTTAAATAGTTTCTTGACACCACCCTACATTTCTTTTCCTGCAAGAAATAAAACAATGGAAAGAAGTGCAATTATGAAGAGGAAATTAACCATTTCTCAGGAAAGAAGGAAAATAGTGCAAGTTCCATTTGAGAATGCAGTTTGTTAAGTTAGTCATAAAGCTGAGTGCAGTGGGCTGATCTCTTTGGTTTTTGCCTTCTATTTGTTCTCTAAGCCCAGCTGGAACAACATGACTGTGATAGATAGGCTTGGTTTAAGTGCGTGATCAGTAATGGGAACTTGGTGGGGAAGGAGAATGCTGGAGGATTCTGGGAGTCATAAGATAAAAAATTCCTGACTCAGCTATGAACCACTTGACTGGTATCCTGATGCTGACACTGTTCTCAATTTGCCCCCTTAGTTGTCAAGCTCACATCTTGACTCTCAGTTTTGTTTTATTTGACCTATGTTGAAATTCCACCCTCTTTCCTTATTTACTTCCCCAGTTTCCCTGATTCTGACTGATAGTTTTCTGATCAATAACATCAATGCTTCATTTCCAAACTTTCATGTTTTAAAGTCTACTACCAATAACTTTTTGAGGTCATCTATGTTGTCCCCGGGCATTCATATTTCATCTCTTCTCATATGCCCACATACATCTTAACAACTTGTAGACAGGAATTTCCCCTGCTCACACTTCATTCATCTGATCATTCATCTATTCACTCAACAAATGAGCACTTGTTTACTTTCTGTTGGTCATTATAGTAACATATATGAATGACACATAATACCTGCCCATGTGAAATTCCCAGCAAGGAATAGGATATTGAGACATCTGCAAATCAGCAAAGTGCATGGCTAATTGCATAGAAGCTTGAATAGTAAATTTTTAAGCATGTAGATGAGGAATACAGTGCCCAGAATGGAGAACCATATATATCATTGTTGCATAACAAACTCTGTCCAAAACTTAGAGTAAAACCAACATTTTATTATGTGTATAAACCCAGCAAGTAAGGAATTGGCTATTTCAAGCCAAAGGTTTTACTCTGGTCTCAGCTGACCAGTCCTAAAGCCTGCTGTGGTGTGGGGGCTGGAATCACCTGAAGGCAAGTTCCCTAGCCCTTTGGGAAACAATGGATGTGGAACATTTCCTAGAACAGCTACTTTGATCTTTCTTTGTAGCCTGGGCTTCCTCACAGTATGGCAACCAACCTCAAAACAGTTAAAATTATTACACTGGAAGCTCAGTCTCTTTGAAAGAACAAGGTAGAAACCACATCACCTTATATTTCCTAGACAAGGAAATTTCACAGCATCTCTCTCATCTAAGGATTATAAGTGAGTCATGAGTCAAAGATTCAAAAGGAAGCACTTAGGCTTTTCTCTTCATGGCAGAGTTACAGGGTCCTAGAAGAGCCTGTGGGAAGAGAGATAGTCCTGCATCCTTCTCTACTGAGATTTGAGAAGTAAACTTCACAACTGAACAAGAAACAAAGCTACTAAACAGTCTGTGCAAAGACCTGGAATATTAAGGATCACAATGACACTCGAGAATCTTTTATAACCTACTGTCTAACAAGGATAATGCACATGGAGAGGAACAGGAAGGGAGTTGTCTAGAGAATTGTTGGGGGTACAGAGGAGAACATGAAAAGAGATAGGAGACCAGGTAGTAAGCCATGAAAACTGACCAGGTGTCACGATGAGGGCAGAAACTGAGGCAATGTTAGTGGAATTTGAAGGAGGAAATGTTGCAAGAGATAATACAGATGTAAAGTCCACATGACTTGTCTGTTTATTGGCAACCAAACGGAAGGAATGTAGACATCTCTGATGTTACCATCCCCTCATTCGTCACCTTTTACACACATTGGTAGGGCCTCCAATCTCATGAATAAGTGGGAAAGGGATGAAGTCCATGTGTACCAATTACAGTATCCTTTCTTATTAGGGTTGAGTGATAGAATGGGCCCCAGGCACACTCCACTAGATTGCCACGGAATTTCTGGAACTGTGATCTGCTCTTTTCTGCACAAAATATAAGAACGAATTACCCTAAGACCTACCATTGGTCATATTTCCAAAATGGAGAGCAGCAGACTGAGAATGAATTCTGCCTGGTGAAAAGCAGATCCAGGAAAGGGAAAGAGAAGAGCAAGTGCTTAAGAATATTGTTAAAACCCTCAGATTTAGCTGAATCAGAACCCATAGGGAAGTTAGACTGTAATATATTCATTCTTTTTGAAAACATGTCTGAACTGTGTTTCTGTCATATGAAAGCAACAGTCCTCAACTATACAATGGAAAAATTAAAGAAAACTCTGAGGTACCCCCAGCTTGAGTATTTTTGAAAGAACGGTAGGATATTGGTACTGTCTTGAGGACCACAGTAGAGGGAAGGGTGTAGGAGAGGATATGTTCCACTGTACCTTTTAGCTGTTGAGATGCCTATCAATAAGGCTAATGATCCACAAATGATTTTTACTATGACATATGCTGACACACACAGATCATCCAGCCATGGGAATACCTTGCGTGAGGCTCAATTTGCACTGAACCTAATTCCATCACATCCTTACAGATTCAGGAAGCAAGGGCGAGGAGGGGGCGGTGGAAGTGCCAACAACCCCTTTTTTGATTTATATACTTCTGGTCACTTGCTGACGCCCTCAGTTAATTAAATATCAATAGTGGTAAAGGATTCCTATCATGCTTTATGACTGATCACAGCATCTGATTATGGAACTAATGGTGGTTGAGAATAAAGGCTATCAGTGAGAGGGTACAGTGATCTGGGGAGAGCACAAAGCTTGAGTTGGAACTTTTGGAATAAGCTAGGACTTCACAAGTATTGCTCCAGCTATGTGACCAAGGATAATTCAAACTACATTATGCAGCTCCTAATTCAGAATGTGATACAAGTAGCTCTTCTCTCCCCAGTGTGTTCTATTGATTGCAGACAATATGTAATTACTTTCCGAGATATACTTTTCCCATCTTAACTCCCTCTAAATGTGAAATGAACTGTAACTGACAAATTAGCTTTTCTGCTTTCCAAACTCCTAAATTTCTTAGATTTTTTTCTGATTTGATGATTCTCTTCTACGAATATAGCAGTACAATTGAGGATTAATGGTGCACTGCATGACCAGACAGTAATTATATGCCTTCCTGTGCAATCTCTACAGTTATATTAGAATTAAATGCCAGAGCTGGCGTGACCTCCTAAAAGCAGCACATCTCGGTACCTTAGCTATTGGGCAACAGAAAACCCAAAGGCAGAGGCATGGTCCAAATCAGCCCCATCCCTTCTTAGTTACAGCAGTGCACAGGGACCTCTGGTCTACTGACTCCAAGGCCCTTTCACCACCTTTCAGTTTGTCCAAATGGCCTCAGTATATGGTACTTTACAGGCATTTAGCATGGTCTTCAGCCTGTCTCAATGGAATTTGTTTTCATTACAGCTCATGTTCCCCTAGCTCAATTTTATTTCATTGATCCATCCTGGATCATCTGTGCTAGTGAGGGTGCACTTAGACACATGACAAACACCTGTGCCCTCAATTTCCAAAATCAGAGGACCTCAGACAATGCACCTGTAGGTATGTGAAGCCAGGATGCTTGGTTGAAAAAGTTCTTCTAGGATAAACATCATCTTTTGCATCTGTATAACACTTTACAGATGCAGTGTAAACTGTACCTGGAAAATTATTTATAAGTCACAATTACATAGGATGGGCAGGTGCAAATGCTTCTGTCAGATGACAGATATGGAAAACTTGTTAAAGTGCTTTAGTCAAGAGTTGCTCCTTCCATTTTCACAATAATTTTACAAAGACTGTTATAACAAGAATAAAAATGTAGCTGGGAGCCAGTGGCTCGTGCCTGTAATCCTAGCTACTCAGGAGGCAGAGATCAGGAGGATCATGGTTCACAGCCAGCCCAGGCAGATAGTTTATGAGACCCTATCTTAAAAAAAAAAAAATCACATAAAAGGACTGGTGGAATGGCTCAAGGTGTAGGCCCTAAATACAAACCTCAGTACCTCAAAAGTAATAAATAATAATAATAATGTAAAATGCACAATTTAGCCACCAACAAAACCTACCATTACTTATTTTTCCATGTTTCTTTCTTTTTTTCTTTTTCTTTTTCTTTTTTTTTTTTTTTTGAGATAAGGAAGACCCTGAACTCATGGTTCTTCTGCCGAGTGCTATGATTACATAAATCCATGCACCACCATCCCAATCTCTGTCTCTTTTTGAATTATTCCTTTCCATTTATATGATGCATGCATGAGTGTGTGTGTATAAAATCATTTATGCATTCAAGTTTTTTGTTTTTTTTTAACATAATTCCATATTATTTTCCCTCTTGCTGCACTACATGTATACTAACCCTGGATGATGCATGCTCGGTAGTCAAGTAAAGGGATTTAGCATAATTAAATGTAATTTTCTAATCAATGTTATTTTTCTTGCAACTATGAATGAAGTAGGGCAAGGGATTTAGAGATGTAATATAAGTGTTTTCATTGTTTTTATTGAAGAGTAGGTGGAGCAAAAACTTTAAAGACATCCCAAAGGAGAACCAACAGATTTTTCTATGTCAGGAGGCAGCTGCTACCCCTGCATTTGCCTCAGGGTCCTCAGTGGGTGGGATACCCAATGAAGCTTTATAATGAAAATAGGGAGGACTTAACATATACTCTGGCTTGGAGGTCCTGAAAGCTGATCTTTAACTAGAAGCAGTGTGTCCTAAGTGATTGGTTTGGGGAATGTACTTGCCTTTCTCCAATTGCTCATCCATTGGAACCAGGGACAAATATTAGGAAAGCTGTGGTCTCTGACCACATCCACCTTTTGGGGGAGGGGTGCAATTGCTAGAAAGATCATAGTTTGGCTCTCTGTGGTAGTTGCTATAGGAGTTATGGGCCAGAATTCCATGTAAGTATCCTCCAGCAATGTTCCATCTAGGCATTATCCAGTACCTCACTACATGAAAGTTGACCACATTGCCTACCATCAGCAGGAAACTCAAGAGCAGTCACTAAGTCTTGGTGTGAGTGAAAAAATGTCAAAGATTGGGGCAACTTCAGTTAATTCCTATGCTTTCACATTAGCAGGTACTTCCTGAAACAAATTTTATTAGGAATTGTCACTTAATTCAAGCTCAAAAATAGCTACCAAATTAGCTCTTTTGTTTTATTTGCCTTTTTCTGTTATAGAAAAAGGCTCTTTGCCAAGCTTGAACAACAGCTCAACCAGTGTGTGGCCTGACATATTTTATTTTACTCAGAGTATAGTTCTTGTTAGAGCATTGGTTCTCATTATTCTAGCTTTAGGTCCTAGATTCAAAATGTTTTATCCCTTACCCTTCCTAAGTCATTAGTGAATTTATTGTGAAAAAACATTTGGAAATAAATAATCAATACAAGCACATATTACAAATAATCACAGCATGAACACCAGTGTTATCAGGACTCAGGTCAAGAAATATTGTACCTAAGTTCCTTACAGGACCTCTGAGTTTATGCTAAGGGCTATCTTCTCTCTTTCTTTGGAGGTAACCATTATTTGGATTATTTGGTGAAATGAGTATTCACTGTCTGATATATTTTGTCAGTGATTGGCATATCTTGGTCCATCCACACATTCCTCTTTTCTTTAGACATGCCTATCCTCTGAAGATGCTCTACTGAAGTATCAAAGTAATATTCTCATGAAAATTTATTTATCCTGATGTGTCCTAGTGGGGACTGTTACTCACCCATGAAGCAAGCCATATTTTATTTTATTTTTTTTAATTTATTTTTTCTTTTATTCATATGTGCATACAATGTTTGGGTCATTTCTCCCCCCTTCCCCAGCCCCTTCCCTCTTCCCCCACCCCCTTGCTACCAGGCAGAAACCATTTTGTCCTTATCTCTAGTTTTGTTAAAGAGAGAGTATAAGCAGTAATAGGAAGGACCAAGGGTTTTTGCTAGTTGAGATGAGGATAGCTATGCAGGGAGTTGACTCGCATTGCTTTCCTGTGCAAGCCATATTTTAAATGACTCAGACTTATTTGATGTAATGGTACCCTCCCCATCCCCACATCTTCCTATAGGTGATAGGGAAAAGAGTTCTAATGAACTAACAGATAGCAAGAACATCAAAGGCCATTAGAGAACATAGAACCACTTCCTGTGCTTCCTTTTCAACTATTTTGATTTTCCTATCGTGAGCCTTTCACTGAAATTTTGCCCCAAATATGTAGATAGGAGAGTCATTCTACCATTATTTATTTCCTTTTGAACCTGCTGCATTGTGGTAAGATAGGCCGAGAAGGTGCTATTGGTGATTTGACTGCTGAGGAAACTAGGGCTAGGCATCCCTAGAAATGGCAGAGCTAGAATTTTTATCCAGACTTCTAATTTCTAATGACATACGTTCAAGGAGCTATTATACATTGATCAAGCACAGTGACTTAAGCCTATAATGCACATGAGGCGAATATGGGAGGATTGTGGTTCACAGTGAACCTGGGCATGCTAATTTACGTCCCACCAGCTAGGTGGGACACATAAGTAGGAAGATAATGGTCCAAGGCCAGCCCAAGGCAAAAAGCATGATACTCTGAAAAATAAAACAAAAACCCACTGGAAATGCAACTCCAGTGGTAGAGCACTAGCAAGTGTAAGGCCCAGAGTTAAAATCCTCATGAATTCTTATGCAACATCAAAGAATTTGCTTCTCACCCATCTATGATTTATTATTTCATCTTTTGACAAATATTTACTTTTTACATCTATGGAATAAACAGTACATGAATTATTAACACCATTTGGAAAAAGTGTAATTCATGCTCAGATGAAGGGAAGAGGCTTGTTGGACTTGCAGAGTTGATGAAGATTGGTAGGTAACATGAATCTTGTTCTAACCACCAGGGCTCCTCTTTGCACAGTGATTGCCTGCTTTCTCTCCATCATGGCTGAAGATGTGGCCATTTTAGACTTTAGGAATACTTAAAAGAAGGTAAGAGGATCTGCCCAGGTCTGGTCATGCTTGATTAAAACTTTTCTTTGGAAAGGGATATACATGGTCACTGTTGAGGCTTAATTAATATGCAGCAAGAGAGGCCAAGTCAAGAAAGAGTAAGTGTTACTATTCCAGCTGTCTAATCAATTAAGTGGATTCAACCATCAATCAATGCAAGTTGACCACTATTATGTTTCTAGCTCAAAACTGGGTTTTGATAAAGTACAAAGAACATGTAAATTTGATCACTGGCCCAGAAGAGCTTAAAAACATTATTTCAGGAAAAATATAGTTAAACCCCCAAAAAATAATGCCCTGTAAAGATTTTGATTCTTTAAAGAAGTATTATGTGGCATATGATCAGTATTTATGATGCACCTTTGAGTTTATTTGGGTTTCATGAGTCTGTTATGGGATGTTTATCATAATTTGGAAACTGACACTCAGAATAAACCAATTACCTGAGATCATAATTAACAAATAGTAGAGAACTGCATTTTTTCCTGATAAATTCCCACCCAGATCCCCAGCTCATGATTCCAATAAGGATATACCTTTTTGGGTCCTACCTTTGAACTTACATCTTGTTGGACTAGAGGCTGTGGCTCAATGAAGAAAGGCAGAAAACTAGATAGTGCACAGGAAATGAGTGATATGTGTGTATGTGCCTCTGAGCCATTGGAAAACCCTGTGCTCTTCTCCTCACCTGGAAAATGGTTCAATGGTCATAGGCATTAGATAAGCAAATGGGGTTTGTAGTATTGAAAAATCAATTGGAGACCACATCTTAATTAGGAAGTAGGGAAAATAGATTTTCCCTGGTTTTCTTCCTCTGACTTTCTTTACATAGAGTGGTCATATCAACTCTGTTCTGGCATAATTACTGAGTACTCAGTAAGTTTCTTCCAGTGGCATCTTTGCGCCTAATAAAGTTGCAAAGTTTCCCATGTGATACTACTTTTAGAAGGCAGAGTGTAAAATGTAATTGCTTTGGTTACATTTTGTAGCAACATCAAGAAAGACTTTGATGTCCCTGTGGTTTAAAAATTCAAATAATACCAACTGTGTTTTCTGCACTTTTTTTCCCCTAAGCCACATTTGTATTAATCACAAGGTGCTGACAGCTCGACAAATATTCCTTTACATAGTATTCAAAAGATATTTTTAACACCCCAATAATATATCAAATAGGGAGAAAAAGAAAGTGATAAAAATAAATTTCCCACTGTTGATAGCCAGACTTTTAGATCTCCAAACATTGCTCCTAACTCTGAGTTAGCGTTACCTCAAAGAGATGAAAATCATCCAACTGGAGTGGGAAAACTTTGGCTCTTCCTGAACCACATTTCAATGGAGGGAAAAGAAAGGCACCTACATTATTAATTGTGTGGGGGCAGGGTGGGCAGGGGATGAACTTTCACTGTGTATTTGTTTCTTTTTGGACACAGAGCACAGGAAGCCCATCTAGGTGATGATCCTAAACCCAGAGCAGATGGTCTTTAAAATGATCATACAGATTTTCTTTCATAATGAAGCTCAAGAATCCTATAGGATTTATCATGAAAACTGTTCATACATATGAAAAGACAGATGTTTCTTTAGATACTCTTCAACATTTCCTTGGCTGAATCCAGGAAGGGCCATTAGCTATGACTTTATTTTCAAGTAGTTGAGCTAATGTGGGACTTTAGTCTCAACTAATCAATGTCAAAACACCTTTTAAATGGAAATTATTTTTTCTCTGGAGTAGAGGATGGAGGGCATGTGTTTAGGAAGCCAGGGAATTAAATTCCCTTTCATATATATTTTTTATTGTTGCACAGGATTTGAGAAATCTGTCAGGCTGCTTTTTGCGATTCTTTGTTGATGAAGCACGACACAGTTCAAAACATGTATTTTTGGTCTAATGAGCAGTGATTTGACTGACTCTACAGAAAGAGGGTAGATTCTGTAGTTTGGATTTGATTTCCAATACTGTTCTGGAAGGCAGAAATCTGAGTTCTAATCCTGGGTCTGTCACTCCCTAGTTGTATTGTGAATTTTGACAAGGCAGGCACTCCTTTTTGATCAAAATAAAAAGACATCTGGAATAGCTCGCAGTTCACAAACCTAGCAGAGTTCCCAAATCACTTGAAGAGTTCTTTAAAATGTATTTTCTAAGCCACTACTAGAATTTGAATCTTTGCAAAAGAAGGCAGAGAAACTGTTTTTTTTTTTCTTTCTTTTAAAACTTCCCAAGTGATTACTAATTTCCTCACACATGTAAGAGAAAACAATATATTTTTCAGTCGGTAATAAAAATACCCCATTTGAGCTGCTGCCTCCTGGTTTGGAGTAGCCTTAATTTGGACACTATTATTCTGCCTGCACACACTCACACACACCTACACTCACTCCCACATGTACACTCTCACCCTCAGACAGGCACTTTCCAACTCCCACTCACCTATCCCCAGTGACACCATTATGCTAAAACACGCTGTGTATGTTACCCTATATTAAAATGTGTGCAAATGCATGGCGTGTGTACACGTAATCATCTCTATCATTTTATTGAACAATTTGCTTATTCACAGTGGCTTAATTTCTAATATTGTCCCACTGAATTACTATATCTGATTTACACCAGTGATAAAGCTCACATGTCAGCATGATAAAAATTTGCAGTTTTTTTCTCCCCAAATCTGTTCTTAATAATTAGAGATGTGTGTTTTCTGATCATTGCAATAGTTACAGTACTAAGAGAGCAAACCAACTGAAATACTGAGCAATCAGATGGCTAAATACATGGGCCTATTTAGGGTAGATTATTACCTACTTAGCTATTGACCGGGAGGCTCATAATACTTTTAAGGATGAAAATAGTTGCGTTAATAATGCTAATTTCAAAAATCAAATACAATATGTATATTTATGTGTGATTTCTTTCCTTCTTCCATTCCTTTCTACCTTACTTTCCTAACAGCTGAATATTTTAATGAAATTCTTTTTAATTTTAAAAGACTGTCCATAAAAGGAGTTGAACTGAATGAATTGGAGAGAAGAGCCTAGGAGTTAAACAATTTCTGGAGCCACCAGGTGGAGGTGGTCAGCTTGAGGGTACCGGGAGCCAAAAGCACAGAGCATGTCTGAGGATATCTGAAGCACCCTAGTGACCTTGAACTTGCATCTTGACACCTGCAGAGAGACAGGAAATAAAGACAGTGCCTTTTCACAGAAGGGATTCTAACAAGAGCCCTCCCTAAAGATGGGATGCCAACCAACTAAGCCTGGAAGGGTGTTGTTAAACCCCACACTGAAGGGAAAGACCTGTTATCACCTTTGCCAGAGGCAAAGGAAAATCCCTAAGAATTTGTTGTCATGAATTTCCTTTCTTATGAGTTTCTGGTCAGCTATTTTACTGCCTTATGACATAAAAAATCTCAAGTCCTTTAATTCAAAAGAATATATCATTGATGTTCCCCAAATGGCTGAATTAAACAAGTTCAAAATCTCAATGCAGCAGTGGAAAGAGCCTCAAAGGATGCAAAGTTTCAGTTATAAGATGAATTAAATTCTGGAGATCTAATGGTGAATTTAACTAATCTAATGTAGCGCATGGTGAAATAAACTAAGAAAGCAGAACATAAACTTTCTCAAAAATTAAGAAACTATATGTGTGACAGGCGTGTTCATTAGCTTGATTGTGCTAATCACTTCACAATGTGTACACATATCAAATCACCATGTTGCAATACTTCAATATATAAAATGTTTATTTATCATTCATTTCTCAAAAAAGCTAGAAAAATAGTTTAAAAAGTCTCAAAGAAGCTAAAGTCTCAAATAACAAACTCTCATTCTCATTTGCTCTCTCATGTGTTCTCTCTCTCTCTCAATATTCCCACACAGCAGAAAATTTATAGAAACTAAACTAAAAATAATGGTAATAAATCACTATGAAAGACAGTAGAAAGAACAAATAAAACAAACAGGCATGCAAAGATGTCAGATTTCTGAATTATGAAATATGGGACTTTAAAGTACATTTTATTAAACAAGAAATAAGAAAATAAAGAATAACAGACTCTAAGCATGACAAATCAGATCTTAAAAATTCAAATAGAACATTTAGTAATCACTCACTACTGCAGTAATTAAAATTTATTAACAAAATAGGTGTGTTAAGTCAAAGGCTGAAGAAAGAGTTAATAAAGGTAGCGTGAATAACACTTTTATTCCAGAATTCAGCCAGTGAGATAAAGAAAGATAAAAGAGAAAAGAAGTATGAACATTTAGCAGACTCTACTCAACAACAGGAGATAATACAGATAAAGAAAAAAAATTTCATGAGACAATAGCTGAAAACATTCAAGAGTTTTTGAAAAACAGAAACAGTTTTAGATTTCACAGCCCAAAAAACTCAATCAAGATAAATAAAATAAATTCACCCTCAGAGGCACGTTAGGGAGACTCTGGAATACCAACTGAATAGAGAAGACTGTAAATATGGCCATAAGCTCTCAGAGTTGGGAAAGCCCTGGTCTAAGAGCTGGCCTCTTAGCAGCAAGAGCAGAGGTTCACAGTCAGGAAATATGGTGAACTTGAAACACACAAAGAATTTACCTGTCAACTTTAAATTTCACCAGGTCCAGCATAGTCTTTGAGCACAGGTGAAATAAAGATATTTTCCACAAATAACTCAGAGAATTTACCACTCTCAGCCTTTCACAAAAGACATTTTGATGGTTGTGTGTAAAGATAAGGAAAATAATCCCATATGCAAGATACATGTCACAGAAAGTGATGGTGATCACATGCATTAATAAATATGTGAGCATTTGAAAGCAAATATTGGCTCTGTAAAACCATATCTATAATTCCTAAATGATGACATTAGGGCACAGTAAACCCATAGAATATTCAGAGTAAGAATAACTATATTGGGGAAGAAAAGGGGAGTTCTCTGAAAGTACTAATAAGTGAATAATTCTTTTTAATAAACAATTAACTATAAAAGAAAGATGGCATAAGTGATCATAAGAATGATGAAAAAGCACCCAAACTTAGAGCAAGCACATCATGCTAGGAGTAGAGCAAGATATCATAATTAGTTTTCTGCTAACAAATGTGAAGGTTGAAGAAAATGAATAAATTTCTAGTTAACTTCAGATGAAACACAAAGCCCTAATATTCCTCTCATCAGTAAGAAATTAACAATCTGTGTCAATGTTGGGCTTTCTGATTTTGACAAATGTATTGTAGTTGTGTAAGAGAATGTCTTTGTTTTGAAGAAATACTAAATTATTTCTGCATAAGTGGCGATAATGTCTACAATTTCCTTTTTGTATTGTTTAGCATAAATAATAAAATACAGGGGTTGTGAGAGAGAGACTGTATTGTTTTATCACACTTGCTTTTACTTTTTTATCTTTTTCTCTCTCTTCCTTTTACATGACTACAGTACAACTGTCAAAATCAGAAAGCCCAACTCTGACACAGATTGTTAATTGCTTAATGATTAGAAGGATATTAGGGTAAACATTAAGGTCTGGTAATTCTGACTGAAGAATATACAAAAATTCGCAGAACTATTTTCACAATTTTTCTGTATATCTGAAATTCCTTCAAGGTAAAAAGTTAAATAAGTTAACTAATTTACTATTTAGCTTCTACTCTCCCCCCACCATTAAATATCATGTCTTGAGTATTTATAGGTATATTTTCTCAAATAGATGAAGAATATATTCAAAGCACACAAACTCTTCCAGAAAACTATAAAAAGTTCCTTTAATAATTTTGTGAACCTAACATATGTTTAATAATGAAACCAGCAAATCCAATGTCCTTGGTAAAAATAGTTGCAAAAGTAGAAAAATGTCATGAATGAGTTGAGTTTACTTCAGAAATACAAGGTTGGTTTAACATTAAAACACTAATTATTGTATATTAAGGTATGAAAAATAAGTGTTAGATTTAATTCACCATCCACTCATAAACTAAAAAAATACAAAATAGTGCAGCAAGTTAGAGTAGAAAGCATGACCCTGTCCTGATAAATACAGGAAGAAAGCATAATATTTCATAACAAATGTAAGCATGATTTTTAAGCTTGGGAACCAAAACCAACATTTTTCCAGTTATTGCAACTGAATTTCTAGGTCAGAGGTACAATTCAAGGGATTGTGACATGTTTTGTCACCTGCCCCAATGTACCAGATAGAGAGATGAGTAGGGTTGGAGGTCAGAGAAAGGAGTGTTATTATAAGGCAGGGTCATGCTGCTGGAAGAGGAAGAGTAAAACTCTCAGCCCCTCCTTGGGGTACTGACATGAGCATTGAGGCAAGGGATAAGAATTAAACAGTCCCAAGGCAAAGTGGCCTGGTTGATCATTACCTTAGTTCTGGTTTTGCAAGGGGTTACAGAGAAGTTATCACTGTCATCACTTGAGGTGACATGATTACTTCTGCTCCAGGGTACAGACTCATCATCATAGGTAATTGTCCTCAATTGGGGGAGGGGCCCCTGTCCTGTGATACTCTACTGATCCTTTTCTTAGGAGTAGTTTCAGCCCCTTGTGCAAAAGATATTACCAATTATGCCTGTTCTTCTCTGAATCCCAGGTGACTGTGGGAGAAAAACCCTGAGCAAAGGGGACAGATGCAAAATAGAGGAAAAGCTATCACACTTTCCTTCTTTTGATTGACTCAAGGGCCCAAGTAAGGAGTCAATGCTTTTGAACAAAGCCATTTTTATGTTCCTGTTATATTATCAATACATCTATTGAGTTAGTCCATTAATGCCTCTCTGAATCTTGAATGATCAGGAAAGAGTGTCATAAAGACAATAGAAAAAGATTACCCTCCCTGACTGCAGTGAGGAGAACTGGCATAGAGGTGGTAGGAAGAAGTAAAGTTTGTGTGTGGAAGAGAAACAAAGGTCACATGTCTGGGTCAGTGAAAAGGAATCAGGAGAAATAATTTGGGGCAAAATAGTTGGAAAGAAGGCTTCCTGGACTGAGTAGAGCCCTGGAAGCCATTAGAAGGATTTTCAAGTTTATTGAGAAGACAACTGGAGGTCAATGAAGGATACAAAGCAAGGCAATGTTGTGAGCTGACACAGATTTTTGAAAACTTCTATCAAAGACCAAAAGGGCCAGTGTAAAAGGAAGGAAAGTAATCGGGGTTATTTTAGAGGCTAGACACAGCATGGCTTTATCCTGGGTAGGGTAGAAGAGACTGCAATGGACAATATTGTGAAGAATGAGCTGATCAATTAAAAGGGCAGGGACTGAGGGATGAGGGAAAAGAATAAGTAGAATTAAATTTCAGATTTGGGGTTAAGTGGTGATATAGCTGACCCAAATGCAGAAATGGGGAAGCCTAAGGTAGGTATTGGAGGGGGAAATTCAGAATTTTGTTTTGGGCTTATAAGGTTTGAAAAGCTCACTATAGCTTCTTCTCTTGCTGGACACTCACCAAGGGAGTTAGCATGTGGGATCTATGGATTATAAAATTTGGGATCAGTTAGAGGCAAACTTAAATGTTGACTTTTGTCACATGCTTGTTGTGTAGCCCTAGAAACAGGCCCTTTTCTCTCAGAACCTCTCCAATCCCATCCATAAAATTTCTTGTGAATATTAAATGTGATGGTGCATTTTACATTTTGGCACATTGTAGATACTTAATAATGACTTTCTACCCCTTCCAGTGTTTGCAGTGAGAAAACTAATGCTGGGAAAAGGTATGGCATCTATGAGAAGTCATGGTCACAGAGAAGTAAAGGAAGCATCCATCGCTTGACTCAGATTCCAATTAGCTTTATCAAGATCCCCGTTGTCTACTTATTGTATCCTCAAGCAGGTAGATAATCATGAGTGATATGCTTTGCTAGTCTCCAAAGAGTGTCACATGCTATGATAGATGAGCATTCTTGTATTGAAGGGACACCTAAGGGATAGAAAGACAAGGAAAAAAAACAACCAAAAGTCAGACATTCAAAGGAAGAAAACAAGACATGGGAGGTCACAGCACAATGCTGTCTGGAAGGTTTAATTTAGCAGCTTATGGAAACCTGTATTCTGAGAACCCTGTTAAGCTTAGCAGTACCGGGTGCTTACCCTCTTCCACTGTAAGTTACTGAGGAGATGGATCTCACCCTCTTCCCATTGTTCTGGAGTAGAAGAAAACACTCTTGGTTTGTTTTTATCCTAATACTCCAAAAAAGGCCAAGGCAAATGCAAATCAAAAGAAAGGAGGAAACAAACAAACAAAATGGATCCTTTTTCTTGTAATGAATATTTAATGAATTCAAGAAATCCTTCTGATTTCAAATGGCATGCTCTCTCAGATGAGTAAATTCTGTGTGCTATTTTTCTTTTCTCTCTCATCTCTCCCTTCCTCTTCTGATTTTCTCTTTATTTCTCTTTTTTCTCTTCATCCTCATTCTCCCCTCCTCCCACCGAATCAATCTGTTATTCTAGCAATGACAGTACACAGTAAGGTGAGCATCTATTCTTTGAACATTTGTTTCCTTGTCTTTCTTTTATGACACTTTGGAGACAAAGTTTTCCCTTTAATACTTGAATATGCAGAATTTGTATGTCAGAAAAGTGTACTCTCCCAAGAAGTGGTATATATAGCATTTATTTAATGGAATGATAAATTTCAATCTGGGTTCAACTCCAATTTTGATTTTCCATTGTATCATCTGGGGCAAGCCACTTTGAGTGTCTGTACTAGAAATGGACCAGAGATGGCCCCAATGTATTAGACTAAAATGTTCTTATGTTTGAAGTTCTCAGTAAGATAGGACCAGTACTCTGAAGCCTGCTGATATCTAACTCAATCTCTTACACAGGCATGTTCTTTAAATATTGTCCAAATAAATGTAGTTTAGCCACTTACAGCCTACAAACTTTTCATGTCCTACCAAACAGCACTCAACATCTTCTATTTAGAGATAAGACACACATGCACACCTCCAACTACTTCCCTCTTGGACTCTCTGATGCAGATGCTATGGAGAGAGAGGGGGCATCACTTAGACAGGTGATTCCTCCATGCTTTCTTCCTCTCACTGAGAAGTTCCTTGGCCTATTTCCCTTTTGGGTGGTGACTTTGCACCGTGGTCTCTGCAAAGTCTCTTACCTGAGAGACTCATTCATGAATCCTGTTGAAGCACAGCCTCCAAAAATTGTGGTAATGCCTCTCCTATTTGTGTCCGTTCTTTGATTGATCCTGAGATCCTTGATTTAATGCAGTGTTGTATTTACAAAATGAGGAAATATTATTTAGACTGTATGACACCTGAATTTAATTGGAGGTCACTAAATGTGATGCCCTTTTTTTGCAGTTGGTTCATAGGTGATACCACTTGCCTCACAGAAAAGGAAGTAGGCAGGCAATGATAATTATTCTGTCATTTGTAGAAACATTTAAGAATTCCTTTAGAGGCTGCAGGAGCAGGGTTGGAAAGGTAGACTGAACAGTTTGGATCAGTTGACTCTTTCAAAGTAATTGGTAAGAATCTGTCAGATATTCATATTACTTAAGCTCTGAAGATACAAACCTTGAAGGGAAGGAATGCAATGTTATTTTCAACAGAATGGCAGTCAGCATCAAAGATGACAGAATGTCTCTTTATAAAATTAGTGTGTCTAAAGCTCCCCCTGAGTCCAGTTCCTTCCCTCTACCCCCACTCATTGTCAGGGACACATCACCTTCCCTGGCTTCTGGTGATTGTTACCACGTGACTTTTATGACACTTTTATGACAGTGATGCACCTTCACTCTCTAAATCTATCCAGATGCCCACTTTACATTTTACAGGACCCCAGAGCTTCCTAACTATCCCCTTTTCTTTGTTAACATAACTTCTTCAGCTGAGCATTTAAATGTTTCTGATACTTTCCATTCTTGAATCCTATGCTTGCTCCTCAGTTCTGTCTTCTCTTCCATGTAGAAGGACTTCTTTTCAAGCTAAAGAGAACTTTTGGCTCTCTCACTTAGCTGTTCACTACCCTTGACTCCCATAACCCTACAGAGGACATCCACATACCTGAGTCATGTCTAACCAAATCCTCTGTTCTTGTAGGTTTCATTAGCTGGATGCCTTTACATGCTTGCATCATTTCACGAGCAAGTGTGAGCTCCTTCTTGCCAACCCCAGTGAAGCTTTTACAACTGTATATTCCTTGTTTCAGTAGTGTTCATTGCACATACTACTTAGAACTGGGACCTCTTTGCAGCAAAGCACTGAGTAATCTAGTCCTCAAAATCCATCTTACTACTCATATTTTCACACCACTTCCAGGACAAACAGTTCAGCTCTTTCAAGAAGCACATATCAAAAGAAATGGAGAAGTGCCTTCTAGAGAAGAGGGGAGATCAACAGGTCTAGGTGGAGAAAGCCTACATGCTATGTGCAGCTATCGTACCTGTAAATAGAGAGTGCGAACGCAAGGAGTGTGTATTACATTACAGCACTGAGTCTTGTCCAAGTTGATAGAAAGTCCAAGAACAAAGTCCCATATTGGTAGGAATGAGTTGGTTTCAGTCCCCTTTCATGCTTAGTTGTCAGCTAGGAGAAGACCAGAGTGAGAATGACTGTGGCCTGAATCATGGGTGGATCACAGAGAGGAGAAGCAGCTGGAGGTCTCAGCAACTTCACTCCTGGTAGCTTTGTCTTCAAAGGGAGACCAGAGTAGCACAGTCCTGCTACCACTCTTGCAGGACATCAATATATGTTCAACTTGATTTGAACTTGAAACTTTCCTTGACAAAATTTGATTTTCCTTTTCTTCTTTAGCTTGTCCTACTTTTTACAAACTGTTTCCAGGATGGTGAGAGTAGCATCTTGTTGGATGTGCAGGCAATAGGAAGAAGATTTATTTGAAACTTTGCAAAGAATTCTTGAGACCACATATGCGTTTGTCGTCTGGTCATAGTACACACACACACACACACAGAGCCCTAGAGATAACTGGGATTACAGAGAAAGTTGCAGTGCATAAGTTCACCTAGATCCCCTAGCCCATCAATACAGTGCCCAGCGGGTGACTGACAGATTCACAGTCACAATCAGTCTTGGGTTTCAGAGTTTTCTAAGCACTTCTGGAAAATACCTCGTTATCAAGCATTTCAGTCTAGAAATATGATGTGATTTCAAAGGGTCTAGTGAAGAAAAATGTGCTGTTTTCTGTTTGACTTTTTAAGGTGGCCTCTAGACCTACTTAGTAAATTCTCCCAGGTATTGAGGTCCACTTAACCCATTTATCAGTTAGTCAGGATAGGAGGCCTTTCACCACAGTCTGGATTTTGTTAACTGTTTCTTGGTGAAATATCCAGGAAACAATATTTGAAGTGTGTTCTGCACAGCTTTTCAGAACCTTTCCTTTGCTGCTTTCATAAGTGCTGTGATATCCAGGCAAGGTGATAGTGGGCAGCATTAGGCCAGTGTACGTCTCCACATCACTTTTTCATGGAGCATCACTTAACACTGAACCCTTACGGCAGGTGCAGCATGCTTTGGTTACAGTGGACCCTGCTATTCACTTCAGTAAGACTCAATCTTCCTGCCACTCCACATCCTCATCTGAAAGATGGGAAAACTACTTCCACCTCTGTTTCCTGCATCTTCCTACAAAGAAAGAGAAAGATTAACTTTGTGACTGTTAGGAAGAGAAATAACGTCTGCTTTCCTCAGCAGAAGACAATGGGAAGCCAGGGAGAAAATGGGACTAACCTGACCCTTACCTGGGCCTGTCCCCAAATATATGATTCTGCTCAGTGATAAGTAAAGAAATCACAATAAAAACACTTAGAAGTATTTAGAGCAATTGAAGAAGGCTTTGCTAGTCAAGCAGATGATAGAGAACTTCTCTCACTTTTATTGTATTCTATAAAGGCAAATTGGGGTGAAAAGCAAATCAAATCCTGTTCTGTCTTATAGTATAAGAAGTACTGCAGCATAGCCATCATAGAATCCCTTATTCTAAGAGATTTTAAATATTAGATTCCCACAAAATGTGTTTCCTTTCCAATATTTGAAAACTCCCTCTTTTAAGAGCTTCCGCATGCTTTAGCTAGTTGGATATGGGTATTGTGCAACAGATGGCTCAAGGTGTTTTCCAAATGCTGTAAGTAAGCTCGCTGCTATGCACGTAAGAAAAAACCAGCACCCTGGTGAGATAGTAAGGCTTTAGCAGACCAGTGGCTTGCCTTCTACCCTGTTTTGATTTACTTGTCTTCAATATATTTTACTTTCCCTATTTCTCAGTGAAGGGCTCTTTCCTGTGCCCACAGCACTCATAACCCCATAGCTTGGTTTAACCTATTCCAGTGAGCTCCATTTAAAGTATTGCCATATGTCTGTCCCATTGCTGTTTTCTGTTGAGCATTTGTTTGTTTTGCTTCAGATCAGAGGGGACTTGTGCAGAATCAACACTAGTATAAATCCCACCTGTAGGGCAGATGGTGGTTCAGAACAGGTCCAAGGAGAATAATGGTAGAAAGAATGATTGCTATAATACATAATGACAAGATTCCCAGAAAAATGAAATGAAAGACTAAATACTGATAATGAAAAGTAGGTTAGGGACAAAGTGAATATGCCAGGTAAGAGAGTGAGTGTGGGAGAAAGTCTTTATGGCAGAAGAAAAATTTCAGGAACAGAGGCTAGAGTTCAGGAGCCCTTCATAGGGAAGAGTTTGCACAGGCAGAGTCTGGCCACAGGGTTATCTCTGCATTCATCCATGTCTGAATCCATTTCTTAGGGAAACATGTTTCACAGCTAACATCTGGCAATAATCCTGCAAGTCCCTGTTTTCTATTTTGGTGCAGCTCAGGCAGTGGTTCCAGTTTACCTGTCTTCTACTCTCCATTCTGTCTGTGTGAGGGCTGCTGCTATTGTTAATCTAATGGTTTTGTGACTATAAAACAAAGTTGAAATAGTAATTGCCCTTGATATGACCATAATATAGGCTGCTTAAAGTCTTCAAGATGAGATGAGCCCAGTTACACATGATGGGTCATAAAGACACTGCAGATTTTATGTTCTGAAATAGGCTCTGTGTCCATTAACCCAGAGCAGAGGTACACACAAAGAAGACAAACAAGGAAAAGCAAAATGCCAGAGGAAGAAAACGTGAATTTGCAGAGTAAATTTTGTGCTGTCAGAAGGTCAGGCTCCATTAAAAGAGATGATAAGATTTGATTGTGTGCACATAACAAACAAGTTTCAGGCAAATATTTTCCATATATACCACGTTATGTATGTGAAAGTGTTTAGGAAATTTCCTGCCTTGGATGCTCATCTAGTGGCCTCTCCTACTGCTCATTGTTTCTTCATGAGCACCTCTTAGATGTCCATGCACTGACTACATCCTCTTTCTCCAACTTAGGGCTCCTGTCCTTGAATATTATCCATTTTCTAGTCATATAAGCACAAGACCTGGGATCAGAAAGCCCTATGGAATTATGGTCTTACCATATTTTACCTTCACTGAGTTATTTGAGCACTTGAATCCTATTTATTTTCAAATGTAATTTGTTGTGAAGATCAAAGGAGATAATTCATGTGAAGTGATTTGCACATGGTAGTTTTTAATCCCACCCTCCACTAAGATGTTGGCAGTAGTGATTGTCAAGAGCCTATGCCTATGTGTTCCATGTGCTTCTGGTCTTAAATGACTGGCCGTTGCATCTATAACTGACTGGGAACACTATGAGAATTTTTCCCATTAATTTTTTTATTGGGATATGTTCGTTGTACATGGGGGATTCATTGCGACAATTACATATAGGCTTATATTGTACATTGCTTAGATCACCCCCCATTACCTCTCCCCTTCGACCCCCTTCTCACCCCTTAAAACTATACAAAAGATTTCTTTGTTCTATTTTGCATAAGTGTTTGAAGTCCATCAACCATATTCTCTCAAATTAATCTCCTTCATTCACCCTCCCTCTCCCACAAGTAGCACCCCCACACTGTACCTATTTTACAGTCCTGTCTTTCATTATTAGTATCTAAGTCAACGCTCAAGGAAGTTTCTCAATGTATCCCAGCTGTGTGTATACCTTACTTTAGACAGAATAGAAAACTGAGTTAAAAAAACAAGACCCAACCATATGCTCCTTACAAGAGACTCATCTCACTGAAAAACAAGCAAACAAACACTTGTTTAAGAGTCAAAGGGTGGAAAATGTTTTCCAAGCAAATGGACCCCAAGATAAGCAGAAGTAGCTATACTCATATCTGACAAAGTAGACTTCAGACTAAAATCAATCAGAGGACACAATGAAGGTCACTTTATATTAATTAAAGGAATAATTCATCAGGAAGAAATATTAAAAACAAAAAGAGAAAAAAAAGAATATCAATTCTTAACATATATGCACCAAAAATAGGACACTATGAGAATTTTATAGCAAGCAGTTATGATGACTGTGAGAAGAAATATAGTTGATTAAGGAGGTGTTTAGAACATACTGAACTTCACAATTACTCTCCTCTGCCCAAAAAAGTTGAGGAAACACAGCCTTCAAACTACATGGATATGGAACTTTACATTTTTTTCTAAGTTCCTGACCTGGCTGAGAAAAGGCTGGAGCATATGTGTTCTAAGTCAAGCACAGGAGACAGGGTTGATGTGACTGAGCACTGTTTTTATCCACACTTGCTCTTCAGAGAGTCACACAATTTGGGGAGGTAGACTTTGGAATGGGCTCAGAAACCAACAGTGCTGAAAGTAATTTCTACTGAAAAATAATAACAAAAGTAGTAAAGAAGTAGTTCCTTGACTATGTAGGTCATGGGATCTTTCTTTAAATATGGGAAGAATATTTACTGATCCATGGCTGAGTGTTTCTCAACACTTCTCCAGAAAACAGAAGTTGGAGCTTGTGTGGTTTACAAATTATGAGAATCAGATCATCTTAAGAAAGAACTCCAACTTTCAGAATTAGCCGTTAGGGGAATGAACTGACTGATGAAATCTGGGAAGGGACGGAGTAGCCATAGTTTTAGGGATGTGTTAACTTATCTTACAAGAGTATGTTTGCATGCCATTTGGTTCAACTGGAAGGATCCATATCTTAGAAGAATCACATGGACATTGCTAAGTCATGTGACCCAAAGAACATTGGAATAACCTGTCCCTGTTACCTCATCGATAAAACAGGAGCTTCAAGCTAAAGAAGTCTAAAGTTACTTCCTGATGTAAAATTTTGGAAATGCAATCAACCAAATAGGCACTTTTATTCTTTTCCATCTCTTTTTTGCAATTTCTAAGAATCTGTTTCAAGCCTATTACATATTATACTATTTTGTGGGACCACATGCTTACAGAATATATTCCTGAGCAAAATAAAGGAGCAAACAATAATCCCAGAAAGGAAATACAAATTGTTCAAAATAGTAGGTTCAATAAGATGCTTCTGATGCTAAATCACACTAAAAATAAAATAATCCTTCATAATAAACTATAGCATCTAAGGCTGAATTACACTTAAGGCCAACATATATTCTGATAGCAAAAAATGAAAAATAGAAAAGTAATGGAATTTCTTGAAATAAAATATGAAATATAGATACTTGAAATGATGAATATTACTGGTATTTTCTTTTGTTTACTAGGCCCTGAGAGTCCATAGTTCACTTCACAGATGATTAGATAGTACTTTAAATATTGAAGAGCCATTTGAAACATACAAAGGATGGGGGGAAGACATTTTCTAAAAAGATGAAGTAAATTGATTATGCTCTATTCAGTACATTCAATTTCATTCAATAAATTTCCAACACAGTGGAAAAAGAGATGCTTTTTATTGTACTCTATTAATAACAGAAGATATGTCTTTTTAGTTTACAAGAAGCATCCATTCTTCCATGCACTGTGTCCAGTCTGTTTCCACAGAGATTGGAGTGGAATTGCTAACTGCAAAAGAAAATTGCTAAAGATGAGAGACTTTTGGCCATCCACTTCTTAACTCTTGGGAAAACCAGTGCAGCTGATGGCCTTCTCTTATAGACTGACTTGCATTAAATCAGTTGAGTGGCAGACAATGAGGTCATGAGTCCCACTAAATGGCCAAGTCAGGACAGTAAGGTGAATCAGTTCTTTCAGAACATCATAGGCTGCCTCTTGTTCTGAATAATTACATCTTAACTCCTAAAAGTTTATTGTGGAGTCAGGTGCAAAAGGCAGAAGATGATGAGATGACTCCATTCTTCTTGAAAGGCACTTTGCTTTCTGGAAGGAACCAATCTCAAAAGGGCTGTCAAAGCCTGTGTTGTTGATTATGTAACTTTGTGTTTTTTCTTATCAGCAACAATGTAGAAGGAGGAAGGAAAAAGAACTAAGTTTGCTTGGAGTCCTACAAGCCATTAGCTAGCTAGGTTGATTTGGGCACAATAAATAATTCTTTGAGTGGGTCTCTGGCTATAAAACAAAGGCAGCACTGCTTAGGAGTATAGCCTGAATTAAATGGAAGCACAATGAACGGAAGAGGCTGGAAAGTCTTAGGATGGTGGGTTCCAAAGAAGCAGGTATTGAAAATAATTAGACATAGCAAATATGTCAATAGTTCTAATGTGTAGGTGGGAAGAAATAAAGGAAGAAAAAAGGAAGAAGGAAACGAGGAGTGGGAGGGGGAGAAGGAAAAGAAAGAAAGGGAAAGAGAAGGCGTATAGTAAGAAATTAAAAAGGGAGGCAGGAAGAATCCCAGCTCCATCGTTTTGGAAGCTGTCTCTGACCACACCTACAAACAGGAACTTCCTTTCTCTTAACCCTGGAACTGCATGTCCTCTGAATCTCCACCTTTCATTACTTCCAAGAGGCCTATGATCAGATATGCGCCTCATCCATTGAGTCCCCATAGTAGGCAAGTGCCTGACATCTGCTTCTTCTTGGACTGATGGAGACTAAAGTCTTGTGGAGGAGTGGACTCTTCTTGAGGTGGGGGTCAGGAAACACAAATTCGCTTTCTTCTATGCCACTTAGTACTTTGTATCCCTGGGTTGTCTCTTAACTTCTCCGTGATCTTTTATTTGTGCACCTGGAAGATTGTTAAGTCAAAGGGAAGGATCAGACAAAAGTAATACCTAGAGATTTGTAACTTACAAGGTACTATTCAAATGAGAGTGTTTATTAGTATTTGAATTGTGATTCCCCCCCCACCAAATTATGCTGGAGGCCTGGCACCACAGTCATTGCAGATATAATTAACATGAGGTCACACTGTGGTGTGGGCTTTTAATCCAATATGGCTGATGTTCCCATAAGAAGAGTTAGATATAGACACAGAGACACAAAGCTGGGGGGGTGGGGAATTCAATGTGAAGATGAAGGCAGAGTCTGGAGTACCAAAGCTGCAAGTCAAGCAGCAGTAAGGATTACAGCCACCTCCAGAAGCTGGGAAGAGGCAAGGAGTGTATATGGTATCAGTGCAAGAATGATCCTGCTGAGACCTTGATTTATTTGAGACATTAGTCTCCCTGAGTGAGACGATAAATTTCTGTCATTTTAAGCCACCCAGTTTGTGGTACTCTCTTAGGGTAGCCCTAGGAAACTAATATGGTATTTTTATGACTATTTTGCTTGCTTTTCATCTTTCCCCTATTATGTTGATAATGATACCAAGTGCTTCTGTGCCAGACATCCTGGAAGTAAGTAGGAATATTACAGTAATACCAGCTGGGATTTATATAGTACAACTATGTGCAGATACTGCTCAAATGAGTTATTTAAAATAAAGCAACAAGAGATGATACTATTTCTATCTCTAACTTATAAATGAGTGAGACAAATCACATAAAAGTTATACTCTTGCCCTAAGTCCCATAGCAAGTAGCTGCAAAGAAAGAATTTGAATCCAGGGTTCTAGGTGCAGTATACCTAACCAATAACTCCATACACAGTGTCTCGAGATAGATTATAAAATTTCTTGTTAGCCAGAGATAACTATATAAAAGCAGAAGAAGCACATACTTATACTTAAAATTCAGATTTTTTTTTGAATAGTATAACAGTATACTGAAACAACCCAGAGAAAGACATGGGATGTTTGTAGTCTTGGAGTATTTCATAAGGGAAGTAATGGACATTAGAGAAGCAGTTGAGTGCTTTTATGAGCCATCAGACTGAGACTAGGAAGAGTTTGGGCTTCATCTGGTGGTGCCAGAAATCCATTTAACTGGGTTGCTGCAGGGTCAGGATGGAGGCATGACCAAAGAGGAAGAGGTCAGGGTTTTAATTTAGAGACCTGTATTTGCACAATGTCTATGCTTTTGTTGCTTTAAGTTCATTGTCATCTCCAAGGACTTGTCATGCTGGCCTGAGCTTTTCACTCATTCATAAAATCATTCATTCCCCAATTCAATATACTTTTATTGGGCATACACTCTGTGCCCAGTCTTCTTTTAAGTGATAGAGACAGAACAAGGAGAAACAATGCAAGATTTCCAGTGTTCTTGTGCTTACATTCTTAAGTGACAGCAAATTACCAACTAAGCACTTAATAATTCTGTTGAGCCTTAGCTGTAATGAGACATCAAAAACAATGCACTGGGATGAAGTATAACAGTGAGTGGGAAATTCCACTGATGGAGTGTTAGAAGGCTTCTTGAAAATGTGTCATTTCAGTTTAGACCTAGAGGATGAGACTAGGCTATTCAAGCTGAGATGTGACACAAGACCATCCTAGAAAGAGGAAACAGCAGGTGTAATGCCCTTAGAGAAAACATTGTTTGACACTTTCAAGAAATCAAAGGAAAGCCAATGTGGCAGGCATGCTATGGAAGGCAGGAATAACAGGAAACAAGATCATGGAGGGAGAAGGAGTCCAAGGGCCCCTCTTCCATGAGTTCCTACTTTAAGATGAAGCCACTCAGGGACAATAAAAATGGAATGATATGGTCATTTTTCATTTTCAAATGTTCCCTGGATTGGTAAATGGTTAGGTACAGCTAGGAAAAAATATTCTAAATACTCTTGAGCAATCTCACAATGCTGAATCAGTCACCCATATAGGGGAAGCATCCTATAAATCTTTCTTGACTTCACTCACTTTTTACAGTAATGGTATCAGAATAGTGAGTTAAGTTTCCTTATGATATAAAGTTCTCTCTAGTTACATGGACCTGCCAGGTCAGAGTGCGGTGGGCATGTACTGGTGAATATACCCATCATTCCCTCATAGTTACTGTTTTCTGCCATTGCTGGAGGACTGTGGCTTACTGAAAACTTGGCCCAATTTGGTTATAGGTATTGAATACCTACTTGATCCTTTTCCTAGAGCTGTGTCCACTTGGCACCCACCAAAGAAACCAGCTCTGCTATCACCCCTGGATCTTAAGTAAATTCAGAGATATTTAGAACATCCTGGCCCCATGGTAGCATGCAGTAGTCTTGTTTCTGTAACATCTGACTTACCCATGGAATTCCTTGCTTTCACTTGTCCTGGTTTCTAAATTCTCAACACAGATGAAGATTTCTGATATAAAACAGGGGTTGTCAGTGGGGTACCAAGTAAACAAGCAGCAGAGGTGATAATTTTTTATTCTAGTAGGGATAGAAAAATTAGTATAAAGAATAATGGCAAAATATATAGTCACTCCCCCATGCATCTAATCATTGAATGCTGCTTAAGTCCTACTGTGCACCAGGCACAGTACCATGTGAGGTACTAGGAAATGGTAAAAAAGAAAGAAAGAAACACAGAGGTGATCCTTAGCCTCATGGAGCTTTGACTGCAATGGCAGGAGAGGATGATATGAAAGAAACCAGGTGAAGTACAGAAAGAAAGATTCAAATAAAAAAGGTCAGGCAGAGAACCAAGAATGACTCCAATGTGAAAGATCTAAATGAAAGGCATGAAATGAAGGGACTCAGAACTGGCTGTAGAGGAGCTGTGAGATCCCTTTTTATAGTCACTCTGCTAGGAGGCCCATTTGAGAAAGGGTGGGGTGTATCCAGACACTGATCTGAGAAACCTATCTTGTCCTCCAAAGTTCCTTATCACTAAATCCCTTCTGAGATTTATTCTGAGCTTTATCCCAATGACCTGGGATCTCTCCACTAACCTCTGTCTCATGTCTTTTCTTTTTACTGATATAGTCTACTGAGTCTGGATCTTTCCTGCAGGACTCTTCCCAGATACAGGTTGTGTAGTCCTGGGCCCTCAGTCCTGTGACCTCAGGTCACAATGATGTCCACCATTACCTAGGGATTATTACATGCTCCACAGCTCCTCAGCTCTGCCTTCTAGTTAGGACATTATCTTTTCGTTTTGATCTTTCTGCAAATACTTTCCTCCTTCTCTCCCAGGTACTTTTATAGTCTTGATCCTTCTTTCTACCCCAGACCACTAAATGCTAACCCCAAACAAGACCTGGCTTTCACTTTCCATTGTTCTGGTGATTATCAATGTGACACTGGTGCCCTGCACTTTTGACTTAGAAGAAAAGTTCCCCTAAGATTTTTCTTATAACATCCCTTAGATCATCTTACATCTTTCCCAGAATCTTCAGGTTAAAAGTCTTCAAGATGATGAAATCTTAAATTTTGGCTTTTTTTCTCCCCTCATCAGTAAAAACAACAGTAATGATGACAATAAATGAACAACAAAGATGAAAAAAAAAAACTTGAAACACTTGGCATTTGTATTCTGCTCCCAAAACATAAAAAAGATTCTCAGATGGGGAATTAATTCATGTGAAAGTGATCTCCAGTTAATAATGACAATAGCTGGTTAATGATGTTGGCTTCCTCTTTGTCTTAGCTAGGAAACTGCAGGTAGTTAAGTTAGATGGGGAGGAGGAGAGGTGCCCTGAGCAGAAACCAGACTCTTTACCAATAAAACATCTTGGTCCCAGTAGAGGGCTCATAAGAGATGATGATTTAGCAGCAGCAACCTTTCTCTCTTCTGAATAAAACTGAAATCTGAAAGATGAATATTGGCCCTTGGGCCATGCACCTTTGGAAAACACTTCCTATGAAGTGTGAAGAAATCATTCAAAAATGTAAACTGAACTCGTCACCCATGTTTCTACATAAATCAATGCATATCAAATGGCATGATCTTATATAAAAAAGAAACGCATCTTGTTCCTGGGAAATACAGTGCTAGGCAATATGTATGAGTGTGACTTCACATATCACTCTTTTGCTTACTCATCTGAAAGATGGAAATATTTATACTTAACCAGGAAAAGGGATATGATAGTTTCAATGCAGGAAATAAATATGTCTGAAAACAAACATGGATGGCTGAGGGAATTATTTTCACTACTGGGACTAGAAACAAAAAATTGTACCTTCATGGGAAGCATTCAACTATTTCAATTAGAAGTGTCCGACTCTGATATTCCACCAACCATTGTCTATTCATTTTGTTTATTTACACATCTTTTATTTTTGTTTTTTTAGAGTCTCACCATGAATCTCAGGTTGGCATCAAACTCATGAACCTCCTGCCTTAGCCTCCCAAGTGCTGGGATTATAGGCACACACCACAACATCTGACTTCATTTTATTTCTTTAAAAAACTTTCAGACATATCATACCCTTAATTGCAACCCTACTACAAATTCCTGTGCTCACTCTTCTTAGACAAGGGGGAATCAAATGTATTTTAACATTTGCATACAAATTTTTCAAAATAGTAGGGATTTTGATATTGTATGGGGTCACTACTGAGCTAGGACTGGTATCATTCTATTTTATCAAAATAAAAATATTTTTAAAGTATACCATCCACCATCACCAGAATTTTGTAAAACAAATGATATATTTAATGATGAAGAAATCTAATGACAATTTCAAAATCTGTTCTTTTCAATTGAATGCACTGGGTTTCATTAAATAAAATGATTCTGCATTGTCTTTCCTCTTCTCATCTTGCCAGAGAGCTGTGAGAATTTCCTCAAGTAGCCACAGGGTCATCAAGCTTGCAGTTTTCACAGTCTTCTAACTGAACCTCACACAATCTTATAACTGGTCTCCCAAACTCGCTTTTTTTTTCTCACATGAGTCCTTCTTACTTCTTCAGCCAAAGCAATCTTACTAAATATGCAAAGTATGACTCACCTAAAACTTCCTACAGCTCCCATTATCCTCAGAATAAACAATCTTTCCTAAGACAAGCACACAACTGGTTTTGAGGTTCAGTTCTCTGATGGTTTTGTGTTCAATCTTTCTGAGCTTGCACTTTGCGTGATTCAGTAACATCAGACCGTCAGCCCCCTATGCAAACACACTCTTACTTTGGAAGATTCTAATGGCTCAGTCTAGTATCATGACAAGCACGGCTACAGTCTTTATGTTGCATATCTAGGGAGGATTAGATATTTAGGTTGCATTTTTGCTCATTCTTTCAACAAATGATTATTGAGCCTCTGTTGTAGATCAGGCTCTGTTGCTAGAGAGAGAAGAAAACCAACAAGTAAAACCCTCACTCTAGTGGTACTTGCATTCTTTAGTGCCCTGTTCACTGAGTGCCTCTGTGTCTTATGTGCTGTGTCCTTATAAGGGTGAGATCAGGTGACTTATTCCCAAATCCATGGATGCTTAGAAGGGCAACCATAATGCCCTTATAGTATGAGATCAGGTGACTTATTCCCAAGGATGAAAAGAAATGCTGTGAGTAGCTACCACAGGATGACATTATAGAGTGTAACCAAATACCATCCCTGGCACACTGGAATGTTTGACAAGCCCAACTACAGACTGACACTATTTCTTAGACTTTCATAAGAAATGTGTACACATAGAATCTAGTACAAAGGGACATGGTTGCCTAACAAATATATATTGACTGATTTAATATGGGAATCAATGAAACAATATTTGTAGCTCCCCACCAAACATTGCATTAGTAAATACTAATGTATTCCTACAATAATCCTTCAGCACTAATAAGAACTCTTCATAGGTTATAAGTGAAAAATCACAATTTAAATTAAGGAAGAAAAAAGAATGTACCTGGAAATCTAAGAGGGTTAGCTCTAAGTATGGCTAGAAATATGATTTCGATTCTCCCTCATTCTCTCTCTCTCTCTCTCTCTCTCTCTCCACACACACACACACACACATCGCTTAATCTTGTAATGCTTTTATTAGATTTTTTTTTAGCACAAGCCCTACTGTTATTTGTATATACACCCGTCTCACTGACTACTCCCTAAGTTCCTTGGGGTTGGAATGTGATCTGGACTTCTCATCTCTGCTGTCAGCCCATACCAGCTGCCAGCTTATGCTCTGGAAGGAATCATTGGCCTCTCTGAGACCTGCTTGTCCAGGTGTGAATTCCTCTTTGGGGGCTCATGGATGCTACACTTTGAATTCAAGTTAATGCCCTGGAAACATCACGGCATTACTTTCCTCTCAGGAGTTTCTTCCACATTTTGATGTGAGACTTTTGATCTCTGGCAGTAAGGATGAGATGCAGGCTTAGTTGATTATTCTGGAGATAGACCTCCCTTTCTGGGGACAGTGAATGGATTGTTACCCTCTCAATCTGACTGACTGCCCCTTTCTGGGACCTTTCTTCCTCAGAACTGAGGTTTTGGTTTGGTGACTGATCTGGAAGGCTGGAGGTACTCTCTCTCTCTCTCTCTCTCTGTCTTTCTTTCACACACACACACACATACACACACACACACACACACACACACACACACACAGAGAGAAAAATGAAGAAGCTGGCTGCTAAGACTAGACAGTCCCTGCTTCCTGCTGGAGCGTCCTTCAAGTCAGGAGTGACTCGCCTGTTCATGGAGCAGATGATGCTGCCAGATGAGACCGCCATTTTCCTTGGAATAAACTCTGCACTCCTCACTATGACTTGAGCTCACTGCTATTTAGCACCTGATCTTTCTTGACACTATCCCATAACTAAGCCATGTGGTAGGAGCATCTAAAACTCCCTGGGCATGTTGCTGACAGACGGCTGTCTTCTGGCAGTGCACTGTGCTCTGAGTGACTTATCTCCATAACCACCTACTTCTACTCCCCCTGCCCCCCAATAAGGAACCTCTTCACCTGTGTGGCGAATCTCTCCTTTATTCTTTGGGAATATGAAATAATCTGTACTGCAGAAAGAAATCACATTGGAGTAAATATGAGGCGGTGTAAAAGCATGAAAACCAAAGATGACTAGATATAAACATAGGTGCATAAAACTGTGATAGAGAAAGCCTTTCTAAATATGATCAAAGACAGAAATGATAAACAAAAATGTTGTAGATCTGAACATAGAAAAGCATTGCATTTTTAGCCATCAGATACAATTAAATGATGATGAATTTTCTCAGTTTACAAAGTTCTCTGACAACTCATTAAGACAAACACTCCCATAGAAACGACAGAAAAAGGTAATTCACAAAGGAAGTACAATAAATATTAAAACAAATCATATTAATTTTTTCTACCAAAGAAATGTAGTTGAAATTTGTTATTTTCCTACTATCAACTTGGCAATGATATTATGGTAGATTAGATTATTGGTCAGCAATTATTTATTCTTGGGAACTGCATTGACTTTGGTTTTATCATGTGATTGGCCTTGGTCTCAAGGTGGATAATTGGATTTCCCCATCTTCTGACTTGGGACTTAGCCAGATGATTTGTTTTAATCCGTGGTGTATTAAATACTATTTGAGTAAAGGCATAAAATGTGTTCATGTGGCAAGGATTTTCCTCCTACATATATACCTGTCTTCAAAGGAACATACTTTCTGTGCCTGCTTCTTCAGAGATGATGAGAAAGAACTAGAGTACACTTATACATAGGAGCTAATTCCAGCCTAGATCAGCCACACTCCAGCCAACACAGAGACAATTGAGCAAGAAATTAATATCATTACTGTAAGGTATGCCACTGAGTTAAAAGTGGGTTGTTGCTCAGGTTGTTGCTTAGAATTAGGACATAAAAGCAAACTATTAAACCCTGATAATCTATCAAAGGATGAGGCAGAAACTAGAGCCCTCTCGCTGCATCTTTGGGATGGCAATGCAGATGGGCAATGCAGAAGCTGATGAAAATTACAACCTACTCAGAGAGCATACTCAAGATGAAAAGTCTCAAGTGGTTGTCATTTCACAGATAAGAAAGTGAGACTCAGAAGTTCTATGGCTTTCCCAAATTCAGAGGCATTTCTGAGTTCTTTGGCATTACATACTTGTCTGGTTATCCCTCTTTGGCTCATAGTTTCTCTCCAAAACTCACAGATTCGATTTCCTGAGAGAACCAACTTGTTCTGTACTTCTGAGTAGGGAACACGGAGTTTGCCAATGAACATATCCATTTTAATTATGAGCAACCATGGCTCGGAAGACCTAACTGTATACTTCTCTGATCTTGTGAACCCCTACTATAGGGGTCAGCTCAGAATATTCTAGATGAAAGGATAATAATTACTCATTTATTCAGAGAACTCAGTTATGGGCCTTTTGTCAAAGGGCTGTAAGTACTTGCTATGCTGCTTCAAAGGTAGCAATGATATTTACAGAGAGAGGCAGATATAAGGAGCCATATTTGGAGATTAAATGTTTGATATGTTGCACCAGGGATGACTGGAGAACTTGCTGTGAGCCAAGCATGTTCTTGGAAAGTTTCAAATAGAAAGGAACAGTTTAGGTGCTGCTCTATTCACCCCACCATTATTTTTAAGGACTTGGGAACCCTAAGAAAGATTTCAGTCAAGACTGAATTGATAGTATCTTCAGAGTCCATCTGAGAGTGGCAGGTATAGAAAGTGTAAGGATGACAAGATAAGGGTTTAGGAGCCTATGTCTCACTGACTGCTGCCACTTACCAGCTTGGGATCTTGAGCAAGACTTTAAATCCCTTTTTTATTTTTCATTTCCTCTGTTCCTTCTTCTGTTCCCATGGTCCTTTGCTAGTATTGGTAGGTCATGTGTGTGTGTGTGTGTGTGTGTGTGTGTGTATGTGTCTGTGTGTGTGTGTGTGTGTGTGTGTGTGTGTGTGTATGAGAGAGAGAGAGAGAGAGAGAGAGAGAGAGAGATAGAGAAATACTACCAAACCAATCTTACAGCATCTAAATCAATTAAGCACTTGGTTTAGATCATGTCCTGAAGGGTGAGCTTCTACAGAAGTGAACAGGGGCTACAGATCCATGCCCTCATGGTTCCAGTGTCTTGGCACTGTCACTAGCTTACTCTGTAATTTCACTTTACCCCATGCATTTACTGGTAATGATTTCATAATCACAGAATCTCTGCAAGACACAGATATCCACATGCCTCTCCCCAAGAGGAGGCTACATGTGTGTTTTTAAATGCATAGCCTTCTAATCCCAGCATTCCGTTTTGAGAATATCCTTTCCAGTGTCCCCTGTGGTACTTATTACTATGTCTTCCAGAAAGCAAGCAGCAAGAGAGTAGCATATTCTTACTGAGACACTGGGGAGAGATTAGAAAGGAATGTGTTACAACGATGTGGTCAATGCTTAAGGATGGCAGCAAAGGATGGCTCAAATCTGGGTGCTGGCAATAATGGGAAGCTATTATCACCCCCATTCAGAGAGAAAAGTGGAAGAGGGTTTACCTGCCTCCAAAAGGAGAGTTATCTGGAAAAGTTGGGGCTTTGGGAGCAGAACTGGACCACCCAGTCCCAAAGGAACTGGGGAAGTAGAACCTCCAACTTCACTAAGTGGTTTCAATGTCACAATTGCTGCCCATTCTTCTATCTCTCCTTCCACTCCACAAAAATGCTGAAACTTAACCCAAGGTCTAGGAGCATGGATGAGGTAGACCATTGAAACAGAACATTCTGATCAGACTTCTAGAACACAAAGCAAGAGGAGAAAGGCAGTGTTGTATTGTGACTGCTGTTGGAATAAGTGTCTTTGCAGATGAACCTATGTTAAAGACCCTAAGAAGAGATCATCCTGGATCAGGGTAGGACCTGAATCCAATGACAGGTGTCCTTCTAACAGAGAGAAAAGGATGTGGAGAAGAGGGACATGTAAAGATTGAGCTACAGAATGCAAGTATGCTGTCACAAGCCAAGAAACACAAAGAACCACTAGAAACCAACAGAGACCAGGAAAGGTCTCTGTCAGAGCAGTCATGGCTTTGCTAGCATCTTGATATCAAATTTCTAACCTCCAGAACTGCCAGAAAAAAGAATATCCACTGCTTTAAGACCTACAATTCATGGTAATTTGTTATGGCAGCCCTAAGAAATGAATGCGAGCACTTTGGAGACACTCTTCTTCATGGAAGAAAGAGGAGTAAAGGGATTCATCATCTGATTCCTCAAACTTATTACTGTACTTGACTCAGATTCCATGCTTACTGGGAGATTGTCAACAACTATCCTAGAACCTGGCTCCTTAGAAGTGTTCAATAAACACTTATGGAACAGATATATGTGAGCCACATTGTCATCAGTAATTCCAAGGACTAAGTACTAGTAATTAAGCCTCTAACAATTCACAGCACATCTGAGGAGTATGGCATATACTTTCTCTAAATTTGACAAGAATGTTGTCAGGAAATTATTTGTATCCTCATCTCACTTTTGAAAAACCAAATTTTCTCAGAGAAAAAATTTTCCAACTTCTCTTTAACAGCAAGATTGTCTTATATCAAAGCCCACTTTTTAACCCTCTGTACTGTAACAGGTCCCATGTCCCGTGTTCCATGGAAAGATGACTTCTCAGCCAAGCAGGTGTTTTGGTGAGCTTAGAGAATAGAAAAGTTGAAATGTTTGGATTTCAGCAAAGAAAAGCATTGTTAAAGCCACTGTGATCTTCAAGCTAAGCCCTGACAATTACCTCCTTTTCTAACCATAAGGAAGGACATTGACGGTCAGAGCCAGAGAGCAGGGGAATTAGCTGTCTCAGTGTATACTGTGGTCATTGTTTCTGAAGATGCAAAGCACTAGATGAATAAATGGACAGCTGACACTCTGAGCTCTGAGATTCTATGATTCTATGATACCACCTTAGGTGGCTGATTAAAGGCTAAGAAGACAGAGTGGAATCAGAAAGTCTTTGCCAAGGTTTCGGCTACAGGACAGAATAAATAATTTCAAAGTGAGCTTTCTAAAATGGCTCCAACACAGTAAGCATTCGATATTTGCTGCTTAATTATTTTTGAAAACTCTTTAAGGCAGTTTAGTATAACAAGAACGCATCTTACATTCGAAAATATTTTAACAACATTAGAAAATGAATTTAGGACCATTACACAAATCATTTGAACTGCATTTGTGAGAACTGAGATTATGTTTGAAAATTCTTAACACATCTTTTGATGCACAGCAAAAATGCAATGAATGCTAGTCATTTTCTGACTTTAAGAAAAAATAAGCTAAAAGAGTAGCTTAAAAATATCTGTGTTTAAAGAATATTCATGGTAAGAAAACAATGCACAGGATATAATGCTTATTACAAAAGCAGAATACAGGAAGTAGATACTTGTGTAAATTTTTTAATACAATTTTTTCCAGCATAGGTGGTTGAGCTCAGGGCTTCTCACTTGCTAGGCAGGTGTTCTACAATTTGAGCCACTCTGTCCGCCCTTTTCACAATGGTTATTCTAAGAGAAGGTTTGGTTTCTTGCCTAGGCTCGCCTGGATCATGATCCTCTTATTTGTGCTTCTCTATGTAGCTGTGATCACATGTGCCTGCCACTGTACCCAACCATTGGTTGAGATGGGGGGTCTCATACACTTTTTGCCAGGGTTGACCTTGAACCAAGATCCTCCTGATCTCTACCTCCTAAGTAGTTTTTGATTTCAAGCTTGAGTCACCATGCCTGGCCCTTATGTAATGCAATTTTTTAAAAGAAACATATTTGAAGTTGATGTTGAATAATTCAAGCTTGTTATGTCCAGAAATGTTTCTCTTTATAGCACACACACGTAACACACACATGGATTTACGTGCAGATGTGCATTACTTTGAGGATATTTATTAATTGCTATTGTTGTTTGCATTATAATTCGCCTGAGAAATATTTCTGTATAAATTGTGTGATGGGTGTGGATAAAATTTAATATTTGTGAGTAAACTTAATTAAATTCCAGGTTATTACTCAGTGTTTCAAATATATGTATTGATCTCTTACCCTGTACAAAAATCAACTCAAAATGGATCAAAGACTTTAATGTGAGACCTTAAACTTCGAAACTACTAGAGGAAGGCACAGGGAAACACTGCAAGGCACGGGCATAGGCAAGGATTTTCTGAATAGAATTCCAATAGCTCAGGAAATAAATGCAAGAACTGACATGGGCTGCTTCAAATTAAACGACTTCTGCACAGAAAAACAAAGCAAAATACTCAACTAGCCAGGTATGGCAATGTATGTCTGTGATCCTGGCTAAGGCAGGAGAATTGTGAGTTCAAGGACAGCTTGAGCTACATTGTTAGACCCTGTCTCAAAAATCTACCCTCTGGGACTGTTGGGGGCAGATCATGGGAAGAGGAGAGGGAAGGAAAATGATGGAATGAACAATATTTAAATACACTGTGTCTTTATATGGAGGTGGCATAAGGAAACCACTGAAAGCATTTTATAAATGGAGGAGGGGGGAATGAGGAAAAGAGAGCAATTGAGGGAGTTAATCTGACCAAATACAATTTATACACACGTGAAATACCATGAATACCATAGTGAAACTCTTTTGTACAGCCAATATACACTAATAATTTTTTAAAAAATAAAAAAAATTAAACAACAAAATAAATTTTTTTTTCATTTTTCTTTTATTATTCATATGTGCATACAAGGCTTGGTTCATTTCTCTCCCCTGCCCCCACCCCCTCCCTTACCACCCACTCCGCCCCCTCCCTCTCCCCACCCCCCAATACCCAGCAGAAACTATTTTGCCCTTATTTCTAATTTTGTTGTAGAGAGAGTATAAGCAATAACAGGAAGGGACAAGGGTTTTTGCTGGTTGAGATGAGGATAGCTATACAGGGCATTGACTCACATTGATTTCCTGTGCATGGGTGTTACCTTGTAGGTTAATTCTTTTTGATCTCACCTTTTCTCTAGTTCCTGTTCCCCTTTTCCTATTGGCCTCAGTTGCTTTTAAGGTATCTGCTTTAGTTTCTCTGCATTAAGGGCAACAAATGCTAGCTAGTTTTTAGGTGTCTTACCTATCCTCACCCCTTCCTTGTGTGCTCTCGCTTTTGTCATGTGCTCATAGTCCAATCCCCTTGTTGTGCTTGCCCTTGATCTAATGTCCACATATGAGGGAGAACATACGATTTTTGGTCTTTTGGGCCAGGCTAACCTCACTCAGAATGATGTTCTCCAATTCCATCCATTTACCAGTGAATGATAACATTTCGTTCTTCTTCATGGCTGCATAAAATCCCATTGTGTATAGATACCACATTTTCTTAATCCATTCATCAGTGGTGGGGCATCTTGGCTGTTTCCATAACTTGGCTATTGTGAATAGTGCCGCAATAAACATGGGTGTACAAGTGCCTCTGGAGTAACCTGTGTCACAGTCTTTTGGGTATATCCCCAAGAGTGGTATTGCTGGATCAAATGGTAGATCGATGTCTAGCTTTTTAAGTAGCCTCCAAATATTTTTCCAGAGTGGTTGTACTAGTCTACATTCCCACCAACAGTGTAAGAGGGTTCCTTTTTCCCCCTCATCCTCGCCAACACCTGTTGTTGGTGGTGTTGCTGATGATGGCTACTCTAACAGGGGTGAGGTGGAATCTTAGCATGGTTTTAATTTGCATTTCCTTTATTGCTAGAGATGGTGAGCATTTTTTCATGTGTTTTCTGGCCATTTGAATTTCTTCTTTGACATTTTTCAAATGGAAGTAAAAATGGCCAGCAATAGAGAAAAAGTGTTCAGGGAAGTGAAAATCAAAACTACATTGGGATTCTTCCTCACTCGAGTTAGAATGGCTACCACAAGAAAGCAATAGCAGCAAATGCTGGTGACAATGTGGGGAAAAAGGAAATTTTACACAGTGTTGTCAGGAATGTAAATTCGTGTAGCCACTGTGGAAATCCATATGTGGTTCCTCAAAAAATTAAAAATAGATCATATGATCCTGTCATACCACTTCTGGGTATATACCCAAAAGAATCAAAGACAGCTTACTATAGCTACACATGCATGTTTATTGTGAGCTATTCACAAGAGCCAATTATGGAATCAGCCTAGGTGACATCAACAGAAGAAAGGGTAAAGAAAATGTGGTATGGATACACAACGGGTTGTACTCAGTCACTAAGAACAATAAAATCAGGTCCTTTGCTGAAAAATGGGTGGAAGTGAAGCTCATGATGCTAAGTGAAACAAGCCAGTTCTATAAAGACAAATGTTAAATGCTTTCTTTCACTTTTGGAAGCAAAGAGAAGAAAAAAAACAAGGTCATGAAAGCAAAAGGGGGGCAACTAGGGAAGTAGAAGGGAACAAAGGAATGGGGAGTAGGGGAGACAAGAAAAAGTAATAGCTGGGGAGATTACAATCAAAGTACATTATATACATATATAGAAATGTCATGATGAAACCTCTTACTATGTACAACTTAATATACACTAATTTAAAAAGAAGAATCATCTTTTTTAGAGTGGCCACATGACACCTAGAATATTATTGCTAAAATCTACACCAGAGGATGTGTTCACTAGCATAAAATTGATCAAAATGAATGTTATAGGCAAAGGCAGTACCATTCAAAATGATTAGTAAGATAGATGTGGTCTACCAGTAAGATAGATGTGGTCTACTACTCTTGCCTCGTCCTGGAAACCCAGTCATCTGACATCATTTGTGCAGCTTCTGAGGTCCATGGCAGCACTGTTTCTACCTTGTAGGGGGTTTACCCAACACAATCATAAAACCTGTGGACACTGCCCCCAAGTGTCCTGTCTTCTACTTCCTGGACGAAGGCTAGTCTAAATGCTCTGGACGGGAGTGGTAAGAGGAACAGTTTTCTGAACCACAGAAAAACCAGTGAGAAGCAGGGTGTGGCAGGGCAAACTGTCACTCCAGTTACTTGGAACTGTCAATTCCAGGTTAACCCCAGAAAAAAATAGTGAGACTATCTGAAAAACAAAGTACAGATAAAAGGACTTGGAGCATGGCTCAAGTGGCAGAGCACTTGACTAGCATTTGAGGGGCCCCGCATTCAGTCCCTAGTGCAACAAACAAACAAACCAAAAACAAAACAGTGAACTGTATTTTGGTTTGTGCCTGTGTCCCATTACTTGCAAGACATTTGACATAATTTTCTAAAACTCTTGCTTTATTATAATCAAACACTTGATAGTGAAATTGAAGGGAAAAATGACCTACACACTCCTTGAAGCTCAAAGAGAAGAGATTACCTACAAATGCCAAATGGGCACATGTCCATTAGCATATATGTCATAACACTTGGAAATGCATAGAATATTATCTTATTAAGTATTACAATGTACCATAAATTAACATTTATTATGCACTAGTCCATATCTCCAGCCTTATTAGTCACTCTGTGTATACATATGTATATACAACCGTGCATACACTCACACATGCACACATTTCACACTCATAAAAGCTAGAAAGAAAAATAGACATATTTACACTTTACAGAAATTACCTGTATGTAACTTCAATTTTCTTGTTGATCATCTTTTTCTTTTCTAAGTTATCTTCAATAAATAAGTAAAAATGTTGTAATTTTAAAATGCAATAAATGCTCTAAAATCTGCATTCACACCTCACAGTTGCAAACTTGCTCAAAGGAAACAGATGGCTGTTAGCCCTGTAACATTCTGTCTGCCAAATTAGAGACAGACACTCCAGAGTGATCCACTGCACCAAATGGATTCTAGATTTAAAAATGCCAATGACATAACTGCAAAACATTAACCTAATCCATCGTGGAGGGGTGGGTGTGTCCTACCCAGTCATTTACTTGATATGCATTGTGTATACAGCAGTTCAGAAAAGAGGCGCCGTTCCCAAGCTGTGTACACAGCAGTTCAGAAAAGAGGCTTATTCCCGCTTTCACGGAGATTTTGGTTGACTTGACAACCTTTATTGCATTTCTAGGTACAAGGCTGGTCTCTCTCTCTCTCTCTCTCTCTCTCTCTCTCTCTCTCTCTCTCTTTCTCCTTCTCTCTCTCTAGATGAAAGTTCTGCAAAGGCAAACATCTGTCAGCATTGTTCACAGCTGAGCTTCTAGATCTTTCCCCATTTGTGCTCAACAGATGTAAAATAAGTACTGGTTAAATTGAAGTTGAACTAATTTGTTAATGAAATTCAAACCAATAGAAGCCAATTTATCAGAATTTTTGCCATGCTCTGGTCATTTTTGCTTTGGGCCAAGCTGGACCGTGATCCTCCTATTGATACTTCCCACAGTGGCTGGAATAGTGGGTGTCCTTCACTACATCCAGTTTTCTTCTGTTGAGATGGGGTCTTGTGAACTTTTTGCCTGGACTGGCCTTGTATCACCATCCTTCCAGTCTCAGCTTCCCAAATGCTAGGATTACAGGTGTGAGCCACAGGTACCCAACCTTTCATCAAAATTTTTGAGTGCTTGGTGTTAGGCTTCAGGCTATATTCCAAAACAAAAACAGCATATAGATCTGAACCTTAAGACTCATGTTCTCATTGGAGAGTCAGGTTGAAATGTACAGTCAATGACAGTCATAGACAAGGTAGACATTTAGCTAAGGGGAGAAAACGGTTACTTTTCTCCAAGACAGGAGGCTATGAGCGACATCTTAAAGAAAGTCACAGCAGAGCTGGCTCACTAAAATCGGGAGAAAGGACATCCCAAGCCAGGAGAAGCAGCACATGCTAAGTCAGCAGCAGCTTGGTGGTTAGAACAACATGGTATATTTCAATAATTGGCAGTTTAGACTGGTTAGAAAAGCAGTGGGTTTGCAAGCTGGCACATAGTGGTAGACTTCTGTCATACTGCAGGAGGTGGGGAACCATGCAAGGCTTATAATAATCAGAGGACTGGTTAACAAGTAAATTTCAATAAATCTTTTGGGTAGCTACATGTTGGCTCTCCTCTGGGAAAGGGGGCAGACAAGGGTGAGCAGAATGGAGGTCCTGAGCAGTCAGAACAGGGATGGTGAGCCAAGATCTCTGGGGGAAGAGGAGTATAAAGAATTAGGGGCTAATTTAATTTCTCAAGTTACATGGCCATACTTTGGTAGCATCACTCCTCATTCAGCAAAGCTTTTTAGATACATTAATTTCAACAGTCATATCAGGTTATTGCAGAACATGCATTGGAAAATATCCTGTCAAAGTAATGTTTTGGAGTAGACTTTGTGAAGTACATTTTTATATCATGATGCAAATCATACCTAATATTGTTGCATAATTATAAGAATAATAGCATCAACAATAACATCTCACATGAGATGCTTTTGATCATCTCAAAACCCTATGACTAAGAAAGCTATAATTATCTCAATTTTTATGATAATATGAGACAAATGATACATATGTGGAGTAAGAAACTCTAATGACATCAAATCTTGAGTAAATATGATATGTGTGCATGAACATGTATGTGTGTGCATACTTTAACCTCACAGCTAAGGTTATTCCATGAGCCTAAACTATTTTTAAAATAAGAAAAAGGAAGAAGAAATGGTAATTTTGCGTCTCTGAAAGAATAGCCTGATTATGGTCAGACCTCTAAACGTAGAGGGAGGAGTTAAAAGAATAAATAGTATTGAAAATTTGAATAAAAGATAACTTTTGCCTTAATCAATTTTATCTGAAAAAATGTATTTTTAAATTACATAGAGAAAGGCATCTGAGCTGAATTAACCAGAATTTCATCCACTCTTGAATTCACTTCTATCATTGACATGATCAGTCATTATTCCATAATAGTGATAGAAATGGTCTGCCTAGTATACTTTTCACCCAACCAAAAATGTTTAAGTTAAAAAATAGCATTGTTCCTTGCTTTTGAAAGTATCCTTCCTATTGGACATTTCTTCAAAAGCAAAAATCTTTGGTTCTAACTGATGGTTGCAAGAAAACATATAATGAGAACATCAACGGCAATGTGATTCAAAAGACTTGCCTTTACTTATACACCAGTGGAAAAATTTAAAAAAGAGAACATATCTCTTGTATCCTAATAAACTTTTTCCATTGAAGACACTTTAAATCTTAAATCCTCCTAATCTCTGGCCCCTCTATTCTCTCTCCTTCAACTGTATGGGGGCTTTTGAAACACAATTAGAGTATATTTCTCCATTGATCAAAGCGCTCCCTTGTTTCCCAGTTCCTTTGGAATTGGATAAAAAGATCCTTGCTCTGACATAAAAAGTCTGATTACTTTTATTTTCTGACTGCTGAAAACTTCCCCCTCTACATTTCTCCCACCATCCCCTCCTCTGCTCCCCTTTACTGACGGTTCTTTCCTGAACCTTCAGTGTTCTTCTTGTACCTTTGTACTTTTTTGATCAAGGTTCTAGAATCTTAAAAGTTCTAAAATCTATAATCTCAGATGTGAGAGGGGTAAGGCCAGGAGGCATTCACTGTAATGTAATGTTCTTAGTTTGATTTCTTTACCTAAACAATTCAATACATTAAAATTATTATGGAAAACTGGAAGCAACGGTAAGAAATTATGATTGTTTAGAGAGCATCAGTAATTATGTTTTCATAGTGAGTTTAACCGTGATTTGCTCATATATTATCAGTCTTTTCTTTGATAGACTAGAGATCTGAGAACCTGGCCTAAGAATCAACAGGAACAGAGGATCTATTCTGTACCATGGAGGAATGAGCAGCACAGCCGTGAGGAAAATGAAATCTTAAATTCAGGATGTCATCCAGTCAACCAAAAATACTCAACTGGATATAAGGCCAGCAGCAGACATATGACCTATACTTAGAGAATACAAAAGGGCACTTTCCAAGTCTTAAAGTAAGGTGATTATAAATTGTTCACAGATATGTGAGGAACATGGAGTCAAGCATAAATCTCAAGAGAAAACTTAAGATCTCACTGACAAATGAGAACTGAAGACAAAAGAAGGAACCAGATGTAGCTAGAAAGCTACAGAAGAAGAGAACCTTTGCCAAGTATGTAGCAAGCAAGTGGCTTTATCTGGGATACATAAATAACACCAAGAATCAACAAGGTAAAGACAAATAGACCAACAGAGAATTGAATGTGAAATGTCCAGAAAGGGGGATACAAAAGATTGATAAACATATAGAAAGCTGTTCTATCTAGCCCAGTGAGATGCACATTAAAACAACAATAAGATGCTATTCCTGCCTGCTGATTTGGTGATAATGAAAAGACTAACAATAGATATTTAAGCAAGCAGGGCGAAGAACAGTACTGCGATTCTCCTCAACTCTGGTAGAAATTAATATTTACATAGCCCATTGGGAGGTAAATTGACAGCACCTAATGATTTCCAGCATCTATCTTGAAGAAATACTTTCACTAGGACCTAGACGAGAAATAAAGATGCCCATTGCAACATTGCTTAGAAGCCAGAAGGAGGAAACTAAGCCAATTTGTAAGGGAAAGGCTGATAGTCGTAGACATTGCATATAGTACCAGGTGGTCTCTAAAATAATGAGGAGGATTTTTATTAGCATGCAAAATTCTCTAAGACATATTGCTAATTGAGAAAGAAAAACATTTGAGTCCACACATTAACAAAACAAAATTATGACCAACAAAATATCCTGTAGATAAATCCACAATAGGCTTTTAAAATCAGGCTGGAAAAAACAGAGGATGTGCACCAAGCAGGTTACTGATAATTACCTATGCAGAGAGGAGGGGCCTGAGAGCACAGTTATAGAAAGATCTCATTTGGTCTGTAGAATCTGAATGAACCTTTGACTAAGCTCGGCATAGGCATACTGCAAGGATGCAGGAAGGAAGTTGCATAATTTAAAGAAAGAAATAAAATGAATGTTCTGGAGTGACAAAGATACACACTCTCCCATCCAGTTTTTAGGGCCATCAAATGAAACATATTCTAATAAATATAAATATAATATGTTCTAATAAATATAATAAATAAATTCAAATAAATATAATATATTCTAATAAATATAAATATAAAATTGGAATAAATGTTGAATTGATTTATGTATTTAAAACATTAATCTTAGAGTATACTATCGCAAAACAAAAAAAATCAAGAGAACTCTCGTTGCACATAACCTGTCATATGAGCATGGAGTACAATGTAGCAATTTCTATAAAACCTAAAAAAAGAAAAAAAATAACAGCTATCTCCTTAGTCCAAGCAGCAATATCTTAATGTATAAATTATTTATAATAAATGCAGGAATCTCTTTATAATGTATGTGGGATATCAATTGATATAAAAAATTAACTAATGGAACTGAGTTACTGGAACTGGAGAACTAAGACTCAGAGTTTAGGTAGTTCATATTGAGAAATTCATAGATGAGTGAATTGTGCCCCGGAGTGCAAGTTAAGGAATATTTGGTTTCAGGCAATTGCACTCAACTGTGATTAAATAAAGTAAAAAGAGAAGAAATTGGATGAGTAAAAATATTATTCCCAAGGAGCAGAAATATCTAAGATGCCAGGCTCAGAAACAGGGTTTCTGCAGGAATCCAGGTGACTCTGCTACAAAACTGGGTATCACTTATTAGAGGCTAAGTTTACTTCAAGAATCTACAAAAATAAATGCATCCTGGGAATGTAGGTCAGTTGTAGAGTGCTTGCCTGACATCCACAGGGTCTTGGGTTCCATTCCCAGTGCTGTAAAATAAATAAATAATACACATGCACATGCATTGAGTTCTTGCAACATTCCCAGTGCCATTTTATGCCTTTTAAGTGTTACTTAAACAATTGCTACTATGCTCATTCATGAATTAGCAAACCATCAAGGAATAAGATGAAAGAACTGAGAGTCAAGCAGATACTGGGGACCATACACTTAAACACCACAAAATTCTATTTCTGAAGTGATCTGCAAAGAGTAGGTAGAGTTGTTTTTGGAGATGTGGTGATCCAGTCAGAGGACATACATCTTCACATCTCTTGCAACTTCTGCTTAGTAAACTAGATAAAGGAATGTATGCTGCTTGCAGACCAGACTTCAGCTTTCAAACTTTTCTGCATGATCATTCTTGCTCTCTCTCTCTCTCTCTCTCTCTGCCTGGAGTCCATGTGTGCCCTGAATGACCTGGAAAGACACAAGTTTCTATTAGCTGAAATCCCTGGATGAGTGTGGAGCACAACTCCTGTTCCCCAATTCCACTTAGATTTCAAAATGCATCTACTGTAATAAGTACCATCACCTTAACTAACACATCTAGATATGGAAAATTACAGAGGAGCTACCAAGTATTTGAGGAAGGCTTCCCCGTGGACATAAAATCTGAAATTAAAAAAAGAAAACAACTCAAAACGTCTTGAAAGTTTCTCCCAAAGCCAGTTGGATTTTAGGAGAAAAGTGAGCTTGTGAGCAGGCAAAGATCCTGGGTTGCTAGAACTTTGCAGGCTGTGGAGAAGGCATTGCACGCACCAGTAAGGCCAAAACCAGAAGCGCAATGGTGCCGCCATTTTCTGTTTCACACTCTGATCCAACTAGGTTGGATCCAGCCTGCTTTCCTGAGCACTCAGTGCTTGCTCAGGGTTCTGTAATATCAGCAGGAAGAATGACAAACCAAAAGTAAAATTCAGTACTTTTTTTCTCACTCAAGAAGTTTTCAGTCTAAGGAAGGAAGAATAGACTTGGCCTTGAAGGAGGTGATAGCTTGGGTTCTTTCGTTCTCTTGCTTTCATTTGACATTTCTTCATGGATTGGACTATAATTGATAGAAGCAAGACCCAGATATACAGAATATTTAACTGCCTATATATCAGGTATCAGAGCTATTTGAGGGGTGGGAATCCCATTTCATATCCTCATCTTTTTTTTTTTTCCTTCTGCACTGGTAACTTGTCTGTTAAGAATGGATCAATCAGTTTATATTGAATGCTGCTATACACTGAACAGATTTACATATATTCTAAGAAAGGCTCATGATAAATTTCTAAGGCTGGAATAATTTAAAAGGGTGGCTCAGAGGGAAGCTGCTTGCCGAAATCTACTGATGCAAGAAGAGACAGAGTAGAATATGAATTTAGTGGTGCATCCTACATCCCAGGCTGTGTACACTCCCCTACAGCTGTCATCTACCCTCTGCCACACTTCCTTCCCTTGAGATCTTTCTAGCTCTTCTTTTACCTTTGCCAAATAGCAGCTTTCCTTCTGAGCTTGCCTACTCAAGTCTCAAGCTGCAATGCTCACCTCACTCTGCTTCAAAAGACCTGGGAGGGAGGAAGAGAGAAAACAGAAAATAGCTCAGCAGATGTTTCTGGATAAATGTTTTTTTTTAAGTGCAAATTGCTAATGTGAAGGTTTATTTTGAGGCCTGCCAGTGTTAGCAGATGTTTGAGAAGATGAATAACCGCTTAGACAATTATTCATAAAAATTTATAGCAGGTTTGCATAAAGAATCAATATTTTTTAAAAAGATAATATAATAATTTCTTATGTCGATTCAGCATTCTTATCCTAGGTTAGTTTTTGGAGACAAATTTGTACCTTGTATTTTTTCTTGAACCTTTGTTCTTATAAAAATGTGACCACGCAAAAAGGGAAATAGAAATAGACTGTGCTGTCAGATGCAGGCTACAGAACATAATTAGGGAACACAATGCCTAGAAACTGTGACACTCAGAAGCTACAGCTCCGATTAATTGCTGCTATGTTGTTTTTGGACATAAATATTTACACTTCATTTCTCATTAAAATTCTGCTTCTTAAAATATTAAGCCCAAACTTCTGATTGCTGGATAATTAGTGGCAAAGTAATGCATGAAGAGTTTCAGGGAATCAAAGGTGTGAAATTTTCACTCTGGATATTCATATAGTGGGGCAGGTAAATGCCCAACAATTCTGTTCAGTAGATATCCACTGCACCTAGGGGTAAGGACTGACATATTGGGATTCAGAAGTAAGTAGGAAACCATCCAGCTCCCCAGCAGCTTAAATCTCATGAAATCATGTAGCAAAGCTGCTAGGTAGCATACCATAGATCTCATGGGAAGATTGCCTTCTGAATAGGAAACTTTAGGCAAGCTTAGAACCTGCCTGGATCAGCATCATCCTTTGAAATACCATGAGACTGTTGGCATCTTGGGTGACAAGGTGCTTTTGGGGGACTTGATGGCTAAGGGAGCTTGTCCTCCAATTGCCAAACATAGCTGAAGCCTCTGGTTGGACAGCAGTCTGCTTATAATTATATCTGACATTCTCTACTGGACTTGTATCATTCCTTTGCATTTGCTTGCAATTTTTCAAGAACCACCAGAACCTTGTATACTCAATGTGCAAGCCTTCCCTAGTTGAGTGACCATGGTACCATAAAACTCTTGTTGGGCTAGTCTCTCTCATAACACACCACAACTTGGCTTCTCTTTGCTTCCCCAGTTTCATTCACATTGATTCCCTCCCAACTTTACTACTGCCCAAGAATCCCCCCAGATATGCCAAGTTATCTTAAAACCTTATAATTTATAGACTTTCCTTTATCGAGAAAACATTTTCTATCAACAAACTGTTCATTTTTGAAGACCATGCTCTGGTGTGTCAGATTTTAGTACTCTTTGCTGACCTATTCTTGACATCTCAGTAGTCCAATTGTGATTACCTTGCAAAACTGACACATAAACTTGCATGCACATCCACCAAAGTCATTGTGATGTCCCCAAGGGTAGGAACACATCTCTGTAGCTCCTTCCTCAGCATAGACCTTGCACATAATTATGTATCACTACTCATCTGTACTCCTGCTTTACCCACATTTCCCTTGGGAATAACAGGCTTCAAACTAACTTGAGCACTGCAAAGAGAGTGTTGGCTTCCTTGAGTGGAAACAGCAGGTCAGTGCTCACCTCAGGCATGGACACATCCAGAGACTCACATTGTTAGGGCTTGACATCCCTTGACACTGGCTCTGCTTCACTCTGAAGACTGGTATTATCCCCACACAATTCAAATTGGACTTTTTCCTAGTAGCGGTGGCTTGATGATCAGGGAAAACACCCTTGCACTTTTTTTTTATTCCTATGTGCATACAATGTTTGGGTCATTTCTCCCCTCTTCCCCCTGCCCCCTCCTTACCCCCCCTTAACCCCTTGCTACCAGGAAGAAACAATTTTGCCCTTATCTCTAATTTTGTTGAAGAGAGAGTATAAGCAATAATAGGAAGGACCAAGGGTTTTTACTAGTTGAGATAAGGATAGCTATACAGGGAGTTGACTCGCATTCCTTTCCTGTACATGTGTGCTTTTTGACTGAAGACAGAACATCTCTCTCCAGAGACCATGTATGAATTCCCAGGGAAGATTCTAGTTGTCCAAGATCAAGGTTCATGCTTACCTGTAGAGCACTTGTGGAAGTTAAGAGGACAGGTTAATGTAGATAGAAGCAAGTCTGGGTGTGATAACTGCTGTAGGGTGGCTGTGATTGTAAGTCACAGACAAATGCTACAGAGTGGGGTGGGGTGGGGTAGGGGCAAAAAAAGAGATGTATTGAGTGGGACAAAAATAAGCAGAGAAGAGATCTTCAGTAGACAAAGCCACTGTCGTTTATTCTACTGTGTGACACCCAGTGATTGTTTAGCAGCTGTTTACTGACTGAATGGATTTGTAAAAATAATTCAGGTTTGGATTTATTTCTCTGTCATTCCATCAGTGACTTGTATGCATCCATAGAAAGAGCCTAGCCTTACGTGTTTTATGATTGAAAGTTCATTTCTTTGGGGAAGACCCAGGCACTCTTCAGGCTCATAACAAACTTCATTCAATTTCCAAAACACTTTTTGTATTTATATCAAGAGATTCTCAATCTAGCAATCCAATTGGGCTACTTTTAGATTTCTGCCCACAACCACAGGCATCAATCTGCTTCAAACAAAGTGTTGTTTGCTGTGATAATCTCACCTCCATCAAATGTTCCTATCTTTAACTCCTTGTTATTAAAATCTTGTAAAGAAGGCTCCTCAAAGATGTGTCCATAAGCTGAGGAGCTGGCAACATCACATAGTAGAAAGTACTTTGTTTGGAAAATGTAGACTCAGCTTAATTACACTTTGCTAGCAACTCACCTTGGATCTACTACTTCACCTCTATCAGACAGCAGTTTGCCTACATAAATGAAGCTTCATTCACATGATTTCTTCTGCCTTTCAGTATTATTTCTCTATGCATGGAAGAAGAGCCTCGTGACCAGTGCAAGATTTGAATGACTATGACTTCAAAGAATCACACTTACTGCTGTTACTGACATTGCTATCCATCCAGTAAACAATAAATTTTGTCTTATATTTTGCATCAGACCAATTTCTATGACTCCATTCAAGTTTTGAACAGTATGCTTTATGCTCTTTTTCAACCACTTTATGTCTGTTATGCTTTGGATATGTTTTGTCCATTGAAGGTAGAGGCTCTGGAAGCTTAGTTCCCAGTGTAAAGGTATCAGGAGGGGGGTGCATAGTTAAGACAAGGTGATTAGGTCATGGGGGTAGTGCACTTGGAAGGGATCATTGTGGTCTTGCAGGACTGGGTTAGTTTTGTTTGACTTTCTCAACTTTACTTTCACTCTTTTGCACCGATTTGTTTTCTACATGTTCCACTCACCCTCGTGCAGTGCTGCAGACAGAGAGCCACTGCCAGGCTCTGGTTCCATGCTGTTTTAACTTTACACCTACCAGAATTATAAGCCAAATAGTTCTCTTATCCAGTCACAGATATTTTGTTATAGCAATGCAAAACAGACTTAGACAATGTCTCCTTTCATAAGATCCAATGTGCATTCTCCAAGAGCTTTATTTTTTAATTTATCAAGCTCTGCTTCTGCAGTTTCTTCCAACAAGAAACTTCTCTCCTCCATTCGCACCTGTTCATGCTCTGCCTTTCTCTGAAGGTCCAGGAAACAATTGCCAGCTTGGCAAAGTTTTCCTATTTTCCAACTTTCCTCCTCCCATCAAAATGCTTCACTCCCTTTCCCACAGAGCTTTTGTAAGTCTTTGTTTATACTTTGAATAACAGTGAACATGCTCCACTTTGTATTATAGGTATTTGGGGATTTATCTCATCTCTCTCTCTGGAACACAAGCACCTTCCCTTTAGGACAGGATGTTCCGTGTTGTGTAGCATGAATGGGTTTTGTAGAAATCAGGCCATAATTAAATCCTAGCAATGCTGCTGAGAGCTCTGGGGAATCACTTAATCTTCATGGTCATCAGATGCCTTATCACTCCAAATGTCGGATGTGGGAAGACAAAATGAGATTGTCAGAGTGAAAGCCCCCGGCACTGTGCTTTGAACGTGGAGTGATTTTGTTCCCCTTATAGACAGAGAACTCTCATAAGAGCCGCTGAAGTCCTTCTTCTATTGCCCTTCAAATAATAACCTACTCCCTCACAAGGGCTCATAAGGCTAGACATAGACTGAATACATCTTCTACTCTCTTTGACCACAGTTTTGTTTGCTTTTTAATAGTTTTATTGGGTATAATAAAACCCCAATAAACTAGCTTATTGTTTAGAAATAAATTAGTTTATTGTTTAGTTTAGAAAACGAAATCAAAATAAAAAATTGTCACGTTTCAGCATGTGTGTACTTACGAAACCATTACTACAGTAAACATAATAAATATTCATATCCTTCAAAGTTTCCATGTTTTCCTTTGTAATTCTTTCTTTACCTTTCCTCCAACACTCCTGTCCAGTCTTCTGTCACCCACTAATCCATTTCCTGTTGCTATACATTAATTCACAGTTCCTCATATTTTATATGAATAGGCTCACACACTATGTACTAATTTTTGTCTGGATTCTTTCACTCAGTCTATGTATGTTCAAATTGTCCCTCCTGTAAATATATCAAAAGTTCATGTTTTTTATTATTGGCTATTACTCCATTCCATGGAGATGGTAGGCTTTGTTGATGACCATTTGGATTCCTTTCAGGTTTTAACTACTGCAAATAAAGCTGCTTTATAATTCATGTACAAATGTCAAAGTAGACTTACTTACATTTACTTTGTGAATATGCATGTGTGAAATGGCTGGATTGCATAATAATAATAATTTAACTTTTTAAGAAGCTGCCAAGTTATTTCCAAAGTGCTTATACCATCTTACATTTCTACTAATGGTGTATGAAAGTTCCTGTGACTCTATATCCTTCTCAACACTTGGGATCATCAAATTTTAAAACAATTTAAGAACTTTGATAGCTGTATCATGTATTGCAGAGTGGTTTTAATTTGCATTTCTTAAGAGCCAATAATGTTGAATTTTTCCTATATTCTTAGTTTCTATTCATATGTCTTCTATAGTGGTGGATCTGTCAGATCTTTGAACTATTTTTAATTGGTTCATTTCTTTCCATGTTATTGAATTCAGGAGTTTTTATATATTTAGAAAACAAATTATTTATCAAATATGTACTCTGTAAAAATCTTCCCATCTTCAGGTGATTTTATTTCTATAACATCATTTTTGAAAAGCAGAATTTCCTTTTGATGAAGTCTAAGTTATCAAATTGTTCTTTTATGAATTAGACTTTTGTCACTGCATCGAAGATATTTTTACAGAGCTTATAAACACAAATGATTTGTTTTACCTTTTCTTTAAGAAATTTTATACCTACATGTTTTATATTTAGGAGTATGGTATATTTGATTTTATTGTTGTGTGTGGTACCAGGCATTGATTGATGACCATTTTTATGTATGCATATTCATTTTTTCAGCACCATTTGTTGAATATTTTCCTTCCTCATTAAATTACTTTTGCAACCTTGTCAAAATATGCATGTGGTTCTGTATTTGAACTTTTTATTCTATTCCACTGATTATCTTGTCAGTCTTTATACAAATTCCACAGTGCATTCATTGCTCTAGCTTTATAATACAAACTGAGATATTGCTTGTCTTCCAGTGTTGTGCTGCTGTATATTATCTGAATTTCCACACAAATTTTAGCGTCAGCTTATCAATTTCTAACAAAATCAATAAACTCTGTTTGGATGTTAACCAGAATTATATTAAATCCACAGGGCAATTTGAGAAGCATCAACTTCTAAGTAATGTGGAGTTTTCTTACACATAAGGAAGGAAACCTATGTGTAAGTAGCTCCCTATTTATTTAGGTTTATACATTTCTTTCAACACTATTTTGTTGCTTTCATTGTACAGATTTTTCTCTATTTTGCTTTTTCATGCCCAACTTCTCCTTATGTATTTCTCTTATCGCTAGTGTTCTGTCTTATCAACTTCTTTCATTTTCTTTTATTCTTCTTTCTTTCCTTTCTCTTTCATTCTTTTCTTCCTTCTTTTTCTTGTTTTCTTTTTTCTTTCTTACTTCTTTCCTTTTCTCTTTCTTTCTCTCCTTCCTTCCTTCCTTCTTTCCTTTCTTCTTGCTTTCTGGCTTTCTTTCTACCCATCTTTCTTTCTTTTCTTTATTTGCCAGCACTGGGGATTGAATTCAGTGCCTCATGCCTGCTAGGCAAGCACTCCACCACATATCCAGTTCCTAAATTGTTTCTGAGATAGGGTCACACTACCTTTTTGCCTAGGTTGTCCTTGAACCATCATCCTCCTATTTCCACCTCTCAAGTAGCTGGGATTCCAGGTATGTACTACCACACCCAGCTTGTTTGTTGAAATGAGATCTCACTAAATTTTTGCCAGGATTGGCCTTGAACTGAGATCTTATCTCTGCCATTCTCAATTCTTAATTCTTCAGTCTCCTTGAAATCTCAGCTGTTTCCCTAATTCCTGGAGTGAACTAAGCTCTATGGTTTTCACTGTCAACTCTTCTGGAAACTTTCCCAAGGCAATCAGCTGGGACTCTTGTCTGCTTTTCCCAGTCCATCCAGAACCTAGAGCAGTGCCTGAAATCTTCAGAGTTCCATTAAATATTTGTAAAAAGAAGGGCCAGTTCAGATTGCAAGAAGTTTGAATAATTAGAATGGCTTAGAAAAATAGAAGACTTGCTCATCTTACATAATAAAAGGGCTCAAAATAAGACAATGCCAAGATTAGTGAATTCAGTGTCTCTTATACCATAATGATGCAGGGTCTCTTTTGTCATTTTGCAATCTGTAGTGCATTGGTTGTCATCTTACCTTAATTATATCCTCAAGATGGGTGTCACACTTACAAGCAGCAAGAGCAGACAGCTTTCAGCTCATAAACAAATATTATTATGTTTCTCTATCCTTTTCTAAAAGATGAAGAAAACTTTCCCCGAATCTTATCAGGAGGCTGTCCTCTGATCTGATAAAGTTATTGGTAACCATTTTCCAAATTAATTGATGACAATGGCAATGGAAGTTACCAAGACTGACTCAAACTAATCAATATTCACTTTCATCCCAGCTCTCCCTCCCTCATCCCTGGTTCTGTGGCTGGCTCTTTCCCTATCTTTCCAAGCTCTTAGCTTCTAGAAGTTGTCAACAGTGAAACTGCATTGTAATGGAAGATGGAGTGGGGAGGTCCTTATGTAAACTGCTACTGATTATTTTGTTAGGTTAAGGTGTGCATTTCAAACATTTAAATAAAGTCATTTTAGTTCCTCTAGATAATTTCTCAACTTAAGTACATATCTGCTAGAGTGTGAAACAAGCCTTCTGATGTCAGCTGAGTTAAGCAAGGAGTTTATAGCTTGCATTTCTAGTCTTTTGCTTTGTGTAACATCTTCTGTTCTCGGCCCTCCCTTCTGGTATCTTGCCCACCACGTTGGTGCACATTGTCAACCGAAATACTGTTTCCACAGACTTCCAACAAGCTGCCAGTGGAATTTCTGGAGTGAAAACATATTTCTTTTTTTTTTAAATTCTGTTTAAAAATGGAAATTTAATCACAGTACAGCCCTTGTCATGATACTTTCATTCAAAAATATTTACAGCTGATTACATTGCCAGTGAAGCCACAAATCTCACCAAATATTTTGATCGAAAGGACCATGCTTTGCTTAATTTACCTTTTGTACAAACCTTGAACTCACATTTCAAATTATGTTGTTTTGCTCAAGGAGAAAGAATCCTAGAGATCACTTAATTAAGTTCAGTAATAAAGGTATAGAAACTGAGTCCAAAGAAATGAATCAAAGTCAAATATAGTGTATGTAGCTTGGAGATGACACATAACAGCCTAGGAGAGCCAATTGTGGGCATCTGCTCCTAACCTCATAGTCAGTGATGTCAAACTATTAATTTGAAATTGACTATCATGGGAGTATTTACACCATGGAAGTTAGTACAATGCTACAAATCAGAGCCATTTTCTTTTCTGATGCACTGGTTATTAAACCACTTACCAGCATACCAGGTAATTAACAAGATGCAATTCAAGATCTCAAATAATTTTATTAAAATATTTAATAATTTAAAAAACATATGATAATAGTGTATGTCTGCAATATTATAGCATTATTAGCTCTTAATTTTGTTATCCTTTGTTATCCTTATGACTATCTCCTGATGTAGAGTCTAGACTCCCTTCTACTAAATTTTAATAGTTTCTATAACTCATTCATCTCTACACTTCTCCCCAATTCAGTTGATCCATTTGTGTCTGAATAAAATTGGGTATACACTGTTTTAGTCAGTATTTTGGTGGCAAAATCAAAAAAGTCTCTAATATATACAGAAAAGTAACTAATTGAAGGTTATGTACTCTTGGAGAATGGGCAGGAACCAAAGAGATAAAACCAGATTCAAGGCCAAGTCTTCAGGGACAGTCTGGTTATGCATGGCCACAGATGACTCTACCTGAACTGCTGTATGGTACATTTGATGACGCGTTGAAAATAACTTTTGCATACTATATGCTTCTTTGCACTCTATATTAAACTGACTCTATATTAAACTGACTCTATATTAAACTGGCACACAATCTGATTGGTTGAGTCACGCTGTACTGGACTGCAATGAATCTCACCTTGCTTCAGAGAAATGGCTCAGCTATAAGATAAAAGTGGATTCTTGGCCCATGACAACTGGCTTAGCTAGTTGAAAAGTTTATTAGGAGGAGAAAAATTTTAAATTACAGACAAAAAGTTCTAGGAAAGACATGTAGATGGGCACATAGAAGTGGGATCAAAAGGTATGGATGTTTGTGTCTCATGTTGACGGCCACCAGAAAATATCCACCTCTGAGGAACCGCTGCATAACCAGACAAGCACGGCCACTCATACAGGGAATCACCACTAGTCCCTGTGTCCTCCCCTATGCAGAACATGGACAGTGGACCCATGCTTAGTAAAGTCATGATGGCAGGATATGCTTTGAGTCTACCAACATGGATTCCTTTCATACTTAAGCCAGGCTCTCCTCTCCATGCCCAAATTCTCAGCAGCAAAGATGAGTTATCAATGTGTCCCAACTCCTGAAGCAATCCAGCCTGCCCCTTGGTAGTTTGGTTATGTTGTGGCCAATGGTTGGCAGGAAAGCAATTTGTCTTTTATTAAGCAAATACCTATCCCAATATGTTTTTCTTTCCAAAATCCAGTATCTCTGCCAGCAGCAATTTGCAAAGGTGTGAAGTGCTCCTGATTAATAAACACAGATCCCTGCACCAAATTGCCTCAACGCAAGGGATCCATTTGATCAAATAGAAAACATAATTATCAACACATAAAGGACTCACTTGTCCTGCCACATCACCATCTGGAAACACCCAGCCCTCTGGAAAGCTGGAGAGATCTCTAAACAAGGCTGATTTCAGGGTTATTCCCCAAATATTGGGGTGTTCACCCTTGAACACCTTTAGGAATAGTACATGCTTGGAACTAATGATGCATGCTTGCTAACGTGTTCCCAAAAGAAAGATTCTACAGGTGAAATTCGCACTGGCTCCTCCCATGATTTGTAGTGACTGACTTTCAGACACTGTGGTTTCTGACACAACCAGGAATCACAGGTAGGTTACTACCAGATGTATAGCTATGATTGTCACCTGCTGACTTTGGACTCCGCATACCAACAATCAATCAGACGGGCTATAATACTGGTCTTTGTAACTGACCTTGGTTTTTTTTGAGCAAATAATGCTGCCAGTGTGTAATGGGACACAAAGGTGTACTCAGGATTTAAGAAGTGTTTTGGTGCCTCCAGGCCTGGGGCTAAAAGGTGCAAAAAACTTGCCCAACATGGAAAAGAATAATGAAATTTCTTGCTGTCTAAAATTCATGGGATCCCACACCTAGTGTTTTGTTTTCCAGATCATAATTGAGTACATCTTCTATAAAGTTAAGAATATGTTTAAAATTGTAATCACCTAATCCAGTGACAATACCTATTATTAGTGTCAGTATTATTAATATTGCTATCATTTGACAATTATCACTAATATTATTGTTAAAATTATTAGTAATTGAAATGCTATTGACATGGTTACTATTACCATAAATATTAATGTTGTTATTGCCTTTATTATTTAATGAATATAATTACTAGTAATACTCTTGAGCATAGCTTCCTGCCATTATTTCAATCTAGTCTCTCATATTTCAAAGATCCTATAAGAAAAACTCAAAATTACCTCCTCTTGTACTTAAAATACCTAACCCTCAAAAATTATTTTGAAAATTTGCATATAGTAATTCTTATTTTTTCTTCTACTGTTATCACCTGTTATTATTATTAGCAATAATATTATCACCACTGTTATTATTACTTCTATGAAACTTCACATCTTAGCACAAAGTTTTTACTTTTCTTTGCTTCAAATATCATGACCCAATTAAATTTGAGAGTTATATTTATATTAACTTTAGTTGCTCAGTAGTTGATTTCCACCAAATATGACAAACATGTCCAAACATGTAAATGGAGGATGGCATTTGCAATTTGTGTATTCTTTTATGAAAGTCACCAGTTAGAAGTGCTTTGTAGGATTAATTGAATACACCATTGCAACTCATCCACAAGATAATAAAAGATGCAAAGGAACAGCACTCATGGAGCCAACTTGGTACCAAATGATGTAATGGGTACCAGTTCATCAATGATGAACTGCCTCAGACTTCTTATCATTGGTCCTAATTCTCACGTAAGACATTACGGCACAGACAGGTTGAGTCATGTGCACAAAGTTATGTGTACTGTACGTGATGGAAAGAATATCTCAGCCAAATCAAATTCTGTTTCCTGTATGTTTTATTCCTGATAAAAAGACCATATAAAAGTCTCAGAAAAAGAAAAGCTTCCGTACTCCAAACTCTGATCAAGAGCATGAATGTTGAAGGTGACATTCAGATTTCACTGTCTGCTCTATGTCCCAGTTAGTTGCTGTTCTTACTGTGATTTTCAGAATAGCCTATTTTGGTCCCAAAGCCATCAGCAAACTTGAAATAACTGAACCATGTAACATGAGCTTACAAAAAAGTAAAAGAAAGACAGAAAGAAATGCTTCAGAGACAGATGTCCTCCTGTGATTGGACAACTTGCGAAACTCTCAACTCCAAAGGGGAATTCCACAAGGGCCCCCCAGTATCTGAGGCTGTGGGAGCGAATCAGAGGCACAGGCCAGTTTCTATCTCTGCCTTTGCCTTTATCTTCTATGGTGACTCATACTATAATGTGAGTCAAATAAACTCACCCTGGGTTTATTTTTACTGTTTATTTTTGGCTTGCTTATGGTAGATATTTTTCACTCAAATGCACACATGAATAAAAGGCCAATTTAAGCTGCATTTTGTAAAAAACATGTAATTGTGAAAAAATATACATATTTTAAAGTCAAAATTTGTGTGTAATTCAAGCTCTGACACTGTCTGTGTGACCTTCAGCCCCATCTTTGAGACTAGCATCTTTGAGACTTAGCTCAAAGGTCAAAGGATATGACAGGTATTTCACAAGGTAATAATAAGAATATTCTTGTTTTTTGTTTTCAATCTGAAGTTGCAGATTCTCAGTGTGGTATTAAATGAGTATTGATTCCCCTCATTTATTCCCTATCTTCTCTCAGTATAACCATGACTTAGTAGGCCTTACTTTGAGAAGGCAATGGCTTTGGAGGCAGAACATCTAAGCTCGCATCCAGCCTGTGGCTTTTTCTAACCAAATTCTGTTAGCACAATAAGATGGTATGGTGCATTTAAAACCACACAAACAATATTTTTTGAACTCCTAGAATATTGGATCATCTTTACGTGTTTATATCTGTTTTCTTGATAATAATGAATTATTAGTTCATCTGCCATGGTAGCAAATAGCTCAGAATCTGCTTTCCAAAACAAACTCAAACACTAAATGTCCATGTGATCTTGAATGGGAGGTCACATGTCAGGCACTATTTGCAGTTTAGAGACATGAAGATGGCTCCTTTTCCTAAGAAGATCATGGTATGGTAAACAGCAAAACCCATGAACAGTCACTGCTAAGACCCTGGTGAGTGCCAAAGACAGTGGTGTGTTCAGAATGCCAGGAGAGCACCCTCCTCCTAGGAAAAAAACAAGAAGGAACTTGAGCCTCATTTCTCATGGGTGTCCAGTTGCCACATTGAGTAATATTTTAGAAACTATTGAAGATGATCTCAAATGCCACTCCTTCTCATGATGTAAAATGTATCCACTTCATATTTCACTGCAGCTTTCAATTAGCCAGTCTGCTGGTTAATGAACATTATTAATTATAGTTAACATTATTAATTATGTCTTTTTCATTGTGGCTTTGATTTTCTTTGTTCCCATTGTTTGAGGCAAGTTCTCACTCAAGAAAAGCTATTTTATATTGGGAATGTGGTCACAGCACTTCACTGCAAAGAAGTGCTAGGTCTGCAGCCATATGGTGCATTTTTGTGGTCAATGCATATCATTTTGGGAGGTATTAGAAGGAAGAACAAAATTGTTCACAGAAAACCCTCCTCTAGGAAAAACTAGAGTAGTAAGGTCTCTAGAAGCAAACTGATTAAGAATGAGTTTTGGAATGTTGTTAGTCATGCATGAAAGTCTTTTTCTTCCCTTTTTCTAACCCTGGAACCCAGAAGCACTGGACAAAATGTCAGCCTTGAGCTTTGGCTTCTCTGGAGCACATCAAAACCATTCTAAGTCTTAGTCTTCTCCTTTGTGAAAAGGAGATAATTATGAAACTTTATGCTTTGAAAAACTCTGAAGAGTCACACTGCGTGACAAAAAATTAACAAATAATATTATTAATGATAATGATGATAAGTAATATATATTATATAAATCTGTGCTTTTTATTTTACATGAAGCCTGCCAAGAAATCTCAGAGCTACTTGCACTGGGATATGATCATGAATTAGGTTAAGAAATAGGAAATCTAAAACAGATATATGAGGTAATGGCCCAGGAGGAAACTGGAGAGAGAGTCTTTAACATTTTCATTTTTTAATAGCTTAAGCATGTAAATATCTTAGGACCTTAGGAAGACAGAGTGGAAACTCTGAGACTCTGAAAGCAAAACTGTGCCCCCCTAGAGCTTATTGGAAGACTTTGCCTGCTCTTGCCCTGGATACATGAGTCTTGGGATACCTCAGTCAGTCAAGCACAGCTTACTGAGGACCACCCTGGGCTAGCAGGAGGAGCTGAGCTACTTGAACAATCCAAAGAAGCAAGAGCTACAATGTATCTTGGTAAGCAATAAGAAGCAAAGAGTAAGGAATAATTGATACCTCAAAGGTTCTTTAACAGCATCCTGGTGGCAAAGTGCAAGAGCCAGGTGCTCTTGATAATTGCTGGTTTTGTAATTATTGATGACTCAGATGGTTTTGTGACTTTTTCTTTTTTTTTTAATTTTTATTTTTTTATTATTCATATGTGCATACAATGCTTGGGTCATTTCTCCCCCCTTCCCCCACCTCCTTCCTTACCACCCCGTCCCCTCCTTCTCCCCCCTACCCCCTCGCTGCCCGGCAGAAACTATTTTGCCCTTATCTCTAATTTTGTTGAAGGGAGAGTATAAGCAATAATAGGAAGGAACAAGGGTTTTTGCTGGTTGAGATAAGGATAACTATACAGGGAGTTGACTCACATTGATTTCCTGTGCATGTGTGTTACCTTCTAGGTCAATTCTTTTTTATCTAAACTTTTCTCTAATTCCTGGTTCCCTTTTCCTATTGGCCTCAGTTGCTTTTAAGGTATCTGCTTTAGTTTCTCTGCGTTGAGGGAAAAAAACGCTAGGTAATTTTTTAGGTGTCTTACCTATCCTCATATCTCCCTTGTGTGCACTCACTTTTATCTTGTGATCAAAGTTCGATCCCCTTGTTGTGTTTACCCTTGATCTAATGTCCACATATGAGGGAGAACATACGATTTTTGGTCTTTTGGGCCAGGCTAACCTCACTCAGATTGATGTTCTCCAATTCCATTCATTTACCAGTGAATGATAACATTTTGTTCTTCTTCATGGCTGCATAAAATTCCATTGTGTATAGATACCACATTTTCTTGATCCATTCATCAGTGGTGGGGCATCTTGGCTGTTTCCATAACTTGGCTATTGTGAATAGTGCCGCAATAAACATGGGTGTGCAGGTGCCTCTGGAGTAACAGTCTTTTGGGTATATCCCCAAGAGTGGTATTGCTGGATCAAATGGTAGATCAATGTTTAGCTTTTTAAATAGCCTCCAAATTTCTTTTCCAGAGTGGTTGTACTAGTTTACATTCCCACCAACAGTGTAAGAGGGTTCCTTTTTCCCCCCATCCTTGCCAACACCTGTTGTTGGTGATGTTGCTGATGATGGCTATTCTAACAGGGGTGAGGTGGAATTTTAGCGTGGTTTTAATTTGCATTTCCTTTATTGCTAGAGATGGTGAGCATTTTTTCATGTGTTTTTTGGCCATTTGAATTTCTTCTTTTGAGAAAGTTCTGTTTAGTTCACTTGCCCATTTCTTTATTGGTTCATTAGTTTTGGGAGAATTTAGTTTTTTAAGTTCCCTATATATTCTGGTTATCAGTCCTTTGTCTACTGTGTAGCTGGCAAATATTTTCTCCCACTGGTTTTGTGACTTTTTCATTCACTCAGATGATCAATGGAAGCATGTAATTCCTCACCAGTTATTAGCAAGATGCCTTCCTCAGTTTTTTGCCATCACTTCCTGTCCATAGAACATTTCACAACTTACTTTATTAAGAAAAGAAAGTGCAAAACTAAGAGAGAAATGCTAAGTAGAGCAAGAGTATTACCAACACAGTGGTCAGTCTTAACCTATGCATGGAGTTAATCCATCACTTTGTTAAACCTTATTAGTAGAAACAGATCACTAGGTCTGGCACACATACAAAAGAAAGGGAATACATAGGAAGTGGGAGGGGAGGTTTAGGAGCCATTTAAAGAGTCTGTCTGTCTTAGTCTATTCAGGTAGCCCTAACAAAAAAAACCTCTCATATACTGTGTGGTTTATAAACCATAAATATTTATTTCTTACAGTTCTGGAGACTTGGAAGTCCAAGATCAAAACTCCACAGATTTGGTGTCTGTTGAGCTCCCATTTCCTAGTTCACAGATGGGAACTTCTCCTTGTGTCCTTACATGGTGGATGTGGCAAGGTAGCTCTCTGGAATCTCTTCTATAAGCATAGTAATCCCCTTCATGAGGAAGGAGCTCTCATGACCGAATCACCTCCCAAAAGGTTCTACCCTAGATCTGTTGGGGTCAGAATTTCAACATATGAATTGGGGAGGGCATAAATCTGGCTGGTTCATTTAATTGTGGAAGGTCAAACTACAATGATCCCAATATCTTCTCTCGTACTGTAATATATTTTTCCTGTCTTTCCTGATTCTGATATTGAAAATCTTTCTGGCCCACACTTTTGCACATTCCTACTTTCTCTTATGAATTATATATATATTTTTTGGTCTTGAGAGTCTCTGGTATAGTGAAAAAAATGCATTGCAACTTAAGTTTCCAAAGCTAGACCTAATTCTAATCTAAGTACTTAAATTGTATGTGAACTTAGGAAAAAAACCCTCAGTTTTTAAACCTTAGTTTCTTAAATTATTAAATAGTACTACTAGGAAATATAATATAGTGATTGGATTGGAAACAAACTCTCTGATTTCCTAGAATTGCTTCATCTGCAAAATTACTTTACATTTTTATATTTTTATAGCTCACTGAAAATTATAATTTATTTCCAATTTACTAATGAAGAAACAGGGGCTTAGAGAAGTTAAAGTCTCAGCAAAATTCTTGGCACCAGCAAGGGCTCAATAAGTTAGGCTACTACTATCGATCTTTAATTTCTTCTAGTATTGACATTATGCATGAAATTACATATATGAAGTCATTGTTAATAATTCAGATTATTGGTTAAATACGTGCTCTGAAGAAAAACTGTGCTCAAACACTGATTTTCCTACTTCTCAACTCTAAAAGCTGGGAAGAATAGAACATGAATGATACGTTTAACTTTCTGGATTCAAATCCTGATACTGTCACTACTGAACCTCTTGGTGCCTCAGTTTTCTCAACTGAAAAATAATAGCACATACTGCTTAGTCTTGAATACTCACAGAAATAATATTTTCAGCATTTAATACAGGGAGGAACTGAGACAAAACACTAGATGTTTGCTCTTATGACTTCTACAGATCTCAGAATGACCAGCAATTATATTAACAACATCAAATCCTGTGTTTAGATTTGTATTGTCCAAATTACTGCAGAAACTGAATCCCCAATACAGTAGTGTTAAGAGTGTGACCTTTAAGAGGAGGCTGAGCACTCACAAATGGGATTATGTGTCCTTATAAAAGAGCTTGTTAGAGGGAATCAGTTCCTTTTTGCCCTTCTGTCCCTTCTGCCATGTGAGGGCACAGCAAGTGGCCATGGAAGCAGGGAGAGCAGCCCTCACCACTCATAAAAGCTGCTGATGTCTTCATCTTGGACTTCCCATTCTCTAGAACTGTGAGAAACAAATTTCTGTTTATATGAATTATCCACTCTCAGATATTTTCATAGACTAATAGTCATCTCTTACTAAGTGATGCTACACAAGCCATTTTCATTGTCTGTTCTACAGTTTCCTCATTTACCATATAGAGTCAGTGTCTTCAGTGATAGTTAAGATCATATACAATTCTAGAGCCAAATATATAATTTTCTTTAAATTTCTTCCTCCTTCCCTTTCTTCTGCCAACTGTTTGCCCCTCTCTCCTTCCCTCCCACCTGTCCTGTCTTCTATATGAAGTCCAAAGCTGGTATATATGAACAATGATGATATATTCCTCCTAAGCTTAGAACATTTGCTGGAAATGGAAGGGAGTTGAAGTCATCATGTTAAGTGAAATAAGTCAGTTCCACAAAGGCAAGAATCACATGTTTTCTACAATTTGTGGAAGTTAAGGGGAAAAACCAAAAACAAGGTTGTGACAAAGAAGGAGAGGCTTCTCAGAAGGCAGAAGGAATGGGGAAAAGGGTAAAAGCGAATAATGAAGAGGCAAATATATTCAAAGTACATTATATGCCTATAGGCAAATGTCGTAATGAAACCCTTTACTATGTACAATTCATTTAACCAATTGTAAAAAGGAAACAGGCTGAGAGAAATACTACGCAGCTGGTTTTGTAAATGTGGTAATGTTGTGTGCCTAGGTTAATGTATTTTTAGGAAAGCATATTAAAATAAAGTAGGTATATGCATCTGATGTTTTCAACAGAAACAAAAGCTTCCAAATTCAAAAGTAATGAAAGAATTAAAGATATATATTAAAAAATATTAAAGTACTATCTAATGACTAGAAAATCCACTAAAACAAATGTTGGGGCTCTAAAGAAACTAAAAATTAAAATCACTTTCCTGTAATATTAATCAAAGGAAAACACAGTAAAATTTAAAATATTCATAATGAAAAATTAGAATTGAAAAAGGATCTGGAGAAATAGAAGTGATTAAAATCATATAAACAGTTTATGAGTTATGGGAGTATTATGGAATATGTGCTAATAAGTTTTAAATTTTAGGTCAAATAGACAACTGCTTACTATGTGTAGATGTATGTATATTATACACATATGACAACATATATTACATAGGTGAACAATTGTACATACATATATACATGGAGGTATTATACACAGGTATATAATTTCCAAAACTTAAGAACTAAAATAAAATCTCATTATCTCATTGTTTACAAACTTGAAAAAGCATAAGATAATTAAATATTCTTTTCATTTAAAAAATAAATCAGTAGCCAACAATATTTCCTTGAATAAAATGCCAGACTTCAATGGTTTTACATGATCTTAAGTAAATATTAACAAATTAGATATGGTACTGTATAAAAATATGCCATGGCCAAATTAGATTTATTCCAGCAATTTAAAGCTAATTTAACATTAGATAATTCATTGCTATAATTCACTATTTCATATGTTAAAAGAGGAAAATGTGGTCATATCAGCAGATACAGTTAAAAAGTTTATAAAAAGCATGATGTGAAAAATAATAAAGATGACTACTTCGTAAATCAGCAATATTAAATTAATATTTAATTACTAATTATCATTAGTAGAAGGACCAGCATTTAAACTCTGCTTGTCATGTTCACTTTTAAACAATTTATATATTTCATTCTTTTAAATCTCGCATCACACAGATATTCTGAATATGAATCTGACATAAATAAATATTTTTAAATGTCCAAAAGAAAAAAATTGCAGCAGCTATGAGCAGAAATTTCTCAATGAATAAATAGCAGAGGCCAATAGGTGTGTTTCCCAAGAGGCTTAGTGTCATAATTCACTAAATACATAGGAAAAACATGAAAATATACCATTTCATGTTTATCAGATTGGCAAAATGTAAGAACCCTTTCACAATCAAGAGTTGTTGAAAATGTGAGTTAGCCAGAAATCATATACATTTGCTTATGGGTATGCAACTTTCACAGGTATTTGGTGAACAAGGTGCAGTTGGCTTGATAGTTCAAACTTGCAGTTGTATCAAGATGTAGGACCAGCAGTATAACTAGTCAGTGTCTACCTCAGAGAAGATCTGCACCATAAGAAACATAGCCAACTCCTACAGAAATGTCAATGCCAATACTGATGATCATACTAATATGAGCAGTAGGCATGGTTCTCAACCATTAGGCACAAACAGAGTCACCAAGAGGACTTATCAAGCACAGCTTCCTGGGCCCCATTTCCAGAGTGATGGAAAACTTAAGTAGGCCTCGGGTAGGGCCTAAGAATTTGCATTTTTTCACAAGCTCCTGAGTGATACTGAAAAAGCTAGTCCAGGCTTTGAGCACAGTGATACAGAGCTCAGTGGGGGTCCACCACTGTCCTAAGTGCCTTCTGTATGTTAACTCCAGCAAGGACTTCCACAAGTTTCCTTTGTGATAGAGCCCTACTATTGTCTCTGTTTTTACAGATGAAGAAAATAACAAAGAAAAAGTGAAGATTGCTGTCCAAAGTCATCCAATCCATTGTAGATGAACTGGGAAACTCAGGTATACTGGCTTTGAATCTGTATGAGTCACCAGAAATGCTTAGTGTTCTCTGAATGTACACCAGGGACATTCATTTCAAGTGGAACAAAGCCTTAGGAGTATGGAACATTTGGACATGTTTGGGAACTACAGGCAAAGGCAGGGACACTAATACAGGACACTTTGGTCAGGAATGAAGGCTGGAGAGGTAGAAGAAGGTAGTAAGGCTGTGCTACAAAGCACTTTGTTTTCCAAGTCTTTGTTCTTTATCCTGAAGATTTCAGGAGCCACAGGAGGGCTGGAGCCAGAGGGCCAGATCTTATTTGTGCTTTCTATTGGAAGGGGCTAGAACAGTTTGGAAGCTGTTTGCCATGGTCCTGATGAGACCTGAACAAAGCAGGATAAGAGGGTGAAAGAGACCCAGATACAGAATCAGCAGGATCTGCTAGCAGAGTGAGATTAAGGAAAGAGGAAGGGAATCAAGGCCAATCCCCAACTCCTGACTTAGTCACCTTGGTAATGAGGATGCCATACACTGGAAGAAGAGAGTGGACACTGGAAAAGAATATGTTTTGCTGAGTGTGGGTCTGATAGACCCATCAGAGGTCTTGAGAGTTTTCCTCTTAAAACCAAGCACAACTTTCAATGACTTCCAACTCAAGGAACATGGCAGAATTGGTTTGAATCCTAGGTCTGATGCTAAGTACCTGTGCAGGCCTTGACATTTATCCTGCCTGAGGATCAGAAAATCCCAACCTCATGATACTGTTAGAAAAGCTGCATGCTATGGTTGGCACACAAGCTCATTTAACAGATGTTGAGAATGACCTTCAAGAGGGACTCCGGGGAAGCAGACATCCATCTCTGCTTGCATGGAGTTTATATTCTAGACGGGACGTCATTGCAAAAGAAATATAGAATGTACCACCTACAGTTCCTGGTCAGATTTGAGTCCCAGACAAAACAGTTAAGGTGAGAGTATGGGTGTGAAATGAGATGATCTCTTCCCAAGGCCTCCCAGCTTGTCAATCAAGACCCTCAAAGGCAGAGATTTGCCCTATTAATGTCTGTAGCTCCCCAAGCTGGTACACAGTCAATATTCAAGAAAGACTTGTTGAATGATGCAAAAAATCTGTTCAGCAGTTTTCACCAGTGAAAACTGCTGACTCTGAGAAGCCATCATGATGGGGACAGGGACAGTTAGCGGAACCTTATCATTTTGCTGACATTAGTCTGCACTGTTCCCATGCTCACTAACAAAAGTCCAGTGACCTGCTTAGCTTCTCAAGTCAAAATAAGGAAGTCACTCTGTAACCACAAAAGGCTGTGCCATACAACATGCAGGCTTCTCTCTAACCTATTAACAAATCCACCTACAAAATCAACAAAACAGCACTACAATTTGCACTAATAAAATGGCTTGAAACCAAATAATTTCTTCTACTTGCTGACAATGTACATTTCTGACATCCCATTATTTTTGATCTGCATTATTTCCTGGTGCAATGCTGTCATGATTCTGTTCTTGCTTGTCAGAAATTTGCTTAATTTTGCACTCCTTAAATTTGGGGGAGCTCTCCCTAGGATGCTGTTCCTATATCCAGCATCAACTAACCTTTGAAGAGTGGGAATCCAATTCATTCTCCTGACAAGCCTAGACTACAGGTTCCTCATCTGATACACAGATGAGGAAATAAAGGCATGTATGGGGTTAAGTAAGAGAGTGGTAGAACCTTGGTTGTAAGAAAAAAGTCTCACAATATTTGGTTTTGAGTTTTCCCTGGTCTGAATCATTTTCACCTTCCTGGCATTTCCTGAGACTCTAAAATGGTTTCAAGCTCATTTTCAGTGACTCTTTTTTAATGGCTAGATGTGTTAGAGAAGTGTAGAAGAAAGGCAGACCTATTATTTATTGATCAATTATTGCATAGCCTCACTTTTTTATTTTGAAAATTGAATTTCTTCCTCACATTGGTGCCAGAAAATAGATGACACTATGGTGCCTACTTCTCACTTCTGAAGATGAGGGGTAGAAATTCAAAAATGTTTGGTGACTTGGACAACTTACAAAACCATCAAGTGACTGAGATGTGACCAAAATGCTGTGTTGGTCTCTAAGCACTGTTTTCTTTTGAATAGGAGAGAAGGTGCCCAGGAGGTAGATAGCTCAGATGTACTTTATGACATTCTCAATTGTGCTCCGAAAAATATGGTTATAGACCCTTAAAAGACTTGCACATACCCACTTACTTTTCAGGTCATCATAGATGTCATTTTAAAAGGTGTCATTTACGTCTTTATGAGTTGTGGAGGAAATATGAGGTGTGGAGGAATGTCTTCTTCATTAAATCAGGATTCCTAGCATCACAGCATCTAAAATTTTCTTCAAATCTCACTACCAGAATATAGAAATACATGTCTCTTCAAGTAAGCTGGTACACTGCTGTATTTGTGATATCTCTGGGGTTCTTTTAAATTCTCCTCTTGATTTTGACCCCTGATGTAATCAGAACTGAATTTGTAGCAAGTTAGACAAAACCAGAACAGTGACAACCACTTGTTCAGTCTCTGGAACTAACCATTTTGAGCATGAACCAATAACTCAAGCTATTTTCCTATCCTAGTTTTATCTTAGTCCCAGTTTCCTCATTAGCAATATTTTTATATCCTTCAGATAATTCTATAAACTATCTCACTATCTTGTTGGCATTTGGCTGGGTTAAGTACTATTTTCCAAAGAAACAAGCCACCTTAAGCAAATCTAGAATTGCAGTGTCATTACGTAGAAAGTCACTCAGAGAGACATCCCATATGACAATGCTGGCAACAAACTTGGAGGTAAATGCTGCCATCTCTTTTCACAGAGGGAGGAGCTGGTGCTAGCAAGATAGGAGGAGGCTGGCGGTCTTCAGCTACAGAGGGGTGGAGTTGAGTCCCACCCCAAAAGCCTATATACCTCCACTAGGCTAACCTGCTTCTGCATATGCACTAGTTTCTAACTCCTAAAAGGAAAAAGATCAGGAGAATGAAGCAAGTAGAAGGGAAGAGAAGCCAAAAGTGAACAGCCACAAGGAAGTTTCCATCCAGGTCCCTGCTTACAATTCTGCTTGCTTTCAGTTCTCTGATATGGAGCATGTGACCTGGTAACATGTATTGTGTCCTCTACCCTGCCAAACGGTTAATTTACAAAGGCAGGGAACATATGAGCTCAGCACTGTCCTGTCCCATAGCTGCATGGTAGAGGTGTCCCCAGGGAGACAGTCACAGAGCCCAGCCTGTTCTGTGGGGTCAGCACACTTTCAATTGAATTGGCTCCACAGAGAAATGGATAAGGCATGGCTGAATCAGCATCAAAAGCAATTGTCACCAGCACCCAGGAGAGAAGGTAAAAACTGGTGGCAACCTGGAACGTAGCTCAAATTGAGTTTCTGAAGTGAGGCAAGAGGGTTTCCCGCCTGCCATGCCAGCTAGGAAATGCAACTCACCACCTTTGTCTCTTTAACTTGTAGGTTTTTTTCAAAACAATATATGTCCTTTGCAAAGAAATGTGAATGTGCAGAGAAGCAAAATGACATTAAAATGTGCATTGTCTTATCTTCTCAGATGATTGCTGTTATCAGATCACATTCTTCCAGATCTTTTTCTAGGTAAATAAAAGAATAATAATAATAAAAAGAATTGTACTACATCTGCTAGTTTAAGAGCAGTTATTTTTCTTTCAAATATAGTGTGAGCACTCATTCATGCCAATAAATTTTCCACAGAAGAGAGGTTAGAGATTAATGGCTCCTTTTTCCCCACTCACCTTCTGACTTGTGCATCATATCTTCACAGGCTATATAACTAGATGAGTGGATTTTGTAGTGAAGAAAGCTTTTCCAAGCCAGACTCCTGGGGGTCACACCTGTAATCCTAGGTGCTTGGGAGGCTAACATCAGGAGGACCACAACTAGAGGCCAGGCTACAGAGAATTCTTGAGACCCCATCTCAATCAATAGCAGAGGACAGCAGCATAAGCCTCTCATCTCAAACTACATGGAGGCTAGGATCGGGAGAATCACAATTCCAGGACAGCCCTGGCAAAATAAAAAGTATGAGAGACCCCAACTCAACAGAAAATAGCTGACACCTGTGTTATCCCAGGTACTGTCAGAAGACTAAAATAGGAGGGTCATGAACCAAGCTGGCCTGGGGAACAAGCAAGACCTTATCCCCAAAATAACCAGAGCATAAAGAACTTTAGGCATGGTTCCAGGGGTAGAGCGCTGCCTCACAGCATGAATCCCTAAGTTCAAACCCTAGTTCTGCCGGAAAAAAAAAAAAGAGAGAGATAGAGAGAGCTTATTATTTTATACCACAGCAACAAACCTGCACAGGTTGTATACCTACATGGCCTGACTGCCACAGGTCTGAGTGTGAGGTTTCTACTAGACTACATCATCCAAGCATTTGAAAGCTGGATGAGTTTCCTGTTGCTGCTGTAACAAGTAGCCACAGACATAAGGGCTTAACTCCTCATACATTTTTGGCCTTACAGTCCTGTGGGTGGTGAGTCTTACAAGGCTAAATCCAAGGTCAGCAGAAGGGCTGCCCAGCTTCCAGAGTCCACCTGCATTTCTTGTCTCCATGCCCCTACCCAAACCTCAAGACCAGCAAAGTAACATTTCCCTGACTCTCCTCCATCATCACTCTTCTTTCTTTGATCACAGCTGGGAAAGATGTCCACTTTTAGAAATTTATATGATTAAATTGAACTCACATTGATAATCCAAGATATTTTCTCCATTTTAAGTCTTTAATCTTAATCCTACCTGCAAAGTTATAGATTCTGGAGATTAGGTCAAGAGACATCTTTGAAGGCCATTCTTTACCCTCCCTCACAAATAGCCACCATTTTGCCACTGCAGAGCTGTCATTTATTTAATCACTCCCCTACTAATGTACACTTGAGCTGCTGCCAACATTTTTTGCTTCATAATCAATCCTTCAGTAAAAATTAGTATAACTAAATTTCTTCTTAGGTTTAACTGTTTCCTTGGAGGAAAATACTGAAAGCAGGATGATCAGATTAAAAGCCATGACCATTTGCACAGCATTGTTCTAACAGCAATGATCCACTGGTGAACAAGACAGATAAAAAGATCGTCCCTATCACAGCAGATTTTGTGTTCCAGGTGGTTGTGGTGCTGAATTGTATGACAGCAATAATTCAACCACTCTTGATGTTGATTGGCTTTTCAATTGCTTCTCCCTTCCACCATCTTTCCCTGTATCCCTTCCTTTATTTTTTACTTTCTCCCTTCCTTTCTTCCCTCATTTCTTCTTTCTTATTAGCCTTTTTTTAAAATGATTTTTATGCTGGTCATGGGTGCATATCCCTGTAATCCCAGCTACTTGGGAAGTGAAAGAAGGAGGATTTTGGTCCCAGGCCATGGCTAACATGATAAAATGCTTACCTAGCAAGTATGGTTCTCTGAGTTCAATTCCCAATACAACCAAAAAAAAGAAAGGAAAGATTTTTATTTTAATATATAGAAGGCAACCAACTAAGCCAGAACAGTAAATAAAATTTGTTTTACTTGTACTCAAAAAGCCAGGGCTCATGATCCAGTTTCGACAAGTAGTAGCAGTACAAGCTTAGAGATGGCTTCAGCTCACCCAGATCCATGTGACAAAAGTGCAGTACACTCCATGTTTTAACGAATTTTTAATTTTTTCACATATATTATCTCAGTTAGTTCTCATGAAAACTCTGTGAGTTACATACTCATTTTACAGATCAGGAAAGTGAAGCCCAGAGAGGTTAACCTGTCATCATCACATAGCTGAGAACTATTGGAGTCAGGATTCAAACAAGGCTGTCTGAGCCCGGAGCCTATGTACATAACATAGGCTTGCTATGGATTGAATATTTCCCCTAAAAATATATGCTAAGTTTAACCTCCAGTACCTCAAAAAGTGACTTTATTTGGAAATAAGACCATTGCAACTATAAATGAAATGAGCTCATCGTGGAGTAGGGAGGGTTTCTAATCAATATATCCAGTGTCATTGTGAAAAGGGGAAATTTGGACACACACAGAAGGACACCATGTCTCAAGGAAGACAGAGGTCAGAGTGATGCCTCCACAGGCCAAGGAACAATGAGGGTTGCCAAGACATACCAGAAGGTAGGACACACAAAGGAAGATTCTCCTCTGTCTGCAAGTTTCAGTGAGAGATGGGCCTGCAAGCTCCTTGACTTCAGAACTGTAGCTTCCAGAATTGTGAGAGAACACATCTGTATAAGCCATCTAGCACTGGGTACTGTGCTATGGAAGCCCTTGGGAATGAATCAAATCCTGTCTGTCTTGTGGTGATGCACTAATTTACTTTGAGCTTATGAATGATCTGAAGCATGCAGCTAACCCTGGATTCTTCTTTGCTTTGGCTGACTAGAAGCTCAGAAGAGAAGGACAATAATTGTGGAGTTTTAGGTTCCTATCTGGACTCAAGCATTCCAGCTGCAGTTCATCTTTACTTCAATATACTTATATACAGAAAATCTTATTGTATTGCATGCAGTTATTCTTATATGATACTTAAAATTTTCACCTTTCTTAATTATAAACATGTATAAAAAGTATAGACTGAGAAAAATTCCTAATAGAGAAGCAACTTACCTAAAACCACACATTATTTTTGTAGGAGCAAGGCTAGAAACCAGGTTGTTCATCACTGCAGTGGGATCCATTCCCCTTGGTGCTCAAAATAAGAGGTATGTGTTCTCCATGCCTCTTTCCATTCCTTTGCCCATCTTTACAAGCTCCCATAACTATCCTGGGAAGACCCTACCTTATGCCATCTAAAACTCACTCTACTTGACTGAGGTGGCCTAAGAGCACCAATGGTACAGGTTATCCATTCTGTGGGTGCTTGAAATTGTCTTTCTCCATAACCCAGAGTCCACTCAGTCTACCCTTGGTGGATGATTTTTCACAAGACCTGATACCTTCAAAAAGCTCACTGACTGGTAAATCTGCTGAGGTGGTGGAGAAAAAAAATGGACTATACATGCTTTGTAATATTAATAATATTATAAGTTGAAATGCATCTTAATACGCCTCACCTACAGAACATCATAGCTTAGCCTAGCCAGTCTTATAAAATGTGCTCAAAAGAAACTTTGACATAATTCAACATCCCTCCATGATAAAAACTATGAATAAGTTTGGTATAGAAGGATCACAACTCAACATAATAAAGGCTATATATGGCAAACCCATAGCCAACATCATACTAAATGTGGGAAAAAAACCTTAAAGGATTGCCTCTAAGATCAAGAGCAAGACAGGGGTATCCATTCTCATCACTTTTATTCAATATAGTACTAGAAATTTTAGCCAAAGCAATCAGGCAAGAGAAAGAATAGGAAAGAGAAATGGGAAAGGAAGAAGACAAATTATCTTTATTTGCTAATAAAATGATTATACATTTAGACAGCCCTAAAAATTCCACCAAAAGGCTTTTAGAACTGATAAGCAAATTTAATAAAGTAGCACAATACAAAAATCATCACACAAAAATCAGTACTTTTTCTATACACCAATAATGAATTCACTGAGAAAGAAAACTCATTTATAAGAGCAATAAAAATAAAATATTTTAGTTATAAAACACTGAAGAAAGAAATTAAGAAGACATAATCAGGTAGAAAAGACCTCTAATGGTCTTGGATGAATGAGTCAATATTGTTGAAACAGTCATACTGCCCAAAGCAATCTACAGATTCAATGCAATATCCACTAAAATACCCATGACATTATGCACAAAACTAGAAATTCTAAAATTTATATGAAAGCACAGAAGACCCCAAAAAACCAAAGAAATGCTGAGCAAAAAAGAGCAATAAATCACAATACCTAATTTCAAAATATGCTACAGAGCCTTAGTAACAAAGCTAGCATGGTATTGGCGTAAAAATACACATGCAGATCAATGGAAGAGAAGACAGGACTTAAATGAATGTATTTACTTCAATCAACTGATTCTTGGCAAAGACGTGAAAAACACACCCTGGAAAAAGAAGAGCCTTTCAACAAACAGGGCTGGAAAACTTGGATATCTATATGTAGAAGATTGAAACTGGGATCTAGAACAAAAAAATCAACTCCAACTCAAAATGTGTCAAAGATCTCAATGTAAGACCTAAAAACTTTAAAACTATCAAAAGAAAACATAGGGCAATACTTCAAGATGTTTCCTGGATAGGACTCTAACAGCTCAAGAAATCAAAACAACTATTGACAAATAATACTACATTAAATTAAATGCTTCTGCATGGCTAAGGAATGAATCCAGAGTGAAGATTCAACCTATAGATCTCAATGTAAGACCTAAAAACTTTAAAACTATCAAAAGAAAACATAGGGCAATACTTCAAGATGTTTCCTGGATAGGACTCTAACAGCTCAAGAAATCAAAACAACTATTGACAAATAATACTACATTAAATTAAATGCTTCTGCATGGCTAAGGAATGAATCCAGAGTGAAGATTCAACCTATAGAATTAGAGCAAAATCCTTATCAGTTGTTCATCTGACAGAGGATTGACATATAGAATACCCCAAAAAACCAAAATAAAACCAGGTAATGGAATCAATAAGTGGGCAAATGAACTGAATAGGGCACATTCAAAGGAACAAGTCCAGATGAACAATATTGCATGAAAATTAGCAGTCAGAGAAATGTGAATCAAAACTGCACTGAGATTCCATCCCAACCTGTTAGAATGACAATTATCAAACAAACAAAAAATACCAAATGCTGATGAGGATATGTAGGAAAAGGAACCCTTATCAACAGTTAGTGGGAGTGTAGATTCATGCAGACAGTATGGAAACCAGTATGGAAGTTCTTCAAAAAATTATTTTTAAACCTACTGTATGATCGAGCCACACCACTCCTGGGTATCTATCTAAGGGAAATGAAGTCGGCATACAACAGAGATACCTGCACACCCACACCCATGTTTCCCACAAGAGTATTCTCAATAGCCATCTATAGAATCACTGTGCTAGTCAACATGTGAATAGATAAAGACAATTTGGCATAGATACACAAAGGAGTGTTATTCAGTCAGAAAGATTAAAATTCTGTCATTTGTAGGAAAGTGGATAGAACTGAAGGTCAGAATAAGAGAAATAAGTGAGACACAGAAAGACAAGTATCACATTTTTTCTTTTATATAGAAACCAAGGAAAGGATGAGTTGAAGTAGGACAGGGACACTCAGAAACTAGGAAAAGGCATTGCCAGGAGAGAGAAAGGAGAGTGAGAGGGTAGGCTAGTGGTGGAAATGATCAATGCATGATAAATGCATATGTGGAAATGTCACTGGAAAACCCATTAATTTGTATAATTAATTACTATTAATAAAAATGTACATGTAAATTAGCAACTTCTGGACAAAGTCCTCTAACACAAAGACAATTTTATAATAAAGTGTTAATTATCTCACATAGTTTATTGAAAACTGTACTGAAAGTTTAAAGAAAAGGGTTACACGGGCATGCTTTCCCACCATTATAAAGTGGAAAAGCTGAAGCACTGTAAGTCAGGACTGTCTGTAATACAAAGACTTTGGAATTTTTTATCCTACTAGCTGAGTGCTCTTGGACAAGTCACTCAACAAGCTTGGGCCCACTTAGTTCTTCATCTGTGAAGTGGAACTGTCAGCCCCTCAGGAAGCTTGTGGAAAGGGGTATTCTGCACATCCTGCACATTTGCACACACAGCAAATGTTAACCTTTTCTTATGCCCCTGCTTTTATAACCCAGATAATGGATTCAGCCTACAGCTGCTAAGGCTGCCCTGGGAGGAGCTCTGATTTCCCTAAGGAATCAGAGTTCAGCTTCTTGCCCCCTTCCACCTTTGTACTTCCAGCAACCTGAATGACAGACCTGGGGGAACGGGAAGACAAAGGCTGACCTTGGGTATAAGAGAGATGCCCAGGAGGGAAAAATGGTTTTTGCACCCTTGAATCAGCACTGTCATCATCTCTGCTCGTCTTCTTTGACGAAAAGAGACTTGGGGCTCTGTTGCACATGCCATCAGCCTAGCCAGTACAACATATCCATCTCTTCCTCACTTGCTCTTTCTTTGTTGTTGCTATGGCAGGATGTGTGAAAATCTGAACAGCCCCTGTGACCTGGGCTCAGCAATTTATCAAACAAAAGCTGACATTTCATCCAGAGGGTTTTATTTCTCTCTAAAGCACCAGTGCACAAAGAGCTCAGATTGGCAGAGTGGTGTGCTCTGAGGTTGGTCTCGGGCTCTGTTACCAAAGATGTTGTGCTGGGGCTTGGAAGCAGCACTGGTTTAGAAGCGCACAGGCTAGCAGCTAACCGCTTCCCTTCGTGTGTCAGGCACAGGGCAGGGCATCCTGCATCCTTCATCCTTACCACAATATGTGTGTTGGATATAATGATCTCCATCACACAGGTGAACCCTGAGCCTCTAAAATGAGTCATTCAGTCTTTGCTTTGCTCCAGACAGTGCAAAATGGGGTTTTGTTCTTGGTTCATCAATTTCCTGTACATGAAATTCTCCTGAACTGCAAAGAAAGCACGCAACCTCTCATCCTATATCTCCTAAATAAGAGCTGGTCAGCAAGTGACAGAGGTTCTTTCTCAGCTTTGGTCCCATACCCCCAAATCGGACTGCTTCTGAGTTATTGCATATGGCATCTATCACCAAACACTTGTGTGCAGGGGTTTCCAAGACTACTCCCATCTTTGGGGATTCACAGGACTCCTGGCACCACAACTGTATTACCTGTACTCACAGGTATTTATTACGGTGATGTAGTGAGGTAGCATAGCCAGAATATAGGGGGAACAGGAACAGGCATTGAATGTAGCATTCCCTGTGCAGCTTCCTCAGTTCTCTCCCTCCCTTGAGGCACCACTCAGAGCCCATTTCCCTCAGCAATGCAAACACAGAGACTTGAGAGCAATAAGAAATCCGTCAGGAAGCAGAGCCCAAGCGGCTTACTGGGAGCTGGTACATAGATTTTCTCTGCCAGCAGCATACCAAATTCCAGCATCCCAGGAGGAAAAAGGAAAATACCGTTTACACCAACAGTCCGGCCAGTGAGCACGCTTATCAGCTAAGCCAAGCCTTTCTGTGGATAGCAGTCCTGCCTGCTGTTAGCTCTCTTCTGCACACCAGGACACCAGTGCAAGTGAAGGGTGCTTATAAGATGGTATTCAGGACAGCAGGCATGAACCAGGAACATCTCAGGCAAAGCAGATCATGGGCCATTCAGAAATCTGACTCAAGAGGTGAGCAATGCCAGAATGCTGATTCATGTCTGTAATCACAGTTTCTTAGGAGGCAAACATGGGAGGATCACAGTTGGAGGCCAGCACAGGAGGGAAAGTTAGCAAAATTCTATTTCAACAAACAAGTCTAGCAGAGTGCTTCATATCTGTAATCACAGCTGTGTGAGAGACCTAGGTAGGAAGACTGTGGTCTGAGGCCAGCACAGGGACAAATTGTGAGAACTTATCTGAAAAATAACTATGGAAAATGACTGGAGGTGTGGCTCAAATAGCAGAGAGCCTGCCTAGCCAGTGCAGGACCATGAGTTCAAACCCTAGTATCACCAAAAACAAAAAAATAGCTGAGTAATGAAATGAACGCCACATAACTTGACGTAGACAACATAACGTAGACACTAACCACGCAATTTTGAAAATCAAGTTATGTCTTTTCTTCAACAAAATTAGAGATAAGGGCAGAACAGGTTCTGCCTTGAAGTGAGGTGGGAAGAGGAGGAGAAGGTGGGGGAGAGGAGCAGGAGGGAGAAATGGCCCAAACGATATAAGCACATGTGAATAAATGAATAACAAAAAAATTTTTTTTAAATCAAGGTCTGATTCCATGTTTATGTTTCCCAAAAGGTAATCTCAGTGTCTGGTGTAAAGGCAGAAACAAGACATTGTTTTTGGGGACAAAAAGGTCTTCAAAATTAAGGCATCTAGGGTGTATCTTTAATTTCGCACAGTTAGAAGAGGTTATTCACAATTGTTTCTAGCAATCGACAGTGTACTAAATCTGTTGCTTGTTAAAGGCAATATAGTTTCAAGTTCAAATTACTTAAAATAATGAGCAGAATTCATTTTCAGCTCATTAACACAATTGTCAGTATTTCTGGGTAGGTGGCAATACAGGACATTTTACTGTCCATCCACGAGGCTGCCAAATGCAGGAAGTCTCTTTCCTGAGTCCCTGTCATACATTCTTGTCACACTTCTCAGCAATGAGCTCTCTAATTCTCTGATACTTTGACATTGCTGTACGCAAGTGAAAGGAATTTAATCAAAATATGTATGTTAGAATTTTATTTAAGTAGAAATAATGACACTGATAAGTTGAAGTTTCTATGTAAGTGTTTTCATTAGAATTGGGCACAAACTCAAGTCGGGCCCCTCTGTGGAGTCATGTCACTCCCCAGGAGAGCTGGGGAGGGCAGCTGGGGCTCAGGCTTGCTCCTCCTACCTGAGTGGTACAGCTCTGCACCTGTGCCCCTGGACCACCTGGCAGGGGAAACCACAACAGGAGGGGCCACCCAAGTGCACACTCTGTTTCTTCAACAGCATTTCTGCCTTATGTACCTCTGCCAGTCCAGGATTTGTTCTGAGAGAAGTAAATTAAATTATATGTTAAACATATATATACATAGTGTATATGCATATATATGCACACACATATATGTGTGCATACCTGTATCCATATGCATATACATACATCATCTTCATTCATATATACATATATCTACATATATATGAGGATCGAAAGGTGAGCTCCACTCAAAAGATATGTTTTCATTCTAGTCCCCAGTACTCGTGAATTTGAACTTATTTTGAGAAGAAGATATTTGTATAGTAGATATGATTAAATAGGGGAATCTCAAAATGAGCTCATCCTGGATTATCCACTTGGGTCCTAAATCTAATGTCAAGTACCCTTAAAAGAGAAAACAGAGAAAGATTTGAGAGAGAAGAGGCCACATGAAAATTGATACAGTGCTTGGGATGATGCAGCCATGAGCCAGGGAACCCAGGAATCACTCAAAGCTGGACAAAGCCAGGAGGGATTCTTCCAGTGAGCCTTCAGAGTCCTGTGCTCCAGAAGTAGGAGAGAATACATTCATAACATTTCAAGTCATCAGGTTTTAGTGTTACATTGCAGCACTTGGAAAGAAATTATTTGTATATATATATATATATATATATATATATATATATATATATATATATATATAAATAAAATAAGCTTGTGTATATGTGAGTATATATAACTTCTATATATACATATATACATGCATGCATACATACACATTTATGTACAAATACACAAATATATACCCATGCCCAACACAGGCATGAACACACTGTTTATGTTCAATAAGCATCACCCCTTTTCCTTCTCTCTGTCATGATCTGTCTTGGTTCTTTCCAGTGATAGTGGCTGCAAAGTCAAACACCTACTGCAACAAGCCAATACTTACTGTAAAAAGTGTCCATCATCCAGGTTCAGTGTTTCCACTAAGCACTTTTCTTTATGAATCACTTCTCCTTGAGTCCTTCCTCATATGGGAGAAAGAATAAAGTACCTGTCACTCTCTGAACCAAGATCTGAGAAGTGTCTCTAATGCCCACCAAAGCTCCACAATGAATGTGATGAGTAGAAGATGTTCAGAAGGTCTTCATTGGTGGCCAACTGTGGACCAAAGAGTACTCATGATGAAACAAAGGCTCCTCCAAACCTTCCTTTCATTATCTGGAATGGGTGTTCTAAGGACTGTCCCTATCCCAGGATGCTAAGACTATAACATGCCTTTGCCACATGTCACACCCTATGCTCAACTCTTTTCATAGAGTGACTCATTTACCACCCACACTATTTCTTCAAATTTACTATGTTTCCAGATTTATTTTTGTGCCAGGTACAAAGAGGTCCCAGAGCTTGTGTGCAGATGTGATGTCGTCCAGGCCATTGGCCTCCTGTGACTAAATAAGGGACAGCATTGACAAAGACGGAATAAGAGAGTCTGCCCCATATTCCAGCCTGTTCTCACTGCTAAACACTTCTCGATGATTTATTTGTTGTTATTTTTTCTTCTCTTAACACACAGGATTTGCTCACTTGGAAACTGGTTTAAAAACAACAGAGTTTTTTTGGAATCAACTGCTGAAGAGACACCAAATAGAAACTAATATATTGGTAATGTTTCCCAGGGGCAACTGTAGATTTTGAAATATATTACAATCTTTTGCAGTGACATTTTCCAATGCCCTGTCCATTCTCTCAACCCAATAAAAGGATGAAGGCAGAAAATGGGGATAGAACATTTTTATCATATTTGAATTTTATTGGTTTTGGTATTGGCTGTTATCTGGGTCCTACCTGTGCAACTCAGTGAAGAGTCATAGTTGTAGATTTGTCACATTTTTACTTACTCCTTTTATCTTCCAGCACAGACACCTAGCATAGTGGATTGAGAAGAAGAGTACCTGTTCCACTCATGGATTCCATGAAAAAAGAATTGGGTTTTTGCCAAAATACATTCAAGGTCTCTCTCTGCCTTTTTCACTCGTTCCTCCCAGAGAGGTGGAGTGACACATGAGGTTGGTGAATTCTGAAAGAAATAGTCAGGCATGTTCAGTTCAGCTCAGTCCCTCTTTACATCTATGGCTGCCTTTGGAAAATTCCCCTCACTCCTCCTTGCTCTAGCCTTGCATGGCCAGGGGCTATCTGTAAAGCTTGCCAGGACCAAGGTTTCTGGGATCCTCCACCCCACATTTTGGTTCATCTTTCATTGCAGCTGCAGCCACTGAAGTTCAAGCTCTGATAGGAGTGGCAGAACCCACCTCCTCCAGTACACAGGGCAAGCATTTCCACTTTCTGCTTCAGGACTTCCCAGAAGCAGAAGCTGAAAGAGCCTGATTAACCAGAAAATTGTACAGCAGAAATGCAGAGGAGTCACAGCCTTGGAGGCAGCCTTTAGCCAATGGGTACATATCCTAGCTCCCATCCTGCAGGTGGCAATTCTGCATGTGTCTATTTTTTTCAGAGCTCTTAGAACAACCAAGCCTCCCTTGCTACTAGCAGTGGCCTCAGTAAAACATGCCAGCTTTTCCTGTTTCCCAGTCTCATTCATGGAATCTTCTAAATAATCTAACTGGTACTTAAGTCCTTGTCCTAACCCTGATTTGGGGAGAACCCTACTTAGGACACCAACTGATTCTGGATTGAATGGGCTGAGTTTTTTTCTCTGTCATGAATGATGTCTTACAGCTTCTATCAGCAATAAATAAAGTTTCTGTTTTTATACCTATTTGTAGGTGGACTTACTTCATATACTGCACAGACTTTGGAGGAGAAGGATTGTACTCCTTTTGGGTACACTTGGAAACCTCAGCATGCAGAGATGACTAATATATTAGTATTTGAGTATGCAAAGTGATCTTGCACCTGTGATTTCAACAATGTCAGGAAGGAAGACATATACATACATATGCACATAGGCAACTCGGCAAAGCCAGTCCATATCTGTGCAACCTCAAGCATGTCACAAATCAAGCATTAATAAGATAAAGGGTATCCAAAATGGAATCTTGTCTTCAAAATGCTCACTTTGAACTAGAAGGAAAGGAATAGGGAAGTGTGAATTGTGGACAGAAAAAGTTATGTGGCCTCTAATCCCTGAATATGATATACCAAAACATTGGCTGGCTAAGTGGCTATTTTGAATTCTCTGGGCTGTTGGGACATTTTGGATTCTGGTTCTCTACTTACTAGTTGTGTGATCTTGGATAGATTGCCTAATGTCTCTAAATACTTATGAATGTCTCAAAAATGGGCTTTCAAGATGTTAAAATCTTCTTCTGATGTGGAATGAGGATGTACACATGAGGTAGTTAAAGCAATTAGTAAAATGCTTCACGTACATTAAGTCTCTAATTAATGTGGATGTTTATTTTAGTGAACTGTTGCTGTGTATAAATTGCCGCCCAATGTAGTAGCTTAGAAAAAATATATATACACAGATCTCATCACCAAGTTTCTGAGGGTCAACAAAGATAGAGACTGTTTAGCTGGATGGTTGTGGTTTAGAACTGAAGATTGAGTCCGATGTCTACTGAGGACCTAGTCACTCAAAGTCTTGCTGGGTTTGGAGTATCTAATTCCAAGATGACTTCCTCTCAGACAGAAAGTCACTGTTGGCAGTTTGCAGGAGAATTCTGATCCTTTCAACAGGAACCTCACATTACATTTGCTGGAGTGTCCTCATGACATAGCAACTGGCTTTAAGTGTGTATGTGTGTGTGTCTCTGTGTGTGCATGAATATGTATATGTTAGTATATGTATTTCCATTTCTATTTTTACATCGATTTGCGTCTCTATCCCATGTAGTTAAGGTAATTTTACAGGCATTAGTTTTAGGGTTTGGGTGTGGTTGTACATACCAGGAATCCCAGCTACTCAGGAGGCAAAGGTAGGTTCAAAGCCAGCCTGGACAAAAGTACAAGACCTTTATCTAAAAAAAAACTAATAGCAAAAAGACTTTAGGCATGGTTCAAGTGGTGGAGCACTTGCCTAGCATGTGAGAGGCTCTGAGTTCAAGCCCCAGTACAACCAAAAAATAAATAAATATACAAATAAAATAAAAGCATTTGTTCTCACCATAAGAGCAGAGAGAAGTAAGCTGTCACTAACGACCTCCCATGATTCATCAAAATGGACATATTAGGTTTGGAACAGAAAAAAGGTGGCAATGACAGGTGCAATGGCATGGAGGAGGAAGGAACATATTTGAAAGACAGATGGGAGGACTGGTTTGGATGAAAGCATTGGGTATGAGAAACTCAGGGTGGAAAGAACACAGGCAGAGGTGAAAAACAGATGGCAACAGAGAGAGTGCAATAAGATCAATGACAGATTATTGGATGCATTTGAGCAGGGAGCTCTCCCGATCAAAGAGGCAATGCCTAAGATTGTCTTGAACACAGTGTGGAGTAGGGCAGCTTGACAAATTCTGGAGGCAGGACACTGATTAACATTTGATATTCATTTATTATGAGCAAAATGCATGTCATTTCAGGGTAATGGGCACTAATTTACTCAAAGGTCCCTCGAGAGAGTATATTATACTCTACCATCCATACAAGTAGAAAATGAAATATGGTCATGCTTGTGGAAGGTGACTCTGTGAGTTGACAGCCCCCGCAATCTTCCTGAATTCTGGTGTTACAGTCAAGGCTCTACAAGTACAGTCACATTTGTAGGGAAGGTGTATGGTGTCAGACACCTTTCTAGCTTTTCTTGAACCACACCAAAAGGATCCCTGAAGGAGCTTGCATTTGCAATGCTATGTATAATAATCTTCATTGGTCCTCACAGCCCAACACCTCTTAATCCAATCACCTCTCAATGGTTGAATTCAACAGCTAGAGAACAAGCCTTCAACAGTGGGCCTTTGGGTAGGGTACCTTATAACCAAACCATTTTACCTTAGAACCAAATCCACAAGCTACTCTGAAAAAACATACAGGCGAAGAAGAATTAAGCATATGTTATTAAAACCACCAAGAAAGTAGAGTTATTTTAACACAGAAAAATTGTCTATCCTGACAAAGTAAGTCAAAAGTGTGAAAGGTTTAATATTCATCTTACAGTGAACAAATAATCAATTCCAGATCACAGGGCCAGAGAGTACCCATAACAAGCCCACATACACAGGAGGGCTTAGGACAACAGAATTCGGGTTTCAAATGTCACTGTGAATGGAGGACAGAGAAACAGAATGCTATGAGTAGCAGTCAATATGGATGAAAGGAAATGGTGTTTATTGCTTAGTCTGAGGTATAAAGTACAGCTGAAACTGAAAGAAGCGACTGAAAAACTGATATCTGAAAGGCCATCAGTGAGAAGGAAATAAGCTGTGGATACAGGGCAGTCCTGGGTGGCTCAGAGCTAAGGCTTTGAGTCAGGTGCTGTGTCTCTTCTTTTGGATAGTGTTTTAGGTTTATGGTAAGGGCTAGGCATGAGCCTATTTGGGCACCGCTTTTTTGAGTCATGGTTTATTCTTCTTTAAAATGGAGATAATGTTAAAGCAGTATGGAGAGCAGCAAAAAAAAAAAAAAGCACAAATGTGCAGGAATTGCTTACAAGACAAATTCCAGGTGAAGTTTAACCTTAAACAGATGGTGCACTTTTCCCAGACCTCTGCAAGACAGCTTCCCTGTCCTATGAGCACGCTTACAAATTGTCCCAGCTGTTACAAAGGCAGAGATTATGATGTGCTCTTTTTTGGTTTCTGTTGGCACCTTCCACCCTTAGAAGGGGATATCCATTCTAAGGGCTTATTGAAGGGGTCAGAAATACAAAATAATTTGTAGTTGGGTATAGAACCAGCAGGGGATATTGTTCTGCTTTGTTTTGCTTTTTCTAGGTTTATTGTGGAACAACCGTATACAAAAGCTGCACGTAATTAATGTATACAATTTGATAAATTTGGATGTAGATATAGCCCTGTGTTACCATGACAACAATAAAGGTAATAAACATATTTAACACCTCCTAAAGTTTTATAGCTTTCTTTGTGTGTATGCATATATGTTAAGAACACCTAACATGAAACCTAGCCCTTCATTTTAGATGTCATATATGAAATATCTAAAATAGTCATATGTACAAAAGAGATTTTTTTGCTGACCAATTGATAGCACATCCCAGAACACCTGTTCCTACTGTGGTCTCCTTAAGGAGATGAATTTCTTCTTATTTTTGTCTGCTATCCTGTGATAACAAATGCAAATTTGCTGGAGGCTTGCAATGGGCTAAATATTGTTCAAAGTACATTTCAATTTTCTCAATACCCCTTGGATGAGAGACATGCCATTATCTCCAGCTTAGAGGTGAAGACATTGAAGCACCACACTATCCCATGTTATACAGCTGGTAAGGGGTTGTCTAGAAGTTGAACCCAAATAGTCCACTCCATCTTGTACCTGTGTGACCCTATCCCGTCCCCACCTGTCTATGCATTGGAGTGCTAGCATGGTCCTCAGAATTGGGAAAGCAACAAACCAACAAGGAAATTTCATAAAAATGCCAGCGTTTAGACCTCATTCTGTGTATGGAGTGCACATCTTCTAAATCTAAGCATCCCCTTTGCTTCCTTTACAGATGATGTCAATCCGTTACCTTACCCTGCCTATGGAGTAATGTCTTCGTATCACATGTCAGGAATATGTTGCCAGCTCCCTCTCAGTTTATTTGTGTATAAAAAATAGTTTTATGGTTGAATACATGAATATATAAATTGCTGCAATTTTATAGACTAAAACCACTTAATTTTATCTTACAATTTAAATCACACTTTTAAAATAGTGCTTTGCTTAACAAAGATTATCAAATTGTTAGGAATTAAGCTATCAGATTTTCACCCTGGCATCGCTAATCTAAAGGTGCTGCTTATTCTGTCACACCATCCATCATTACTTTTATACAAAGTTGGTTGTTTGACCTTTGAAATTAATTTTAAAAAGTAATATATGTAACATGATTGTAGACCCAATTTGCCATTAATCATTCCAATATACTGATATTTAACATGTTTTTAATGCAGTCATTGGGCTGTACCATCTAGAATATAGCTCAGTCAGATGCATAAACAGCAAGGCAAATTTCACATAGGGAATTGCCTTCACCATAAGTGAAGCTCACTTATAAGCTCACTCCCTTATTCTGCTGCCCTTGGATCTATTATGTCTGCTTTATTTGAAAGTCTGAAATAATTCCCTAATAACTAGGAAAAATAAAACTGAACTGTCTTCAAGAGAACTCCAATCCAGCCTGCAGGGTATAAGTGTAGTCCTCAAGTATGTTTCTATGTATACTTTGATGGGCCAAAAAAAATGAAGTTAGGGAATTTTTGTATTAATCTTAAGTTAAAAATATTTTCCCATGAGACTTACAGGTACTTAGTTTCATTCTGTTTCTTAGGGAAAAAATGTATACCTCTCACTGAGCAGGCTATAAATTTTAAATAAGAATATATTTTGCTTTTGCCAGGTTTTCTAAACTTAAACCATTATGATTCTAATTTCTATTGGTTTAGAATCTACTAAGTACCTAGAGGCCCATAAATATCATTTATCTTAATAAATCCACATCTCACATTTGAAAACTGAGAGGTTAACAGTGTTTTCGATACCTGTTAAATAATTGTACCAGTCAGGGTTCAAACAGAGAAACAGAATCAGTTGGGGAGATCCCAGCAGCTAAAGCAGACCCAGCCTTTGCTGTTTTAGGAAAAACACTTGGCTAACAGTGAGTCACCATAGACATGACTTTCCAGGTTGAGGGAAAGGCACAGGCTGAGCCATCAAAACTTACATAATGAATTTGAATAGGCTGAGGAAGCCTTCTAAGCTAAAGACAGCATAGAATCTTGACAGTTTTCTGTCAAGAGAGGAAACCCAGAACTTCCAGAAATTAAGGGTAAAGAAAGAGCACAAAGTCTTCCATTTCACTAGCACTGAGGAAGCTAGGGAATGAATGATTGCAACAAAGGACTCTAATCCCAGACTGTTTAATTTCTATCTCCACTAGCACAAATAACCACGTTTTGTCTCATATTTGGCATAAGCTTTCTAACCTGATAGACTTCTATTTACTAAATTCCTCAAGGGCTTGCTCATACATATGGAATTGTTCTGATTTCAAGCCATGTCGGGGATTTGTTTCCCTTTCAGTAAATCAAGAGCAACATATGAAAAAGTCAAGGGTCAGTGAAGGACTTATGCTAGTCCAACAGCAAGGAAGAAGACAATATATAAACAGTAAGTAAAGACTAAGAACGTCAGATCATAGTAATAATGTTAAACTATCAGCACTCTAGTGTCATTTGAAGTAAAATTGGGAAATTATACATTGAAAAGCTGCAGCCAACATCATCCTAGTATTTCATGCAGCAATCAATAATACTCCTGCTAACTCAGAACCACTGGGGAAGTTACAAATACGTGTAGGGCTACATGTTTAAACATACCTAGATTGTTTTTTCTTTTCCTGCAGAGATTGTTCCAATAAGGAATGACCATTTTATTATTGTCACAATATTTCTATAACAATGCCAGGTGCCAGGTGAATAGTATTCTCCATACACATATGATCTTTTTTGTACCAGACTTTGGGATTGGATTATATCTACCTGAAACTGTGTGTGAGGGCAGTACCAATATGCAGGTGTCACTACAAACAAGAACTAAAATACAGAAAGAAAATTTGTAAATGTATTACACTGCATAGGGCTGGTACAGCCAGATCTTAGAAAGAGGCACAAGATGTAACATTTTCAGGTCCACCATCTGACTATAAAAAACTGAGGTTGAATCTTTATTGTAAAACTGGTTCCACAGTGTCATGAAAGCCACATCATCTCTTTAACAGTCCCCTACTTATCCATAGGGTCTTATAACAAATGTCAACTATTGAAAATATGTTGCTGTGCTTTGAATGCTGTGTTAATCTTCAAATTTGTGTATTGGAAACTTAATTCCTAAAGCAACAGTGTTGGCCAGTGGGGCCTACTGGGAGACGTTTAAGTCTAAAGCTTAGGAGACCTAAGCTTCTCCTTAGGTCATGAAGGAAGCTATTATATAAAGGGCTTGTATGGGTGAATTGACTCTCTTCTGATCTTTTGCCATGTGAGGAAGGCAAAATCCCCCATCCCTTCAGATGATACTACATTCAAGATACCAACTTGGAATCAAAGATTGGGCCTCACCAGATACCAAACCTGTAGGTAACTTCATCTTGGACTTTGTAGTCTCCATATTTATGAAAAATAAATTATGTTCTTCATAAATTATTCAGCCTCATGAATTCTGTTACAACAGCACAAAATGACTAAGATATATGTCAAGAACTAATTATAGTGGTAATGTATTATGTGAGCATTATCAACATTATCTATTATTATTGCCCCAATTGAGGAAGGACAGGAACAATTGTAGACATTGATGAGCAAGGCCATAGGGTCTCCTTACTCTTAGCCTAAAGTGTCAGGTGTTGTGTAAAGGGACAAAACATGGTTTCCTGAAGCAAAGTAGAAAGTCATCTAGGAAACAGGCAGAGGCTGCTGTGCCAGGGAAGCCACATTAACCTGTTCATTAGATGAACAGGTTGGATGTTGGAGTTCTATACAAAATGGGGTCTCTTAGAAATTTTCTTCCTTTCAGTGAGAGAGCCCAGTGCAGCATCCACCCTGCTTAGCATAATCAATGGGTGCCAAGCCATGCAGAAGTTCATTAAATGCTGCTGTAAGTGGCACACCTTGTGCTGATTAATGGGTCTGTTATCACATGGAGGAAACAGTGGGCAAGCTCAGGAAGCAGGTGCAAAGATCCCCTTAACTGGGTGTTGGCCTCTAGTCATTCCCAAAAAGTTCAAGAATGAGGAGTGTTTCCATGAACTCTTGAAAGTTCCTTTAGGGTGTTTGTCTATGAGAGCACTGTGTCACCCAAGGCAGACAGCACCAAAACAAAATGAACAAACAAACAAAGGAAACGCTGAGGCAGCTTCTTCAAATGCCTCGAGCTTATGTTTTGTGACTCCCGGAGACCTTTACTTTTGCTTCTTTGAAAATCATTTTCTGTTTCTAAACTAAACTCAGCTTTGTTTTCAAAGCAAAAACAACAAAATTGGGTGAAATAGTAGCAAATAGCTGGCCTGACCCATACCTCTGTTAGTGAAGGATAAAGATCCTACAAACACCAAGGTGATTAGGTTGGCTAACAAAAAGGCACAGAAAACATGGATGAAAAAACATAAAAAATGGGTAATGATGTAAAGAAATAAAACTCACAGGGATCCCATGGCTCATGCATGTAATGTTAGCTACAAGGAAACTGAGATGGAGACATTCTCGGTTCCAGCACAACACAGGCAAAAAATTTGCAAGACCCTATCTTGATGGGAAAAAAGCTGTGTGTAGTGGTGTGCACCTGTCATCCCAGCTATGATGAGAAGCTTAAAATAGTTTTGTGATCCAGGATGGCCTGAGCAAAAAACAAGATCCTGTTTTTAAAAATAACCAGGGCAAAAAGAACTTGGGGTATGGCTGAAACTTACTTCATAAGCATAAGGTCCTGAGTTCAAACTCCAGTACCTCCAATAATAAAAATAGTTATTATTATTAATAACGCAATTAGATTAAAGGTTATTCTTTACACATTTCAGTGTTCTTGTATTTGAACCCTTGCCTGTCAAGTAATTTCCAAGCCTTGGATTGCAAATTATCTCCAGGAATTAAGAATTTCTTACTTCCCAGTACAGTTTTAACAATTGGAAGCTTACTTTGTGTGAGACCATAATCAGAATCTCTGGGGTTCCCTATCTTCAGTTCACCTGTTTGCTTGCGTTTATTGTTATGTGGAACAATCCAGAATCCCATACAGCTAAGTGTGCATGAGCAAGTGTAGTTCACCTTCTTGCATCTCAGCTTTTTCTTCTGTGTGAGATAGTCGTGACTAACTGCTTCAGAGAATTTCTCTAAAGAGTAAATGAGATCTTCCATATACTGGATTAGCATCTGATTGGACATGTGTCAAGTCCTTGTTAAATGTGAAGGTTTTCTTTAAGTGTTATGCTCCATATGGCAGTATTCCCAATACTTTTAGACACTGGTAATATAGATTGCCATTGGATAGGCAGTTTTATTTTATTTATGTAATTATTTTTTGTAGTGTCTAAGGACCAAACCAGAGGTTATTTCTTCACCATAATGACATCGTGTTCCCTTGACCTTAGAGATTCAGAGTCTCAGAGACAGAAATTCTAATAACATCAACAATGAACAGATGCAGTCAGGCCCTTTTGTAAAGGCGTAAAGGAACAGAGTAGCTCAGTCACACAGGTGTAGAGCACTAGGAAAATTTTGAAGAAATAAATAATTTTGTAATGCTATTATGTATACTACCAAATAAAACCAACTTTCCTAAAAATCAAAAAGTGCAGAGTTAAGTATTCTCCTGGCAAAACTCCAATCGAGATAACCACTGCACTATCTCTGCAGAGGGATATGAAATGCTATGGAAGCAATAAATTGTTTAGCTGTCTTGGGGAATTCAGTTGAGCCCATCAAAAGGGAAAGAGAGTCCAGAGTCCTCTGAATATATTGGAAAATGAAATATACACATACTTCACTGTGTTATGAAAGAAAACTTAATCATTTAATAGAATATTATCATGGATGTATCTAAATTATCTAATACATCATGGAGAACTCAAATGAGAGGTTATCAGAGGATAGTCCTGGAGTTTAACGGTTTTAGGGAATAATAATATTAATTTTACATTATTTTTCAAATAGAAGCTAGTTAATCAAGAAAGGATAAGATGAATTGTATGACCCTGAGAACATTCCTTCCCTTTTCTTGACCTCATTTTCCTTAGCTGCTAAATAAAGCAGCTTAATTTCAAGAGATTTAATATCCCTTCCTGGCCCACCATTCACAGAATGGAGTTATCAATAACTTCCTTTGGAAAATTGTGTTTATATAGAGGGAACAAAAACACAGGTGACCTTCATCTCACCTTATTCTAACTATAGGGATGTGTCTTACTCAGAAAATTTCATAAGATTTTCATTTGAGAAATGATTCAAACCATCCTTCCTACATTATTATGACACTGGAAAGTTAGAAGTAATTTTGAAAACTTACTTCTAGATTTTAAAAAGTAAAATTTATAAAATTTAAGAATAGCTTGCATAATTAATTATACCCACAATAGCCTAGAGCAAGGGGTCTGGGGCTGCCAGGGCCCTCATGGCATACTTCAGGGTATGCAGGGATTCCCTGGAATGAGTGCAACTTTATGTATACCTATCTATATGTACATGTGCATGGAATTTATATATGTCCTCCTCATACATGGGGAAAAGTACATGGAATCTTTTAAAGTTTTAAAGAGAATCATGGCCTCCAAAATGTTTCAGAACTTTTGATTTTTTGGACAGTATAAAGCAATGAACTTGTGAGACCTACATTCTAGGTTAATTATTTTCACCAAATATATGATTGTGAATATAAAAACATGATTTTCTTTGAAAAAGGTACAATGTTATTTTAAGGTCTAAATTCTACTTATTTTCTGTGTCATTTTGAAAATGAATGGGATAAAGAAATAGCCTCAGTCCTTCTCTCTTCCTTCATCAATGAAGAACTTAGATGTTTCCTAGGCAGCTAATGAAATAACTAACTATAGGGTGGTTAATTCTCACTTAACCAGCCTGTGAGCCACCTAACAGCAAAGAGGTGGCTTTTGATCTCTTTTATGATCCAACCTACCTAACACACTGACATAGCATGGAAGTCCCAGCCTGTAATTTATAGCTAGAGGATTACCCATGAAACAATAAAATTATGCCTATTTTAAATAAGGCAAAATAATCATTTGTGGTGGAATGGATCTTCTACCTCCTAAGAAAGTCACCTGAAAAATTTGTACTTGTGTTCTTCTTGATGGCTGCTATTCCATTCTTACTGGGGTAAGATGCAGTTTTCATTTTCATTTCTTCATGACTATTCTTTCATGTTTTTATTGACCATTTTTACTTCTTCATTTTAAAACTGCTCAGTTGATTCACCCATTAACTGATTGGATAATTTGTTCTTTTGTTATTTAATGTTTTGAGTTCTTTATGTATTCTGGGTATTAACCTCCTGTCAGTTGAATACCTGGCAAAGATTTTCTCCCATTCTGTACACTGTCTCTTCAGTGTGTTCTCTTTTCTTTGTAGTGCAGAAGCTTTTTAGTGTAGCCACTATGGAACTAAATATGGAGGTTCCTCAAAAAACTAATGATAGAACTACATATGATCCACCTATACCACTCCAGCTATACTTACACAATAAAAGGCAGCTTACATAGACATGGCTGCCTAACCCTGTCTAATTGTGGCAATATAACAGTGCCCAAGTCATGGAATCAGCCAAGAGGCCCATCAACAAATGAGTGGACAAAGAAAATGGGGTGTTTTTACCCAGTGGAGTGTTATTCAGCCATTATGAAGAACAAAATCTTGTTGTGTACAGGAAAATGGGTGGAACGAAAATTCACGTTAAGTGAAAAAGGTCAGATTTGGAAAGACAAGTATCACATGTTTTGTCTCAGATGTGGAATCTTAAAAATAAAGGCTTGAGCTGGGTGCCACTGGTTCATGCCTGCAATCCTAGCTACTCAGGAAGCAGAGATCAGAAGGATCTCAGTTCAAAGCCAACTCAGGCAAACAGTTCGAGAGACCCTATCTCAAAAATACCATTCACAAGAAAAGGGCTGGTAAAGTGGCTTAAGTTGTAGACCTTGATAGGAAGGCAAATAGTGGGAGTGGTGAGGGGTAAGAAGTGTGGGTAATGAGGCAGATAAATATGGTTAAAGTACCTTATTTACATACATAAAATGTAAAATGAAACCCATTATTTTGTATGATTAATATCCACTAATAAAAATTACAACTGGTGCATTGCAGACTAATGAGAATCTGACCCTGAGACAACAGCTAAGGAACTCATATCAGACTGCACAGTTAGTAGAAAGGAGAATCTGCACTTTAGACCTAGACATTCTTACCATAAAAGCCAGACTGCTAAGCTCAGCAGTGTCTTTCATTTGGCATCAATTTAAGAGATTTTTAAAGAAATTATTTAATTCAAAGTTATGTTAACTTGGTAATAAGAAGTGAGTCACACTTTCATTTACCTTCTAAAATAATACGTTATTACTTCATTCTTGTAAGTGTTAAATAACTCACATACCCTAGAATAGCAATAACCTCTCATAACTGTTTTCAATTGCTTTTGTTCTTATTTTCCCATTCATTTTTTCCACTTTCTTCAGGTCTGTTCAGTTATGTGTATATTGCGAAAAGCCTATTCATTGATATTTATGGAAAGCCCTTCACATGTTAGAACTACAGGTGTTTCTGCTTTATGTTGTTACATTTGATCCTAGTACTGATCACTACAGTGACAAGAATTACAGAGACTCTGCCCTCAATGACAGTATTGAGGAAGATGGGCAAATAAGCTGGCAGTTACAATGCACTGCATAAGCCAGCAGAGTCATTTTAGGCTAGTTTGGTACGTATGGATTCTTATCATATTAAACCTCATATTTGGAGTATTACTTTTTTGATCTCTAACATGTGCCTAACATTTTTTTCCTTCATTTCTCCTAATTAAATTTATCCAATCTTGGTCATTTTACCTGAAGATAAAGTGATTTTCTAATTTTATGACTTTTTAACTGTTTGATTTATCTATTTTACCTTTTTATATTTTTTCATCTCTACCAATTTATTAGTCTGATATAACCACTGTTATATTGTATTGCTTTTTAATATGTTTCCTTTAACTATTTTTAATCAATATACTTTATTTTGCAAATTGCTGGCTGGTGCTAATGGAGGACAGACTCTGAAACAAAGAGTAATTCTTCTTTAGGCCCCTAAGCAATTGCTATTGGAGAAGACATAAAGCAAGAGAAAAGGCTTTTCTGCCAGCTAAAAACTAGCTAGTTCTCTTCTCATGGTCTTTTAGATAATAGTCTAAAAGATATTTTAAAAATGGTATCTGTCATGGATCTACCATTTGATCCAGCAATGCCACTCTTGGGGATATACCCAAAAGACTGTGACATAGGTTACTCCAGAGGCACCTGCACACCCATGTTTATTGCAGCACTATTCACAATAGCCAAGTTATGGAAACAGCCAAGATGCCCCACCACTGATGAATGGATTAAGAAAATGTGGTATCTATACACAATGGAATTCTATGCAGCCATGAAGAAGAATGAAATGTTATCATTTGCTGGTAAATGGATGGAATTGGAGAACATCATTCTGAGTGAGGTTAGCCTGGCCCAAAAGACCAAAAATCATATGTTCTCCCTCATATGTGGACATTAGATCAAGGGCAAACACAACAAGGGGATTGGACTATGAGCACATGATAAAAGCGAGAACACACAAGGAAGGGGTGAGGATAGGTAAGACACCTAAAAAACTAGCTAGCATTTGTTGCCCTTAATGCAGAGAAACTAAAGCAGATACCTTAAAGCAACTGAGGCCAGTAGGAAAAGGAGAACAGGTACTAGAGAAAAGGTTAGATCAAAAAGAATTAACCTAGAAGGTAACACCCACGCACAGGAAATCAATGTGAGTCAATGCCCTGTATAGCTATCCTTATCTCAACCAGCAAAAACCCTTGTTCCTTCCTATTATTGCTTATACTCTCTCTACAACAAAGTTAGAAATAAGGGCAAAATAGTTTCTGCTGGGTATTGACGGGGGGAGAGGGAGGGGGTGGAGTGGGTGGTAAGGGAGGGGGTGGGGGCAGGGGGGAGAAATGAACCAAGCCTTGTATGCACATATGAATAATAAAAGAAAAATGAAAAAAAATGGTATCTGTGTTCAGAAGTGGTTGAGTCCTGAAAAAGCCCGGGGTTTGGCATCATCAGGCTAGATTTGGCTCTAATTCTAACTCCATTAAGAAAGGGAAGAATGGCTTCACATAAATTGTCTGACACCCTCACCTTTGCTTTCTACTTCAGTGAAACACATGGGTCATAACACCAACCCAAAAGAAGGCTGGAACATAGGTAAAAAGTATACATTTAGTCCACAAACTCAGGCACATTTTTCTCTCTCTCTCTACATCAATTTTGATGACTCACCCCAGAGAGGTAGGTGGTTGACTCCAGGATCATGTTGGTCCTCATTATCTGCCAGTTGTGTTCCACAAGTCCAGATCCTCCAACCTGAGGACATTCTGGTTTCTTTACCATCCTCATTGCCTCCACTGCTGTGGCCCCTGATCCTTGATCTGGTGGCTTCACTGGCAGTCCAACTCCTTCCAGAATTTAGCTGATGACCTGCTATCAGGAGTCTCACAGAATGGGATTAACCATAATAGTGGTGGGACCCAGGACATCTGCCACCTTCCAGACGCACACAGTCACTTCTCTGAATCCCGTGTTCCTTTCTTTCTTTCATTCACCTTCACTCTTACCCTCATAACGTCACTTTGCTTCTCACATCCCACAGGAGCTTGTCTGTCCTAGTATATTTAACTGAGAGTGATGGGAGCTGCCAGAAGACAAAACATGAACAAAACTGGGGCCATGTAGGCTGGGTGGTCAGATGGAGACACACCAGCCCCCTCCACCTCCAGTGAGTTTATTACATACAGTGGCAAAATGAGGTGGAGCAGCAGTTCTTGGGGTAGGGACATGACATTGCAATTCCCGGGAACAGGAGGGACCTGTGACCACTCCTCTCCAAATGTAAACATCTCAGCAAAAACAACTGCACTGCATTTTGCCCTCTAATGCAGGTGAGGCTGTGCCAACTCAAGCCTGCAGTTTATTAGGCATAACTGCATTTGCTCCCTTCTGCAGTTTATTAGGCATAAATGCATTTGCTCCCTTCTGCAGTTTATTAGGCATAACTGCATTTGCTCCCTTCTGCAGTTTGGGGCTGTGCCAAACTCAAGCCCACAGTTTATTCGATTCACCTGTGCTTATGTACTCTGCTCTTCACATTTGCTGTTCCCTTCTCTTCCACCCAGAGACACTTTCCAATGAGCTTGGACCTTTACACAGGATAAAAACTCACACTAAGGTCTGGGAATGTCTGTTTTTCTATCAGGAAGAAATTCTTTGGAGCAACAGATTGCAGGTGGTTTTCTGTAGTTTGAATCAAGGTCAGCATAAATGTAAAAAACGACATCAATTTTACCTACATCTGTGTTGGCACATATGTAAATTTTAACTACTCAAAATTATGTGAATAGCCCTTCCTTTTTTAAAAAACTTATGTAGTGATACTGAGTGAGTATAGAATTTCCATTTGGAATGATAAATTTTATGAAGATGGACAGTGGTGATAGGAAAGTGCTTAATGGTACTGAAATAAACATTTTAAATGGTTGAAATAAAAAATTCCATGTTTTGCATATTGTTCACAATAAAAAAATAGTGTTTCCTTAATCAAATACAAAAAAACCCCAATTCTTCAGATGGTAAAAGTCCTCCAAAACCTATCCCAACCCACATTTCTAAATGTCTCTCCTTTATGCCCTTTGTAATATATAACTTTTGATGAACATACACTAAGTAACCTCAATGTTTCAGTGACTTAAAAGAACTAATATCCTTCCCAATAATAAACATATACACAAAACCAAATCTGACTATATACAGACTATAATAATGGAGCTTTTCTATGGAACTTTGGGGAGGAGGGTAAGGAAAAGAGAATGATAGATTGTCAATAATATCGAAATACATTACATCTGTGCAGGTAGAGGATATAATTATATGTATAGAAAGCTGTTGAATAATGGGGGTTGGGAGGGGTAAAGCTATATCAAGAAACCCCATTGAGCTGTAACTTTGACACTATTTTACAGAACTATAAAATAGGTACAGTGTTGTGGAGGTACTTGTGGAAGGGGGAGGGTAAATGGAGGAGATGAAGGTGAGGGAATATGGTTGATGGATTTCATATACTTACATGAAATAGAACAAAGAAACAAAGAAACCTCTTGCAATTTCTTTATGTGGAGCAGAGAGGGAATCAAGGGAGGAGGGAGATGGCAGGGCAGTCCATCCAATGTACAATGTATGACTATTCAGAACTGTGACATTGAGTTGTCCCTTACAATGAATATATCATAGTAAAAATGAAGAAAAAAACTAATATATACGTGTCACTTATTTCATGTGCTGGGGTTCTGTTCTAAGATATGGGTTAGTTCAGGATGGCATGATCTGTCTTTTCATAACCTTAAAAGTGATATTCTCAAGGTGATGGGAAGGAGCACAACTGAGCTGATGAATGTGGGGGGATTTCCAGTGACTCTCTGAGCTCCTGCTTTAAAGGGACACATCAATACTTTCCCCAGTTTCATTGGTCAAAACATGTTATGTGACCAGGCAGGACAGCCATTGTGCAGGGAGACATACTCCTCTCACGGAGGAAAGAAACATTAGTTTTCTGTTTACTAAACCCCAAATATATTGCACTGTACACTCATGATCACAAATAACTCATTCCCCTTCCATAAGTAAAACACAAAATCTCATCAAAAAATGTTATCAGGCCTAACTCATGATGGTTTTCACATCAGATCTGAAGGTGGTACCTCTTATCTAGAATCCTCTCAACTTAAAAGTTAAATAATATCTCTCTACACACCTACAGTGCATTGGGTAGAAAAGGACACAGGCTCATTTGACAGGGGAAGATAAGACAGAACAGGACAGTGACCGGGTTCTCTCAGACTAGCACTGTGACTATCTCCTAGGTGGGGAGCCTCCTTTGATTAACTTCTGATTCTTTTCCCTGGAGTAGCTCCTCCATGTACTGCTTTTCTGGTCCTAGAAACCAAACTTTGAGTAGTTTTTCTTTCTATTATCCTCTTTTAAAAAATTAATCAGTAAATGAAAATTTTATAAATACGCATTTATTGTGTACAGCATGATAGCTTGAAATACGTATATACATTGTGAGATGGCTAAATCCAGCTAATTAGCACATGCTTTAACTCACACATTTATCATCTTTTTGTGATGAGAGTAATTAAAATATACCCTCTTGGCAATTTTTAAGAATACAACATATTGGTATTAACATGTTGTGCAAAAGATCACCAAATGAAATTTTGTACTATTTGACCGAAATCTCCCCAACTACCTCCCCTCCCCCAGCCCTTAGTCACCACCATTCTACCCTTGACATCTATGAATTCAACTTTTAAAAATTATATGTATGAGTGAGGTCATGCAATATTTGTCCTTCTATGCCTGGTTTATTTCACTTACCATAACATACTCCAGATTCACCCATCTGGTTGCAAATGGTGGAATTTCCTTCTTTACTGAGATTGAGTAACCAGTCTTCTGCTGAGTTACTTGGGTTGATTATGAATTGTGAATAATTTTGCAATGAGCAGGGGAGTGCAGATGTCTCTCCAAAATACTCATTTGTTTTGGATGTATAGCCAGTACTGGGGTCACTAGATCATATGATAGTTATATTTTTAATTTTTTGAGAACTCTTCATCCTGCTTTCCTTATGGATATGCTAATTTATATTTCCACTTTTGTACAAGTTTTCTACATGCTTGTCAGTTTTTGTAGTTTTGATAATAGCCATTCTATTGGGTGTGAAATTTTAACTACATATAAAGGGAGTATTAGAGACCATACCCTTCTAAATATTCTTGACTATAGATAGTTGTGAGCCTGTTGTAGCAATCCTCCAAAGCACCCTCTAACTATCGCACTTGGAATTAAAATAGTACATACATGTTTGTAACTCTATTCAGCCACTGAAAACAGTGTTTAAAACTTTTTGAAGATACGAGAGTGGGTTTAAAATGCATTTTTGAGAGCTAAAAAGACAAAATAGAATGTACTAAGAATTAAAAATAGTTGACGCTGATGTTGGAATTAGGGCTGACCTTCATTTTCTTATGTGTGCTTTTCTTTTCCACATTGCATATAAAGTTAAGTTTTCATCAGAAAGTAATGTTCAGGGTTACTGTAAAGAGTGTACAGCTGCACAGGGATCCACAGCTGTATGCTGCTTGAAATACCTTGGTGCATCTGACAAGCTGTCTGAGCTGCTTTTTAATTGTCAACCATGTACACTTTGTGATGGTTGACCTCTTTTTAACTGTCAAGCATGTATTGCTTTAAAAATCACTGTTTTCCGTTATCTTTTTTAAATTTTACCCATCATTGAATAAGAAATGTTCATTGGTTTAATTCTCTAATCTTTGGGAAAAAGGTAATTGGAGCATTTTACATGATCAAACTTTGTCCATGAGTGCCAAAAGTGGCACCCTAAATATGACCTACACACCTCAATGTGGATGGAATGGGCTGGAGAGAGCATATTCTACCTTTTTAAATGTAAGTCAGCACATCCCAGGTGACTGAATCAACTTCCAAGCCTTCCAGGATAGCCAGATAGGCAGCCTGGCTGGGGATGATCTGTATCTTAGCCTGTGGAGTCTGGGAACCACTGGAGCTCCCTTGTAAGGCCTGGGAAACAACTGTATCAACAAAGCTGAGTCCTATTCCATAGAATCTACACTCCAGCACCAGCACTGGTCAGGCTGGTCATGTCCACATTTGCAAGGCTTTGGTCAGCTGTATTCTGGGAATTCCCAAAGGCCAAGAAATCTTAGTCATTTGCTTGTTTTTGACTTTTCCAAATTTCAGTGTGCTGCTGGCTCTGATCAGTCTGAATAAGAGATCACATGAGTGGGTCTCCCTGCATGTTGGCACTGGCATTGAAGTGCAGCCAACACATCCCACTGAAGAGCTTCTTAGGAGCCAGGTGGTGTTTGCTTTCCAGAGATGGAGGCCAAGAGTCCCCACAAATAGCATCAACTTATCAAGCCTGAATTCTAACCTGATATAGATACAAAAATAGGCCTTACACAAGTAGGCAGAACAATGCCTTTATTATAGGTAAAGATCATCTTGGGGTATGTGACTCATGGCTGAACCCCAGAATGAGTGAAACACACCAAGTAGCCATAGGTCATTACATGCCAGAGCAGCTTCCCTAGGCAGAAGAGAAGCTGCTGCACATGAAAGAACACTGAAGAATGCATGCTCCCTGCAGAAACTTGTAATGAAAGAGGCAGACAGGGGTGGGAAGGGGAGCTAGGAAGGGATAGAGACTCACCTCCCTCACACTAGGGAGGACCAGGCCCTATCTTCAAGGTTTATGCTGTGGCAGAGAACAGCTGATGAGAGGGGGAAAAGGAGCCAGGCTGAGCTGCACTTGCACTTCTTTTTGCCCCCGATCAACTCTCAACTTCTAAACTCAACAGCGGAGCTATATTGTTCTGCTCACAGGAAAGGAGAAAGTGAGGGAGCAGAGAGCGGCCACGACATTAAACAGGATTTCAGGAGTGGGAAAGAAGTGCACTCTTGCTCCAACATAAAGCATGGCCTTCATATTTTCTTAATGACAGCTCAGAGCACTAAGATTAAGCAATCATGGTTGCAATCTGTACTCTTAGCCTCCATCTTCTCACTTGCTCCAACACTGGTAGAGTCTTCCTCTTGGGCCTTCTACACTAACTAGAACTGGAGCAAAAAGATGGTACAGACCATTCCTTCATAATGAGGCACTGGAGAGGAGTAAGAACACTGGTTTCTGAAACCCTTTAGCCCTCTGAAATTCCCAATTTTACCTAGCAACTGTCACGATAGAGCAGAGCAGCTCCAAGTCAAGGAAAAGATGGAAATATTCTAAAAACTTGCCAAGAGATGAGCTTTAGCCTGTGAATAGCATCTGGATCCTCAAAAGTTTGCTCTTAAAGGCAGACCAGAGTCAAGGGCACAGAGTGGTTGGAGCTGTTCACACATCTATGAAAACCTGGACCAAGAGAAGAATTGTAGGGGCTGGGGAATGGAAGGGATTAAGGAAAAACCAAGGAAAAACTATGAATTGATGGAGGATCAATGTTTGTGAGAGGCTCATCATTCCTGACAGCAAGAACCTCTAGCATTCAACATTCCAGATGAATTAATGCATGGTTCATGAGGACAATCATAAAAATTATTTGTTTAAAATACTCTACAACCTCTCTCTGATTACAAAGTCTAAACCAAGGTGGCTTACAAAAACAGGTAAAGTCTGATCTTACCTCCTTATTGTAGCTTCTTCCCTTAAAATTTACAATTTACTGCACCAAATCTGTTTCACTTCCTCGAAGCCTATGTATTGTCCTTTATGTGCCAAATCTTCTTCCTGCCCAGGGCTTTCCCCGCCCCATCCTCAACCCTACTCTTTTTCAGATGCTTGTTTCCATTCATGATGTAGGAGTCAACTTGAGGCCTTTCCCTCTGGGAAGCCTTGGTCATCTTCTGGAGAAAGTATGAACCTAATGTCCCTCCAGGATCCAGGCCTCACCTGGCACCTGGATCACCTTTCAGCATATGCTTCTCTGGCTTGTATGTACTACAGGGATGGGGCCATAGGTCTTCCCCATAGCTATACCTCAGAGCTTGAATAAAAGAATGAATGAACATGTAGTGCAATGTTTCATGGCTGTGTCTCTGGCATTTTTCTCAACTCTCAAAGTCAGGGTGGTATTGAGGGGGGCAATAAGAAATGTTATTAACCACATTTCAAAAGTGAGCAATTGAGAATCAGAGAGGCAAACTGGGAGGTCTCATATCATGGTTAATTGAGAGATACAGGAAACCTATAATATGAACTTTGTTGATTTCCAGTTGTTCATGGGGTCAGATCTTAGAAAAGAAAGAGTAGGAGAGGAAGAGGGAAAGAGAGAGAGAGAGAGAGAGAGAGAGAGAGAGAGGGAAACTGTGTTTAGTCTTCTCATATGATCATGTTACCAGAAGTGAAAATACAAAATCATGCAGATACAAACTTCTTTTGCAATAGCTGATTTTAAATACAATTAGCTCATTTAACTATGCACGTGTGTATCGTACATTGTACATAATTTCCATACGAAACATGTAATGTTCATCTTTTTTCAACAGATAAAGTATTGTAATGCCTTGAGGAGCTGACCCTGTATGCTACTGATATTTGACACAGATTTTATACTAGTAAGGCATTTGTTAGGTTCACTTTCAAGTATTTCCTCTGGATTTTTTTAAATGTGTTGTTTACTTGGTTTCATAGATGTAAATAAATCATTTTTTAAAATTGAAGACGTTAAATTTGTGACAGATTTTATTGGCATTATTTGTTAAATGGGAGTTCAAGTCCATGTTCTTCCCATTTATTTTCTAGAATTGAACATGCAAACTTGATTTGGTTTTATCCATGATCTAGACCATCTTCAAGTACTTAGATGAATGGGAGAAAAGATACTTTGGGAAAAAATGGCTCAGAGAATATCCACAATGGGGATCAATTTCAGATCTAGAGTGTTCCAACTAGTGACCTTGAGAGAATTAACTACTCTTGATGAACAAGAAGACTATGAGATGAGAAGCTACCATCCATCCATGCAGCCTTAGAAAACTCACTTCACTTCTCTGATTTTCCATATTGACATCCAAAAAATATGACTGTGGAAGCCAATGGTTTCCAAGCCAACATGGTGACACAAAGTTCTATCAGCTCAAGCCCCCAGCATCATATTTGCTATTATTATTATTAATAATAACAACTTATTTTTATCATTGATGTTACATTTTCACTTCCTCTTCAGTACATCCTTGTCCACCAGTTAATGGGTCTTTTTCCATCCTTCACTGTAAACACCAGCATGCACTCAGCCTGCTTGCTGACAGTCAATCTGTTGTGCTGCACTGCACTTTTGAAAAATGTACTCATCTTAAACTCCTGTCTGTTTCTGAACACAGACATATACAGATGCATCTTTCTCAAGCAGCAGGAGGTGTTGTTCATGGCCAACCTTTTTGTAGCTGTCACCATGATGGTCTGTAAGAAATAGATGAGCTGATGGGGAGTGCAGAATTGAATGCTTTCCTTTCATTCTTTCAGTTAAAGGGAAAGCGCACCATTTAGTCCATCCTGTTGAGCTATAGATCTTGTCCTGGGTGATTTTCTTATAACAAGTACTGATGTTGGAGAGAGGGAGACAGACAGAAATGACCAACAAGAACATTTCCACTGTGGATTTGTATCTTACTGGGATCATTGAGTTTTAGTGTCTGGTCCTTAATATGTAAGTTTGGAAAGAATTTCCCATGTAATCAAACACAAGAAGACTGTTTCTTTCTCACCAAACACACAGGAGATTGGTAGTTGCTGTGTTATTTACATATCCATTAACACCTACATATGCTAAAGATTCATAGGTGGTATAGATATGATGGTTAACAGTCAAGAAGTGTATAGGCTCATCAGGGATGCAGACAACTGAACAGAAAGTAAACAGTCAATGTGATATATTCATAATTACCTAGAGACAAGATACAAGAGCTATCAGAATTTCATTATTGCTAGATCCTCGGAAACATATATAAAGAGCTAAATGATGCTGGAAAAATTGAAGATAATGAAATTCTTCTAAAACATGATAATGCATTTGAATGGGTCAGCATGATATATCTTTCTGGTACAGTCTGGAGACCAGTGAAAACCAACACAAGGAAAAAGAGAGAACAGTTCAGATGTTATTGTCATGACCCAGTGGAGCAATGATTCCAGCAATAGGGATGGGAAGATGTGGACAAGTAATTATAAGGTAGAATAAATGAGACTACTAAGTGTTTCCTTATCTGTAAAACCTGAGAGCCAAGTGTGAGTGATGGTCCAAATTTGGGGGTGGAATACATGAAAGAAATTTTGTGTAATTCAATAAAATAAAGAAAAGAAAAGAGCAGGTAATCTCCTTTCAAGGTACTGGCATTTCCAAGTTCATCAATCAAGTATTCATTAACACATATAGTTACATTACTTTTTGAAAAACAATTGCATTTGGAAAAATATCAGGGCAATAAAAAGTCCTTATACTCATAGAGCTTACATTCTGGAAGAGAAGTCATAAAAACAAAACAAGCAAAATAAAATGTTATATTTTAAATGTCCCAAACAAAATGTAATCATGGCAAACAAAATGAGTGAGAGTATGGTGGGTCTGGGAACCACATCAGTAGAGCAGCTTTTGAGCTGCTAACATAGAGCAGAACTCTGCTTTTCCTGGAACCAGTGCCATTGGGAAACTCATTAGTGAGCAGAGAGAAAGCGTGGGGAGGGATGGTTTGTTCTGGCCACCTTTAACCATCCCACTAGGAACTCCTTCCCTGATGTGTAGAATTCTACTCTTCCCTGGAACTAGAGCTCCTCTTTTGTTGACGATGCTGGTTTTATGGAACAAAGGACTAATTATGGCCATAGTATCATAAAGATCACTCTCCATGCATCCTGTCCCACTTGCTCAATCAAATGTGTTGAGACCTTACTTGTGACAAGCTTTGGATAAGACTTCATGTATACTAACTTCTTCACACCTATTTAAGGAGGCTGGTGTGGGTCAAGTGGCTCAGACTTTCTTTGCAGCAAGATTTTTGTGTGATAAAAGAATAAATACAACAAATATTTAGTGAGAGAAAAAACAAGGAATTGGAATTAGGTTTCTCTGATTCCCAAATCTGTGTTGTTCAATGGGTGAGATCTAATATTTCATGCTGAAGTATAAAAATAATCACATTTTAGCCCTTCTGGATTTGATTTATATTTTAGCATAGAATGAACTTGTCTCCTCTATTCCAGGCTATCAGAAAGCACTAGGTGAAAGCTAGGATTCAACTCCAGTATCACTTTCTTTGGAGATGCTGACTGAATTTAGAACCTACATCTGTGAGCATTATGTCTACATATATGCAGCTATCTGGTAATGCTGGGCTCTGTGAGTTGGCTCAGTGAATGAATGGATGAATGAATGAGTCCCATCCAAGCTCTGCCTTCCTAAGATTGTCCCCCACTCTCCCTGTGGACTTGCCCATCTCCTCTTGCTTTCTAAGTGAATCTTTGCAGAACCAAGATTCTGGGTAATGTCCTCCCTCATTATAGTAGAGATTCAGAGCCTGATGTTATTTCTAAATTCAGCAAACACCTATGTCCTCCTTGTGTACTGCTACCTATAATCTACTCTCATTCCAATGAAAAATATAAAGAAACTGAAATTAATGCACATAATTGTCTTGTGTCAACGTCCCCCACAGCACCTGGGAGTCTTTTATTAGTACTTCTTTTGAGTTTACATATTTGAGGCTTAATCTAGCCCTTTTTGTTAAAAAAATCAGCTTTTATCCTATCTTGTTTTCTTCTGACTGAAAAAAACTGTATTTAAAGATCAACCCTCACCCTCTGCTTTGTAGAACAAACAGGGTGACTTTTTATATTTTTGTTGGCTTCAAAGTGTGGGCCTCTCTTTCATCTCCTGATAAATCACAAGTTTTATGTCCTATTCACCAGGTGAAGTGAGAAAATCTTACAGAGGGTCCCTGTAGGGATCCAGAGGAGGCCAACTCACATAGAAGGATTCAGAACTCTGTGTGTACAAAAGGGGAAAAACAGGAAGGCAAGGTCACACCATTCCATTACTAGTGTGTGTTGGACATTGGGTTAAGTTAAACACTGCCTTGTTATTCCACTAAATAGTCCTGCTGTCTAAGTGTCTATACTCTGAGTTTTCCCCTGTAGTAAATGAGGCTAAACAGGTTGAGGTTAAGAAGTCTGAGGTTGGAAACCAAGTAACATGGACTCTGTATCAGAGGCCCCTCAGGCATAGCCTCTGACTCACTCTTCTTCCTTCCATGCCTCAGTTACTAGAATTGCATGGACACAGACAAAGTTCAAGGTAGCACAGACTGATGGCTCCTCTATCAGGATTAAGCTGCCCGTCTCTTCTCCGGCTCAGGTGTCTCTGTGGAATGCCTGTGCAACCTGGACATGAGACTGCAACAAGCCTTTGATGAAAGAGTATTGGACTGGTGAACAAATGGGTTCTCCCTTTCTTTCTCCAGGTGAATGTTCCCAGTCTTGGATTCCCAGGGCTTTTTAGATTATACCAGTCGCCATGGCAATAGCCACCATTCCATGAGCACCTGTGCAGACTGGTCTGGTCTCCCTTGCTTCATTCCCTGTCTTCCTGCCCCTGGGGCATCCTGCCCTAATAAAGCCTTCACACTTAAGCTTTGTCTCAAGCTCAGCTTTCTAGAAGAATCAGGATAAATAAGAATTAAAACTAAGCTCAGAACTCATATTCTTTCCAATTTTCTGTTGTTTTTTTTTTGCCTAAGCTTTTTTGCCCTTTGCCTCCCTGAAGAGGTTTAATACTGATTCCTAGACATCCTCTCTTCCCCCCAGACTTAGTGATTCTTATCTTCAGAGGAGAGCTCAAAACATACTATCTCTTCATTTTGTTTTTCTGTTTTGCTTTATTTTCCTATAAACTGCAGGCATGATTATTTCATAGAGCCAAGGCTCCTCATCCAGACTTGACTGGGTTCACACAAGATCAGAGTCTAGATTCCTTGCTCCCCTTCCCTCTTCTAAAAATGTTCATGACATGAATTAAACTTAATGATGTCTTTATACAAGTTCCCAAGATCTTAGTGTAGTGGAGAACAGCTTGGGCAGGAAAGTCAGAGATTCCATTCTAATCTAAATCACTTACTAGAATGCAAAATCATTGCTTGAGGTGTTTAATTCTCTCTTTAAAGTTGGGGCCTATGACAGGTGACCCAAGGGTGGGATGGATGAAGTTCTATGTTAATTGCCTTTTAGGCAGTACAACAGCATCAAGAATTCCAAAGTCATGGGCTTGTGAATCAAAAACTCACACTTGAGCTTCTACTATATCACAAATCATACCTTAGGATTTTTTCAGTTTTCAAGTGAGGATTAGACACCTGCCTAGCAAGTGAGAGGTCCTAAGTTCAAACCCCAGTCCTACCAAAGAAAATTAATATCAAATGAGGATTGGAACATTACATTATGTTAGTAGAATAACATCAGATACCATTCAAAAGCATTTTATAAACCATAACCTGCAATATATATGTACACACATATATTCAAGGGTTAAGCTAAAGAGCTAAGGATCTGTGAACCAGGAAACTCTTTTAGACAGCCATTCTTCTCTTCCAGAAAATCCTAGATTGTCCAATGAAATTTTTCTAGTATCATGTTACTTACTCTTGGACATAAGTAGCCTTTGTGATTCCATTTACTTCTTTTGCAACTTTTAAAGTTGAGAAGGGCTATGATTACTGTGGTATCTTACAGATTAAAATGATTAGAAAACTGTACCTGAAGTCACATAGACGATCCCAAGATCACCTTCAGAAATGCCTTTCAAAGAGGTTTCCTGTGTGTTTTCCTTAAAATACTGAAAGCAGCATGAGTTGGAAATGAAAACCATTTACTTAACCTTGACAAACAATGATTTGTATGTTAGGACATGGTGGATCTGCACATAATAGTCTCTAGTGGTTTTTTCTGTGGACAAAATTTTTCACTGATCATTTATACTAAGCATTGTAACATTTCTTCCCTTCCTTAGTACACGCATGTCATTAACTTTACCATTGAGATTCAGAAAAAAAATTGTGAATTTTTTGGTCAATAGAAACCCAAAATTTAAGCAAGAGAGTTTGATTTAATATAATTCAATTCGATAAGGCTTTCCCAAACAATCTTCATATGCAGTGTTCTGAGACATAATAACGAAAGAATAACTGCTAAAACCTTACACATGTATCACAGTTTAAAATCTTTTAGTTGCTTACAAACACATCACCTAATTTAACCCTGACAACTGTCTTGAGAGTTAAACAATTGAAGTGCTACGTACGTTGTAGCAACAGAAAAATTGATGTTAAGGCAGAGGGAATTTAAATTGATGAATCAAGTATGATACCTATGTTGTACTAGGCATTTAAAATGTTTAATTTTTTCAAAGAACTTACAACATATTTATTTTGACTTCTCCCATTTTATTGAAAAGAAAGTTGAGTCTCAGAGAGATTAAAGGATTTAACCAAGGTCACACAACTAGAATAACCCCAGGGTGTCTGACTGTAATTGCAGTTAACTTTTTATGCCAACATAAGCCATCAAAATGATGAATGTAAAGTGAAACAATAAAAGTCAGGAGACTCATCCAAATGCTACTCAGGAGCTGAGCTGTCTCAGAAGCAAAGACATTTAGACTCCTGCCCTTGACCCCAGTCCCTCCCATCTTTGGGGTGTGATTGTCAGCTCCTATCTCTATTCTTTGACATATGAAAATTGGCTCATTTACATCACTGGAATTTGGCAGAGGTTCACTCATCACTCAATATCAATTCCCTCGTTTTTCTAAACAGTGTAGACTCATTTTTAATATAGAAATGTTGTATAATTCATAGCAATTGAAAGGATGTGTTATCCTTTACAGAATGGTTTGCCTCTGCCTACTCTGTGAGGGCAGAAAGGTAGATCAAAAGACCAGGTGTCAGGTGTCCACAGGTCAGCCACTGAGTTTCTTTGAGCTCTAGTGTCCTCTTCAGTGTGGTAAGGTTACAGGATAGTATGTTGATACCTCTGAGAACTCACTTTGTCTCTTAGAGGTAAAGTTCTCATACCTGCAAAAGAAAGGTAGGGTAGCGACCAAAAAGAGATCATCCTGAAATCTCATCAGAGCTCAGGAATGCTCTTCTCAGGGACACTCATTTTCCATTGGCCCAAAGAGATCATGTGACCTACCTTGGGACAAGGGGTTCTAGAAAAGAAGTCCTTTGGTGTTGGAAGGGACTTCCACCACACATTTGATGTCAACTAGTCATATATAGTCATGCTCTAGGGACAGGACATTTTAATAAGGGAAATACTTACAAAAGAATGGTCAGGTTTTGAGGAAATCACAAAGTCATGGATGGCAGGGAGGGACATTGCCATTAGTAGGCTTGAAGGGGTCAAGGGAAGGAGTGAATCCCAGGTCCCTGAGGGAGGGTCAACTTTCGAGAAGACTGTCAACCAGGAATAGTAAATCCCTAGTCCAGACAGTCAATCATAATGACCACAAGAGGGGGAAGTTAAGTGAAAAAACACTCAACCTAATCCTGAGGTCCCCTTAGCCACAGGTCTTGCTACCTGGCACCTGGGCTCATTGAGAAGTTGGAATGCAAGGGGCTCGTGGACACAGACCATGCAAGGCATCTTCAGAGTCTTGGGCAGATGGGCAAGGCTAGAGAATGGACAGAGGCGTGAATAGGAGAAATACAGCACAGAACAAGCCATAGAATGAAACCAGAGGTCTTAAAAGATCTCCTGAGGCAGCTCTAATTCTAGTTTTTGTACCCTTTACTTTCTTTTCTGAGAGGCAGGCTGGCAAGCAGAAGTGTGGAGTATGTGTTGACTGACTGAGAGAATGCAAGCATTTAGGGACTCATTACTGTCTTTCCATTTCTTTCAAAACTCAGAAAGACAGGGGTTATCACCTCCACTTCAAAGACAGTGTGATTCTTGGCTCTCTCTCTCTCTGCCCTCTCTCCCAGTAGCCCTCAGGCATCAACAGGACCCCACAAGCAGTCAGTACCTTCAGGCTCTCATGGGAGCCAGGAAGACAATCATGCAACTGTGCAGAACTCCCCAAAATGCCCACACCCAGAGCCAAAAAGGATCCACTTACTTTGTTAACCAGGCAGATGCACACTGCAAATGTAATGTAGTACAATAGGCACAAGCCTAAAGCATTTATTCTTTAAATCTCTCTTGCCTCATCACCTTTCAAATAAGAAGACAGAGGTGGAAAGGGAAATACCTCTTTGTAAGGTTTTTTTCAGTTAGAGGCAAAGATGGGAATGTGATGCACAGACCTTACTTCATTGTCTGTACCACCTCAACACACACATACACACAGCTCAGATATCCCCCTGTGTGAGATATCCCTTGCTCCTGTCAACCAAAGTCACATCTATCTGACACCACAACAAGAGAGGGAAATACCTAGGGAGAGAAGTACAGAGATGGCCCACCTAAGACTCTCTGTCTTTCTAGGACACACTTAACCTGCCTGGCAGGATTTCCTTAATGCTGTTGAAACCCCTACCCCCTCCCCAATAAGGTGACAAGGGCTGGAATCTGGAAGTTTGTGCTCCTCATTTCTGAGGATCAGTCCTGTGATTTTGCTGAGTAAACTTCTATGTGTTCAGATCCATAGACAAGCCTGTGAATCAGGATTATATTTAGATAGCCACTTGAATATACCCACCAACTCTCTGAAATTTGGGTGAGCAAACCCATGTGTTTACATCAGCATCCTGAGGAAGGAAAATTTCCTGGAGTTCCCTTGATCAAGTTCTAGCACCTTTAGGATGAAACAGAAAGGCATTCTCTTTCTGCCCTTCTCACCCACTCCAATTACCACTGGATGGAATTAAGGAGAAAATAAAAGATGATTTAGCTAAAGAAGGAAACAACATAAAGTAAGTAGCTGCCTTTTTTAGAACACAATTTGTATCATGTAGAATGTCAAAATTCATCTAAAACAACCTGGGTTGGGGACCACTTTTTGACAAGTATTGTATTGTGTTGTGTTAGTCAGTCTTCCTTTACTATAACAAATCCAAAGACAACTAACTTAGAAACAGAAAGTTTATTTTGGCTCACAGTTTTGGAAGTTTTACTCTGTGATGGATTTGGCTCATTGCTTGTGATTTTGTGATCACAATGGCACATCCTGGCAGGAGAATCTAGCAGAGTAAAATTGCTCACCACGTGCCCATAATGTGAAAGAGAGAAGGAAGGAGCCAGAGTCCCATAAACCTCTTCAAGGGTGCACCCCTAATAACCAAGAGGCATCCCAAGGGGCCCCTCCTTTTATTTTCCACCATCTCCACTAGTGTTAAGCTGGGGACAAAACTGTTAATATATAAGATCCAAACTAGAGCATGGGTCCATCTTAAAGGTAAAACATCTAAAGGTCAGAAAATCTTAGAGCCCTGTTCCACAGCAGGAGTGCACTGTGACTCTACACACAGAACTGAGGTTTTTGTCTCCATCCAGCTTCTTTCTGTACTCAGCAAAGTGCATCTACCCAGCAAGGAAGGAATGAAGGAGGTTCGTTATTTAAAGAGCACATTCAGGAACCACAGTCAAGAAGCAACTTCCTTAAAGTCAAATTGTCATTTCCTTGGATGAAGAATTGGCCTAACTGAAATTTAAGTGGACACTCTTTCTACTTTTTCAGGGAAAAGAAATTATAATAATTAAAGTATCATGGCTCAAATTTGACAGGATTGGTGACAAGAGTTGCTGTTAGCTACAAATGAAGAACACACATAATTAGAACTAAAGTAAGATTGATAAAGGTTACACAAACCTCAGCTGTAGAAGAGACTCTGGTATTTAAAAAAGCAATTTGAAAATGAACAAGCATGTTAATAAGGCAAATATTTATTTTTAGCAGACCCTGGAATCAGGATACTTCAAAGTCAAAATGGCCCACAGTTGACAATGAAATGACACTGTGGACAAACAAATATGGGGGGCAGGACATTCCTCCAACTGATTTCTAAAATCTGGAACTTATGGGATTCAAATGGGCTCAAGCAGAAAGAAAAATATGAAAGTATCAAAAATAACATCTGCATACCTCTTGGTAATTCACAGCACTTTCTCAAAAAGGCCACACCCAGTTCCATCCTTCCTCTGCTTTCTTTCTTTCTTCATCTCTTCTTTTCTGCCTGCCCCCATGACTCCCCTTCCTTACTGATCATATCATTGGAACTTCATGCCAAGCTTTCCTGATGGGCAAGACATGTAAGGTTCTTACCTCCATAAAGCTAGCATTCTGAGGTAGGGAGGTAGACTTCACATAAACAATTACATAGCAACATTGTTTCTCAGGTTATAATAAGGAAAGAAATGATGGACAGGTGAAATGGTAGATTGTAAGCAGATGGAGGCAACTTTGGAGGCACTCAGGAAAAGGCTGCCTGGCAAGGTCATGTTTAATGTTCAAGAGTCAGGTGTGAAAAGACATCAGTGTATTAGTTTTTTGTGGCTGCTGTAATGAAGTTCCACAAATTGGGTGGCTTAAACAACATGCCACAGTTCTTTTGAGGTCTGAAACTGAGATCAAGGTGTGTCTAGGTTGGAGTCTTTACCAGGGACAATCCCTTCCAAGCGTTTCTTCCAGCTGTGTGTCTCAGCATTCCTGAGCTTGCAGTTTTGTCTTTATCCTGTGTCTTCATATTGTCTTTTCTTCTGTGAGTGTCTTTCTGTGCCTAAATGTCCCTCTATTGGAGTAAGGGCCAACTTATCACCTCACCTGAACTTGATTATCTGCAAAGAAACTATTACAAGAAAGATCACATTCTTAAGTACTGGGATGTTAGGACTTCAAAATCCTTGGGGGGTATATTATTTAAACCATAACAATCGGCAGTGCTTGCTATGAAGAAGAGGAGACACTAAGGGCAAACACCCTGAGGTAAAGGAATTTTTATAGACACACAGGTCTTTTAAAAGTGATATATGTTAAATTGCACATAGTAAGGGTTTTCACATGACATTTGCATACATCTATACAATATACTTTGATCATATACAACAGCAATTGCAACATTCATTCAAGAGTATAGGTATTTTGCACACAGGACTCAGAATGCAGGGACAGCTGACCAACTTGAATTCAGAGACCTTGCTTCAAGACCACTTACACTTCAAGACTGAGGACAAGACTCCCTGCCACTCTGAAACTGCTCCTCACTGACCAGAAAGAAAATCTATACCCCCTATTTTCTAGGGATGTCAGGTGTTAATGAAAGTGAAAGTGTTTGCTCAATGCTATACAATGTGAAAGAATGTGGTTTTTAAAAAACTCTCTATCGATGGAAATTAATCCCAACCCTATGGAATAATGGCTTCCTGTAAAAGACTGAAGAAAGACAAATTTGTTTTGCTGTAAATTCTGGCATGAAGTTAGCTCTGCTGTCTACAAAATTGTTTCTTGGTATGCCTGGAAATGCTTACTTTCCAAGCACTCCAATTTTTTTTCTTTCAATTTGATATTTCAATGACAAAATGAAAGAACTTGTCTTCTGGGGCTAGACAACCAGGGTTTGAATGCTAGCTTCTCTACTCAGGGGTGACCCTGAGTGAGTCACTTCCCTGTACCTAGACAACAAACTCCCCCCATCTAAGCAGCAGTAGGAGATGACAGTAGTACCCACCTCATAGGGTTGTGACAGTGTAATTAATGTTAGGAGACACATGGAAAAGTGCCTGCAACAAAGCATCAATAAGAGAATCAAAACCCAATAGTGCACCTTCTTCTACCCTACATACTCTGCCTTTTATCATTTACTTGGATTCTGTGTTTCCTAATTCTCCTTTTTTTGGCTAATACTCATTATTTCAATAATGATTATCCAAACATGACTATCTATGACTTCAAAGTGATTTTACAGCTACCATTTCATTGAGCACACTCCCCAGTGTGACCAAGGTAAAGCACCAAGGAGGCTGGGATGTCTGCGTGGAATGCCTGAGAGTCTACATGCCAGGGGATTCTGTGATCTGAACCTGAATTCTGCTATTGAATCCAAGTTCTGATGTTTCTGCTTTGTGTACCTTATAAAGATCACCACACACCACCAGATGAAATTAACAGCTAACACAAGTGTATTCACTTCATGCTCCATGCCCCTCTGAGTGCTCTGTATACAGTATCGTATATTGTATATACTGACCTACAAGGGGTGCATTCCAAAACTCCCAGGGAATGCCTGAGACCACAGATAGTACAAGGCTGAGTATACTCTGTTCTTTCCTATACGTACATTTCTGTGATGTCTTAAAGACCAACAGCAGAGTTAAGACCTCACCTCATGGCTGAGAAAGTAAGAGTGAAGGTGTGAACTCTGGTTTTTTTCTTCCTCTCCTGCATCTCTGCAATGTGATCCCAGGACAAACTGTCCCTCAGCAAACTCCCTACTATTGCCCTACTGGACACCACCATCAGCCACCATCCCACCTTCCACCGGCTGTTGCAACAGCCCACAGAACCAGACTTCTGTGTCTTCTTAGAGCTGCCAGGTCACTCCTTCCAAAGCATAAACTAGGTGATGTCACTTCCCCACTCAGTGGCACCAAACCAAGCATGAAATCGCACTCTGTGTTCCAATCTGGCCTTTGTATCACCCTGTGGTTCCTACCATCCTTCCCTATTACTCCCTCTGCTCAGCCTCATGACACCCTTGCTCCTCCAACCTGACCTCTCCCAACCACATCTGCATTCACCTTTTTTCCCCACTTTGCTCCTATCTCCATCCAAACACCACATTCTTGGAGGTGCTCCCTGGACCACACTTAAAGAAAGCTCCCTCTCCACTCTGACAATCCTCTCCTGTTTCTTTGTCTTTTTGTTGCTTGTCACTAGTAAAAACATATCTTTATGTCTAAATACATACACAAAATTTCCTTATTTACTATCATTGGGTCAAAATAACCAAGATAATCAACTTAGAAGAAGGAAAGGTTTATTTGGACTCAGTGTTGGTGGTTTCAGTCTATGGTTGATTGTTTTGTTGCTTTGGTCCTGTGTGGTATGGCCCACTGTGGTGGGAGTGTGTCACAAAGGAAGTTACTCACCTCATGGCAGCCAAGATGCAAACTAAAGAGACAGGAAAAGGGACAAAACCTCATCTCCCCATTAAGACCATGTTCCCAATGATTGAACATCCTTCATTAGTACCCAACTCCCAAACATCCCCCCACCTTCCAACAGTATCACAGACCAGGGCCAAGAATTCAATACCTGGTACATTAGGGTCCATTTAAGATCTAAAGTAGAGCAGTCTGTTTTTAATTTTGGTGAGGAAAGCTACTTTGTTCATATTTGAATCATGTATCTCCAACTGTGTAGAAGAGTAGCTGCCTAGGGTAAAGATAACGGCCACAAGTGACTACTAAGCACTTGAGCATGGCTAGTATGACTTGAGCAGTGGTACTAAGTACAAAATGCATGCCACATTTTGAAAATCTAGTAGGAAAATTATATAAAATATTCACTAATAATTTTTATATTGATTACATGAAAAATTTCTAACATTTTTGGATGTATTGGATAACATGAAATATTTTTACTGGTTTTTTTATTCATCTATAAATGTATTTGCTGGAAATTTTTAAATCATGGCATGGCTGGTATTCACAGCATGCATTGTGATTCTATTCAGTAGCACTGCTACAAAACAGCTATCTTTCTTACCCTTCCCTGACCTTGAAAAGGGCATGATTTCATACACTATGCACCCAAAATATGTCCATTTTCCCTCTCAGACCCTCTTTCTATCTATAAAAGTCACTCCAGTCATAGGGCACCACTGCCTGGCCTAGCTTAAGCTGTGTCAAGGAATGAATCACTATTTTGCATTCACTATTTTCCTGAAGCTTGAAGACCTTCTCTCATGGAGGTGTCATATGCCATTTCAGATTAGTTAGAATGCTGCCTCCTCCAGGAAGCTCTCAGATAGTTTCTCTTATTTCATCTTCCATAACCTGGTTTGTGACATAAAATAATAAGATACATAAAACACAATAAGCAATTCACTTATATTGATAGTACTTGCTATTCTTCCTATGTGCTCCCTGTTAGTTAATTGTTGGTACTTTGAAATATCAAAAGGTAAACAGATAAACAAAATGTATCAAAGAGAATAGGAATAAAATGCAAAGGTGCTAATGGATTGGGTAAACCTGATGCTTCCTTGTGATCTTGCTCAAAAGAAAAATATTAGCTCTCCATTAGCTCTGAATCACCGCAAAGGAGTCAAGTCTTTCCACCTTGGAAATGAGGCTTTTTCTCAGCACTGTAACCTATACAGCAGTTTTCACAGGAGACTTCATAGGAACAGGAAGTTATTCATCTTGCATTTCTCTTGGGCCGGGTTGAAGCATCCCCAGAGACTGAGCCCAGGTAGTGCCTGGTTGAGTCGATCCGAGAAATAGAAACATGGTCCTGTAGGCAATACTGTGTTCCCCTTCCGTGGGATACAGGAGCTTGAAAAAGCTAGTCAGTTAGTTTGGTGAAAACAGAAACCTCTTAGGACAGTGAAGACTCTCATTTGCAGTTTCATGGGTGCTCCAGAGCCTTTCTGGAGATCACTGGAACCACAGCAGAGTTAGAAGGGTGGGACATGAAGACACCAACCTTCAACCCATGTGTTTCAATCCCAGCTCCTTCACATCTTCCCTTTAAAGATCACTGGCATCTGAAGTTGTAGCTCTGTAGTAGAGTACTTGCCTAGCATGAATGAGGCCTTAGGTTCAATCCCTGGCAGTAAAATAAGCAAACAAATAAAAACAGAAATGTTGGAAATGAGTATAACCTCTTCAAGTCTGTTTCCCCTCATGTAGGATGTGAGTAATGACCCATAAAAGAAGTGTTAGGAATACAAGGCTTTTACAGAAAATGAACTAAATTCCCCTTAGTTCATGCTCCCTCAGCTCGGATGGATAGGGATTTGAGGGAAAAATTAATTGGAAGGTGAAAACAGGAAATGGGTAAGTGGGTGTTATTCATTGACTTGTACCCTCCCAGAACACATAGCCCACTACTCTAATCCCTAGTGTGTCAGTTGTGACTGTGTTTGGAGATGGGGTCATTTAAGAGCTGATTAAGGTCAAATGAGATTACTAAAATGGGCTTTGGGCGAAAAGGCCTGAGGTCCTTATGAGGAGAGGAGATTAGGAGAGAGCCATGTGTACAGCAAGACATCTATAAAAAGATAGGGATGCAAAACAGCCATCTACAAGCCAGGCAGAAAATGCTCAGAAGGAACCAACCCATGGGAACCAACCCATGTCTGCTCTCAGACTTGTACCCTCCAGAATTGTGAACAAACCCAGTTCTGTTGCTTAAGTCTCCCAGTCTGTGACACTGTAAGTTGGCTCTGAGTATACTATGATGGGGATTCCACTGGAAAGGAACATACCACACTGAGTGTCCCCACAAGCAGCTAAATGACCAGTTGAGCTCCTGGGCCTCAATCCTGGTAAGGAGTCTGGGAGACCATAAGTCATCATCTCACTCCTAAGGTTGGGAAGCTGGGTTGGTCATCTGCCAGCTTCCATCCATCATAGGCTTCAGGTTATGGTTGGGGCCTCAGCTCTCTAGCACACCCCCCCCCACACACACACGCACAAGCATGCACACACGCACAGGCAGGTCCTGAATTCAGAGAGAACCCTCAGGCCATAGCAGTCACACTCCTTGAGAGCAAAAGGCCTGCTGAGTCCCAGAGACACACAGGTACAGCATTTGTGGCACCTGCCACCAACATGCTCAGAAAATGCTAGTTACCTTAAAAAATGAAGGCAATATGGATTCAACAAAAATTTAGTTACTGGCCCCAAGCCCTGTTCTAGACTCTGGCATTACCCAACTGACAAATCAGAATCCTACCATCATTCAACTTGGAGTACACTGAGGTGACTAGTGAAGGTAAAAAGGGAACATTTCACTAATAACCTCAGAGATGGTAATAACTACAAAAGACAGGAACGGGACAATGAGATAAACCCACTGGACACCAGGCCACTAGTATTTGTAAGGGAAAAGAACAAGTCCTGTGAAATTCATCCTCACACAGCGGGATGGGGGGGGTGACTTAATTTACTGAGGGACTCAGAATTCTGGGGAGATCCTGAACTTGGGTCCTGGCAGAATTTATTTCTGAGAAAGAAGAATGAGGAAGGGGAGAACCCTGAAGAATTATGGGAAGATACAGATTCCATTTCTAAAGGGCAGGCAAATACACTCTGAGGGAAGTGGCCTTTTGCTGGTACTAAATTGTCATCTGATATTCTGATGAATTTCAAACTTCTAAAGACAGAAATAGTGTAGTCAGAGAGGAGCAGAGAAATAAAAATCACCACCAAGCACCCAGTCAATGACACAAATTTAAATATTTTCCATGGCTATGCCTTGGGCAGGTAATTCAACAGCAAAACATCCACAGGCATCCCTAACCCCACAGGGCTTCTGTCCAATTCTCCACAGGAGAGGTTTTTACCCCCAGGAGACATGTGGGAATATCTGGGACATTTTGATTGTCACAACTAGGGAACACTACAGGTATCTGATAGGTAGAAGCCAAATATATTTCTGAAGAGACTAAAATGCATTGAACACCTCCCATGATAGAATCATCCAACCTAAAGTCTCAATAGTGTGAGGTCAAACACTTCAGGAAGTTAGAAACACAGGGATCTCATCTCTCAGCTACAAAACTATAGCAAAAGTACAATGCCTTAGAGGATAATATGATATTTATATCAATTATCATATGAGAAACGCTAATCATTGAGGCAGTGTGATACAGTAGAACGAGTCGTGCTTAAAGTTATAGTGAAATGTGCATGACTTCTCAAGGACCATCAGTTTTCTTATCTGCCAAAGTAAGGTGGGTGTAAATGTTAAAGTGATGGAAGGAAGCCAGCAGCATAGGACCCAGGGTAAATTCTCAAGTCTTCTGTCACACAACCACCACCCCCACTCTCAAACAGCATTCTTAAATCATCATGCTACTTTTTAATTTTCTTGGCAGGACTGGGAATTGAACTCAGTGCTTCATGCTTGCTAGGTAGGTGCTCTACACTTCAACCATGCTCCCAGCCCTCCATTATAATTCTCAATATATTGCCTAGCTTCATAAAAATGGTTTCCAGGTATAAATCAGTTACAACCCCTTAACCATTTTATTTTAGTAGGAATTGGTTTATAAAAATTGAAATCAGGAAAATAAATGCAGACATTACTGACATTACCGATGCTCAGTAGTTTAGTGGTTTTTAAAGTTCTTACCAATAGGTTCTTTAGAGGAAAAACAACTTGAAAGCACAGAGGAGATCAGGATACAAATTTAAATTTTCTGAGACAGTAAAAAACCTTTTTTGCAAGAGGTGTGTTATTTTTAATCTTTCAAACTTTATTGGCTCATTTGTCAGATTAGTGGGCTAACTAATCCAAAACTAAGGACAACAGGACTTGAGTGGGTGTCACGAAGTTCCAAGGATCAACTGAGCCCATCCCTGCAAGAGTCAAGCTCTTGCTCTGAACCCAACACTCCCCTGAGGGTACTCTGTTTAATTTTATTTTCCTATCAACTGCACAAAATAGTTCTTTTTCTTCCCATTTTACAAGATGGGAAAATGATGCATAGGCACTTTATATAACTTGTGCAAGGCCACTTAGAAAGAGCTGGAGTAATAATGTAGAATATTTCAAATAGACACATTAAGTTATTGAATATTTATTAAAATGTCTATAAATAACTTGGAAATGATTTTATTTTCTTTTCAGGGTCATAGAGATTACAGAACACTTTCAAAATAATATGAGTCTCAACGTAGAGTGAAGATAGGTCAGTTGAATGTAACCAAAAGTTCTGACCCAGACAAAGAAAATCAAGATCTGAAGCCCAGCCTGGCTTTGTAAAAGTCACTTTTGACATGCCTGGTCTTATGTTCATGGAAAAAGGGAGTACTAATAATACAGAGGTGGATAAAATAATTTAATAATTTGTATCAACTGCCTCTTTGGAACCTTACAACAACTTACTAAAACGGTTGCCTGAAGGACTATAAGCTACCACCCTATTCCTTCTAGGTTTTAAATTCCTTTAAGTCAGCCTATTATTTTTCATTATGTAATCTGGGTACAGTCAACAGCTGACATATAACATTGCTTCTATAAATGTCTGTTGGTTGCAAGAATATCCAGAAAATACCTAGAAAAGAATGCCTCCCCCTACATTGTATCAGAGCTGCTATAGAAAAGTAGCATCATTTTCTGTATCATTTTAATCAATTAAATAAATGGCCACCTTTGCATAGGGTGCCAATAAAATTATTGAAATCAAAGTCATTGGTGAACTTGACTTCACATTCAATGCAGAAGGAAGCCCAGCAATATACTTCCTGATTGCACACTGCCAGGCTGTGCTAATGCAGAGACCAGAGCGAATATCCCATGGCTTGAAATTGACTTATCACCTTGCAGTGACCCCCATGCTGAAATTTAACCTTGCCTAGCTGACGCCTATGTGGTGCTGGTACATAGTTGCTTTCTAATTTAACATGTCTAAACCTAAAACCCAACATTTTACTGGGAGCCTGCTTTTCCTTTAGGGAGGCCCATTTCAGTAACTGACAACAGCATTCTTTCAGTCGCTCAGGTCAAAAACGTTTGAATCACCTCTTTCTATTCATACCGCACACATTAAGTCCGTCAGCGTTTCCTTTGGGCTCAGCTTTGAAAAGTGCTGAGAATCTGACCATTTATCTCATTCCCTGACTACCACCAGTGCCAGGCATCACCAGGTCTCAGCTGCACTGTAGAAACAGCCCTAATGGCTCTCTCTGCTTTGACCCTTGCTCACCTGTAGTGGAAATATCTGTTTTCATCACTTTTCTTTTATGATTTCCCATATTTCAAAAGCTTACCCTTGTTCTGCCCCATCTCAGTGGACAGTATGTCACTGTTCATATATATCAAGACACTGCTTTCTTGGGGTCTATGTTTTACTGTTTCCCTGTCTGCCTTCTTCCTACTGAACTTTATAGGCCTAAAATGGTGTCCAGTCCACAGAAAGAGCTCAACAAACACATGCTGAGTAAGGGAAGCAGGTATCATAGTAGCTACTTTTGAAATATATCATTGATGAACATTCATTTATTTATTCATTCAACAAAGTATTCAGAAGCTAAGGTAAGACACTGAAAATGCATTGTGAATGTGAAGGCAGGAATCTTACATTCTGAGATGATTTATATTTTGGAGAGATAATCATTAAATATACACATACATAAATTAAGAAATTCCTAAGCATTCATCATAATATTGAGGTTGAATTTTAGATAATATAGTGAGATAAAGAATGGATGAGCCTCTGATATTGAATCTCAAATGTTAAACAAAAAACTGAATCTTTACAAATAAACACTCAAGTGAAGAACTGGCACAAGTATCTCTGCCAGAACGAAGAGCATATGCAAAGGTCCTGAGGCAGGAAGAAATTATGCAATAGTCTAAGGTGCAAGCAATAGAATATGAATGTAAGTAACTATAGTGAGTGAAGGACAATATTCCATGAGATGATATCTGAAAAATAATGTGGGCCAATTATGCTGGATTCTCCCTAGCCATCTTAAGAGCTTGGATTTTATTCAAAATAGAAACAAAGGCTTCTACCTAAGAAGTGGCGTGATTGGAGTCAACTTTTTGAATGGTCATCCTTGCTACTCTGTAGAAAATAGCCTGGGAACAGGCAAGGGTGGAATCAGTTAGAAACTATTATAGGAATCCAGTTAAGACAGTGTATTAATTTGCCAGGGTTATCATAACTATGTACCATGAACACAACAGAAATGTATTGTCACATAGTACTAAGGCCAGAAGTCTTATATGCAGCTTCAATAGTGTTGGGTTCTGAGTTCCAGGTAACTTGCTGCTGGCAATCAGTTGCCTGCCTTGGGATGTCAATGCATCAACCCAATATTTGTCCTCATCTTCACACGGCAACCCCTCTTTGTGTATCTGTTTCCAATTGTCCTTTTTGATACAGACACCAAACATAATTTGATTAGGGCCCACCTTAATGGCCTCGTTTTAGCATGACTGTATCTGCACAGACCCTAAATCCAAATAAAGTCATAGTCTAAGGAGCTAGACAACAGGAATTCAGCATATAGTTTTAGAGAGACATAGTCCAATCCACAGCAAATGGGATGGTGGTCTGAATGAACAGAGATGAGAACAAACTAGTGCATTGAAGGTGTGTCTGGAAGAAGATATGTCCCCATCTGCCAATGACCTTGATGTGACCAATAAGGACTAAGGGGAATGAGCCTGCCTCTGAGATTTTATACCTGGTTTAGAAGCTGTGTGACTGACTAGCAAGCAAAAGACTGAAGTAGAAGAAGTGCTGTACTGTGAGCAAGTGTGTATGCCTTTGCATTATCGCAAGTGGCTGGGCACATGAGGCTGGAGATGAAAGCGGGAGTAAGAAGGAGAGCGAAAATTTCATTCATCACATATCAATGGCATGCAAGGTCTCAGGATGTCTGAGATCCCTGGGAATGAAAGACTGAAAGGAGAAGAAGCCAAGCACTACCCTAAAATTAAAATAGCCTGCAAAAATGACATACAAAGAATATCCTGAGAAATGAGACAGGCCACATGAGTATTCATGATACAGCAGCAAAGGAGGCACAGCTCCCAGATGAATGGGCAGGTGGACTTGTCACTGCCCATGACAGGTAGAAACATACACGATCAGAAAGGTGTCCATGCAGTCTGGGAATATTACGAATGTTATAACTGAAGATTTATCCATAGTGGTGGGACAGGAGTCATGCTGGAGCAGACTGAACAGGATGTAAGAAAATGAAGCTCAACTAAGTTCCTGTATGGCAAGGAAAGCAATGAATGAAACAATTTCCAGGAGGGAAAATTGAAGTGGAGAGGTCTTTTCATTGCTTCTCTTCTCTTTGTTTCTCTTCTCTTTTCTTTTTGTCCCTTTCTTTGCTTTTTTAAGGATGATTGTACTCTGGTGGGACTAATTCAGTATAGAAGGAAATACAAAGATATTCTCACTATGGCGATGTATGAAGTAATTATGACTGTCCCCTAATACAGATGAGAACAATGAGGTTTAAAAATGCTAAGAAAATGTTGGCAGTCACACAACCAGTAAGTGATAGAGGCGGGTTTTGAACAAGCTCCTGTCATGCTTCTCTTATTTTCCACAATGACATGCAGTCAGTGAAGTGAGGTTAGTGTCCCTTTGTCACTATTTTATGTTCTGCAAGAAAAGATGCCATCTTTTTATTTATTTTACTGACTGTTTTTTGAGTTCTGGAAATGCCTATATTCATAAATTTGATTAACTTTCGGCAAATATACTGTCGTATGAATTTGCTTTGAAATGTTGCAACTAATAATACATAACTGCAAAAATCTGGACACTTAATGAAGAAGTGCCTAATACAGACCAGGCTTTCAGGGAAAGAACTGGAGCCTTAGTGTGATATTGATGCTAACTCCACATGTGTTTTCTGAAAGACTACGTGGGTCCACTTCCTATGAGCAGAGAAGGATCTTGGCAAAAGAGACACACTTTGAAGGAGATGCATTAAACATAAGTCATGGTCACAGATTAAAAACAAGAATTTTAAAAGAAAGCTAAATGTGTGTGTGTTTCTTTTCTAAATAACACTCAGCAGTGGTTTGTCTTTTAGGAACTTCAGAGCCAAGAGAAAGTAAAAGAAATAGCTTTCCTCCTGTTATATATAGAAATGAATGTTTGGATGACAATTGCTGCTAGCATTTAATTAGGGATAATAAAATTAATTTGTATTTGAATTCAAGAGTGTGTACTATTTAACCTTTGTTTTAACTTGGATATAATCTTGTTTGAGAAAAAAAGCAGAAGTTAAATAATATGAGCTATTTATTTAATAAAGTTTTAACATTTCAATTTAAAGAACTAATAAGCACAATTGTCTTTCTAGTCCAGATTTTCTTGTTTTTCTTTTACTTCCAAATCTTCCCCAAGCTTTTTAAAATAGAAATCACATTTTCCCTAGAGGCAGCTAAGAAAAATTTTAACCTAGATCTAACTTTTAAATATTTAAATTAAATATTTAATTTTAAATATATTAAATCATTTTAATAACAAAAATTTCAAGAGATCAAAATGTTATCACTATATTTTCATAAATAAATTTATTCAAGTAAATACCAATTATATACAAACCTAGAAAGTGGTACGAACACAATCTCTAATCCAAAGGAGATGAAATTCCTCTCTTTAGAGATGTTGGTGTTTATTCTTTGGCTCCTGTCATCCTAAATAACTCAGTGAATTCTGAACTTTGGGTTTAATCTTTGCAACGAAGGAAAATCACCCGGCTCTGTCTCTTTTATCAGAATGTTTTGAGAATTCAATCAGGTAGTAACTAAAAGAGCATTCTCAGTGGGCTACCATCTGTATCCCCTGTGCTTGTCCATAAAATTGTCCATTTTTGGTAGGAGGCCCCTGGCCTGTGCTGACTACGTCAAGGCCATGTCTCACCTGCATTTCTCTCACTAGTGTCTTTCATCAGGAAAGTCTTCTCAGGCCAGCTGGTGACTGCTAAGAACTCAGCTGACCTAGGATTTAGAAAGATAGCCCTGTGGAAACAATGATTTAAAGCTAAATATATTTAAAATAATAAAGTAAATGAGTTTTTCTGTTGTTTTCAGAGGACCATTTTCAATAACACTATCATGTGTTCCTCGGTTCTGAAAACCAGGACAATCAAAAGTATAGCCTTTGATTTGTTCTCCCCTGATTTGTTCTGGCGATACCAAGAATTGGCTTCAACGAATCATTTGTAGCCACGATCATTTTCCAAAAGGCTAAAATTGAAGAGATGAGAGATCACTTCCCTGAGCCAAATTGAAGTATTCCCTGTCCAATTGGAGCTGTTATCCGACTCTCATTACAAGCCTTTGGTTTGGTTTGGTTTTTCCATAATATAAACATCAGCTAAAGCCAATCTATCCCTACAGTTTAAATGTTGGTTTGGAATGTTCACTGATGGTTCCAAATATTCTACAAACTTCCATGGCCATTCATTTCCTTGTGCATTTGCCTTCTTGTCCTGTTAAGCATGTGTTCCCTTTCCTTTCGTAAGTAGCCATTTATAGCTCTTCTTTCTTTTCTACTCTGAAATTTACAAAATAAGGAAATTATCTCTGTTTCTTTGAATTAAAACAAAAATCATACCTAGCATGTGTGACAAAGCATTCATTAGTAGGCTTGGCAAGCAGAGGATTTTCTATTTATTATAAAGCATCCCTGATCGTGAAACTCTCAGCCACTGTGGCTAAGCTCCCTTTGTCCCTGCAGACCGTCCCTCCTAACTTTCCTGGACTCATTATTTAGAACAACTTCATTCCACACCAACCATCATTATGTCCAGTGACTCATTCACGTGCTTCAACATCAGACACCCTCGAGCCTGGCACAGAAGGACTGGCTGAGGCTGTAGCACGACAGTCTTTTCTTTCCTCTTCGCTTGCAGATTCTGCAAGTGGAGGAGGACAGTGTGGGGATTAATTGTCCTCCTTATTCAAACCATCACTCATTTCTATTTGTTTTCTTAGAGGGAAAAGGTATCTCTAGTTGATTATTTTAACTTTCTTATTTTAAGAAGTTATATTAGAAAAATTAGAAAATATAAAGAGTTCCTATAAACCCCCTTACCAGTCTCTCTTATTAATCATGTATTTATATGATTAATGCATATTTGTGACAGCTAATAAACTAACATCAGTACATTATTAGCTAAGTTGTATTTTGGTCCAGTTTCCTTAGCTTTACTTTTTCCTTCTAGGATACTACAGTCCATGTAGGACACATAAAAAATTCTGGTATATTTCCTGATAAAGATTTTAAAAAGTCTATATCAGTTTCAAACAAAAGGTAACAACAATAATAATAAAGACTCAGAAAACCAAAACCATATCTCCTGTGAGGTGATGAATCTGAGATGGACTTTCCAGGGAGTGTCTACTCGATCAAGTTGTCTATTCTACTGGTAATGGGATGGGGCTCAGAGAGCAGCTGGATCTTGTTCAGTTTCAGTGCTGATCAGTGATCATCAGAGCTAGAGCCTTTGCTGGATATCTTTGAGCACTCTCAACTTATTTTGATAATTTCCATCTTAAAATGGAAGACAGAAAACTCCACCATGACTATCTTGCAGCTGGGGCAGATGGAGCATGGAACAGTTTCCTTTGATCAAACTTAGCTTTGGAAATGGACACAGCAAGGAGGTGGCAGCTTGGCTTCTCCTTCTAGTGGGTGACACTAGGGCTTGTGACATCCTCTCATTCACAGGTAAGGGTGAGGGCAAGATTTCCTGGAGAACCCTTCACAGTGTAACTCCACACCTTCCCTGTGGCACTTCTCTAGAAGGTCTAGCAATATCATTTATTGAGTTAGTTTTCTGTTTTTCTAATGAAGGGGATTCTATTGATTTCAACTAAGCGTACTCATTAATACAACTGGAATTCCCCAAACTTTTCCATGATTGATTTTATTTTTTTTTATTGCCACTTCACAAATGGCCTCTACAAAATTTAATTTACAGAAAAATGCATAGTTTTGAATGTTTTCTCCCACCTTTGACTCTGTTTAGCTTTAAAGAAAAAAATGTAGTACAGAGAAATGTGTTGGCATGTGTATAGGTTTGTTAGGACTGCTATAACAAAGTACTACAAATGGAATGCTATAAACAACAGAAATGTATGGTTTCACAGTTCTAGAGGCTAGAAGTCCAAGATCAAGGGTTGGCAGGATAGAGTCCTTCTGAGGGCTGTGAGGCAGAATCTGTTCTAGGATTTTCCTCTAACTTTTAGTGAGAACCCTCTAGCTTTTTCGTCTTGAGCATTCCTTGGCTTAAAGAAGTGTCAGTCTGATCTCTGCCTTTATGAAAGAGATGGCATTCTCAGGATGGCACAGTTTTGGTTGTTGTTGCTTTTGTGGCATTATTAAGGTGTATGTTTGTGTGTGTGTGCATGCCTGTGTGTGCACATCTCCAAATTACCTCTTCTCATAAAATTATCAAATTACCTCTGGTCATATTGAATTGTGATCACCCTCATAATCTCAGTTTAAGTTGGTTACCACTGTAAAGATCCTATCCCCCAAAACGTCCATTTTCTGAGGTCCTGGGAATTAGGACTTTGTCACATGACTTTTGCAGAGACGCAACCAAACAACTTCGAGCATCTGTAAGTAGATCATTAGCTTACTGGAATTCAGCTCCAACTGGATCATCAGCTTTATTGGGCAGTTGTTCTCACAAGGAAACTGACCAACAGAGAAACTGGTAGTACCTCAACCCCAGCTCATTCAACCAAGATGAACTTTATTGTGAACAGAAATCAGCTGGGGAGCCAAGGTGTTAACTGATAGCAAATGTTAGGCATGACCCTAGCATCACAAATATAGATATTCAGGCTATTTTTTTAATAGAAATGCCTTAAAAGTTAAAATCTAGGTAGGTGATTCCGGTGGCTCAGATCATGAGAAATTAAAACAAAAACGTATTGACTTATTATTTAGCAGAAGTCCATCGCAAATTGGGGTCCCAAAGAACTGGATTGTAGACCAGGCTTGAGAAATACAAAGGGGCCTTCTGCGGGTGGCAATGGCATCAGTATATCTTCTGTGCCTTTCAAGAGTACAGTCCACTGCCTTCTCTCCATAGTTCCAGCGGCTCCATACCTATTAGTCAGCAACCTGTCAATGTCACTTCTTCAGTGTCACCCTTCCCCATCCTTCCCTTTCAATCCCTACTGCCATTAACATGTTGTCTTATTGCAAGTCCTTGTGTCTAGTTCAAATTATTACAATAATCTTATTTTATTTAAGTATTTGTAAGACTCCATCTGTTTTCCCTGGGTTTTTTAAAAATTTAAATCTTTCTTTCTTAGGAATTTACATTGGTGTAAAAAGTGACCCCGATTAATTTATTAATACCAATGGCTTTCCAGTTGTCTCCATACCAGCTATTGAATAATACATGTTTTTCCATTGATTTCCCTGCTGTCTTTATCTGTTCTTGGTTCTAATTTGGATTGTCTTTAATTCATCATTTTGCCAACTTCTGTTTTAATGAGAGTAATCTTCTAATGTGTTTTAATTTGTGACATGAAAGATGTCTTTTAACTGCTTCCCATTTTAAACTCTCTTTCCTATTTGTGTATTTACTTTCAAAATGAACTTTAGAAAAATTATGTCACTTTAAAAAAATCACTGGGACTTTTATTGGAAGAACATTTAATTGCAAATAAAGTGCAAACCAACTGCCACTTTGAAAATTCTGAGCGCCTCTTCATATCAAATGAATTACAAGTCTTCATTTGCTCATCCACTCATCACAAGTAGGGCCTTCCAGTTTCATCATAAAAATCCTATCCATTTTTTATTGAACATATGGATATTTGTGCTACTGCTGTGGATGGGACTTTTAAATTCTATTTTTCCTTTAGTGTCTACTGTAAGAAAGCTATTGATTTTTGTAAGTTTATTTTTTAATTACCAAATTTACTGAACGATAAAATTGGATACAATGTTGAGTCAATGGTCTTATTAGATTTTCCAAAAATGTAATCATACACCTTCATGATAGCATCACTTCCTATCTATGTCCAAGTTGGAACTTAGAAAATGGAAAATAACAGGCTGGTGGGTATGACCTCTTAATGTCAAAACTTGAAATTTTTTAAAATTTTATTCATATGTACATACAATGCTTGGGTCATTTCTCTCCCCTTCCCTCTGCCTCCTCCCTTAACCACCTCACCCCCTCCCTCACCCCTCCCACCCCCTCGCTTCCAAGCAGAAGCTATTTTGCCCTTACCTCTAATTTTGTTGAAGAGAATGTAAACTTGAAATTTGAAATCTAGAATATAATTGACTTTACACTGAGAACATGACAAGAAATAAACAAAACCCCAACAACTATGCCAATAAAATGATATATAAAGGTTATAAATATGTAATATCAACCATGAATCACAGATAAGAAGTATATTAAGTACATTCACAAGTGATGAAAACCACATGAAAAACACTATAGCCTATCAACATCAGCAAAGATTAGAAATATCAGAGAGTACACATGGGTGTGAGGGAGGAAGTCTACTCATATAATGCTGTAGAAAAGAGAAGCTGGTATAACCCTCAAAGAAGAAATGAACAAAAATATATAAAATGTTCATTGCATATCTTATTTACCCAGCAATTCTCTTCATTAATTTTGCTCTACAACATATTCAGAAAGCATATAATAACACATACTATGTGAATGATCAACACAACGTTTTTAATGGCCAAAAATTAAATGCTCATCCATAAAGAATTTTTTAAATTATTGTTAGTACATGCATACCACAAAATACCCTGTGGCCATTTAAATAACATTTTGGAGTTATATTTATCATATAAAGGCATTCGGAAAATTTTATGCAGCAATAAAAGAGTTGTATGCTTATTGTACTCCTATTTCTCTAAACTTATTTTTATATTTACATGCTCATATAACTTTCCACAGCTGCCACCCTGCTTGAAATAATGTCTCTTCACTGGGAAAGCGATCCCTGTTCTTCATTGTATCCCACAGTGCACCTCATCAGCCACCTGTCCAAATCCCTCTTTTCTCATATCCGTGTTCTTCATTGTATCCCACAGTGCACCTCATCAGCCACCTGTCCAAATCCCTCTTTTCTCTGCTTCTGTAGTTTCCACTCAACTTTCATCCTATATGGTAAAGGTTCAACTGATTTCCCTAACCCCTATAGAATAACCAGTGTTGTCTCTATTTACATATGCATTTCAACATTCTTCTGTCCCATATAATTTTTTTTTCTTGGATTTCTCCTTGGAATCAGTTATAATATCTGCCTGGTTGCCCTACTGAATGAGAAAGATAAGATCTTTTTCCTTCTTTTTTATTAGTGCATATTAATTTTATAAAGAAAGCACTATGATATGTCCATATATTCATATAATTCTAATTAATATTTCTAATAAAAAATTACTTTCATTTTACATATATATAGATAATATATTATATATGATCAGGGATTTCCAGAGAAACAGAACCAATAATATGTGTGTACATCATATAGTTATACAGATATATAGAAAGAGATCTATTATTAAGGATTTGCTCATGTGATTATGAGGTCAAGATGTCACATGATCTGCTGTCTGCAAGTTGGAGACACAGGAATGCCCATGGTATAGTTTCAGTTCCAGCCTGAGAACCAGATGAGTCAACTGTGTAAGTTCCAAGATCAGAGTTCAAATTCCCAAGAAAGAGGCGAAGAACACCAATGTCCCAGCTCAAAAAGAGAGAGCGAAATTACAAACTCATCAACCTCTGCTTTTCTGTTCTATTCAAAGACTTAAATTAATTGGATGCTTCTTACTCACATTGCTTACAGTAATCTTTTTAAAGACATGATATGACCTGATGTGATGTGATGTGATGTTACGCTACCTTATATTCCTTATATTATATTAATTATGAGGCAGAGACACAGAAAGAGTAGACAGTGCTTGTGTGTATTTGCTTACATGTGCTTGCATGTATGTGCATCTGTATGTATCTTGTTTTAAAATGTTCATCTGATTACAAACCTCTGTAGTTTACTTATATTAACACTGACAGAAAAAAATTTAAGCACCATAGAATGACATTTCATGTTTCTTACAACACTGCTTCAATGCAACATCCCCTTAAAACTTTACTTTTCCTAGATGAATTCGTGCTGATGGTTCACCCTATGCTTCAACCTCAATGGAAACCTTCCTGTCCTAGATACCGCATTAAACTCGTGGCTATCTGAGCTAACAGTGTATCTTCTTAAGGAACATGGTTCTCTTTCTTCTATGACAACTCTCCATTTATTCAAGTTACTAAGGTATCATGACAGCTGAGTCCACCTCTAGAGTGAGAATTCTTCAAGAGTAGGGATCTCGTCTTGTTGAACTTTGACTCTGTCATCTATACAATGGCAGATAGGTAGCATATAAATATTTTTTTTACATGGTTAAGTTGTAAATAAATTTAACAGAGAATATTTTAGTTACTCTTTTTATTTGTAGTAAATTATCTACTCCCCCCCAGGTCAGTGTCTTTAAACAATAAATAGCATTCTATGATTTTCCACACTTCTAGGGGTCAGACTTTAGGAAGGACTCAGATAGGCAATTTTGACTCAACAATGTTCAGGTGGTGGTCAGCAAGTAGTAGGCAGAACTAAAATGGTGAGGCAATGGGCCTAGTTTGTCATTTCTTCCTCTTCTTGTGTACTCTAGGCCTGTCCACGCGGCATCACCACATGGGACTTAGGGTGAGCTTTCTTATAGCATGGCAGAGTCAAAACAGCCCAGCTGCTTATGTGGCAGCTCAGGAGTCCAGAGGTCAAAGCACCAGAGTAGATGCTTCCTTGTCTTTTATGATCAAGCCTCAGAGATCAGATGGGCCCAGATGCTGGCAGGGTGGTGCATAGATCCAAGAGAAGACTTCCAAAGAACTTACAAAAATGTCAGTACAAGATGTTGTTTATCCCATACCTGCACTGCTGAGTATCTGAATATTTTATTCATGGAACCAGTAATAATTAATGTAAGAACTATATTATCAACTTAGAATGTCTCCTTTTCAACCTGTTAAGAAGGAAACAAACATGAATACAAAAACCGGAAATGATAAGAATGCAGTTTGGGGCTAGGCATTGGTGGCCCATGCCTGTATTCCTAACTACTTCAGAAACAGAGTTAAGAAGATCCTGGTTCAAAGCCAGCTGGGGCAAATAGTTTACAAGACCCTATCTCAAAAAAAAAAAAAAAAACCAGAAAACCAGGGTTTATGGAGTAGCTCAAGTGGTAGAGCACCTGCTTAGCAAGTGTGATGGCCATGAGTTCAAGCCTGAGTACAGCCAAAAAAATGTAGCTTTGATGTTGATATTCACAATGGGGGTAGAATTTGCTAATTTCTGCTCTTATAAGAGCTCCACTCTACATGCACAGAACTTGCTAAGACTCTGGTAAATGCAAGGTGGGCACATTTAGCAATATTCAGTCACAAATACAAAGAGTAGATCTTGCAATATCAGAAAGTTTAGACTTCCTGGGGCCCATACGAGTCTACTAGTTCATTGTTCTATTCCTTCTATCAGACACAGAGCTCAGGAAGTAAGATAAAGAGAAAATCTGAAGCTCTTTCTGAAAAAAAATGGGAGCACCCACAGTTAGCTATAGACTCAGTGAAATTTGAAGGTCCAGAATAGTAGAAAAGGACTTGAAGATCAGAGAAAAAAATGAAGAGCAAAGAATTTGGCCAACAGAGGATGTCAAGGGTGAGATGAGTGTCCATAACTATAGTCTGGGAAGCCCAGGATCATAGCACTGACAGATTTATAGTCTGGTGAGGGTTTATTTTCTGGTCCATAGATGGTACTTTATTTTTTTTTCTGTGGTGCTGGGTTTGTACTCAGGACCCCCAACTTGAACCACTCCATCATCCCTTCTATTGAAATGGGCTTTTTCAAGATAGGGTCTTGCGAACCATTTGCCTGACTGACTTTGAACCGTGATACTCCTGATCTCTGCCTTCTTAGTTGCTAGGATGATAAGTGTAGGTCACCAGCACCTGGATAATGGCACCTTATTACTGCATCCTCACCACATGGCAGAAAGGACAAGGCAGTTCTCTGCCCATCTTTTTTTTTGGTGCTAAGGGTTGAACCTAGGTCCTTGGGTCTTAAGCGTGCTAGGCAAGCACCCTACCTCTTAAGCCATGACTCAGCCCTTTTGTTTGTATTTTGTTTTTGAGATAGGATCTCACTAACTTTACCCAGTCTGGTCTCAAACTCAAGATCCTCCTATCTCTGCCTCCAGAGGAATAGCTGGTATTATAGACATAAGCCTCCATGCCTTGCACAGAGCATCTCTTAAAAAGGTGTGAGGGCAGAGTCTTCATGACTTAATCACCTCCCAAAGCTCTACTTCCTAATATCATCAGAATAATGACAAGGTTTCAACATACACACTTTGAAGGAACATAAACATTCAAATCATACCAAGATTGCACTAAATCTTAGCAAGAAATACATATACAGATTTGCTTGTTTGGAGAAATGTGCAATGTATACAAAATTAAATGAAATATTTTCTGACCTCTTATTTTGAAGGGGATCCACCTGACTCAGGAATGCTGCAGAAAGCATGCAGTTTGGCTGATTGTAGAACTTCTTGCTCTTTCTGGGAAGAGAGCTGAGCACTGGGTCTGGAAGCTCAGCAGAAACCTTAGCATGAAGTCTAGGGCTAGGCACAGCCTGCTATCCCACACATGATCATGTGCCAGCTTCAAATAGAGAAGAATAGAAGAGATATATACACAACAGAAAGAGAGGGTAGAATGGTGATTGCCCAGGGATGAAGACATTCAGTCATAAATGAATAAACTGTGGAGAACCTAATGTTCACATTAACAACAGTTAATAGCACTGTACTGCCAACTTGAAATTTGTTAAGAGAACATTGTAAATGTCAACACACACAGAATGACAACTAGAGGAGGTGAACTTATTCAAGGTATACTGTATGCATGTATGGAATTATCACAATGAAAACCCCTCTTATTATTAATCTATACTAATTCAAAAATATAATTAAAACAGAAAAAGAAAAAAATAATGACAACTATGTGAAGTGATGGATATGGAAGTTAGCTTGCTTGTGGTTATCATTTCAGAATGTATAGTTCTATAAAAGCATCAGTTGTACTTCATATAATTTGTCAATTGTAACTCAATAAAGCTGGAAAGAAAAGTTATCCTTCAAGGTACAAAAGTTCAAAGTGCTCTGGGGAAATGGGAATTAAAACATTTATTGACAAATGATGAGATAAGGATGAGGTAAGCATCTGAACTGGAACTTATTTATGCTTCCCAGGAAGGATGAATCAAAAGGGAAGGAAACAAGAGTTTTATGAAACAGAGTACAGATTGGGTATAGTTTCCCCTTCAAAACTCAGGTTGAATTTGATTATCACTCTGCCAGTGTTGATAGGTGGGTCGTTTAAGAGATGATTAAGTCCTGAGGGCACTGTCCTCATGAAGGGATTAATGAAGTTCTCCCAGGACTGGATTAGGTATCCTGAGTACAGGTTGTTACAAATCAAAACTGTCCCTTGTGTTTTACTTTTTCACATCCACCCACCTGCCCTTCACTTTCCAGGATCCTAAGAAGCTGAGCAGCTGTCGGTACAAGATTCTTAGATGTCCCAACTTCCAGAAACACGATCCAAAACAAATTTCTTTCCTTTATAAGTTACCCAGTTTCAGGCATTATGTTAAAGCAGCAGAAAATAGAAAAAGATAGGACATTTCTTTTAAAATCATAGACGCACTGAGAACCTAAAAGCTTCTTATCTGAGACAGACAATGGAGCATGGTAGAGAAGTGGAGTCAGTAAGAATCTGAACCACAGAGCTGGAATGATCAAAACCAGGAAAGGAAGCAAAATATAAAAACTTAGTCATAACTTATTTTAAAAATGGCAAAAATAAAGAAAAAAATTGGAATTGTCGACTAGTTCTTTTCATTGATAACATTAAAAGTACAGAGAATGAGTTGGAGTTTGATTTCAGACACAGACTAAATGGGGTGATCTCATAGAGAAATGCTGAATTAAACCTGGATCCTGCTAAAAAGATTTTGAACCTCTGCATGTCTCCTCCCATCCTAGATACACCTGATAACAGGTGTCTAGGCGGCATGGACTAGAAGAAGACTCGCCTCCATGTAAGCCACAAAGGGGTGAAAGCAGAAGGAAAATCATGTTCTCTAGAGATCAAGAAGCCAGGGACTGGGTAGAGACTCCAGGACTCTGGAAGAGGTAAGCTACCTGCTTGCTGGCAGTACCTGGGACACAACCTACCATTCAGTGGGATACCCACTCTCACCACATTGCTCAAAGCTATACAGGTTGCTTCAAGTATTTCGAGGAATGTTCCCCAGACTCTACTCTCCACTGCACAACCATGGGCAAGCCATTCAGTTCCCCTCAGCCATGGGTTCCTGATATGTGAAAGCAAGACAATGGTCTCTTTCTTGCAATAATTGTGAAGAAGATTAGAAGAGATATGCAAAATGCATTGCCAAGCAAGGGTCACAAAAATAACTGGATTTCTCTTCTGTTTTGTAACTTCTTTCTGCAGCATTGTAATAAGTGTAAGTTGTAGGCAGCTGGGAATGCATTGTTAGTATCTCAGCCCATGTCTCCCAGAGCCAGGGTATAGCTTCAGGCTGCTAAAATGTGACACCCTCCAGGACTTCCTGGAACAACTCTGACACCATGGTCTGATTGCACCTAGAGTTTCTGCAGCTGGAGGGTGACTTCACATGAGCACTGGACTGGGGCAGCTCTTTGATGCTTCACATAAAAATATAATGATTCATATAAATATCTCCGCATCACAGTATTCCCAGACTGTGGGATTTCATTTGCATACCCCTGATGATCTCATTATATACAATTTTATCTCCCTCTTTCTGTCTGTCCCCAGTTAATTAGGTCCTATGGTATTAAGCTCTCTGAAAAGGCATCTTACCGCTCCTGAATTTCAGAGTTTGACTTACAAGTAAGTTGGTGCTGATAAAGTGATGGTATATGCAGATAGTAAGCACAGGAGGCTTCCTGGAGGCCTTATCTCTTTCCTTAATATCTTTTAAGTCAGCCTTTTGAGGTTTTATCTAGCTATGCATTACAAGGCTTAAAAACACAGTAAGTCTAAAGCCACCTCCTGTCCTCATTAAGTTGATTCAGTTTCAACTTCCCCACCAAGATGATCTGTCCCAGTGAACATTTGGCATCATTGCCTTTTTGTTTCAAGCTGTCAGCTTGACAAACAATGGTGACTGCCTATCTGCCTCTCCCATCTTGCAACATCAGCAGAATTAGCCTGGTGCTCCCTGTGTGCAGAAGACTTGCCATCACCTTTCACTAGAGGTGCAGAATTCTCACAGTCAACCAAGTTCAGCAGATGGCTGGCAGGGGCTTCACCAAGGACTGCACTGTTGAAAGATAGGCATGGAACGTGCCTGAAAGCGTGACCACTGGGGAACAAAAGACCTCAGCAAAAGAGGCCACGTGGACGATAAGACAGAGAATCAGGGGAAGGTAAGGAAGGGGGAGGTGGATGTTTGTGTCTCTCTGGCCCGTACCTTGCTTGACTAATGAAAGTATGCCTATTCCCAATTCACAATTTTAGAAATAGTCTCTATGTTTTTTTAAAGCTCAAGAAATGCTTTGTCGAAAACCTGCTGAAGTCCTTTCTCTTGAGTTCTCTTTCTCCTCCCCTTTGCCAGGCTCATTTGTACCTGCTCAGTTCACCTGGCACTTTTCTCTTTTCTACCCACACATTCTTGGCTTTGGGGGTATGTCCCTCATTTGTACTGATTCACACTACTAAAGGCAGTCCCTTCTTAGCACATGCCACTCATAGTCAAGGCACTGCGTTGTAATTGCTCACTCATATTTCTCTTCTACCTCAGGCCACTTCTTGTACTTTATCCATCTCTGCATCCTTTATGTGAAGCTTTGGTGAAGAGAGGAGATGCACCAAGGTAGTGAATCACGCCATATCAACCCCAGTGTCTGCAACTGTGAGAAAGAGCTATAGCAAGGTTACCCAAGTAGAATGAGCAGCACCTTGACCCATGAGATCACTGTGCCACTCAAGGTTCTGGATGCATTAGATGACACTCCTGACATGTCATAGATTGCAAATTAAGTTTTGTTGACTGAATCAACAAATATTTGAACAAACAGATGAACAGGAGTTGAACAGATTTACTGAATTACCTACTTTATTGTTAATCCTATCAAAAGAAGAAATAAACCTGTATTTTAGATAAAATACTAACTGAAAACTCCTGGCACAGGTTAGTCAAAACTATGAATGCAAATCTCTCAGAGAAACATACGGTTAATAAAAAACTCCCTATGCTTAGATTAAACAATGTGTATGTAATACCAAACATATGCATGAAAACACCCTTTCCATCCCACAAAGAAGAGCACAATGCTGTTGAATTTCCAGTTACAGATAGAGCGTGAGCCCATATGTACATAAGAACATTCCTTGAACACTGCAGTTAGCAGTGTGTTTCATATGGACACTGCTTTAAAACACCATGTGTGTGTGAGGCATGGACAGCTTGGTTCAGGTCACACTGAAAAAATAACAGCAAGGGAAAATGATGAGTTTGGGCACATCTCAAAAAGCTTTCTGGTAGATTTACAGTAATCAGTATCCACAAGGAATTGATGGGTGCACATCATCCCAATCATTAGATAAGGTCACCGTTTTCCACAAAGCAATTAAGCAAAAATACCACAGTAAACAAGTACTTCAGAGAGATAAAACTACCTCCATTTGAATTACTTTTCTCTTACAAAGCAAGCATTCACTAATCGGCTATAGAAAAAAATCAAAATGCATCTCTCTTCTGTAGGCTGTTTACAGAAAGGACAAGGGAACACATTTGTCTGGTGAAATGTATGTCTCCCAAAAGATGATTGGTGAGTGCTCTGTATTTCTAAACCATTTCTCCTCCAGATAGTTTTTGGCCAAACTTGGGATTCTCTAAAAGGTAAGTATTGGCCTTTCATTTTCCAGTATTTTAAGGGGTTACAGTAAATACATTTATTGTGCACAGAGTTTTTTTCTATACGTTTATATATTCATTTAGCAAATATTTTTTAGCTCTTCTGTGTTCCAGCCACTTTGGTGTACACTTAAGGTGCTGTGATGAGCAAAAATGCTGGGTTTGGGCCGTAATAGAGCTAATAGTGGGGTAAGGGTGAATGGTCAGAGGATATATCTTAAAAATAATCCCCTAATTGTGTTAATGAAAAGTCATCATAATATTCTATAGAGGTCAACACCACAGTGTAACAAGAGGGCTTGGCTAAGCATCCACTTTAGGACTTCTTCTCTGAGATGAGGTATGTGTTTTCTGGGAGCTAAAGGAGACATAATTTAAACAGGAAACAGTGTTGTAAGTGTGCGGAAATCCCTGGGTCAGGAGCAGCTTTAGCATAGGTGTTCATCTATGCATTCATGCATCAAATATTTTTGATGACCAAATAATTTTCTAGCTCCAATCAGTCCTGGTCTTCAAGTTCATACACTGGTGTGGCAATCAGAGAGGACAGATCAGTCTCCCCCCTGAAAAGTACCACAATCCAGTAGAGGAGACCAAGGAACCAAACAGGTGTCCAGTCATGGGGACAGCATCCATATTAGGGTGCAGTGCACAATATATGAAGAGATTAGAAACCTGTAGTAACTTAGTGTAATTCCATCCTTGGATATGGTGATATAATACCAGCCAGATGCCGCTTCCAGAGACACCACTTCAGTAGTACCTCTTCTTTATGCAGTGGCTACAGAAGGGTTCTCACGGCAAGATTCTTACAATGATCTCTGAAACAATTCTGTTCAGAACTCAGCTAAACTCCCAGCAAGGTGTGCTAACACAAGTTCCTAAAGCCCAGGATAAGTACCCCCTGGAGTGTGTATCTTGGTTTATCGTGCTAAGAAACATGAGGACCTGAAAGAAATGAGTCCCTGTTAGGGAACCTTTCCCAAGGTGGGTCAGTGGTCAGCTTTTAGACTGATCCCTGGATTATATTTGTGACATTAAATCTTGAAAGAACATTTACTTTCCAGCTCAGCCCATCAAAACTTCAAGTTCTTCCTCTTATCTATTGAGATACTGATAATGCCTGTCAGGATTTGAAACAAAATCATGGTGTGGATAGAATATGCATCAGAGATCCTTGCTGGTCATTCCTACAAGGGCTCTGCTTGCTGCTGACCATCTGCACTCTCGGGCTTCCCTTCAAAATGCATGCCCAACGCCATTTGCCACACTCTCCTACTTCACTGCATTGACCATTGTGACTTTCTCTGAAGACATGAACAGCAAGGGTGCAGTTAAGTCAAATGATAAAACTAGTTAACACTGTGAAGAGCTTACACTGAGCTGGCTAGTGTTCCCAGAACTTCTTGTACTAATTCATTAATTTTTCACAGCAATATGTAACAAGGTAGGTGTTATTATTACCTCCATTTTAGAGCTGATAACTAAGGCAAAGAGATGTCAAGTAATTTACCAAAGTAGCCTAGGAAATAAAAGTGGAGGACTTGGGGATTAAACTCTGGTGATTTGTCTCCAGGGCCTGCATTCTTAACATCCTTAGGCAGATAGAATGCTTGCTGGCATCTGTGGGGACAGACCCTGGGGCTTTGTTTTGGGTTGATTGGATTATGGGCAGGATATAGGTTTCAGTTGGTAGCAAGGAACAGTCACTCAAGATAGTTCAGGGAAGAAGGGGTTAGGATAAATTAAGGATGAATTTGAGTGGGAGCAAAAGACAGAATCTCACAGAAACCACACAAGGTGTTGCAGGTGGCCACACCAATACTGCAGATGGAGCATGGATCTGAGTCTGGGGAATCAGTTGCCTCAGCATGGGTGTCTATAGATCTATGTTTGTCAGAGGGGCTGCTCCATTTAACTCACATCTTCCCTTTGCCTGCACCCTCTTGCCTCTCAACTCTACATTCATCCTTCAGTTCTGCACTCACTGTTACTATTTATTGTCACCTTCTGATCAGTCTTGATAATAACTCTAGGTCTACAATGCATCATCCAGAGGCTGTCATCCCTGCCCCTCCGCCATACCCCTTTGCCCAGCACCGTGTTCACTTTCTCTTGAATGCTGGTGGTACAACCCCCCTCCCAAGCATCAGCATCTCTTTGCAGGTCTGCCTGAGGGCTTTCTCCAGGTGGTTGCTCATTCAACCCACTTGCAAGGCACCCCAAGAGGGCTATAAGATCCCTTGGAGCACCCTCAGCCAATGGGAATGAAGGGTTGGGAGTTAGGAGATGCATTCCCCAGCCTCTTGAGGGTGGATGCATTACACATTCCTTGGAGGCTTCCCAAGAGGAGTTGGGCAGGTGGGAGTGCTTCAGGAAAGAACAGCATGTACCCAGAAGCAAGGAGGAAAGCCATGAAAGTTAATTATGCATTTATCCTAAGCCAGTATTTTACAGAGATTAGACTGATGATTTTATGCACATTTATGAAGGTTAGGAAGTAAGTCTGTAGGGCTGGTGCCTAAGGTTCCATACCCAGTACATGGCAGGACATAGATATAGTTCACTACAAGTCAGTTTTATTTTCTGTAATACAAGACAGAAGAATAGAAGATGCCAATGTGACAAAAATCCTTTTGTCTCAGGTATTTAATAAGTTGAAATTAATACCTGGTATTTTTTGTTGAAAGTGAGCAGGTGAGTGGACTTGACACCTAAGAGTCTGTTTTGCACCTCCATGGATGGCACATGCCATCTTTGCCCATATTCCCTTAAAAAATGCAACCTGGATCTCTCTGCCATGGAACCAGTGGAGCCCTACCCTAGATCTGTCATTACACTGCAATCTGGTGCCAAGAATATGTGTAAAATTAATAATTTTTCCTTGAAGAGTCTTCATGACTTTCACAAGAGAACAAAAAAAACTGCTTACTATTCACCTAAAGTCCGAAGGTTGACGCTCTGAATATGAGCTACAGAAATGAGGCAAAAGCCTGGAGGTGGAGAACAGGGATCTCCTCATTTTTCTTCCCTTTACATCACAATGCTCTCAGCTTTGAGAACAAACCCATTTCTCCACACATTTGTACAGGCAGGTTTTCCCTCCATCTGCTAAAAAGTTTGTTTCACACTGCCCAATCTCTCCTGGTTACCTTAACCTTAAGGGAATCTGCTACTTGAGATGAGATTTTGGGTGATTCTTTCTTGGAGAAAAGGTGTCAGTCACAGCACAAATAATGTTTTGCATTAACATCCTGCCTGTCATACTGTAAGATCGCTTGTCCTCATTTGATGTCCCTCACAAACCCATGAAAATGTTCGTCTCTATTTTAAAGAACCGGAGGGTTTTGGACATAACAGAATGCAGGTACAAGACTTTTGTCCAGTGCGTCTTCTTTTGTTCTTAAAAGAACCAAATAAAGTTCTGACATTAAGAGGGGGAGATTTATTTTAGCTCATAGTTGCAGAAGGTAAAGTCCATAGTCTTTGGCCCTACTGATTCTGGGTCTGTGGTGAGTCAGAATTTCATGGTAACAAGCTCATGTGACAGAAACTACTCACCTCATGACACCCAGAAAGCAGAAAGAGAGAGAGGAGAGAGAGAGAGAGAGAGAGAGAGAGAGAGAGAGAGAGAGAGAGAGAGAGAGGAAGGGCCTAGGGCAACGTTTTACTTTCAAAGACTTGCTCCCAGTAACCTACTTCCTCCAATGAGAATCCATCTTTCACAGTTTCTGCTGCCTTCCCACAGTCTATTCAAAGTGAATCCATCAGTGGGTTAAAACTTTAAGTCAGTGCTTAGGAGATGTAATTGTCTTTGGTAATGCCCTCACAGATGTACCCAGAGCTGTGCTTTACTCATCTCCAGGCACTCCTTAATCCAATGAATTGCACATATTAATAGGCTTCAGTATGATATTTCAAGATTAGAATCATATCACTTTTCATGGGAGGCAATTAAAGTTCAAAGAAATTACAAAAATAACATTATTTGCTCTGTACAGCAATTAACATCATTAAGTCAACTGACTTGGATGTTTTTTCCTTAGTGTCTGGGGAACAGAGGAGTGACTCAGATGGAATCAGGAGAGAGGAAGACCTGCCCAGTTCTGAGCACTGGGGTGAGAGACATCTGAGTAACGCACAGACGACTCTACCTGGCTCTGAGCCTGAGGAGTTAGTGACATGTTGACTGTACTGCATGTGCATTCCCTGATCTCTGCACTACCACAAAGTCTCTCACACATACACACAACACACACAATTCTGAAACCATGGACTCCTTTTGGCCCAGTGTAGTAATTTCTACTAGACTGGATTCTTGTACTGCTCTCATGTACAAGGTCCCTTTACTGTGTAAGGTTCTTAGATTTATTTTTGGATTTGGGGGATTTTTTAAATATTTTATTTTATGTTTGATTAGCATATTAATTGAACATATTAACAGAGTTCAGTATGATATTTCTACATGTACATACATCATGGACAGATCATTTGATTTTAGTTATTTTATTTATTCTCACAGTGACCTATGAGGGAGGGATTTTTGTTCCTATTTTATAGACGAGGAGACTAGGTTTTAGAAATAAGAAACATGACTGTGGTTACCCAGGTAAGAGGCAGCAAAGATCCCCTATTTCCAAGGGTCATGATTTTCTGGCCCCAAAGCCAGATTTCTCTCCAGTGCACCACCTGCTGCCCAGTGGATTTTCTCAAAGGACTATTCCTCACCATGTCGTCGCTCATTCATTGTTTGTAGAACATTCAGTTCCAAACAATCAGCCAAAATTCAAGTGGTGGGTATGGCTTTCTCTGTATAAATGTGGGTTCTGTTTTTTCTATACAAAAGTTAAAAAATCATATCTGTAAATTAGGGAACTTACAATCCAGAAATACCACAACACCTAATGGATGATGAAGGAAGGAAGCAAGCACACAATGGAATCACCCACCAGAGTCACAGATCTAGTACAGGCTTGTGACAGCTTGACGGGTGGTCACAATGGCCCTTTAACTTGTGGCCTAGAAGACAGAGGTTTAGTTAACAGGAGTCAGAGCTCCAGAGAGAGGGGTCAGTAATTCAAAGACCTGGAAAGAAGGTGGGAAGGGTATCAGGAACCATGGAAGTGTCTGGCAGCTATCATACTAATAGCTAATAATGCCAACAATTAGAAGTCAAGAAATGTCATCATCACTACATCTGCAACTTCACTGCTGCCTGCAGTTAGCCACCATTTGAGATTGTCCCAGAAATGGGTTTAGGTCCTAGGCTGAGGTTCTGCCAACCTCAAGGAGCCCCTGGACCGAGTTACACTGTTATCCTAATAAAGTATTAGTGAGGCAAAGCTGTTCCATTTAGGAGAGTGATGAAGTGTTGAAAGAAAGTAGTGAGTTTTCACAGAATTAGTGATGGTCCTGACTGATGGATTCAGGTAATTCAGTGTGCTGGGAAGGTCAAAGGCCAGGCTCCTTTGTGTCCTGTATTCTAGCTACTTCCTCCTATAGGTGCTGTACATTGCATATTGCATTCTGTCCCTTATATCCCACAGCAAACTTCTTGTGAAGATATAATCGTCCCCATTTTACAGATGAAGCGACTACTGAGGTGTAGCACAGTTAAGTAAATTTCTCAGTTTACACAGATGGAGACTGGGATGAAAATTAAATTCCCATCTGTCTGACTCCAAATGCTAGCCTTCCGCTAGTGGAGGGTAGATGTCATTAACTAATGACACTTTCCTCTACTGTTTTCCAAGCAAGCTGCCATTCTCTCAATTCGATATTCCAAGGAGGTTCTCCAACCTGCCTGCTGAAAACATTGGCCTCAGGCTTTTCGAAACAAATGAGTGCATTAACATGTGGCTACTCTCTTCCTTTGCAGGAATGTGACTTAATTCTCAGGCCTTGATTGCTCTGCTGTGGAGCTCAGAGACTCCCAGGTCTGCTCTGGAAGTGAGCAGCCAGTCCTGTGGAGTCACCAAAGTCTGGAAGTGACCTCAGGCCAGAGGAAAGTTGACATGAGGGAAGTTCTGCCCTCCAGTATGGCAAAGGGGCCTGTGAGAACCAACCAGGTGTCAGATCACATGCCAGATTCCAAGATGTGAAAACTGGACATTGCTTGGAAGATTTTACAATCTAGTTGCAAAAATAAAGGTAAATTTGCATAGACAAAGTCAGCTGTAACTCAATTATTGATAGGGGGTACAAGTGTGCACAGAACAGGTATACTATTCATATGGGAGTGGAAAGAGAAGACAGTACCTGAGCCTAGTCTTGGAAGGTGAGGAGGAACCTCTTATCTGGTGAAGATAAGTGAGAAGGATCCAAAGAGATGGAATAGCTCCAGCAGAAGCGTGAGGAACAATGTCAACATTTTACTGTTGAACCAAGCAGCCAGGATATGAAAAAAGATGAGACAGCTGAGGCCAGCATAGACCATAGGGTGAGCAGATGTGTCTACCAGAACACAGGCATGACTTTTATTCTACACGTGAGGAAGAGAGGTAAAAGCTTGCAAAAAGCACATAAATAAAGTGTCCATTTTAACCTAAGAAAAAATTACTTTGTAATATTCACCATGTTTATCTTATTTTATTTTAATTAGTTAATTAGTCAATCTATTTATCTGGTTGTTCTTCTAGCAATGCTTTTTATTCTTTACAAAGAAGAGTGCCTGTATCTTGCTTACTTTTGTCTTGTTACAATACTTGGCAGAGCCAAACATATAGCAAAGAGCTAAGGAAACGGCTGGGAAAACTGAAGTAAAGGATAATTTTCATTGATCATGAGGTTTTAAGAATCTTGCTTTAATTCTCACTATGTCCCTTGACTTAGGTATGATTATTTTCTTTTTTAAAGAAAAATAAACTGGAGGTCATGGATGACCAATAGCAATCTTTCAGTACAAATGCTGTACGCCTTTGCTAATAAATGGCAATGTGGAAACTCACCCCCTGGGTTTGTGTAATCATAATGGCTGTGTTTTTCAATACTTAACTATGTGTGCAAAGTCAGGTTAGGAATCTGAGGCTTAGTATTATGTTTACACACTAATCAACAACCTCACTGAAGTGAGAAATCAGCCACAAATGAGTTTTTGAAGCCAAAATAAAGTATGCACTGTAGCCCGTGTACCTCCTTACCTGGAACCTCTCAGCACTGTTCTCTTTTGCCACGGAGCTAGAAAGGCAACGTCGGGTAAACATGATATCTGAAATTTGGCTACAAATGCATCTATCCATTTATTGATGTCAAATATAATCAATATGATTAGATTTTTCACTAAGAAAGAGAGCAGGGAGTTTTTCTGTTCCAGAGAAATATATGCTCAATACATCTAGCAAATTGAATTTTGTCTCAGCACCCAGCTGGGCATTGTGCTTCATTCAATTTGCCCAGAAAACACGCACTGCTGAGTTCACATGGGCTGGATCCGGGGCAAGTATGATGAAACAGAGATGAATAAGGTGAGGAATAAGGGCACCAAAGAGAGAAGACTGATATGCAATGAGTGACCACAGTTAGGAAAGGAAAGGACATTGGCTGGCGGATAGACAATAGGATGTTTGACACAGGTGGTGACGAATAAGCCAGAACTTGAACGATAATGGGAGTTTGCAAGAACAGCAATAGGAAATCCAGATTCGCCTTATTTGATGCAATATTTTGCATCTGCCAGTCAGTTCTTTCACCCCATTAATTACTGGCTTATGTAACAATGGCCAAAGCTCACCAAACTCCTGAACATGTCTGTACTATGGAATGAATGTGACTTTTCTCCTCATGCGTTCATGTGCTGGAAGTTTGACCCCCAATGTAAAGATTTTGAGGTGGTGGAGGCTTTAAGAGGAAATGACCAGTTGTAAATGACTGGAAAGAGGGGAACCACACTTGGAAGAGGTTAATGCTCTTATCACAGAAATGGGCCAGGTATCCTATGACTGGGTTAGTTCCCAAGAAAGCACATTTTTATGAAGCAAGCCTTCCCATACTTGCTTGGTCCCTCTTGCATGCAGTCAGTTCTATTTTTGTTTCTCATGCATGTTGTCATGCAGCCAGGGGGCCCTTGCCAGAATCAGATACCATGTTCATTCTCCAGACATCAGTCATAAGCTAAACAATCCTCTTTTCTTTGTAATTTACTCAGCTTCAAGTATTCCACAACACAAAATAAATGTGTATGACAGAGCTTTAGAATAGGTGACAAGTCTTTGATTTTTTTGGGAGGTCTTCCCTAAATTTGTTCAGTCTGGCTTAAGTATGCCTCCTCTAGCACTTTAATTCTCATAACACTTAGTTGCCATGTGCTTTTAACTGCTTATTTAAATAAACCAGGCGTACAACTTTCTACAACTTTCTTTATGAAGAGAGTGTGAAGGTGCAGAGAGGATATTTGGTCTCTGTGTGGTGTGTGTGTGTGTGTGTGTGTGTGCGCACACATGCATGTTTTTGGGTCACCCAAAGTCTATACTTTCTTCTTGTGATAAAATGACTTTGAACTTGTTAGGGGGATCCAATTCCCTGCCACTCGCTTTTGGAGTATTTTAGGGGAAGCTAACACTATTCCTGAGCCAGTAAATCAGACCCAGCAAGCAGGCAAACCTATTTGTTTAGCCACACTGATTGGCTTATAGATGATTGGTTACAGATCCCATCAGGGCAATGGTCTCTTGCTGAGAAAAGGGAGAATCTGGCATGGCTGCTTCCACCAGGCAGAAACCAACATTGTCAAAGGCTCACTAAGGGATGGAAGAGACTCTTGATGACATTATTTGATTCTGACTCTAGACAGATCTGATGTTTTATCTGCCCCACTGGGGTCTTTTATTATACTGAGGCATTACATTCCCTTTTCACTTGAAACAGTAAATGTCCTGCCTTATACTGTGTGTATTTTGTGAAGGACCTTTGCTTCACATACCAGAAGTAGATACTTAGTCAATAGGGAACCTTGCAGGCATGGTTTATGTTTAACAGCTTTTGTACTGATGTGGTGAGACATCTTTCTGAGGAAAATGGCCTTGGATGTAGGGCTGTTTCAATGGCAATGTTTCCCATTAATATCCCAATTTCGCCATCAATTACCTGCTAATGTGTGAACTTTTAAACACTCACCCTCCCTCCAAAGACTTCTGGTACCACTGAGAAATGCTATTTATTATTTGTATCTTTTGTCTTATGGATATTTCCTTAAAATGAGAAACATAAGAGACAATCTTGAGCTCCTCTGAGGAAATAACTTTTTGCATATTATAATTAGATTTAAAGGGACATATCGATTCTAAACCTAATCCCACTGACTCTCAGTTGCTCATGCTGAAGATGCATGATGGAGTAATGAGAAAAACTTCGGGCTTAGGAAGTTCTAGCTGTTAATCCAGACATCATTATTAATGAGTATGAGATCTTAAGTCAGTCACCTGACTTCCTTGAGCTATCCATCTGATAGCAGGAGCTTAGTACCTACTGTGCATTACTGATGAAAGAACCTGGTTCATGCTGCATTTGAGTTTTCAGAGTATTTGTCATCCTCTAGGGTTAACATCCTCCAATAGAGTCTTTCAAGGGCAGTCTTCCGTGTTTTATGCAACCAAACATGGAAGATGGAACTAGGGTGAGACATGAAACAGGCACCTCAAAGACAATCATTCCTCATATAAGCTTCCAGTGACTAAAAGTCTAATCTAGAAAAGAGGATCAGAAAAAATTAAGATTACCTTTCAGAAATTATCTTGAAAAACTTGTTGAAAATGAGGTAGTTAGCAGTAGATTCTGAATCTATATGTCATAGTAGAGAGGGAAATGGGGAAAGAAAGATGGGATATGCCTATCTTTGAAAGCAGGGCCTGAGACAAGGATCCCATGCACTTGGCTTCCTTGGGAAGTGATTCTAGGAAGTCTGAGAGTAAAAAAAAGGAATATTAATGAAATCATAAATTGTATAGAAACTTAACATTTTTTCAGTGTCCTTACCTAAATTTGTCAACTCTGACTTATGTATGTCCCCATATTAACCTTAATTCTCATATCTTATGAAACTACATTTAGTGCTTACTTAAACAAACCCATACCATGGTTGGTCCATATTAAACGGACATTAAGGAATTAAGAAAAAGTGGAAAGGTGAAGAAAAGAGAGTGTAGTAAGGGAAGAAAGGAAGGAGCATCTGCTATGCACCTGGACGAGCCTCAGGGATGTCACTGGAATCAGTGCGTGGAGGCTGCAGGAAATTTCAGCTAGTTGAGGAGGACAGATGATGTTATAAACTGTTAAGGAAGGGGAAATGTGCAGAACTATGAGAGCATAAGCAAGGTGGTAAGATCCCTCGAGGAGTATCAGTCATGAAAAAGAAGCAAAGAAAGACACCTTTAGAAAAAAGACAAATACTGCATTTCTTTCAAGTGTGGAATTCAAAAAGAAGACAATCTGAATGGAAGTGATTGCTAGAGGCTGGAAAGCAGGAGACAGAGGATGGAGGAAGGACTAATAACAAGTACCCATACACAGAGAGAAGTGATGCAGTCAGCACTCCTCAGCACAGTGGGGACTGCAGTTCACAATGACATATTGTAAGTCTTATGATGAACTATGACAGTAGAGCTCAAGGGCTCCAAACGTGAAGAAATGATAAAGAAATGGAAACCCTAAGTGCCCAAATTTATTGAAATGGAAACCATAAGTACCCAAATTTAATCCATAGATAATATGTACATGTACTGAAATATCACACTGAAGCCCACACCTATGTATAATGATTACACGTTAATAAAAATTAAACTTAAAAAGAGATGCCAACTTTTAGAGGGATGGACAATCAGATATTCTGAATGGATTCTTCAAAGGGGAGAAGACAGGGAGCCCAGGGGTTGAACTGAAGACTGAATACCATCAATAAGAACTTCTCAAAAACAACAACAAAAAATAACCTAAGTTTTTCCTTCCTCCCTACTCTTTATCTTCAACCGGAAATATTTCCAATCCCCAAATCCAAAATCTGAAATCTTTCAAATCTAAAACTTTATAATTTTTGTATTTTAACTGCCAGTTTTTAAAACCATGTAATTGGTTGCATGTAAGTTTCATACAAAGATATTTTTATTAGTTATTTTTATATGGAAGTTAATTTGGAAAACTCCTAGTTGCAAGTAGATCAACTTTCACACAAAATCAACCACATGTGTTCAATTAGAGGGTAAGTTCATATGTGTTTTATGGGTCTGGGTTGTGTCTCTAATACCTTTGGTTTAATACTTATCCCTATGTTTAAGCAGATTTGAAATACACAATGACATCTCTGTGTGTGTTTTCTTTTCTGAGTTATCTTTTCATTTGGTATGAACGTATAGATGAAGTCAATTAGGGTAAAAACAATTGTGAAGTAAGGACTTTGATACAGAAACAGAGTCAAATTTCAAAGAACAACAGGAGAAATGACACAGGAAAGCTAAAGGACAGTTGAGACACCCCATTTACAGCCACACCTGGATACTTGTTCTTAAGCAGTGGATGAAATGACCTCAGTACTGCTCTTCTGTTGTTGAGGGATTTCTCTGATGTTTTCAGAAGAAGAATATCTTTGTACATCTTTAGCAACTACAATGAAATTTATAATTGTCAGATGAGGTTATTTCAGTGGAAAATTTTCTCCTGCAGAAACATTTGAAAGTCATTGGAAATGATCCCAAAAAATAAACATGGACCACATTGCAATTTTTAGTGTTTGCTATTTATGAATTTCTGCCAAATTTATCCTTACTTTTAAGACTTTCTTATTCATACATACATATATTATGTATATATAACTTTCTGTGGAAGAAATTATTTGAAATTAAAATGAATAGAAGATAAACTATCAATTATGGACAAAGAGACAAATCTGACTGTACTGAAAATATAAGCATTGCAAGAATATTACTTTCAATAAAGTAGCTGACAATTTTACATATATGCTAGTTGGACTAGTAATATGACCGCTTGTGTGTCAAGCTCATGAAGATTGGAATTGTGATACAATCTAATCTCAATTAGTTTCCTGTTTTATTAATTAAATTTATGCAAATATTTATAGACTCAATAAGGATGTAATGCTATTCCTAATTTTACATAACTAAAACCCACACTTTTAATGTCTATGCAATCTGTCAATCCATTTCTCTGCTTGATCATTTGTGTGTTCTAATTGCTTTGTATCGCAATAATTAATTGATTTCATAATTATGTACAGGATGAAATCTGTGTACTCCTCAGAGATCCTGTTCTCCAACCACATCTCCTGGTCCTGGGAAGCTGAAAAGCTCTAGTGAAATCTCTGTCTTGTGTCACTGCCTTTATATTTGTACATTTTGCATTTTAAGACATTCTTCCTTGCTTTAGGAGTTTAAAGTTCTCCTATCATGTCTTCTAAAAGTTTTACAAATTTGTCGGTCATTTTTAAGTCTTTAATCTACTTGGAATTGACTTATGGATAGAATGATATAGAGGTTTGATTACTTTTCCTCCCCAATTGAAAACCCAGAGTTCTAGCAACATTTTTTTGAAAAGTCTATGTTCCCCACAGAGTTAAAACACCAAATTGGTCAAAAATCATCTTTCCCAAGCATTTGTAAGTGCTGCATTCTCACCAGTGTTAATTTGCCTCTACCTGACACCATGTCTACTTAGTTACTCTAACTTTGTGATAACTCATAGATCTCCAAATACGAGGCTACCTTGTCTATTCTTCTTCTTGCCCATTATTGACTTCAGTACTTCCTCTTACGTTTTAGGTTTTAGCTTGTCAAGTTCTATGAAATACTCTGTTGACATTTTCGTTGAAATTGCATTACATCTATGGCTCAATTTGAGAAGGTGTTTGACATCTTTACAGTATTAAATCTCTTTCTTCATTCTGTTAGGTCTTTATTAGCTTTCAAAAGAGTTGGACTTTTTACCAAGTGTTTGATGTAGCTAGTGTATGAACATGTATATGTATAAAGCATAGGCATATGTTTGACCACTGCAAATTTCAGTTTTTAGAAGTTTACATCTTCATACTCTGTATAAAAATTCAACTCACCTTGGCACATTGACTTTGTATTCAGCAATTTTGTTTATCTCTTATTAAACCTAATAGTTTGTCTTTTGATTGTTTAAGGTTTTCTAAGTAGGAAATCATATCTATGAATAATGGGAATTTTGTTTCTACTTTCTGATCTTTACACATTTCTTTTATTGTGCTGCCTAGGACCACTGGGACAATGGTCAAATGCCCTGGGTTAGCATACATTTAGGGCTGATACTCAATAGCTTCAATATGCAGGTAAGATTCTGTATCTTAAGCTACATGAAGAATATACATGAAGAAGCCCATCTTGCTATCTTAAATTTTTTCATGTTTATTATTCAGCTTTCTATACTCTTGCTGTGATGATTTTTTTTAATTTAAAAAAGGATTTAAAGAAAAACTTGAAAAATGAATAGAAATAAGGTAATTAGGGAAGAGGAACATTCTCAGGTGTCTAATCAGAAAAGGGAGAACAAGAGTGAAAAGAGTAGATGTGTGACTTATTCAAGGCAGGTTGGTTGGAGACAGCCAGCCAAGGGGAGGATTTGTTTAATGCCCTTCTTAGTGACCTTGTTCCAGTAGGCAGGAGGCAGGTCTTTGGGCATTCAGATGGGTGACTGATCAGTATTACTTCCTCCTCACCCTCCACACTAGCATGGGTCAACAGCATACTGCATGAAGGGCAGAAACTCATACATTCCAATTTTTATTGGCACATGCATTAACTTGAACATGGCAAGGAAATTAAACATGACACTTCCACGTGTGCCTATCATGCGCTTTGATTATATTTGCTTCATCTATTATTCTTTCTTATTCTCCCTCTTTCCTCCCACTTTTCCCTTCCCTTTCTACCTCCAAGGAGACTTCTTTTTACTTTCATGATTTTTTTTGTTTGTGTTCTTTGTTTTGTTTCCCTTAGCGTCTAAAAATGAGAGAAAATACTTGATACTTGTCTTTGTGGGACAGGCTTATTTCACTGAATACAATAATCTTCAGTTCCATCTGTTTTGCAGGAAGCAACATAATTTCATTCTTCTTAATGGCTGAGTAAAACCCCCATTGTGTATATATACCACATCTTCTTTATCCATTCATCTGTTTATGGATACCTAGGCTAACTCCATAATTTGGCTATTGTGAATAGTGCCAAACATAGGTAGGCAGTTATTTCTATAGTAAGCTGACTTTGCTTCATTTGGGTATATATCCAGAGTGGTATGGCTGGATTATATAGGAGGTATATTTTTAATTTTTTGAGGAACCTCCATACTTATTTCCATAGTGACTGGACTAATTTACATTTCCTCCAGCAGTGAATAAGGATTCCTTTCCCCCACTTTCCATATATACCCAATTTAAAGATAATAAAGAAGTTGTCCCCAGCTTCAAGTCACACTCCTGAAGCCTAGCAGTGAGATTGTTAGCATCTGCTCCACAAGGTCATGATGAAGCCCTACTCATCAATGATTTAGTCCATAGAGGAGAAAATAGGGAGTTTTAGAGTTGCACAGATTGTTAAGGATGGAAGAAACTGTGGAGATCGTGACTTCCTCCTGATTATCTCACCAATGTTATTTCCTGCTCCATCTCCTTCTGGCTTGTCACTGCTTCATTGAAGTTCCCTAAAGCCATCATGGTCTTTCAAACCATGGGCTTTCAATGGGCCCTTTCTTCTGGCCAGAGTGTCCTATCCTATGTCTTTGAACTCTTAGAGATTTTTTTGTTTTGTTTTTCAACCTAATGATTGCCACATCTGAGAAAACTTCCTTTCCTTTCTCACACTTCCCCAAAGAAAGATCAAGTCCTTCCCATGTGTGCATCTTTTGCATGTTATACCTACTGCATGGTTGAACCCACTCTTGTTTATGCATACAAAGATGCTCTTTCCTTTAGACTGTGTCTCCTCCATGAGATCAAGAGCACCAGCACTACAGCTCTTTTCAAGAATTACCTCAAAGGAGGTATTTAGAAATTACTTTCCACATGGGAGTTAAGTATGGCTTGCTCAAACCTACTAAATTACTTAGGGGCCATCCTGCTTTCCTGACACCAGTTCTATACTACCCTGCCACCCCTTCCAAGCACAGTCATCATATGTAGCTTGATCTCTGTTGACTCTTGCCACTGCCCTCCAGATCAAGCATTTCTCAACCTTATGCTTCCAAAGTAACATGCCTCCCTCAGCCAATATAACCAGCATCACTAAGAATAACTACAGTGAGAGGGCTCAGCCATTTCGAGGGACAAAACTGCCTTCAAAGCAGCATTACTATGATTAGAGAACAAGGAAAGAGGCTCAGAAGAGACTTCTCTTGCAGTTCATGTGCTTTCCCTCCAACTACTGCCTTTTCACCTCCTTTTTCAGAATGTTTGCCAAATGGATACACTAGCCAGTCCTTCCACTGTTGTTTTCAAATGTGTGTGTGTATGCCTGGGTGTATGTTTGGATGCTCATGTGTGCATTTATGCCTGTACATGCAGGTATATATGTGTGCATTCAAGTATGTGCACATATGTCCATTCACATATGTGTGTGTACACAGGTAACTGTGCACATGTGCATATGTGAGTGTGTGTGCTTGCTTTGGTAAGTTAGACAGGAGCAAAACCTGTTTCAAATGAAAGCAAATTCATTTCTTTTTTTTCTTCTGAGGAGCACAGGAGTTCAATATTGAAGTGGCTCAGCTACCTGGGTATTGGAAGTTCTGGATGCTGTAGTCAGATTTTAGAAAAGAAAACCCGAACACCTCTGACAGATGTTCTCTCCACGGCATGACATATTTCAAATTGGAATCATTTCTGAAAGTCCAGAACATAATACAAAGGGAAGACTATTGCATTCAGAGTTAGAAGCACGAACAGCTACAAATAGTAAAGATGAGGTTTCTTTGTCTTAGTGCTTCTTTGCTTCAAATAAAGAACTAAGCATGTTAGGTGGAGTTTTTCAACTTTTCTGAAGCTCAATTTCTCATTCTGTAAAATGGAAACTTCATTCCACTATCCCAAAAAATAAAAAAATGTCAGAAAAAGGGAATTGACCTTTGAAAAGCTCCTCCAGCATTATGTAGCTTGTTAATGATCATAATAACAGCCTAATAATAATACTTGTACTTATAGAACATTCACCAAGTATCAAGCATAGTGGTAAACCTTCCATATGAAATCTTCAATCTTCCAGTAACACTCTGGGGCTGGTATTCTTGTGTGCTACATTTTAGAAGTGAAGAGACTGGAAGATGGGGAGGTTAAGGAATTTGACCATAGTCAAAAATAATAGACATGAGGTTGTAGGTAATTAATTTGGTTCCTAGTAAAATTGCTATTACCTATTTAAGAGTCACAAGAAGACTGGGGCAGGTGCAGTCCTTCTTACTATGTGACTCAGAGCAGCAGAAGAAGGAAGGAAGAGAAGGAGTGTCACACCTGTAGCTTCTTGGTTCTGCTGAGGTACCTGCTGGCTCTCTTGGTACCCGCTTCCCTTCTGATTCCATAGAGTCCATGGATGCAATGCAAATGGCCACCATCCTTCTGAAGTCATCCCAGCTTTCTTTTTTCCAGTTGTTAGTCCCTTCATATACTTTATAATCTATGTTTTCATGCATTCACTCTACAGATGTTTAAGAACTAGCTATGGTTGAGACATGGAGCTAATCCTTGTGATCAGATGTAAAGAAAACAAAGGAGAAGACTGCCCTTGAGGAATGACAACCCTGTGACTCCCTGTTCTACCCAGGAGCTTTGGTGTCCAACATTTGAGCAGTGTTCATTCACTGGGGCTGTGGGGTGGGGGAAGGGGAGACTCATTTGTTTATATCACAGACCAGAAACACAGAATGGTAGTCTGGTCTCACCCTTAGAGCTAAATTTAGCCATGCCCTAAACTGACTTGACCCTGAGCCAATTTTTAAAAACTTAAAATCACAGAATTAAAAACAATTACATAAAAGCAGAGAGGACAGCATAAAGGACCACCATCTACTTATTGTCCAGCTTTTCCAATGATCACACTTACCAATTACACTTTGCATCTATAAATACAGCATGTACCCTTAACAGGGACTTTTATTTCATGTTATTTTACATTTTATTTTATTTTATTGTGCAGGGTAGGGGTACACCGTGGCATTTACAAAGGTTGTTACAGTATGTCAAATACATCATAGTTGAACTCACCCTCTCCACCATTCTTCATCTCCTCCCCACAATTCAGGAAATAGTTTCAACAGATGACGTCTTTTCCATTTACATTCATGTGTACACAGTATTTGCACCATATTTATCCTCTTACACACTTTCCCCACTTCCTACCCCCTCCCACTGGCATCAACCCCACAGGCAGGACCTGTTCCCACCCCCCTCTTCTCCATATTGGCAAAAGAAAACAAAAAGAAATGACATTTTTGCTTGTTTCAGATAGCTTTGCAGGGAGTTTCCTTGTGCCATTTCTATGTGTATATGTATTATAGCCTGATTTGGTTCATTTCCTCTACTTCTTCTTTCTACTTTAGTCCCTTTCTTATGGTCGTTCCAACTTCTATATTCATTCTTGTATAGAGAGTACATCAAAAATATTCACTTTAACTTCCTTCTTTTACCCTCCCCATCTTATGTGTGACCTCCCCTTAGTGTGACCTGTTTTTCATAACATTGCTTGCATTTGTATTAGGTCCGTATTCCTCATATGAGAGAAAACATGTGGCCTTTGGCCTTGTAAGTCTAGCTAACTTCACTTAAGATTATGTTCTTCAGTTTCATCCATTTACCTGCGAATAACAAAATTCCATTCTTATTTGTGGCTGAATAGAATTCCATTCTGTATAAATACCACATTGTCTTAATCCTTTCGTCAGTAGTGGGGCATCATGGCTGTTTCCATAGCTTAGCTATTGTGAATAGTGCTGCAATAAACATGGGCATGCAGGTGCCTTTGTTGTAACTTGACTTAGATTTCTTTGGGTGTATAGCTAAGATTGGAGTTACTGAATCATATGGCAGCTCTACTTTTAGTTTTTTGAGGAACCTCCATACTGTTTTCCTTAGTGGTTGTGCTAATTTACATTCACACCAGCAGTGTATGAGAGTTCCTTTTTTTCCATATCCTTGCCAACATTTGTTGTTATTTGTGTTCTTGATGGTAGCTATTCTAATAAGAGTAAGGTGGAATCTTAACATGGTTTTGATTTGCATTTCCTTTATGGCCATAGGGAATATTTTTCATGTGTTTTTCAGTCATTTGGACTTCTTCCTTTGAAAAAGCTCTGTTTGGTTCATTTCCCCATTTCTTCATTGGGTCATTGAATTTTTGGGAGTTTAGTTTTTTTGAGTTCCCTGTATATTCTGGTTATCAGTCATTTGTCTGATAAATAACTGGCAAAGATTTTCTCCCATTTTGTGTGTGGCCTCTTCAATTTAGAAATCATTTCTTTTGTTGTGCAGAAGCTTTTTAGTTTCATGTAGTCCCATTTGTCCATCCTTTCTCTTAGTTGCTGAGCCATTTGAGTTTTACTGAAGAAGTCATTGCCTATGCCTATTACTTCCACTGTATTCCCTTTTCTTTCCTGCACTAGCTTCAAGGTTTCAGGTCTTACACTAAGGTCCTTAATCCACTTTGAGTTGATACTAGTACAGGGTGCCAAACATCAATCTACTTTCAATTTTCTGCATGCAGATATCCAGTTTTCCCAGCAGCATTTGTTAAAGAGGCTGTCTTTCTTCCATAGTATGTTTTTGGTGCCTTTGCTAAAAATCAGGTGAGTGTTCTTCACATTGTTCCGGCGTGGATTCATATCTGGGTCTTCTGTTTTGTTCCACTGGTCTTCATGTCTGTTTTGTGCCTCTACCATGCTGTTTTTATTGCTATGGCTCTGTAGTATAGATTAAAGTCTGGTATTGTGATCTCTCTAGTGTGCTCTTTTTGCTCAGTATTGCCTTGGCTATTTGTGTTTCCAAATGAACTTCAGGGTTGATTTTTCAGTCTCTGTGATGAACGCCATTTGAATTTTGAGGGAAATCAAAACCTGTAGGTTGTTTTTGGTAGTATAGCTATTTTCACTATGTTGATTCTATCAATCCATGAGCATGGGAGATCTTTCCATCCCCTGTAGTCTTCTTGGATGTCTTTCTTCAATAGTTTATTGTTTTCCTTGTAGAGATCTTTCCCATCCTTTGTTAAATTTATTCCTAAGAATTTTATTTTTTAGTTGATACAAGAAAGAGTAGGAAATACTCTGGAGTTAGTAGGTATAGGTAAGAACTTTCTCAATGAAACCCCAGCAGCACAGCAACTAAGAGATAGCATAGATAAATGGGACCTCATAAAACTAAAAAGCTTCTGTTCATCAAAAGAAATGGTCTCTAAACTGAAGAGAACACCCACAGAGTGGGAGAAAATATTTGCCAATTATACATCAGACAAAGGACTGATAACCAGAATATACAGGGAACTTAAAAAACTAAATTCTCCCAAAACTAATGAACCAATAAAGAAATGGGCATGTGAACTAAACAGAACTTTCTCAAAAGAAGAAATTCAAATGGCCAGAAAACACATGAAAAAATGCTCACCATCTCTAGCAATAAAGGAAATGCAAATTAAAACCACACTAAGATTCCACCTCACACCTGTTAGAATAGCCATCATCAGCAACACCACCAACAACAGGTGTTGGCGAGGATGCGGGGAAAAAGGAACCCTCTTACACTGTTGGTGGGAATGTAGACTAGTACAACCACTCTGGAAAAAAATTTGGAGGCTACTTAAAAAGCTGGACATCGATCTACCATTTGATCCACCAATACCACTCTTGGGGATATACCCAAAAGACTGTTACTCCAGAGGCACCTGCACATCCATGTTTATTGCGGCACTATTCACAATAGCCAAGTTATGGAAACAGCCAAGATGCCCCAGCACTGACGAATGGATTAAGAAAATGTGGTATCTATACACAATGGAATTTTATGCAGCCATGAAGAAGAACGAAATGTTATCATTCGCTGGGAAATGGATGGAATTGGAGAACATCATTCTGAGTGAGGTTAGCTTGGCTCAAAAGACCAAAAATCGTATGTTCTCCCTCATATGTGGACATTAGATCAAGGGCAAACACAACAAGGGGATTGGACTATAAGCACATGATAAAAGCGAGAGCACACAAGGGAGGGGTGAGGATAGGTAAGACACCTAAAAAACTAGCTAGCATTTGTTGCCCTTAATGCAGAGAAACTAAAGCAGATACCTTAAAGCAACTGAGGCCAATAGGAAAAGGGGACCAGGAACTAGAGAAAAGGTTAGATTAAAAAGAATTAACCTAGAAGGTAACACCCATGCACAGGAAATCAATGTGAGTCAATGCCCTGTATAGCTATCCTTATCTCAACCAGCAAAACCCCTTGTTCCTTCCTATTATTGCTTATACTCTCTCTACAACAAAATTAGAGATAAGGGCAAAATAGTTTCTGCTGGGTATTGAGTGGGGGAGCGGGAGGGGGTGGAGTGGGTGGTAAGGGAGGGGGTGGGGGCAGGGGGGAGAAATAAACCAAGCCTTGTATCCACATATGAATAATAAAAGAAAAAATGAAAAAAAAAATTTTATTTTTTGAGGCTATTGTTAACAGTGACATTTTAAAGAAATGTTACCATGCCACTATTATCGCTGACAAAATTAACAATAACTCTCTAATATTCCAGATTTTCATGATTGACTCAAAAAAGCCCCTTGTATAGTGTGTGTCCTTGAAACAAGGTCTTCACATTGCATCCGCATGATGGATGCCCTCAGTTACATTTTCAACTGAGTTTCTTATTTTGAGATCATAGATTCCTGTGCAGTTATGAGAAATTTAGACAGAGCCACAGACTCTTTAGCCAGTTATCCTGGTACTGGTAGCATCTTGCAAAACTGTGGCATAATTTCACATCAGGATATTGATAAGTTGTCATTTATACTCAGGTAGCCTTTGAAAATTTCAGTACTTCAAATTTTTTAAAATAATAATTAATGGAGATACTTCATTGTAAGAGGAAATAAAACACCACTTTGAGAAAACTTTTTATAAGGACAAAACAAACCTACTTCACCATGGTCTCAAGTCACCCAAATTTTGAAGGGGTCCATCCTCACCTCTCAGACATGCCCTGGCCAGTGTGGGTGTGGGTTTCCCTGGAACCTTATGAGCTGCTGGGGCATCACTGTCATGCACCCTGGACTCCAGTTGTATCTATGAAACCTTAGAAGGCACTTACTACATACTGTGAGAAACAAATCTTTGGGAATCAACCCTAAATGTGGGCCAGGCCAGGAGTCACTGGCCTTCTCACCCTACTCCTGAGCACTCCCACCACCTCTCCAGGTTCAGGGCAGCAGGTTCTTCACAACCATAAATTTGTGAATTCACAGAAAGAGTTGCCTGTGGCTGCAATTGAAGGATCTATCACCCAGTTAGTGCTCACACTTAATATTAAATTTTGGAGCAGCCAAATAGAAATTAATGTTTTATTTTGTGTTTCTAATCTTTACAGTGGTCTCTTACAAGAAATTAACAGTCAAGCATTTTGGGTCCCCATGCTTAAGGTGTATGTGGAGGGGCTGAAGGAAAGGAGGAGAAACCATATATGCATCCTACCACTAAGTCCTTGATGTAGTGGACAAAAGTTTTCTTCTCATTTTTAAGATTAGGAAACTGAGAAGGTTCTCAATCTACATCTTCTCCAATCTGGCAAGTGCAACTCAGGATACAAACGAGAGCCACAGTGAGCATTCTTTCATCATTCCAGTACTCTCTTTTTAGGTTACTGCTCTGCTGTGCCCTGTAAGGGCCATGGGAGCAAATGGTGGGAACTTCTGAAGGAATGAAGGACTTTTGCCTTAAGGACAGATATTAAGAGATATAGAGGCTATTTTAATCTGAAACACTCTGTACCCTACCTATGTACAGCACTTATTACTAGTGGGAAAAATTGTTTGTTTTTTTGCTTGATTTTTTAAAAAAAATAAATTAACTAATTATTAAATTATTAAACATTTGCTTATTTGATTTCATTTTGTCTCTTCTAATACTATTAAGGAGACAACATGTCTATTTGGTTCTCCATAGGAATGCTGGGCACATAACCAGCATTAAATATATACTTACTGGAAGCATAACTGAGCACTTGGTAAGGATGAAATGTTCATGCTGGAGATTTAGTTGATGCTTCAAAATAATTGGGGTGACCTTTGGTCAGATGATCAGAGAAACTCAGTTACCTGCTTTAGGAGTTACATAAAACTTGGCCCCAAGCTCTTTCCAGCTTCATTTCCTGCTGTTTCCTAACTATTCTTTCCTCTGTGTCATGGGTTTTCTTTCTTGTTGACCCCTGCAGGAGAGTTCCTGCCACTGTGCATTTATTCACCCAGTGTCCCCATGCCCTCCTCCTGCTCTTCTCTTAGCTATTCTTCCCTTTCCTGACCACATATTAGCATCCCTCCAGCTTTTAACATCCCAGTGAAGATCCTAATGTGCAGCTATGGTTGAGAACCCCTGGCTGGTCTGTGCACTCCACAAGCACACGGCTGAAGGTTGTGAGATGCCCTCCACTATCCTAAAGAGCAATTTGTACTTCTAGCTGTGACATTTTATTTTCAGGCCTGTATTCCTCCTACTTCCTTTATTCTGTGGACCTTGCACTGAAACCCCACAGTCCCTAAATTTCCCATACTTCACTTGGCAACTAGTATATTTCACTTTCTTTCCTAAGTTATTCTCATGCCAGTGCCTTTGTTTGTGTGGAACTCCAGAGAGCTAGGCATTTGCAAAACTATAAAGCAGTCCATACAGGTGAGAGCTTCTTTTCATACATTCACTGATTTATACCCAGCCCAGGGGGCTAGTTTTTTGGTTAATAAGAAAAGCTTATTAGCATAACCTCAGAGTCTTCCCTGAAGCAGCACATCCTACCTCTCACCATGCAACCTCATTACAAAACAGGAGAAAGTGGGATCCAGAAGGAGAAGCGGGAAATTGAACAGTTGACAAAACTTCCTTCTATCCCAGGGAGCTGGCTCTGCTCCTCCCGCCATCTTGCAGTTGTTCTTGGCACTGACCTTATTCATTCAACAAGAATTAATTAGACATCTATTTGCCTAAACCAAAGGAATGAACCAACTCCTAGTATTACAGCAGTCTTATCCTTACAAAGGTTCTAGGGCAGTCCTCCTCAGTGGAGAATCACAAATTTCCTCTTTGCTCCTGTTGAGGAGGGGAAGCTCAGACTAAGGAGTTCTGGCGGGAGGAGGACTTGTTTCCGGTTACATCCCTCTTGCTGCCAAGAGGGAGAGCCAAACAGAAACACAACAGATAGAGTGATTCCACCCCACAGAGCCTAAGAGCTGCCCAGGTCTTGGGTTCTTTTCCTGGGTTAGGGGAGAAAGGCCTTTGTGTACCCATATTTATCATCTCTGGCCTCAGAAGAGTGTGGGTGTAGATTAGGGCCCAACATCTCAACCAGCTAGAACAGCTAAGGCCTCTCTTGATGCTCCTATTGTCAGTGTTTTTCATATAATTTAAGAGACTTGAAAACTTCCAGAAGAAGCATATTAAAGAAGTAGATAGGCAACATATTTTTTTTAAAAGTGTTATTCTATAGTTAATTGTTGTTTTATTGAAAGCACCTTCCAAGTTCTTCCTTATTCAGGATAAGTACTAGTTATAGATTTAGAATTCAAGTCAGGTGTCTATTCCATATTCATCTTGTATGTGCATATATTAGTTCTCAGTCTTGTTTTGTTCTGGAGAAGAAGCAGCATGACGGGAGAGCAATTCCTCCCTGGACAGATCTTATGTAGAATCTGTGTTTAAGGATGAATTCTCTCAGTCACATTGTCAATTTAGCCCTCACCTTCTATGAAAGGGGACATGCAGGCAGGCCAGTCCTGGCAGCTTCCTGCCCATTGTGGTTAAGACCAAATGTAAAAGTGCTTTAGAGAGATTGGTGGATCATTAAAATGTAAAAACATTGGTTGTGATAATTTTATTACTCTTGTTTCTGGGAAAATTAGCTCTTAGACCAGAAAATCTAATGTCAAATATACAGAGCAAAAGAAGTGAGCAAATGATAACAGCAGCTTTTCACAGTAACTTCAAGTGTGCTTGAAAGAGACACAGAGAGAGAGAGAGAAATACAAACAGAAGACAAAGAGAGAAACATACAGAAGAGAGAGAGAGAGAGATGCATTGCTACAAACTCACATAGTGGACCTACCATTAGCTAATTATCTTGCACAGACTTGTTTTTTCTTTCTTTTTAGAAAAAGATGAGGTAAAGGAGTATATAAGTTCATTGCATTTAAGCAGAATGAAACTTCACACATTTACGATAAGCCTTAGTACTGGTACATATTGGAATCCACTATCCTTAGAAGAGTTATCATATTGTTAGCTGTCAGCTAAGACTCGTTATGCTTTCATCACTTGTTCAGCAATGTCTGTTGGCCTCTCAAAGTTTTTAAAACATATACTTGCAGTGCTGGAGCTTAAACACATGGCATATAATTGAAATTTCCATAAGAACTGCAAACTCTCCCTTTCTTTTCTTTTTTCTTTTTTAATGAAATACATATTGATAAACTGGGTGAGGTGACTCAATTCCTATAATCCTAGCTACTCAGGGGGTGATTTTAGGATCATAATTAGACATCAGTCCAGGGAAATAGTTAGCAAGACACTGTTTCAGCCAATAGATGAGCATGGTGATACAGGCTTGTCATTTCAGTGACACAAAAAGCATATGTAGGATGAACACAGTCTAGGTCAGCTGAAGCAAAAAGCAAGACTCTACTTAAAAAAATAAACAAAGCAAAAATGCTCCATCGGTAGAATACCTAGAAAGCACGGGGCCTTTGACTTCAACTTCCACATCACCACCACCAACAAAAAGGAGATATGTATTGATAACAGAGGAGTTCTGAGAGGTCTTAAATTTATTTATAATGCCTGAAGGTAGAAGAAAGGATAGGTAAGAAAATCTGTAACTACTTTGGGCAAAACCAACAAAACTCAATGAAAAGACCCTATTCCACCCTTCTAAACATATCTTGAAACCCTTGACCCAAAATCCCAGGAGAGCAACAAAAGGCACCATCACATTCTGCTTACAACCCCAACCCATTAAGAAGCAGCATGTATGGCTTGTAGACTTTTCCTCTTGCTCCTCTTACTATAGTCAAAAAAGGTTCATTTTTAACCACATGTTCTTTCATCTCTCCAAATGTTGATTTATATTTTCATATAGCTAAAATTAGACTTTTATTTCATACATATGCAAAAAATAAACTGAAAGTAGATTAAAGATTTGCACTATAAAGTTGTTGGGAGAAAATATAAGGTAAAAGCTCAATGACATTGGTATAGGCAAATATTTTTTAGATATGACCACAAAAAGATAAACAACAAAAGTGAAAAAATATACAAATCGCATTATATCAAACTTAATAGTTTCTTCACAACAAAGAAAACAATCAACAGAGTAAAGTGGCAACCTATGAAACTGTACAAAATATTTGCAAGTCAAGAATCTGACAAGGGGCTAAGAGATGTAAGGAATTCAAACAATAGCAATCAAACAAACTAACCTGAAAATGGGCACAGGTCCTTTGTAAACATTTCTTTAAAAAAAGACATATAAGTGACCAATAAGTACATGAAAAAGGGTCTGAATCACTAATCATTAAAGAAATATGAATTAAAACTATAATGAGATGTCACCTTAGGCCTGTTCGAATGGTTACTATGAAAAAGATGAAAGATATCAAGTGTTGGAGAGGATATGTGAAATAACAACCTTGTTACACTGTCAGAATGCAAACTAGTGCAGCCACTATGGAAAACAGTGTGAAGGCTCCTGAAACAATTAGAAATAGAATTGCCATTTGCTTCAGCAATCTTTCAAAAGAAATGAAATCAATATGCCAAACAGATATTCACAGAATTTTCTGTACCAACTTTCTCCACAGTTCCAACATAAAAAGTGGATCTACCTTGCTCTATAACTTCCCTGTAAGCTCTGACTTATCCATCTATGCCATAGATGGCTAGGATAGACCAGTTGCCTAAGATATAATTCCTTATAAAGCTCTGGTCCATAATATTCATATTGGTTTTACTTCCATGATTGAATCCTGGTGTATGTGTGTGTGTGTTTGTATGTAGTGTGTGTGCACACGTGCTTCATAGCTTATTTCTGACTCAGAGAGAAGCTCTTTAACATTTGACAGTCCCCTCTTTCCCCGCTCCCCTGGTCATTCCTCTGTGAACAAGGGTAGGAGAACATGATTGCTGTGGTTGACAACAATGAACACATGCCTTGGAGCTTACAAGAAGCACTCAACTGTGGTTTTCCTGATTTTAGTCAGAGGGTCATCTTTCAGGATCTAATCTTTCCTTATGAATTGACCCCAACCAAAACACCAGGGCCTGTAAAAACAAGAGAAGCCTAGTGGAAAATGAGCAGGGAGCTGATATCTTGTAACTGTACAGCAATGATTTCTTTCTCCAGTGAGTTAGTATTCCCATGAAATCAGGGAAATGATAAAACTTTCAGAATAATAAAGGTTCATAAATATGTAAGCTATGTTGTAAATAAAATAGAGTAAATGTGCATATCCATTAGGATTTAGTCAGGGAAACAAAATGAGTATGAATACTACAGAATTAGAAATTTGTTAGTGAGACCTTAGACAACTAGTCTACCCTAGTTAGCTTCTTAGAGCTTGAAAGGAATTCTCAGAATTACCATACCCAATTGTTGAATTGAGACCATGGAAGAGGTTATTACAGATATGTGTAGTGCTTATTATCTCATCACAAATCCATCTCTGTGAATATGTGGCAAAGCATCTGGTGTTAGGCAAGGTGTCACACTGTTCATCAAGACTGGCAATAGGAAAGGAGAGGTAGGCCACAGACAAACTGGGGGCTTCTGGCAGTCTTCTACCTGGTTCTCTTTTCCATCAATAACTCTCAGATGATAATAAACGCTATTTCCCTTATCCTATTAACATGTGCATATGTTCATCATGGGCTCCTTTCTTTCCAGAGCCATATAGGAAAGAGGATTCTGAGCATGTAGCTTGGAGTAACCAGATAGACAATCCACTTCAAGTAATCTTATGCTCAAACACTCATCTACAAAATGAGGGAGAATATAGGGAGTAGTATATTGATTCATTTATTTGTTCATTAAATAAGCAGTTATTATACCTGTAATAAGTTGTGCACAATAGCAGCAGCAACTATGAACACAATATTGTTAAGGCATTAGTCTTACCTTCAAGGAGTACAAAGGTAGAGATCCATAAACAGAAAATCTGAGTAAGAGTTGTAAAAGTAAAGTGTGTGCCATCATAGAAGAGGAAACTTAAAGGTTGCTTTCTTCCTTCCAGTTCTAACACTATTTGAAACTGTAATTGTTTACCAACATTTAAACTAATCAACATAAACAGACTTCAGTAAATTTCTTTTTTATTATTATGATATGTTTGTTTCTAAACAAGTGATAATGGCTTCTCCATTCAATCCCATAAAGAAAGTTAGTTTTAAAAAATCTGTTAAAAAAGAGAAACACACAGCAATCCATCCTAGGGAGCATCGAGCCATCTTTCTATACAAGATGCTGTTTTGATATGCAATGTTTGTAGCATCGGTATGTACACAGTACTGGAAATATCTCAATTGGGGCTCATTGGCCAAGGATAAAATCCTAGTTCACTAATAAAGCATTTGCAGTCTTTCTAAGTTCTATAGTGTTTTGGTTCATTTTCAGCCTCATCTGAGGCTGCACCCTCACCGTCATGCACTGAAACATTTTCTGTTTCCCAAATACAGTGTCTGTTTTCAGCCCTAAATCTTCCATCTGCCCATAATGTTTTGCAAACTGCTTCTTCCTGGTGGCTTATTTACTCTTTTATCTCCTTTCAAAAACACGTTGATGTATATTTAGATCAGGGAAATTTGGCTTTTTTAGGGCTGGTTTCAAAAGGAGATGTTTTCACCCAAGAATCAATACATCCACTAGTATTTGGGGTTTGGACCCTCCCAAAAAATATAGGGTAGGAATGAAAACCATGTATCTCATAGAGATCTGCATAGAGGTGGAAGGGTATGGATGGGTAGAAAGAAAAAAATTCTGTTCACTTCCTTTCTAAGTTCAAAGTTTTGAAAAGTTATGACAGACTACAGTGACCCTGACCTGGGGCATAGGAAGGACTATGCCCTTTTGAGGAGCCAAAGGGCAGGCATGGACTGGTTGTATTCCTAACATGCAACTGCTTCTAGAAGTTCTTCAGGTCAGAACACAGGCACTATGTGTTTGGGGGCAGTAGATTGTTTAAATCCATAGTTTTGTGCTAGTAAGTGTGTATCTGAGAATGTAAGCAGAGTGGCTGAGGAGTATCCCAAGAGAAGTGTTTCTCCTCTAACTCAAAGATGACCTGGGAAGTTGAGAAAGGGGAGGACAAAGGAAGGCACTGGTATCCTAGTCAGCAGCTCCAGCCGGTTGGGATGCAGATTTTTGAACTTCAGCAAGTTGCCTGTATCAGCTGCAAGATGGTGGCCCTTTTGCAACACAAGCAGAAGAGACTGCTCCAACAGTTAATGACTCAGGGTCACAGTTCCATTCCCCTTCTAGATGCAACTTTTAGGAAGAACATAGAACCTCCACCTTAACAATGTAAGATAAATCACAGAAATATGAGAAAACAAAAAGTAAGCTGCCTGTTTACAAATAAGTAGAGCTTTAAATCCTCTTATTTGAATATGTAGTGGAAATGTAAGCTACCTTTTGTTGTCCCAGGATGATGGGATTCCACACAACTAAGTTATAGAACAGGCAAGGAACTATGAATAATAAAGCTATAAAGAAAGTAAATCTGTGAGCTGCACACAGGGTGGTGGTTGCCCTCAGGTTGCTCCCATCCTAGTGCTCAATGGACCCTTATAACAGTCCTGAAAGCAGATATGATTTTCCACATCTTTCTGAAGAGGACAGCAGGCAATTTCAAGGTTTACCCTTTGATTTCAGGAAGTATACCCTCAATTAGAAAGTTGTTTTTGTGTTTGTGTGACAATTACACAAAACTTGATTTTATGAAAAAAGTTAGTAACCGGTGGGGGGATGAATGCTTGGATGGTGAGGGATAGAAATTAAAGCCATAATTTAGGAAAGAGTACATCCTAAATACACCAGATATTTTATCATATGCCTAGTAGTGTTGTTTCGTTTTGTATTCATAACAATCTTGGAAAATAAATATTTATGTCCACATTTTAAAGATAAGGCATCTCAGAAAGTTAATTCATTTCCTAAATATGTAGCATGGGTCAGTAACAGAATCTATTATTAACTCTAATTCCAAATCTCCTTATTAAACAAGATGCTATACATCTAATTTTAATAAATGGCCATCCTTAAAGGTAAGGGCAAGTGTCTATTTGTGAACTCCCAACATCCACTGCCCAGTAAAATACCTAATGCATAATAGGTGATCAGTGTTTGTTGATCAAATGCTTCCTGAGTAGAAGCTCTGCATGGACTATGGTTTTGTTCTGGAAATATCTCCAACGCTATGAATTCTATTCACAGAGATTAAAATGGGAATGGAATGTCTATTACTAGTTTCTTGACTAAGCTTGGGTCTGCCTGACCTAAATTGTGGGCAGTCTGTTTCTAAAAGTTAAAACCAGAACATCTTGCACTGATAAACATGTGTGTTTACATGAACTCTTGACACTTACAAACTCATTACTCCTAGGTAGTTTGTGTCAATATTTAGTCTAAAAGGTTATGTATGTAACAAATCTTTGGAATTCTCTCTGCAAAGGAGAACTTCCCCCAGTGTTTCTAAATAAATCCTTAATGGGCTCATCTGCAGTGTAAGTACAGGCTGTTCTCTGTTGTAGCAAAGGTGCACGTCTTGATGATTATCTTAACTTCACTATTTTTATTTAACATTTTTATTAGCATGTATTAGTTGTACAGGAGGGTTTCATTGTGGCATTTCCATATATCCTTACAATGTATCTTGGTTAGGTTTTCCTCCACCATCTCTCTCCCTCATTCCCCTACCCACCACACACTTAAAAGATTTCAACAGGTTTCGTTGTTCTACTTTAATATAAATATATAAAGTACATCAACCGTATTCATCCTCCCCTACCCTCTCCATTCACTCCCTCTCCTACTAGTACCCACCCCCTAACAGGACCTGTTTTATAATCTTGTCCTTCATTTTTAAGTGTATTTTCATTGTCCATTTCTCTCTCTCTTTCTCTCTCTCTCTCTCTCTCTCTCTCTCTCTCTCTCTTCTTCACTGCTGCAGGTCTTAATAAAAATGTAGAAAAATAGCAGATTTATCCAGATTTATTTCAGATCTCAGAGCCTTGGTAGAGTAAGGAAGTAGAATAAGTGATTAACACCACATATAAGACAGTCAGACACCAATTGCAATTTGTGTGTGAGTCATGTCAGATTGAAAATGAGTGAAGGGCAAGCAGATGTTAGAAGACCCCAGAAACATAATGAAGACAGGAATACTCTATACATCCAAGTGAAACCTGCTTGTGCTACAAGTTACAGAGAGTAATGTGCTTTAGTTCATTATGCATTATGCATTACCTGCATTATGCAGATAGAAGGACACATGTCTATTATTTCCCCTGGAAGCAAATGCTGGGATGCCATGCATGATCCAAATCTGGAATTCTGAAAGTTGCCCAAGAGAGGTGCTGGCTGAGGTTCCATGGGTAGAAAATGCAAACTCATACCAAAAATAAGTATCCATTACTATGAGAACCCACTATTGCCCTTTCATGACAAAAGGGGCCTGATGCAGTCATCTTGCTGCCAACAAGGGTTTCACTAGTGGCCTCTATTGATGGTGGGTTATATATTCAGAAGTAGCAGGCATTACATTATTGTAGGAATAGACAGTAGCTACAGAAAAATTTGTTCTTAGGCAGTTTGGCACCAGAGTCTTCACCTTTAAACACTGGGCTACCATTACTCAAAATAGACACAACCAATTTCTGTTGAATAATGGTCTCAGATTTCCATTTCAAAGTTTTACAAATATAGGAATAGTTTAGCTTAATTGGTTCAGAGTTTCCATTCCTTGTCCTTTGAACCACTGGGGATAGATTGCACAATAAACATAGTGTATGATGGTCCACTTCACCCAAAATGAGGAGCTCATGATGGACTTCTCAAGGCACACTGACTGCACCATCATGATGTACGGTTAGGGGCTGAATTAGGCACACTCTGGTCTGTCCCTGTGGGTTCTATGGAGGTGAGCAACCCAGAACTCTCTTCAAAGGACCATATTCTGCAAGAATAAAAAAGGCTGCAGCCTTCTGATGCACTACAAATCTGCCACAGTTGTCATGCCAGAGTCAAACCTTCCCTGAAGCTTCTTTTAGTCAGACACTGAGCACACCAGGTCCACTCTGCCTTCACAGGATCTTTACTTTGCTCTTGGCTTCCAGTCATTGGCCAATAACTCTTGCCATCTGAGGCTCTTCCTCCCTCTCTCCCCAGTGCCAGACCTCATTGAGATTGATGGATTTTTCCCTTTTGCCCCTTTGGTTCTCCCCTTTAGCATTAATAAGTGCCCTTCCAGTAAATGTCTTTTGACTGAATCTTGGCAACTGCTTTGCAAAGGACTTCAAAAGATACAGTGTTAAATAATGTCAGGCATGGATCACTTAGATTGTAGTAACTCCTGGGTTGAAGAGAGAGGGGATTTCAATGAGTTTGGGACACTGTTTTGTACCACACACCTGTGATGAAGGCCCTAATGCCTGAGGGTATCATTGGAACAAATTTTTGGCTCTCAGTCCCTTTAGGAATTTCTTTATCTTCAGAAAGTCACCTTGCCCAAGCTCATGCATCATCTCAGGGTGACCCACAACTGATTACTTGATTGATCAAACAGGGAACACAAAAGACTGGCCATCTTGACTCAACTTTGAACAAGTTTAAAGGGCTGCTCCACAGCCACCCCCCCTCATGGGTTAAACCATTTCAAGCTCCATCTCTCTACGTCTGCATGGCAAGGACCACACTGCAGGCTCCCTCTATCTCTTCTCAATACTGCTTTTGTCTTCTGTCCTCCCCCTCCCATGGCTGCTGCCCTCAGAATCATTCTCTAATAAACATCCTGTCCTTAACCTTTGTCTCAAGATCTGCTTCTTGAGAAACCAATCTGCAGCAACATTCTCTACAGATGGGCAATCTATCTTGGGCGGGACTGGAACTTAACTAGAAAGTTTTAATTAGAAGATGTTTTAAATGTTCTTTCCTTTCATAGCAGAGAATGAAGCCTGTAGAAAGATTGACTCAAAGACCAGAATAAAGAGAAATAGGGAGAGCTACAGAGCTGAGAATATAATGGAGGAGAAGCCACTTTTGCTTACACAGAAGGTGGAAGGTAGCTCTTTTCCAAGTGTATTAGATGAAGCAAACTCCTGAGCAGTGCCACTGACAAACACATGGAATGCAAGAATGAGTTTTAAGAGGAAACTTTGAGATGGGCAGATATCTCTGAAGACAGAACAGGTGGAAATCGAAGTCAAGAGCGTGATTCAAATGACCTACCTACCTCGGTGGAGAGTGTATGGCAGGAAGAATAGAGAATTAGGGTGAGTGTGTAAGACATTAAGTTCTGGGAAGATGACCTTACAAAAAGGGATGCCCAGGGGGGAGGACAGCTCATCATACCCAGATGCTATGCCCAAATATTCCACCCTGTCTCTACCTCCTAAACCCCACTCTGTAGGGTCTCTCTTCTCACAGGCTCAGCAAATCAGTTAGAAATTGGGGTTCTGGCCAGGCATAGCGGTACATGTTTATAATCCCAGCACTTGGGAAGCTGAGGCAGGAGGACCAAAAATATTAGGACAACCCAGACTAGAGTGCAGCCCCATTAAAAACAAATGAAAGAAAGAGAGAGGGATGGAGGGAGAGAGAGAGAGAGAGATAGAGATAGAGAGAGAGAGAGAGAGAGAGAGAGAGAGAGAGAGAGAGAGAAAATACAAAAAGAAAGTAAAGTAAAAAGAAAAGGAAAGAAAAAGAAGTTGGAGCTTGGAGTCCGATCTCTTATATTCCATTCTGCTACACTAGCTGGGTGCTTTAATGTAGATGGTTAACTTCTCAGTGCCCCAATTTCCTTATTTGTGAAATAGAGTTAACAATATAGAGTAAATGCACAGGGCTTTGTGGTGGAGATTTAAAAAAACACTCTATGTGAGACTCTTAGAACGGTTCTTGATGCATTAGAAGTTCTCAAAGATGTTAGTTATCCATCTGTCATCAGTCTACTCATTTACCATCTGTCATCTATCCACCTATTTCAAAAGTAGACATATATATGTTTTATTCTTCCTCTTATCCACACTAAATGTGTGGCAGCTACCTAGAGATATTGCCACCTTACCATCTTAATAAAAATTGAGATTTTTCTGACCAATATCCCACTTTACCTCAGGATGAGGCAAGTAACTTGATTATATGAGGTAGTTGGGGAAATCTCTTAATTCTCTGACTCTTTTCATCTTTATCTGAAAAATGAAGAGTTAGGAATAAATTGGTCTTGAAAGTCCCTTCTGATTTTATATCTTACGATTTAATTGTCTCTTCCTCCTGTATCAATGAACCAGTCATCAATGAATTCACAGATAAAAGAGACTAATTTCTTGATACCAAGTCTGTATCACATAAATTATAATTCAGTTCTTTTGTTTGTTTGTTTTTTCTTTTCTCTCCTCTTAATTTTTTATTATTTATTTATTTTTATTTTTTTATTATTCATATGTGCATACAATGCTTGGGTCATTTCTCCCCTCTGCCCCCACCCCCTCCCTTAGAATGGATCAAGAAAATGTGGTATCTATACACAATGGAATTTTATGCAGCCATGAAGAAGAACGAAATGTTATCATTCGCTGGTAAATGGATGGAATTGGAGAACATCATTCTGAGTGAGGTTAGCCTGGCCCAAAAGGCCAAAAATCATATGTTCTCCCTCATATGTGGACATTAGATCAAAGGTAAACACAACAAGGGGATTGGACTATGAGCACATGATAAAAGCGAGAGCACACAAGGGAGGGGTGAGGATAGGTAAGACACCTAAAAAATTAGCTAGCATTTGTTGCCCTCAACACTGAGAAACTTAAGCAGATACCTTATAATTCAGTTCTGTAGCCACCCAGACACCAATTTTCCATGCTTTCTTCATCCTCAACTATAGCCTAAATACTGCTTCTTTGTAGAAAGCCTTAGGCTTCACCAGAGTCCTCCTCCACCTCCCCCTACAACCCTGCCCCATTAGGACCACTGGGATTTTCTCCCCAAACCCAGGAAGAGTTGTTGAAGCATTTGAAACTAAAAAGGAGAGACAGAGAAAACATTTAACTGTACTCATTCCTTTTAACATGATAATCCTTCACTGGTTCAGGATTTCCTCCCCCTAGAAAAAATGTTTTTCTCACTGTCTGGTGGCTGGAAAGGAATGGAGCGAGGTAGGAGATAGGCAGTATCAAGGTGCCCTGTGATCTCACCCACCTTGGTTCAAATCCATAATACCAGCTATGCTGTTATTTCTTTTTCTCTGCTTATTCTTGGGGAATTTTGGAAATGTACTTTTAACAAAGTCTTAGGGAGTTATAAATTTGAAAAATCTTTTCCCTGGAGAATGTCTTCACAGACACAGTCTGCATGACAAACTCAGGCAACAGTTCGTATTATCCATCATTATCAAAACAAAAGTCCACAAACCTTGGAGTGATAGGAAATCTTGCCTACTAATAAGCAACAGCTCAGAGACATAAAGCCAGAAGTCTGATTAGAAATACATATATTCTTTCTACTACATTTCAGTGACTTCTTCTTAATTTTATAGTGACAGAAGATTCTGGACTTCACAGAATATCATATTTCCAGGTTTATTCATGATTAATTCGGCTTTTAGCAAACCTTATCTCTAATATAATAACTACCATTTTATGAGGTTATTTTGTGTTAGACACTGGCACTGTACTTAACCTGAACTGACTCATTTAGTTCTATTTCATCTGTCACCAAAATGCATTAGATGAGTGCCATTATTAGGCCTTTTATACACATAAGGAAAATGAGACACAGAAAGGTTGAAAATGTGTGCAAAGTCAAATAATAGTTAGTGATGACCCAGGAGTTGATCCTGAGCAATCTGGCTAATTAGAACTTATACTACACTGGATGGACTATGGTTAAGTATAAGTGCTAGACACTCTGAGATGAACAAGATATAATTACCATACACATGTCTGTACCTACAGGCATAGAACTTCTAAAATAAGGTTGTGCTGCATAAAAGTAAGCGCATAGAGCCACAATAATTTTTCACATACAAAATAGTGATTTTAGAAATAAAACTTTATTTGGGATTATTTTAAATAGGGTCAGAGTTCTTAAGGAAGTGGATAAAACTATAGTACTTACTAATTTTTAAGAAGATAATTCATGCTAGCTTCAGGAAAGCTATTGAGAAAATCCCAGAGAATATACCCCATGACAAAGGTAAAACATAAAGCATGGTGGTCATAAAAGCAGAGGAATATTGCTCTGGGAAACTAACTCTTTCATTTAAGATGGGACTACATGCCCAGGCTTCTCTGGGAAATTGAGAGGGAATATCTGAATATTAAAGAAAGAGAAGAATTAATTATTCCGGTAGGTCCATGGTTTATGGCTATAAGCACATTGTCTTTTCAAGTGTCTACAGTTACTGAGAACATAAAATTCAGCTCTTTGTCCTATTCCTCTGCTGTCAGAATGACCCACAAAACAAGAATCTGTTTAGAAAACAATAGAGGTTGATACAGCTTCTGCATGTCATTTTCCATACTTGCTTTAAATAATTCCCTGGTAGAACAGTGACATTCTACCAGGAAAAGTGGGTTTTGCTTTATCAAAGAATCCTCAGCAAAAAATTAACATCATGATATAAAAGAGAAATGGCAAATTGAACAGATGTTGTAGACAAGACTCCTGGAGGTGAGTCATGGCCAGGCAGTTAGTGGTGCCATATTCTTTACAGGCAGAACCATCCAAGCAGGCTTTCATTACATATGAGGTGAAATATAGCCCTCCAGAGAGAGATGATGAAATGTTCTTCACCATAAAATCTAATCTTCCTAATTTCAGCCCAGGAAACCTCTGTTGCCTGTTCACACAATACTTAGAAAGAGACAAGAAGGAGACAGGAGGTTAAATGCTCACTCTGTTGGGTCTGTCTGATAGCTTCTGTTTTGCTGAATCAGCTGCTAAATATCAGTGGAGAATACATGGTCAGGATGAACTCTTGGTCATTTAGAAAGGTGGACAGAGAGAACCATAAGAGTAGAAGGACACCTAAGTCCTTGTACTAAGGGCATATAAGCCTTTGTGCTGGCACTTTCCTGAGCCTTAGGGTATCTGGTTCTTTTGTTTGTTTGCTTTAATCTGCATATCTTAAGCATAATGATAATTATCACCTGGGGTTATTTTAAGGAAAAAGAAAAAATATGAAACATTTCTAACAAAGTTGATTTTTTAATTTTAAAGCACTATGCAATTATTGGTCATGTTGTCTTCTTTATTACATATTTTATTATAAGACTAAAAGAAAACCCACAACATAGGCAATTCCATGGAAAACAAAAACACCCGCAGAAATGTGGCAATGAGTGAAGGAATATGGTGGAACTTGGTTCAAAGACCCTGGCTCTGCCACACGAAGGTATGATGAGCTGACATATGTGAAGTCTTTGGAAGTGTGCCTGGCTATAATGATGTCAGCAGAGGTTAGTGAGAGTTGGCAAGCTTTTTAACTTTGCTAAGCCTTTATTCATTGTCTATAAAAAGTGGATCCATATGTCCAATCCCTGGATATTGAGCATTAACTCATATAGTATATGAGAATAGAAATTATTGATATTCATAAATTAGCTGTTATTATTTTTTATTATGATATATGCCTTTATTTCAAAGTTGAAAAGACCATGCAACATTATACACACTATTTTATTTTTAGCATGATGAAATTGGTGGTGTTAAGTATTTAGCTCTGTCTCTCACTTGAGAGACATGATCAGCTTTGATAGATAGGAAGAGGGCATGGAAAAGCTTGAAAGCTTTGTTCACAGGATTGAACAGGGCCTCTAATGACATGTCCTAATTCTCAGACACAAGCCATGAAGGCCCACACATAGAAGCTGATGGTGGCAATAGAAAAGTAAAGCATTATGTTTAAGAGAACCAATAAGATTTATCATTCACAGAGCTCAGTATCAATATCTTGTAATACACAAGATATGAACCCTGTGGTGTCACAGTAATAGTGCTTTTTGTTTATATTGTGCTTTTTACTTTTCCCCACACTTTTAAATCTGTTACCCTGAATTGCAACCAAAAGAATGAAGAACAGCTTTCATTCAGTGCCAAACGTGAAATGTGATGCACCAAACTATGACGCAGTGAGAACAATACATGATGTGTCATATGACCTGGCTGAAGTCCCATTTTTGTGCCTGATTTAGGAAACTGTGTTAAACCTTCTGAACCGCCATTTAAATATTATAATGACTACTTTGCCTTCATCTCAGGACCACAGGAAATATACTCAGCCCTGTGTTTGCACATAGTAGGTACTTTATAAAAATTGTCTCTCTTTCCCTTTCTCCCTGAGTCTTAGCTCTCATGATTCCATGAAAATACGGTGAATGCAGCAATATAGTAACACACAAAAATTATTAGATTTGCACACACTTGTCAAACCTGAATACCAAAATATAAAATTCTCTTGACATATTAATTAATAAGTAGGCATAGAAAGATAAATGTTTTGCTCAAAATAATACTAAATTTGCAGCTGAAGCATAGTTAGAAAATTTGGTTCCTAATATTGTAGTTCACATGCATTCCCCAAGCACAGACCTGACTTATTTTTTGGTTACTAGAGTGGGAATATATTCCTCTGCCTTCAAGGACCTTAGCTTTTTAATATGAACAGGAAGAGCAAACCATACCCCTAACTGCATTCCAAGTACCAAGAGACAGTTGAAGATTTCAAATGTGCCCCTTCCTACCTTCTTTCTTGTGCAGCCCAGGCTTTGCTGTGCAGCTACTAAACAAGACGATAACATACATACCACACACAAGAAGCTCTGCAAAGAGGTAATGAGCATTCAGCCCAGGCACTGACTTTGACATCAGTAGAACCAATTTTCACTCTGACTTCTGCTGCTTTCTAGAGTTGGTTTGCTTTCTTAACTACTTCAAGCCTTAGTTTACTTACCCATAATATGTGAAAGATTACATCTATTGCTCAGAAAAGGCATAGATGTCCAACAGTGTAACGTTAAAGGAGGATTCAGTGTAAGTTCTGAGTCTGTACCACCACTCTGTCAGTGGTGACTATTGTTAATAGTCATCTTTATTATTAGGAGAGGAGAAAGCAAAGAGGTATGAGGTTAACCTTCTAAAGCAGGGGGGACAGACCTTTCCTGTAAATGGCTAGATAGTAAATATTTTCAGCTTTGTGGACTGTTAAGTATGTATCATGACTTGTCAATTCTGAAATGTCTGAAAGCTGCTGTAGAGAGCATGTAAATGTGTGACCATAGCTGTTCTAATAAAACTACAAAAACAGAAGGCCAATCTATAAGCCAGAGTGTGCCACCCTCTGCTCTGAATGAGAAACTGTGGAAAGTTTATCTGAAAAGGATGATTGGTGTTGTAATAAAACTATGGGATTTAGCAGACAGATGGCACAGCAGAAGCAGAGAAAAGAGTGGAAAGTGGTTTGGAACAGGTCTGGTATTTGCCTGAGCCTTATTCCTGAATCTGACCTCTTCTAATCACCCAGCCCAAGCTGAAGGGCACATAGGGCATGTTTAGTGCAAGGAAGCATGGAATATTGGAGCAAAACACCTTCTGGAATTCTTCTGTATCAATGCGCTTACATCCTTGTTGAATGACAACTTTTGAAACGGAACAAATGTGTTTATTAACTTGTTCTACTACTGTGAGAGTGCAATGGAAGCTTTCAAAGCACAATAAACAAGTAGTGAGGCAAGGAATTTAATTTGAGGGGTGAAGATGTAGGTGCCATTTAGGATAACACCTTCATCTCAGCAGACTCATGGGACATCAATATGGAATATGAAACATAAGAAGCAGAGCGAGTTTTGGAACCTAGAATTATTATACTGAGAAGTGAGCTATGGGACTTTGGGTAAATCACTGGACTATTGTGAAGAATAGGTTGGCCCCTTACTTAACCCTTCTAGATTCAGACATCAACAATTTCAAGTTAGCTTTGGGTCCATGTTGCTCTTTTCAACCTATTAGTAGCCAAATTGATCCCAGTATACTAACTGGTAATTTGAAAACTGCCACTCTACTTTTCTTCCTTCCTTTTGTGCTCTTTTGTTTTTTCCTGGGCTGTTTTGTTTCATTTTCATGTTTGTGCCCTGTGAAATACATATGTTTAAACCTATATGATGAGACTTAGAACTTGGCTTTACTGAACTGTCTTTGAGTCTCTGTCAGACTATTCCCAGCAATGGTGCTTTGTACATTTTCCAAAACACTGACATTTTCTTCGTGTCCATCTGTGCATTAAATGACAACTTACCAAAGCTCTCAAATAACACCCTCAGTGTAAAACCCACAGTCTTTAGAATGGCATGCAAGTATTTTATTAGACTCTGCCCAAACCCGTAGTTCAGGAATATGAGCCATAGACTCTCTAAAATGCTGCAAATTCTTTTATACTGCTGATATTTTTCTTATAATTATTTCTTTTATTGGGGTTACCACAAAAACATAACCCTCTTCCTATTTGGATTGTGAAGAAGTAAGGAAATAAAGCAAAGAAAAAATATGAAAATACATATGATATTTAGTACAATTAGAGACCACAATGAAAGACAGCACCTTGAGTACATATGTCTAGTAAGTTTGACAATAATGGACTCTGGAGCCAAAGGACCTTCTACCCAAACTCTGTCAATGCTAGCTTGGGTAGTCTTCTTCTTCTTGCAAGTCCTAAGACACAGAGGGCTTATATCAGCTGAGTCTCCCCAGTTATTCCTTCCAAAATGTCATCCAGGTAAGTAACTATACCAATTCAGAAGCCAAAGTGGCACAGGATGGAGATTTGGAGGTGAGGAAGATATTGAAGTTGCGACACCCGCTGCTGAGAGTGCTTTTTTTCCTCTCAGTAACCACTTGCTATCCACCAAGGCTTAGTACAACATCAACTGAGTCCTCCAAGTAAAGACCCCATTGAATTGGTGTTAGAAGACTTAATTAGATTGATAACATCCCATTGCTATGTATTGTATACATCTACCTCTCAATTTTCCTAACCCCTTGAGGGCAATGTGCAAAATTTTATCTTTTAACTTCTCAACATCTATCTCCCTTTCTTGTTCCAAATTCAAGAATTAGGAACAATTCTTGAATTCTCCGTTCCCTAATTATATGCTTCTTGGTAAGGCTGTCCATCAAGATGTTCTGTCCCATCTGCCTTTATTCCAAGAATGGTAAGCAATGAGTTCTGAGAAGAAAGACAGAAGGAAGGAAACAAGTGGACTCAATTCATGCCACTGTGATGTAATACAGAAAATCTTTTGTTTTCCTGTTACCTGCTTTTCTTATCTGTGGTAGTTTATTTGCAAAAATAGGCACAACCCTGCCCTTTCCTATGTGATTTTATTATAACATCTGTTTCTCCACTTTGAATTAGGTTATCCATGGCACATACTTTGACCACAAGATGTTGTGTAGATGTTGGCAGACCTGGTCTGAGCCTAGGCATTGATATTGATCCCTCCTTTCCTTCTTATTTCTCTAGACACTCTCCACCATTCCCCTGTGGCTCCAGCCATTCCCTTGTGAGAGACAATAGGCCTAGTTTATTAAATACTCCAAGGAAAGTTCCCAGGCATTTGGGAGACCCAGCTATGACCCAGAAAGTCATCCCTCAGTTGAGCAGCAGCTGACCTCAAACACAGGGATGTCTAGCCAAATGAGTCTGGCTAGAACAGAAGACCCCTCAGACAAACTGCAAACACAAGCTAATAAATGCCTGCTGTTCTAAGCTACTGAAGATTGGAGTGGTTCATTACTAAATAATGGCTAACTCCTAGTGATATTAGTACAGTCATATGCCACATAACAACATCTCAATAAAGAATAAGCCACATATACAGCACCAGTCTGACAAGATTGTATTACTGAGTGACAATGTGGCCATCTTAATTCATGTCAGTATAGCCTGTGATGTTCACACAGTAACAAAATCACCTAAGAATATATTTCACATAATGACACATTGTGTCATTTTACCTGACACATATAACTATACTTACAAATGGCTTTGGAATTGGGTGTCAGGTGGCGATTGGAAAAAATGACAACTAAACTATTGACGGAAATGGAAGGCTTGTGGTTCCGTTCTCCCTTCCCTGTTCCCCAATCCACTCAGCAAACCCTCCTTGCTCGCTCCTCTCTTAAATGTACTTAATCTAAATTGCTGGACCTGGATTGAGACCAAAGAAACCCAACAGAAGCAGGAAAATGTAAGGAAGGAAGGAAGAAAGGCAGGGAAGGCAAGAAAGAAGGAAAGATGTCAGACTTTTAAATAGGCTCTCATCTCAAGGAAAAAGTTCAAAACTGCACATTTAAAAGAAAATGCACTTTTTTACACAAGGCAACTAAAATACTAGTGAACATCAGAACTAAAAAAATAGAATCTGTTCTGAGGTATGATATTCAGTTTATTGTAGCACATACACACACACACACACACACTGACTAACCCATCTGGACACAGGTCACTAGAAAAGTCACAGGCAAATGCGTAGTGGAAGTTTTTGATTTATGTAGTAGGTTTTCTGCAAACAATTCACTGTTGATGATTAAATCATTGCAAACAGATTAGGTTCTCTTGGCAAAAGGGCTAATAAAGTGAAATCTATTTCTGCTTCCCAAAGCATTTATGCTGCGTGTATCTTAAACCAAGGCCTTGTCAAGATAAACAGACTCCAAACATAATCAAGAACAGATTCTGAATCTTTGGAAAATCACAGGGTTTTTGTTTGTTTGTTTGTTTGTTTTTTAGTCTTTTTCCTCTTATCTCCCAAAACAACAGGTTAGATAAATTCTCATGTCACAAAATATTTTTAAATACTCAATACAACAAATCAGGTAATAGACAATTAACTAGTCTGGCCTCTTCTTAGTTAATAATTCATTTAAGAAACATTTATTTTTCAAATATGTTCTGATAATACTACTATACTTTAATTGGTTTCCTGTTGCCTAAAGAATTGTGTAAAAATAATTATAGTGCTATATTATCACTTATTAAGTTGAGAAAAGCCTTTCACCTTCCTAGGAGTCTCAATGATGCAACAACAGTACTGGTTGCACATGGTTGCCACTCATGGGTTACCTGTGCTCACGCTCCAGCTTCCCACTCACAAGCTGGGTGACCATTAGGCAAACATTGCTCATCTGTTCATGGGTTTGTTATTCTATAAAAGGATATAGCTGGAATGCCTCTCTGTGTTGTGAAGATGAAACAAATGAATATATAGAAGGTACTTGGGCATGACTTACAGAAACTGCTGAGAACTGTTAGCTGTCATCATTCCCTCTAATAACAACCCGAGCCCTCAGTTTAGCTAACCTTTCACTCTGTTTTATAGCTTTTACAGTATCTCACTATTTCTCACATAAGTACAGTGAGGGATGGGGGGTACTTGTGTGTGTGTGTGTGTGTGTGTGTGTATGTGTGTAAGTGTATGTGTTTATGTGTGTGTGTATGTGTGTGTGTGTGTGTGTGTATTGCATATCCTTACTTTATTAATTTGAAACCAAGACCCAGGTTGGTGAGATAATTTGCTCAAGGTCACTTCTGCAGAAAAGGGAAAGGTAAAGTCCAGGTGTACTTGACTTCAAAGTGAGTACCCACTCCCTACAGGCTGCCTCATCCATTGATTTCCAGTTTGCATGTCACCTCCCCCAAACCCATGCTGTTTGTTAACAGGTATACCTTAGACTGGTGAGAGGTGAGCAGGGCTTCCTTCCTAGAAGTCCACCCTGGCATGTATCCCAACCCACTTCTGTTTTGGGGGAAAGAAGCTCAATGTGGGAATTTCCATGGGGATTCATCAGACTACCAGGATTTATGTCCAAGTCCAGGGCTTAAAGCTATGCTAGCTTAAATTATTACATCTCAATTTCCTCAGCAGTAAATAATACCTACCCAACAGGCTGTCCTGATGGTTAAATGATCAGTGATATCTCAGTGTTTGGCGTGTAATAAGCATGAGAAGCTGTAAATGGGAAGCTTCTGTTTCCTCATGAATGTGATTCCTGACGACCACAGCAATAGGTGCCAATCAGCCACACTCAAATAAAGGATAGGCCTTATTTGCTACAAAATTCTACAACTGAACTTCCCTATCACTTGAGTGGGGGTGTGAGAAATTCTTCTATTTAAGGGAGTATCTATGCTGTCTATCCTCCCAAACCTTCTGGAGTAGGGAGGTACTTACTTCTGACCTCAACCCACTGAAAGGACTGTAGTGAGGTTCATGGATTGCTAGAATTGTTCATGATGGATTTAGGTAGTGTGTGATCATTGCCTAAGGAAGACTACAGTTGGGGCAACTGAGGCTGGGACTACCTAACTCAGATATCTTTGAAAAGGAAAGACAGGGAGTGCCACTCAGGGCACAAGCAAAGTTTCCCAGTGGATCAGTTGTGACTCCAAATTCAGAAAACAATATGGAGTCTATGTGGGGTGAGCTGCTGGAAGCCCCAGATGCAGGAGGAAAGAAACAGCTAGAAAAACAATAGTGTTCCCTGTGTTAAAACAGCTGTGCTAGAAACCTCTAGCAGGAAGACCTAAAATATGTATCCAAAATCTGTACTCAAAAGAGTCCCTGGGGAGATGACAGAGGGACTCAGGACATGAACCCAATAACAGACTTGCCTGCCATGTGAGCTATTTCACATTAGCCTCTCCTCCAGCGTTCAACCACAGAGTGCTCAGAACAGGGATTTGCCCAGGGATCAGGAGGAGCAGAAAAACAAGGAAGGAACATGTAAAAGACGTTCCCTGCCCATGTACTACTGCCGGCTTCCAAGCCTGACTTCAGTCTGACTTTGGCAAGGGAGAGCTTGTAACCTCCCCTCGCATAAGACTTGAGTTCTGACGAGTGCACCTGTCTGGATATTTGTATTATTAGAAGAGTCTGCACCTAGAATTAACCTAACCCCAGAATGTTTGGCACTGGGTGATGCTGTTTCAGAGACAGAGAATCATAGGAAAGAGCCCTCCTCAGCACACACACACACACACACACACACACACACACACACACAAGGGAGCCAATGAATTTCAAATTCAGCATGATTTGGCAACTTTCACAGTGGAGGTGTAGTGCAGTGACTTCTCTCAGTGGTAGATTTTCAAGAATAAATTCATCACACTCATCTTATCTACCCCACTATCCCCCTGGGAACAAGCTTTGCAGAGAACATTCCTTCTGCCCCACCAAGCAGTGGGCCTTAATTAGGTAGCACCTGCCCACCCATAGTAGGGATGCACATGCTAGGCCAGTGCAACAGTGAAAGTTGGGGAAGGCTGCTCAGTTGGGAACTCACTTCTCAGGTGAGTTTTGCTGTCAGCATCAGTCCTATAATTAGCTGTTTCACAGCACCAATGCAGATCTGGTCTGTATGCATTTACTACCTGTCTTGTTTCTCAAATTATTCAACATTCAAACATGGAAGATAGATGTGATGTAGTGGGTCTCTTGGATGCACCAACAGCCCACAAAGTAAGCTTACTGCAAAGAAGTAATACAGCTGATTGTAAGCAGCTCAATCCAGTATGGGCGAGCAAATGCATTACTCTGCTGGGACTATGACTACTGACTGGTATTGGTGCTTACAGGGTCCTAAATATACCCCCTTATCTGGCGGAGTCACTCAAGTGGTAAAGCTCCTGCCAAGCAAGTGTGAGGCCCTGAGTTCAAACTCTGGTACCACCAAAAATCAGAAGAAAGCTAAATATACCCCATCCATTCTCATGCCTTTGTGTTTGCCCTCTCTACTAACTTACTTCAATTTCTACATTCCATTTAATGCAACGTCTCCCTGCTCCATAAAGCCTTACCTAATTCATTCTGTGTTGTGACTGCCTCCAAAGAAATGATTTTCTACTCATTTCTACAAAGACTATGTTGACATGGCTCTTGTAGCTCTTGTTATACTTGACCTTGGGACATACGATCCTCCTGTTGAGCACAAGTACTCAGCAGTATCTCTACCATCCTTCCTCATCTTTGTGTTCCTACCTGCACTTCTTCCATGTACAAAGGGTGCTCAAAGTTTGCTGAAATTAGTTGAAATGAAACTGGTTCTGTATTAAAGTGGATTATGCCAGGACTGTGAGGAAGGACATGTACAGGGCGGGGCTCAGATAGAGTTTACAGCCTGGATGTTTTTCTGGTTCTTCATTTTGCTCATGTCACACTATCATTCCCTGGGTCTCCGTTTACATCACAATTACAGATCAAATTAAATGTCTTTATCAAACAGCTGGACCCAAACCTGGCCTTAGCACTCCATAGAAACTATTTTCCTTTCCATATCAACTGGGAATAAAATAACGGCAAATATGTACAGTGTGAGGTTATTCAAAATTGTCAGAACAAATTCCTCCATACAATGAATATATGTTAATAAAAATGAAAAAATAAAATAACTGCAAAGGACACAGTCATTATCTTGCAGATTCTTTGACAAGGATCTTACCCAAAAGGCCATTTACTTCCATTGGCCTTTGAGTCTTGAATTAACAAAGAACTCTTTTTAGAAGATGAGGGTATAAGGATGTTCTGTAAAGAAAGAACGTCTTTTCTCTATAGGTGAGCTATTCCTTCGCATGTACATGCCACCAAAGGAAGAAACTGCAAGAATTTCTGCAAGGCTATGGGTGCACTTAGTAAATCTGCATCCTGAGGTCAAATAGATCCTATGGCATATCAGTCTTACTTTTCTTCCTGTAAAGTTAGAATAATGACAATCAGAATATCAAGCTACTTCCAAGGATTTTTGAGCAGGCACAGATATATAAAACAGGCTTAGGATCCCAAATATGTCCTCTGTTGCTTTAAGTATTAATGCTGTAGGAAGAATGTCTCAGATGCTTTGAGTTAGACTATGGCCCTTCTGATTGATCCATGCCTTTTACCTTTATTTGTTATACTTCAGAAGTACTTTTGTATTCTATTGTGCTTTTATTTCCTTCAAGTTTAACAAAAATGATTTAAAGGGGAAGTTAACATAAGTGGTTTAAAGGGGAAGTTAAGAAAATAAAATGTCTCATCAGCAGATAACTCAGGTCTCTTTTGTCCCTCTAATTAAATTAAATGACAGACTCACCAGTAACCCTCAGTATGATCTGGAGCAAGTCTGTTAGTCTCCCCTTGTCTTCCTTAGGTATGAAATGATGATCACATTTAATGGAACTGAATTAATGCATGACATTATTGCTGGTTACATAAAACACAACAGTAAAAAGTGTTGTTATATACATTTAGCTGAGGACTAAAGAGCACATGGGGACCAGAACAGTGCTGTGGTCCTAGATTCCTGGCTCCCCAGCCATACACTGAGTGTGTCTGTGGTCTTGCTGGCAAAACTCACCTTCCAAGGCAATGATAAGAATTAGAAGGAATAATGTATGTCTCATAACATTGGTGCTAGTTAAATTCTGTGATGCTATAAGATGCTGAAGTGTGTTACAATTGTAAAGCCCAGCCTATCTTCTTCATAAAGAATCGATAAGACACACTGGATGGTAAAGAATCATGGACATGAAGTACTGATTGACTCCAATCCCAGCTCCAGCACAGGGTAAGTTAGTTCACCTTCCTGGTGAAATGTAAAAGTAGGCAGACAAATAGATATAGACATCTTCATAACAAATAAGTATGTTACTATACTACTACAATAAGAAGGATAAGCTAAACAACTTCTAGGGCTCCCTCAAAGTCTTACATTATGTGTTTCTATGTATATTTCTACCTGTTAAGTAAGGTGAAATCTATCTCATTAATAAGACAGAAAAGTATAGTGCAGTAGGAAGAATAAAAGTAACCAAAGCCAGAGAACTTGGTTTGAATCCTGAGTGTTCTGCATATTAATTGACCTTGGAGGGAGCTATTAAACTCTCATGACCTTGGTTGTCATATTTATAAAATTGGATGATACATACCTCATGGGGCTTTGTGGGAGAAAAAGATTACATGAGATAAAGCATTCTGGTTCATTTGTTCTGCCCTTTAAAAAATATCCACTAGGCATATTGCAAGTGAACTAAACACTGAGACCCCTTAGTTCTGCCTGGTTGGAGACATTGGGAGTCAGGAAGCTGATACAGACCTTTTGGTGTCAAGGTTAAACACTTTGGGTTTATGTACTATGAGTGATGGACACAGAGCTAAAGACTAAGTTGGGAAAGGCCCTTGTTTTGACACCGTGAAATTCCAGACACATTTGGTAATCTGGATTTTGAGAAAACATGCAAGCAGAATACTGCAGAAAGAAAGGGATTCATTCTCACTAGAGGATGTTTTTCTTTAGTCACTACAGGAAGCCTGCTTTCCATGGGTTGTGCTGGGAAAAGATGGAATGTGATATTTCTTTGGAGGTGACTGTTTGAAACCCCAGAGCATGAAGATTGAATACTGAAGCATCTTTTCCAGTCCCCAGAAGCCTCAGGGTCAGAGCAATGGAGGCTCATCTCCATCCCCTGCCTCTCATCTGGGCAGGCCTTACCTGGACCTCCTGAGATGTCTGTCTCTCATTACACTCTAAATCATTGGAACCATAGGGACAGGGGTGTTCAGAGCGGAGCTACAGACCCATGACAATGCAGCAATAAACTATTAGGTCTTTGACTTGTGCCTCATGTTAACTCATCTAATCCCTAAACTTACTTCAAATTGTACAATGTGAGTAATATATCTAGCACATCTATGTAACTTATAAACAAGTAGTTATACATTGCAATATGCTTTAGTTACTACTGTCATAGAAACCAATAACATATAAACAAATAGGAATATACCCTCAAAAAGATCCCTAGACTGCATCCTTTTAAAAAGCCAAGACCATGGCATTCATTTTTGAATCCCACACTGCAGTCACAGAGTCTGGAAATACAGACAGGATGAAGGAAGAAATGAATTGGGTGCATGTGGCTTTGAAAATATACTATGGGCAATGCTATGTTTCCAACACATGGGATTGAGAGATTTATAATCTTTCTGAGATGACAGTCTTATAAGCAAATGACCAGGAGACAATGTGGCATATACAATTTAAGGATTATAACTGTGAAGTCACAGCAGCAAAGAGGAAGTGATTTTTTAAGAACAGAAAGAAGACTGGAATAGCTTAGACAGAAACTTAGCTGTGAAAAGGGAGAAAAGGAGTTACTTTGGAGGAAAGAAGGATGGAGAGAATTTATAAATCTCTCTAGTTCCCAGTAATTGGGTATTTTGGAAATCTGCATAAATATAATCACCATTTCTAAACATGTGTTGGTTAGGATCATTGTATTTATGACCAAGAAAGACTGTATCTAAATTGACTAAGAAACAATAATAATAACCCAATAATAACAGCATTTCACTTTATGTGACTTGGAAGCATAAGGATGGGAGGGTTGTAGTCACAGTTTCATTCAGAGGTGTACAATACTGAAGACTCCAGCTTCATTTCTCTTGGAAACTAGGAACTCTTCTTTCTACTGTGGCTGTGTTCACCTACTCCCTTCAGAGGTAGAGAAGTCTTCTGCATCCCTGAAGCCTCAACAAAACTAACCCTAATTGCACTAACCGAGGTCACATCTCCATTCTTGAAACAAGTAGCACAAGATACATGCTGAAGTCCTGTAGGCAGGTGGAGAGTCAATTTTTCCAAAGCCACAAAGTCTCCAAGTAGAACTCAAGGTGACTCAGGTAGATAGGAAGATTAATTCTTCTAGGGCAACAAGCAGATACCTACCACAGGTAGCACAATTCCATTCTGCATTTACTGACAAATACACACAGTGATTTGCCCTTTACATTATAGAAGCAAATTAATTTGAATTTTTTTTAAAGTCCTCTCCTGAAATTCCTTGCCCAGTTTTTCTCCTTTTCATTGCATTTTGCCTCAAATTTCAGGATAAAACTGCTATCATTCACCAATCTAATGAGTAAGAACTGTGCTCCTTTGTTTTTGCTTCTTTTCTTTTCTAAAACATTTCAGAAACAGGAACATGAAGTAAGTAAAACACACTCAGAGTCTCAATTTTATTCCCTACCTTTTGTGTCTGATTATGATACTGTTATCTTTCCTGCTGAGAAATACATCTTTGCTTTATCTTACATAAAACTAGCCTGGTTTCCTAGAAAGAAGGCAAGAATATAATCACCATTTTGTTCAAAAGAGATTGGCTCAAGAAATAGTGGTACTTGGTGAAAAAGTGAAAAACATCCCTAAAAAGGAGAGGGTAAGCCCATCCCTGTGGTCTGTTCTTTTGCATACAAGGCTTGGGTCATTTCTCCCCCCTGCCCCCACCCCCTCCCTTACCACCCACTCCACCCCCACCCTCTCCCCCCAACCCCCTCAATACCCAGCAGAAACTATTTTGCCCTTATTTCTAATATTGTTGTAGAGAGAGTATAAGCCATATTCAGAAGGAACAAGGGTTTTTGCTGGTTGAGATAAGGATAGCTATACAGGGCATTGACTCACATTGATTTCCTGTGCGTGGGTGTTACCTTCTAGGTTAATTCTTTTTGATCTAATCTTTTCTCTAGTTCCTGGTCCCCTTTTCCTATTGGCCTCAGTTGCTTTTAAGGTTTCTGCTTTAGTTTCTCTGCGTTAAGGGCAACAAATGCTAGCTAGTTTTCTAGGTGTCTTACCTATCCTGTGGTCTGTTCTTGTCTTGAATCCAGTTCTTATCCTTGAGCGTGAGTCTATTCAACACAAAAGAATCTCACAGTGTCCGTTCTGGAGGCTCATTTTGTATGTTAAACCAGTACCATTCTCTTTTACTCCACGCTATTCTTAGCCCAAGGCTGCTTGACATTCAATAAATATTAAATGTGGTAATAATAATGATAATGATGACCATGTAAATAAATAAAATGAAATAATCCTTTTAAGCCTTTCCAGATTGTCTGCACTCATAATTTCAGAACAAAAGCCATTTCATGGGGTCAGGTGGAATGCCTTTTGTCCTCTCCAGAGGGTATTAAGTCATACTCAATTTTCCAAAGTCAAATGGATAAAGCACTATTAGGATCATTCCCAATGAGGATGGGGTCCATGAAGAAAGCATGACAATGGATTTCCTAGAGATGAGGACAGCATCTTGGGCATCTGTAACTTGCAGATAGAACTGAGGCTTCTCTCTGTGTAAATCACTATTAATGAAGCATTGATCTTGTGTGTATGATTGGCTTGTGAATCACTCTGAACTATGAACGTTTTCATCATAACCCCAGCTTGTCCACTATTGACCCAGAAACAGAGCCTGACACATAGTAGGTGCTTATTAAGTGGCTGTTAAATACGGAATGTGCTTTGGGTTTGTTTTTGAATTTAGCTTCTCAAATGGAGACCATCTTTGCTAATCCTCACAGTTGGAGAAAGCAGACCAGATGAACGATGCTATCTTGTAAGTGTAATTTCAGGCAAAATTACAAATCATTCCATCTTACATGCCAAACCCTAGATTTAAGAGTAGTATGCACATCCTATATTTGATTAGTGATGTCTGCTATGCACGCAGGTTAGTGGAACAGCAGCACTGTGTCAGAAAGCTGCCATCCGTATTTGAAGATCTTCTCTTTCACAGCAGAAGGATGGGGTTAGCAAAGAAGCATTAAAGGGTAAGTGCTCCATTGATGTATCTGAGTATCCTAGAAATTAGGATATATTCATGATATAGGGGGATTCATAGTGACAATTCCAATTAGATTTCTATTGTAAATTATTTACATTAACCCCATTGTCTCTCTCCATCAATCCCCTTCCCACTCCACTTAAAGCAATTGCAAGAGGTTTTCTAGTTCTGTTTCATATAGGTATATGAAGTCCATCTACCATATACCATCACCTTAATCTCCTATTCACCCTCTCCATTCCCACTAGTACCCCCCCACACACACACACACTGTGCCTATTTTACAGTCCTGGTTTTCATAATTAATATTTGAGTTGACATTCAGAGGGGTGTCTCAATGTATGCCCTCTGTGGGTGAGCTTTACTTTGCTCTGTTCAATCCCTCTTGAAACACACCTGTCTACTATGTCTGTCAGCCTCTAATTGAGGTCAGTCAAAACTGAGCCACAGCAGGAAATTGAAGGGAAAAAAAAGATCAAGGTGTTTCTTCCACGGGATCCCATTCAGTAAGATAAGTTAAAAGTAAGCTGTGTCCCCTGACAACTAACTGCCCCTCCCTAGGCAGCTTGATCACACGTAGATGCCTTCCAGCCTTCTGGATTTCAGTCAGCATCTCTTTCCATGACCCTTTGGACTGAGACCGGAACAGCGTCACTGCTGCAAGTTCTGATCTCATATTATCTTTGTGCTTCCTAGCAAGCCTTGAAATTAGTCTCCTTTTAAGTAAACCCTCCTTGAATTATCCAAATTTCAATGTGCCATCTTATTCTTTGCCTGACAGCAATGGTAATGATGGAAAGGTACCAGCCTCACCTTCTTCAGGGTGATTTTGAACATCAGTTATTCATGAGGGACTCAGAATCCTCTATCCTTTGTGTCTCCCGGTGACTTTAGTGGGACATCCCTGTTTCTATCCACTATCGATCCCCATAGCATGCACTAGTTACATATTTTAAGCACTGTGAGTTACCCTTAAGTCCTTCTCAAGAAAGATATATTCTGATGAGGGAGGGAGTATAATAAAACCTCAAAAGTGAGAAGGTTGTGAAAACCTTTTTGATTTGCAAAATACTGGCATTCTCTATTTCAAATGAAAGTGTTTAAAATGGTAAATGGTAATTAAAAAATAAAGTACTTTATTTCTTCTTCCAAAATATTTTTGCATGCCCATACTACAAGGTGCTGAATGAGGAACAAGAGTTTTAAAGATGACTCCAGACATCACTCTTGTCCTAAATATCTCACTGTATAATTAAATAAATAAGCACACAGTCACATAGGCTCATATAGTCACAACTCTGAAATTCATGGAATGCTTTCAGGTGTTGGCATGTTTAGATTTATTTTCTATTTCTAAGACATTGTTTTTAGACAGTTTTAGATTCACAGTAGATTAAGTGGAAAGTATAATGAGTTCCCAAGTACCCCCACCTCACACATGCACAACCTCCCCCAGCATGCCCCATGAGAACAGCACATGTTACAATTGGTTAAACTACATTAAGACCTCATTATCACCTGAAGTCCATAGTTGCCATTAGGGCTCATTATTGGCATTGTACACACTATAGGTTTAGACAAGTATATAATGACTTACACCCACCATTATAGTATCACACAGAATATTTTCAGAACCCTAAAAATCCTATCCTTCCTACTCTTCCTTCCCTCTCCACTAACCCTTAGCAGGTATTTGTCTTCTTTACTATCTCCATAGTTTTTGTATTTCCAAAGTAAAATATAGTCTGAGTCACATAGTATGTAGACGCCTTCCATTTAGTAATAAGCATTTAAGTTTCCTCTGTGCCTTTTCATGGCTTGATAGCTCATTTCATCTTAGTATTGAACACTATTCCATTGTCTCGATGCACCATAGGTTTTTTTCTTTTTGTTCTTTCACCTACCGAAGGACATTTGGGTTGCTTCAAAGTTTGGGCAATTATGAATAAAAACAGCATAGATACCATGTTCAGACTTTTGTGTGAACAAAAAATTTTAACTCCTTTGTGTAAATACCAAAGAGTATGATTGCTGGATGACAGAAATTATAAGACTTAGACAAACCTTTCTTTGGAGTGACAGCACCATTTTGAATTCCCACTAGCTATGAAGGTGTGTTCTTATTTCTTCACATCCTCACCAGCAGTTGGTGTTGGCAGTGTTCTGCATTATGGCCTTTGTGATAGGTGTGTTGAGATGTCTCCCTGTTATTTTAATTTGTATTTCTCTGTTGTTATCTGATGTGGAACATTTTTCATATGCTTCTCTGCCTTCCACATATCTTCTTTGGTGAAGTGTTGATTAAGGTTTTTGGATCATTTCTTAAGTTGCTTATTTTCTTATTATCACATTTTAAGATTTATTTAACCTCCCTTTTTTTTTTTTTTTTTTGAGACAGGGCGAGCTATATATCCCAGGTTAGCCTTGCCAGAACCCACTATGTAGGCTAGGTTGGCCTTGAACTTGCAATCCTCCTTCCTTGAGCTCCAGAATACTGGGATTACAGATGTGCTCCACCACTCCTGGTTCTCCAAGACTACCATTTACCTTTTCATTCTCTTGACCAGTGTCAAGAGCAGAAGTTCTTTATTCTAATGAATTTCAACCTATCAATTCTTCTGTTTGTGAATCATACCTTTGATGTTGTATTATCATCAAACACCAGGTCAACTAGATTTTATCTTTTATTTTTTAAATTTCCATAACTATGAAAGCTACATTATTAGACTTGTTTCACATATGAAGAAATGATGAATTAAAGGGGTCAAGTGACCTGATCCGTATTGTGACTTTAAAAGACATCAGCAGACAGATACATTAGAAACACCGGTGCTCGAGTCACGCAAGCACCTCTTTCCTACGTCAACCAGAGGTTCTGGTCCTCTGGCTCTCTATTCCTGCAGCATAAGTTTTTCTGCCCTAATACAATTAAGTCCTCTCCACAATCTCCAATGCCAGAAACTATCATTTGACCCTATGTATGTGAAAGTCATTTCATTATTCAGCTCAGTGGTTTCAACTTGAAGGGTTTGGGCTCCTGCTCAGGGGACAGATAATTGATATATCTGGGGACATTTTGCTTATCACCACTGAGAGAGAGGGTGCCATCATCCAGGCCAGAGATGCTACTAACCATGACATAGTGCACAGGACAGTCCTCTACAACAAACAATTATCCCTCCCAAAATCTCAATAGTACTGATGCCTGTCCTCAACCATTGCATGCAGAGTCTGTGCATCCCTTGCTCTACTGCCATGACTCCAAACTGAACTTCTCATTCTCACTGCCAGACTTTTAGTTTTAAAGGATTTAGTTGGTCGCAGAATTGGCCAACTTATGTAAGTGTTACTTGGAAACACATTCAACCTCTCATAGCTTACTTTCCAAATCTTTGAAGGCTTCTTATGAAAATTAAGTGAGATAATGTGGAGGAAACTTTACCAATTCCACCTACAAGTTCTTTTTGGAAAAAAAAAAGAAAACATTTGCCACACTTCTGTCAACCACAAGAGAAAAGACACCTCTTCCTACTCATGGTTAATGAGACTAAACATATTTAAACAGCCGGTTCTCATTACACAAATCAAAATGCTTGCCCAAAATCTTCTATAAATGCTCCGCAAAAAAGGCCTGATTCCTGGCCCCCAGTGTTTGTGTTTTACATGTAAAATAAGGTCCCAGCCTACAGAACGTGTTTTTCCTCCATTTCTTTTTGAATAGTTGTATTTCCAGCTGGTTTTATTTAAGGCTATGCTTTGATCTCTTTTCAATTCTGGGCCTTGATCCAAGTTGGCTGTCAATATTTCAAAGGCTCCCCTAGAGACAATCTTGCTTGGAAGATGGCCCCATGCCAACCAGTAGAACTGGCATACCACCCCTGAGGGCTGGACGAGTGTGCCAAGGTTTCAGACCCATGCTTACCATGCCGAGGCACTGTGGACTCATAAAGCATTAGAGGTAGAAGTTGCCCTATCATCACTTTAGTTGCACAGACTAATTTAAGATATTAGGCTTAGTTAGAGAAGGGAATCTTACACCAGAGATCTAGCTCCTGATTCTCTGTCCAGTCTTTGATCCACATTGCCAGGCTGTTATACCATGGTAAGATTAAAACAACAAATGAACAAGACTCCATCCTTTCCACTTCCAATTTTTCCTTGTAGTTGAGCACTTGCTAAGTATTTTTATGTTGTTTCCAACCTTACCCCATCACTATTCCTTCACACACATCCACCAATACACTTGTCACATCAATGCCCTTTTGGAAATTTCCCTAACACCTGTGTCGTTGCAGTCTTTCCATCCAGGCATCTCCAATCATTTACTCCCAGCCAGCTGTCTCTCCAGCATCATGCACTCACCTTATCATAACCAATATCCTTCTTGTGGCTTGAGTAGGACTTCATTCTACTCTCTATCCTCCTTCCCAATCCATCAAGCCATACAACCTTGAGATCCTTCATCCAACAATCAATCCTCATACTTTCTACAATCTCCCATTCATCAACCAACATCATTTCCAGAAGCAATCCCTGAACATCTTCTCCCTTTATGCCTTATTCAGCTTAAAAATTTGACAACATAAAAATAAATTTAAGGCCAGGCATGCTGGCTCACACCTGTAATCCCAGCTACACAGGAGGTGGAAAAGGTAGGATTGTGGTTTGAGGCTGAGCAAAAATATTAGTGAGACCCTATTTCAAAAACAAATGAGTATGGTAGTACATGCCTGCAATTCCAGCTACACAGGAGGGAGGGTAGGAGGATCACGGTCCAAGGCTAGGTCAGGTAGAAAACATTAAACTCTATCTGAAAAATAAACCAAAGCAAAAGGAGTTGGGAGTATAACTCATGTGGTAGGGTACATGCCTAGCAAGCACTCTTGAATTCAAATCCCAGTACCACAAAGAAAAATTTTTAATTCTTTACAGCTAAAAATAGCACAGAAAAAAACCAAGAGACAAACAGTATGCTAGAGAAAAATATCTGTAAAATACATCCTGCAATTCAGTAGACTTAATAGCTAATATGCTAAGTACAAAATGATCTCCTAAAACTCAGTAAGAAATAAAAAATTACCAAGACAAAGAAAAGTGACTAAAAGGTAAGCAGAGACAATTTTGAAAGGAGATAGTGAGATGCCAAACAGTTTGAAACCACCCACAAATAAATACATTCAAAGTGAAATCTCACAGAATATGATTTTTAAACTCGTTCACAAAGATCTCATAGTTTGATAATACCTATATGTATAAAAACACTTTCTACATTGCTTACAGAGCTTCAAGGGAAAATAGATGGCAATTCCTATGAAATTAAAACGCAAAGAAATTTTGACTCAGCAGTTTCAGTTTTAGGAAGGTATTCTGCAGGTGAGCTAGCACATGTGTAATGACACATGTTCAAAAATACTCAATCCTGCTTTGTTTTATGAACAGCGACAGTTTGGATATCACCTAAAACTCCATTGGTACAAAATGAACCAGATGAAACCAGAACCTTTTCTTCAATATCATGTTATGAAGTCATTAAAAGTATGAAACGGCTGAGGGCACAGCTACAGTGGTAGAGCACCTGTCTAGCAAGCACAAGACCCTAAGTTCAAACCCCAGAAAAGCCAAAAAAAGAAAAGACAAAACAGCTCCAGATGATAATTTGGAGTCATTTACAATATATTTTAAGTGGGAAAAGCTAGAAGTAGAACAGGTTTTTAGTATGCTCCCATTTGTGGAGAAAAACTTAGAAACATGAATATTTATGATTTTTACAGGCATGAAAAATCTGGGTAAGACTGCAGGAGAAAAGTTGGCAAGTCTAGCTGTCTCTGGAGAGAGCATTGGTGAGCTGAGACCACACATGTAGGAGGATAGAGGTTTCTTTCTTCCTGTGTTCCCTTCCCCTAACCGCTCCTTGTCTGTGCATATAGTTTTCCTTTAAAAATTGAATTAATGGGATGAAGATATTAGTAAACAAATAAGACATCTCTTTGTGATTTTTCTCACCAATCTATTTTAATTTTCAGATTATACATATTACTTATAAATTTGCCTCTTTATGTTTATTACACTTGCTCACCACTAAAATGGAAGCTAAATAAGAATATAAACCATATCTCACAGATGTTACTACAGTCCTTATGTGAATTAGAAGTCTCCTTGAATGGATGTAACCTTGACCACTAAAGACACATGGAGGTGTGTGGAGACCATTGGAACGTCACCCCATACTGGAACCATAGTCTGGTCACTTTTATGCAATGAACATTGTGCAGACACATAGGTCACCCTACATCTCTGGCTTTTTCCCAAGCATTCAGAGCAATCTTTTCTAATATGAATAAATGAATAAAAAAAGAACAATCTTTTCTACACTCTAAGCTCTTCAAATATTTGTAAAATGAGTAAATATATAGGACACTGTGCTGAAATCACAGAGAACATGAATTACTAAGTGGGAAATATCACCCTTGCTGCAATGAATACAAGCAAATATGAGCCTTACTCCATTCATTCCATCTTTCAACTATCACTACCTTCCATTGCCTGATTTCAGTGTCTTGAAAATCATTGTCTAATTTTTTAATATGGTCATTCAAAGAGAGAAGGTAGGCCCATCCTAACCTTATTACTCCTTCTTGATCAGTTACAGAAGTGACTCTAACATGATTTCAAGACATAGCTAAATTACACTATTTTTTAGCCATCAACTTGGGAATGATTTCTGTTTAGATCAAACAAGGAGCTACTGATAGAAAAGAATACATGCTTCTAAAAAGACAGTTTGGTGGAATTTATTTGAAAAAACATATTTTATATTCCTCTACACCATTGCCCAAACACTTTAAGCCAGCGATATGGTGTTCTATCGCAAAGGTACATTCACATGCTGGAGAAATCTTAAGACAACTTCCTTCAACATTTCTTCTAATATAAGTTTGTTTTTAATTGCCATACTATAAGGGATTTCATCATGAAATTCTAGACATGCATGTAGTGTACTTTGATCACCTGCTTCTTGATCTTTCCCTTCACCTATCTCAGTGCCTTTGTTCTTGTTTTGTGCTCCATTTAAGTGACTTAATGTTTGGTAGTTCTAGTGAACTCTTGCTCACCACACTCAGTGCTTTTAATTTTATCCCTTCTCATAACAATGAAAGGTTACCAGGGAAAATCATAAAGCCAAACTCATGAGCAATATAAGCTTTGGATTTAGCAATGCTAAACTTATAACCTTTTGTCCCCAAGTTACAAAGTAGCTCCACGTCTCTCCCATAGAATAAAGAGCATTCCATGACTGTTGCATTTGCTCACCTGTACCTAGACTGGGCACTGTTGCCCATATTTTGGCATAGTGTGCTGAAGTGAAGAATGCACTGGAATTAGTTAAACTCCATGATCTTCCTTCTGAGTCTAATTTACCACCTACCCAACTTCAGTTAAGATATTTAATCCTATTAAATTAGGAATGATAATTTTCATTTTATAGGGGCATGAGTGAGAATCTATTTATTCTTTGCAAACATTTATTGTAAGTTCATACATATTTTACTACTTATTGGGATAAATTATTAAATAAGCGAACACATGTGAATCCAAGACATAGAACACAACTAATAAAACATATAATCAAGGTTTATAGGGAGACCAGAGGAATGGATGATTAATGCTAGTTTAAAACTTAAAAAGTTCTTAGTAAAAATCGTGAATATATAAACAAGAAAGTGGAGGATGTAACAAGACTTTGATTTCCTAAAAAGAGTAGAAGTACTTGCTTTTTAATGAAGGTATATTTATTGAGGATCTACCACGTTCCACGTAGTGTTCTAAATGACCTAAGTAGAGTCACTAACAAAAGCATGGGAGTCCTAATGAAAATTACATTCTAATCATTCTAATGGGAAAGAATAAGCAAAATGCATGTTCATATACAATAATGTATATTTATATATAATATGTTAGTTATTGACAAGCAGAACAGATGAATAGGACAAGACTTCAAATAGAGAGTTTTATCACTGTTTGGAGTAAAGAATTAAAATTACAAATATGATGGCAGAGAGATCTCATTCAGAAAGTACCAGTTGATTAAATTTTGAACAAGGCCAGGGAGGGGCCAGGGTATAAACAATGTGCATGTGTATATGTGTGTGTGCACACGTACACTATGGGAAGTGTTCAGAAGTATTCACGTCATGGATGCACTTGAAGTTGGAACTGAAAGGACTTGCTGATGGACAAAAAGTGAGCCATTACTAGAAGAATCCTTAAGAGAAGATAAAAGCTTTTTAAAATATATTTAATTTGAAATCAATTGAACACTTGAGTGGAGAAGTCTTGAGTTCAAGAAAGGGAACTGGGACAAAGATCAAATCTGGTGGATGGAATTTAAAGCTATAAAATGAATGGCCTAGGGAAAGAGACAGAAAAAATAAGATCAAGGACTGAACCCTCACAGTCTAAACTAAAAGGGTGGGAAAGAGCAGCCAGGATGGGTTTGGAGGCCAAAGGAAGATGCAGATTAAATATGGAAAAGAATAAACATGTCAAATGTTAGTGTTAAACCTAAGAAGAATTGTGCATTAAACCAATAAATATTAACGGGGGCCTACTATGTGGTAATCACAGCTGGGACCAGATAAAGATGCTTTCTTAAAAGAGTGAAGGCATAGCTTTGAAAAGTTCTGCTGCAAGGTCGCTTTCATCTGTAGGCTGGAGTAAAGCAGATTGTTCTTCCTAATGCAGATGGGCCTTGTCCACTCACTTGAAGACCCAAATAACTCCAAAAGGCTACCCTCCAGCTCAAGTAAATGAGAATTCTTTCTGTCTGGCAGTCTTTAATCTAGAACATAGGGATTTTTATTGGCTTTGGACACAAACTGGAGCATCTCTTCTACTGAGTCCCGTGCAGATCTTGGGACTTGTCATCCTCCCAAATCATATGAGCCAATTTCTCATAAGCCTCTATGTATCCATCTATCTATCATTGACTGATCTATTTATCTATGAACTTATATTCTATTAATTCTGTTTCCCTGGAGATTCTGACTAGTACAGAGACAAAGAGTTTGTTTCCTGTAATATGCAAAAATAAGCACATGTTACATGCTGTGCTGTATCATTTTCTGGAGGGGAATATGTAATGCAGAAAGGAAGTGGGGAATGGCTGAGGTGAAGTTCTCACAAAGGTGAGAAGAGAATAACACTGGAGAACAGAGAGGATTCCAAGATGGCGGCTAGAGGGAGGAAGCAGAAAGCGTGCCTCCTATAATGAAATCTTGGAGAGATGCTGGAGACACACTTTGCAGGCAAAATCACTGAGAAGAGGCAAAACTTTGACCCCTCCACACCTCCAGCTGGCACAGAGAATCTCCATTTCATGTTAAACGGAGAAACAAGGAGGGCCCCTGGGCCACCAGTCACCTGCGCCCAAACGGCTTGGGAAGACGTGGACAAGCTTACTGTCAATTAGTACACCAACGATCCCTGTTTATACCTTTGAAATTTTCTTGTCTGATTCCTTGTTCTGTTTTCTCTTTCTTGTCTGTTTATTTGTTTTTCCCTTTTCTTTAACTTCTTGCTTTCCATCTCCGCTCACCCTTCCATTCTAAATATTACCATTGTTATTATTACAAGCTAGAAAATACTTAATTGCACACAGTACAGGGACAGTAACAACACCAAAGACAATGACGGGAAGACAGAGAAAACAGGGAAACCAGTTTCTCCACAGCAGGACAAAAATAGACAACATTAAAGAGGAAACCACCCAGGATATGGAAAACCTCAGAAAAAAGAACGAAACAGAACTGCAAAACATAACAGAAGGCCAATCCAGCAGAATAGAACAAACAGAAGACAGAATCTCAGAATTTGAATATGAAATGGTAATTAAAGTTCATTTATCTGTTTATTAATTGTGTTCTCTGTTTCACTTTGGTTTTTATACAGTGCTTCTATGGTTTCCTTTATTTCTTCTTTTGCTTTTTCAAATTCTCTATTTTTGTTGAAGATGAAATGGTAATTAAAGGAAAAACCAAAGAACTATTAATTAAACAACTCAAGACCTGTGAAAAGAAAATGCAAGCACTCACTGACTCTATCAAAAGACCAAACTTGAGAATCATGGGTATCAAAGAAGAAGAAGAGGTGCAAGCAAAGGGAATGCATAATATATTCAACAAAATAATAACAGAAAATTTCCCAAATCTAGAGAAGGATATTCCCATACAGTAGCAAGAGGCCTCCAGGACACCAAACAGACCAGATCAAAATAGAACTACCCAACAGCATATCATCATTAAAACAAGTACAGAAACTAGGGAAAGAATATTGAAGGCTGTAAGAGAGAAAAAACAAGTAACATACAAAGGTAAACCAATCAAAATCACAGCAGACTTCTCAACAGAAACATTAAAAGCAAGAAGAGTGTGGGGTGAGATCTTCCAGGCACTGAATGAAAATAACTTCAACCCCAGGATACTCTACCCAGCAAAGCTATCATTCAAAATAGATGGAGCAATAAAAGTCTTCCATGATAAGTAGAAACTAAAACAATATGTGAACACAAAGCCACCACTACAAAAGATTCTTCAAGGGATTCTGCACACAGAAAGTGAAACCCAACTTAACCATGAAAAGACAGGCAACACCTAACCACAGAAAAAGAAAAAGCAAGACAGTAGAGAGTAACCTCAACTTAGGTACACACAATCAAACCTTCAAACAACTAAGACAACTAAATGACAGGAATCACCACATACCTATCAGTACTAACGCTGAATGTTAATGGACTCAATTCACCCATCAAAAGGTACCGCTTGATGAAATGGATTAAAAGGGAAGATCCAACAATTTGTTACTTACAGGAGACCCATCTCACCAACAGAAATAAGCATAGGCTTAGGATGAAAGGCTGGAAGAAGATTTACCAAGCCAATGGCCCCCAAAAACAGGCAGGAGTAGCAATAAAAAATACTTATCTCAGACAAAGTAGACTTCAAACCTAATTGATCAAATAAGATAAAGGACATTCCATACTAATAAAAGGGGAAATAGACCAAAAGGAAATAATAATCATCAACCTGTATGCACCCAATGTCAACGCACCCAATTTCATCAAACATACCCTGAAGGACCTAAAAACATATATTAACTCCAACACAGTGGTTGTGGGAGACTTTAACACCCCATTATCATCAATAGATAGGTCATCCAAACAAAAAATCAATAAAGAAATCCTATATCTAAAATATACAATAGATCAAATGGACCTAGTTGATGTCTACGGAACATTACATCCAACTTCTACACAATATACATTCTTCTCAGCAAAATATATCATATCCTAGGGCACAAAGCAAGTCTCAGCAAATATAAGAAAATAGAAATATACCGTGCATACTGTCTGATCACAAGGCAGTAAAAGTAGAACTCAACAACAAAAGTAAAGACAAAAAACATGCAAATAGCGCAAAATAAATAACTCATTACTTAATGAACAATGGATCATCAATGAAATAAAAGAGGAAATTAAAAAGTTCCTGGAAGTCAATGAAAATGAAAACACAATCTACCGGAACCTATGGACACAGCAAAGGCAGTCCTGAGAGGAAAGTTTATAGCCATGAGTGCATATATTAAAAAAGACTGAAAGATCCCAAATCAATGACCTAATGATGCATCTTAAACTCCTAGAAAAACAAGAACAAGCAAATCACAAAACAAATAGAAGGAGGAGAGAAATAAAAAACTAAGAGCTGAAATCAACGAAATAGAAACCAAAAAAACCATACAAAGAATTAATGAAACAAAAAGTTGGTTCTTTGAAAAAATAAACAAGATCGATAGACCCCTGGCAAACCTGACTAAAATGAGGAGAGAAAAAACCCAAATTAGTAGAATCAGGAATGCAAAGGGGAGATAACAACAAACACCATGGAAGTCCAGGAAATCATCAGAGACTACTTCGAGAACCTATATTCAAATAAATTTGAAAATCTTAAAGAAATGGACAGATTTCTAGATACATATGATCATCCAAAACTGAACCAAGAGGAAATTAATCACCTGAATAGACCTATAACACAAAATGAAATTGAAGCAGCAATCAAGAGTCTCCCCAAAAAGAAAAGTCCAGGACCTGATGGATTCTCCGATGAATTCTATCAGACCTTTAAAGAAGAACTGATACCAACCCTCCTTAAAATGTTCCACGAAATAGAAAGGGAAGGAAAACTGCCTAACACATTTTATGAAGCCAGTATTACACTTATCCCAAAACCAGGCAAAGACACCTCCAAAAAGGAGAACTATAGGCCAATCTCCTTAATGAACATTGTTGCAAAAATCCTCAACAAAATAATGGCAAACCGAATTCAGCAACACATCAAAAAGATTATTCACCACGACCAAGTAGGCTTCATCCCAGGGATGCAGGGGTGGTTCAACATACGAAAATCAAAAAACGTAATAAACCACATTAACAGAAGCAAAGACAAAAACCACTTGATCATCTCAATAGATGCAGAAAAAGCCTTTGATAAGATCCAACACCATTTCATGATAAAAGTTCTAAGAAAACTAGGAATAGAAGGAAAGTTCCTCAACATTATAAAAGCTATATATGACAAATCTACAGCCAGCATTATACTTAAAGGAGAAAAACTAAAACCATTCCCTCTAAAATCAGGAACCAGACAAGGATGCCCACTCTCTCCACTCCTATTCAACATAGTACTGGAATTCCTAGCCAGAGCAATTAGGCAAGAAGAAGGAATAAAAGGAATACAAATAGGTAAAGAAACTGTCAAAATATCCCTATTTGCAGATGACATGATCCTATACCTTAAGACCCAAAAAACTCTACTCAGAAGCTTCTAGACATCATCAATAGCTATAGCAAGGTAGCAGGATATAAAATCAACATAGAAAAATCATTAGCATTTCTATACACTAACAATGAGCAAACGGAAAAAGAATGTATGGAAACAATTCCATTTAAAATAGCCTCAAAAAAAATCAAATACCTAGGTGTAAACCTAACAAAAGATGTGAAAGACCTCTACAAGGAAAACTACACACTTCTGAAGAAAGAGACTGAGGAAGACTATAGAAAGTGGAGAGATCTCCCATGCTCATGGATTGGTAGAATCAACATAGTAAAAATGTCGATACTCCCAAAAGTAATCTACATGTTTAATGCAATTCCCATCAAAATTCCAATGACATTCATTAAAGAGATTGAAAAATCTACCGTGAAATTTATATGGAAACACAAGAGGCCACAAATAACCAAGGCAATACTCAGTCAAAAGAACAATGCAGGAGGTATCACAATACCTGACTTCAAACTATATTACAAAGCAATAATGATAAAAACAGCATGGTACTGGCACAAAAACAGACATGAAGACAGTGGAACAGAATAGAGGACCCAGATATGAAGCCACACAACTATAACCAACTTATCTTTGACAAAGGAGCTAAAAACATACGATGGAGAAATTGCAGCCTCTTCAACAAAAACTGCTGGGAAAACTGGTTAGCAGTCTGCAAAAAACTGAAACTAGATCCATGTATATCACCCTATACCAATATTAACTCAAAATGGATCAAGGATCTTAATATCAGACCCCAAACTCTTAACTTGATACAGGAAAGAGTAGGAAATACTCTGGAGTTAGTAGGTATAGGTAAGAACTTTCTCAATGGAACCCCAGCAGCACAGCAACTAAGAGATAGCATAGATAAATGGGACCTCATAAAACTAAAAAGTTTCTGTTCATCAAAAGAAATGGTCTCTTAACTGAAGAGAACACCCACAGAGTGGGAGAAAATATTTGCCAACTATACATCAGACAAAGGACTGATAACCAGAATATATAGGGAACTTAAAAAACTATATTCTCCCAAAACTAATGAACCAATAAAGAAATGGGCAAGTGAACTAAACAGAACTTTCTCAAAAGAAGAAATTCAAATGGCCAAAAACACATGAAAAAATGCTCACCATCTCTAGCAATAAAGGAAATGCAAATTAAAACCACACTAAGATTCCACCTCACCCCTGTTAGAATAGCCATCATTAGCATCATCACCAAGAACAGGTGTTGACGAGGATGCGGGGAAAAAGGAACCCTCTTACACTGCTGGTGGGAATGTAGACTAGTACAACCACTCTAGAAAAAAATTTGGAGGCTACTTAACCTAGAAGGTAACACCCATGCACAGGAAATCAATGTGAGTCAATGCCCTGTATAGCTATCCTTATCTCAACCAGCAAAACCCCTTGTTCCTTCCTATTATTGCTTATACTCTCTCTACAACAAAATTAGAGATAAGGGCAAAATAGTTTCTGCTGGGTATTGAGAGGGGAGCGGGAGGGGGTGGAGTGGGTGGTAAGGGAGGGGGTGGGGGCAGGGGGGAGAAATAAACCAAGCCTTGTATGCACATATGAATAATAAAAGTAAAATGAAAAAAAAAAAAAAAAAAAAGCTAAACATTGATCTACCATTTGATCCAGCAATGCCACTCTTGGGGATATACCCAAAAGACTGTGACACAGGTTACTCCAGACGCTCCTGCACACCCATGTTTATTGCGGCACTATTCACAATAGCCAAGTTATGGAAACAGCGAAGATGCCCCACCACTGACGAATGGATCAAGAAAATGTGGTATCTGTACACAATGGAATTCTATGCAGCCATGAAGAAGAACGAAATGTTATCATTCACTGGTAAATGGATGGAATTGGAGAACATCATTCTGAGTGAGGTTAGCCTGGCCCAAAAGACCAAAAATCGTATGTTCTCCCTCATATGTGGACATTAGATCAAGGGCAAACACAACAAGGGGATTGGACTTTGAGCACATGATAAAAGTGAGAGCACACAAGGGAGGGGTGAGGATAGGTAAGACACCTAAAAAATTAGCTAGCATTTGTCACCCTTAACGCAGAGAAACTAAAGCAGATACCTTAAAAGCAACTGAGGCCAATAGGAAAAGGGGAACAGGTACTAGAGAAAAGGTTAGTTCAAAAAGAATTAACCTAGAAGGTAACACCCATGCACAGGAAATCAATGTGAGTCAATGCCCTGTATAGCTATCCTTATCTCAACCAGCAAAACCCCTTGTTCCTTCCTATTATTGCTTATACTCTCTCTACAACAAAATTAGAGATAAGGGCAAAATAGTTTCTGCTGGGTATTGAGGGGGGGGAGGGGGAGGGGGTGGAGTGGGTGGTAAGGGAGGGGGTGGGGGCAGGGAGGAGAAATGACCCAAGCCTTGTATGCACATATGAATAATAAAATAGTAATAAAAAAAGAGAACAGAGATCAGTAAAAAAAAAAAAAGGTGGTAAGCTTGAAAGTCTAAGCCATCCAATTTTTAAAAGCTTAAATTCCTATGTAATTGAATTATTGAATTAATTTTGTTACAATGAGTTGAAGAAGCCTGAAAAATGAAATAAAAAAATTAGGCCTTAAATATTTAAAGTTAAAAAAAAAGAATAACTCTGATGCACAAGTAAGGACACTTAGTTATGTTATATTAAATTGTGTCCTTCAAAAGATATGTTCAAGTCCTAATTCTCACTACTGTAAGTGACCTTCCTTGCAGATAGGGCTATGCAGGTGCAATCAAGTTAATATTTGGTCCTATTGTATTAAGGGAGCCCTAACCCATGACTGGTGGACTTATACAAATGTCATGTGATCAGAGAGAGCTGTACAAGGGAGACCAGCCTGTGGACAGGCAGGAAAAGGTTGGAATGGCAAATTGACAAGCCAAGGCACACCACAGTTTCTTCCTAACTAAAAGAAACCAACAAGATGCAAGGAAGGATCCTCCCGTGGAGCCTTCAGAGGAAGTACAGCTCTGCTATGACCTTGAATTCCAATCTCCAGACCTGTAAGAAAATAGGTTATATACCCAGTTTGGGATACTTTTCTTTCTGCGGTCCTGGAAAACTAATGCAATAGCATTAGAGGAAGTTGCAGCCATTTTAAGATAGGGCACTGCAATGTTATGGGAAAAAATCCATACTGTGATTAAAAATGACAAATTATTTTGTGGGCTTGATGTCAAAACACACTGATGAACGTCTTGGAGGACATGAGAGATTTGCGGATATCAATTCCTTTGTCCTTCTTTCTTTCCAAGTTTCTGCCTATCAAGCCACTGAGCACAGAAGTTAGCCAAAAGGAAAATGAGCATCAATTCTATAGATTTTTGTAAGCTCTCTATGACTTTCAGTGCAGAGATTTCTGGTCAGCATGGAAATGGAAGCCAAAGTGAGATTTTTTTCATCCCCAATACCCCTAGAATTTTGAAGCCTTGACCTAGCTATCAATTGCTCATACAAGGGCCCATAGTCAGAATGAGAAGCCTGTGCAGCAGTACTGACTGAGTTCTGGAATGCAGGCCATGGCTCTGTCCAGGCACAATAGCTTCTTGAGGAGATATAAAGAAGAGAGGAAAAAAGAGGTCAGAAATGTCCCCTCCCACACCCATCTCCCTAGAAGACCATGACAGACATTGTCTTTTCTTTAAGAGCCTAGAGAAAAGAGTTAAGAGTGCTGGTCTAATAATGATGGGTCTTCAGTATGAGACTAAGAGATTATATATCGACTCAGTAGCAAAGATGACTTCTAGCTAGGGAAATCTGAATTTCTATAATGCTGTGCAGTACTTAATAGTACCCAGTGGGCAATGATAGTTATGGTCCTTCTTAAGTCTAATTACAATGAAGTCAGAGCCAAAAGCTCTATGTGAAAAAGTGTTTGACTTCTCGCCAATGCAATATTTAATACAGCAAAATCCAAACAAAGCAAAGAATGCAGACTTTTCATTACCCCTTTCAAAACAGTTCTTTTATTCGTCAAGAAAATGTTTGCCTTTAAATTCTAACTCTGACACTTACTAATGAGATGAACTTGAGCAAGTTTTGTCACCTACCTAACCCTAATTTTGTCATTTGATAAGGAGGATTGATACATGTCCTAAATAGGTCATGTGCCTACAGTGACCACATGTCCAGTGTGCTCAGGTTAATCTCCTTATTTGTTGGCTCTGCTTAGTCATTATGCCCTTTCTTCTCAGATGTGTCCTCATTTTTCAATACAATTACATGATTATCAAATCACATGTGATCATATGAAAGTATCTGAGTCCACGTGGGCTTCTGTAGCAACAGTACCAAGAACAGGGCCATACATATATCAATGATAGAAGTTACTTCTCAAGATTCTAGAACCTGGGAAGTCCAAGATCAAGGTGCCAACAGATATGGTCTATTGAAGGCCTGATTTTTTGTGTATAGATAGTGCATTTATACTGTGTCTTCACATAATCAAAGGGCTAGCTAGCTCTCTGAGAAGTCTTTTATAAAGGCACTAATATCATTTAAGAGGGCTCCACCCTCATGACCTAATTACTTCCCAAAGGCCCCACATTTTAACGGTCTTACATTGAGGGTTAGGATTTCAGCATGTGCATTGGAGGAGTATATAAATATTCAGACTACAGCAGAAAGCAGCTTGAGCGTTTTTAAATTGTATATGAAAGTTACACTCATGAGAATAATGGTAATCTCCATAATGAAGAACATTTGCTTATTGTTTTCTTCTGTAAAGTAGCCAGCCTGAGAAGCAGAGTTTTATTCAGTGAAGGACTGAAATGTATAGTGAGTGAGAAATAACTTGTGCATCGGAGGGTGAGGAGGCATTCTCTGAAGCAAATGAACATTTTCCATTTCTTATCATACCACAGGTGGATTATTTCCTAAAGAAAAATCTAATAGCATAATAGGAGCTAAGCTAGAACACCAATGGGCCAGGTGGTTTGCAAGAATATACATTTAACTTACATTTAAATATAATTAAATTCTTACCACAACCTTGTGAAGTAGTCACTGATGGATTGGAAAAACAACCTAGCAGTGGAACCAGGTTTTTGGATCCAGATCCAGTACTCCATAAAGCCTTCCTCTTTCTCATGTCCATTCATCCTTCATATGGTCCATCCTTTTAGAGCCAGGGACATTTTTGAGAAACTAGAACAGGTGCTGGGGTGATACTCAAATCCCAGTCTCTGCTCCATCAAGAGTGTCTGATGATGTTAGTAGGGAGGACAAAACACAAAGAAAAGAGAAACTGGCTTGAAAAGCTGGGCAATTTAGGCCTGGCACACTCAAAATCCAGTAAAGTTGCAGTCTCCCAATTGAGAACATAGGTGGTAACTTTTTAAAACTGCCAATGGCTCCAACCAGGGCACTTGGCACTCGAGTTCCTCAGTGCTCAAGAAACAGGCTTCCATATTGGCCCACATTTTAATGCAAGTCCAAGGACAAAAAACAGATTCTTTTTCTTATGACAAGCAAACACTTAGTTTTTTCCTGTAATTCCATTCAGATGATAGCTGACCCTGTTCTTATTGAACCAATGGTTCCTACATTGCCAACAGGACTGCCAGAAGAAAAAAGGAATGAGGAAGGCTGCATTTCAATGTTTGACCTCTTGGCCTCCCCTACCAGGCACCTCTTTTTTTTTTTTTTTTTTTCATTTTTCTTTTATTATTCATATGTGCATACAAGGCTTGGTTCATTTCTCCCCCCTACCCCCACCCCCTCCCTTACCACCCACTCCACCCCCTCCCGCTCCCCCCCCTCAATACCCAGCAGAAACTATTTTGCCCTTATCTCTAATTTTGTTGTAGAGAGAGTATAAGCAATAATAGGAAGGAACAAGGGGTTTTGCTGGTTGAGATAAGGATAGCTATACAGGGCATTGACTCACATTGATTTCCTGTGCATGGGTGTTACCTTCTAGGTTAATTCTTTTTGATCTAACCTTTTTTCTAGTACCTGTTCCCCTTTTCCTATTGGCCTCAGTTGCTTTAAGGTATCTGCTTTAGTTTCTCTGCATTAAGGGCAACAAATGCTAGCTAGTTTTTTAGGTGTCTTACCTATCCTCACCCCTTCCTTGTGTGCTCTCGCTTTTATCATGTGCTCACTCTTAATGTGACTTACTAGAGGAAAAGCAACTGTAGAGACAAACCTGAGTAAGAGGCTGTCACACACCACCACTGGGGAATTGCTTTTGTCTCTTTTTCTACAAAATACATTTTCCATAGCTAGCGTGTGTCATATGTTATAGTTGAAACTCCAATGTTTTAAATAGTTGATATGCTTTATGTAAGTAATTCTGGGAAGTTAGCTATTGCCATAGAATCTCTTGTTCTCTTTAAGTGAAATTTTCTAAACATGCGCTCATCCCAATGTCTTTGAATATGGCACTTTTTTTTGCTTGCTTGTTCACTTTATTTCATTTTTATATAATGAAGATATTAATACTGTCAGTAAAATGCACAGATTTTAAAGTGTCCAATTTAATACATTTTTACAAATACATTTCTGAAATCACAGACACAATTAAGATGAAGAATATTTGCTTTGTCCCAAATACTTCAGTCTCTCCCCTTTCCAGGCAAATGCACCAGCAATCCATAGCACCACCCTCTACTCATTTCCAGAGGCAATTGCTTTCTTTTTTCTTTCTTTCTTCCTTTCTTTCTTCTTTTTAATTTTGAGACAGATTCTCATGACATAACCCATGTTGGCCTCAAACTTGGTATGTAGCCCAGGTTGGCTTTAAGTTCTCCATCTTTCTACCTCAGCCTCCCAAGTGCCAGAATGATAGTTGTGTACCCTCACACCAAGGCTTGCACCACCACACCCAGCTTTGCAATTGTTTTGTCATTTCTATCACCATATATGAAGTTTACCTACTCTGGAAATTCATGTAAAAGGAAATACACAGCATGACATTTCTTGTATCTGCCTTTTATTGTTATTCATTCTTGTTGTATACATTAGTATATATCTGTAAATGCACCCATTTCTTGATGGACACTTGGGTGGTTTCAGGTTTTTTGTTTCATTTTGGGCTATTATGACTAAATCTTCAGACAATATTCTTACACAAATCTCTCGTTGACATATGTTTTCATGTCTTTGAGTTAAGTGTCTAAGGAGGAAACTGATGATTACAAAGTTGGTGTATATTTAACATTATAAGGTGTTTCCATAGTTTTCCATGCTATACTCCCACTAGCAGTGTATCAAAGTCACAGTTGCTATACATTCTTCTCAAATCTTGACATTGTCAATCTTCTAAATTTTAGCCATCCCACTTGGTATATAAAGATACATCCATCATTGTGACTTCCATATGCATTTCTCTCATATCTAACTTTGAGAAATATCTTTTCTTGCAATTATTGAGCATTCATCTATCCTACTTTGTGAGGTATCATCCCAAATCTTTTGCTCACCGTTTTTAATGTCTTTGTCTTTTTATTTTTGAGCTGTAAGAATTCATTATAAATTAAGACTACAAGTTCATTGCCAGATAACTGTTATAAAGTCTTTCAATTGACAGCTTGCCTTTTCATTTTCAAAACCAGTTTGTGATGAGCTGAAACTTCCACTTCTCATCAAGTACCGTTTGATTTTTTTACGGCTGAATTGTAAGAAAATTTTGCTTACACCAAAGATAAAAAAAGATAGTTTTGTGTATATTTTTAAAATTTTAGAATATTGGTTTTCACATTTAGTCCTGCAATCTATCTTGAGGTATGTGTATTACACGAGGCACAGTTTGAGACTCTTTTTTTCAAGAAGATGTTCAAGTTTTCCAGCATCATTATTGAGAACGCTTTCCATTCTCTATTAAATCACTCTGACACCTTGATCAAAAACCTCTTGACAGCACATGCCTGGGCTCTCTCTTATGCTGTGTTGATTTATTCATCATGTTTATGTTGATAAGACAATGTTTTAATTATTTTAACTCCATAGGAAATCTTTAACTTCTAAGTTTTCTTAACTTAATCTTTTTGAAAGATAAATTTAGTGTCAGCTTGTCAATTTCTACAAAAACTCATAGGAAATTTTGTTGGAATTATATGGAATCAATAGCTTTTTGAAAGGATTAATATCTGTATAAGTTTTATTTAGACACAAAAATAATCTATACATTTATATTATAAAACATACATTATGTATGTATAAAAGGCACATATAATAAATGTGTAGTCATTAAATTAGGCCTTTTTTATCCCTCAACAACATGTACTTGATATTTTTTATCAACTTTGAATTCTGACACTGTCCTTAATTCACTTGTCAGGTTTCAGAGTTTTTGTAGTTTCCTTTTTTTTTTTGTAAGTTCACAATTAGGTCATCAAAAGATAGCTTTGTATGTTTTAGATAAACATTTGTCTTCAATCTTTATTTTTTTCTTTCCCTATTGCATTGGTCAGTGTTTCCATTATGAATGGCCTTTGGTATTTCTTGTAGTAGAAGTTTGATGGCAATGAATTCTCTCAGTTTCTGCTTATCTTAACATTATCTTTTTAATATTTTTAATGAGACTATTTTCTTGATATGGAATTGTAGTACTAAAGTTCATTCTTTTCTTATGTCTGCCTTCTTCCTTGCTTTGTTTCTGCTGAGAAGCAGCCATCATTATTATTAACATGCCCATATGCTTTGATGTGTCTTATTTCCTTCTGACTAATTTTATGAATTCCTATTTATCTTGATCTTTAACCATTTGATAACGATGTATCATGGTGGTGTTATTTTGCTTGTATTGATTTGGTTGGGCTCGCTGAGAGTGTAGATATTTCAGGGAGAATTGGAATATTTCTAATGCTTACCTCTTTGGATCCAGTCTGGAAACTGAGACAACAAGAGATAAAAATAAGTGATGGTGAGAGGACGGTGAACTTCATCATGTTAATGGCTGAACGATTCAGTAAGAATCCAGCAACCTCACTTCTGGTGTCCTAGAGCAAGCCTCTCATCTAGAGACCCATGCTGTGGGTCAAAGAGACCCTTCTTACCAGCAACTCTATCCTGAACTTTCCATAAGCAAATCTTCTCTTTGATTTATCTTGGGTAATATTAAACCATGCAACACAATGAGTTTGCAAAGCAGAAGGAGTTCAATAAACATTTATATACAACGTCTGTTACTAGAGACACAAAGCCTGATCTTTGTTGACTCCTCTCTCCATTGCTAACTTAGCATTCTAACACTAATTTTATCATGAGGTTGTGTGAGCTTCCCCATGACACTTTCTTCCCCTTTGTAAATTTTACCTATCCCACCTGTCATCACTTCACATTTTTGATGGGTAAAAACATCTGCATTCTCATTCTATGAATCATCTGTATGGAAGTTGTCAATGACTGGCATTGGTTTTTGATATTTGACCCCTAAGCCAAGAGGAACAAAGACTGTCATGTGCTGCCCACACCTCATAACCTATACCAATCGATTCCATATGTGCTCCTTGTGCAAATGTGTTTCTTGCCAGAAGCTTTTTATGGCTTCAAGAACCAACTCTAACTATGTACACAGTGGTCAAAAAGTGGCAGATAGTAACATGCCATTCCATCTCCATGGGAGTATAAACATGTAGCATTGTCTCACTCTGCCTAAGATGAGTCAGAGGTATTCATTCTATTTCTGGCTACAGTGGTCCTGTTGCCCCAGTGGTCACTTGATTAACACAACTTGAAACCAATTATCATTCTTCCCTTCCCTATCTCACAACACTATTCCTCTACCAGTGTCTCCTGGGATCGATTCTAATAACAATTTGCACTCCAATCTTTGTCTCAGAGTTTTCTTTTGTGAGAACTCAGAAATCATAATCACATGATGATAAAGACATTTTTAGTTTTAAATAAAAGGTCTTGTAGACTCTAGTTCTTTTCTGGCCATCAGAACACACATGCATGTTTATGCCTACAAACAAGAAAAGTTCATATTTTTCCAGGTGATCAGTTTGGATCTAAGTAAGGGTGACTCTTGATTCCCTAGGAATTCACCAGCTGTTATTGTACTTGAAGTTCAATGTGCAATGACTCCTAGTGCTCCTCACCATCAGAGGATGAGACCTTCACTCATAAGAAACACTCCTTATGCCTTAGTCCCACTGCCATGTCTGCCTGCAGAATACACCTGCAGAGGTGAAGGGCTCAATGGCTTGGTTACCAAATGATATGACTCATCCACCCTGTTGCCCATGTCAGAGTCACCTGGATAAAATCAGCCTCAATGGTAGAAACAAAATTGAACCATTGGAATAGCTTCTCCCATCCTAAGTTAAATTTCCTTATTCTTTTCTTCTCCAAACTCTCAATAGAAATTATTTTCTTAGAGTTCACCAAGCCAGATCTGCCCAAAATAGATCATATACTGCTCAGTCTTAAAAAATATTTGAAAAATCTTTTGTGCTACTTCTTGGTACTTAAGTGCTAGAGAAGAAAAGTAGGTTTTTTCCTTCTTACAAAGAAACAACACAAACTCCTCTATAGAAAATGCCCTGTACACAATGCAGCCCCCAAGAATCTTCCCTTTACCTCATCCCATGACCCTCTCTTGTGTGAATTAGATCAATTGATTTAAGTTTTGGGTCCCTTTCTAATGATCTGCTCTGCAAAAACCAGAGGATTGTGGCTGCTTAGAATTGGAGAAGGTTATAGACGTTAAGATCTTTTTCTGGTTATAAGGAAATTGAGAGAAAGCTGAAAAAAATTTTGTCCAGAGTGAAGAATGAAGATAACAGAAAGATAGGAAGTTGATCCAGGTTTCCTTGACACCCACATTATGCTGCAAAAATTATTGGATATAGATATATTTCCCCTGTCCAGACGTGAGTTGTCTCTCATTCACAAGGACCACCCAGGTGCTAAACATTGACACTTAAGGCTAAGAGCCTTGCTTGAGCCACTGGACAATAACCAACAGGCACACCATGAGACAGTTGCCAACTACAATCTTTGTTCCTTCAGATACCAGAGAGATGAGCCTGCCAAGCAATCAGGTTAACTAGCCACTTTCTGTACTGACGGTTACCACACAGACCAGCACAACTTGTGAGAATCTGACCCTCACATTCAAGAAAACCTTTGGCTAAATGTATTGAGTTAAGGCTATCAGACTGGCCAGATGGAGGAGGTTTGATGTCACTCAACCCAGCATCTCTATCCAAAGGAAGGGCAGGGAGCAAACAAACTAGCCTGCTAGAGCCTAGCATTCAGGTCTCTATCCCAAAACAAGAATGGTGTCAGGTGAGCAGACCAGTTTGGTAGAGCCCTTAAATTACTGATCAACCCAGCAAAATATGCATATACACACGTGAAAGGAGCTTTTCTCTCCTCATTTCCCCAACAAAATTTCCAACTAGAGGCCTATGTGGAAAAAGGGAAAAAGAAAAATGTGCTTCAGGGACAAAGAATTCCCTGAACAAGGGAATGTGCAGGCTCCAAAAGTGGCAGAGTACTTTCCAACCCATTAGCTGTGCTCACTGAACCCACAACTAACGCACAATGGCTACCTCACCCACTTAGAACTGCCCACCTCATTCCAGTAGCTGCCCTGATACAGAGCCACCTCCCATCCCAGCTTATACCTGGGCAGTCCGGGACCCTGAGGGGACGTGTGAGTAAATACAACAGGAGAACTTCAGGCAAAAACCTGGAGACCAGGGCTGGTGGAATGGCTCAAGTGGTAGAGTATCTACCTAGTAAGTGTGAGGCCTTGAGTTCAAACCCCAGTACTGCCAAAAAAAAAAAAAAAAAACCTGGAGACCAGAGATTGGAAGGGAATATTCAATGTATTGCTAGAACACAGAAGATATCCACTCTTCTCCTCAACAAGAAAGAAATCTGGACTTATTTTTTTATTTTCTTAAGATTCTAAGTTGTCTATCCCTCTTATATTGCCAATTTTTTTCTCCTTACTTTTTATTGCTCCCCCTTTTCCCCTCACTTTTCCTATCTCTTGTTTACTAACCAACTGGTGGTTTATTTTACCTCCTTTCTTATATTACTCTCAACCTTTCTATCTTTCTGCAATCCCTGACAAACACACCCTTCTCCATAATAATTTACCTATATTTCTGCACATGAGGGTCTTCTTTACCTGCAGGCCTCATACTTCATACTCCTTCTCCCCATCTTCCTTTCTCCTTATTTCCTCTCCTGCTTGATTATTTTATCACCTAAGTTTTAACTTCTATGCAAACAAGCTTCATTTTTCTAACTACCTACTGTATACAAATAATACCACCAAAATATTACATTTTGTGTAAATATCTGGTTTGCTATTGAATTGGTGAAGAGGAAGAATAATGGAGGTAATGAACAAAACTGAAGTATAATATATGCATATATTGAAATGTCAAATGAAACCCAATGTACAACTATCAAATACTAATAAAAAATGTTTTTAAAGGTATACCCCAGGTCAGTGATTAAAAATGACATAGCAACCTAACCAATAACCAGTCTTGCCAGAAAATAGAAATTAATTCAAGGGGAAGACTTCAGATAACTAAAACTCCCAACCAACAAACCAACTACAGATGAGCAAATCTCAAAATAAATGCATAAGAAATATGAAAAGTCAGGGGACTATGATTCCTTGAAAGGTCAACAATCACACAACAAAGGATTTGATGGAAAGTGAAGAGGATGAAACCTCAATTTCCAAAATCAAAAGAATGAAGAGAAGAATGATTACTGAAGTGAAAAAAGACATGTAAAACCAGGTCAATGAAGCCAAAGAAAATATGAATAAACAGCTAAATGTGTTCAATGACAAAGAAAAGAAACAATGAAAGGAACTTAAAGAGGATACAAACAAACATCTGAATGAATTCAAGGTAAATACAAAAAACAGTAAATGAAATAAGGAAGACATGAAAGGAAATTTACTAAAGATACAGAAAACCTCAAAAATATTGAAAGTCTGACATAAAAAATCTCCTTAAGTCAAATAAAAAATACACCTGAAAGACATTCCAGTAGACTGGAACAAATAAAAGTCAGAATTTTAGGACTTGGAAACACAGTACGTAAAACAGAAAATAACACATGAACATATTTAAAAAGAATGAAGAAATATGAATGGAATATGCAAGAACCTGAGACTCCATTAAAAGACCAAATTATGAATTATGGGCCTTGAAAAAAGAGAAGAGCAAGCCAAAGAAACAGAAAACATACTCAACAAAATGATAGTAGAAAACTTTCCAAATCTTGAGAAAAAGATATACTTGGGAGAAGATAGAACATTGAAATCATTTTAAGTAGAAAGTAGAGGAATGAGGGAGAATGATGATGGGGATGAACCTAACCAAGGTACATTTTAAGCATATATGGAAATGTTGCAATGAAAGCTCCTGAACAACTAATATATGCTAATAAAAAAGTTAAACACGTTCTGCCTGGAAGCAGGGGCTTGGTGGAGTGGGGGCTGGGGGTGAGGTGGCACAAACAATGTATAAACATGTAAGTAAATGTAAAAATGATGAACTAAAAGGAACAAAAAAGAATATTGGGTATAAAAATAGTTTGTAATCTATAAAGCAAAATAAAAATTTATTAAAGAGGCTGACAATTTTTGCATTCATTCAATAAATATTTAGTCTGCTTATTATTTACTAGGCACTATGCTAGAAACAAGAAAATAAAATAGAAAATTACATTTTAGTGGATGAGATAGATAGTAAATAAGCCCAGAAATAAAAAACATAGTATGTAAGATGTTTTAAATGCCTCAATGAAAAAATTTAAAAAATAAGAAGATGGGGATGAGGAAAGAGAGATAACAGGAACTATATTTTAATTAAGAAGATTGCCCAGAAAATCCTACTCCTATGGAACTTCTGAGCAATGATGAGTTTGTCCTCATTTCTCTTCCTGCAAGGAAGGGTATTCCCTACATCATCCAACCATTCCAATGAAGGTCATTCACTGTCAATGACCCTTTCTCAAAAGAAATTGGAGGCCTACAAAGAATCTGAAATAAGATAATCATACACTGCATTTTGATCAATTTTATCTAGCTATGTTAGAAACTTAATGCTTATTTATTACTGTTTCTGTCTTCTTTGCTAATCTTTACAAGGTCAGGGGTAGTACTTGCCCTCAGAATTATATTGTCAGTACCCAGAATAGTGACTAGCCATAGTCATCTTTAGGTACTTGTTCAGTGAATGGATGAGTGGAAGGACAGATGGATAGGTGAACCAGAAACCAGGAGAAACTGAATAAACAAGTATAGTTGATAATTTGTAAAAACAGTACCATCAATTCCTGCCCTCCCTGTACCTACATGCTATAACAGTCATAGAAATGGAGTCAATTCTCATCTCCTCCATCCCGGGTGGGACTTCCATTGCTTAATCCATAGAGTGTGAGAGAGTAATGAGTGGGGGTTCTGAGGCTATGGCCTAAGAAATCCTACAACATGTTGTTTCATCTCTCAGAATACTTGACCTGGGAAAGGCTGCTGTTGTGCTTAATATAGGCATGGAGAGAGGCTATATGGAAGAAGAGAAACCCAAATAGTCCCCAAGTGTTTGAGACCACATGTCAGACTCCAGTCCTTTCTGCCATCTGTTTGCTACCACATGAGAAAATACAAGCAGAACTACTCAGCTGAGCCCAGTCATCCACAGAACCATGGGGTATCATACTGCATTGATGTTTTAAACAACTAAATTTGGGAGCATTTTGTTATTTTTATTATAGCAGAGTGGATAACTTGAGCACCTGAAAAAAAATAATAAATTGAAAAGCTTCCATTATCATTTCAAGTATATAATAGCCATAAAAGAATGAAAAGGTGAGTGTGAAAGGGCCATTTTATATATGAAAAATGATGACAATTACAGGAGCTCATTAATAGCCAAAAAGTGGTAAGCTAGGATTAAAATCTGGGCCTAATACTATCTGATCACAATACAGTAAAAGTAGAACTCAACAACAAAAGTAAAGACAAAAAAACATGCAAACAGCTGGAAACTAAATAACTCACTACTTAATGAAGAATGGATCATCGATGCAATAAAAGAGGAAATTAAAAAGTTCCTGGAAGTCAATGAAAATGAAAACACAATCTACCGGAACCTATGGGACACAGCTAAGGCAGTCCTGAGAGGAAAGTTTATAGCCATGAGTGCATATATTAAAAAGATTGAAAGATCCCAAATCAATGACCTAATGATACATCTCAAACTCCTAGAAAAACAAGAACAAGCAAATCCCAAAACAAATAGAAGGAGGAGAGAAATAATAAAAATAAGAGCTGAAATCAACAAAATAGAAACCAAAAAAACCATACAAAGAATTAATGAAACAAAAAGTTGGTTCTTTGAAAAAATAAACAAGATCGATAGACCCCTGGCAAACCTGACTAAAATGAGGAGAGAAAAAACCCAAATTAGTAGAATTAGGAATGCAAAAGGGGAGATAACAACAAACACCATGGAAGTCCAGGAAATCATCAGAGACTACTTTGAGAACCTATATTCAAATAAATTTGAAAATCTTAAAGAAATGGACAGATTTCTAGATACATATGATCATCCAAAACTGAACCAAGAGGAAATTAATCACCTGAATAGACCTATAACATAAAATGAAATTGAAGCAGCAATCAAGAGTATCCCCAAAAAGAAAAGTCCAGGACCTGATGGATTCTCTGATGAATTCTATCAGACCTTTAAAGAAGAACTGATACCAACCCTTCTTAAACTGTTCCATGAAATAGAAAGGGAAGGAAAACTGCCTAACACATTTTATGAAGCCAGTATTACACTTATCCCAAAACCAGGCAAAGACACCTCCAAAAAGGAGAACTATAGGCCAATCTCCTTAATGAACATTGTTGCAAAAATCCTCAACAAAATAATGGCAAACCGAATTCAGCAACACATCAAAAAGATTATTCACCACGACCAAGTAGGCTTCATCCCAGGGATGCAGGGGTGGTTCAACATACGAAAATCAAAAAACGTAATAAACCACATTAACAGAAGCAAAGACAAAAACCACTTGATCATCTCAATAGATGCGGAAAAAGCCTTTGATAAGTTCCAACACCATTTCATGATAAAAGCTCTAAGAAAACTAGGAATAGAAGGAAAGTTCCTCAACATTATAAAAGCTATATATGACAAACCTACAGCCAGCATTATACTTAATGGAGAAAAACTGAAACCATTCCCTCTAAAATCAGGAACCAGACAAGGATGCCCACTCTCTCCACTCCTATTCAACATAGTACTGGAATTCCTAGCCAGAGCAATTAGGCAAGAAGAAGGAATAAAAGGAATACAAATAGGTAAAGAAACTGTCAAAATATCCCTATTTGCAGATGACATGATCCTATACCTTAAAGACCCAAAAAACTCTACTCAGAAGCTCCTAGACATCATCAATAGCTATAGCAAGGTAGCAGGATATAAAATCAACATAGAAAAATCATTAGCATTTCTATACACTAACAATGAGCAAACGGAAAAAGAATGTATGAAAACAATTCCATTTACAATAGCCTCAAAAAAAATCAAATACCTAGGTGTAAACCTAACAAAAGATGTGAAAGACCTCTACAAGGAAAACTATACACTTCTGAAGAAAGAGATTGAGGAAGACTACAGAAAGTGGAGAGATCGCCCATGTTCATGGATTGGTAGAATCAACATAGTAAAAATGTCGATACTCCCCAAAGTAATCTACATGTTTAATGCAATTCCCATCAAAATTACAATAACATTCATTAAAGAGATTGAAAAATCTACTGTTAAATTTATATGGAAACACAAGAGGCCACGAATAGCCAAGGCAATACTCAGTCAAAAGAACAATGCAGGAGGTATCACTAGACCTGACTTCAAACTATATTACAAAGCAATAACAATAAAAACAGCATGGTACTGGCACAAAAACAGACATGAAGACCAGGGGAACAGAATAGAGGACCCAGATATGAAGCCATACAACTATAACCAACTTGTCTTTGACAAAGATGCTAAAAACATACGATGGAGAAATATCAGCCTCTTCAACAAAAACTGCTGGGAAAACTTGCTAGCAGTCTGCAAAAAACTGAAACTAGATCCATGTTTATCACCCTATACCAATATTAACTCAAAATGGATCAAGGATCTTAATATCAGACCCCAAACTCTTAAGTTGATACAGGAAAGAGTAGGAAATACTCTGGAGTTAGTAGGCGTAGGTAAGAACTTTCTCAACAAAACCCCAGCAGCACAGCAACTAAGAGATAGCATAGATGAATGGGACCTCATAAAGCTAAAAAGCTTCTGTTCATCAAAAGAAATGGTCTCTAAACTGAAGAGAACACCCACAGAGGGGGAGAAAATATTTGCCAACTATACATCAGACAAAGGACTGATAACCAGAATATATAGGGAACTTAAAAAACTAAATTCTCCCAAAACTAATGAACCAATAAAGAAATGGGCAAGTGAACTAAACAGAACTTTCTCAAAAGAAGAAATTCAAATGGCCAGAAAATACATGAAAAAATGCTCACCATCTCTAGCAATAAAGGAAATGCAAATTAAAACCACGCTAAGATTCCACCTCACCCCTGTTAGAATAGCCATCATTAACAACAGCACCAACAACAGGTGTTGGCGAGGATGCGGGGAAAAAGGAACCCTCATACACTGTTGGTGGGAATGTAGACTAGTACAACCACTCTGGAAAGAAATTTGGAGGCTACTTAAAAAGCTAGACATCGATCTACCATTTGATCCAGTAATACCACTCTTGGGGATATACCCAAAAGACTGTTACTCCAGAGGCACCTGCACACCCATGTTTATTGCGGCAATATTCACAATAGCCAAGTTATGGAAACAGCCAAGATGCCCCACCACTGACGAATGGATTAAGAAAATGTGGTATCTATGCACAATGGAATTCTATGCAGCCATGAAGAAGAACGAAATGTTATCATTCGCTGGTAAATGGATGGAATTGGAGAACATCATTCTGAGTGAGGTTAGCCTGGCCCAAAAGACCAAAAATCATATGTTCTCCCTCATATGTGGACATTAGATCAAGGGTAAACACAACAAGGGGATTGGACTATGACCACATGATAAAAGCGAGAGCACACAAGGGAGGGGTGAGGATAGGTAAGACACCTAAAAAACTAGCTAGCATTTGTCGCCCTTAACGCAGAGAGACTAAAGCAGATACCTTAAAAGCAACTGAGGCCAATAGGAAAAGGGGACCAGGAACTAGAGAAAAGGTTAGATCAAAAAGAATTGACCTAGAAGGTAACACACATGCACAGGAAATTAATGTGAGTCAACTCCCTGTTTGGCTATCCTTATCTCATCCAGCAAAAACCCTTGTTCCTTCCTATTATTGCTTATACTCTCTCTACAACAAAATTAGAAATAAGGGCAAAATAGTTTCTGCTGGGTATTGGGGGGGGAAAGGGAAGGGGCGGAGTGGGTGGTAAGGGAGGGGGTGGGGGCAGGGGGGAGAAATGACCCAAGCCTTGTATGCACATATGAATAATAAAAGAAAAAGAAAAAAAAATCTGGGCCTAGACTAAAAGGAGAGCCAAGAAAAGAGGATGAAATTAAAAGAGAAGAATCCATACTTTGATGTGTATAATCTTTTCTCTATTTTTGCTTATTTAATTGATTTAAACAAATCAAGAATGTATAATCCAAATGGTCTTCACTGAGTTAAATGGTTTTTTTTTTCTATCCTACCTATCTTCTAAGATTATACATGAGCTAATTTTTTTTCTTTTATTCATATGTGCCCCCTTTCCCCCTCCCTCTCCCCTCCACCCCCTTGCAACCAGGCAGAAACTATTCTGCCCTTATCTCTAATTTTGTTGAAGAGAGAGTATAAGCAATAATAGGAAGGAACAAGGGTTTTTGCTAGTTGAGATAAGGATAGCTATACAGAGAGTTGACTCGCATTGATTTCCTGTACATATGTGTTACATTCTAAATTAATTCTTCTTAAACTAACCTTTTCTCTAGTTCCTAGTCCCTTCTCCTATTGGCTTCTGTTGCTTTAAAGTTTCTGCATTAGTTTCTCTGCATTGAGGGCAACAAATGCTAGTTTTTTGGGTGTCTTACCTATCCTCATACCTCCATGAGCTAAAATTTAAATACAAAATAAAATAAGTTCCCCTGTGCCTCAAATAGCAATATCCTCTATCTGCCAACTCTTCATAGCTCTTGGGAAAAATGTCCTAAAACTCTTAGGACCTTCCAGCTGTTTTTGGATTTGATCCAACCATTTAGTAACTATCAATAAGCCTAACAGAGCAAAAAGTTCAAAGCTACTTCTTATTAATTAGCCCAGGCAATTTAGAGGGTCCCAGCTGTGCAATTCATTTCATGTGCAGTATCCCCAATTAGGACAACTCTGTCAGAAATTTCCAGAGTCACAACTTAGAACTCAGTGGAGAGATACACCAAGCTAACCTAAGGTCATAATAGATTTTCGTTAGTGGTTCCCCCAAGAAAATACTTCAAAATCATCTACCAGATAAAAAATTTTATTTTCTATACTTTATGAAAATTACAATCCAGTCCTTTAAAAGGCTGTAACAGTGAATAAATACCTAGCCATTTTATTTATGTTGTAAACTAAAGGAAGGATCACTAGTTTCTTTCCCTCACCTTTTTGACCTCTCTTCTCATATTTTGAAATTAACTATCTATCAATGGCAGGCTACCCTTCCCTTTTAGTCAAAAGATCCATGTTGAATAGGTGATCAAGGAATTCGTTTGCCTCTGAGGACCTAAAGAAGTGGATAAGGTAAAGAGACATGGAAGACTGATGAAGGCAGCCAATCCATAGGCCTGCCAGTGCTGTCATTTTAGAATCCAGTGGAAAATGGAGCTGAGCCAATCAATCTCTCTCTCTTTCTCTCTCTCTTCTTTCTTTCTCTTTCTCTCTCTCTCTCTCTCTCTCTCTCTCTCTCTCTGTCTCTCTCTCTCTCAAATTCAGACAGAAACACCGAGCAACAAAAAGCATTAGCAGTGGAAGCAACAGCTCAAAGCCACAGTAGAGTGAGAGGTTAGATGGAACATGCTGGGTGTGGGTTTGAGCGAGCCAAAGTGATGAGTGGCCTATGGAACAGAGATATGAATAAAGAGCAAAAAAAAAAAAAAGCCAGCTGGTTGTAAGGGGAAGCTGAAGCGGCTGTGGAATATGAAGTGGAGTCACCCTGAGAAGGTGAATGACACCACACAGGCAAGAAAAGACAAAGAAAGTCTCACTGTCCCTGGATAAACTTGGCTCTTCAAGGCTCCTTGGCCCTTTGAGACCTCAGGCTGGCTATGGTCCCTGTGCAACTTCACAACTTCCTTTCCACTTAAAGTGACTATAGTGGGCTACAATCCTTTCAGAGTATGGTGGCAATGTTCTTTGGACCCCCAGTCTACCCTGAACCCTGCCTTAAGGCTGAGGGAGGCTGCTGCTCAATTTGGAGGGGAACTCCCGAGAGCTGGGCATAAGAATCATGTCCTCTGAGAGGCCTGACAGAATGCTCCCCAACAGGGGCAACATTGCTGAAAAGGTAGAAAGAATCTGGCCCAAAATCCAATGCTCACACTTAGAACATGCAAAAATTTAGTGAACAAAATTAAGTTTGAATTATTGTCCTACAAAACACCAAACCATCTTTCTGATTTCTCTGAAGCCTGTTCCATGTTTCAGCCAGAAAACACTAGAACTCTTTTGATGGGAAGAGTTCTGGGATACTCCTTCATCCCACATCAATCCTGAGCACACTTGTCTGGCTCTTTGTGAAGAAGACCCTTCAGGACTAAAATTTCTTCTTATATGCCTTCACAAGCCCAAGGACTTTGTTGTTATTTCTTTTTGCTTTTTTTTAAAGAGAATATCAGATTTATTATATGCTAAACATAAAAATAAAAGCATCTAAATAAGAAACCAGAGAGGTCCTTTTTTATCCCTCTCCGGGTACCTCTAGGCCCTCCGACCCTAATCCCAACAAAAACACCATTTTGCATACACAATGGATAGCAAAGGCTAAAACATGCGAAGATTTCAAAGACCAGACAGAAGATGTTCTGCGTAGGAGGTTGATGCATGGATCAGATGAGACCTCTCCCATAGGAGTCACTTTCTGTTCAATCACAGTCTCTGGTCCAGAGGCTAATATTGGGACCCACACGTGGCTGGCCTGCCCAGGGCACTGCTTGGGAGGCAGGTGGCCTACTCCCTCATTGCACTCTCTAGCTGCTTCATTACCCAATACTCCTTCTGATCCTCCAGCACCTGACAGAACAGATGCATGCCCTCTCTTAGTCACTAATGATTTTCTACAAAGGCCATGCAGAACCAGCCAGGCTCCTTACACATGAAGGATTTGCCACAGGATAACATTAGCTTGTGGCCCAGGAAGCAGTGATGGAGGGTCTTCTCTTCCTCAAATGTGCATGGTTCCAGGTACTCCTTCAAGTTAATCCAGATTGTAAAGGCCAGAGCCTCGATTGAGGAACAGAATCTTCAGCACCTTCAGCTGGTCAGTGAGATACTTATGAGCTGGCTGGAGCTGCAGTGGTTAACAGGCAGGTTCACCCTGTTGATTCACTCTCTGCCCTGGGTGATGCCAGAGATACCATGGAGGTAGCCAAAGGAGCTCACAGCAGAGGCCACCTCCCTGTTGTAGGTATACAGGACACCAAAGCAGAAGCCAGAGATGCTGAAATCTTTGATCATGCCCCAGATCATCTGGGTCCTTTAGGGGATAAACAAACTTTCTATGCTCAGAAATGGAGCATAGAAATGGAGTCATCAAACACAGAGAGCATGTAAATCTCATCCATGACCACACATAAACTATGCCTCTTGGCAAATGGCAGGTATTGCATCAGTAAGTCTAGGGAGTAGACATCACCCAGAGGATTCTGAGGGTTGGCTAGTAGGAAGCCTCTGACCTTTTTTGCCTTAATCTTAGCTTCCATCAGGACAAGCTCCAACATGTCCACAGTGAGCTGGAAAGAGTGGGTGTTTTCAGCAGTGATCTCACTCTCCAAGTGAATGAAAATCAGCACAACTTCTGCATACAAGAAGGAAGTAGAGGCAAAGCCACTGTAGAAGAGAGTGGAGACGAGAAAGTCCTCACCTGGGTCACACAGAAACATGGCCAGTGAAGAAAAGACCACAGCAGCTTTTGAGAACAACCACATTATCGGGATCAATGTAGTAAGGTGTCTTGCAATAGTAGGGCAGGAACCAGGTCGCTTCTTCCCACAAGAGCGGTTGCCTTTTCTAGTAGGGGTATCGCAGCACATCCTCAATGGAATTCATACCACACTGACACAACATTTCAGTCATCAGATCAAGGCAGTTTGTTCTTATTGGTGCTGAGGTTAAGGAAGCCCAAGGAGTTCTTTTCCTCATAGTATTTGTCTCTTTGGTAGGCTTCATACTTGAAGAAGCTCTTGTTGTGAGAGGTAGAGATGTCAGTCCCACATTTGGACAGGAAGTGGCTGACAAATGCAACTTCAAAATCTCTTTGATGGAGATCTGGCTGGCCAGGCTGCCTAAATGACAGGCCCTCTGTGACAATATTGCTAGAGTCTTGGGCAGGGAGAGGCTGTTTGAGCCCCAGGTTATCTATGACTTCAGACCATACGAGGTTGACTATCTTGCTCATCAAGTCCATTATGCAGTCTTCCTGCTCACAGGTGGTTTGAGCATAACTCTCTTTGTACATGGCAGACCCTGCATTTCCCTGATTGTAAACTCTTGAAAGTGGTCCAGCATCATCTCCAGCAGCTCATTGAAGGTCTTCCTGTTTCTGAGGTCCTGATCCCCTGGTGGTTGGGTAGCTGCCCAGTGACACATACTCCAGAGATTTGTACTGCTCTCCACAGGTTGCCTGGAACTCTTGTCTCTGTTTTCACTCATCTCTTCTCCAGCCTAAAATCCTCACACCCAATGCCGTGTCCTTGCCAATCAGGGCTCAGAGACGACCTGTTCCACAGCCCTTCTCTCTCACTAAGCTTACTTCTGTTTTTGCTTTTTATCTACAAATTCCTGGAACCAATTAAAATTCTTTTTTTTTGTCCCAAATTCATAACAGTCTTGGGTTTACCTTGCCATTAGAGCAATGCATGTTTATTGTAGAGAATCTGAAAACTACAGAAGAAATGTCAGAACAAGAGTTCCAACCTAGAAGCAGCAGCCAATATTAACATTTTAATGTACTTCTCCTAACATATTTTTCTATAAATATAGTTATACAATCTGATATTTTTTAATCAACTATATTCTCATGCTTTCTCTTAACATTGTTTTATGGATAGTTTAAGTTAATTTGAAATATCTGCGAAAGTATTATTTTAAGATGTTGTGGAGAATCCTATGAGGTGAAAAGACAATTTCTCAACATTTCTCTCCTGTTGTACACTTGATTCAATGCCTCAGTGATCACAGTCTTCCAGAGCAGACACAGTATGGCAGTCTCATTACGGGACAGATTCAAAGCCTATCAGATGACAGAGGGTCATGGACTAAAAGTGATCTCTGCAAATAACCTACCTGAATTTAATCCCAGCCAACCATTTGCTTGTGCAAATGGTTCAACACCTTGCACTACAGTTTCCTTATTGTTGAAATGGGGAAAATGAAAGTCCGTCTTCATTGGCTATGGAAGGATGCAGGGAGTTAACGCTGCATACAAAAGTGCTCATGCACATTAAGCTGTCATTATCCTTCTATTGCTGTTATCAATACATCACCACAATCCTCATACCTGAGGTTAGCTTCCCAGTGGACGGGCCCCTTTAGTAAAACCCCTGCCTCCCTTAAATTCACTTCAAAACCATTCATAAAGGAAGAGCATGAATGTACCTTGGTGATGATTTCAGATGAAGAAATGGGTATGCACCGTGTGAGTGTTGAAAAGTGGCCTGCAAAGACATATATCCAATTCCTAATACTTGGAACCTATGAGTGTTACTTTAGTTAGCAAAAGAATTTTGCTAATATAACTAAAATCTCAGGATGAGATCATCCTGGATTTAAAGTGAACATATTACCCAATAATATGCATCCTTGTAAAAGTAACTGTTAAAAGGATATTTGACGAGGCAAAGACAAGGTGATGGTGAAAACCTCTATAAAGATGAAGGCAGAGACTGGGGAAATTAAGCCACAACCCAAGGAATGCCTGGAGCTACCAGAGGCTCAAAGAGTTAAGGAAGAACACCCCAAAAGCATTGAGAGGGAGCACAGCCTTGTGGGCACCTTGGTTTCTGACTCCTGGACTCCACAAGTATAAGAGAATATATTTCTGTTGTTTTGTGGCATGTTCTAATTTATTATGGCAAGCCTGGGAAACTACTCTATATTACCTAGTCTCTTTAACTGGTAAAGTAAAGCACCCAGGGACTGCATGCTCTGTTTTGCTTCTCCTGATGCAGGCATTGCCTATGCTGGCATGGATGAATCTGTCTAGTGATGAAGATCAATATCAGGAGGCCCCCGGGATTCTTTCTTCCATTTCAGCTTCATCAGTGTTAAAAGAAATCGTTTGATCTCAGTATGTCTTAGTCCTCCTTGTCTTCCTTTCAGTTGTGTGGAAGCAGAAGAGAAACCCCAGTAGCTGCAATAAACTTTCGTTGCTTTCATCTTTAAACTCATTGTTCATATTTGCTGTGAAGGCAAGAGCAAACTTCTTTTGTGCAAGTGCCCGGATATATTTAACTGCATTCACACATGCTCTCATTTTGTTCCACTTCATGTTCTTGCACCTTACTTTTGGATGATTTCTGGAAGCTCCTGCCGTGACCCAGCTTCTATGATCTCAGCACTGAATGAGGGGGACTTACCTGTGGCTTACTGTTTGAACTGTTTGAGGTTTCATCTTCACCTCTCTAGCCTTACCCAGTGCTGTGCTAGATTCATTCCCTCCTCTTTGGGCTTCATCTAATGCCATCTTCCTCCTTCTCCATCTCCAATTGACAGCACTCTCTGGGATTCTTGACTGGGTAACAAAAATCCACGGAAAGATAAGTGATATGACAATTTTGATGGATAGTCTCATTCTATGAGAGTTTAAAACGGGGGTGTGTGATATTTTTATTAGAATTTCAAGCACTGTCATTTTTGTGCTATCTCTCCAATCCAACTGCATTTTTTCATACACAAAAGTTGGCCTATCATGAGTGATCCATGTCTACAACCTCTCACTATTGAAAAAGCTATCAACCTTGCCAGTACTTGTAATCCACAGTATCCAGTCCCCGGGAATGTTTCTACATCTCACTTTGCAGAAGGCATTAATGCAACAAACTATTTCAAAATGAGGAATGGTTTTGCAGTTATGAAAGAGTCCATTTTTTCTAACTCATGGTATTAGAGGTACATAAGAAATACACATCAGCATATTTAAATAGTTCACTTATTTGTAACATTTAAATATTTTGCTATATGCTGTGGGCCTGTATTTGATATCCTGCTCTGGGTCCTGCAAGGAAGTGGGATGGAGTTGTCAGGAAGATGGTAACCCTGTCTGACAATCCTGAACCTGCCTTCAGCTCAGGATGGCGCTGCATTTGGGAAAAAAATCAATGCATGTTTGTTAGATAAATATAAGATAAAGCTAAGAGTCAGAGACTGAATCTTCTTGTAGGTGTGAGAAAGTTTTTGAGGTTGACATTTAGGAAACATGAACAGGCTTATCACTGGAGTCTCAGGCAGAAACCAATTTAACTGGATTCTGGGGTGGTCTTAGGAAGAGTGCCTCTGCAGGCACAGACAGGGAAAGGCAGCAGGAAAAGTACCTGAGGGTTTTGAAAATTGAAGTCTGGAAGATAGGGCTACACTATAAGCTGTGACTTCTCTCCCTTACGAGTAAAGATGTAAGTAAAATTTCTTCCACTGAAAAGGGAGCAGGGACCACCCTCAAGAGGAGGGACATGCCTGGGAACTAAGGAACCATCTGTAATTTACATGTGTGGATTTTCACAAACTGGACAGAACCATACCGCACAACGACAATAAAGGTTCCACTCAGCATGCATAGCTCGGTAGTCAGAGAAGTCCACCATCACCCCTTGGTTAAGATACCAGAGAGAAAGTAGTCAGCATTCCTGAGGTTGGAATGAGCCACCTCAACACCTCCACCGTCAAGGACCTGAGGAAGGAGAAATTGGTGGGTTATACTGCTGTCAGATCATAGCTATAGTCAAAATTTATAACTAGTTCAATTCATCATGAAGGCATGTTTTTCTCCATTAGCCCTCTTATCTTTATAAAGTCCTAAACTAAGGACTTTCTCATACTCTGAAGAAAGACGTAACACCATCAACAAATTCACTGAAAATTCTGGTGCCTAGATAAGGTAATCTATAAAAAAAATCTACTTCTTTCTGAGTGACAGAAGGGAAAAAGTGAGATGAGAATAAAATAAATGCATAATGCAAATCCCCTGCCCTACGATCATTTAATGGCCTCTGTCATACAATCAGAACAGCATCAGAGGAAAGCTCCAAAGTACAAATGAATAATTTAAGATGCATAGACTGTAATTAGTGTGCCCACGGTCATAGAGTTAGTACATGGCCTTGCCAGGATTCAAATTCAGGACATTTCACTTTAAAACCCAATCCTTGGCACTCGACATTTGATTTCTAACCAAATACCAACATATATACTTGTCCTGAGACTGTGCAGATGAACTCATTAGCTAGCACATTTGTTTCCTATTGCTTCAGTAGCCAATCACATGAGCTAAGTAGATTAAACCAACACTCTTTACTCTTTCAGTGTGGAGGTTGGGAGTTCAAAGTGTTTTAACAGGACTACGCTCCTTTTGGAGGCTCTGTTTCCTTGTCTTTTCCAGCCACTCTAAGCCACTTGCACAGGATTCCTTCTTGCATCTCCAAAGTCCATCAACCCAACCTTTGTTTCTGCTTTCATATATCTTTTTAACTTTCTCCCTCTTATAAGGACTCTTATGATTACTCTGAGCTCTCAGATAATCTTCTCACTTTAAGATCCTTAATCAAATCTGCAAGTCCTTTTTTACCATGTACAACAACACATTCACAGGTTCTAGGGATTGGGCCATAGACATCCTTGGAGGGCCATTATTAGCTTACCAATAGCTCCTTATTGATTGATAATGGCAGGTACACTACAGGTGTTTTCCTGTTATTGAATGCTGGCAGAGTTCAGAGTCTCCAATAACAGTGACAGGTCACAGTCTTTTCCTGGCTTCCTGTCCGTTAGTATTAGACAGGACCTGTACTCTAACAATAACAAAACAAAATGCTCAGAGAGATAATGGGGAAATCAATGCAAATGACAACAGGAAATAAGAGATTTTTATTGATTAATCATTACTTCCAGATGGCCAGTGGCCTTGTAACAAAGGCCCTGGCTAGACAGAATCCATGCCAGCAAAGGGTCCACAGGACTGCTGGAAGAGAAAGAGTCTGGAGAGAGTAATTGATTTAAGAGAAAGGGAACACTACTCTAGTAAGAGAGGTTAAGTTGTTTGCTTTGTTTCAAAAGTTACATACAAAATAAATTGTTCTACAAGGAGCTGAAGAGACCAAAGGAAAGTATACAGTGTGGATATCCCTCTGAACATTGACTTAGAAATTAATAAGAAAGATGGGGCTGTGAAATAAGTACAGTAGGGGGGTACTGGTGCAAGGGAGGCAGTGAATGAAGAAGGTGAGGGAATATGGTTGACGGACTTCATATACATATACTAAATAGAACAATGAAACTTCTTGTAATTGCTTTAAATGGAGCAGAAGGGGTCAAGAAGGTGAGAGGGTGAGGGCAATCTAACCAATGTACAAGGTAAGCCTATTTGGAATTCTCACAATGAATCTCCCCTGTACAATGAATGTATCATAATAAAATTTTCTTTTTTTAAATCAAACAGCCAAGCAAATTAGACTGACTCCAAATATCATTTTTCCTACACTCAGAAATTCATCACCTATCAGCTCTGTAACTTGCTTAACTGTCCTGGGCCTCAGTTTCTTCATCTGCAAAGAATATAAAAATAATACATTGGCAAAGATTGCTATAGAGACTGAGTAGCAAGTGATTAACAAAGAGAGTGTTTGCTGCAATACCCTTCATGTGGTTCAACACAGTGGGTGTTCACCGTGGCTCAGTGTCCTATCCAGGCTGCTGCACAGACTGGTTGTGTAATTGCTGACTCTGTTTCTCAGATCTTTCCCCTTCCCCACTGAAGGATGGAACACTAAATATTTACCTAATAGAGTCACTACAACAAGAATTTATAAGACGTCATGACTCAAACACTGTGGCTTGCAACACTGCCAGCTTGCAACCATGGCTTATGTGCCACACAGATGTGTTCTAAAATCTGAGCCACTGCAGCAGTAAATGGATCAAAATGTTTTAGAAGATGCATTCACCAGTGATTGAATGACTAAGCCGATCTTGCTTGCCTGAGCTCTCAGAGGTCTCTATGTTCTCAGGAGGTCTTTGTCTTTTTATACCGGCCTCTTTCTTGTCTCCATCAGTTTAAGCCATAGGAGCTTCATGATGCACTTTGCATCTCGGCTCCCCATAGAACACATTCCTGTCTCCACTCCTGTAATCTCTCAGCTTCTGGCTTCCTGCCCTCCATGCCTTAGGTTGTAGTTCTGGGTGTATAGGTTCTTTTGTTTTCTTATAACCAAGTCATCTGTGGTGTGATATACAAAGCTGAAGATACCTCCCAGTTTGTGTTCTCATCAGAGCTCCCAAAACAAAGCATGCACTCCTCTGGGGCATTTCCTTCTAGAGGAGAGAACCCTGGTTGCCATGCAAGGTTTTCAGTTTGGGTTTAACCAGAGCAGGCTCACCACAAAGATACAGAAGTAGAAAACATAAGTAGGAAATAAAAAAGAGAAACTTGGAATGAAAACAGGCAACAGAGGGCTCCTGGGAAATTCTACGACAGTGTCACATGTCTCAGTGTGAGTCCACCTAAGGAACACATGATCTGGGACACTTCTTTACCAAGACTGCGGTCTTTGTTTGAGGACTGTGGATGAGTGGGCAGAGATACCCCAGTATTTCTAGTAAGCAAAGGGTGTCATGGACAGTGTGACTTTAAGCCCTGGAGAAGAGAAATTGGGGAATAACAATTGGAAATACACCAGAACAAGGTGATGCTGGGGGAGACCAAAAACCTCAGGAATTAAAACCATAAAACCACAACCAGTTAAATCCAGACTCAAGCCCTGCTTTTATTATATACTATATGAAGTCAAATAACTTATGTTCTATTGAATTTAATTTCCTTTTCAAAAAAATAAAAATGATAGTAATTCCCACCTTTTGGAATTGTTGGAAAGATTAATCAAAACAATAAAATTACTATAATGCCTCACCCATTTAAATGATAGCTAATATTATTACTCCAAAGACATAACTTCAGTTCCCACAGTAGTCTAAGTTCCTAATAAATATTTACTGAGTCTAAGTTTATATATAATGAAATTCTACTTAAAAAACTTCTAAAGACATTAACTTGAATTTTCCCTTTTGTATCTTTCTACAACACTACCTAGAATGACAGAAAGTTATAGGCATTATTGAAAATAATTCTTCAAATGTCAGGCATACATTTTAATATATGTTAACAGAATGACTTTGCTTCCTAGCTCTCCACAGAAAATAAACTAATGAGAAGGAAGGAAAGAACATGAAAAAAAATATATTCTTCAAACAGGACATGAAAAGAAGCTATTCTTCAAATATTTATGGAGCTCTGGCCCCAGAGTTTTCCAGGATTTCATCTCAATTCAATGGCCTCAGAAAGTCAGGGAAGGCACCTTCTACCAAGCAGTGGGATGGGAGGAATCTGCAGACAGGAGTAAGGTGATATGTGGCATACCACTAGGAGGAACCGGTAGGTGTTCTCTGCTCTTCTGTCCAGATGTTAGACATTGAGATGGAAAGTTATGGGATTCTGAATCTGGAAGTTGCAAAGATTTTGAGAAGTGACAAGGAGACTCTTCATGTATGTCATAGTAAATCCAGCTTCTTAGGCCAAAAGCACAGAACTCACATGTTGAAGGGAGGGTTCTAGGAGTCAGAGAGTGAGTGTTAGATTCCAAGCTCAGGAGGGGCTCTCTAGACCTCATCACAGGGAGGGGGATCATCTATCCCAGGAAGCTGATGTCATTAATGTGACTCAGTTCCAATGTCTTTGTGTTCTCATGTGACATTCCCGGAAGACAGAAAGTGATAGACCTCGTTAGGACAGCTGGCTCATCTCTAGTCAGCCAGCAGTACTGAGGGACAGAATCTGGTGGCACAAATGTGACCTTGATGAAAGAGGCAGCTGAGCTCCTGGGATTTAAGACACTAACCTCTTGTCCTGAAGGGCCTCTGAGGAAGTTAGAGGAAGTCTGGGCAGAAGGTTTCTTTCATTTGAGAAGTACCTTTGACTTGAGAGAGTTAAAAAGTAAAGGAGAAGGCCCCAGAGAGGCAACAGAGAGCTGGTGACTTTAAGGAAGTCACTTTGTTTTCTGAGTTATACTGACTAGTACACCTAGGATAGTAAAGCTGAGATTACAGCAGCAGAGAAGGAAAGAAAAACTAAAATAAATTAAGTAATGCAAATACACTTGAAATATAACTTTCACCTACATATCCTAGCCCCATGCTGAAGGGAAGGGGTCAATAGCTCCATTTTATAAAAGGAGCAAAGTGATGCAATATGACATATTTTTAAACCCACTCTGAGTCTACCCAAAGCATTTGTCATGCCCTTTGGCTGAAGTGGCCTTAGTGAAGGCTTATGCCATTCCTATAAACATTTACTTTTTCTTTCTTAATGGTGAAGTTCAAATCATCCTTTCCTCCCATATTTTAAATTGTCCCATTATGCCAAGGACTCCCCCATGCTTTTTCCCAGACATCCCCCAACAAACACAAACACGCTCTGATTTTCTATCAGTTCATACAAACATACATAAGTTTGTTTTCTCTTTTAGGACTGGCTTCTTTTTCCTCAATATACTTTTTATACATGTGCATGTTATTACACAGATCAGCTTTCTTTTTATTTGAGTAGTATTTCAGTGCAAATGTTTTCTTCTGAATTTATTCACCTACTACATAATTGACATTTGAGTTTTTCCAGTTTGGGGCTATTGAGAATAATGCTGCTATGATCATTGTATATAAGACTTTTGAAGACTTATGGTGTCATTACTCTAGTGTAAATGTCTAGATGAGGAATTGCTGGATTGTAAGATATGTCTATATTTACCTTTATAAAAATTGTTAACTATAACTTTATATTTAAAAGTGGTCACTGTTAACATTTCATCAGCAATGCAAGAGCATTATGGGTACTTGACAACCTCATGTTTGCCATTATCCTCATTTAAATTTTTAGCCATTTTAGTGAATGTAAAATAGCTTCCCATTTTGTCTTTGACTTGTATCTCTTTATGGCAAATAATGTTGAGCATATTTTAATGGGCTTGTTGGTCATTCATCCACATTTGATCATATTTACTAAAATTGGACTGTTTGTGCTTAATTATTGAGTTCTGCGCATTCTTTATATATTACAGTCAGTGTTTCCCCAGACATGTGTGTCGTAAACATTCCCCTAGCTTATGACTTGCTTTTTCACTTTCTTAATGGTGTTTTATAACCTGATTAATTTTTAATTACGATGAAGTCCTATTTATTTTTATTATTTTAAAAATTATTTTATGACATAAGAAGTTTTTTCAACCCCACAAATTTCCCCATGTCTTCCCCTAAAAACCACATTATTTTAATTTCACATGTTGTGCTATGATCTTTCTCAAATTAAATGCCATGTTTAGAGTGAGATATGGGTTGAGATTAATTTGTTTTATATAGATAATTTTTCTAATAATATTTATACAAATTTTCATTTTGCTCATTAATTTGCTTTGCTGCCTTTGCTGGAAGTCAGTTTAACATTCACAAGAAGTGGTTCATGAGAGTTTTCATCACACCAGAGATTGTAAGCAGCACTTTTTACCCAAGAAGTCATGGAATGCCCTCCTGTATTCCAGCCTGAGTCATCTAAGGAAGTAATTTCATTCCCCTTACCAAAACAGTTCATTCTACCAAAAATTCTGCCTAACGTCTGAATAGTACCACCTGAATTAAAACTCAGGAAGAAAGAAGAAACCCCTAAATGCTTCTAGAAAAGTAATAGTTTATATTTAAAGGATTAAGTAACAGAAAGACTTATAGTTAGAAACACTGGCTGCTAGAAGATAATAGAGAAATTTCTTTGGCATTCAGAGAGAAAACATTTTTAAATTTAAAATGCTATACCCAACCCTAACATGAAATGAGGTCTGAAGAATGTTACCTTCCTTCACTTTCTCATAGGAAGCTAGTGGAGGATGGGTGCATCAAAACAAGGAACTAAAGTAAAATACAGAAAGCTTGAGGACACAGTGCCTTTAGGTATAAAAACACAGAATGAGAATAAGAGACAGTGATAATTCTAGGGAACTTGTTAAAGAAAAACACAAGATATCATCTGTGTAACAGAATCAGAAATCAAGTAGTGCAGATGAGAATAGGCCAGAAATTTCTAAGTTTCATAATACCTAGTGCATTAAATGCATTGAAAGGCTCTTATACTTTATGGAGAAACATCAGGTACACAACCACAAGTGAGCCACAAAATGTTGCATGAAGAAAGAATCACCAGAGCTTACTAAATGGCCCAACCAAGCCTGGGCTTGGTTGTAATCTCCAACCAAGAGATTCTTGGACTCCATGAGTCCAAGCCTGGACTCATGGTTGTAATCTCAGTTACTGAGGAGGATAAGACAAAGAGGAGAAGAAATATTTTGAGGCCAATCCAGGCAACAGTGACACCTTGTCTCAAAAAATAGCTTTGTGTGGTGGTACACACTTGTAGTCCCAGCTAGTCAGGAGGTAGAGGTAGAATTATCATGGATTGAGGCCAGCCTGGGCAAAATTAGCACGAGACCCTATCTGGAAAACAAAGTAAAAGCAAAAAGACTAGAAACATGGCTCAATGGGAGGGAGTCTGCCTGGCAAGTGCTGAGGCACTCAGCTTAATCTCTAGTACAAGAAAAATAAAATCAATAGCACAACATCAGTATACTTACATGGCTATATAATTTTAATGCTAAATAATGATATAAAATAATACATACACTTATAATAGGTAGAAGGCTAAACAACGTTCTTGTGGTAGATTCAAAGAAACATGACATAAAGGAAAGCCAAATCCTCATTTTCTGTTCTCAGAACATACAAAAATACTTGAAACTATACAAAAAGTAGAAATTGAATTTTGTATATAAACACAAAAGTTGGTTGTGGTTTTACTTAGGGAGAATAAAAAGAGTTATATTCAGTTAGGCATAGTCTTTTTCCATAAGAAAACTTGTGGAATGATTTCACTTTTATTTTATTTATTTATTTACTTATTTATTTACAGTACTGGGGCTTGAACTCAGGGCCTACACCTTGAGCCACTCCACTGCCCTTTTTTCATGATGGGTATTTTCAAGATAGGGTCTCAAAAACTATTTGCCCCAGCTGGCTTCGAACCACAGCTCTTCTGATCTCTGCCTCCTGAGTAGCTAGGGTACAAGCATGAGCCACAAGCACCAGCTGACTTTACTATGTATATGGTTGATAAAAATTTTAAAAAGAAAATTTTTAAAAGAAAGTGTTCTGAGGATCCAAGATGGCGACTAGGGTGCAGAAGCAGACAGCATGAGCTCCGAGACTCCAAAATCTTGCTGAGATGCTGGAGCCACACTTGGCAGAAGTAAAGCAGCAAGGAGAATCAAAACTTTGACATCCTGAACCACTAGCCTGTGGAAAGCTTCTCCATGCCATGTGACACTGAAAACAGGAGGGCAGCCATGCTGCCAGATGCTGGCTCCAAACCTGCTTGGGAGACATTTAGCAGACCAACAGGTGGGAACCAAGCATGACACCTTTTTTCCCCCAGCCACCCCTAGGATAAACTTGCAAAGTCCCCTGGGCAGACTGACCCCACCCCTCTTCAAAGGAAAAAAAAACTGAACAATAAACAAGAAACTGAAAGCTAACACACAGCAGAGGGACAGAGTTGCTGAAAGCACACTGGAGAAGGAGGAAAGAGCAAGGAGCTGATCTCCACAAGAACTTTCAGTAAACAAAGGCTAGAAAGGCAGACGGGCCAACAGTAGGTGGGTGATAAGCTGCTGCCTGAAATAAGGCAGGTAGAGGTCCACAAAGTTCATCTCCTGAGCCAGTGAACAACAACCAAAATCAAATGACACTGCAAAATTGAAAAATAATCAGCAAACCATCACAACACTCTGACAGCAGGGAGCCGGCTGACAGATCACTGACCTTGCCCCAGAGTAAGGGGGCGAGGCAAAGAAGCAAGCCCCCAGTAATCAAGCACAGTGAAAACCCAACTCCAAAGCAGGAGAGCTGGTGGGCTACAGAGCTGATTCTGGAACCTGAGGACAGTATACAAACTTAAACAGCCACACAAAACTAAGGGAAGCGCTGACTAAGCTGCCTCTGAAAGACAAAAGAAAAAAACAACAACAAACACTACCAAACCACCTGACGAGACTATGACAGACCTTCTGCCTAAATACCAACACCAGGATTGGATGCTGGAGGAGTAACACCAGAAGTCAAACTAAGACTGAAACTCTATTCTTCCTGAACCTAGAATTTTTTTTTGTTTGTTTGTTCCGTTTCTTATTTGTTTGTGTTTGTTTGTTCATCTCTCCACGTTGATTTCTTTGGGTTTTTTTATTTGTTTGTTTCTTTTTGGTTGTTGTTGTTTTGTCAGTTTTACTATTGTGAATTAACAAATACTAAATTACATCCAGACCAGGGACAGAAATAACACACACACACACACTTAGGCACAAACCCAATATAGCAACAAAAGAAAATGAAACCAAGGGAAAGAAAACAGGTGACTGAAACAACCAACTAGCCTATCAAGAACATAGTTGCACAGTACCAAGTGGAGAGATGGGAAGATGAAAAAGGGATGGAAACCATTCTCCACCCAAAAATTATTTAATACAGGATTCAGAAGGAAATGAAGAAAATGGATAACCATTTCCAGACTCCTACAAAACAAAGATAAACCATGCCAAGGAACCCAATGATGCCTACAAGAACATCCTCAAAGAAGAAATTCTGCAAGTAATTACTGAGAATTTCATAGAGATGTTACTAGACATGGTTAACCAAAATGTACAAGAGGCACTCAAGAAATTTCAAGACACCAAAAATAAAGAATACAAGAAGACATAGAAGCAAATAAATGAACTCATAGGAGCCCTAAATAAACACCAAAGTGAAACAGAGAACACTATAAATAGAGAAATAAGTGAATTAAAGCCAAAAATAGACAATCTAAAGAGGAAGGGACCCATGATATGGAAAACCTCAGAAAAAAGAATGAAACAGAAACACAAAACACAGCAGAAGACCACTCCAGCAGACTAGAACAAGCAGAAGACAGAATCTCAGAACTTGAAGATAACATGGAAATTAAAGGAAAAACTAAAGAGCTATTAGTCAAACTCAAGACCTGCAAAAGGAATATGAAAAAACTCACCAATTCCATTAAAAGACTAAACCTGAGAATCATGGGCATTGAAGAAGTAGAAGAGGTGCAAGCAAAATGGATTTGTAATATATTCAACAAAATAATAACAGAAAATTTCCCAAACCTAGAGAAAACTATGCCCACTCAGATACAAGAAGCCTCCAGAACACCAAACAAACTTGACCAAAATAGAACTTCACCATTTCAATTATCATTAAAACAACAAGCACAGAGAATAGAGAAAAAATATTGAAGGCTATAAGACAGAAAAAAACAAATAACATACAAAAGTAAACCAATCAAAATCATACCAGCTTTCTCAACGGAAACATTAAAAGCAAAAAGAGAATAGAGTGAAGTATTCCAGGCACCAAATGAAAATAACTTCAACCCTAGGATACTCTACCCAGCAAAACTATCATTCAAAATAGATGGAGCAATAAAAGTCTTCAATGATAAACAGAAACTAAAACAATATATGACCACCAAGCCACCACTACAAAAGATTATTCAAGGAATCCTGCATACAGAAAATGAAAGCAAACAAAACCATGAGAAGACAGGCAGTACCAAACCATAGGAGAAGAAAAGATGAGGAATCAGAGAGTAACATTAATTCAGCTGCATACAATCAGACCATCAAACAACAAAAAAAACTAAATGTTAAGAATCGCTGCATACCTGTCAATATTAACACTGAATGTTAATGGACTTAATTCCCCCATCAAAGAAACTGTCAGGCAAACTGGATTAAAAAAGGAAGATCCAGCAATCTGTTGTTTACAGGATACCCATTTCATTGACAGAAAAAAGCACTGACTTAGGGTGAAAGGCTTGAAGAAGATTTACCAAGCCAATGGTCCACAAAAACAGGCAGGAGTAGCAATAGTTATTGTGAACAAAGTAGACTTCAAATGTACATTGATCAAATGAGAAAAAGAAGGACATTCCACACTAATAAAAGGGAAAATACACCAAAAGGAAATAACAATTATCAACCTATATGCACCCAAAGTCAGTGTACCCAATTTCATCAAAAATACTATGAAGGACCTAAAAGCATACATAGACTCCAACACAATGGTAGTGGGAGACTTTAATACCACCAATCACCAATTGATAGGTCATCCAAACAAAAAAATCAACGAAGAAATTCTAGAACTTAATCACACCATAGATCAAATGAACCTAGCTGATGTCTACAGAATATTTCATCCAACTTCCACACAATATACATTCTTTTCAGCAGCTCATGGAACCTTCTACAAAATTGGTCATATCTTAGGGCACAAAGCAAGCCTCAGCAAATATGAGAAAACAGAAATAATACCATGCATCTATCTGACCACAATACATTAAAACCAGAACTCAACAACAAAAACAAAAGTAAAAGACATGCAAACAATTGGAAGACATGCTCAATGATCAATGGGTCATTGATAAAATAAAAGAGGAAATTAAAAGTTTCCTAGAAGTTAATGAAAATGAAAACATGACCTACCAGAACCTCTGGGACACAGCAAAGGCAGTCCTATGAGGAAAGTTTATAGCCATATGTGTATATATTAAAAGGAGAGAAAGAACTCAAATCAATGACCTAATGCTACTACTCAAACTCCTAGAAAAACAAGAACAAGAAAATACCAAAGCAAGCAAAAGGAGAGAAAAAATAAAAATATAGGCTGAAATTAATGAAATATAAGCAACAGCAACATAAAAAAACCATAGAAAGAATCAATGCAACAAAAAGCTGGTTCTTTGAAAAAATAAACAAAATTGACAGACCCCTGGAAAACCTGACTAAAATGAAGAGAGAAAAAAAACCCAAATCAGTAAAATCAGAAATGCAAAAGGGGACATAACAACAAACATCTTGGAAATCCAGGTAATAATCAGAGACTATTTGAGAAACTATATTCCAATAAATTTGAAAATCATGAAGAAATGGACAGATGTCTAGATAGTTATGACTATCCAAAATTGAATCAAGAGGACATTAATCACCTGAATAGATCTATCACCCAAAATGAAATTGAAGCAGCAATAAGTAGTCTCCCAAAAAAGAAAAGTCTAGGACATGAAGGATTCTCATCTGAATAATATCAGACATTTAGAGAAGAACTAATACCAACCCTCCTTAAACTTTTCCACAAAATAGAAAGGGAAGGAACACTGCCTAACACATTTTATGAAGCCAATATTACACTGATCCCAAAACCAAACAAAGACACCTCCAAAAAGGAGAACTATAGGCCAATTTCCTTAATGAACATCAATGCAAAAATCCTCAACAAAATAATGACAATCCAAATCCAACAACACATCAGAAAGATCATTCACCATGACCAAGTTGGCTTTATCCCAGGAATGCAGGGTGGTTCAACATACAAAAATCAATAAACATAATAAACCACATTAACAGAAGCAAAGACAAAAACCACTTGATTATTTCAATAGATGCAGAAAAAGCCTTTGACAAGATCCAACACCACTTTATGATAAAAGTTCTCAGAAAACTAGAAATAGAAGGAAAGTACCTCAACATTGTAAAGGCTATTTATGATAAACCTATAGCCAACATTATACTTAATGAAGAAAAACTGAAACCATTTCCCCTAAAATCAGGAACTAGACAAGGATGCCCACTATCCCCATTCCTATTCAACATAGTACTGGAATTTCTAGCCAGAGCAATTAGGCAAGAAGAAGAACTAAAAGGTATACAAATAGGTAAAGAAACAGTCAAAATGTCCCTATTTGCAGACAACATGATTCAATATCTTAAAGACCAAAAAACTCTACTCAAAAACTCGTAGTCACCATAAACAGCTATAGCAAGGTAGCGGGATACAAAATCAACTTACAGAAATCATTAGTTTTTCTATACACCAATAAAAACAAACTGAGAAAGAATATATGGAAACAATTCCATTTAAAATAGTCTCAAAAAAAAATCAAATACCTAGGAGTAAACTTAACAAAGGATGTGAAAGACCTCAAGAAGAGAACTACAAACCCTTGAAGAAAGAGATCGAGGAAGACTACAGGTGGAGAGATCTCCCATGCTCACAGTAAAAATGGCTATACTACCAAAAGCAATCTACATGTTTAATACAATTCCCATAAAAAATCCCAATGTCATTCATCACAGAGATTGAAATATCTACCTTAAAGTTTATTTGGAAACACAAGAGCCCACAAATAGCCAAGGCAATCCTCAGCAAAATGAGCAATGCTGTAGGTATCACAATACCTGACTTCAAACTATATTACAAAGCAATAGCAATAAAAAACAGCATGGTACTGGCACAAAAACAGATATGAAGACCAGTGGAACAGAATAGAGGACACAGATATGAATCCACACAGCTATGCCCACCTTATTTTTGACAAAGTTGTCAAGGACATACAATGGAGAAAAGACAGCCTCTTCAACCAATGTTGCCTGCAAAAACCTGAAAGTAGATCCATGTCTATCACCCTGAACTAGTATCAATTCAAAATGGATCAGGGACCTTAATATCAGATAGGAAACTCTGAAGTTAGTACAGGAAAGAGCAGGGAATACTCTGGAAGTCATAGGTATAGGCAAAGACTTCCTCAGTAGAACCCCAGCAGCTCAGCAACTAACAGAAAGAATGGAAAAATGGGACTTCATAAAATTGAAAAGCTTCTGTACAGCAAAAGAAATGGTCTCTAAACTAAAGAGATCACCCACAGAGTGGGAGAAAACATTTGTCAGCTATACATCAGACTGATAACCAGAATATACAGGGAGCTCAAAAAACTGAACTCCCCCAAAATCAACGAACCAATAAAGAAATGGGCAACCGAACTAAACAGAACTTTTTCAAAAGAAGAAATTCAAAGAATTTCAAAAGAAGAAACACAAGAAAAAATGCTCGCCATCTCTAGCCATAAAGGAAATACAAATCAAAACCACACTAAGATTCCACCTCACCCCTGTTAGAATAACTGTCATCAAAAACACCACCAACAACAGGTGTTGGCAAGGATATGGGAAAAAAGAACCCTCATACACTGCTGGAGGGAACGCAAGCTAGTGCGACCACCCTGGAAAACAATATGGAGGCTTCTTAGAAAACTAAACATAGATCTGCCATATGATCCAGCAATTCCACTCCTGGGGATATACCCAAAGGAATGCAACTCAGGTTACTCCAGAGGCACCTGCACACCCATGTTTATTGCGGCACTATTCACAATAGCCAAGTTATGGAAACAGCCAAGATGCCCCACTACTGACGGATCAAGAAAATGTGGTATCTATACACAATGGAATTTTGCTCATCCATGAAGAAGAATGAAATCTTATCATTCTCATGTAAATGGATGGAACTGGAGAACATCATCTTGAATGAGTTTAGCCAGGCTCAAAAGACCAAAAATTGTATGCTCTCCCTCATATGCGGACTTTAGATCTAGGGCAAATGCAGTAATGTTGTTAGACTTGGGTCACACGCTAGGAGAAGAGCACATACTGGAGGAATGGGAATAGGTAGGAAACCCAAAACTTGAAAGTGTTTGATGTTCCCACCTCAGAGGAGCTGATACAGAAAACTTAAAGTGACAGAGGTCAATATGGGAAGGTGACTGGGAAGTAGTGAAGAGGTCAGGTAGAGATGAATCAGTTCAGGTTGTAATACACTTGTGCATGGAATAATGCTAGGAATCTCTGTATAGCTATCCTTATCTCAACTAGCAAAAATGCTTTGTCTTTCTTATTATTGCTTATGTTGTCTCTTCAACAAAATTGGAGAAAAGGGCAGAACAAGTTCTACCTGGAAGCAAGGAGAGTGGGGGAAAGAATGAGGGGGAGGGGGGCAGGGGGGAGAAATGACCCAAACAATGTACGTACATATTTGTATATGAATAAAGAGAGGAAAAAAAAAAAGAAAAAAAAGTGTCCTGAATTTAAGAATTTGAAGGCACCTGAGTGAATACGAAGACATTGTGTGGACTAGCAGTGCTTCTGGAGGTTTCTGTGGATCTCAGGTCCCTGTTCTGTAAAATGAGGGTAAGTAAAGCCATGTGCAGTTTAATAAGGACAAACTCTGAATATCTGCTTGCTCAGAGGCAGGCAGCAAGGGTTTTAAGTGTCCACCTAAACGGAAACCATGTTTCTTCTCAGAGTGCTGATTCCTGAGTCCACCCTTAATCAATAAACCCTAACCTCTGCATCAGGCTTCCTTTCATGAAGCCTCCCTTTATGTGATGCCCAATATAGCCTGCTGAGCCTGGGAAGGGACCTCAGATGCATTGGTTTCAATCCCTGTCCTCACGAACAAGCAACCTGGGGAATTTCCTCAGAATCGTCTGGCTTCTGTTTTTGGAATTTTTGAATAGAGGATGATGACTTCTCCTGCATACAAAACCTCTGCATTGCTCCTCCGTTTGGCAGGTATCCAATAAATGTGAGATCCCCTCCCTCCTTGAATCAGCTTCATCTTTGATATGAAATTGTCTTGGCACATTACTGAATCATACAGTTAAAAAAGAAAAAACTCCAGACATTGAATTGGATCCAGTTTCAATTGTACAAACTACCAACAGCTGGTTATTGAGTGAGTGGTATGAGCCTGGCATTCCACTAGACACTGTGAGGAAAATTAGCATTTTAGGAACAGAAGTTTATGCCAAAAGAGGTCATCTTGGCAGACAGCCTCAATGCAAAGACATTTCAGAACCAGAAAATGTTAAAGGTGGGTGCTATCTTGAAGCATTTCTAGTTAAACACTCCTATTACACATAGTAAGAAACTGAGGATCTGGGAAGTTGAGGTTTGCTTCCCAGTTTCAGACAGTGAAGGTCAGGTATTAACAGACTCACTCAAGAATAATTCATAGCACAGTTTTCTTTTGGATGAAACAGAGACTTAAAGGACTTATACTATCTTTTGAAACATTTATGTTAATCAAACATGGCATAGAAATTCAGTGTATGAGCTATAGATGAACAAAGGTCTTCCGCTAGCAGCAAAACCCAAATGCCCAGTGTTCCACCCACTTGGACTCTCTATGGAACCTCCTGAAAACTTGCTCTCCAAATACAACCAACATAACCTGAAAATAAGACAGAAATCAAGCTTGTTGCTCACTGAGGTAAAGGGGAGGACAATTTCTGTGAAGTTTTGACAGTGTCTAAGAATGGGGACTGTAAGGTCATAATTTCCTGAGAGTTGGTTTGAGGGTTTCATGTTGGAGACTTGATAAAGATTAAGAAGAATCAAACATGATTGGTGGAGATAGCACGGGAAGGATTTTGAGGTGAACATGCAAACTACATGTTTCTGCTTTCCACAGAAGGTCAATGGATCCTTAGGAAGCTCCTATAATGAACAGTCCAACTGTTTGCTTAGACTGGACAATCTCAGAAAAGAAAAGCAATATAACGAAGACAATGGAATATCAGAGCCAGCGTAATGTGGACAATAAAGTGTGGCTTCTCTTCCCAATGGTGGGACTCAGTGATGGGTAGGTAGATGGCTTTCATTCTCAAACCCTTGGGGCTTTTGGAGCAGAAACAGAAAACCTAGCTCTCCCTTCTTTAGCTGATTCTTCATGTGGCTGATGCCCAGTGCAAAGAATCCCAGATATTTTCTCTTTGAAGACTACAAAGTGTCTTTGGACATCTGACACTTCTCCTTACTCTGCCTCCTCTCTATTCATATCTGATGACTGATGAAACCTCACTGATCTGTTTTGCACTAAGGTTTTCTTCCCTTGGACTCTATAATACAGTCATCTCCATGTGTGCTCACATGGGCTCTTCTCTGTACATATATAGGGATGGGGGGAAAAGGAAGAAGAGGAAGAAGGGGAAGGAGTGATGGAAGCATGCAAACAAGCTTTCTATTTTCTCTTCTCATTAGGGCACTAATCCAATCATGAGGGTTCTCACCTTATGATCACACTGAACCCTAATTATCTTCCAAAGACCCTCTCTCCAAATTCCAACACATACCAATATATGAATTGGATGAGAGACAGAAACATCCAGCCCATAACACAGTTCTAAAATATGGGGACCTTTGATGAAGAACATGATCCCCCACACACCCTTTTTATTATTTCTTTACCTGTTGCTAGACATAGGGGCATGACAAGGATGCCTGAGCAAATGAATGACCATAATTTGGGAGTAATTTGAGATTTAATTTGTCACAAAACACGCAAAGGCACTATGCAAAGTACATTGTTGTATCTGAATGAGAAAATTTTGGATAAGAAACTGGATCTGCCACTTTAATAATTTCACAGTCCTAAATAAATTATTTAATCTTTCTCAGCTTCTCTGTCTTAATTATCCTTATTTTAAAAGAGGGTAGAAATGCTTATGTGGTAAAGTCTTTATCAAGATTAGAGGTTAATATGTAATGTACTAGATATTTGGCATGTAGTCAATTTGTTGCATGCATTATTTTGTTATTTTTACTTTCTTTCATTGGGTAGTTGCCTTCTGTATCTTCATATTAATTCTCCCAAGGTAATTATCACTATAGTTGCTATACAAATTATATGAAGACAGGTCCCAAACATAGAAGATGAAGGAGTAAAAAGGACAGAAATGAAGAAAGAGGAATGAGAGGAGGAAGAAGAAGGAGAGCTCAAATTTACTGACTTTGGCCCTGTACCAGGGACTACAATTAAAATGCAGGCCATATTGGTTCATTTATCAGACATTATCATTCCTGCTTTATAGATAGAGAAGGTGAAGTACAGAGACTAGGAAATCATTCATGCAACTTGCCACAAGCTGTGCTGGGTACATACATGTCATATTTATTAATTCTTACAACTCTCCAGGACTGAGGGCTATTGTCCCACCCTTGTGCTGAGGAAGCAATGGGCAGAGATTGGCACGTGTAACTCAAGCTCCCAGAGCCACTATGTGCATTCTGGGTGCAGGTCCACATCTATTCTACTTCAAACTTGCATGGAATTTTTAATGGCTCAAAATCTTAATACTAGAAAAATGTCCATGTATACCCATACAACTTTATTTTCATGTTCACATTTTGTTCTGCTTTGTTGCATGAAGTAAATAGAAGCACTATTTAATAGGGAAAATTAAGCTTTCAGAAAACAGACTTGTTGACCCCCAAATCAATGGCAATGCTTATTTTAATAGCTCTTGTTTCCAAGTGATAAAACGAAGCTCCTTGAAGGAGACTCTTAGAAGCATGTAAGGTGGGCACTTGTGCTTCTGCTCATTCAGTGGTCATGTACTGCAGCTGCCCCGTGTGCCAAGACTCGTGCTAGGTTTTAGATCATGCTTTTGGCTAACAATGATCTTTCTAAGCCTGGCACACGAAGTTGATATTGAAAGGTGATGCAACACGTACCAGAGACAAATCCTTGGGAGTTAATACTGTCAATAACAGATAACACCTCATTACAGGTGTCCTCTGGACCAGCACTGAACTGTGTCCTCTCCGTGGTTTCTCTCATTTCCGTCACAGGCAACACATGAGCACTGCTGCTACCACAATAATGTCCCTTCTTACAGATATGAAAACTATTGCTGAGTGCAGATAAGCAATTTCCCCAATGTCATACAGCTTGTAAGTTACAGAGAAACTGTTCAAAACCAAATATCTTCTCTATTAAGTTCTCCTTGACAGCAAAAGAGATGACAGAGTGAACCAAAGACTGGCTGTGGGCAGGACATGTGAAATAAGGTAACTTTGGGATCAAAATCAAGTCAAAGAAGAGAAGAAGAGAGATGTATCAGGATATGAAAGCCAAAGGATGAACATCAGACCATGTGAAGGTAACACACAGGCTAGACCAGGTTAAAAAGTATGAGATCATCACCTGTGAAGATGAAACCAGGTTTGTCATAAAGCATCCAGGAGCACCTGTCAATACATAACAGACCCTTCAATACCCCTCTGCAAAAAGAACTGTTGTTTGCTCATACTCAGAGCCATGTAAAATAATATATTTTCCAAGATAAGCCCATCATAAAAGGTCTACTGTGTAAGGGAGCACTGGATGTCAGCAAAATTTTGAGGAAGAAAATATATACTCTCTATAGGAACAAAGATCCCATCTATAAGAAGAAATCTTAAAGGAAGGATTGATTTTATTAATTTATTCATTCATTCTCAATAAATGTTTTATGAGTGTCTACTTTGTGTCAGGTTTGCTAAAATGTTTAAGACATCACAGGTAGACTGAAGCACAGATGCCTGGCTTCATGTGGTGATATTCCAGTAAAAAGAGAGGACACAAACTAAAAAAAAAATTTCTGATGATGTCAAGGAGTATGAGGGAAATAAGAACAAGCTGCAAGTGACTAGGGAAGATCAACTTCTTTCCATGGATGCTAAGTCAAGGGTTCTTGGAGAAGACTGGCTTGTGAGCTGGGATCTGAATGATTGAAGAAACAGCTGAGTTAAGGGCCAGGGCAATAACATACGAAGAGAAGGGAACAGCAAATTCAAATGTTTTATACATGAAATGAGGTGGACACACAGAGTAAAGGAAAGGAGATGACTGTTGGGTATGGAATAAGAGAGGGGAAGATAAGAGTTTTTATTAAAACAAAAAAAAGGATCTGGGCTACACCTTGTTTGCATGTCAAGATCATATATATAGGTCAGATTTTAGAGTTCAAAGGGAAAACATCAGTGGATTGTAAACAGTAGGAAGGAGAGATACAATCTGCTTAATACTTTAAAAATATCTCTACAACTGTAGATTTTAGAGAAAAATTTGAAACCAGAAAGCTGTTTTATCAATGGATAGCATTGGCCTGGATTAGGGTAGATCAGTAGAGGTGAAGAAACATGAATAGATTTAGGATGAAATTTGGACTGAGCTGATGGACTGGCTTAGAGGATGGAAAAAGTGTGGGTCGGAGTAACTCCCACATATTTGCCTTGAGCCATCAGGTAGACAATCATGCTACTTAGAGAAAATATGAGCAGAAGAATAGATTTGGGGGATGCAAGAGGAAGAGCGTCTATTTTGGTGGGGTTAGATTGGAGGATCCTTGAACGGTCAAGTCAGCTGTAATAGTAATTCTTGAGCTCAAGGGAGATTTCATAGCTGAACATACAAACTGGGGAATCATCAACTTATTGATATTATTTAAAGCTATGAATCCAGATGAGACCACCTATGGACAAGTACAAATAAATAAGAGAGGAGTGAGGACTGTGCCCTGGGCACTTAACAGTTGAGAACTGCAAAAAGGAGGAGTGTTTCCCATTGAGGCTGCATGAGTAAATAACTCTTCACTGAAGCTGAAGGGAAATTTTTGTCTATAAAAGCAACTCTGCCCCCATTCATGAAAATGCTTAGAGCTAGGTTAAAGAGAATGGCAAGTGAAAGAGAGGAAATATCTAGGAAAATTATACCAAGAGGAGACTAAGCCATGTAGGGGAGACACCTCATTATTGCTCACATCCAGCTACTTTTAATTTTATTTTTAGAATCATTAGGAGACATAAGGAAGGAGAAGAAAATTTCTCTCTCTTCCTCCTTCTCTATTCCTCTTTCTTTCTCTGAATTGTGCACCACCACCAAACCCATACACATATCTAAAACAAAAAGTCAATATCAGAAACAACAAATCTTTGAGCTATCACAGACCTTGCAGGAGCTTTAGGGGAGAGAGTAAAGAGTCACAAGATCAAAGTGGGGAAAAGTTATGATCAACAGGGACAATATCAGAGACTGTGAATTCAACTGCAGGGGCCAAATTTTTCTGTATTTTTTGCTCACTATCAGAGAAGTGTGAATTGAGACCCAGAAAGAGAAAAACAACATACCAAAAAGCTTCAACAAAGACCAGACCAGTATTGAGGAAGGATCAGAAGGTTCTGAGGACAAAGTACTGAGTAAAACCCAGTCTGCTCTCAAGGGGCACACATCATCATGCAAGACAATCCATTTCAATATGGTGGCATGATTATCACAATGAAAGTGATTGCAGACTCAACAAGGCACTACAGCATGTGAAATTGCTTAGGTTTGAAGATAGAAAAGTGACCTTATACTTTAAAAAAAGGGAACTGGAGGTGTGGCTCAAGTGGTAGAGCACCTGCTTTGCAAGGGCAAAACACTGAGTTGAAACCCCAATCCCATGAAAAAAAAAAATTAAGTCAGGTTCGAATAAAGGCACCTGCACACCCATGTTGATTGCAGCACTATTCACAATAGCTAAGCTATGGAAACAGCCAAGATGCTCACTCCTGATGAGTGGATTAAGAAAATGTAATATTTATATACACTGGATAGAGATACTTCTTTATTCATTATGCAACTAATTGTACAGAATAAGTGAGGTTGCTACTATCTAGTATGAAACCAGATTACAAACCCTCACACTCTGTGGACTTTGGTACCATTACCTCTTCACATTGACAACATTCGACATCTTGGGTCTCTTTCCCCTGTTTAATATTTTGACATTTGAGCAACAGAGCACCATTCTCCCTGTGGCCATCAATGTCTTAGTGCACTACTCATTCAAAACCCTAAACCCAGAATTCCTCGTTTCTTCAAGTTCAGTAATGTTTTCTCTATCAGCCACTGACAACTACCTTCCACATAAATCAGACAACTCAAATTCTACTCTTTTATCTCAACTTCCCACTTTTTCCACCTCAACTTTTCACTTCAACACATCTTTTTCTGTTTCTATATTTCTGCCCCCAAGTAAAGGGCTCCTACAAATAGAACATGTGGGTTTGCCTGGGGTAGAATGGACATTACATTCCACTAGAGCAACTTTCCTACTTCTCTGTGCATACGAACCCTCTAGGGAGCTTGAAAAAATACAGATTCTGATTTTAGGTGTAGCATGAACTTGAAATTCTGTAATTCTAATAAGCTCCCAAATTGATGCAGATGGTGCTGGTTCAAAGACACTCTTGAAAGACTGAAGCTCCAGGTATCCTTACATGTTACCATTGCCATGTTTCAGAGTTCAGATCTGAGTTCTGAGTCCTGGAGATTCAAAAATATGATTTATGTTAGCATCTCAAGAAAAAGGGAGTTGGTCTCCTTTATGAGGATACTCACATTGACTAAATTCATACATGCAACGTATAGTGAAAGCAGAGAGGCAAGAAAATTCTCTCTAATGAGAAGCAAAAATCACAAAACTCAAGGCACCGAACATCTATATGGCCATCCCTTGTCACAATGGCAGATTTTCATGAGGACAGGGATGGGAGATCATGGAATCAGAGCAAGGGTAGCCAGAGAAGCTGAATTTGCATGTATCTCACAGTTGCTTTTTCAGATTTGTCAGTCATCTTCAGCTTCTCTCAATCTCCCTTCTTCTGGTTCATGGCTAACAACCCTGTAAGTCAAGAGCTAGATGCTTTCTTCACATCTGTTAGAACAGTAGAGATTCTTCACCTGGAACATCCACTCAAAGACAAGCATGTGATTGATTCCTATGTATGCTATCTAGATATTTACACTGCAAAATAGTAGCAGCAACAGGCACTCACATTAATGAATGCCTGTTATAAGCAGAGGCCAGTTGTCACACCTTATACTCCCGATGCTACTATAATGTGGATGGTGTTTTGTTTTCCTATTCTATGGGTGAGAAAAGAGAGGCAAAGAAAGATTTAGTAGTTATCAAATCAAGATTTACACCTTGGACTAGAATGCAGCTCAAGTGGTAGAGCACCTGCCTCACAAGCACAAAGCCCTCAGTTCAACCCCAGGACTTCCACAAAAAAGAAAAATATTCACAAGTAGACATCCTGGGTTCTGAGTTTGAGCTGAAAAAGGCATTATCGCAAACACTATACAACAACTTAAGGTATAGTATGTGAAAGGAACATTTAATACTGGAAGAAATAAATTCACTTAAAAGTATGTGTTTCAACAAGGGGACTGGACTCTGATCACACGATAAAGCAAAAGCACACAAGGGAGGGGTGAGGATAGGTAAGACACCCAAAAAACTGGATAGCATTTGTTGCCCTTAATGCAGAGAAACTAAAGCAGATACTTTAAAGCAACTGAGGCCAATAGGAAAAGGGGACCAGGAACTAGAGAAAAGGTTAGTTCGGGGAAGAATTAAGTTAGAAGGTAACACACATGTACATGAAAACAATGTGAGTCAACTCCCTGTATAGCTATCCTTATCTCAACTAACAAAAACCCTTGGTCCTTCCTATTATTGCTTATACTCTCTCTTCAACAAAATCAGAGATAAGGGCAAAATAGTTTCTGCTGGTAGCGAAGGGGGTGGGGGAGGAAAGGGAGGGGACAGGGGGAAGGGGGAAGAAATGACCCAAACATTGTACGCACATATGAATAAAAGAAAAAAAAAGTATGTGTTTATATAAAATAACTAAAGTATGGGTTTTCATACACTGAAAGTGAATGAGCTATGACTAGGTACATCTACATCTACCAAGAAAGATAACATAACAATTAACATAATTAACAATTAACATATGATAAGATTCCATATAAAGTTGTTAAGATACAGGTATCCAAAGCTTGAAAACAAGACAGACATATTACTACTAAAGCAGAGAAAAGCCATTTCAACACTGTTGTAGCATCTTCACTAAGAAGTTGACCTAATGGCCACAATACTTACCTTCTTCTCAAACTTGCTATCCACCACTGACCTGGGCCCTGGATCCATAAAGTACGTACTACATTTTTAAGGCTGATAAATTGCAAATGATAAATTACATCTGATAGAGATGCAAATTATTTCTGTTCAATAGAAAATATAATATATGCTAATAAAAAAGAGAAAAATGATAACTCTAAAATTTATGGGTTCATTGTCCTGAAGGACAACAGAGACACTCGTGCTTGCTAGAAGACAGGAATGCTGCAACTTGAGCAACACCCCCAGCCCTTTCTCATTTTGGTTATTTTTCAGATAAGGTCTCACTTTTTGCCTAGGTCTGGGTTGCTTGCTTGTTGAGATGGGATCTCACTAACATTTTTGCCCAGGCTGGCCTTGAACCACAATCCTCCCCATCTCTGCTTCCCGGGCATGAGTTGCCATGCCTGGCCCAACATCTGAGTTTTTATCTAACTTAGTTTTTTTGTTAATCACACTTTTCATTCCTATGACAAAATTTTTGAACAACTTAAGAAAATATTAAACAACTTAAAAGGAGAACAGATTTATTTTGGCTCACAGTTTCATAGGTTTCAGCCCATAATCATTGACTCTGTTGATTCTGGGCCTGTGGTAAGGCACAGAATCATGGCAAAAGGAGCATATGGCAGAGGCTGCTTACCTCATGGTAGAAAAGAAGTAGAGAGAGAGGCAGAAAGGGGCCCAGGACAAAATGCAGCACCTGAGGTCACACTTCTAGTGACCCACTTGCTCCAATGAGGCCCCGCCTCTTAGTTTCCAGAACCTACAAAAATAGTGCCACCAGCTTGGAGACCAAGTCTTGAACACATGAATCTTTTTGAGGGACACTTCATGTCTAAACCATAATACTTAGCAATCATATTTCATCTTTTAGACACTCATTAAATTTGCATTTCAGTCTCTCTTACCTTTCTTTAACTTGGTTTAACATTCTGCTACTTTGCTTGTTTTTCTATGAGTTAAATTCTTGCTAGACATGTATTTTTGTGGTAATCTAAAGATGGCAATGTTTTAAACTTATAAAATGTACACTTCAATAAAATTCAGAAATAGAAAAAAAACTAAACAATATGCTTTTAGGGATACATATTTAGCAAAGTGGTAAAGAAAAATGAAGGACTGATGAACAAATTCTGAAGTGGTTACTCTTTTTTCTTTTTTCATCTGGTGTTTTGTTTTTGTTCTTACATGGTGGTACTGGAGTTTGAACTCAGGGTCTTAACCTTGCTAGGCAGGAGCTCTACCACTTAAACCACAGCATCAGCTCTGAAGTGGTTACCTCTTGAAAAATGGAGGAAGACATAATCTAGGAGGTGAAGACAGAATATTTGAAAAAATGCTGTTACTTAACCTGGATTTGGGACACATTTCATTTTCAATATTATGAGTATGATTAGTAAAATACATACCTATGTGATGTTTCCTCTCATAGGCATGATATATTTTATATTGAAATGCTTTGAATGTATGCCTTAAATGTTTTATATATTGTGACAATATTTTACAAACAGATTAAAGGATATTAGGTATATATTATTTTGTGTTTACTTTTATATCTGATCTTTTTCTGCATTTACTGTCATAGTTGTAAGTACACATTTAAAAGTAATTCTTATCCATAGTTGTTGCATATTTAAAAGTAATTTATATCCATGAAAATAAATGAAGACTTAATAGCCCATGGTCTCACTCATCCTTAGGTTTTTGCTGTTGTGGACCATCCATCCGTCTATCCTTCCACCCTTCCATCCACCTATCCACCGTTCATCAATCCTTTCTTTGAGCATGTACAGAGTTTTATTATATATACTTTTCCAAGGATGATTACATATTGACAATTAATTAAAATGAAAAGTGTATGGCTTACAGCCATAGAAAATGGAATAAGAAACTTGACTTCGTTTGAGGTCAGAGAAGGCTGATTAACATCTAATCTTCAGACTCTGGCTTAATTTTGTGTTAGATTAACATCACTTCCTTTAAAAATGCTTTTCTTAGTCTAATGTGGTAATGCATGTCTAAAATTCCAGCACTTGGGAGGCCCAGTCAGAAGGATTGTGATTTCAAAATCAATCATAGCTAAAGTGAGCTATAAGCCAGCCTGGGTTACATATTTGAGACTCTGCCTTAAAAAATAAATAAATAATATAATTTGCCCAGCACCAGTGGCTTACTCCAGTACTCCTCGCTCCTTAGGAGGCTGATTTTTGGGATGATCTCTTTTCCAGTCCAGCCCAGGCAAAACGTTTACAAGACCCCCACTTTAAGCAATAGCTGGGCACAGTGGCACACATCTTGTCATCCCAGCTATGCAGGAGGTTCAGATGGAGAGGACTGCAGTTCTAGGCCAGCCCGGCCATAAAACGTTGGCAAGACCCTCATCTCAAAGGAAAAGGTGAGTGTGGTGGTGTATGCCTGTCATCCAAGCTACAGCAGGGAGCATAAAATGGGAGTATCACAGTCCAAGCCAGCATGGGCAACAAGCAAGACACTATCTCCAAAATAACTTGAGGAAAAAAAGGGTTGGAGGTACGGATCAAGTGATAGAGCACCTGCCCAACAAGCAGGAATACCTGAGTTCATACCCTTCTGTCCCCCCTAAAAAAGTACAGTTCTCTTACCTCTTACATATAAGAAGTTGCAACTTCCTAAAAAATTACATGGTCCAAAGGCAGCAGTGCTAGTGTGTTTATGTCTGAACTCATTTTGGAAGACTGAGATTTTGTTGCAAAGGTCTTTGTGTGACTGGAAATGTTCAAGGAGATTTTATTGAGATTACTAGATAATGATTTGAAGAGAAAGACTGAGAATTTCAGTATGATTTTGGTCAAAATTATTTACTATGATCTCACTGTGCATAGACTTAAATGTTAAAGGATACAGTATTTTAAATAAACATTTTTGCCAAGACATAGTCAGTGTTTGAAAGCTCTCTCCATATAAGCCACTTTGCACTAGTTTTTGTATATCTCAAAATTAGAAAAAGGAAATCCACTGACACCTGTAACTGAGTGTTTCAAGACGGTGAAGGGGAAGTTCATACACAGCTGGGCTCAGACCCGCAGATAACACCATCAGTGTCCAGTCTGCAGATGCCATGAAAATTCTCACGCTCTGAACTTTAGGTGGGGCAGATGCACATAAATAATTGCCAGCATTTTTAAACTGCTATTTATGGACACATTTGTTTACCACAAATGTGTTTTCTCTGTGAACAAAATAACAGAAAATAGAACTCTGCCAATCGGTTTGAGGAGGCAATGCTGGAGAGCACTCTGATAAGATCCTTCTCCCAAAATCCTCCAAAGAAATGTGCATTATTGGGTAGCTAGCTAAGAGGAAAAGAAAAAACTCTGCAAAAGAATAAAGGAAGTGAGAAAGACTTTTTAAAAAGCATGCCTTTTCTTAAGTAAAAGGTGACAGACTCTACCAGAAGGAGTCATTTGCATAATAAAATACCAGCAGAATGAACTAGGCTAAGCCAAGGTTGTGTGGGGCTTGCAGGAAGCAGAGGTGTTCACACATTTTAATAAGTTCCAGATTGGAGCCTGTGTCTGGAAACAGAAATCAGCGTGCGTGTGGATGTTAGAAAACCTGCTTTGCAATGTAATCTTTGACAATATTCCTGAGCCTCCAGCTTGTCCCTCCAGCCTGTCCCTCCAGTTTTGGATAACCCAAAACAACATACCCTGCTTCTGTCGCTGGTTGTCTCTTTAATAAGATGGGGACATAATGCCCACCTCTCAGTTCTTCTGAAAATTAAGCAAACTATTGAACACAAAGGGTTTTGTTACATAGTGGGAATTTGAGGTGTGCCTCTGTGTCCCTTGCCAAAATCAAAAATTAAAAAGTCATTCTCATGTTGGAACATTCATAGTGGACTCCTGCAGGATTATGAATTCTATTAATATTTGTCTCTCAAATAAAAGAACAATTGGGGGGAGAATTGCACCCAGCTAAATCCATTTGAAATGGATGAGAGTAGAGCAGTAAATAATGAAGAAGAATGTAGACAGATTCAGAAAGAGACTTGGGCCATTTTGCTACTAATAGGTGCCACAGACAGTTCATTACTGATAAATGCAGAATAATGATGTCCTTAATGAGTCTTTTCACGCACAAATTCATCATAAAACAAGAGGATGAGGTAAAACAAAAAGTCTTTGAATAGCATTCAGGCAGCAGGAAAAGGCAAGAATAATTTTACATCCCTAAAAAGAGCTACAGATTTAAAGTAAAGTCTTCTGGCAATTTCTTCATTATATCCCAACTTAATAGCTTTTCTTCTAATATCTCAGAGGTAAATTTCAACCTGCCACACCTACTGAGGCACCTGAAAGAACCCAGAGGAGAAGGCTCTGAAGTAGCTCATGCTCCAAGGCCTCTGTGGCCTCCTGTCAGTATTTGACCTTGAACCACTAACTGTGCCTGAACTCTCACCAGTACATAAAGACAATAGCACTTTTCCTAAGTATCTCACACTTGGTTGATGTTATGGGCTGAATAATATCCTCCCCAAATCCACATATTGAAGTGTTAACACCCCAATATATAACTGTGAACAGAGGGCTTATAAAGAGATAATTTAGGTCAAAGTGAAATCATTAGGGTAGTCCTAATACAATAATGTTAGGGTGAACAAAAAGAAACCACCTTAGGACTGGACCCCCCCCCACCTTGCAGGCAGCTTAATGACACCCCACCACCCACTGGAAGGACCACATCTAGCCTCAAGGAAATGTCAAGCCACCCCCCCAGGGGGTCTGGAGCTGAGCAACTTATCTTCTCTAGCTTCCCCTAGGGATTGCTGATTCCACTCCTGAAGAATTTTCCCACCCAGTAGGGCTTCCCCTCCAGACTGCTCCCTTGAATCTACTCCAAGTCTGTAAGCAGCTGTGGGCTCTCTTGCTGGGGACCCTCTCCACAGGACTCCTTCCTGAACAATAAACCCTGTGCTGGTGTTTGACCCATCTCTCTGCCTCTGCCATGCCTCTTTCATTTCTAACAAATGTGACTGATATCCTTATAAAAGGATATCAGGATGTAGACACACACAGAGGGATGGCCATGTGAGGACCCAGGAAGAACACAGCCATTGCAAGCCAAGGAGAAAGATCAGAAGAACCAAACCTTGCAGACACCTAATTTTATTGACTTTGGACTTACAGTCTCCAGGACTATGAGACATTAAATTGTCATCTCAGCCCTGGCTAACTATACAGCTGAGTGCTCAGAAATTAGGTGATAATTTTCACTAAGCCTCAGCAGCTACAATTAGGATGTCGGATCCAGGTGTAGTGGAAAAGCGTGTTTTGGATTAACAGTGAAAAACCTGGTGTACAGTTTAAAACTCATGGATACTACTTTCTCTTGCCTTCTATTTACATTTAACAGCAAATCTTTCTGTGCCACATTCTAAACTGTGGACCATGTAAAAGCCACGGAACCAAATTCAGTTTCAAATCAATGAATTAATGCCTACAGTAAGAAGGATACTAAAAAGTCCTCTCCCACTCTAATTTCCACTTCCTGTTATAAACAGCCTGTGCAATCCCCTCCCCTGAGAGTGGGTAGGACTGTTAATATGATAAGGTCGGGTACATGGTGTGATCAGCTTGAGAACTTTGGTCAAGGTGATGGACCTTACACCATATGGAAGATTCTGTTCTACTGAGGGAGAGCTCCCCCTGCAGGCTTGGAGGAGAAAGCCACTGTGTGGTGTGAGGGCTGGGTGATGGGGACCTGAGATTTGCTTCTAGAGGCTGAGAGCAACCCCTGGCTGACCAAAGAAAATAGAGGTGTTAGCCCTATAAACACAAGGAAGCAATATTTTTTTCGTTTATTCATATGTGCATACAATGTTCGGGTATGCACATTTCTCTCCCCCTATCTCCCAACCCTTCCCTTCTCCCCCGTTTCCCCTCTTTACCCCTTACCCCTGGCTTCCAAGCAGAAACTATTCTGCCCTTATCTCTAATTTTGTTGAAGATAGATTATAAACGATAATAAGGACAAAGCGTTTTTCCTAGTTGAGATAGGATAGCTATACAGGGAGATTCCTAGCTTTTGCTTCCATGTACATATGTTACATCCCAACTTTATTCTTCTCGAACTGACCTTTTCTCTAGTTCCTGATCCCCTTCTCCTATTGGCCTCTGTCACTTTAAAGTTTCTGCATTAGTTCCTTTGCATTGAGGACATCAAATACTATCATGTTTTTTGGATTTCTTACCTATCCTCATACCTCCCTTGTGTGCTCTCACCTCATCATGTGATCAAAGTTCAATCCGCTTGTTGTGTTTGCCATAGATCTAATGTCTGCATATGAGGGAGAACATACGGTTTTTGGTCTTCTGAGCCTGGCTAACCTCGCTCAGAATGATGTTCTCCAGTTCCATCCATTTACCAGCGAATGATAACATTTCATTCTTCTTCACGGCTGAGTAGAATTCCATTGTGTATAAATACCACATTTTCTTAATCCATTCTTCAGTAGTGGGGCATCTTGGTTGTTTCCATAACTTGGCTATTGCTGGCTATAGAAGCTAGGACTATAGGCGTGTGCCTGGTTCACAATCTCATTAGTGATTTACAATAGTTTCCTCTTGCTGTATGATGCAGAGTGGAATCTAATATGTGCAGGAATGGAGTCAGAGCAATGTTTGGGAGCTTTACTAAGGCTGAGTGTAGAATGCTAATGGTCTGATGAGAATGAGAACAGTAAGGATGGTGAAAAGTATTCAGGGTATATTTTGGAAGATGTCCCACTCTGGGAAGTATTAATTTTAGCCAATTGCAGCAAATGCTCAATTACATGAGTCCTATCTGTGAGTTGTACATCCTAGTGACTCAACAAAATGGCAGAGGAGAATATTAGTGCATTGAGAACATTTACTGTTGAAGCTTCAATAAGCAGCCTAAGAACTTGCACATATTTATAAGCCTTGGTGCTTCTGAAGAAGAACAGGGATCCATAGGGAAGACTGTAGGGCAGAATGTAGAGAGCCCAGCTGGGGGAACATGAGCACAACATTAGCAAGAACCCTCAAGATGAACAGATAAGCTGACGTCAAACGTAAAAAAAGGGGCAACCTGCTTGGAACTTGAGCAGTGAACAAGGACTCTATGAGTGTCCTGGGACTTCTGTCCAAAGTACCATAGAGTAGGTGGCTTTAACAGCAGAGATTGCTTGTGTCATAGTTCTTGAGGCTGAAAGTCTGAGATCAAAATGTCAGCAGAATTAGCTTCATCTGAAGACTGTGAAGTGAATGTGATGGAAGACCCATCCCTAGCTTCTGGATACTTACTAAGAGTCTTTCGTGCTCCTCAGCTTATAGAAACATCATCAAAACCCTTGTCTTCATGTTCAGATGATGTTCTCTCTCTGCTCATCTGTCTCCATCCCCCCTTTTAAATAAGAGCACCACTTATATTAGATCATGGCCCACCATAATGAACTTATGTTAACTGGACTATATCTACGAAGACTATTTCCAAATGAGGTACTTTCCGAGGTATTGGAGATATGCTGTTCTATATATTTTTGGAGGGACAGTATACAATCCATAGCAAGAAATAACTGGGGAAAGTTGATGGAAGTGAACTTTGTTTCAACCCAAGGATAAATTTTTTAGCACATGGTGCCTTCTTGGATAGTGAGTTCTCAATGCTTGGAGGTTTGCAAGAAGAGGTTGAAGAGTACTCAGCTAAGGCTGTTATGAGACAAGATGTCCACCTTGTATGAAAGTATGGTTTGGAATGATTTTCATCACAAAAATCTCATGAGGTTATAACAGAGGTAACTTAAAAACATTAGGCTAAGTGAAAGAAGCACAAAAGTCATACATTTTTAATTTTACTCATATAAGTGAACAAAAGTAGACAAATCCATAGAAACTAAATATATATTAGTGATTTCTACAGACTGGGGGCAGGGAGACAAGAGAGTGACTGCCAGTGGATGGGCAGTTCTTTTAGGTTGGTGAAAATGTTCTGGAATTAAATGGTGATGGTTGTACAACTTGAAATTATAAAAAAGGCATTGAATTGTACATTTTATAGCGTGAATTTTAAGGCATGTGTTACATTTCACTAAAAATGAAAGCTATCATATGAGTTAGGCATTATTGTTCCCATTTTATGGATGATAAAATTTGGATTTAGAGATGAAAAACTTCATTTCTGCTCAGATGGCAAGTGGCAAAGCTAGGTTTTACATTTATCTCAAAAACAAGTTTCCTATCAATATCCTGTCTGGTTTTCAGCCTTGAAAGGAAATACCTGCTGGGGATAAATCTCCATTTCCTTGAGGATATTCTAAAATTTAGCCTGTCCAGTTACTTAAGCTGTTTCCAGACTTGGAATATCATATGAAATTTTTCTTTCTTTGATGGTCAGAGAGAAGCAGAGTTTTTTTTCTTTCACCCGCTTTTCTGATTCTTTGTAAAAAAAGAAAAGGCCTGTGGTGAGATAAGACTAGCTACAAGTTAAGATACAATTTCCTGAGAGTGGTGCATGCATGTATGTGTATGTCTGAGCCTGTGTGTACACGTAAAGGGGGAAAGTCAGCATTTTTCTGACGACAAATTACCACTAAATTAGCACTTAGGATAACACTCATTTATAATTATTGTATGTTCTTTGCGGGTCAGGAGTCTGGACCTGGGGTCAGGAGTCTGGGGTTAGTTGTACCCACAGATCAGGTGTTAAAGTCAAGGTAATGGACAAAGCAACTATTTCATCTGGAGCTCTAGGTCCTACTTATTGCTTGTAACAAATTGCTTCCTTGTAATCTTCTTAAAAATCTAAACATAGATCTGCCATATGATCCAGCAATCCTGCTCCTGGGGACATACCCAAAGGAATGCAACACAGGTTACTCCAAGGGCCCATGTTCACCCATGTTTCCTGCTTCTCAGGAAGCAGAGAGCAGGAGGATTGTGGTTCAAAGCCAGCCGGGAAAATAGTTTGCAAGACCCTATCTTGAAAAAAAATCCATCACAAAAATAGGGCTGGTGGAGTGGCTCAAGGTATAGGCCCTGAGTTCGAACTGCAGTACAACACACACACACACACTCAAATGAAATTGTGACTTAAGACCTCCCAGCGCATGGTCACTGCAACTAGACTAAAATCTCTACCTGGGTAGACATAGTCCAACACAATATAGCCTGATACCCTTTCCAGTCAGACCCCCTTCCATTCCCCCATCCCTTGCATACTTCCTTATCCCTAAACACATTTGGTCATACCACCTGTGATCATCCCTCTTCATTGAACATTTCCAACCTCCCCATCTTTTGGTCTTTGTATTCCTGGTTGTATTATCACTGAGGCCTCAACCCAACCATCCTCTCCCAAGAGAGGCCTCACCTGTCATCCTAAGAAAAATGACACCCCTCTCCCAAGTTGCTCTCTATCCCAGGATCCTGAAGAGTATATGTATGTGCCCGTGAACCCATGCCTGCCCCAAATTTCCCATTTTCCAAAATGATCTGATGTACTTGTGTGTTCATTATCCATTGCATTTACTACTCTCTTTTCATCTAGGTTAGTGCCTGGTATACAAAGGTCGCTCAGTAAATACTATGCAAAATAAACAGGCCATATGAATAAATGGTACTAAGACAAGGAAGAATCTGAAGCAAAGGCCAGCCTTGGTACAGAACATCTCAGAGTTACGCACAGACTTGGTGTGCCATAAAAGTGTGGAGATGTTCTTGGAGGGAAGTTGGAAATGAGACTTGACAAAGGACATGTCTGCCCATATGCCACAATATTCTCTTCTCCATGCTTTCAAGGTTTCACATAGTGTCCCAACTGGTTAAGAGTGAAGAATCTGGTATCGAACAAGCAATTATAGAGGTTCAAATTCACAGGACCTGTGGGAGGAGTGCTCCCTTTGCTTCGTGCAGATAGATTCTTAAATGTGTCACATCAGGTCAAACCTCAGAGTTACTGTTTTTCAGAACTCTTCTGTCCATATACTTTCCAGGGTTCTTAAAGATTTGGGAATTTACGCTGAGAAAAATGTCTGAGTCTCTTTGGAAGGAATCTGCTAAAGGAGGGGTATTTGCTAAAGGGTCTCCAAACAGAGTTGGGGCCTGGCTGAGGCAGTCCAGCCTTGAATAAATCAGTTCCCAAAGAGACCTGCCTGTGTGGGAAATGGCTCGCCACACATCACCTTCTGCTCCGTGCCATCTGGCCGCCACATGCACTTCTGTGCTGGAGTTTTAATTTCTAAGCCAGACGCACTGCCACAATTAGGCTGTACTTCATCTCATGCACCCTGCTGTGGGAATGCAGAAGCTCCTAGTAATTAAACGTCTACTTTGTGAACGGTGAGGAGGAGGTTTCTGCACTTAACTGATGTTGCTCTATTTGCTGGTGACACAGCAGGGGGATCCCAGGATTTTAGCACCACTGTTAGATCCTGGGTCACCAGAGCACTGACCCATAAAACAGTGAAAGGAAGAGAGCATTCAGAGTTTAGTGACCTCACAACCTTGTACCTCTGTGTGTCTTGAGCTACTGTTTCTCTCCTGTGAGTCACAATTCCTCCACCCAAGGAAGATGAAAGTCAGGTGAGACAGCCTTAAATTTCCATGAGCTAAGACATTACAATGTGCCTTATGGATGGATGTGTGCTCCAAGCTCCAAGTCTTGTTTCTTTATGCAGAGGGACCTGCCAGTCCTATGAAGATGAGTTTTATTTGGCATACCTACTCTTAAAATTAAGTCCAATATTTGAAAATCCAAGGACTCTGTGTAAGATTTTTTTTGTTAACTTCTAATTTCTCCTCAAAAAAAGTAGAAGAGTTGATCAAGGGCAAAGCATTTCTTTACATAGTAACAATTACCAATGGCAAGAGATTTCTAGACCACCACTTTCTCCAAATTTTAGGTGTCTCTCCATTGCCTGATCATCTTGTTTACATGTAGATTCATATTCAACAGACCTGAAATAGAGCCACAGATTCTGTGTTTCTAAGAGTAGCATGGGTACAGGGGTCAGTGAGGCCCATTTTGAGTATAGGGGCTTGGATGGCCCAAGAACTCTGTCTACTTCCCTTCTCCACCCTTCCTTGCTGTCTGCCAACCCGATGCCAAAACACAGGTGCCATTCACTACTTCATTCACTCTATTCTCTGTCTTCCACTAAAGATGCATTGCTCTACGCCTGCTTCCTCATTTATCACCTGCCAACCTAATACATTTAAATATTTAATGCAGTTTTGAAGGGTGTTTGGTAATCCTAGCCTGATTGACAGAGTGCCAACAGAAAAAGATGCACCATCAACTATTTTTAAAGAAGAGAATTTAGGTTGCACATGTAGTGAATGAACCCAGATATTAGCAAAAGCAGGAAATCAATGATCCCAAAGGTGAAGTGGGTCAAATGGAGGAGATAGTGTCACAGGAGTCCAGGGTCCTCTCAGGGTCTCTTCATGGACACTGGGACCCTGATCAGACTTTCTAGAAGAAGCCAGACTCACAGAAAGTCAGCTGCTACCAGGACTACTTCTCGAGGCAGGCAGAGAGGGTGAGAGGGCCCTGAATCTTCTCTATTATCGTCACTAAGGTCTCCCATTGGATGAGGCCTGTTGGAAGCCAGCTGGCATCAGAAGAAGAAAAAAAATCAGAAAACCAACTTTAAAACAAAAAGGTAAATGAGAACTATAAGTGCTTGCTGACAGGAATCCTGTCTGGTCAGTCCAAATAAGATACATGGTCCTGGAAACATTTCAATATTTTTTTAAAAAAGCTTTGTAGACAAAGTAAATAATACTACTGAATCAAACACTGAGAACACCACCTTTGAACTCCTTTCAAAGAAGATACCACCAAGCAATAATACCTGAGATTGAAATTGTTGAAAAGACAATATATGTCAAGTGCTTTTTGTCAGTGGAGTCTTTATTCAGAACTTCAAAATATGTTCGTTCACTATATGCAAATTCCAATAATGCCACATGAAATGGAATTTTCCTTCAGTCTTTTATCCCATCCCCATAGTTTGCATATAATACATCAAATGTAATAGAACCAATATTATTTTGGATAAAATTTCTTTAAGCCCTCAAATTTGGTAAGTTAGCAATTTGCCAGTGAACCTTTGTTTTCTCATCTGTAAAGGGGGTGTGATTGCCATTTCTAATAAATTGCCAAATCTAATAAATTAGATTATCTAATTTATTTAGAAACAATATAATTTTATTGCAAAGTCATTCTCCAAAGGGTGATGTTTTTACCTCATATGTATTTTAATTCATTCTCAGCAAACCTCAATTTAATGAAATCTGAGGTTATTTCAGTTATAAAGTAAAAACTCATCAAGAAATATAAATTATTTATCTATAAATATCCTCTCACATGCTGGTTGGTATATTTAAGTAAAAAATATGATAGAGTCTTCCTGTGTAGACAGAAACATTTACTATATGAAAAAAAGTTTGAATTTATTGTGCATGACACACTGAGAACAAATCCCTTCTCTCATTGGGAACTAGACATTTATTTATCTCCCCCTAAGTAAAACCAAATTTCCAAGACAAGAATGCCTCATAAAATTTTACCATGTAAGAAACATATAGTTTCTTATTTATTGTTTAATTAAATTAGTTATAAATTGATATTTGCATTCATATCAGTAATCCTTTGAGGTATACCTGTGCTTCAGTTGATAGCCAGAGTTCCTGTAACTAGCAATTACCTAATCAAGAGAAGAGCAGAACATGGGGGAGGCCAACGTGAAGGTGATCAGACTATGGCTGTAATGTGCTCGTATTAGCCTTGCACGCCATTTATGAACATCAGGCAATCTCTGCTAATATTATTTTATTTTCATGATGGTTGCTTCCATTGCTGCTATTAATAGATGCTCTTAAAACATTACCTAACACACAAGTAATAGATCAATAATTTTAAATTATTATATCTTGCTCTAAATGTTGCAGGATAAATGGGTTGAGTGTGGTAAGAAGATATTCAGACATAATTGTCTATATCATGATACACTCTTGCTTAATAAAAGTGGGTAAAATTAATGTCCATTACCATCCTCTAAAAAAAAGAAGTCACATGGTTTCTCAAGGTATGTGTCCTAATGGAAAATCCTAAACACACAGGAGATTTCAAGTGGTCTTCCTCCTTCTCATAACTGCATGATTTTTATTGTTGCTTCAGTCTGACATTTGTCCTTTTTTGTTTGTTTCTATTTTTAATTTTAGTAAGAGTGACTTGCATTTATAGGTAAAAGTTTCCAGTAGACAGTCTACTTTTATTGAAACAGCTAGAAAATTAGTCAGAGTTGGAGCAAATGTTATTCATGCAAGGATGCCAGGATGTCTCTTGAGGCTTAAGAATGTAATTTAAGAAGGTATCACTCTCAAAGAGAACCTTTACAAATATGATTTTTTTTGTTCCCAAAAAAGTGTCTTCTTAATACCATATAGCTTGCTAGAGACTAGATTGGGAGAAAAATTCTAAAGTCTAGAAACTCCTTGAAAGTAAGAGGAAAGTAATAAAATATCTGCTCTATAGTAAGAGCTCAAAAATGTGTGTTGAGTAAACTAATGACTAAACCCTGATCTTCCTCTTCTTTAAGGTTAAATATTACTACCCTTAGACATTGTGGTAAAGTTCACAGACATAGCTACACCGATAGTAAGAATGCACATTAATGCACTAAAAGGAATAAAATAAGTAGAACACAAAAAAAGAATGCACCTGGTGTGTGTGTGTGTGTGTGTGTGTGTGAGAGAGAGAGAGAGACAGAGAGAGAGAGAGAGAGAGAGAGAGAGAGAGACAGAGAGAGAGAGGGGGAGAGAGGAAACAATATATAAAGCCACAATAAAATCAACAATTCTCTAGCAGGATCAATCAATAAAGAGAAAAATCAAAAATGGTCAATATTAGAAAAAAAAGATAGGGTTAATCACTACAGCTGTAGAAGACATTAAAATAAAAATATAGCATACACAAGTTTATGGTATTCTGTGAAAATTTAGATAAAATTAACAAATTCAATGAAATAATGATATACTCTACCTGTAGGAGAAACACAACACTGATTTGTATGATCATTCTTCATAATTGGAGAACAAATCTAATAAAATTAATGTCTAATTGTAATTTAAACAAAACAAAATCTTATGCAAACTAGAAATAGAAGTGAACTTTCATAATCAGATAAAGGATTTTTTTTAAAGTACAGAAACAAATACTCATATATACTGAATGCTAAAGTATTGCAAACCTTTTCCCTAAGATCAGACTTAACCAACAGAAGACTACTTCTATCAGCATTGTTCTGGAAATGGTAGTCATAAGGCAGAAAAATTAATAGGATTGGGAAATTAGAAATAAAAGTATCATTATTCACATGAAATTTGCCATATCTATTGAGTATGGAAATTTTTAAAGTTTTAATTGATTAGGTTTAACAAATGAATTTAAGAAGTTCACTGGAAATAAAGTTAATAGGTGAAATTCAATTACATTTTTTATTTAACAGCAACAATTAGAAAATGAAATGTAAATATAATTTACAATTTTACATGCATACAGAATTATAGATAGATTGAGAGATGGAGGTATATACTGTACACACACATACACATGTTTTGTTTTGCTTTGCTTTGGTTTGCTTTGCTTTTTGTTTTGTTTCTGCCGCCACACATATTTTCAGGGTTCATTTGTGGCTTTCATTCAGTCTGTCATGAGTACCATAGGTTAACTCTTTTTATCCACCAGGCCTAGCTGGCCCAGTGGGGTAAAAATTAGGGATTTTGTTCTAGATTTGTAGGATTTTAAGTGATATCTGCTATGTGCAGAAAAGTCAGGCTCACCTTGATTTGGTGGCAATTTTGATGTGGCTATAGACTTGTCTGTAGATTTCTGCACTGTAGCACCACACAGACTTGCAATGAGTTGTGTGCATCCCAGAAAGTCAACAAGAAAACCCATAGAGCAGTGTCTGCCTGACTGTGAAGCCTTTCTTTCTCTACAGTTCCTTTGCATAAAGCAAGTGCCCCATCTGTATTTCAGTAGAAGCTGATGTTAGTCTAAAAGCTCACATACAGACTGAAGAGGCATTTGTGACAGAGGTGAGCCTTTGAGAGTGACAGCTATGCATGGCGGCAGAAGGTATCAGAACAGAGGGAAAGCATCCACAATCTTTTAACCTGTCAGCCACACCTGCACTAGCACAACTGGAAAGACTTCAGGCTCCTCGTGACCATTTTCTTTTTTTAAATGACATAGTCTGCTAACAGACACTTGATCTGCAAACCATTTTATGATTGTTAAATCAAACTTCATAATTTCAAGAGTGTTATGCTTCTTTCTCTAGATTCAAGATGAGGAGACCGTCTAATTCCTTCCTCTATGTGCTCATTTCTTCACAAATGTAAATGTCATTTTAATTCCAGGTATTTAAACTTCATGGAAGACAATACAATGCTTAGAAAATATTCAGAATTAGCTCCATTTCTTATTTTGGATATTTTATGTGCCTTTATCTGACTGGGGGGGGTCCCAAATTTACAGTATCATTCTATTCATCTTCTGGGTTTATATTTACTATTTTCTGTACTTTTTACTGACACAATAACTGACCCAATAATACCAATGTATTTTGACTACCAAGACGAAAAGGATTATATTTGTCTTCTATTCAGCTTCTTTAGAAACACTCACATTGCTGACTTCTCTTATCATTATGGATGTGTGATTTCAGATTTATTATATGTCGATCTCTGTGAAAATCCTTTTGAGGTCCATAAGTTTCAACTGGGTCAGTCTATGATCTCTTCTGGGATTTGTATACAATCACTTCTATATGACTCCATTATTTGTGAAAGAATTATTGCTTTCTGGTACAAAAAGATAATTGTAAAAATTTCTCACTTTGTGACTACACACACTGTGGGATTGACTCAGGACTTTCTGCTCATTTTCAGTCTCAGGCTGATGGCTTTCCAACATTTGCCACTGATGGAGTCTGCTTAGAATGTCAAAACACTAAGCAAGAAGAATCTTCTCTTTCTCGTGATGACTAAGAGCCCCACGAACTTTGTCTAAAGTCTGCACAATACTCTGATTTAATCACTATCTAAGCCTCTTACAATGACTTACTACTTAGTTTTAAGTACAAATGTCTATATTTGCTTCCTGGTTGAGTAAACCAGCTCTGTCTGCTATGATTTAATTTCTGATAATATCAGAACATACTTATTTTGCATGAAGCACTCTCTTGCTGCTATAATTATCAGATTATATATTTATGCATTGTTGCAAAGATGGTTTCTCAATTGATAATATCTTGAAACAGTACCAGTCAAAGCTTCACATTTTCCATGGAGGGATTATGAAGACTCTACTTAGATTCCAAATGATTGGCAAAGAGAATTAACATAAACACAAATTCTTGAGATGTGATCTAAAAAAGTGTATTGTATTATTCATATCCCCATTTTAGTTTTAGGTACGTGTTGCTTAAGATGCTAGTTTCTCAGAGGCATTATTTTAATGGTAGGTTCACCCATTACCTTATTTTAATTCAAACTTCACAGATTCAATCAGTGTTCAAATTTATTATAAAATAAGTAGCATATATGAAAAACACAATTTAAATTTGAAATTTCAACAATTAGAAAGAATGTCAGATATTACAGCCTTAAATTGTAATTAGAAAGTTCAAGTAGAAACACCCACAGATGTGTGTAATTTCCATGTTACCAGGGTATTAGTCCCCCTGGAAGCATTTCATAAGACCTGAGTGTTTATAACACATTTTAATAGCAACAGCTCATTTCCATTCAACCCCCATATTTTAGATCATTTATATAAAACTTTAGCTACTGAGTTTTAATGCAGAAACCCAAGCCCTTAAATAAAGTAGCTCATGTAATAAAATCTCTTTTATTTTTCTGCTATTTGCACTAAATACTTTAGGATAACACTCAAAATATTTTTATTATCAGGAAAAATTGGCAAGTGCTCTAATTGTAAAATTATACACACGTAACACATTTCATTTTTAAAGGGGATTCCATACAAAATCCCCAACTTTGGAGTAAATAGTTGGAAAAAATATGAGATTCATAAAAGCCATTATGCAAGGCTTTAAGGATCTTGGCCACATGACCAAACATTTTATCAATTCCTTGACCTACTTGTTTATATCCATCCCAAACTAAAGCTTAAACTAAGGTTTAATTCTTCTCATTTTTATTTTAGATATTCACTTTCACCCTATCGCTCTGGCTAAAACTTATTAACTACATGTAATGAAAATATGTGATGAACAAATTCATTACATTCCATGTTTCATCATATACATTTTAGTAGGGTTTATTTTTGTTTTGGAAGGATCCTTTCCAAAGAAAACTTCCTCAACTAAGAAAGTTTTGAACCTCATTTTTATTTTATTTTAACATGCTTTTAATGTTTTTTAAACTCAAAGCATTTCCAAAGTAACAGACTTGTTTATATAAAAAGTAATATGGTATTTTAAACATCTGATCACAAAAATGTTGACACTTGTCCCTTCACACAGTGAGGCATCTGTCCTTTCTCCTTGAATGCTCAAAGTCCTCCTAACCAGAAGGTAGAGTGCTCTGCCAGTTTCCAGATGCAGAACTTCAGAAAGTAGTAGCTTCCATTTCCTGTTTTTATTCTCACTGTCAAATCCCAGCTGCCATGCTGTCCAGAGAAGCACAAGCCACTCTGTAGAGAAGCCCATATGGAAAAGAGCTGACTGTTAGCAACTTGCCATGTGACTGAGCTGTCTCAGGAATGACTCCTTCAGCCCCAGCTGAGCCACCTCAGCTAATGCTGCATGGAACAGAGATGAGCTTCTCCCACTGCCCAGATTGCAAACTTGTGAGCAAAAACAAATGAAGTTTCTTTTTGTAGCCTGGTTTATTGCACAGCAGTAGATAGCCAGAATAATGTTATAACATATAATAAACAACTAGAACAAAGTTCTTACAGTTAAACATGTTTAGGTTAATATTTTCTAAATGTTTTCTGCTAAGTAAAATTCTTTTAAAATCTAATACTCCTTATCTGTTAAAACATTATAGCAGACCAAGCAGAGAAAGTCACACAGATTTGAGCTATTTATAATTGTAGTTTTCAAACATGAAGGTTTACAATGAAAGAATCTCTTCCTGGTAGCAAACCAGATCTTCATGTGGATTGTGGTGATGGTTACATGAATCTACTCATGTCATAAAATGTCAACAGAATTAAAAACACCAAAAATAAAAATAAAATGTTCGTGTAGAGCATGTGACAGCTGAATAAAGTCAGTGTTTGCACTATTATCATTGTGTCAATGTCAGTGTTCTGATTTGGACAATTGCCCTAGTCCATTTGGGCTACTACAGAAAATACCTTAGAGTAGATAATTTCTAAGTAACAAAGTTTATTGATTCACAGTTCTGGAGGCTGAGAAGTCCAAGCTCAAAATGTCAATGCCAGAAGAACTGATGTCTATTGAGAGTCTGTTCCCTGAAGATGGTGCCTTCTCTATGTCCTCACATGATAGAAGGTGAGACCTTCTCTCTTTGACCCCTTTTCTAAGTGCAGTAATACCTTGGTAAAATAGAAACACCAAGCCTTGATCATTTTCCAAAAGACTTCATCAGTTTCCATTGTCATATTGAGTCTTAATTTCTAACATATGGATGGATTTGATTTTCTAGGGTACTTACATTTGGGGGAAACTGGGTACAAGGAATATAGGAACTCAGTCCTATTTTTGCAACTTCTTGTGAGACTTAGGCTATTTCAAAATAAAAGGTTTTAGTGAAAATTAGGTCCTAGGCAGTGAAAAAATTGAATCTCAATAAAGGTACAAATCCTGGCAGAATTCTTCAGTCCATTTGTTGAGGGCAGAAGAACATGGTCATGACTTCTAGGATGAAAATTATTAAAGGCTCAGAGACTCTAGTGAGGATACTTCAAAGGCTTATTCTTATATGGACACAGATAATTTCATAAAGGAGAGTGTCACACTCACAGGAGGAAAATATAGAAGTGGAGGTACTTGACACCAGGATGGTTTTAATATATTAGCACAGTGAGAAGATGACTGAGATTTATCTGGATGCTCATTTTTTTCTAGCATTCTGAATGCCTTAGTAGTTATTGATGGCTGAGTAAAAGTCTTTACCTTTTTAAGGCATGAGGGTTTGGTCTTTATTTGGGGGGACTTTTTACAAGTATTTCTACAAATCTGTCTAGCTTCTTCATAAAATTTGGAAACCACCCACTCTGTCCCCTCCATTTCCCCCCCACCCCCTCGAAACCCTGCAGAAACTATTTTGCTCTTATCTCTAATTTTGTTGAAGAGAGAGTATAAGCAATAATAGGAAGGAACAAGGGTTTTTGCTAGTTGAGATAAGGATAGCTATACAGGGAGTTGACTCACATTAATTTCCTGTGCGTGGGTGTTACCTTCTAGGTTAATTGACGGGGTAGGGGCAGGGGGGAGAAATGACCCAAGCATTGTATGCACATATGAATAATAAAATAAATAAATAAATAAATAAATAAATAAAATAAAATAAAATTTGGAAACCTCTCATGACACACTATGAGGGAGGCACTGAAGGATTTTAGCATTCTTCCACAGGTTTCATCTCCGTGAATACACATTCTCTCCATTTGGCAAGAGAATGATTTTTTTTTTCAGGCTTTTTCTTCCATTATTCAGGAGCCCCGAGTGAAGATTATGATGTGGATCTGTCTGTGGGGCATTACTTTCATCTCTGACATCACTTTATAGGAAGGGTGTCATCCTACTTAACAAAAACTATGAGTAGGGGTAACACTCATTAACAATGATAATTTAGAACAATCCATAGATCAAAATAGGGCACACTCCAAAAAAATATCATTTTAAAGAGGGTGAGTGGGAGTTACAGCATATAGAAGGCTGATGATCAGAATTGGTCAATGCCTCCATGAAAAAGACTGAAAGACTTACTGAGTTGTAAATCACTCAAAGACAGGGCATTCCTGCAGAATCTGAAGGTGGCAGAGGAAAGGGAAGAAAGATTAAATAATTGAGACATTAAAAATTCTTACCATCTGTGCACTAAATTTGTGCTTTGTGGCCCTTTCCCTTTATTCTTATAAACCAAGACTATATCCTTGTGTGTGTGTGTGTGTGTGTGTGTGTGTGTGTGTGTGAAAATAAGACTACAATGCAGAAAGGTTAAAATGTGACTATATTATTTGTTAACATACCTGCAAGTGGGAAGAAATGAGGTGAACACACCAACCAGAAATGACCTTGACTGAGATCAAGGTCAATGACCACTCCTCAAGATGAGTTTTATTCATGAGGACCACCCAAGATACAATGCCTGTCATACTAATTCCCCAAAACAAACACATCCATCTTCAGAGGGAGACCCTGAACTCTCCAGACACTCAACCTCAAAAATCCAATAAAAGATTCATGAAAAATGATTCAAGTGTAAATTTCAGAAACAAAAAGGTAGAAAGTAATATGATATAAGGTAATAATATACCATAAAAGAGATACAAATATATGTCTTGGAAATCAGGGGAGTCAGTAAGCAAGAACAGGCACCCATCCAGAACAGGACACTGTTCCATATCTAAGGAGAATACAGAGTCCTGGAGGAAAAGCAAGGGGGAGGAATGGTTGCAAGGGGGCAAAGCACAAAGGAGAGTTTTTAGTACTTAAGTTTTAAAATTTTAGAATATGCAATATAAGAATTTTGTTTGTTGGGTTTGATGGTAATTTTCTTTGGCTCATTGTGGCACTTTTACTTCTCTTATAAAAGAACAAGTTTCTAGAAAGTATTCTAATGGATGTCAAGATTTATTGTGTAGATAGAGTAAATGAGAAAGCATGTAGTTATATAAAGTTAGACAAATCAAAATAGAAGCAGATTCACACAGATAAGCATTTGGTATATGAATGAGGTAGAAATGAAGAATAGCACAGGAAAGACTTCCAACAAGTTATGCTAGGTCCACATGGTAAGAAAATGAAACTTGATCCCTACTTTATACAACACACAAAAATAAATTCCAGCTAAACAATCTTCTAGAACATGATGCTGGACAGCACTTCCATAAACTTAAAGTACATAAAGGGTTTTATACAGGCATAAAAAGTAATAATCAAAAGAGAAAGATTGGTACTCTAGACTACACTAAAAGTAGAATTGATGTTCATGAATTAGCACCTTTAAGATGATGTAAGTGTAAGTCAGAGAGTAGAAGATATTTTAAACACATATTTAAACAAAAGACTCATTCAGAACATAAGTGCATATAAATATTATCTATAAATATTATAAATGCATAATACAGAATCTATGTATATATTTAATTCTACTAATCAGTATGCAAATTTGAGATATAAAACTCAAATTTAAATTAAGCAACAGTTACAAGTAGAAAATTCACAAAGATGACTACACCCTCAATATTTTGCTTAGATATTTCTTCTGCCAAATACTGTTTCATGACCTCGAAGTGCAGCAACTTCCAGAAAGCATGAGGACATGAGCTCAATTCATCCAGCTCTTTCTCACTTTATAACAAGCATGGTCTGTCCACCAGTTTTCAATGGCCAATTCTCTATGTGTGTCTGAGACTTCATCACAACGGCCTCTACCATCCACATTTCCTCCGTCATTTTGTTCTTAAACAGATACGCATATACCCATGTTCACAGCAGCACTGTTCACAATAGCCAAATGGTGTAAACAATCCAAGTGTCCACAACGAACAGATTAAACAAAATGTGGCACACATGAATGTGTTAGTCACCTTTTTGTTTCTACAACCAGATCCGTTTTGGAAGGTCAAGGACTGGCATTCCATCACAGCAGAGAGCAATGGTTAAAGTGTGTTCAGAAGCAAGAAGGGGATCCAGGAACAGAAAAGACTGTGGGGCCAAATTCAAGTTTTTAAAAACAATCCTCTTATAAGAACTACCTTTCAAGGGCATACCCTCAACAACCCAAAGACCTCCCACTGGGACACAACTCTCAAAGATTCCACAGCACTTTCCCAATACCACCACGATGCTGTGCACAGGCTTTACATCACAATGCACCCTGGAGGAACAAAAAACATGTTTAAGTCATAGCACCAAGGAATATTATTCAATCTTAAAAAAGAAGGGAATTCCAGCACATGCTAAGGTGGTGATCTTTGACACAGAAATATATGTATTGTGTTACTCCACCCATATTAGATATCTAGAGCTATCAAATTCATAGAACTGGAAAGTACAATGGTTTTTGACAGCTGCTGGAAAGAGGAGGAAAATGGCAATTTATTTAATGGCTATGGAGTTTTAATTTTACAAGATGAAAAAGCTCTGGAAATTGCACAAAAAAATTGAATATATTCAATTTTCAAATGTACACTAAAAAAGATTAGAATGGCAAATTCTACATCATGCATACTTTGTCACATTTTTTTTAAAAAATAGGTGAATATTGATATGGTAGATGGGCAAGATGGAATAATTCTGGGACTTGCAGGTTTAATTCTAGCACTGCCATACACTGTCATTGATGACTTTCTTCAGTCTCACTACTTTATGCTCTAGACCAATGATGTTCAATACAATGTTCTGTGATGATGCATTTCTGTATCTACACTACTCAATGCAGTTACTACTAGTTATATGTGTTTACTAAGCTCTTGGAAATAGGGTAGTGGTACTGAAGACCTGTATTTGCATTTAATTTAATTATAACTAATTTAAACTTAGTTACATGTGGCTACTGTTTATCATAATAGTGTTGATTGAAATTTTTGTCATTCTTCCTCTACTACTACACAAACTTTTCTTGTGATGATTTTCAAGCAAAACTTCAAAGCTTCCCCCCAACCAATAGCTCTCATTTTGCCTTATTGTAGGATTAAAGTTATCCTAGTTGCTGGAACCATAGTCCCAAAACTGTATGCTTTCTCTGCTGTTCCCACATAAAGAACCTCCTGTGTAATCTTCCTTTTCATCTGCTCTGCTGGCAAATATTTGTCATTGTGAAACAGCTGATAAGCACTTTGTTGAACGTCCAATTGTTATCAGCTCACAGGACCTGTGGGGGATCATTGGGAAAACTCCAGCCAAAACAGTTCAAGTAATTTGGGGGGAACTATAACCACTCAAGTCTAATCAGATGCTGCCGGGGTGCCTTTTCTTTACCCGAGGAAGTCGGGCATTCAGAGAGATGCCTAGCCTGATTGTAGAATAAGCTCCATAGAGAAGGCAGCAAAGCAAAATGCATTGGAAGTAAGCATTGTAATCAGATGGCTGTGGGCTTAATTCCTCTTATGTTGTACTGCATACTATCTGTCATCTTGAACAATCCCCAAACTGCTCTGACTCCAACATATTTGGATCCACAGGATGAGGATAATAGCACACTTCAGATGAAAGTAAGCCTGGCATGCAATGATCAATCAGCAAATGGCATCTGTTAAAAATGGCTAACTATATTCCCTGCTATCCTTTAATTATATCATCTTAATCTCTTTGTTCATTGAAACAGAAATAAGCTGGTTATAGCCCCACCAGCTCCTTATGGAAGGTGTCCCATGAATTTGACTGTTCATTTTGCTTGACATAATAAAAGTATTACAGTTATAAATCAGTAAATGACCTACCTAACTGTAACAAAGATACAGTTTCTATTTGATATTTTGCTCTGTATTTTTGGACTGGAAGTGGTCTTGGTATGGATAGAGATAAGAGTCAGAAAATCGGGACCTGCATGAGGCAACGGCAGGAAGGGTAAAACACAACTGTGGTATTGCCAAGCAATGACTTTGAAGACTCCACTTATCTTTATGGATTCTTAAATTGTTGACTATCAAGAATGTAATGCAAATCTCTCCTTTGACACACCCATAAAGTCTTTAGTAGAATTTGCTTTGTTTATTAAAGCTTTATGCATGAATGGATGCCTTTTAGAAATTCAAGAAGAAGCTCAATTCTGCATCCATATGAATGTGAGCATAAAACAGAGAAAGAGAGGAAGTTAGCACACATCTGGTGGCCCATTCATGTATCCATTCATCTAGAACTTTAATCAACCAGAATTTTTGGAGATTAATTCTATGAGCATCTCATCACTAGGCCCAAGGAAGGAGTCACAATCATTGACCTTAAGTAACCCATGAGTAAGAAGAACAAATGTGATAACAAGAGACCTGGAAGCATGTGAAGAATTTCAACTATATGTACTTCATTTCCCTGACAAGGGAAAATAAAGCTCTGAGTCTTCGAAAAGCCAAGTGATTGCTACTTAGTGTCAGATCCAGGGCTCAACCCTTTAATTTTGCACACATAGAATAATGGTCTTCCTGTTAAACTGAAAAAGGCAGATGTCACATGCAAAAGAAGGAAGACCAATCATTCATTCCATAAACATCTCAACCAAGTGCAACAGCAAGGTGTCATTTCCAACGGGCTGTTACAGACACTTTTAGTTGGTTCCCATTAGCTCTTATTTTTCTCTGTGCTAAGCAGTCAGGAGAAAAGAATGGCAGGTCCTTGGTCTCACTAAAGAATTCAAGGGTGGACACACAGAGGGGTTTTTAACAAAGCTGATTTGTTTGAGCAGAAGCTAGATTTTATTGAAGCAGAAGTGATTAGAAAGGAATAATACACACTCAAAGGTAACTGAGTGCAGCATCTTGACCAAGCAGTCAAGTACACCAAGCTCTAACTCTGAGGCACTTTTACGCGTAGAGTTTAATTATTACACCAGGATTATGTGCATAATAAAAGAGTTATTGGAACCAGTCCCAAGAACTGGGGAATAGAGAGAGGTTTACCTAACAAGGTATTCTTAGAGTCAAATGGCCATTTTAGGGGGTACATGAAACTGCAACTATAATGAGATATAAATAATACCTCTAGGTTTGGAAAAGCTTCTGTTGGGGTAATGGCTGAGACCACTGGGGGCCAGACCAATAGGTAGCCTCAATTATAGTCAACCATTACTACAGGACAATGTAGAAAGAAATGTTTGGCAAAATTTGTCTGGATATAGTGCTGTCCTGTTCTCTGGTTCCTCTGTGTTATTATGCCCTTTGTACCTGTCTACCTCATATCCTAGCTCTTGGCTACGTCTTCATTCTCTCATTCCTTTTTTCTTAACTGTGGTCCTCTGGGCAAGTGTTGGCTTCTAAGGGTGAGCTACAGGTAAATTATCCTCCAGAGTTTCAGGAATCCCCCCCAAAATGGTATGATTGACTCTTTCTCATTCTCCACCTCTCTCACAGCCCTCTACTCTAAGTAGATCAATTTATTGAATTTTATGTATAACATACTTGGACCAACTCTCCCCCTCCCAAGTACCTGTTTAATTTTTTTTCTAATTTTCTATGCCATAAACTTTTTTTACTTTGGAGTATGATTTATGCTTAAAGTCATAACGCAGGCCCTGCCTCCTTAAAAAATCTTTGGTGGATACTCTGATCTAAATGATTGCCCTTGGGAAGGTGATTGAATCACAAAAGTTCTGTCTGTAATGGTCTTATTAAAAAAAAAAAAAAGGTCAAAGTTTTCTTTCCCTTCTGCCGTGTAAGAACACACAGAAGGCACTATCCATGAGGAACAGGCCCTCAACAGACACCAAACAAACCGGTGTCTTTATGTTGGACTTCCAGTGTCCAGAACAGTGAGTAGTGTTTATTTATAAACTACTCAGTTTAAGATATTTTGCTATTGAAGCCCAAACATACTGAGATGGCTAACATCAACAACTTTTGGTAATACCTAAAGCAATTGCTACTGATATCACCTATGTCAAGACAAAGGTCTAGAGTCCACACACAACTGCCTCTACAGCCTCTTCAGAGAACACCATCCTCTAAAGAGCACAGTGTGTGTGCGTGTGTGTCTGTATGTGTGAAAATGCTCATTGATGTGGTTGTGACCAAAGAAATACCATGAAATCAGCCAAAACACTCATTCATAGGAAAACATTTGTCCAATGTCTGAGGACACAAAAGTATAGAAGCATATATGCAGTGAACTATTGGCTACTCAGTGAAGAAAAATGAACGTGGGCTCGTGACAATTCAGCTGTGGGGAACTGAAATTTCTAGATATACAGATATAAACAGTACATAAGTGAAAGACTAATTAATTAATGAGTGAAGTAGCAAAGATGCTGCAACCTCTTTGGAGAGATCAATGAACCATAAATTTCCATGTAGGAAAAGAATTTGACACAAATTTGCAAAAACTGGTCTATCTATAGAGCAATAATCAGCTCCACTTTTACCTAAGAAAAATTATTTGCATTGCTGTCAGTTCTACAAGATAACTTCTATCCTCCAGAGTTTTCAAATATCCTCACCAAAGACAAAAGTTGAAGCCAGATGTAGTGTCACATGCTTGCAGCTCCAGCATTCAGGAGATGAACCAGGGGAGTCAGGAGTTAAAGGTCAGCTTGGACTACATAGTGAGACTCTGTCTCAATTTTTTTAAGAAAAAGATAAAATCTCATGCCCTTATACTATAGAAAATTCCCAGGGAAAGGATAGCCACTAATACTAATCTCTTTAGCTCATTTCAGTGTCTTAAACTTTTCATTTCACTACTTATTTCTTCAATTTATATCAACCTTCTCTTACTCATTTCTAGCCATATTTTTTCCTATAATCTCTTCAAAGAGTTAACTCCTACCTGTCATGGCCTTTGGACATGTTCTTACCTCCCTTATTCTGATCTTTCTCCTCCAGTCCATTTTCCCAAACCCATTCACCTCCTTCCTTCTGGTCTCATTTTGAATGTCTGGTTCTCCAATAAGCCTTCCTTGCCTCTAAGTGAAACAAGGTCTCCTTTTTTATGTTTGTTTTGGGTTGCTTTTGCATACATTCCTAATGCCAGATGCATGCTTATTTTGTTTGTCGTCTTAATGAGGACACAGATAAATTTTCTATTTAATGCCTGGTATACTGGAAAAAAAAAACAAGAAAAATGAATGGATGGACTTAACCTTAAGTCCTCATGTATAATAAAGAAGCAGATGGTTGAGTGCTGCCTACTCTCAATATTAGGTTATCAGGTGGGACCTACAGACAATGACAGAGTGGCTCAAGAGGTAGTGTGCCTGCCTAGCTACCCCAACAACAAACGCCAGCAATACCAAAAATAAATGAACCCCATTACTACCAAAAATAACGCCAGTACTACCAAAACATAAATAAATTAAAAGCACTTGGCAATTTCTTGCTCTGACATTCTATGATTATGAAATAAGGTCCCAGAAGTCAGTGATAAGGGTCATGACAAGAAGTTGACTTAAAGTCAACCCATAGGAAAAAGCAGACATCTTAAGCCACTTTGCAGAAAATAAAAGTTAAAATAATACATGCAAGCACAAAGTTGGCACACATTCATGAGCGCGTTTATTTCCTCTTGACACAATCACCGTGTTCTTTGGGGTCTTTTATGAAGGGGCCTGGTAATAAGCGGTTTATTATGATCTGAAACGAACCAATATACATGCAAAATGCATGCAGCTACTTAATTGAGAAAGAATAAATAATTTCCCATTGTCAAAGTGTCCCGCCCACCTGCATGCCCATCCCACGATCACCTTGCCAGACACACTTGAAAGCTATCAGTTCACTGTGGGTACCGTATGGCGCTCAACCAAAGACAGATCCACTGACTTGTTAAAGCGCACTAATTATTCCAAATTTTGAAAGTGAGAACATATGGGAACTGTTTTCCTTGTGATTGTTTTACTTCAAAAACAAAGTGCATACAACTGAACCAGTAGTTTCCATAATCTATGTCACTTGTAAATGGTATTCAAAGTTCACCAAATTCAGTACAATTAAAAATGCTTAATTCCTCTCTGGTCAAAGGCTGTCTAATATTCAGTTCCTCCTCTCACCTCTATTTTTAATCTCTACTGTCCCTTCTCCCACCGAGCTGTGACTACTTCTACCAAGATGAACACAGCTAAATGAAAAGTGATATATTCTGACCATTCAATTAGTTGTTGGGTCAACAAATTGCGAACAGCTGGTGTGATGACTTTTTTTCTTTCCTTTCCCTAATCAAGCAGATGCCTTGAGGCTATCTGGATGCTGCCTCTAAGGACACAGAGCCCAACTGCAGTAGACACAGCAGTGAGGTCCCCAGCCTGGGAAGAGGGGATCTTGAAGGATGAGGAGAGATTGCCACAGACAGGAAAACTTGTGTCAAAACCATCCTTTGACTGTTTAATAGAAATGGCTTAGGAGCTGAGACCCAAAGGTGACTATGTTGAATGGACCTGTCATTCTTGGCATACCCAGTTCCCAAACTAACACTGGGCTACTTGAAAACTGAGCCAGATCACAAAGTTGCATAGAGCTGAGTTCATGCAGTCATAGTAATATTTATCTAGATTTTAATCATTACATTATTACTGGGATTTTTATTCTTTTCCCTTTCTGCATATATGACCTTAGATCTTGCTACTTACATTTGCCTGGGGGCGGGAGGCAAAATTAAGAACTTGCCTCACCACTATTCACAATAGCCAAGTTATGGAAACAGCCAAGATGCCCCACCACTGATGAATGGATTAAGAAAATGTGGTATCTATACACAATGGAATTTTATGCAGCCATGAAGAAGAATGAAATGTTATCATTCACTAGTAAATGAATGGAATTGGAGAACATCATTCTGAGTGAGGTTAGCCTGGCCCAAAAGACCAAAAATCGTATGTTCTCCCTCATATGTGGACGTTAGATCAAGGGCAAACACAACAAGGGGATTGGACTTTGAGCACATGATAAAAGTGAGAGCACACAAGGGAGGGGTGAGGATAGGTAAGACACCTAAAAAATTAGCTAGCATTTGTTGCCCTTAACGCAGAGAAACTAAAGCAGATACCTTAAAAGCAACTGAGGCCAATAGGAAAAGGGGAACAGGTACTAGAGAAAAGGTTAGTTCAAAAAGAATTAACCTAGAAGGTAACTCACACGCACAGGAAATCAATGTGAGTCAATGCCCTGTATAGCTATCCTTATCTCAACTAGCAAAAACCCTTGTTCCTTCCTGTTATTGCTTATACTCTCTCTACAACAAAATTAGAAATAAGGGCAAAATAGTTTCTGCTGGGTATTGAGGGGGTGGGGGGGAGAGGGAGGGGGCGGAGTGGGTGGTAAGGGAGGGAGTGGGGGCAGGGGGGAGAAATGAACCAAGCCTTGTATGCACATATGAATAATAAAAGAAAAAGAAAAAAAAAAAGAACTTGCCTCACATACGATGCACAGAGAAAGAGCAAGTGATATACATTTCTGCTTTGATATACAAAAATAGGATGGCCTTTAGAAAAAGGCCCTGCAAACCAGGCTATAACTTAAAAGTAAGTTTTCCCCATTTTTACTTCACCTCCTTTGGCCTTTGAAAAAAAACTACATTCAAGAGATCTGTTCTTTAGTATTCTCCAGCAACCTAAAAGAGAGATCCTTCTACCTACAATAGCAGGGACAGGAAACCACCCATTTTGCGATAAAAGAATATGATGTGAATACTTTTACTGAGGTTAAAGTCTTCATTTCCAGTACCTGTTCATTTCCAGAAATAGGGTTTCTGCAGATGGAATCAAGTTATAGATGGGGTCTTTAGGGTGGGTCCTAATCCAACATGACTGTTGAAGAAGACAGTCATTCAAAAACAAAGACACAGGGAGAATGTCTGTGATGATGGAGGCAGAGATAGGATGGACAGATCTACAAGCCAAGGAACATCAAAATTACTCACAAACACCATAAACGAGAAGAGACAAGGACAGACTCTACCCTACAGGTTTCAGAGGAAGCATAGTCTGACTGATGTGCTGATTTGGGACTTGTGGCTGCTAGAATTACAGGAGAATAAATTTCTGATTTTTCATGAGGCTACTATTAAGAAACTGATAAAAGTAGATTAGGGCAATAAAAGATAAACAAAAAACAAAAATTACTACAGGAAGATCAAAAGGGGGAGATTGGAAGAAAGAAAAAGGTAAAAATTTGTGCTTACTTTCTCTCTCTGGGCTTCTTCCTGAAGAAGCAGGTAAGTGCAGGACATCAAAGACTGTGGTGGAGGTAGAGACCTCTAGCCAGGCTTCCCATGGGACTTCAGAGGCAGCTACTTCACTGGTGTCATGCATCAGCCTAAGGAGACACCTGTTAAGATAAACCTGAGGTACTACATGTCTGACAAGGGACACAAAGAGGCTGTGCTTTCCCCAGGCTCCCCTTGGGTCCTCTGTGACATTCGAAGGAAGAGGACATGCTGAGATCAGTACTGTTTCTACTAGAATTCCACATTTGCTCAGGTGTTCCAATCACTGTTCTTATATCTCACTTCTCTGTCTTACAAACTTGTTTGGGATGAAGTGGAAATTCAAGTCCATATTTTCCAGTAAAGTAACCATTGTACAAGTTGGTTAAGTGGTAATTGCTTTCCCAGACACCCCAATTTCTGTTAATTACTTTGCCTTTCATGGAGCCACTCAGGCTTGATGCCATACATTCAGCCTCAGTGCCTGCCTCTCTCTCTCTCAAGTGTATTGTAGTATAAATCATTCCTCAACTTGATATATGCTCTGCCAGATAGTCTAAGATCAGGCCTCCTGCCAACTTAATTTATTCCAGGAATAAATAAAATTGAGGCTTTCTAAGCAAGGGCCACCTTTCTAGGTTTTTGAGATTTAATATGGAGTAAAATGAGAGTGGCACCTGCTTCACAGAGCTTACATAGTCTATCAACAAGGATGGATGTAAACTAAATAATTAGCCATCCAAATATCTAATTCAAAATGTCATAGATGCTATGAAATGAAACCGCAGGGTACCCTAAGAGATGAAAATGGGAAAGCTAATCTAATCTAGGGAGTGGGTAGGTAAAGATTCCCGTGACAAGTGACATTTGATAAAAGATCCTCCTGGTGAGTGGGAGTCACCGGGGCAGAGGTAGATAGACAGGTGGGTGGGAGCTGGTGACAGACCTTACATAAAGCCTGAAGGAGGAAGTGAGCATTGAAGGAAGCTAAAACTTCTTAGTAGGATGGCAGGTAGAGTCCAAGGGGAAAGCTGTCTACAATGGAGATGGAAACAAAGGCAAGAACCAAGTCATGCAGGAACTGGTAACATTTTAAGAATATTGATGCCTTCTTTTTTATTGTACAAAATAATGGGATTCATTATGGCATTTCCTTTGGTCCTTTCATCCCCGAATCACCACCCCCTGCCAAAGAGTTCTCTGTTTAGGATGTTTGTTTTAATGGAATCAAATTCCACATATGAGAGAAAGCATCCAATATTTGTTTTTCTAAGTCTGCCTGAAGCCTCGGAAACCATGAAACAAAAATAAAGTTTGACTTCTTTTAAACTGTTTATTTCAGATTTTATATCACACTAATGGAAAGCTGGTTGACATATTCTATTTATGAAGGCTCCAGCCTCATAACCTAATCACCTCTCAAAGACCCTACATCCTAATACCATCAGTCTGTGGGGTAAGATTTTAACACATAAGATTATAAGGGAAGGAGAGGAGTATGGAGGAAGGAAGGAAGGAGAGAGGGAGATTTCAATGGAGGGAGGGAAGGAGGAAGGAAGGAAAGAAGGAAGGGAGAAAGGAAGGAAAGAAGGAAGGAAGGAAAAGAAGAAAGGAAAGATAAAACATGTAATACTTGTCATTATGAGACTGACTTAATTTCATCCTTTATGACTGGTTAAAACTCCATTGTATAGATATGCCACATTCATCCTTTGAATCAGCACCTAGGCTGATTCAATAACTTGTCTATTACTAGTAGTGCAGCAATAAACATGAGTATGCAGATATCTCCATAGTAGAACTGTCTTTGATTCTTTTGCTGAAATGGTATCGCTTGATCATATGGAATTTCTATTTTTATCTTTTTGAGGAACCTCCACAATGATTTCCATAGTGGCTGTACTAATTTATATTCCCACCAGCAATAAATAAAAGGATTCCTTTGTCCCCTCATCCTTGACAACGTTTGCTTTTTTTGACTTCCTGGTGATTGCCAGTCTGATTGGGATGAGACAGAATCTCAGTGTAGTTTTGATTTACATTTCCCCAATGCTAAAGATGTTGGGGTTTTTCTTAAGGTGTTTATTGGACAATTTTACTCATTATTTGCAAACTATTCAGTTCATTTTTTCCATTTATTGATTGAATTCCTTGCTCTTTTTTTTTAGATCTTTGTATGTTCTGTATACTAATCCCCTGTCAAATGAATAATTGGCAAAGATTCTCTCCCATTCTGTAGCTGTCTTCACTCTCTTGATTATTTCCTTTGCCCTATTCCTTCTTAATAGAATGGTAGTATGTGATATATCTTAAAAGTTTGTCATTTTCTTTTTGATTTTACAAGGGCCAGGGTTGAGTTTGTTTTTGAGTCTTAGGAGACTTTGGACTTGGTCTTTGGAGCAATGTGAGAACATTTAAGAGGTTGGGGACTCTTAAAAATGGACTAAATGCACTTTTCATTTGGAGATGGGACAGGGACAGAATGTCTTAATGTCTTAAATGTCCCCCAAAGGCCCATGTGTTGATGGCTTGTTCCACAATCTGTGGTGCTACTAGGAGGTGGTGAAGCCTTTAGGGGTAGGGTCAAGTAGAAGGAGATTAAGTTATTAGGCGTATTCCCTTAAAGAGGATGTTGGGATCCTGGCCCCTTCCTACTTGTCTCTTTATTTCTCAGATGCCCTGACATGAGCAGCTTCCTCTGCCACATGTTCCCACCATCATGTACTGCCTTGCCACTGGCCCAAAAGCAATAAACCAACCAACCATAGACTGAAACCTTCAAAACTGTAAGCAAAAATAAACCTTTTGTCATTACAAATTGTTTATCTCAGATATTAGTTGCAGTATTAGAAAGCCAACACACCAGATAATTTACCCAAGGATAATTAAAATATTTTATATTTAAGCTCTTGTACAAGATTATTCATAGAAGCTTTATTTATAATAGTACAAAACTGGAAGCAATTAGTACGTTGCTCAACAAATAAATGGATGAACAAATTCTAGTTTATCTATGCAATGAAATACTACTTGGTCATATAAAAGCCACTACAAGAAAGATGCTAGACACAGAAGAATACATTCTAAGTGATTTCTTCTTTCTGAAGAAATCCTATTACAGGCAAAACTAAAATTCAATGCTTAGTCATAGAAAGCAGCTTGGTGCTGCCTGGGACCAGGTATGCTGGTGGGCATTGATTGGGAAGAGGCAGGAAGCATTTGGGATTGATAGAAGTGTTCAGTATCTTGATTGCAGTGGTCATTTAATGGGTAAACATATTTGTCAAAACTCATTTAACTGGGTGCATTTTAATTATGTAAATTACACTCCAATCAAGTGGATTTAAATCTCTTAAATGCCAAAAGTTTAAGCATGAAGGAAGGTGGTAATAAAGTTAAAAGCATGTCTGGGGCAAGAAATTAAGAATGAAATATACTATTCCGCCAAAGTCTGAGAGCCATCAAGGCAATAGCAGATCTTGTCAAATAGCACAAAACAGGCATGAAGTGGTCCCCACAGCCAGGACAGGCAATGTGAACATCAAAAGAATAAAAAACTCAATTGGCTAAAGAACAGTTAGTACTTAAAACACAGTGGTGTGATGGTTTGAGTAGCCTATCCACTTCAGAACTCAGGAGGAAATTTAATCCCCATAATGAGATAGTAAGAAGTAGGAACAGGTGAGAACTTAGTGGGTAATTAGGTCTCTGCTCTCAGGAATGGACAAATTCATTCATGTGATTAATGACTGATGGGTTTTCACAAAAGTTTGCCTGCATCTTTCATATATTCCCTGTCACTCACTGTTTTATTTCTTGCACTGCCCAGGACTGACAGCAAGAAGGCCAGCACCAGATGTGGGCCCTTGAGGTTGTACCAGAACAATGAACCCACATAAATTTCTTTTCTTTATATCTTACTCAGGCTGCAGCATTGTTACTACAATAGAAAATATACTAAGTCCAATATATTTCAAAATGAGAAAGAGAAAGAAAGAAGGGGGAGACAGAAACAGACAAAGACAAATAACCTTATTACACACCATTGGATATAACTAGACAATTGAACCACCAATTGCTTTCAGTGAAGCTTAGCAATTAAAGGAAAAGAATTTACTATCTATCTTGTGTTTCCTGTATAAACTGTATGGCACAGAAAAGAAACAGCCCTAAGTGATAAGATTTACAAAAGAATTCCAACTAATGAATGAAGAAGGAATCATAGAACTAGAAAATCCTTACTTTAGAATCCCAGTTAAAGTAATCAGAATGACCATCAATGCATCAATAAATGAAAACTTGACATATCGTGGAAACAATATTCTGGTGAATAAGCTGTCCTATGTAAACCCACTGATGGGTTTTGGCATCATGGTGGGGCAACGAGGCCTAATGTGCCTCCTGCTGTGATGCAATATGAAGACGTTATGAAGTGTTCTTGCTCCAAATATTGAATTTGAGTCTGATTAAACTTATAGTACCAACTTTGATGGACAGGAAATATGAACAAACTCATGTTAAATAACCACCAGAGGCAAACAGACAAACCCAGAATACGAGGTCCTCTACATAACAGTTAAGCCAGTATCCTCAGCCATGTTACAGCTAAAAGAAAAAAAAAAATGCAAGTGGATGACCTGTGTTACCCTAACAATGTACTAGTATTTGGCTCCGGGTTAGGAAAAAACATTGGAATGGAACAGGAAGTACAGAATGTATTAGGTAGCAAGGTTGTATGCTCAAATCAGTAAGGCAGTTCTAAACTAGCCAATAAATGTGCTCATGACAATTAGATAAATATTTAGATAATAGTTAGAAAATGAAGATAACATTATTTCTGCCACATCATAAAAATTATAGATGAAGTAATCACATAAGCACTAAAATGCTACTAAAATGTCTCAAAACTACAGGGATATCTTTATAATCTTGGAATAGGGAGATTTTCCTTGTTAAAAGACAAAATGCAAACTCAAAGTGGGAGTTCTGGTAAGCTGAAATAGAATGAGCAAAACTGAGATATGATTTTAAAAAGTGAAAATTAAACACTTTACTCGGGGGAATATTTTCAACTTACACAGTAGTAAAGCACTAGTTCACAGACTAGGAAGAGCTCCAATGAGTCAATAACTAGATAAAAGATAACAGCAAGAGAAAAAGGAAAAACAGTAGAAACAGTGAGTTTATACAGAAGGGGAAAGTGTGGTATTAACACACACATATTCCTATATTCATCTTTGTAAGGTGCAAACCAAAGTAATAACATGTAATAACAATATGTCATAATAAATAAGGATACACAATTTAAATACATAACTATAAATAGTTATATATAAATATATGTAAGATAATATTGGGAAAAATGTCAAGAAACTCTTAAGCTTAATCTATACTTAATGTTATAAAACATCTCTTTTGTTATTTTTAAAATATATTGACACATTCTAAACTATAGATCAGTAGCTTTTTCCAATGTTTTATTGATTTCTCTTGGATTTGACAAATCAACAATAAAGGGGAACTTTTTAGTTGGACTGGGCTTTGAACTCAGGAACTTGCACTTGCTAGGCAGGTGCTTAACTATTCCATCAGCAATAATGTGCCTCTGAAACTGGTACAGCAGGTAAAACCTTAAACAATAACACTTTATTTCAAGGGTTATAGTTAGTAAATAACACTCCCTCTTTCCCAATTGTTTTCAGAAGTAATGAAGTATAAGAATGAGACCAATGAAAGTCACTATATAGACTTCATTGTGGATTAAAGCTAAGTGACACCTACTCTATACATGAACTATCACATTAGACATGTACAACTATTGTATATCAGTGGAAAAATGAAAGTCAGAGAGCTTAGCTTAAGTGCAAAGGCCATATAAACTACACTCCATGCTACATTCTAGAAATATACTTACAATCTCATTACAGAAAGGGCTTAAAAATTTCAAGATCCCACCAAGAGGACTTTCCCTAACAAAATTTTCCAAGAAGCAGGAAATATATGGGCCAGCAAATTTGCTTCACACATATGATAGGCAGAATTCTAGAGAACTCTCCAAGTTTTTTGTCCCTGGGGGATACACACCTTTTCCCAGTACTCAATCAAACACTTATCAAGTTGTTACTATGAAGGAAATTTGCAAATATAATTAAAGTCCAAGTTGTGTTGCCCTTATTGTCTTACAGAGATTACCCAAGCAGAACTGACCTAGTTGTATGAGGTCTTTAAAACGGCCCTACAGATCAGACTCAGGGAAACGAACTTGGAAGGATGTTGTTGGTGCCTTAAAGATGGAGGTGACCTTATGGCAAAGAATGTAAGCAACTTCTAGGTGCCTTTTTAAAAAATTGCAATAAATTGTTGGCCTACATTTTTTCTTTTCCCCTTTCCTTCTCCAGACTCACTAGGTCAAAAGTTTAGAATTTTTATTACCAGAAAATGCTGAATTTCAAAGAATTTAATTCATGGTGCAAAGCCAGTAAGGAAATGGGAACATTTAGTTCTACAGAAACAAAAAAAAAAGGAAGGCTGCCAGCAAAAATAGAGTGAGGAAGCAGATATTCCCCCAAAGTCTACAGACAAGACCTCAGCTCATCCAGCCCCTTGGTTCCACCTTGTGATACCCTGAGCAGAGAACCGAGCGGCACCATGCCAGATGTTTGAACTATTGAACTGTTACCTGATGAATGGGAGTTGTTTTCATCCAAAAGAGTTGTGTCATGAGCACACCCAACAGTAAGTGGAAGGAAGCCTGAGGGAGGGGAAATGATCAAATGTGACTTTGATGGAGGCTCTGCCACGAGGAGACACAGGGCTGGGGAGTGAGTATGTCCTTGCAGGAATTCACCTTCAATGCTACACAAGAGTCCCCTGATCACTTAAACCGGTGTGAACACACTTCATCATGACAAGCCTTCCTTATGCCAGACTTCCTTCTACTCCAGAATTCCTGGAATTCACCCACAAAATACCAGATAGATCTTCCAACCATGTAACACACTGTACATGAAACACACTGTAGCCGTTCCAGTTGTCTCCAGAGGGGGCGATGGCACAATGGTTGAGAGTCAATGAACTTCAAAGGCTTTGTTCTAGAGACAGAGGAAGTGAGAATGATAGAGAGAAGGAAGACCAAGGCCTCGCAGCCCCTTAGTGTCAGTGCTGCAGGTAGGTCTAGAAGTCAGCTTGTGCAAATGTAATTTGCACGTGGTGTTTCTTGGTGAAGGTATTTATCACTATGACATGAGGTTGGACACCTCATCTCCCTCCTACACTTTCCCTAAGTGTCTGCTCCCATGTCATTGTCCCAGAAAAGTCTTCATGGTCCTTCTTTAAAAAATCGCAGCCCCTCTCCCATTCCCCTTACTCAGTACTCACCCTCTTCCTTCCTTGACTTAATTATTTGTAGTGTGTATTACCTTTTAACAGACTATAGGATTTTCTGGGAGGTTTGTGGGGAAGGAAGAATATTTCTAATTATGCAATAAACCCCTAGCGCGAAAGATTTCAATGAGTTTTGTTCCCTGTTGTGTCCCCAGTATTGGTATCCTTGTCACTTGGTAGGTACTCAATAGTTGTTGAATGAATAAATGAGTGAGCCGTTATTTTAAGTAATAAAATAAAATAAGGAAATACTTTTCCCTGTTAGGAGAAAAATAAATCTTGGAATGGAGTAAAAATCACAATTGAATTTGTTATTAACCATTTCAGACAATCAGCTACAAAAAACACAGCAAAATGGCTTATGAAAATAAAGCATGCTCAGTAAGGAGATTTTATGTTGAGTATTATAAAATTGGGACACAATGAAGAAATTTGCTTTAGTTCCTCAATTAGAAGTAATATTTTATTTTTATATAAAATTGAGTCATGGGTTATGTGTTTCTTTAATATAAATTGTCGATCAGTTCAAAGTGTGATACTATGTGTCCATATTTTTTTAATTTGCAATAAAGTATTAGTCTGCATTTTATCTTTCCCCCATTCCCTCTTTATAGGTCAATAGCTTGCATGCTCATTAAAAGAAAATGCTGGATTTCAAAGAATTTAACTCAAGGTACAATGAATTTTACCTGTTTTTAAACATACTAAATATTTGCTAGATGTAAAAACTGTCTTACTTTAGAAATATGAAGATAAGTTTAGGTTGGTACCTGACTTTGAAGCATATTCTTTTCTTTTTCTTTTTGCACCAGAGACTGAACTCAGGGCCTTGTGCTTGCTGGGCCAGTGCTCTGTCACTTGAGCCATGCCCCAGTCCCAGCAGCTGACTGGTTGCCAAGATTGGCAGCAGGATAAGGTTTCACAGAAATGCTGTTAAATTGGTTTGTTACACCAACAGAGGGCATGTTGACTCTTGAATGTTAATATAAGCACTTCAGTATCATATATGATATTTAAATTGATTTTCATCATTTTTCAGTCTTTAACTAGATTATTTCATAAAAAGTCCTTAGGTTAAAGGCAGAAACAAAAATTTTTGCAACATATTCTCTTCACTGGGTTTCAAGATTATTTCAAGTAGATAAAACCATGCTAACTTGCCATGAAGTTCACCTGGCATCAGCATTCATGCTCATGTGTCTTTTTTCCTATAAATAGAATTACTTTTTCCCTCAAAATGGGAAAGACACCAATGTGTAAGTTTGCTGACTTCCTGGATACTTTTTAATCTAAGAGTTGGAGTTAAGGTGTATCCAATTGAATTCAAATGTTCTCTGGTCATTGAAATAGAAACAAAAAAAATACAAAGAATTAATGAAACAAAATTTTGGTTCTTTGAAAAAATAAACAAGATCAATAGACCCCTGGCAAACCTGACTAAAATGAGGACAGAAAAAACCCGGGTCAATAAAATCAGGAATGCAAAAGAGAAGATAACAACAAATACCATGGAAGTCCAGGAAATCATCAGAGACTACTTCGAGAACCTATATTCTAATAAATTTGAAAATCTTGAAGAAATGGACAGATTTCTAGATACATACGATCATCCAAAACTGAACCAAGAGGAAATTAATCACCTGAATAGATATATAACACAAAATGAAATTGAAGCAGCAATCAAGAGTCTCCCAAAAAGAAAAGTCCAGGACCCAATGGATTCTCTGCTGAATTCTATCAGACCTTTAAAGAAGAACTGATACCAACCCTCCTTAAACTGTTCCACGAAATAGAAAGGGAAGGAAAACTGCCAAACACATTTTATGAAGCCAGTATTACACTTATCCCAAAACCAGGCAAAGACACCTCCAAAAGGAGAACTATAGGCCAATCTCCTTAATGGACATCTATGCAAAAATCCTTAATAAAATAATGGCAAACCGAATTCAACAACACATCAAAAAGATCATTCACCACGACCAAGTTGGCTTCATCCCAGGAATGCAGGGGTGGTTCAACACACGAAAATCAATAAACGTAATAAACCACATTAACAGAAGCAAAGACAAAAACCACTTGATCATCTCAATAGATGCAGAAAAAGCCTTTGATAAGATCCAACACCATTTCATGATAAAAGCTCTAAGAAAACTAGGAATAGAAGGAAAGTACCTCAACATTATAAAAGCTATATATGACAAACCTACAGCCAGCATTATACTTAACGGTGAAAAAAATGAAACCCTTCCCTCTAAAATCATGAACCAGATAAGGATGCCCACTATCTCCACTCCTATTCAACATAGTACTGGAATTCCTAGCCAGAGCAATTAGGCAAGAAGAAGGAATAAAAGGAGTACAAATAGGTAAAGAAACTGTCAAAATATCCCTATTTGCAGATGATATGATCCTATACCTTAAAAACCCCAAAAACTCTACCCCAAAACTCCTAGACACCATCAACAGCTATATCAAGGTAGCAAGATATAAAATCAACATAGAAAAATCATTAGCTTTTCTATACACTAATAATGAACAAATTGAGAAAGAATATATAAAAACAATTCAATTTACAATAGTCTCAAAAAAAAACAAATATCTAGGTGTAAACCTAACAAAAGATGTGAACGACCTCTACAAGGAAAACTATACACTTCTGAAAAAAGAGATTGAGGAAGACTATAGAAAGTGGAGAGATCTCCCATGCTCATGGATTGGTAGAATCAACATAGTAAAAATGTCTATACTCCCAAAAGTAATCTACATGTTTAATGCAATTCCCATCAAAATTCCAATGGCATTCATTAAAGACACTGAAAAATCTACCATTAAATTTATATGAAACACAAGAGGCCACGAACAGCCAAGGCAATACTCAGTCAAATGAACAATGTTGAGGTATCACGATACCTGACTTCAAACTATATTACAAAGCAATAACAATAAAAACAGCATGGTACTGGCACAAAAACAGACATGAAGACCAGTGGAACAGAACAGCTGACCCAGATATGAAGCCACACAACTATAACCAACTTGTCTTTGACAAAGGCGCTAAAAATATATGATGGAGAAATATCAGCCTCTTCAACAAAAACTGCTGGGAAAACTGGTTAGCAGTCTGCAAAAAACTGAAACTAGATCCATGTTTATCACCCTGTACTAGTATTAACTCAAAATGGATCAAGGATCTTAATATCAGACCCCAAACTCTAAAGTTGGTACAGGAAAGAGTAGGAAATACTTTGGAAGTAATAGGTATAGGAAAGGACTTCCTCAATAGAACCCCAGCAGCTCAGCAACTAAGAGATAGCATATATAAATGGGACCTCATAAAACTAAAAAGCTTCTGCTCAACAAAAGAAATGGTCTCTAAACTGAAGAGAACACCCACAGAGTGGGAGAAAATATTTGCCAGCTACACATCAGACAAAGGACTAATAACCAGAATATTCAGGGAACTCAAAAAGCTAAACTCTCCCAAAATTAATGAGCCAATAAAGAAATGGGCAAGTGAACTAAACAGAACTTTCTCAAAAGAAGAAATTCTCATGGCCAAAAAACATATGAAAAAATGCTCACCATCTCTGGCCATTAGGAAATGCAAAATAAAACCACACTAAGATTCCACCTCACCCCTGTTAGAATAGCCATCATCAAAAACACCACCAACAACAGGTGTTGACAAGGATGCGGGGAAAAAGGAACCCTCTTACACTGTTGGTGGGAATGTAGACTAGTACAACCACTCTGAAAAAATATTTGGAGGCTACTTAAAAAGCTAGACATTGATCTACCATTTGATCCAGCAATACCACTCTTGGGGATATACCCAAAAGACTGTCACACAGGTTACTCCAGAGGCACCTGCACACCCATGTTTATTGCGGCACTATTCACAATAGCCAAGTTATGGAAACAGCCAAGATGCCCCACCACTGACGAATGGATTAAGAAAATGTGGTATCTATACACAATGGAATTTCATGCAGCCATGAAGAAGAACGAAATGTTATCATTCGCTGGTAAATGGATGGAATTGGAGAACATCATTCTGAGTGAGGTTAGCCTGGCCCAGAAAACCAAAAATCATATGTTCTCCCTCATATGCAGACTTTAGATCAAGGGCAAACACAGCAAGGGGATTGGACTCTGGTCACACAATAAGGTGAGAGCACACAAGGGAGGTATTAGGATACGTACGAAACTTAAAAAACAAGATAGCATTTGCTGTCCTCAATGCAAAGAAACTAATGCAGAAACTTTAAAGTGCCAGAGGCCAATAGGAGAAGGGGACCAGGAACTAGAGAAAAGGTCAGTTGAAGAAGAATCAACTTGGGATGTAACACATTTGTACATGAAAACAATGTGAGGAATCTCCCTGTATAGCTATCCTTATCTCAACTAGCAAAAACCCTTGGTCCTTCTTATTATTGTTTATACTCTCTCCTCAACAAAATTAGAGATAAGGGCAAAACAGCTTCTGCCTGGAAGTGGGGGGGGGGGAGGGAGGATATGGGGGGAAGGGGGGAGAAATGACCCAAACATTGTATGCACATATGAATAAAATAATTTTTTTAATCCTCTGGATTTTATAGCAAGCAATTTTAACATAACAGGAATATTTTGTTTTTATATAAAGATGTGCTTTTCAAAGTTTTTAATTGGCAGATAATAATTATACATATTTATGGAGGAAAGTATGATATTTTGGTACACATATACATTGTGTAATGATCAGTCCAGGTTATTTAGATTATCCATCATAACTTGAATTGTTAGGATGGAATTACCTTAATTACAAAGTTGATGTTATAATTAACCCCTGGAGTTCTTACCATATTAACCTGAAAAGAAGATGATGACATTTTTCAAGTAATTTAACTCAGGAACCTAAGAATTGAGGTCTGTCTACAAACTAACATCTTCTCATGGTAAAGAATGATAAACATCAGATTTTTTTAAAGTTTATTAGTTTCATTAAGAATTACTGGGTATGTTTCAAATGCCCAGTTATTGAAATGGACATGGAGGTATCCATTATGCCTGAAGGAAGTGATTGAGGAATTTATGGAATTAGGAACAGAAGGACACTGCAAACCTGAAATCTTTTGCAAAGGGACCAGTCAAAGAAATAATAGACTAAGACCAGGACTGGGTTAGATACGGGTCTTCATGTTAAATATTGGCTGGACTGAGTTCTCTAGCTGTGGAACTCTGCCTTTTGCAGACTTGGGGCTCATTAATTTCATCTCTCTCACTAAGGGAAACCCACGAGAGATTATCTCAAGGAAAATATTAGTGAAATAACTATCTGGGCCAGAACACTGGGAAAGCTAGAGCAAAGAAGACAAGGATCCAGCAAAGAGAGCTGGGCTCACGTGTGGTAGAGGAGGAACACGCCTATGGGAGAAGAATAATAAAAGGTTAGGAGAACCAGGTGAGCCCTCCTTAAGGAGCATTGGCACAGAGAGGGGAAATTCAGCCAATAACAATGCTATTTTAAGCGTGGACCATTGAAAGGTTGAGGGAAGACTTTTGAAGAGCACCGGGCGGGGGATTGGAGCCCTTGGGGCTCCTGGAAGCACGTTTCACTTAGAAACAGCAATAGCTTCAGTTTGGGCATCTGCTGAGAGGGCTGAGTCTCCAGGTAAAAGAAATGCAGGTGTAAATATCAGTGTCTTTCCTAGGAAGTAGATGTCCCAGGCCCAACAGGAAATGTGGAAAGAGTCAGGGCAAGGAACCTCTTGTGGGAGTAAAGTGCTTGAGAGAGAGCAACTGAGTCACCAAGTCCCCTGGGAAGCACACACTCAGTGCAGCTCCAGGGCTGCAGAAACAAGAAGATGGAAAGGAAAGTGGAAAGTAAGAAGCTTTGAAGACACAGAATGGCAATGAAAGGCATTTCAAATAAACCTGGTGATGAGGGTGAGTACCATGCAAATGTCTGAACTTTGAAGAATAATTGCTAGCATTTATTGAATGCTTATGGTGGCCTGAGCACTGTTCTGTTTTACATCTGCAATCTCCTAGGTTAATCCCCACAACACCTGATAAAGTGAGAAACACTTTTAATCCATATGTGGTTATAAAAAACTCAAACACTGGGAGCATGGGTACCATGTGCAAGAGGAGCTCGGACTCAAACCCCCAAAGTCTGGATTCAAAGATGCAACCCTTAATTACCGTATAAGGCTAGCATGAGTGTACAAGAAAGGAGATTGCTGGCCTGCCCTGCTCTGGGATATATTCATCAAGAGAAATGTTCCACTAAGGTACATTGACTGAGAATAAGATGGTTCCTCACTGTGACAGACAAGGCTGCCCAACACCAAATTCAATTCCAACCGCCTTGTCTTGGTGCCAGCCTTAGGTGGTCATGTGATATGATTCCAGCCAATGACATTCACGCAAAAAATTCTTTTTCAAAATTTAAATTTTGGGGGTTTTGTTTTGTTGTGCTATTTTATTTAAAAATATTTAACTGACAAAATAATATACATTCAGGTTGCACAACACAATTATTTGAGATATGTATATATTGTGTACTGGAGAAACTGGGGCGATGTTTGTCAATCAAAGGGTATAAACAGAAAAATTCCAGTCACACTTTCCAGAAAAGATTTCACTTGCCTACCAGAATGTGAAATTCAACTGGTGAGTCATTTAATGTATTCCTTTCTTTCCTTCTTCCTTCCTGGAATACAAGTGTGATATCCTGAGAGGCAGCAGCCTTTCAGGAATCATGAGGAATGCCAGCAACTAAGGGATCTCGAGTCCTCAACAGCATCTTCCCTAGGCCTATGCTGGTCATTTCTGGACCTTGTGTGGGAGAAAAATAAAACAGTCATGTTGGGAAAAAACACAAGTTCTTCTAAGTACTTTATGCTGATCATTTTCTTCACTATCCTTTAATGTCTATACAAATGTGCATTAGTGATTACCTCTAAGGGGTCTATTTCCCAATTTTGAGTTCCTTTTCAATGTCCGCTTGCATCTTTCTCCCTCCAGCTGCCCCTGGATGTGTCAGTCATCAGGCTCACTGTGAGGGTCTTTTCTCTCCTTCCTTTTGGGGAGATTTACCTCCAACTCGCTGTCTGATTCAGTAACACATGAAACAGCCATCCTTTTCCAATGCCCAAGTAGGCATGGTATGTCATCTGTCTCCTTTCATATCAACCTAGCTTTAATTTTGTCAGGAAAGCACGAGCTCTAAAAAGGAAAAATAAACTTAAGTTACACAAAGGCTTAGAAAATACTACATCTTAAAACTTCTGATGTGAACAGATTGTTTAATGGTTTTTTCCTCTGCTTTAATTTTTTTTAAAACAAAAAAAATCTGAGAATGAAAAAGCTATTGAAATTAAGGAGGATTTTAAGATTATGAAAATTGTAGATATGAGTGACTGCTGAAGTAGGGACCCCTGTATCAACACCTGCTACACCTGAAATTTAGTGGAAATGCAGATTCTGGGGCCCTTCCTTGGATCTACTGAATCAGAAACTCCAGGGATGGAGCCCCACAGTCTGTGATGTCCACCCCTCCAGGCGATCCACGTGCTTGAGAACCACTGCTCTGGACACTGAGTTAAGTCCATCTCTGCCCACTTCCCTCACACCAACACCATCAGCAGACATGCAAACTCCTTGAGAGCAAGGCCTGAATCTTACTTATCTTTGTCTCCAAAACATAACGGTGTGTCTCACACTCACACTTACAAGACGGCGGGGAATAAAGTGTGCAGGCCAGTACAGTATCAGAGAATGACAGTGTTGGTACCTTATTTTCAAAACTAGTCCAAAGGAAGGCACTAATTCATTTGATAAAATGCAGTGCTCTCTCCATCCATGGTCTTGTTATCTGTGCTCTCAATTACCCACAGGCAACTGCAGTCCAAAAATAGGTAAAGGAGCTGGGCACCGGTGGCTCACTCCTGTAATCCTAGATACTCTTTTGGCAGAGATTAAGAGGATGCAGTTCGAAGCCAGCCCGGGCAAATAGTCCGCAAGACTCTATTTTGAAAAAACCCTTCACAAAAAAAAAAAAAAAGAGCTGGTGTAGTGGTTCAAGGGGTAGGCCCTGAGTTCAAGCCCCAATATCACAAAAATATGGAATGGAAAATTCCAGAAATATATAATTCATAAGATTTAAATTACACACCATTCTGAGTAGCATGATGAAATCTCAGAACATCCCATCCCACTCCATCCCATCTGGGATGATAATCCTCTCTGTGCAGTGTATCCACGCTGTATATACAACCACCTGTTAGTCACTCAGGAGCTGTCTTTGTCATCAGACCAGCTGTCTAGGTATCCCAGTGCCTGTGTTCAAGTAGCATCTGTTTTACTTTAAAATGGCACAAATAGTGATGCAGCAATTCAGATATGCCAAAGAGAAGCTATAAAATATCTCCTTGAAGTGAAAATATGAAAGTTCTTCATGAGAAAAAGAAAAAAAACATATATTGAGGTAGCTAAGATTCCACCTGTGAAATTTTGAAGAAGGTTAAAAGAAATCTGTGTTAGTTTTGCCATTGTGCCTCAAACTGAAAAAGTTATGGTTATGGTGTGTACGTTCTTAGTGAAGCTGGAGAAGACATTAAAAAAAATATATATATATATAGTGCTATTGAGGGGTCAGTCATCCACTAGAGTCTAGGAATTATTTTCCATGGATAAGTGAGGACCACTGTGATAATAAAGGCAACTAATTCATAAATTTGAATTAGAAATGCTACATATGAAATTCCAGGCATTATTCTTCTGCAGCACCATCAGAATAGCTATGCCTATTATCATCTCCCTATTGTAAGTTATATTTTCTATGAAGCACAGTACATTAAACTGTACATATACTGTTACATTTTAGATGTAAAAGTTACAAATGGAGGAAATAGATATGGCACTACCATTGAGAAGTAGGATTTTATAAATTATTTAGAAACACCTCTGCCTCACTCCCTCTGCTTCTTCCCTTGAGATCATCACCACACAAAATATTGTGCTGACATTTCCTTCATTGGCATCTCGCCATCCATGTGCAGACCCCTCAACAAACATCATTATATTTTGTCTGATTCTTTGAACCATGGTGAGTAGATTCTCTGCCTCTTGTTTCCTGTTCTCCAGTTGTGAACCATCCATATTTGGGGGCACAGAGTGCTGGGGATAGAACCCAGGGCTATGCACAAGCATTCTACCTCTAAGCTACAGAGATCCATCCATATTGATGCATGTAGCCATGGTTCATTTTCACTGCTGCATGGTTACATTCTTTATCTTTGCCATATATGTTTTGTCTATGCTAAACAAATAAATGGATTTTTGGACACTTAAGTGATTTCCCATTCTTGCTATTATAAACATTTGTGACTAAAACCACCTCATGGCCACACTTGCATCAGATATGCCTCCCCCACCCATGCACCCTCTGAGCTATGTTGAAGCATATCACTGGCTGACATCATCCTATCTGTAGCCTATAAAGATTTGTTTGATGGATAGAAATACACAATTTTTAATGTAGTCAACTTGGTCGATCTTAGTTTGAGGGAGAGGGACTTTTTTGACTATTTTTTAAGGGGGGAAATGTCTATATCATGTTTATGAAGATAATTTTCTACATCTTGTTTTAAAATATTTATTCATTCATTTAGCTAGTTAGTTGACTAGTTTACAGTTACATTACCTTCTGCACATAAATCTTAATCCACTTAGACTTGGCTTCTGTGCAAGTGAATTTAATTTCTATTAAAGTTCTGGTTATTGCTGTGATATTCATGGAACAGTCTGGCAATTCACCTATAGTCTATGGCACCACATCTGCCATGTTAAAAACCTCTCTATGTGAAACACATATAGGACAGACATAGCCATGGCTCAGGTTCACTGTTCTGCTCTATTTCCTAAGATGATCCAGTCCTTGTTCCAACAACCTAGTGCTGTGAGTGCCATGCTTTATAATCTGGAGCCCACATACTTACCTGGCTCTCCTGGAGGACCAGGGCTGCCCTTAGTCTTTGCCACTCCTTTATGAATTCCAGACTTTGCTCATGACATTACAAATTGTGATTTTGGCTGATCTAGCATAGTAAATCAATTTTGAGAGAAATGATATCCATACAATATTGACTCTAAATCTGTGAGCATGAAGCAATCTGTCTTTGTGTGTATGTGTGTGTGTGTGTGTGTGTGTGTGTGATCATCTTGAGTATATTTGAATAGAGTTCTGTGATTGTGTCTTTGAAGAACTTATATGACATTATTGTAAATATTCATAGGTATTATATTTTTATGCCGTGTGAAGTTTTAAATTTGACCTCTATATGGTGTTGATATTTAGAAAAATAAATTGATTTTCATATTGATTTTGTATCCCACAGACATGCTTAATTTTTATTTAGTTTTAGCACTTCACCTACAGTTTCTTTCAATGCCTGTGTTGAGGCACAAGAAGCAATTTCCTAACCCAGGGCTTAAAGCAATAGTCACCAACCACTTATCACCCATGGTGTGCGCAGGTGAGGAATTCAGACAGAGCACTGGAGACGGTTGTCTCTGTTTTACAGTAGCCTCCATTGGAACACTGAGATCTGGAATCATTTGAAGTTTTGCTCACTTTATTGCCCTTGGGCTAGAGTCTTAGCTGAGACTCTCTGCTAGATCATCCCCATATGCTCCCTCCCTGTGGTCATGGTCTCCTCCCAATATGGTGGCTAGGTTCCAAAATTGAGTGTCCTGGGAAAGGGAAAGAGAGATAAAGGAGTATAGCATGACTTCTATTAGATTTCATTGCTCTGAGCTGTCCTCAATCCCTTCATAGATTCCAAGTGCAGAAGCACAGATACCTCTTCTAGGTGGGAAGGGTCTCAGTGTACTCTAAGCAGTGTAGGAAATGGTAGTTGTGGTGCCATATTGAAACATAGTTTGCCACAATATTGTATGCATAGAAAAGTTATATCCAAATGACATTTTTGCAACACTCCTTTTATAACCCTCCTTTATTTTTTTTCCTAGCCATACTACACTACCAGGTAACTTTAATACTATGCCAAATGAAAAAGGAAGAGAGAAAACTGTAGCTTTCCCTATTGTGAAGGGACTGCTCTTAAACATTCCATCATTAAGAATGACTTTGATAGGTTTCATAGAAGTAAATAGAATGATCTGATATCTATGTCTCTCACAAAGAAGAATTTGCTACCCTGCTCTACCCTGCACTACCCTGCTCTAGGAACATAGTCAGTGGACATCCTTCAGAATCAGCCCCACCTGAAATAGCATGCTGCCCTGGGTAACCCAACTTTGGAGACTGGGAGAGGTGACAGTAGAAAGGCCTGGACACTTGAGCTCAGCAGGGGCTCTCTGATAGGTAGTACCAGCTCCAGGTCCTCACTGTGCCTTCTGAGGCTTATTGCATCGCATCACACTTCACTTCCTCCTTTGACTAATCCAGCTTCCCATCCAAATGTTGATCCCTAATAAGTACCTTGCAGCAATCTCAATATCTGCTTTCAGAAAACCCATCCTGCAACCACTGGCACAGGAGTATTAGAAAAAAAGTAGGCAGTCATGAGTGGATTTTGAGGATGACTCACAGCCTGGATGGAAATGAAATGGAGAGAGCTTTCACAGAAGATGGCAGTCCAGTTGTTCCACCTACTCAAGATGCACTGAGAGAATATTTCCCTGGAAAAGAATGCATTTGATTAAAGCACTTGAGATATCTGAAGAACATAGTAGGTATAAGGGAGTTAGTTTTCTAGCACTAACAGAAAAACACAGATTTTTCAACAACAGAAATTTCATGTCTCACAGTTCCAGAGACCAGAAGTACAAGATAAGGTACAAGCAGGGTTGATTATTCTAAGACCTCTCTCCTGGGCTTCCATATGGCTACCTTCTTGCTGTGTTATCACATGGACTTTCCTCTTCAGACACATGGAGACAGACAGTGAGCTCTGGTGTCTCTTCCTCTTTATATAAGAACACCAGAAGGGGATTCCAAAATGGCAGCTAGAAGGAAGAAGCAGAAATCATGCCTCCTAAAGTAAAATCTTGGAGAGATGCTGGAGATACACCTTACAGGAAAAACCACCGAGAAGAGGCAAAACTTTGACCCCTCCACACCTCCAGCCTGCGCAGAGAATCTCCACTTCATGTTAAATGGAGAAACCAGGAGGGCTCCCGCGCCACCGCCAGACAGCAGCAACCAGACAGCTTGGGAAGAAGTGGATCACAAGGTGAGCTAAGTGATACATGGTACTCCCACAGACAATCCTGGGCCAGATCAGCATAGCCCCCTGGACAGACCGACCCCCACCCAGGGAAAAAAGAAAAAAAAAACTGAATATTAAGCAATAACAACAAACCAGACACATAGCAAAGAGGGCGGGGCACCCTGAGTGCAGAAGGGGGGGAGGGGAATTCCTTCATGGAACTGTAAATAAACAAGCCGGCTGGAGAAGGCAGGAGCGGCGACACACGCCCAGCAACCAGGAGCAGGAAAGCTTGTAAAAGCGGTGGTGGGAGGAAAACTCCACAGGAGAGGAGGGAAGACCCACTTCTCACGTGAACTATAAATAAACACACAGGCCTGAGAAAGCTGGTGCAGTGTCACCTCCCCCAGTGTGCTTGGAAAGGGGAAAGCTTGTAGCAGAGGCTCCCGCACAGGAGAACTCAGAGCAAACAAAGCCTGCGGGGCCAGGTGAGTGCTAAGCTCACCCTAGAGATCTGCATAAATAAAGCCTCCAGCAACAGGAGGTTGACAGCAGTGCGCAGGTGAGCCGCAGCCTCAGATAGCCATTCACAGACCTGTCTCCAGACTCTTTTTTTTTTCTCCCTACCTTTGATGAGACAACAACCAAACTGCACCTGCATGTTGAAAAACTTACAAAAATTGTATTGCATTTGAACTTGGGACACTTTGTGGGGTCTTTTTTGTTTTCTGTTGTTTTCTATTGTTTAGTTTTTTTCCCCTTTGATGAGACAATGACAGAAATACTTCTGAGATACCATCTCCAGGATTGGAGGCTGAGGGACAAACACAAAAATTATTAAGACTGAAACATTATTACAATTTACCTTGGAGATTTTTTAATTTTTCTTTTATTTATTTATTTTATATTTTTTAATTTTTTATTTTCAATCCTCTCTCTGTCTCTCTAATGCCTGTTCAGCTTATGGTTGATTAGTACACTATCTGTCCCTGTTTATATCTTTGAAACTTTTTTTTGCTGTTTGTTTGATTTGTTTTTTTCTACTTGTTTGTTTTTCCCTGTTACTTTAACTTCTTTGCTTTCCATCTCCTCTCACCCTTCCATTCTAAATATCACCATTGTTATTATTACAAGCTAGAAAATACTTAATTGCACACAGGACAGGGACAATAACAACACCAAGGGCAATAATGGGAAGACAGAAAAAACAGGGAAACCAGTTTCCCCACAGCAAAAAATTAGTACAGGAAACAGAGGGAAATGAAGAAAACAGATACTCAGATACAGAGTCCAACAAAATGAAGATAAACTATGCCAAAGAACCCAATGAAGCCCAAAGAACAATCAAAAACAAGAAATACTACAGGTACTCAATGAGAATTTTATAGAGGTGATACTGGATAGGGTCAACCAAAATGTACAGGAGACACTCAAGAAATTCCAAGACAACAAAAATAGACAATTTGAAAAAGCAAAAGAAGAAATGAAGGAAACCATAGAAGCACTGTATAAACACCAAACTGAAACAAAGAACATGATAATAAAGAGATAAATGAACTCAGGACAAAAATAGACAACATTAAACAGGAAGGACTCAGGATATGGAAAACCTCAGAAAAAAGAACAAAGCAGAATTGAAAAACAAAATGGAAGGCCAATCCAGCAGAATAGAACAAACAGAAGACAGAATCTCAGAACTTGAAGATGAAATGGTAATTAAAGGAAAAACCGAAGAACTATTAATTAAACAACTCAAGACCTGTGAAAAGAAAATGCAAGAACTCACCAACTCCATCAAAAGACCAAACTTGAGAATCATGGGCATCGAAGAAGGAGAAGAGGTGCAAGCGAAGGGAATGCGTAATATATTCAACAAAATAATAATGGAAAATTTCCCAAATCTAGAGAAAGCTATTCCCATACAGATGCAAGAGGCCTCCAGAACACCAAACAGACCAGATCAAAATAAAACTACCCCACAGCATATCATCATTAAAACAAGTACAGAAACTAGAGAAAGATATTGAAGGCTGTAAGAGAGAAAAAACAAATAACATACAAAGATAAACCAATCAAAATCACAGCAGACTGTTCAACAGAAAAGCTTGGGGTGAGATCTTCTGGACACTGTATAAAAATAACTTCAACCCGAGGATACTCTACCCAGCAAAACTATCATTCAAAATAGATGGAGCAATAAAAGTCTTCCATGATAAGCAGAAACTAAAACAATATGTGACCACAAAGCCACCACTACAAAAGATTCTTCAAGGGATTCTGCACACAGAAAGTGAAACCCAACTTAACCATCAAAGGGCAGGCAGCACCAAACCACAGGAAAAGAAAAAGCAAGAAAGTAGAGAGTAACCTCAACTTAGGTACACACAATCAAACCTTCAAACAACTAAGACAACTAAATGACAGGATCACCACATACCTATCAGTACTAACACAATGTTAATGGACTTAATTCACCAATCAAAGGACACCATTTGACCAAAATAGATTAAAAAGGAAGATCCAACAATTTGTTACTTATAGGAGACCCATCTCACTGACAGAAATAAGCATATGCTTAGGATGAAAGGCTGGAAGAAGATTTTCCAAGCCAATGGACCCTGAAAATGGGCAGAAGTAGCAATACTTATCTCTGACAAAGTAGACTTCAAACCTACATTGATCAAACAAGATAGAGAAGGACATTCCATACTAATAAAAGGGGAAATAGACCAAAAGGAAATAACAATTATCAACCTATATGCACCCAATATCAATGCACCCAATTTCATCAATCATAACCTTAAGTACCTAAAAGCATATATTAACTACAACACAGTGGTTGTGGGAGACTTTAACACCCCATTATCATCAATAGATAGGTCATCCAATCAAAAAATCAATAAAGAAATTCAAGATCTAAAATATACAATAGATCAAATGGACCTACTTGATGTCAACAGAACATTACATCCAACTTCTATACAATATACATTCTTCTCAGCAGTCCATGGAACCTTCTCCAAAATAGATCATATCCTAGGATACAAAGCAAACCTCAGCAAATATAAGAAAATATAAATTATACTGTGCATTCTATCTGTTCACAATGCAATAAAACTAGAACTCAACAACAAAAGTAAAGACAAACAACATGCAAATAGCGGAAACTGAATCACTCATTGCTTAATGCACAATGGATCATCGATGAAATAAAAGAGGAAATTAAAAAGTTCCTGGAAGTCAATGAAAACGAAAACACAACCTACCGGAACCTATGGGATACAGCAAAGGCAGTCCTGAGAGGAAAGTTTATAGCCATGAGTGCATATATTAAAAAGACTGAAAGATCCCAAATCAATGACCTAATGATACATCTCAAACTCCTAGAGAAACAAGAACAAGCAAATCCCAAAACAAATAGAGGGAGAGAAATAATAAAAATAAGAGCTGAAATAAATGAAATAGAAACCAAAAAAACATACAAAGATTTAATGAAACAAAAAGTTGGTTCTTTGAAAAAATAAACAAGATTGACCGACCCCTACAAACCAAATTTGTAGAATCAGGAATTCGGAAGAGGTGATAACAACAAACACCATGGAAGTTCAGGAAATCATCAGAGACTAATTCAAGAAACTATATTCAAATAAATTCGAAAATCTTAAAGAAATGGACAGATTTCTAGATACATATAATCATCCAAAACTGAACCAAAGGATATTAATCACCTGAATAGATCTATAACACAAAATGAAATTAAAGCAGCAATCAAGAGTCTCCCCAAAAAGAAAAGTCCAGGACCTGATGGATTCTCTGCTGAATTCTATCAAACCTTTAAAGAACTGATACCAACCCTTCTTAAACTGTTCCATGAAATAGAAAGGGAAGGAAAACTGCCAAACACATTTTATGAAGCCAGTATTACACTTATCCCAAAACCAGGCAAAGACACCTCCAAAAAGGAGAACTATAGGCCAATCTCCTTAGTGAACATTGACGCAAAAATCCTCAATAAAATAATGCCAAACCAAATTCAACAACACATCAAAAAGATCAATCACCATTACCAAGTAGGCTTCATCCCAGGAATGCAGGGTGGTTCAACATACGAAAATCAATAAATGTAATAAACCACATTAACAGAAGCAAAGACAAAAACCACTTGATCATCTCAATAGATGCAGAAAAAGCCTTTGATAAGATCCAACACCATTTCATGATAAAAGCTCTAAGAAAACTAGGAATAGAAGGAAAGTACCTCAACATTAAAGGCTATATATGACAAACCTACAGCCAGCATTATACTTAATGGAGAAAAACTGAAACCATTCCCTCTAAAATCAGGAACCAGACAAGGATGCCCACTATCTCCACTCTTATTCAACATAGTAATGGAATTCCTAGCCAGAGCAATTAGGCAAGAAGAAGGAATAAAAGGAATACAAATAGGTAAAGAGACTGTCAAAATATCCCTACTTGCAGACGATATGATCCTATACCTTAAAGACCCACAAAACTCTACTCAGAATTTCTAGACATCATCAATAGCTATAGCAAGGTAGCAAGATATAAAATCAACATAGAAAAATCATTAGCTTTTCTATACACTAATAATGAACAAACTGAAAAAGAATGTATGAAAACAATTCCATTTACAATAGCCTCAAAAAAAATCAAATACCTAGGTGTAAACCTAACAAAAGATGTGAATGACCTCTACAAGGAAAACTATACACTTCTGAAGAAAGAGATTGAGGAAGACTATAGAAAGTGGAGAGATCTCCCATGCTCATGGATTGGTAGAATCAACATAGTAAAAATGTCTATACTCCCAAAAGTAATCTACATGTTTAATGCAATTCCCATCAAAATTCCAATGGCATTCATTAAAGACACTGAAAAATCTACCATTAAATTTATATGAAACACAAGAGGCCACGAACAGCCAAGGCAATACTCAGTCAAATGAACAATGCAGGAGGTATCACGATACCTGACTTCAAACTATATTACAAAGCAATAAAAATAAAAACAGCATGGTACTGGCACAAAAACAGACATGAAGACCAGTGGAACAGAACAGAGGACCCAGATATGAAGCCACACAACTATAACCAACTTGTCTTTGACAAAGGCGCTAAAAATATATGATGGAGAAATATCAGCCTCTTCAACAAAAACTGCTGGGAAAACTGGTTAGCAGTCTGCAAAAAACTGAAACTAGATCCATGTATATCACCCTATACCAAGATTAACTCAAAATGGATCAAGGATCTTAATAGCAGACAACAAACTCTAAAGACGGTACAGGAAAGAGTAGGAAATATTCTGGAGTTAGTAGGTATAGGTAAGAACTTTCTCAATGGAACCCCAGCAGCACAGCAACTAAGAGATAGCATAGATAAATGGGACCTCATAAAACTAAAAAGCTTCTGTTCATCAAAAGACATGGTCTCTTAACTGAAGAGAACACCCACAGAGTGGGAGAAAATATTTGCCAGCTACACATCAGACAAAGGACTGATAACCAGAAAATATAGGGAACTTAAAAACTAAATTTTCCCAAAACTAATGAACCAATAAAGAAATGGGCAAGTGAACTAAACAGAACTTTCTCAAAAGAAGAAATTCAAATGGCCAAAAAAACACATGAAAAAATGCTCACCATATCTAGCAATAAAGGAAATGCAAATTAAAACCACACTAAGATTCCACCTCACCCCTGTTAGAGTAGCCATCATTAGCAACATCACCAACAACAGGTGTTGGAGAGGATGCGGGGAAAAAGGAACCCTCTTACACTGTTGGTGGGAATGTAAACTAGTACAACCACTCTGGAAAAAAATTTGGAGGCTACTTAAAAAACTAAACATTGATCTACCATTTGATCCAGCAATACCACTCTTGGGGATATACCCAAAAGACTGTGACACAGGTTACTCCAGAGGCACCTGCACACCCATGTTTATTGCAGCACTATTCACAATAGCCAACTTATGGAAACAGCCAAGATGCCCCACTACTGACGAATGGATCGAGGAAATGTGGTATCTATTCACAATGGAATTTTATGCAGCCATGGATTGAATTGGAGAACATCATTCTGAGTGAGGTTAGCCTGGCCCAAAAGACCAAAAATCATATGTTCTCCCTCATATGTGGACATTAGATCAAGGGCAAACACAACAAGGGGATTGGACTTTGAGCACTTGATAAAAGCGAGAGCACACAAGGAAGGGGTGAAGATAGGTAAGACACCTAAAGAACTAGATAGCATTTGTTGCCCTCAATGCAGAGAAACTAAAGCAGATACTTTAAAGCAACTGAGGCCAATAGGAGAAGGGGACAAGGAACTAGAGAAAAGATTAGATCAAGAAGAATTAACCTAGAAGGTAACACACACACACACAGGAAATCAATGTGAGTCAACTCCCTGTATAGCTATCCTATCTCAACTAGCAAAACCCTTGGTCCTTCCTATTATTGCTTATGCTCTCTCTACAACAAAATTAGAAATAAAGGCAAAATAGTTTCTGCCGGGTATCGTGGGGGTGCAGGGTTGGAGGGGTGAGTGGGGGGTGGGGGGATAAGGGAAGTGGTGGGGGAATGGGGGAGAAATGACCCAAACATTGTATGCACATATGAATAAAATATAAATAAATTAAAAATTTTAAATGTTTATAGCCCAAAATTCAAAAAAAAAAAAAGAACACCAGAGCATTGGACCAGGACCCCACCCTAATGACCTCATTTAACCTTCATTATCTCCTTGTAGGTCCTCTATATAATACATTCACATTTGTTAGTTGGGGGGAGGCACAATTCAGCACATAACAAAGGGCTATTGCTAAGCACCACTGATGTGACACAAAAATAAGTAAGTAACATGAAATTAATTGGGAATCAGATGTGAAAACCATGGGGCCTTTCTGCTTGTATACAAAGAAACAGAACAGGGAAAGTCAGACGACTTCCCAGGTAAATTTGATTAGCACACTTTCTACCTGCCACCATCCATACCATTTACCATGCAAATACACTTGCGCCATACACACTCCCCCAAACAATCCATTTATGGCTCTGTTGCCCCGTATATCTGAGGAAAAACTCAAAAAAGGGAAGGAGTGGTACAAACTAAAGACCTTGCTATTGCAGCAGGTTTAGGATGCAACTGAAACCCATTGCTTTCTTTCTCAAATAACCACTCACCAGGTCATGATGGCTTACTTGTAGAATTGGGAGACATCACTCAATGCTTCACTCCTGATGGAGTCAGAGCTGCACGTTCATCCATAATTTCAAACTGATAAGACAATTTCCTTGCAATTCTTCCAGTCTTATTATACACTTGCAACCTAACCCCTTTTGCCCAGTGGGTCGATTAGCCCTGGCAAGTGGTGACTCTTCCCCCATGATATTTCAAGTCACAACTATGTCATACTTTTTGTGCAAAGTACATGAAAGAATCAACGTATAAGGAGGAAAGGTTTGTTTTTGACTCACAGTTTCAGGGATTTTTGCCCATAATCATGTGGCCAAATTGCTTTTTTGAGCCTGTCAAGGCAGCACACCATAGAAGGAACATGCAGCAGAAGAAAACAGCTCACATTACGACAGCCAAGAAGTAAAAAGAAAGTGAGACAGTGCCAGAATCCCAGTGTCACCTGCACTGGCACCACCCAATGACCTCATTTCCTTCTACTAGCCCCCACCTCCTAAAGGGTCTACCACCAACCAACTGCCACCACAGACTGGCAATCAGCCTTCAGCACGTGATCTTTGGTGGACACCTAGGATTCAAACCATTATGCTGCCTTTAGTTTTTTTTTTTTTCTTACTAATTTATCTTTGGTATATTTGCCTAGAAAAGTGAGGTCAAATAGTAAATATGCATATAATATTTGACAACTATTGCCAAATTTTCCTCTATAGGTATTGTATCATTTTGGATGTATACCAGCAATGCCTAAGAGTGCATATCCCCACAACCTTGCCAACAGAGAATGCTGTCTAATTAAGCACATGCTGTTTGTGTTTGTTTTTAAATTTTAAATTTCCAGGCTGATGTGGTCTGATGGAATTCGAGATATACATGAGATACTGCTACTGCTTCTTATCTTGCCAAGAGAATGTGAGCCCCTGGATATGATGATTTTTCCTATGAGGAGCAGACCTCATAATTTCACTTCTAAGCAGAAAAGCTAGTGCTTACAGTGTCTTTGTCTTCTTCCAGTGGATTTTGTTTCCTGCCTCCTAAGACCTTGAAGAAGTTGAATAGGAAGTCTGCTCAATGTGGTAATGGAAAAGAACAAAATCTGGTCATATTCATTTGCTGAGGACTTTTCATATGGGCAGCCTGTCTTTGCTAAGTGAGCAGAAGTAATTTAGGGCACAGATGTTGGTTAGCAACTCCCTCACCAAGATGACCATTATTTGGCTCAGAGAGCAGTAACAATTAATATATTTGTATTAGTCTGGGTTGTCTACAGAAAGAGAACCCAGATAGATAAATAGATAGATAGATAGATAGATAGATAGATAGATAGATAGATAGACACAGATATTGATGCAGATATTGCTATAGACATGCAGACCTAAGAAGCAGAAGTAAGACAAAGTAAAGGCTTATAAGGAGATTTGTTATGGGATATTGGTACATGGAATTACAAAGGCTGAGAAGTCCAGCCATCTTCTGTCAGCAAGCTGGAGACCAAAGGAAGCTAGTGCTATAATTCAGCCAGAGTCCAGAGACCTGAGTCACCAGGAAGGCAGTGTCTTAAATCTCTGTCTGAATTAGAATGCCTGAAAACCAGGAGCTCCAATGGCCAAAAACAGAAGCCATTGCCCCAGCTCATGTGGACAAAGTGAATTTTTCCTTTCTCCACCCTTTTCTTCTACTCCAGCCCTCAGTGGATTTGATGATGGTCATCCACATTAGCGAGTATGAGTTTTTAACATTCAGTTTACTAACGCAAATGCTCGTGTCTCTGAGAAAGAACCCCACAGACACACCCAGGGATAATGCAATTGGGCATCCCATAGCCAGGTCGTTTACTGGACTATCAGTCACACTATTAAATCAGAAAAGCCCAGAGCTCTGGGGGGGCTTTGATTATATTGACCTCTCCCATTTTAAGAAAACCGTGACCTCCATCAATGATAACACCAGAGATTAAAGAGGTCATGACAGAGTTTAATCAGTAATAATACTGCAGTAAGGAAAAGAGTCCACTGTGAATGAGACTCAACTTTGGTTTGCATGCAGGCAACAAAATACTGGGTATTTAAAAGGGAGAAATGAGGGAAGAGGGATGGATGTGCAATTACTAGAGTTAGGGAAATGAAAAATCACCGAAGCACGCGATGGGGTAGTCCAGATGATGTAAAAAACTATCACAGTTTGTTAACTCACACTGAACTGAAGTTAGGTTGCTGCCTTTCCAGAAAGGCTGAGAGATAGGGATCCTCTCCTTATGGGTTGGCTGAAATAAACAGTTTTGGCAATCGTGAGATTTTCAGGCAGACACTTTACAAGACACTAGGCCTGTTGTAGGGAGCAGCATGGAGCTATTAGAAACTATGGTTATGTTTGTTCAAGTCCTCACAGGTCAAGGTTGAGGTCTAGTTGAGAAGGGGCCTCAGAGGACTATGGTTCCTTTCTTTCAAAGTCACCCAAGAAAATTAGAAAGAAACCAGACCCCTGTTAACTGACTGCCACTGGCTGGTAACAGTTTATTGGCAAGAAGTCCCCACTCATCCAAAATTACTTACCCACTCTTCCAAAGAGCCACCAAATCTAGAAAGCCAGCAGTTTAAGCCATTCTTGCTAAAATAAAATAATAATATGAATCCTGCTTTCTCTTGCTTTCATGAAAGTGACATGTGGTAGTGCCTCCTTCTCCATGCATGATCCATAATTCAAACAGAAGTGCTGCCTACTTTCTCATTAGCCTAATTGTATTCATTGCAGAAAGCAGCTTTCAGTAGCAGTATCGATCAGCAGGAAGTAAGATGGAAAAAATTAACGCAACTTGAAAAATTCCAGTCTCTGGAGTGTAACTCGCCATCTGGGAATGACTTATTAGGAAAGAAGCAAAGAAGCGGTGTCCATATAGCACCTTTCCATCTTACATATGCAATCAGAACTTATTAAATTGAGCCCCGCCAATATGGAGTTTGCAACAATTCAGAAGTGGCTAGTGTGACTCCCACTAAAGATAAGTTCTGTACAAAACATTTAACTTAGCACCTTAAAGTTTCTAATACATGTCAGGCACACTGTCCTTTACTTCCTTAATTATTTTTATATGTGATCCTGTATTTAGTACTCATGTTGTGTAATGTCTTGGTGGACCAAATCAATGTATTTAATTCCTTGTTTGAAATTTCCACATTTCAGTTGCTGTGGTTATTTAATCCCCCTTTCTTCATTTAAAATTAATATGATTTTCCATAATAAGAACATTTTTCTCTTGCATGGCATTTTATCTTTAACAGCTTTTTTCCACCTAAGTAACAAAGAATTATTTTTAAATAAATGATTAAAGTAAAAATGACAATAAAATAGGGGCTTTAGTCACAGAACTCGGCCCTGACAAATTGACACAAAAACTTTCTACATAAAACATTTGTTAGTGAATATCCAAATTATCTTTCCTTTTGTGTGTTCTAATAATTGAACAATTATCCTTCTGCCAGTAAATTAAAATAAAATTACACTCTCCTAAATCCATTATCCAAGTTATTTTAAATAATTTCCTATTTACTTGCAGTTTCAAAATTGTTTTCATATCACTGTTATTTTTTTGTAATCAGTTCACTCCCTTAGATGAAACTTCAGGCTCTAAAGAATGTGAATTGACCCAAATAATAGAGTGTGAACTTGAAGTTAATGGGAAAGGGAGCTATCGTGAGGCAGGAACAATAGTAGGAGGTAAATAGCATACAATTACTCATTTTTCCCATTCATACTTCTTCTGTGTTTGCTATAAACTTCTAATTTGTTGTGAAGTGATTTCAAATTAAAGCTAATTATCGACTATATACCAATGCTTTCATTGTGGCAAATATATAACATTTGTCTCTATGTCAAAGCACTATGTGGGGAAAACTAAATGAGAAATAATACCCAAATTCCTGCCATCTGAGGGATGTATGCTCTTGTTGAGAGGAAAATGGGTACAGAAATAGTAGATGATGCTGGGTTCGTTTTCTAGAACTGTCAAAACAAATTGCCAAAATTCGTTGACTTAAAACAATAGAAGTGTGTTCTCTCACGGTTCTGGAGTCCAGAAGTCTAAAATGAAGCTGTCTTCAGGGCTGCAGTCCCTCCAGAGACTGGAGCAGAGGACCCTTCTTGCCTCCTCCAGCTCCCAGTAGCTCTGGCCATCCTTTGCAATCATTGGCATATAGCTTCCTCTCTCCATTCTCTGCCACTACCTTCCCATGGCCTACTCCTCTGTGTCTCACTATGCCCTCCCAGCTTATGAGGACACCTGTCCATGATATAGGGTCCACCATAATCCAGTTAGAACTCACCCATGTTTATCTGCAGATTCAAAGACCCTCCTTCTACATAGCCACATTCTGAGGTCCTTGGTGAAAAAGAATTTTGTGGGCACTATTCAACCTACTACTGATGGTTTAAAAATGGTGTTGCGGAAAAAGGTTAAGGGAAGTTGGACTGAGACCCCATAAGTTAAGAACAGATAGAGTAAAAGCAAGACAGTAGATATCATGGAAAATAGGACCACATGGGCCCAAACTGTCTGTCCCTTCCACACCTTCTCTCTTCCCCAGCAAACAAAATAAATAAATGAATGAATGAATAAAAACATTTACTTTGGCCACTCCAAACTTCTCTCTTTTCCCGAGACATAGTAATATAGCTAATCTCATATGCTTCTGTAGAATATATACTATGTTTTTGCCCATAGTTATCACAGGTATCTCAAAGCTGGGACAAGAGAGATTAATTGCCCTCCAAGCTCATACATAGGGTCCAAGTATATCTCTGTTACATTTACTAAGACAGAGTAAAACAAGTCCTGAGATGCTTAGCTCAAAACTCTCCCCCAAACCTGTCTATAAAAATACTCCAGAGACTCATTAAGCATATTGGTTGGAGAGCTTGGCTTTTTGATCAGCCAAGCCTAGTCCAAGCCAGCTGGACTACAATTGTCCTGCAGACAGTGAGGGTAAGAATACGCATATTACTAAGAGCCAGTAATTATGTAATGGTTTGTTACAAAACATGTTCATGAAAATCTCTGACTAATACATACCTGAATATGATCGAAAAGCTCTTTCCAAATATTATTGCTTTGGAATGTGAGAAATGACCTTACTGGTAGAGAAGAGATACGTTTCTAAAGTGTTTTTAAGCTACACTCTATTGAATTCAGGTCACTCAACAAGTTATGGCTTTTTCTTTTACTCATTTTTTTCTTCTTTTTTTGTAAGTATTTTCCACATTAAAAAAAAAACCTCCATTATGCCTTAAAGATCCAATTTTGAATGTTGCTCCTCAGTAAAGAATTTCCTACCTTGGATAAGCTTTTGTTAATGCTTTCCCAGAGAGTTCAGTTCAGCCTCCCATGTTAAGACCTGATGCTTTGTCTAGCAGACTGGATTAGGTGTCTTCCAGTGTGACAAACTGTCTCTGTGCTCCATACTCATTCATTCTGTCTCTTATTTCACATATCTACTGGCTACTTGCTGACAGCAACACATGAAGATAGGGCAGAGTCAAGCATCAGTCTCTTCATATGCACTTGAACATTTGAGAAGCTCTGTGATAAAGCAACTCTAGGGGAGAAATTCATTGGTGGTATTATATTTTCAGCTCAATATTGAGTGTAAAGTGCTTTTTCAGATACCCAAATGGAAAAAGTCAGTGGAAATGGAATTTATGGATATTTAGCAGAAAGACCTTGGCTATCAAATACATGAGAGATTCATCTATATATGGCAGCTATGGGTTTAGATGGCAAAACATAGCAGATGTATGAAAAGATGTCAGAGATCTCAGAAAATGAGTGAAATGCCAACATGTGAATGTAAGTTTCTTGAGACCAAAAACATTTTCCATTCACTGTTCTGTCCACTGCACCTAGAAAAACACTCAATACATCATAAGAAAGTGCTCAATGAAGATTTGTCAAAATCCACATAAATGAATGAATTGGAGAGTCAGACAAAGAAAGAGAAGCACAAAACCAGGCCAAGAAGAAAACGACTGAATCAGGATTTGAACCACTTTCTCTGATTTCAAAGTCTTTACTGTTCTAGAAATTCAACTGCCTCATGGAAGATAAAATAGTGACTTAAGGAAAAACAAGGTAAAATACATTATAGATGCATGCAGCTGAGTTACAAATAAAATCAAGTCCAGTGTTTTTTCTTCTGACAATTTCACACGATAGCTTTAAGGGTGATGGAAAGTCTTTGCTTCTGATAAATGCCCTCCCCCAGGACGAAAAGCATGGTAGAATCATTTGACCAAGAATAAGACCCGTAGTGAGAGATTGTGTCCATTTTTATAGCTTTGTTATTTGCTCAAACACATGAACACACACAAAGCTCACATGCACAGGGAATAGAAAGAGAGAATGAAAGGGGAGGGAGGAATAAAGAGGAAAGGAAACAGAAGAGAGAGGGAGAGAAGAAAACAGCAGCAGCAGATGCAATTTTCCCAAAATTTTGTCTTTTAAAGCCAATTACACCAATAATTATGCACACTTATTTTAATGGATATTTTGATTGTATAATTTTTAATGATTAGAATGTGGCTGTGGTATTACTCAAAAACTAATTGCAAGCAATGCTAGTTGAAAAGTCAGCGAAGAGGAGAAATCCATGATTGTTGACCTATTCCCCTGCAAAGTCCCAACCAGAAGAGCCTTGGACTGATCAGTAATTACTCAAAATCACCCTTTGCAGGAGGTAGCCTGGGTGCTCGGGAAGCATATCAGAGGATTTCATCTTCCCAGAATCCAGAGAAACAAAAATGAAAGAACCAGGGCTCTGCAGTCAGACAAAACACAACACATTCTAAGCACAAATGCCAACGTACAGTTTCCCAAGTGGGAGATTTCCATACTTTCTCCAAATTTCCATGTCCCCATCTGCTACATGAGGATGGGAACACCTTCCCCAGAGGACTATTGAGTGCACTGTCCATGAAACATCAACATTTGGGAATATTGCAGCCCTCAATGAACAGCAGCAATTGCTAGAGGTAGCAAGAGGAGAGAAAGGCAGAGAAGAGGTATTGCATAAACATGTTTGAAGGCCTCAGAACAGCAATGTCTATGGTTATAGACTCGATTATATCTTGAAAAAGAAATGTTGAAGTATCCCTAAACATAACCATTCAGAAACAGAATCTCTGCAGATATAATCAAGTCTAGATGAGGTCATTGGGATGAAACCTAATCTGATAGTGTCCACACAAGAAGGCAGCCAGATACAAAGATACACAAGAAAAGCACATGTGAAGACAGATGCAGAGGTTGCAGTATTGTATCTAAGCCAAGAAATGAGAATTTTTGGCAGGCCCAGAAGATATAAGATAGGCACAGATCAGAATTTCTCCTAGAAAATTCAGAGAAAGCATGATCCTGCTGACACTTTAATTTTTGACTTCTTGCTTTCTGAACCAGAAAAATAAATTTCCATTATTTAAAGTCACCCAAAGTTGTGCACCTCTGTTATGTCATCCCTAGTTTTTTTTTTATTACTATAATGAAATAATTGAGACAGGCTAACTTTACTTTTAAAAAGAGATTTATTTAACTCACAGTTCTGGAGTTTCAAAAGCATGATGCCAGCCTTTGTGGCACCGCCAATTGTATTCCCACCAGGCCCTGCCTCTCAAAAGTTTCCCCCTCTCAACTCACTAAAGATCAAGCTTGCAAGTCTTTCAGGAACAAGCAACATTCAAGCCACGACAGTCAGTAAAGTACTTGACATGGTTGGTGCTCCATTAGGGTTGCTCTCCTCAATGTCTGAACCCACCCTCTACAACATTTCCTATTGTCAAAAGCTGATTCCTTTTGTAAGCCTTGGGTTCCAGGCTAGGGGTATTATTTACTATTGGCCTGGCTATAGGTGCCAGGATAATGCCTGTACATGGGTCACATGTCAGCCTTTAACATGTGAGCCTTGAGAGGTACACTTCACATCCAAACCACAAAACTAGAACAGACCATCATTTACAGGCTCTGTTAGCCATGCATGCTTTTTATTTAAAGCATTTATCACAATTTATATTTACACATTTCTATTTATATAGTAAAGATTTTTAAGAACCCACTAGGTTATAAATTTCAAGAAGACAGAAATAGAGTCAGTTTACTTACAATTGCTTTCTTAATACTTAGCATACTACTTGCCATGTAAAAAGAATTCAGTATTTATTAGATGGGTGGATGGATGGGTGAATTGATGGATGGATGCATGGATGGATGGATGGATGGATGGATGGATGAACTGATGTCTTAACCAAGAACAACTAAGTCCTTAGTTCAGGCAATTGCAGGTGTCCATTGTTGAGGACCTGTAAGTGCAGGGTGGAGAGCCTGACAGCTGCTTTCTTTTGCCCTTGCAGGTGCTGTGATCTACTGGCATGGATTCTCTACATAACTGATTAACAGTTTTGTCCCCTTGATTTTTATCCATTTGCTAGGCTTCATAGCCATTACCACCTTATGCTGTATGCCCCCTGTAGTTTGCATTAATCTTCCTGACTGTGACATTGTGGAAATAGCATAGGTCCATGCCGAGTGTATACAGCTCAAAGCCAGACTTCCCCAAATACTTAGCTCATGAAATTGGCTACATTATTTATATGTCTTTAATCCTCATAACTATGAAACTGTAAACTATTATCCTTCTTTTGTAGATTAAATGAGGTCATCTGTGTAAAAGTATAGAAAAACTCTGTTTCAGAGTACTTAAATGATTTTCCCAAGGTTACAAAGGAATAAAGCTTTAAAAACAAATCCCAGGATTTCCAACTAAAGCCTATATTTTTGCCCTCTTGAGCATAGTTCATACACTTTTTTTTTAATTTTGAGATATTTTTCATTGTTCTTTAAGGATATGACATACTCAGGAACCTGCACATTTTTTCCCAGCCTGAATTTCAGCTTTTCTTCATTGCTAATGTTTAATTTAAATGCTTAGCTCCCACTTCCTAAAAGAAAAATAGGTTGAAATAACGAAAAGTCGTGGAACCAAGGAAAAGATATGTCACAAGAAATCTTGATTACTCCACTCAAAATGCTGTATTATCATAGAATGTGTGTGGAGCTTTGGAGGGAAGTAGTCAAAAAAAAATTAACCAAGGTTTAATAATCAGTTTGAATGTACCAAACTGAAAAGATTATAGCAGTCTAAGAGAAATTTTACACAGGATGGAGAAAAATGTTATAAAATTAAAATTAATGAGAATAAGCTTGACATTCATGTGTTAGTTTAAATTAACATGGTATGAAGAAAATCGTATCTCCTTCTGCAGAAATGGAGGTGAGAGAAAGGGTGTAATATTGATGATTCTTTCTACGTGTCTGGAGGCAGAGTGGACCCTATTTCAGGTGCCGATTATGTGTAAACTCACTTATCTTAGGTCAAGTTCAAGTTTCTTGTACCTTCTATGAGTCTCATTCTCCCAGGGCTTTTTGTAGTTTCCCTTTGCCGTCTGTCTGTATTTTTTTTTTTCTGTATCCACAATGAATCCTGAATTAAAGCAGTAAGCATATAAGAGGATGGCATATTTGAAAAGGCAAAGACTGAGAGCCAAGTGGACTCGCATTTGCATTATGGGTCAGTGTAGCTGAGAGACACTGAGACTCTTTCTGAATTTCAGTTTTAGCTACTTTGATTCTACGATGAAGAGAAGATACCTCTATGCCTCTATCTCAGTTCTGGTGGAAGATTTTGATGTGTTTAATTTACTGCAACAATGCTTGACTGACACACAGAGTGCCTCTCAACTGGTGGTCTAGGTTACAAGCAATAGGAGATGACTTTGGATGCTTAGACAGAGAAAGGTTTTTTGAAAGGGCATTTTTAAAAGCTGGATGTAAAAAACATATCTGAACTCACATGTTTATTGCAGCATTATTCACAATAACCAAAATACAGAATCAATCTAAATGTCCAGCTACAGATAAATGGATAAAGAAAATATGACATACATAAACAGTGGAATACCATACTCCCATAAAAAAGAATGAAATCCTGTCATTTGTTACAACATGCATGACCCTGGAGGGCGTTATGTTAAGTGAAATAAGCCAGACACTGACTGACAAATACTGCGTGATCACACTCGTGTAGAATCTCATAGAATTAGAGGGTAGAATGGCTGGGGTGGCTACTGGGAGGAGGAAAGGTGAGCTATTGGTCAAAAGGTATATAATTACAAGTATGAGGAATAAGTTCAAGAGGTCTATTGCACAGCTTGGTGGCTAGTTATTAATGATATATATTATTCTTGAAAAATGCAGATTGCTGACATTTCTCTCCACAAAGTGATCACTTTGTGAACTAAGTCATTTGTTCATTAGCTAAACTTAGCCATTCTACAATGTGGATATACTTAAAAATATCACGTACACAATAAATGCATGCAACGATGTCAACTAAAGTATAAATTTAAAAAATGAAATCAGGCAGCTCATTTATTTAGGGACAGGGCTAGATTTGCAACCAAGTCCCAAATAAAACCCATGAGAAACCTGCTGCTGCCCAGAAAGAGCCAAAAGAAATTGTCCTGCTGCCTCCAGCGTGAACACGCCTGCCCTGAGAAACCCCACCTGGCTACCTCCAGGTTTCCATAAACATCAGGAGGGTGCCATCATGGGAAGCTCTAAAACCCTTACATCCTGTCTTGGGCAGCATCCATCCTGATTCCTTCTTCCTGCTCCTCTGAACCCCACAGCAAAATACATTCCACCCCTGTCACTTAACTGTTTGTGTGATTGAGGAAACCAGCATTTGGTTCATTCTCATCTGATGTTTATTTATGAGCTATCCATCTGCCCTCCACTACCTCATAGAGTTAAATTCCTCAGGGCAGGACGGATGTGATCCTGACAATGCAACCACACCCAGAATGGGGACCAGCAAGGGTGCTCAGTGAGCAGCTGGTGAATGCAAGTGGGAAGGGGGTCAGTGTGTCTCCTGGGAGCCTTTTCCTATCATGGAGATGAGTAGACCAGGACTCTAGAAACTCTTAACCTCCACAAGAGATCAAGATGTGATTGAGGAGAGGAGAGTGGGATGGTGTGAAAAAAAAGAAAAAGCAGCTCTGGCCAGCAGCGAAGCACTGCCCTAGCCTTGTCCATTGAAGGGGTACCACCAGCCTGCCTGCAAAGCCACCTCCCCCACAAAGCTGCCTGCCTGCATTCCCCTGTCACTTGCCAGTGGGAACCACAGTCTACTCATAGAAGAGCATCCTATGCAAAGAAAATCAATGCAGTCCCTCAGCATCCGTAGGGATTGGTTTCAGGACTCCCTTAGATATCCATGTCCTCAGATGTTCACATCCCTTATTTAAGGGAGTATAATATTTTCACAGAGCTATGTGCATCCTCCTATATACTTTAAATCGTCTTTGGATTACCCGTGAGGCTTAACATAGTGAACACGCTTCGTAAATAGTTGTTACACGATATTCTTCAAGGAATAATGTCAGGAAAACTTCTGTACCTGTGTGATACAGATGCAATCACTGTTGGCCTAATGACATAGAACACAAATAGACAAGGTAGTCAGCCAACCCATGCTGGAGAGAGATGCAGGCCCTGTGAAATTGCAGAGGTGGCAGAGGGTATGCCTGCTGATAAGTAGTTGGCTTGCCTCTGCATTTGTGGATTCAGTGCAGTGCTCAGTGGACAACTGCAAATTTTTCTGTTAATACTTCTGATCTAAGGTTGGTTGAAACCACTATGCAGAACTTGTGGCTATGGAGGCCCATCTCTAAGTGCCGAGGAAGCCCACACCACCCACCTTCCATAACTGCACGAGTCCCTCCCACGTGCATCTCAGTTTAGAACTAGGGATCTCCACGAGTTGAGGAAAACAGACCAAGAGCATCAAATAACAGAGAAAACTTTGGGCTCTTGTTTTAAGCAGAGCTGTTTTTGAGTACATCATGCTGCCTGCTGCATCTAACCCTAAGAACACTATGAGGCAGGAATGGTCACAGAATAGAGAGGTTGCACAGCTTCCCAAAGTCACATAACTTCTAGGAGCCAGGACCCAAACTAAAACCACATCAACACTGCGCTTCAAATCATGAAGAAAGAGAGATGGAGTTAAAAAAAGCAGGGGGAGGGGGAAGCTTTGGTTTATTCTTATTATGTTTCCAAATATTAGCATCAGAGATTTATAAAGCTGTCACATATTCCAAGTAAAAACTGACACTACAAAAAGGAGAGAGATCGATAGAGAAAGACAGAGCGAGTACAGAGAAAGAAAATCAAAGAAGAGTTCTTAGAGAGATTGAAATTATTATATCTAACATTTAAAAAATTCATAGAATGGTTGAATACAATACTAACCTATTGATTAAAATTCAATGTGCCTCAATCCTTTGAAACAATTGGGCTCCTAAGATGCACCTTACAGAGACCCTCTTGGTCACTGTTTGAGTGGCCCTTGTGTTTCATTCAGGTCACTGGCAACCTAGAGCCTAGGAGCTCCTCAAATGCCCTTTGCCAAGCCTATGGTGTAAAGTTTGCCCATTTTTACTACAGAATCTGTCTCCACAGTTTGTTTTGTGGGGAGAACACGAATATCTTTGGTATGAAAGCTTTTTCATCATGTTCTATTTTCAAAGCCAACTGCTATATTCGTACTCTGTAAAGCACTGAAATGTGTATACACGTGTGAATATATGTGGTTGGATGGATCTGGAAAGATGTTCATGAAATGTGCATAACAGAATTTAAGACTGGCAGTGACAACAACATCCAGAGAAGGAGAAGAGTCAAGTCAGGCAAGGGGGCTTTTCCTATACTTGACTTCATGCTTTAATGTGTCTTCAAAGAGCCTGTGCAACTTTTATAAAAAATAAATAATAAATAAGACTTGCTAAAATGTGCAGAACTCACAGTGAAGTAAGCAAGGTCCAGCTTAGGGTCTGTCTCTGTGTGGAGTGTGGCTCTAGTAATTCTCCTTCCTCTCAGAGTTCACTTTGCTTATCCGTAACAGAGCTGGAGGTGGAGGAAGTAGTCCAAGCAGTGAGCAGAGAAGGGACTCAGTGGGAGTGAGGTCTCTGGTGGTTGCAACTGAGGAAAGACTTCATCTCTAATGAGTCCTTCCTGCACCCCTGACTGCACTGTGTCCACAGGCAAATTGCTTCACCCCTCTAAGCCTTTGTTGGTCTCCTGTAGTCCCAGTAACAAAGTACCAAAACCTGCTGGCTTGAAACAGCAAAAGTGCATTCTCTTACAACTCAGACGCCAGCTATCAAGGTGTTAACATTGACCATTCCTCCTGGGGACTCTGAGGAAGATTCTTTCCAGCGGCTGCCAGCAACTTTGGATTCCTTGGCCTGTAGATGCATGGTTCCAATATCTGCCTCCATCTTTTTAAAGCAGTGTCCTTGTGCGTCCTCTCTCTTCATACAAGGAGATGAGTCATTGGATTGGGGACCATGTTACTCCACTATAACCCAATTTTAACATGATTATATCTGCAAAGATGCCATTATCAAGTAAGATCACAGGTACGGTGACAAGACTAGAAAATACCATTTCAAGGGACACCATTCTACAAACTATTGAGCTTAGGGACTCGTCTCTGGACTATGTCACAGAATTTGTAAGGATAGTCAATGAGATAAATTTATGAGCATATAAGCCATGAAACATGGATGTACATACCTCAGAACACCAACACTGATCGTTCTAGCATTCAGAACCCAAATCTACATAATAAAAACGTGGAGGTCTTTTATCACACAAAGAGAGTTTGAGCTTCTACAATGTGAAAAGTCCCATGCTAGGGACCGGGTTCACACAGAGAACAGAAGACCCAGCTGAGATGGGGAATGAGCCCAATCTGGATCGTGGCAGTCATCCCTGTTGGCTGGTGGGAAGACTCCAGGGCCTGACTTGAAGAAAAATTGAGTTTCACATGTGGAGTAAACAAAAGTGAAGATCACAGACTGCCCAGGGAGATGAAGTATTTTGGAGCTAGCAGTGACCTTGAAACCCAAGCCCCTTGGGAATGTGCAGAAACTCTGGAAAAATCTTCAGAATTCAGTCAACCATCTCTAGACCTCAAGGGTCAAAGGATCACCACTGACATTCACGGGGCAGGGTTACATGACCAGTGAGTGCATAGGAAGGGGCACAGCCAGGGATGCATTCCTCTTGTGCCACCAGGAAAACCATAGTCTCTCCTGGTCTACTTCAGTTCTTCTTTCCAGCTGTCATATACCCTTGGCACAAAGGCAAGGTCACAGTCCTTCGCAGGGGCCCTAGACACAGTCTTACAAACAAAAGACTATGATTTTGAGAACAAGGCTGTCATTAGGAAGATGAGAGCCAAACAAGGAAACAGCCCACAGTGCTGAGTATCACAAAGATTCTCCATGACAGTGACTGCATTCTGACACACACACATGCCCACAGGACTCCTGGCTCACCCTGTGCCATCACAGGCACTGAAGTGCCAGCCACAAAAATGAGAGGGAGAAAGAATAAAAGCAATAGCACAGAAGCACAATTTACTAGACCTTGGTCCTAGAATTGTCTTGAGAGAGAAGCTCATGCAAGAAGCTACCTTTGGAAAATGGAAGAGGACAGAGCTCAGAGAGGACTGACAGAAAGCAAAGGACCCAGGTGGAGATCATCCCTCCCATTTCAGATGGGCTATTGTTGTGCAAAACCAGGAGTTAAATGTGAGCTGGTTGTTAAATACAAAAAAGAAAAAAACCCCAAACTCAACTTTTGAGTCAGAAAAAAACTTGATTTAAAACCAATCTCTGCCACTTACTGGCTTTGGATATTGAGTGGGATCCTTGACCCCTCACTTCCTATACATTCTATATAAAGCAGAATTAACACCGTGTCTAATTCCTGGAGCCATTCCTTGGGACGGTTTTGGTAGTCTGTGAAACACAATAGTTAATAATAAATATAACAACAATAAAACCAAACATAAAAAATGATAAGAGTCCCCTGTTTAGAGACTATTTTTGGTTTAAAATTTTAAAAAAGAAGCTGGGCAGATGGATGCTGGGTCGGGATTTCAGGAGCTGGTGTGACAGTTAAGGAAGCGACATGTGCAGTGTTTAAGAAGCCAGCTGGCCTGGGTTCTAGTGCGTGGCCCTGCCATTTCCTACAATGATATGCACACTCTGTGCCTTAATTTCTCCATTTGTAGATGGAGATATGACTGTATTGTAGTTAGATGTTAAACACATTAACCTAAAGTAGCCTGGAACATAGTAATGATTATATGAGTGTTAGTCACTCTTTTTTGTCATACTCTTTCAATGATTTACTCCTACTCCAACTTAGACTCCAATGGGCTTTTTGGAAATAAACACAATGTTCAGATACTCCTCAGAGACTGTCTATAAATGAGATGTTGAGTATAGTTCACATTTTCTTGCTCTGATGTGGTGATTTCTCTGCATTACTTCAGAGGAATATGTGTGTACTCCTTGAAACATGGGTGTATTCGTTGACTGCCACGGGGAACTATTTTCTGACATTAGAAAATGTCAGATAAAATTCATAATGTACTAAAGTATCCACTAACCTAATTTAAGTAAGTTTCGTTAAATGTATGCTGTCTACCAAGTACCAGCCTGGGTGCTGGGTATGAGGCACAAATCATTCTTGAGTCAATGACTCATCTCTGGAAGCCTCCCCATTTACAGAAAGGTTCACCTAAGCTCCAAATTCCAACAAGCTTGATCCAAATCTGGTAAGTTTCAACCATTGAAAAGGTCAGCTTTGATCTCAGTGCGATTTTAATTTTTAAAAATGTTATTTTTTTAAAAGTGACTTCCAGTTCAGCATCCACTCTCTGCCTTTCAAAGAGATTGCGCTGTTTTCCAAGTGCCAGTCTCTTTTTTCCTAAGGTGTCTTAAAGATCGTCTCATTCCCAATGCTCCTGAAAGATCAGTGAACATCTCCCCCTACGTTCCAAGGCATGTTCTAAACTTGGAGAGCAGACTTTGACTATTTCCAGGCACATTTCTTAATCAACAGCACACACAGTGTCTGGTTTTATGGTGAAATAACCCAGTTTTAAATATCTGTCAAGAGAATAACGTAGACTTTAATCAAGATGAAACTTTACTCAAATAAATCAGACTCATGGAAAGTTTTCTGCTCCTTTTAAGAGTCTTTTCTGAAGATTTTTATTTTTATTTATTTATTTGTTTATTTACTTAGGTAAGTGTCTCATATTCATGAGAAGCTGAATGGCATATTGGGAACAAAAGTCATAGTTAAATAAAGACAGAAGAGAGAGAGAGAACTAAGCTTAAATCCAAGTCCTTTAACTGCATAAAATTTAGGACACAAGGAAGGAAATTAAATTCTTCTGAACTTTCAAAAAGAAACCTAGGCCTTGTCACCATGGCATTGTTGGGACAGGGCAATGGTCTGGGCCCTGACTGCACCCCTCTGTCTATAACCTTGGGCAAGTCTCTTGACCTCACTGGGGTACTCATTCTTTGCATTTCTATACCAAGAAAACTATCTGTTAGAGTGTGCAGTAAGCCCTTCACATTTCAGCTTCCATCCTCTCAGAAGAGAACAAACCAAAACACAGAATTTTCCATTCTGCACCTGGCATTTAGTCTAACACCTATTATTTCCCCCAGCTCTGGCCCCCTCGTTGGTGATGTTGAGTACACAAGCAAGTGTGCTTTGGCAAGGAAGGGTATTTTTTCAGCTGAAATGGTGGTGGTTCAATTAGCTTAGCAGTTTGCAGAGAAGATTCATTCAAAACACAGCAAAGCAAACATTGGCAAAATGAAACGTTATTTCCTCACTTGCTTTGAAGGTATTTTAAACACTGAAGATCAACAGAAATAAAGAGTTGTAAGATAGCTTTCTTGGTCCAACTGAGGTAGAAGAAGCTGCAGATTAAACAAATTCATATAGAAGCAAGGGTAGTTTCCACATAAAGGAGTGTGTTCTGGTTTACCAAGAGTTAGGGTTCTGGGTTCTACGTGTTTTATATTCATTAATCATTCTTCCATTTAATATTTATCTTATTCTTTTCCCTTTGTTAAACAGCTTATTCTGGTTCTCCTCCCCTTAACTGAACAATGAGTCAACTGCAGGCAGAAATATCTTAGTCAATGCTAAAACAGTGAAGGATATATTAGGTACTCAGAAAGAAAGAATTCAGATCTTGTGGGGGAGTCATGGACTGAGCAGAAATATGAGATCAAGCTCTAATCTGAACACATGGAAAAGTTACCTGTCATCTATGGGACTCAGAGATGAAATAAAGGACTAATTATGAGGTAAGAATGATGCTACTTTCAGTATAACACTTTCAACTGAGCTAATCCAATAGCTGCTGCAGTAACGCCATTTTCAGACTTGAATTGAGATACACTATGCTAAGGATAGGACCCTTGATTTTTTCTTGCTGGTTTTCTTCCATCTTTGATAATCAGATGGTGGGCGTGAACATTGAAGGGACTCAAAGACAAAAATACACAAATCAAAGGGACAACCCCCAAACACCCAGTGTGGATAGGTCCTTCGCGAACATTCTGTCTTATGTCTCAATGGTGGCCCATTAGCCTGTCTAAGAATCAACACTTTATTCTCTTTGTCCCATTGTCATCAGTTTTGTTCTAAAACCTGCTCTTTCTGGCCTCAACTGGAGTGAGGCAACCTAGAGTCCTCTGCTGACTCTTAGGTTCCTGCAATGGCTGACCTTGTTCTCCTATGCACCTGAAGGATAATATACTCATAGCTTCCATCCCTATGTACCTGCCTGCCTCACTTTTTGCCTGTCCTGAGAGCTGTTTCTGAGTTCTGGCATTTGTTTCCTGGAGCTTCTCAGACAAATCATTACAAACTAGGTGTCTTGCAACATTAATTCATTCTTTTTAAGATAAGTTGCCTCATTCCCTCCAAAGTCTCTAGGGAAGAACCTTTCTGTACTTTGCCCTACATCTGGTGCTCTTAGGATCCTCAACTTTATCTGCATCACTCTTAGCTCTGCCTCTCTCTTCACATGACCTTTGCCTCTTCACCTCTATGTCTGTCCTCCACTCTGTCTGACAAGGACACTTGACATGAGATTTAGGCCTCATCTGGACAATGCAAATGGTCTTATCTTGAGATCCTTAACTACATCTGCAAAGACCCTTTTCCTCACAAAGGTCACATTCATAGGTTCTAGGGACTGGGTCAGGTTCATATACTGTTCAACTAGCTATAATTCCCTTCTTTCTTTCTAGTCCTCCTCTCCTGTACCTTTTGCTCTGCCAACAAAGAAATATCACCATTGCCCATGGTGGGTAAGAGCAGAAATAGGGAGTCCAGGTGAGATGTGGAACACTGACATTTTGACACCCAAGGTTCTCATTTGTAGTTATAGCATCAATTTTTATGAGAATTATAAATTTTTATTAAAATTATAATTAATGAAGTTTGAGATTTTAAATTCAATGAAAACAGGAACTGGCAAGTTCTCATACTGTGGTTTAGGAAGTGCTCCAGGAATGTGTGCATGCAGGAGGACCAGGAAGTTAACTATCCCCATTACACAGCTTCTAAAAGGAAGTTCTGGGATTCAGACTCACCTATCCATCAGGTGAACAAAAGCATCCTCAAATGAGAACTGGACTGGAGAACCAGATTTGAATCTATTTTCAAATTCTAGTTTTTGCACCTAAAAACTGGGGAATGAATTCCTATGCAATCATTCATTATTTTACACAACCATAGTTATTTGTTCTTGCTAGAAATAAACTGTGGGCAAGGGGAGAAATTTAGGAAAAATGCAAATATTCCTGTTTATTAGACCTGAACCAAACTATTTTGCACAATACAGACACTTGAGTCCTCCCTTCTGCTATCTTTCTCAGGAAAGTCTACCAGGTCCCACTGGATAAAGAGATGAGGAACCTGTCTCGTGGCTTTTGGGACCAGGTCAGGAGCCAAAGCCCCTTTGCTCTGGAACCAGTCTTCTTCCTCCTGCTTGTTTTCCAATGAAGAGTGTAATATCAGCACATGGTGAGATGCAATTAAAATGTGTGTCTTGGAGCGTGAGTATCTTTACACTCTAATTACAGGTTAATAGAACAAACCCAGAGAGATCACCTAATTAATCTTAGAAGGAAATGTGTATGTTTAACGATCCTTCAGTAAAGGAGCTACACTTCCTCTAAGAGGATTGGATTGAAAGAAGGTTAATTTCAGGTATGAGATTCATTTCTGAATGAATACATACCATCAACATTAAGCCCACTAAAAGTTAGAGTTTACCAAGTGTGTCCTCAGTTCCAGCTCATAAGTGTGACATAATAAAGTCTTAATCTTTCCTACTCCAAATACACACATTTCACATTTGTTTTATAATCCATTCATTCATTCAGCATATAATTAAAAATATGGTCAACTTACAACTCTGACCCAGACCAATTGTGTGACATGTCAGAGTTTCCTTTATCCTTGATGTGATTTGTCTGGACTATGACAATCACATCTTTATTATTTCTTTCATTCAAAATTCTCTCTCCACAATACAGGGGCAGTGACTTTCCAACATTTCAGTGTGACATTCTCTTAATTTAACATGAGAAGTCTTCATTACATAGAAAACAAACTCAAAACTCCACATGGTTCAAAGACTCTTCTTCAGTTACGAGACCACATAACTTCCCATTGTTGCTGGGCTACTTTGACCTCACAGAGAGGGTGTTTCTCAAATTATGAATGCCTTATTCTACTTCATATTGCTAAAAAAAAATCAAAGACAGATAACTTTAAAAGGAAGAGGCTTGTTTTAGATTACCACTTTGTAGGCTTAAAGTTGAAGATCAGATAGGGCCTCTTGATGTGTCATAACAGAGTAGATAGCACCACCCAGTAGAAATGCCTGCAAGGAGATCATGTAGTGTAAGAGCAAGGAAGAGGGAGGAACAAAGCACATATGGCATAAAGCAAACCCACTTTATAACAGCCCACTTTATAACAACCCACTTTATAACAGCCCACTTTCATGGTAATCAATCCAGTCCCTGGAAACCTAACCCACTTTCTACAGACAAGCATTACTTCCTTTCAAGGGTGGTGCCCTAATTACCACCCAACAGACCTCATGTCTTAAAGGTCCCTTCAACTTTCAATACTGTTACACTGGGAACCATGCTTCTGGCACATGAACCAGTAAATAGGTCACATGAACCAGTAAATAGGCATGCTCTTGGGGCTATAGCTTGTTCTGAACCTCTTCCCTGTTTTCTTTCTGCTTCCTGGATGCCATGAGGTGAGCAACTCTGCTCTACCACACACTTCTGCCATGAAATACTCCCTCACCACAGGCCCAGAAACAATAGAGCCAGCCATTGTGGAGTGAAACATCTGAGATCATGAGCCAACATAAATCATTCCTCCTTCAATTTCTTTTCCCCCACAAGACTTTGTCACAAGTGACAAACACACCCTTTCATGTATGCTACTATAAAGTTCCTCACTAAAGGAGCAGAATTCATTTCCTCTCTCTAGGGATCTTTGACCAATAAAATGTGAAAGTGTGTAATACAAAAGAAGGCTAAAGAAAGCACTTACATGATTCACTTGTGCGTTTGAACTTCGGCTGCAACAAGCCTTGTAGAATGAGAGGCACATGGGACAGACTCATTCCCGCCAAAGCTCTTTCTAGATCAGTCAAGAACCAGATGACCCCCAGACCTGAGTGAGCCCAGCTGAGAATAGCAGTGCCACTTTGTTTTCTCTCATCTGAACCCCTCCTCCCTCAGTTATAGAACCAATAATTAGCTCATAATGTAGGTTTTATAGCTTTTTGTGTTACAGCATTATTGTGGTCATAGATGGCTGCTGCATCTCATCACAGGTCTATCATGGAGATTAAATGAGCTGTCTCTGAGCATGTTTGACTTAGTGGCTAGTATTCTCAGAGATCTCAGTAAATGGTAGATATTACTGTGGCTATTGACTTGGTTCCAGTTGCTGTCCACGAAGACTTCTTCACAAGTTGGGCTTTTCTCTTTGGCTCTACTCTTTCTTCCTTGCTCATGGCATCTTGTAGACCCTCAATTTCTGGTCACTTATGCTCAAGGTACCAAGGGGCTTCATTTAGAGTCCCTGCTTGAAACTCCAGTGGCAATTTCAACTCATCAGATTCCTGAAATTATCTATTTTTCTTCATGGAAGGACTCATCATTAATTCAACAAATGTTTGTTGAGCCAATATTATGTTCTAACATACTATGTGGGTAGAGAGGCAAGTAGGATGGCATCCTTGTCTGCTTAGAGCAAACATCACTTTGATATACCAGTGACTCTACTTAGTTATTTACTTATTTTTTTAATTATTCACTTACCCAGTAATTATTATTGAATACAGTAGATAATTCTTATCAGTCTTTCAAGAGGACCTTAAAGAAATTCAGATTTTATGTAAAACTTCTAGATTTTGAAATGATGACACCAAACTGGAAAAAAAATATTAAAGCTTTGTGTAAGTCAGACAAAAAAAAAAAAAATCAAGGGTCACCATTTGAGATGCTGCTTTGTAGCTTGCATTGAAATTATCTGTGTGAATTTTAGCTCCCCTTTTAGATTATGAATTCATTTGAGATGAGAGCAGTAGATTCATCTTGGTGTCTCCTGGGTGTTCTATGCTGTGCTTTCAAGTAGGAAGTGTCTAAAAATTCTTATGAAATGATCGGTGAGACACTCTGTATTAAAGGAATTACAAAGTGATCACAGACAGAAGACAGATACTATGTGTTCACAAATAATTATGACACATCCATAACAATGGTGATGGTAACAACAAAACTACTGCAAGTCCTGAACACCTATCAGGAAGCAGGTATTGTCCTCAGTCTGGGGGTCTGTTGCCTCATTTAATCATCTCAGAAATTCTGTACTATAGCCCAAGTGATATCCGCCTGAGCTGCCCTTAGTACTTTTGTGGTCTCATCACCTGTCTTGAAAATTTCCATTAAAAATGACTTAAAGTTCATTCTCCATAAAGTAGAGAACCTACCACTTGAAAATAAATCTTAACAGGTCATGATGGAGACTTGGTTTCAAATTCATTCTCGCTCTAATGTCCCACATCTACAGATTCAGGTTCTCCTTAAGCTTCATCCCCTAGTCGATTCATTCTTCTACATTAAAATACGAAGACAGGTCCCTCCTCTCTTTTTTTCTGCAAAGTAGCTACAAAAACCAATGCCTATACATGATATATACAGGCCTGCAGTATCAAGGAGAAACCCTTTTGGACTATCAATACACACTTAAAAAAATGAAGAGCAGGGAGATTCCAAGATGGCGGCTAGAGCCGGCACAGAGAATCTCCACTTCACGTTAAACGGAGAAACGAGGAGGGCCCCCGGGCTGCCAGTGGCCAGCGCCCATACGGCATGGGAAGACGTGGACCAGGTAAGCTTTGCGGTACTGCAGTTCTCCCACAGACAAGCCTGGGTCAGAGCAGCCTAGCCCCCTGGACAGACTGACCTCCACCCGGGGAAAAAAGAGAAACTGAGTAATAAGCAATAAGAACAGTTAAGACACGTGGGAAAGAGGGTGGGGTGCCCTGAGCGCTGAAGATTGGGGGAAGGGAACCCTTCCCGGGACTGTAAATAAATAAGCCGGGTGGGCCGGAGAGGCTCTGGCGGGAGCGGGGCGCGCGCCCAGCAACCAGGAGCAGGAAAGCTTGTGAGAGTGGAGGAGGGAGGAAAACTCCACAGGAGAGGAGGGAAGACCCACTTCCCATGTGAGCTGTAAATAAACATGGCGGCCAGCAGGAGCAGCAGCACCGCCCAGTAAGCAGGAGCAGGAAAGCTTCTGAAAGTGGCAGTGGGAGGAAAACTCCACAGGAGATGAGGTAAGACCCACCTCCCACATGAACTGTAAATAAACATGCAGGCCTGACAACGTGGGGGCAGTGTCATCTTTCCCAGTGCTTGGAAAGGGGAAAGCTTGTAGCAAAGGATCCCGCACAGGAGAGCTCTGAGTAATCAACGCATGCGGGGCCAGGTGAGTGCTAGCTCACCCCAGAGATGTGCATAAATAACGCCACCAGCTAAAGGCTGAGAGCAGCAGGCAGGCAAGCCACAGTTGCAGATACCACCCTCAGAACTGTCTCCAGACGCTTTTTCTTCTTTTTCTCCCTACCTTTGATGAGAGAACAACTGAATTACACCTGCAAGCTGAAAAACTTACTGAAACTGTATTGCATTTGAACTTGGGGCACTTGGTGGGGCTTTTTTGTATGTGTGTGTGTGTGAGTGTAGTTTTGCTCTACTTTATGCATCCCCTTTGATGAGACAACTACAGAACAACATCTGAGGCACCAACTCCAGGACTGGAGATTGAGACGGACACCCAAATTATTAAGACTGAAACTGCATTGCATATAAACTTGGAAGATTTTTGGTTTTTTTTTTAATTTTCTGTTTTATTTTAATTCATTTTTATATATAGATATTTCTTTCATTTACTTATTTTTTATTTTTTTATCTTTGATTTTCAATCCTCTCTCTGTCTCTCTAATGTCTGTTCAGCTGTCGATTAGTACACTAACACTCCCTGTTTGTACCTTTGAAACTCTCTTGTCTGATACCTTGTTCTGCTTTCTCCTTCTTGTCTGTATATTTGTTTTCCCCTTTTCTTTAACTTCTTGCTTTCCATCTCAGCTCACCCTTCCATTCTAAATATTACCATTGTTATTATTACAAGCTAGAAAATACTTAATTGCACACAGTACAGGGACAGTAACAACACCAAAGACAATGATGGGAAGACAGAAAAAACAGGGAAACCAGTTTCCCCACAGAAAAAATTAGTACGGGAACCAGAGGGGAATGAAGAGAACAGAAACTCAGATCCAGACTCCAACAAAATGAAGATAAACTATGCCAAAGGACCCAATGAAGCCCACAAGAATAATTTAAAAGAAGACATACTACAAGTACTCAATAAGAATTTTGTAGAGATGATACTGGATAGGGTCAACCAAAATGTACAGGAGACACTCAAGAAATTCCAAGACAACAAAAATAGAGAATTTGAAAAAGCAAAAGAAGAAATAAAGGAAACCATAGAAGCACTATATAAACACCAAAGTGAAAGAGAGAACACAATGAATAAACAGATAAATGAACTCAGGACAAAAAGAGACAACATTAAAGAGGAAAACTGCCAGGATATGGAAAACCTCAGAAAAAAGAACAAAACAGAATTGCAAAACAAAATGGAAGGCCAATCCAGCAGAATAGAACAAACAGAAGACAGAATCTCAGAACTTGAAGATGAAATGGTAATTAAAGGAAAAACTGAAGAACTATTAATTAAACAACTTAAGACATGTGAAAAGAAAATGCAAGAACTCACTGACTTCATCAAAAGACCAAACTTGAGAATCATGGGCATCAAAGAAGGAGAAGAGGTGCAAGCGAAGGGAATGCGTAATATATTCAACAAAATAATAACGGAAAATTTCCCAAATCTAGAGAAAGATATTCCCATACAGATGCAAGAGGCCTCCAGGACACCAAACAGACCAGATCAAAATAGAACTACTCCACAACATATCATCATTAAAACAAGTTCAGAAACTAAGGAAAGAATATTGAAGGCTGTAAGAGAGAAAAAACAAGTAACATACAAAGGTAAACCCATCAAAATCACAGCAGACTTCTCAACAGAAACATTAAAAGCAAGAAGAGTGTGGTGTGAGATCTTCCGGGCACTGAATGAAAATAACTTCAACCCCAGGATACTCTACCCAGAAAAACTACCATTCAAAATAGATGGAGCGATAGAAGTCTTCCATGATAAGCAGAAACTAAAACAATATGTGACCACAAAGCCACCATTACAAAAGATTCTGCAAGGGATCCTGCACACAGAAAGTGACACCCAACTTAACCATGAAAAGGCAGGCAGCACCAAACCACAGGATAAGAAAAAGCAAGACAGTAGTGAGTAACATCAAGTTAGGTACACACAATCAAACCTTCAAACAACTAAGACAACTAAATGGCAGGAACCACCACATACCTATCAGTATTAACGCTTAATGTTAATGGACTTAATTCACCCATCAAAAGACACTGTTTGACAAAATGGATTAAAAAAGAAGATCCAACAATTTGTTGCTTACAGGAGACTCATCTCACCGACAGAAATAAGCATATGCTTAGGATGAAAGGCTGGAAGAAGATTTACCAAGCCAATGGCCCCCGAAAACAGGCAGGAGTAGCAATACTTATCTCTGACAAAGTAGACTTCAAACCTACATTGATTAAATGAGATAAAGAAGGACATTCCATACTAATAAAAGGGGAAATAGACCAAAAGGAAATAATAATCATCAATCTGTACACACCCAAGGTCAACACACCCAATTTTATCAAACACACCCTGAAAGAACTAAAAGCATATATAAACGCCAACACAGTGGTTGTGGGAGACTTTAACACCCCATTATCATCAATAGATAGGTCATCCAAACAAAAACTCAATAAAGAAATCCAAGATCTAAAATATGCAATAAATCAAATGGACCTAGTAGATGTCTACAGAACATTTCATCCAACCTCTACACAATATACATTCTTCTCAGCAGCCCATGGAACCTTCTCCAAAATAGATCATATCCTAGGGCACAAAGCAAGCCTCAGCAAATATAAGAAAATAGAAATAATACCATGCATACTTTCTGACCACAATGCAGTAAAAGTAGAACTCAACAACAAAAGTAAAGACAAAAAACATGCAAACAGCTGGAAACTAAATAACTCATTACTTAATGAAGAATGGATCATCGATGCAATAAAAGAGGAAATTAAAAAGTTCCTGAAAGTCAATTAAAATGAAAACACAACCTACCAGAACGTAAGGGACACAGCTAAGGTAGTCTTGAGAGGAAAGTTTATAGCCATGAGTGCATATATTAAAAAGATTGAAAGATCCCAAATCAATGACCTAATACATCTCAAACTCCTAGAAAAACAAGAACAAGCAAATCCCAAAACAAATAGAAGGAGAGAAATAATAAAAATAAGAGCTGAAATCAATGAAATAGAAACCAAAAAACCATACAAAGAATTAATGAAACAAAAAGTTGGTTCTTTGAAAAAATAAACAAGATCGATAGACCCCTGGCAAACCTGACTAAAATGAGGAGAGAAAAAACCCAAATTAGTAGAATTAGGAATGCAAAAGGGGAGATAACAACAAACACCATGGAAGTCCAGGAAATCATCAGAGACTAATTCGAGAAACTATATTCAAATAAATTTGAAAATCTTAAAGAAATGGACAGATTTCTAGATACATGTGATCATCCAAAACTGTACCAAGAGGAAATTAATCACCTGAATAGACCTATAACACAAAATGAAATTGAAGCAGCAATCAAGAGTCTCCCCAAAAAGAAAAGTCCAGGACCTGATGGATTCTCTGATGAATTCTATCAGACCTTTAAAGAAGAACCGATACCAACCCTTCTTAAACTGTTCCATGAAATAGAAAGGGAAGGAAAATTGCCTAACACATTTTATGAAGCCAGTATTACACTTATCCCAAAACCAGGCAAAGACACCTCCAAAAAGGAGAACTATAGGCCAATCTCCTTAATGAACATTGACGCAAAAATCCTCAACAAAATAATGGCAAACTGAATTCAGCAACACATCAAAAAGATTATTCACCACGACCAAGTAGGCTTCATCCCAGGGATGCAGGGGTGGTTCAACATACGAAAATCAATAAACGTAATAAACCACATTAACAGAAGCAAAGACAAAAACCACTTGATCATCTCAATAGATGCAGAAAAAGCCTTTGATAAGATCCAACATCATTTCATGATAAAAGCTCTAAGAAAACTAGGAATAGAAAGAAAGTTCCTCAACATTATAAAAGCTATATATGACAAACCTACAGCCAGCATTATACTTAATGGAGAAAAACTAAAACCATTCCCTCTAAAATCAGGAACCAGACAAGGATGCCCACTATCTCCACTCTTATTCAACATAGTACTGGAATTCCTAGCCAGAGCAATTAGGCAAGAAGAAGGAATAAAAGGAATACAAATAGGTAAAGAGACTGTCAAAATATCCCTATTTGCAGAAGACATGATCCTATACCTTAAAGACCCAAAAAACTCTACTCAGAAGCTCCTAGACATCATCAATAGCTATAGCAAGGTAGCAGGATATAAAATCAACATAGAAAAATCATTAGCATTTCTATACACTAACAATGAGCAAACTGAAAAAGAATGTATGAAAACAATTCCATTTACAACAGCCTCAAAAAAAAATCAAATACCTAGGTGTAAACCTAACAAAAGATGTGAAAGACCTCTACAAGGAAAACTATACACTTCTGAAGAAAGAGATTGAGGAAGACTATAGAAAGTGGAGAGATCTCCCATGCTCATGGACTGGTAGAATCAACATAGTAAAAATGTCGATACTCCTTAAAGTAATCTACATGGTTAATGCAATTCCCATCAAAATTCCAATGACATTCATTACAGAGATTGAAAAATCTACCTTGAAAATTATATGGAAACACAAGAGGCCACGAATAGCCAAGGCAATACTCAGTCAAAAGAACAATGCAGGAGGTATCACAATACCCGACTTCAAACTATATTACAAAGCAATAAAAATAAAAACAGCATGGTACTGGCACAAAAACAGACATGAAGACCAGTGGAACAGAACAGCTGACCCAGATATGAAGCCACACAACTATAACCAACTTATCTTTGATAAAGGAGCTAAAAATATATGATGGAGAAATATCAGCCTCTTTAACAAAAACTGCTGGGAAAACTGGTTAGCAGTCAGCAAAAAACTGAAAGTAGATCCATGTATATCACCCTATACCAAGATTAACTCAAAATGGATCAAAGATCTTAATATCAGACCCCAAACTCTTAAGTTGATACAGGAAAGAGTAGGAAATACTCTGGAGTTAGTAGGTATAGGTAAGAACTTTCTCAATGAAACCCCAGCAGCTCAGCAACTAAGAGATAGCATAGATAAATGGGACCTCATAAAGCTAAAAAGCTTCTGTTCATCAAAAGAAATGGTCTCTAAACTGAAGAGAACACCCACAGAGTGGGAGAAAATATTTGCCAACTATACATCAGACAAAGGACTGATAAGCAGAAAATATAGGGAACTTAAAAAACTAAATTCTCCCAAAACTAATGAACCAATAAAGAAATGGGCAAGTGAACTAAACAGAACTTTCTCAAAAGAAGAAAGTCAAATGGCCAGAAAACACATGAAAAAATGCTCACCATCTCTAGCAATAAAGGAAATGCAAATTAAAACCACGCTAAGATTCCACCTCACCCCTGTTAGAATAGTCATCATCAGCAACACCACCAACAACAGGTGTTGGCGCGGATGTGGGGAAAAAGGAACCCTCATACACTGTTGGTGGGAATGTAGACTAGTACAACCACTCTGGAAAAAAATTTGGAGGCTACTTAAAAAGCTAGACATGGATCTACCATTTGATCCAGTAATACCACTCTTGGGGATATACCCAAAAGACTGTGACACAGGTTACTCCAGAGGCACCTGCACACCCATGTTTATTGCAGCACTATTTACAATAGCCAAGTTATGGAAACAGCCAAGATGCCCCACCACTGACGAATGGATCAAGAAAATGTGGTATCTATGCACAATGGAATTCTATGCAGCCATGAAGAAGAACGAAATGTTATCATTCACTGGTAAATGGATGGAATTGGAGAACATCATTCTGAGTGAGGTTAGCCTGGCCCAAAAGACCAAAAATCGTATGTTCTACCTCATATGTGGACATTAGATCAAGGGCAAACACAACAAGGGGATTGGACTATGAGCACATGATAAAAGCGAGAGCACACAAGGGAGGGGTGAGGATAGGTAAGACACCTAAAAAACTAGCTAGCATTTGTTGCCCTTAACGCAGAGAAACTAAAGGAGGCCAATAGGAAAAGGGGAACAGGTACTAAAGAAAAGGTTAGATCAAAAAGAATTAACCTAGAAGGTAACACCCACGCACAGGAAATTAATGTGAGTCAACTCCCTCTATAGCTATCCTTATCTCAACCAGCAAAAACCCTTGTTCCTTCCTATTATTGCTTATACTCTCTCTACAACACAATTATAAATAAGGGCAAAATAGTTTCTGCTGGGTATTGGGGGGGGAGAGGGAGGGGGCGGAGTGGGTGGTAAGGGAGGGGGTGGGGGCAGGGGGGAGAAATGAACCAAGCCTTGTATGCACATATGAATAATAAAAGAAAAATGAAAAAAAAAATGAAGAGCAGTAAGATATGTTTTTTCCAAGGGTGAGTACCAGTGGCAAGGGGGTGGGCATAAGGAAAAGTAAATGAGGATGAATATGGTGAATGTATTTTGTATTCACCTATGAAAATAGAAGAATAAAACCTATTGAAATTGTTCTAAGAAGGAAGGAAGTGGGAAAGAAGGACACTGATGAATGGGTAAGTCTAACTAAGATACATTGTAAGCACATATGTAAATATCACAGTGTATCCCCCTATACAACTATTATATGCTAATATTTTTAAATAAAAAAATAATGCTTTTAGAGATTTAGAATTGGTAAGTAAGCATTCACTAAACACACCATAAAGTGAAATTCCTAAAAGAATATTTGAACTAACCTTTTCCTAAACTCTCTGTGTTTTTCATAATAAAGAAATCACTGGTCACCTCTTCTGATTTCTTCTATCTTCCTACCATGTTACTCAAGTGTCCTCTTTCTCAGGACCACCTCAAGAATCTTGAAGCCTTTATCCTCTATGAAATCACTCCTCCTACTGCTCCCAGTATCTTAAATGGCCCAAGGGGACTCCTAATGGAGTAGAAGAATTAATATTGTTAACATATTCATACCACATGAACTGATCTAAAGATTCAATGCAATCCTTATTCAAATTGCAATGACATATTTCACAGAAATAGAAACATGTTGGTAAAATTCTTATGGAACCATGAAAGATCCTAAATAACCAAGAAATCTTCGGGAAAAACAACACAAAGAGAGTTGAATGCTTCACACTCATTACAAAGCTATAGTAAGCAAAACAAGTGTGGTATTGGCATAACAAATGCATAGACCTGTGGAACAGAATAGAAAGCCCAGAAATAAATCCTTTTCAACAAAGATGTTAAGAACACGCAATGTGGGAAGGACAGTTTCTCCAACAAATGGTGTCAGAAAAACTGAATATCTACCTGCAGAAGAATGAAAATAGACCTATGTCTCATACTATTTACAGAAATAAACACAAAATGATTTAAAGACAAACATAATCCCTGAAACTGTAAAACTACTAGAAAAAGAGCATAGGGAAAAAGCTCCAGTACATCAGTCTGTGCAATGATTTTTTAAATATGGTCCCAAAAGCATAAGAACAAAAGTGAAAACAGACAAACGGGATTTTATCAGACTAAAAAGCTTCCACACAGCAAAGGACACAATCAACACAGTAGAAAGACAACTTATGAAATGGGAGAAAATGTTTGCAAATCTTATTAAGTTCTTAGAATGAATCATCTCTTATTATAATTAACTTTACGTATCAGCTTGACTAGACTGTGATTCCCAGCTTTTTAAAGAGCTCCAGATAATGTCGTGAAGGTATTTTTTAGATAGAATTAACAGTAAAATCAGACGAATGGATTAAGAAAATGTGGTATCTATACACAATGGAATTTTATGCAGCCATGAAGAAGAACGAAATGTTATCATTCGCTGGTAAATGGATGGAATTGGAGAACGTCATTCTGAGTGAGGTTAGCCTGGCTCAAAAGACCAAAAATCGTATGTTCTCCCTCATATGTGGACATTAGATCAAGGGCAAACACAACAAGGTGATTGGACTATGAGCACATGATAAAAGCGAGAGCACACAAGGGAGGGGTGAAGATAGGTAAGACACCTAAAAAACTAGATAGCATTTGTTGCCCTTAACTCAGAGAGACTAAAGCAGATACCTTAAAAGCAACTGAGGCCAATAGGAAAAGGGGAACAGGAACTAGAGAAAAGGTTAGATCAAAAAGAATTAACCTAGAAGGTAACACCCACGCACAGGAAATCAATGTGAGTCAATGCCCTGTATAGCTATCCTTATCTCAACCAGCAAAACCCCTTGTTCCTTCCTATTATTGCTTATACTCTCTCTACAACAAAATTAGAGATAAGGGCAAAATAGTTTCTGCTGGGTATTGAGGGGGGGAGCGGGAGGGGGTGGAGTGGGTGGTAAGGGAGGGGGTGGGGGCAGGGGGGAGAAATAAACCAAGCCTTGTATGCACATATGAATAATAAAAGAAAAATGAAAAAAAAAATCAGTAGTCTTTGAGAAAACAGACTGCAATGCAATCTGTTGATAGACCTTATCCAGTTAGCTGAAGGACTGAAAAGAAAAATGCTGGGGCCCCTAATGAGGAAGAAACTCTTGTCTCTGAACCGCCTTTAGACTCTAGACTGCAGTATCATCTTGCTAGAATTTCTACCCAGCAGTCCTAGATTTCAGATTTGCAAGCTCGGCAATTGTGTAAGCCAAGTTCTTAAAGTAAGAACATATATATGTATGTATGTATGTATGTATGTATGTATGTGTGTGTGTGTGTGTGTGTGTGTGTGTGTGTGTGTGTGTGTATATTTCAGTTTCCTTGGAGAATCTTAATTAATACCCTCTTTTGGCCTTGTTCTGCTCTCTTGGCATTGCCCCGGGGCAGAGGGAGTTACCATCTTTCATATCAACTGAGTATATTGGAAAACACAGCCAATTAACCCTAAAGATATTTTCTAGTTTCTAAGAAGGCACAACAAGCTATGCACCAACGGTTGTTAAAGAACATTTTACCCCTTGAATAGATTAACCCATTGTATTGATTTCAGTTTTGCTTTTGGGTGTTCAATTGTAAAGCAGAGAAGATGAAAATCTGTGGAATTGAACTATGTTCCCCCAAGTTATTAAATAGTCAGCCTGGACTCATGGGCGTCAAAGTTCACATCCCTCCATCATGCCTCACTGCCCCCTATAATGTCATAAGAATTAAGAAAGAAGCATATTGCATGCCTTGGCTCAGTCCAGGAATGAGTCACAGGAAACACAGAAAGTGGGACCTTAAAGGATGTATTTCTCGTATCTGGGATGTTAAATGCAAATGATGATGGGAAGAATGGCAGGGGAAGTAGAAATGAGGAAAGTAAATGGTTTTGGGAAATGTTGAATAAGTAAATCTGACTGGAATAAAGCATTTACTGTGGAAATGACAATGCAATAAACCATAAAGTTAAAATTGACATGGAACCTGGCTATGGAGGCCTTGACGCCAGAAGAACGACTGCAGTGAAAAATTGCCCAGGTGGTTTGATGGTCATATTGTTGTTTAGAAACTGAATTCCCCGGGAGAGAGTGTTGAAAAATAAGGAGAGGTGATTAGACGTGATTAGGCCAAGAGGGCTCTGCCACTGTGAATAAATAAAGGCCTTTATTTTTTCCCCAATCCATTTTTTATTGTTGTGTTGGGAGTATGTTTACAAAAGTTCTTATAATGTATCAAATATATCATACTTGAATTCTCCCCCTCCACCATTCTCTTTTATCCCTGCTCCCCCTTCCATTCCTGGAATAGTTTCAATAAGTCTCATTTTTCCATTTACATACATGTGAACACAGTATTTGCACCATGGGAGTCAGCTAGTTAGGGAGGTAATAGGTTCCTGGATAATGGATGAATTCATCCTCTTGCTTTTCTCTTGCACATGTTTTTGTTGTTGTTGTTTTTGTTTTGTTTGCTTGTTTGGTTCTTCTGCCTTCTGTCATGACATGTTGCAACAAGAAGGTATTGGCCAGGTACAGCTCTTCAATCTTAAATTTCCCAACCTATGAGCCAAATAAATCTCTCCTCATTATAAATGACTCAGTCTCAGGTATTTTGTTACAGTAACATAACGTGGACTTAGAAAGGTTGCAATGATATTCTATTTGTTAGTGCACTGTGTATTATGTCACAGTCCCCTAACTTTTATGCTTCCTAGAAAAATGAAACAAAGAGCCTTAATTGTGCAGGAATTAAGAGGATGATAGAGATGTAATTCATAATTCTCAGCCCCTGTCACATAATAAGCAACCTTTATAGCATATCAGTCTGAAAGTCAGCATGGGAAAGACACTTGCAAAAGTCAAGTTGCTTTTCTCTTGTGATCTCAAGAACCTGGTGTAGATGTGTTGCTGATCGTGCCATGAAGAGACTGCCAAGGAAAAGCCTCTTGGAAATGAGTGAAATTCCACTGCGCTTTGCTAACGTGAAATCACTCCCCCCTGTGAGATGCTACAGGAAAACCCAGGGCTACAGGTTCTTTCTTAGTCTGTCAGTCTTCATCTTGACAGTCTTCCTCTGACCTCTACTTGAGCCAGGCCATATTGTTTTCAAATATACTGCACTCTCTAACCCTTCTCAACTCCCAGTTTTGCACAGGCCCATCCTTCTTCCTCAAATGGTCTCCCTAGTCCTTCCTCTCACTTCCTACTCATCACCCAGATTCAGTTAGAAGGCTGCTCTCCAGAAAAACTATTCATGATGGTGGGACCTGGGCAAGCCTGGTGGGTACCACTCTCACAGATGCTGTGTACATAATTTCCTATATCTGGCAGCTTCTCATGTATATCTGCTTCCATCTGACTCTATAACCTTCCTCCAGATTAACTGTTTCTTACTGCCTTCCATCCTCATCTATACCCCATATCAACCACTCTCATTTCTTCATTCCTCTCAAGCCACATATATCAAACTGTGGAAGACAACATAAGGGCACTCCCAAACTGATCTCAAAGGCTCAGAACCTTGACATTTGTTACTTTGCAAGGCAAAAAGAATCTTGCAGATATAATTAAGTCAAGGATCTTGAAACACATAATTCTAGATTGTCTTGGTGGGTCCAAAGAGATCACCTGTGTGCAAAAGAAAAAAAAAGAGAGAAACATGGCATAGTAAGAGAAAGGCGATGTGACAAGAGAAGTAGAGGTTGATGATGTGATCTTAAGATGGATGAAGGGACCACTGGCCAAAGGATGTAGACAGCCTAGAAGTTGGAAAAGACAAGGAAACATATCTCACCAGAACTTCCAGAAGCAATGCAGGCCTGCTGACACTTTGGTTTAAGCCCAATGAGACTGTGCTGCATTTCTGACACCCATAATTGTGAGTTAATCATATTGTGTTGTTTTAAGCCATTAAGTTTGTAGTGATTAGTTACAGTAGCAACGGGAAATAGCTGCTCACTCCCTGCCGTCTTTGCAATATAATTTCTTTCCCCATCACCAGGTAGAGTATTCTCCAGGAGAAGAAGGGAGTTTGCCTTTCCTTCATATTCTAGGTTTATGTCAAAAAGTATCTGTAAAAAAGAAACATTTTTGTTTTTGAAACTAAATGAATGAATCACTATGTCTAGCAAATTGAGTCTTACAGACTATTTTTTGCTTGTTTAGCTTTTAAAACATATTTTGTTTTGAGTGTTTTATGAAAATATAACATGCTTCTAGACATGTACACATATCATCACTGGACAGCTCAATTTTCAAAAAGTGAACACCAGGCTCAGTGAAGATAACATAAATAGTCTTCCAGAAGCCCTCTCGTGCCCACTTTCCCTTGCTACCTGTACCCTAAGGGCTCCCACTCTAGCAATTTCTACCACAATGTGCTTTTTTCCCAAGAAAGAAATCAAATGTTTAAAAAAAACACATGCAGGAAAAGAAAGTTGTTCTGAACTTATTCTTTGTTCATTCCTTCCAGAGGCAACTGTGATTAACAATTTGCTGTGAATCATTCTTGAGACATCTTTTGTATGTCACTATGTGCATTTTGGCTGTTGAACTACTTTCTGCAGAAGAATTTTTTTTTGGATTAATTATTATCTTTAATTTCTGTTCTAAACTAGCAAGCCAAAGCTAAGAATTTTAGGTGCCAATACATGTAAGTGAAACCCTCACAAAAAAAAAAAAAAAAACACAGCCTCACCCTAGCAGCTAGGATGCTCACATTACTTTAGTCACTGGCTTAATGTTTATGCCTGGTCCACCCCCCTCCCTGATTCATATCCTTTAAGATACGAGAAAGGGGATTTCAACATGACTGAGAAGAAAGCAGCTTTTGTAGCAAGCAGATGAGTTATATCTCCTTGGAGGTGGAGTTGGCACTCAGCTGCCAAATCCCCCTTCTGTTTGAAGCTGAGAAAACACAGGCACACGATTCACGGAGAGTGTCTGTGTGTGCATGGGGCATCAGATTCCAACTGCAAGTCAAAGTTTTCTACTTGCTGGAAAAGGCCAGATCTAAGTGAGAGCCTCCTTGGGAGTGCAGTCAAACAAATGCCACAAAGCTATTTCAGTTGACTCCAGATAAATCTGAGGCAATGCAACTCCACTGACCTCACAGCTTGCCATTCACACTGGTATCTTCCAAATCACCTTCCTCCAGTACTCACTTCGGTACCCAAGAAGGCAGTGGAGGGCATGGGACAAAACATGGATTTTTGATTCAAGAGTCATGGTTCCAAATCATTTGTGTTCCTTAAAAGCTCTGTGACCTTGGAAAGGACACTTAATCTCAGAATCTCATAATGGGTATAGGCAAAGGAAAAAGCACAGTTTACCCTAGTTAATTCGAAATTCAATAATGCATGCAAAATCACCTGGCACCAAAATAAATGAGAGATACTAGCCTCCAATGATTTCTCACTGGAAAATCAAAACCAAAACTCACCAATTTCTTCCATAAACTAACATCCCTCTTTTTATACATGTTTTCATTACTCCAAGTATTCAGAAAACAAGCACAAAAATTGCTTCCATCTTTGTTTCATTCTTTCTCAACTCCTCCTAGGTAATCAATCACTTAGTTCCCCAGATCTTCCTTACAGTGTCCTCTGTTGCTGCCCCAGTTTAAGCAAACCCTTGCCTGCATCTGGTCCAGTGGTTCTCAGCCATGGTCACATTTAACCCCTTCTCCCAAGCACACTTGACAATGTCTGGAGACTTAGGTTGTCACAGCTGAGTTGCTGCGTAGATGTTGCTAAACGTCCTACAATGAAATGGGAACACCTACCCTGACAAAGCATTGTATGGGTCAAATAGCAATGGTGCCAAGTTGAGTAATGCTGAGGTATTTTTCTCATTTAGTCTCCTTCCCCTGCTCCCTGATAGGCTCATATTCTGAAAGTTTTCTGTTATGTTCTATGACTCACAATGACTTTCTATTCCTTAGAAAGTCAAGCCCCAAATTATTAGCTAACTTGCTTACCTACAGGAAAGAAACACTAATGCTAAAAAAATAACCTCATTGAGAAACAAATGTGTGCCAAGAACTGTTCTAAGCACTTAATATGTATTAACTCATTTTTTTCCTCAAAACTGCTCTATTAGAATTAAATTCAGTATTCATAAGCTCTGATATTATAAGACAGATTTCTTTATTCAAGTTTGGGACATGGTAGATACTTAATGTTGATAAGTAAATAGCTAATGTCAAATAGATTTGTGGGGCTTGTTGCATAACAGAGGAACTATGTTTCTCACACATACTGATTGACACATTTTGTTATCAAAAAACATTCTCCCCAATACAGGAACACAATACAAGTGTTAGACTCAGCCATGGCTTCTCACATTCTCATGTAGTTTAAGGCCCTGGGAGATATACACTGAAATCAAATGTTACCTTTTAAATCCCTAGGCCATTTTTTTCATTCAACATTGAGAAAATTTCTGTGAGACTAAAGATTCTACAGGTGACATGGGTGCTGCCTTCTTTTTCTCACGTCTTAGCAGAAAAAAGTGTATGTGAGATTCAGCAGGCTTGGATCTCTGAAGGTTTATCTCCTGCCCTCTGGTGTGGATGTGCTCATGAAGGTTTCTGAGATACTGGCCTCTTCTGGTCTGCTTGCATGACTAGTTCACGCTCTGCAGAATGCCCAGCTATTTCTGAACTCTCCAGATCAGGACTATGTATTGCCTCAGAATGTGGGAGAGCTAACATAGCCCTGGGAAAGCACAGCCCATGCATACGGTTGTCAAGTGGAGAGCAATGCAAATTTGAAGAATGGATTTGCTAAATTGGTGGCCACATGCCCTGTATCTGGAAACATGGTAACCTACTCTAGCAAACACCCAACTTGAGTCCCAGCAGCTGTAACTGGGGCTGTTTGGATGGGTTCACTGTAGTCCCATTGTTGCCCTCCAGGATCTGTGGGTTTTTCAGGACTGTCTGGACAATTGAATTTTGAATAACGGGCCACCATCTCTTCATCTCTTAAGTCATTAATGGTGTTGTTAATCTCTGCTATTCTCCCTTGCATGCAATACTGTCGGCTAAGGGAGAGTTAGTTTCAGAGACTTCCATTGGGCCTTTCTTGTTATAAAATCTCTTATCCCTCCAGCCAAGGAACTAATTTTTGAGTTATGACAATTACCAAGGATGCTGTGTTCATTTGTCCTGGCTGCTATAACAGAGTACCACAAAATGGGTGGCATAAATGACAGAAATTTGTCTTCTCACTATTTTGTAGGCTACAAGCCTAACCTCAATGGGTTCCTTCTGAGGTTTCTCCTTGGTTTGTGGATAGCTATCTTCTTTCTGTATCTCACATGCTATTCTTTTCATGTATTTCTACGCTCTAATCTCTTCCTCTTATAATGGCATCATTTGTATTGGATTAAGGCCCACACATATAACCTCATTTCATCTTAATTATCTCTTTAAAAGTCCCGTCTCCAAACAGTCACATCAGGGGTTAGGAGTTAGAAAGGACACATTTTGACCCATAATAAACATCTATCCCAATGGCATCATTGAAGACTATGAAAAATGATGACATAGTGTGTCAATGTAGCAGTCGTTGTGTACAGAACACTCCATAAAAGAGGCATGAACCTGGATGATGGACTTCTCTTGAGCCGAGACCATTTTTATGGGGACTCAAAGCTGAGATTGGGCTATCACATGCATTTCATAGCTAGAGGTTTCCATTCATCCTAAAAGTGGTTCGTCTCTGTGGGATCACAGAAACCTCCATGCTTCCATCACCAATGGAGGGCTGACTATTTACTTGAACATTTTGTAAATTCAGACCCTAGTTAAGTAAAATGCATCCCACATCTCCTCAAGTTACTAATGACTGTCATCACTCTAAGGCACTGTGGTTTTGAATGTTCAATTTCCAGTAACAAGGAATAATTAAATGGGTAAAATAAAACAATAGATTGGATATTAAAAAGTTCTGTGTACTCACTCCCCACTCATGGAATGCCCTGGCTGCTCACAGAGTGGTCCACGGACCACCAAGAGTTGTATCTTCTGGGAGCTTGTAGAAATGCAGAACCAGAGTATGCACTGTAACAAGTTCCCTTTGGGTGGTTTTTATTCACATAAAATTTGAGAAATGGTTGTAAACGACCTGGAGCAATTAATTTATCTATCAGAGCTTGATTTTCCTCATCTCTAAAAGAAGGCATTGCAACTAGAAGAACCCTAAGATTCCTAAAAGTTCTAAAATTCTGTGACAAATCTGAGCACAGCTTAGTCATTAAAAGTAGTCAGTAAAAGTCATTACTTTTACTCTATTACTTTTACTGTTACTCTGAGTAACAGTGCCTCTCAGAGAAAATGCATTAAACTTTATCCCTGTTCCTGTAGGAATGTTCTGCTTCCTGAAAACTTGACTTCCTTCTGTAATCAGCAATTAAAGTCATGGTTGAAGGGAGACTCCTGACAGCCTAAATGTAAAAGGCATCCTTGTTAATATGTCAGCTCTACCTTAAGGCTAAAGTGCCTTAGAGTTTGTAATGTACAAATGTGCTAGACCAACACTTATTGGAGTTGGAGAAGTGATTTGGGTGAGGCCAGCAATTTTACCATTTAGTGACTAGACCCTCAACGCAGGACTGATGTCTCCTGGTTAGCCATTATAATTTATGGCAATGTTTCATTTACACCATCAGCCAGATAGTGATGGGGAAGTCAGCTGAAGATCTGAGGTGAATGAAAGATAGAAGCTTTAAGGTTGAAAACTAAATTATCACCCATTCCCACTATATGGAACATTTGAAGCCCCAGGACCCATTCTCAATTGAAAAGTCTCAAGTGACTAAGAATTTGAAGTACTAGAAGGAAGATCTGCAAATACAGTTTAGGATAAAAAATGCAAGTCAAAACTTACCATCAAGAGATATGTTCTGGGGCAATGGAGTGACTCAACTGGTAGAGAATCTAGTAAGCAGGAGGCCCTGAGTTCAAACTCTGGTACTGCAAAAAGAAAAAAGAGATGTGTTCAGTTTTATGAAAACAAAGCAACAATAAAGTTACAAGGTTAGTAAAAAGTACACAGAAATTATTTTTCAAAATATTAATATGAATACGACTAACATTAATAAAAGTAGTTACAAGTAACCCACAATTAGCACTTTCTCAGTTCTAGAAATGTTTTATATATTTAATTAATCATTAAGACAGACTGTTGAAAAATTAGAGATAAGGGCAAAATAGTTTCTGCCTGGTAGCAAGGGGGTGGTGGGGAGAGGGAAGGGGCAGAGGGAAAGGAAGGGGGCGGGGGGAAGAGGGGAGAAATGACCCAAACGTAGTATGCACATATGAATAAAAGAAATTTTTTAAAAAGACATACTGTTGAGTCAGTATCATTATTATATCCATTAAATGGATGAAAAAACTCATACTTAGATGAAAAGATGTCTCCAATGTGGAGAAGATGGACTAAGAACCCAGATATGTGTCCTCAAACCCTCTTATATTCTATTTTAATACTGTCTGCATTTCTTAATAATTTAATCTTTCTTTTCATTTTTATTAGGATATGTCTGTTGTAAGGGGGATTCACTGTGACAATTCAAATAGGCTTATATTTTACACTGGTTAGATCATGCCCACCATCTCTCCTCCCCATAACCCCCTCCCCACCCCACTTAAAATAATCGCAAGAGGTTTCACTGGGGTTTTTGGTATATGTATATGAAGCCCACCAACCATATTCCCTCACCTTCATCTCCTCCATTCACCTTTTCTATTCCCACAAGTAACCACACACACATACACTGTAGCTATTTTGCCTTCACATATATTAATAGATGAAGAATATATAATAATAAATAATATTATTATAGATTAATACATAATAAATACGCATGATGAAGTTTCCATCCCTATATAATAGATGAGAAGAAGTCAATTACCTGTTCAGATTCACCTAAGTTTATATTACAGGTATAAAAGAGCTTGATCTACCTGACCAGGAAGCCCCACCTCTGTCCATGGTATCCACTAACTCTCCATACCTGGCCAGTGCTAGATCTTTTCCAATTTGTGACAATGAAAACCAGTTAAGAAAGTGATGCCTACCTTCTAATTGCCATCCAGTCTTCTCTCCAGGTGATTTGACACGAGTCTTCTTAATTCATGCTAAACACAATGTTACAATGTACTTTTAACATAAGAAGAAATAGATTACCCAGTTTCAAAGGAAGTAAAACTATGTGAAACAATATATAATTCAAATAAAGATTGGAAGATTAGTGGTAAAATACAGCCAACGATTCAATCTGCAGAAATATTCCGGTGCTTCCCATGTCCATTTCATGGGTGAGGAACCTTGGTTGACAGAGGAGCAGTGATAGGCCAAACTGTGAGTGTCCATCTGGACTCCTGACCACTTACCATCATTTCACACTGCATCTTTCCCGCTTTCAGAACCAGGCTCTCTCCCTAAAGGCTTGATTTTCTTTAGAAGGCAAATTTTCTCTTCCTGGATCCCAGAGAGGCCAGAAGTTCTGGAGAACTTATCACCAGCGCTTATCAGTCTTCAGTCAATGCCTGCTGGGATCTGATTACTTAATTCTTTTCTCTCTCATCCCTTGATAATATAACTCAAAGATGTGTTCTACATTTTCTTTCAAAATTTCATCAAAGGAACAAACCACTGTCCATAGTATGCCATAGTGCCATACCTGGGATCAAAAATTTGATTAATAAATACCTTCATTAGCTCTCTCTCTTTTTCTCTCCCTCCCTCCCTCTCCCTCTTTTACCCCTCCCTCCCTTATTCCCTCTTTCCCTCTCTTTCTCTCTTCCCCAAGATTTTTCAGGAATTATTTTCCAAATAAACTCTTTCATTTGAATCCTTAATTTGGTATTTTTCTAAAAGCAAGCTCTGAGACCAGGCAAATGACATGTTCAAGTGCACACTTATCTGGTGCTTACTTTGTGCCCAGCACTGGGCCAAGCTTTAGGGATATGATGATAAACAAGACATGCAGAACCTTCCTCTCATTGAGTCAATAGTCCAGTGTGTAAGACATTGATAAAACAAGTTCCAACAGGATAATCTCAGTTACATGGAATAAGACAGTCCACGAGCAAGTTGTGAATAGTGTTCCATTTATGTTGATATTTAAAGAGGGAGTGAGGATGAGAAGAATTTGCATACATGAGGAAAATCAAGTCAGACGGGAATACCAAAGAACCATGTGATACATCGCAGAAATAAGAAAATCAATTTGGCTGCAGGGGAGCCAGAGTGTCAATGAGATATCTGATGAGGATGGAGAGGTAGGCAAGGGCCAGATCTAGAAAAAACTTTTAATTATAACAAAGGTTTGGGACTTTACCTTCAGGGTAATGAACATCTGTTGTAGAATTTTAAACATGGAATGAAAAGATTGTTCTAGCTAAAATGTGGAGACATGATAGGAATAAAGCAAGAGTCACAGCTGGAAGAGCAGTGAAGAGATCCCAGACTTCTAGCCCAAGACCGTTCAATATATATTTGCTTTCCTTTGGCTATGTCACTTAGGAATTGAGTTTATCAGTGCACATCACATCCATGTATTGGAGATTAGCAAGTTGAGTGGTACTCTTGAAAAAGAAAAGTAGGTGTGCTGCTGGCTTTGGCTTGTTGGGTCATGTTATGACACAGATACTCAAATCCCAACACTCTCAACCATTATGTCTGCACTCCAGAAAAGCAAATATGGAAAGAATAATGACCACAAAGATCCTGGCCAGTTCACTTATTTAAGGGTTTGCCCAATAACTTCTACTTACCTGGAGTTATCCCACATGTATCATATGGTCATCCTCTACCACTAGGGGAAATGGGAAATGTAGTTTTTAACAAGAAACATTGCAACTGAGCAAACAAATGAAGTTCCATTAATAAGGGAGAAAAAAAATGATACTGGGGAAGCAATTAGTAAGCTCCACCAAAACTGTATACAATAAAACAGTCAGATCAATTGAAACAACAAACAAGCAAACTATAGCAAAAGCAAAACTCATAATGATGATAATCATTTTAATACTGCCTCCATTTGCAAAACATTTGTACTTTCCAAAGTACATTTTGTGAGTTCATTTCCACTGTTTAATATACTTAACAAAATAGTGGAGCATAAAGATATTGATGTTTCACTAAGCAGAAATATCCCAAGACGAGCTGAAAACATGATAAATAGGAAAGGCAAAGAAAACAACCTGTCTTTGAAACTTAAATTCTTTCCTTACCACAAATTATTTTTTTCTGGGTGTTGGCTTCCTTTGTAATTGGTTTTGTCTTCCTGGAGAATTTGTATTTGGGGATCAGTAAAAGGAAATACCAAAGGTGCAGTGTAGTATAAAGAGACTAGGGTTCAATCAACATGTTCATTCACTGCTCATGACAAATGAGCAGCTACCTATCCTTTGAGCCTCAGTTTCCCTTTTGTAAAATCTAGAAAGGCATACGTACCTTACAGGTTTCACAGGATTTCAAAATTACCCCTGGTTCAATGCATACTAGTTATACAACATGTGCATTCTTTTTCCTTATTATTGTACTAGTTTTAATTAAAGACACTAGAAAAATGTTAAAAGCAAAAAAACCACAAAGCAGCGGAGTGGTAAATTTTGGCTTGAAGAGCTATGTAGCCTGAAGGCAAAATGAGGCAGGCTTTGGGGGTGAGGCAAAGGTGTTTACTCTCCACATCATCCACCAGAGGCAACTGGGAGCATTGTGAGTCATTAGACAGAGTCCTATTTTGCAGTGTCCCTCTCTGTCAGGTAGGTATTAGATTGAGTGGAAGGAGGAGAGAAGACAGTGAAAAAGGCTTTCTGGAGAAAGCCTCTGATTTTTACTTTCTCTTAGAGTGGTGTGTTTGGACCATGACCAAAGTCTATGTTACCTCAAATAATCTCTTTCCTCTGAAAGCAGCCTCGGGGAACACGGTTGCCATAGTGACTCAAAGCTCCTGAGGCTCAAACACTAGGGCCCTGGGACAGTCCCTCCACATGCCTTCTGCCTCCTGCTGTGAGTCCCAGGCTTTCTCTCTGAATGACTGTGCTCTTCCATCCCCTATCACAAGCCTGCAGGTCATGGAACAAAATTAACTGGCCCTGGTACCTGCTGAGCTCTGCTAAGCTGCTCAGAGTTTCCAGAAGAGAACAAAAAAGGCCACTCAGAAGAGTCTCAGTATGGCTTGATGCCTAGCCTTTGTGGGCAATGGGGTCCAACCACCACTTGCCAGACACAAATTTCAAGAGGGCTGTAAGTTCTGAAGACAAAGGGTGATAAAGCCTGAGTCTTTCCCAAGGAGTGCCAATGAACTCAGGGAAGCCCAAATATATAGAAGGAGAGGACTAGAGTATCCACCTGCTCGAGAATTTGAGGTGGTTCTCAATGGAGGCACTGTCTTGTTTTATCTTGTCTATCTTGTCTTGTCTTGTCTTGTCTTGGTAGTAGAGTAAATAAAAGAATGAAAAACCACGTAGAGAGTGAGAATGTCCAAAGGCACAAAGGAGGGAACCTAGCATGGCCTGGCTTGAAGGCTGGAAGCTGTAGGACTAGAAGCCCGTTTTTGAAAAGATGTGCCAGTCATCTTGTGGATGCAGGGCCAAAGCCTGTGACAGCTTATAGTGTCCAGGGCGTCACAGAAGCACTTTCACCAATAGTAGGCTATATTTAGAGGCTTCACAGCAATAGTTCATGGAGCAGAGAAAGGACCAGAATGAAGCTGCACTGGAGTGTGGAAGATGAGCTAAGAAATCAATGTGCTATTCCAAGGGAAAATCAACAAGGCTCTTCCCTGGAAAGCAGCTGGCGACTCAAGAGAAGGGTTGGAGCACTCCACGCCGTGATGTGCCCAGACCCGAGGACTGCTCATGACTTTTCTATTTCCACTTTGCAGACAGGAAAAGAAGGCAATGACAGGGACTCCTTGGACAGAATTCCAATTTCTTCCTTCAGGGTAGTCTGTGAACTCAGGTTCGGGAATGAGTCATGACTTAATAGCAGAAATCATAAGTTGTCCCTGTAAGGGGAATGAATATCTCGAATGCTTTTAAAAAGTGACATTTTGCACACATGGAGAAGTATTTCAAGGATACAGCTGGGCCATGCATTTAGTCTCTCAAAGATTTTAAAACAGTTTCCAGAATTTATGTATCTTTTCTTTTTTCCCTTCTAAGTCACTACAGGAGTGACTTCCCACTTCATCGTCAAGTACAGTCTGAAGCAGGTGTGTTTGGAAAGTATTAGTGACATTTGCTGGGAATATAAACATTTCCTAACATTTGTATTCACTTCTTTGAACTGTTGGCTTATTTCTGGATATTAATTTAAATCCCCTTCTAATTTTAATTAGAGACAGGATTTAATGGTGCTGAGTCTTTTTACTTATATTTCTCTTCTAAGAAAGAATGTTAACTTCAGCAATCCAGGATTTAAAGTATCTATATTTATTCTGGGACTTAACAACAATGAGTGGGGATTAATATTTGGGTTGGGAATATGGGAGTTCATTCACTGTGCCTTTGGAAATCAATTAAAAATGTTTTAAGACTTTTTAATGGGTTATTTAGTTAAATCACCCTGAAGTAATGAACTGGTGTAAGCTGAGCATTAATTTAACACTAGGTATTTGAGTGTTTTACAGTATCTGGTTTGATCCCATCTCTTGCAGTCACTAACTCATTTTTCCCCTTCTCGGCTCTTTTTTCACAGCCCTTCACTCACCTGTCCTCCCATTACACATTAAATTGTAACACTGCTTAGGTTCTCTTACCTTTCTTCAGATATCATACTAGTCTGTGCCCATTTTTTTTTAAAAACCTATTTTTAATTGACAAGGACTCATTGTATATGATTAAGGGTAGTGTGATGTTTCACTATCTATATACATAGTACAAAGACCACACCAGGCTAACAGTTGACACCTCTTTTTTCATCTCCTACTGCTTCTTCTTTTTTTTTTTTCTCCTCAGGAATTTATTTTTTTTTCTTTTTCTTTTATTATTCATATGTGCATACAAGGCTTGGGTCATTTCTCCCCCCTGCCCCCACCCCCTCCCTTACCACCCACTCCACCCCCTCCCTCTCCCCCCCACCCCCTCAATACCCAGCAGAAACTATTTTGCCCTTATTCTAATTTTGTTGTAGAGAGAGTATAAACAATAACAGGAAGGGACAAGGGTTTTTGCTGGTTGAAATAAGGATAGCTATACAGGGTATTGACTCACATTAATTTCCTGTGTGTGGGTGTTACCTTCTAGGTTAATTCTTTTTGATCTCACCTTTTCTCTAGTTCCTGGTCCCCTTTTCCTGTTGGCCTCAGTTGCTTTTAAGGTATCTGCTTTAGATTCTCTGCGTTAAGGGCAACAAATGCTAGCTAATTTTTTAGGTGTCTTTTTTCATCCCCTACTGCTTCTTCTTGAACCCACATACCTCTCCACAATTTAGGCGCCTAATCAATTCCAATACATTATTTGAAACTTTGCAAGACATTTTACCTTTAACAAAACCCTGTAGGAATCTTCTAGACAGAATTTACATATCCTTCCTTTTAACATTTCTGTCCTTTGAACAACTATGTTTGTATTTATAATAAAGTCTTGTACTTGCGTTTAAGTGTTTGTCTACCCTTCCTACTCTATCAACCCTTTAAGGTCTTCTTTCCCTCTGCATTCTACCCCCAGGTTTATAGCAGGACCTCAAAAAAATAGTAGTGATTCAGAAACCTGAACTCAGTCCCTAGCCTACTCCTTTCAAGTTCAAGCAATGTAACAAACAATGGAAGTTGGCTTTGTTCAAACCTGCCAAGCAGACGATGCTTTTAACGTGTCAACAGTATGGATTGAGTTAATCATATCTGAAAAGTTCACTTAGTGCCCTTATTAAACAACGAGGAAAAGAAATGGCAAAAACTTATCCATGTGATAGCTTAGAACTTACAATTTTCCATTTTAAGGAGCACCAGTGGTATCAGGAATTGAAATGAAATAGCACTGATATGGTTTAATTAAGTTGTGTTAATAACATAATGGAATGGTCTTCGGCACTAGGAGTTTGCAACTTTCTTCCATGAAGGAACCAGCAGCAAGAATTTTGATGAGAATTTTAATTTTTGTTTGCTTTGTGCTTTGGTTTCTGATTGTACTGGAGGTCAACCCGTGGTATACAGAGAAGGTGAAGTGTATCTTAGAAACAGGCAATATGAAGTAGATTCATATTCCAAACAGACTTTTCTGTTAAGCTCAGGAATTTACAAACTTACTGGAAACTTAATCCAGAAGCAAAATTCCTCCAGAGAACCCTCATAATCTTTTTTCATTTAATAAAACATATTGTCAAAAAAAATTCCCTCAACCAGACTAACAAACAGCTTACTTTCCTTGTTCTCTACTTTATTTTGTGTGGAGCGTCATGAGTAGATCACACACCATTTAGAGTCCAACGCAAGTTTGGACCCTAGCTCTCAGAGCTAATGATTATTGGCTAGTAGCTTACCACTTCCAGCTTTGTTTTTCTCATAGGCTCAAGTGGTAGAGCACCTACCTCGCAAGAGTGAGGCCCTGAGTTCAAAACCCCCATCCATCCAAAACAATAACAATAAAAGAGAAAGAATACATGGGGTCAATGAAAAGAGACTTCCAGAAATACACTTTAAAAATATACTCAGAACGAATGCAGGGGCCACTAGGGTAGAGATGCGACCACATTTATAGCAGCCATCATCCTGTGTGACTCAAGCCTCCATTCATCAAGCCCTGCCTTACTACAAGGCAGTGTCCTGATTCTGCGGATCAAAGGTGAATTAAGATAAAGCCATTCTCTTGGAAATTCAGTTAGCTGCTTTAGGCAGTTGCAGGGTAAGTGTAAGGTCAACAAAGCACCCCTGGTTTCGTAATCATCTATTCTCAGTGATGTGATAAAGCAGATGTCCGGGTGTTGCAGAGAGACAAGTTAGGAGCTCACTGTCCCTCAACTCTTTCAGGATAAGGTGACTGCACCTGGGCCTCTTTGTGAGGCAGACTGGCAACAGGGAGTTATCAATATGTTATGGCACGGGGGAAACCTAAGCATGTAATCTGGTGTGTCTTAGAAATGTGATATTTAGAAAGCTGCCCCTTAAGTTCATGTAAGACCTTCAATGTACATAGTCATATTGCAATTTGCCACAACTTTATTATATACTAGCTTCTAATTATCTGAAAATAGCATACAAGATACGAGTGTAGTGAAAAGATTCATTCTTTGAAGTTAATACATTACAGCTTCAATAGGCATGAAGGCTTAGGGAGGAGGACTTGCTGAAAGTAAGGACAAGAATTATGAGAGAGTGGTAAGAATCAGAAGTATGTAGGGAAATAAACTTAGAAAACCCAACAGCTTTTAAATTTTTTGGTTTAAAATGTTTAATCTCAGGACATCTACCCAAAGGAACGTAAGTCAGGATAGAGTAAAGACAACTGTACACCGATGTTCACTGCAGCACTATTCACAATAGCCAAGCTTTGGAAACAACCCAGGTGCCCTACAACTAATGAATGGATCAAGAAATTGTGGTATATATATATACAATGGAGTATTACTTAGTCCTAAAGAATAATAACATATGATTTGAAGGTAAATGGATACAATTGGAGGACATCATGTTAAGTGAAGTAAGCCAGACTCAAAAAGACAAAGGCCTCATGTTATCTCTCATATATGGAAGAGAGATCCAAAAGACAAACTATACACAGAAACAAGCATGATCATACACAAAGTCATATGTAGAACATGTTAGTAATAGTGGAACTACTCTATGGAACTTGGGGAAAGATGGAAAGGAAAAGAGAACAATAGAGCATCAGTAATATAATAACAGCTGTGAAGGTAGAGGATATAAGGATGTGTATTGAAAGCTGTAGAAAAAGGAGGAGTGGGAGGTAGAGGGGTAAGGGAGAGTCATGGAAAGTATTGAATTGACCAAAGTAAAGTATACTCACAGAGGGGATACATAGAGAAACCCTTTTGAACATCAACTTAAATATTAATATGAAAGACAGTACTGTAAAATAGGTACAGTATGGGGGGCACTAGTGAGAGGGGGAGGGTTAATGAAGGAGATTAAGGGGAGGGTATATGGTTGATGGACTTCATATAATTATATGAAATAGAGCAAAGAAACCACTTGTAATTGCTTAAATCGGGCAGGAAGGGGATTAAGGGGGAGAGAGAATGGGGGTGATCTAATCAATGTACAATATAAGCCGAATCAGAATTGTCACTATGAATCCTCCCAGTATAATGAATATGTCCTAATAAAAAATTTTATGATAAAAAAGTTTAATCTATTTCAATTTTCTGTAGTTTAAATGCAATTTTGTGATAACTCATTATGATTTATTAATTGCCTGTCTTCACTCATCTCTTTAGTCAATGAATTTCATTAATTGAGTACCTACTATGTATCAAGCACAATACTAGACATTTTCATATTATTCATTTAATTTTCACAAAATCCCTAGATGGTAGTTATTATTATCATTTCATTATAGGAAATGAAACTATGACTCACATCCTTCCAAAGATCAGACTTATTTTTCAATCATTATCCCTTCCAGGCCACCATATTGGCTCATATGGTTTGTGAATGTTACCTGTCACAATTGTTCAGTGTGACAGCCTGATTATGACCTTATGTGACCCCAAAGTACAGGTGAAGGTCTTGATTTCCCAAGTGCCATCTTCAAGTCACCAATGTTCAGTCACAATGATTTACTGCAGTGAAATTGCAGATATGCACTAGACAGTCAGTACATTCATAGTTATAACTCATTTGTAGCTGTTTTGCTTTCATAAAAATTCATCTATGGAGATTCAACTTGAAATGATGCTGTGTTTTGATTGTGGGCTTTGAAGCTCTATTTGGTGTCTCTCTTCAATGGGGTTCTCACCATCGATACATAACAGATTTGGTAAAATGCTAATTAGTTTTTGTCTTGCTTGCCTCCGTTCCCTCATCTTTGTATGAGTCCAGTGGTTGTGTGGGGGGGTGGATATTTGTTTGGGGCTTTTTTAAATGGTTTTTTAGCTAACCTTCATGAAGAGAGTAGGTACCTAGAACTGTACTGCTAATGAAAGGAAATTCTATCTAAGAAAGTGCATTTCTTTACAGAGCTGTGTTATACCATCCTTTTGGCCCTGTGCTAGAAAGGCAGAATCAAGTCTCAAATCATGCTTTTTAATTGTATCCTCTTGTAAGACAGTAGGATATCATATTTCTGTAAATGTAAAATACCTGTACCTATTTTATGATATGAAAAAGTGAGTGTGCTTTATCAGAACTGTTTTTGGTTTTTTTGGGAGGGGGGATTTTTTTAATTTTTGTTTTATTCATATGTGCATACAATGTTTGGGTCATTTCTCTCCCCTTCCCCCAACTCCCTCCTTTATCCCCCCCTTACCCCTCCCTACCCGGCAGAAACTATTTTGCCCTTATCTCTAATTTTGTTGAAGAGAGAGTATAAGCAATAATAGGAAGGACCAAGGGTTTTTGCTAATTGAGATAAGGATAGCTATACAGAGAGTTGAATTGCATTGATTTCCTTCTAAGTTAATTCTTCTTGAACTAAGCTTTTCTCTAGTTCCTGGTTCCCTTCTCCTATTGGCTTCAGTTGCTTTAAAGTATCTGCTTAATTTTTCTGCATTTAGGGCAACAAACGCTGTCTAGTTTTTTAGGTGTCTTACCTATCCTCATACCTCCCTTGTGTGCTCTCGATTTATCAGAACTGTTTTTAATGGTGCTCCTCTAGAATGTTTTCTTTCCAAAAGATGATTGAGAAGCTAAAATTGTACCAGGTATCACAACAGTAACAGAAAAAAAAAATTAATCTGCAGAAAAAAACCAAAGCACAATAATTATTTCAAGACTTGTTAGTAGGATCCCATTATCTGGGTATTTTGTTTTCTCATCTTATTTTCTTTACCCGGAATCCTGAGCTGCCCAGAATTCAGCTAATATAGATAAAGAGAAAGGAAGACAGATCCTTTAGAACATGCTTCAGGAAGTTCACATTCTGAAGCATAAGCAATCTTTCCTTAGGGCTGACTTATGTCTTCCCTTATCCCTTAACTCATTTTCTCCTAACTTAGGACCAAGTTACTATTAGTTCAGAAAGGACAGGCTCAGCTATGGACTGACCAGCCCAGAGCACAGGTGAAACAGCAGATCAGGGGAATGGGGCAGGGGCATTTTATCCAGAAAGCAGAGGGAGGAAAGAAAAGAAAAGCAGAAGCAGTTGGCCATGTTTCGTATGAGGGCAGACATCCATCCAGACTATAGGTAGTTCCTGAAGGAAACCCTCTAGATGATAGTCACACACCAGGCCCAGGAGCCTGAAGCCTGTATTTATAAATAAAGTTTTATTGGAAAATGACCAGATTTATTTATTCACCAGTTGTCATGCATGATTTGGTAACTCAATGGCAAAGTGGAGGTCTTTAAAGGAAATCCTGAGCTCCATAAAGCCATATAGATTTACATTATGCTTTCTTTTCTATAGAAAAGTGAACGCCTCTCCAGAATGATCCGCATTGCTATGATTTTCCAATCAGCAAACTGGGCTCAGCTCTGTGAGTCACTGCTGGGCTGTGCCTCTCTGCAGCAGGTGTAGTTATCACACAACCACAGTACTGGGACAGCAGCCAGCACGTCATCCACTGAACAAAGAGTTCCTTAAATATGGTTCAGTCCTTCAATAAACATTGATGCTTAATATAAAATGTTCCTTTACAAAAAATCTGCTTAAGTCTTTCTTTACTAATGGTCCTTCTGCCTGGACCCATTATTCTCTCAGATATCTGCACAATGTGCAATTTTATTTTGTTTACACTCTGCTGAAATGCCACTGCCTCAGAGAACAGCCTAACCTCATGACCTAAGTGCCTGCTCTGTCTCCTTGTACCCTCACTCTGCTCTTTGGGGCTTCAAGGCACCCAGCACTAATTCCTGTTTTACTACAAAAGCACTTGTTCAGTACTGATTCCTTCTCACCAGAACACAAAATCTTTGGAGTCAGGGGCCCTGCTTGCATTTTCCTGGCTATATTCACAGCCCCTATGAACATGCCTACTTTCTTAGTGAATGTTTGAGTGAAAATGAATAGGCTCAAGCAATAGTGCCAAATAGATGCTATAATACCTTGGAGGGTTGAGTCAGAGCCTTAGAAAGAAAAGGGGAGGGGTGGAATCCCATCATAAAACATGAACTATTTCTTTAACTCTGTGGTGTGTCAAGGAGTCTAATTGAGTCATGGATGGAAGTTTTTGTTGTTTTTTTTTAATTCTATGGTGAGATTGAGACATAGGGACAAATGCATGGGGTGACATAGGTTGGGATTCAAATTCCAGGTCTATTTCTTACTATTTGGGTTTTTATATATAAAATATTACACACATACATGCATAGCAGTTAAGATTAGTCAGCACCAAGGGTGATTGTGAATATGGCTTGAGTATCCCTTATCCAAAATTCTTGAACAAAGGTGTTTCAGATTGTTTTGGATTTTGTAAAATTTGTAATATTTCCATAGACTTTAACCAGTTGGTAATTCCTAACCTGAAAATCTGAGAAATCTTCAGTGTTACACAACCTGAAACTGAGCACTATGTCAAAGCTCTTTAAGGCTGTTCGACATGCATTAACAAAAGTGATGTGTGCGTGCAGTTACCAAATGCCAGCTAAGCTTCATAGCTCTCAGTGATGGGTGTGCTTCCTCTTCCAAGCAGGGTGCCTGTGTGCTGCAGAAGTGAGGTATTGACGCTCAGAACTGACTCAGTGTCCATTGCTCTGCCCAGGGTTCCTCACTTTTTTCATTTTGCAAGTAAAGATGAAAACTGAAAGTCACCTCTTCAAATGAAAGTTCCTAGGATGGCAGTCTTCTCTGTTGGAAAAAGTGGGGACTGGCTCACCTCTGAGGGAAGTCTTGGAAAAGGGCTGCAATTGTTGACTGTTTTGACAGTCTTGTTGGTTGCCATGGAGTGACTTTAGGCAATGCCTCATGAAAAGAAAGCATGTTTTATGCCTTCACTGACCAGGGGCCTCACACATAAGAAGGGCTGCTAGCCACTCCTGGGTGTGACTGATGCTGGTAACCAAATGCTGGGCCTCCAAATCAAGGCTGGGTACACAATGCCTGTGCTCACCTACTGCCAGAGAGCTGGAATGACTCTAGAAGTTTTGGGGAAAAAAAACATCTTTCAGCATAAAAGGCAAATTTTATGCTCTAATCAAAATAGCTGCCAAGTTTTGGTTTTTTTTTTTTTTTCTTTTAAATGCCACAGTTAAAAGGCATCCTGTGAAAAGGGTGCCCAGGGAGAAGGAATGAGAAGCAAAGCAATGTTCTCCCTCAGACACTACCTCACTGTGGTGAGAAAAACAGAGGGAAATAAAATCACCAAATAACAGATTTGTTTTTCCCTTTCAAGAGAAAGTAGCCAGCTCAGCAAACAAAGAGTCCTTCTGAAATTTTAAGGACTTCTAATTACGACAAATAAGCTTGGCCTCAGACTAACTTCCATCCTAAGATTTACAACCTCCAGCTGCTTGAAGAATTTTAGTTGTTCAGTAGAATCCTTCCGGCTAATGTAATCAATTCTTGTTTGTCTATGATGCTGAGGAAAATGGGTATTTCTTACTCTCCTAATGAATCCAGGTCAATACTGGCAAATAAAACCAAACCTAGTTTAAGTCCTGGATCCATTGCTTTATGATTGAGTGATAGTAGACTAGCTCTTGTCCTCTCTGAGCGCAATTTTCTCCTTTGTAAAATGTGCAGAATGTTGTCTAGCTCCAAAGTTTTATTGGGGGAAAGAAGCAGGCACTTATTTTTCAGGTGCCTGGATCAGGGTGGCTGGAGAAATTCCATCATGTTCTTTGACTTCTGGAGTCTGTACTATAAGACAGATATAGCAAAGAGCTCAGGACTGGAGCTTAAAAACCTAAGACAGAGTGATGGAAATTGAGAATGTTCTCATGAAGAAGGCTTAAGCGGACATGACAGCACCTTTGAATAAGTGAAGGGCTGATAGGTGCCAGAGGGATTACCCTTCTGTAGGACAGGCAGCTATGAAAGAATTAGCAACTGCAAGGACACAGATCTTAGTAAGAATTGGGCTAATATGAAATACAAATTAAAAGTGGGTTGAGAAGTCAAACTGATTTCAGTTCTTTTTTTTTCTTTTATTATTCATATGTGCATACAAGGCTTGGGTCATTTCACCCCCCTGCCCCCACCCCCTCCCTTACCACCCACTCCGCCCCCTCCCTCTCCCCCCCACCCCCTCAATACCCAGCAGAAACTATTTTGCCCTTATTTCTAATTTTGTTGTAGAGAGAGTATAAGCAATAATAGGAAGGAACAATGGTTTTTGCTGGTTGAGATAAGGATAGCTATACAGGGCATTGATTTCCTGTGCGTGGGTGTTACCTTCTAGGTTAATTCTTTTTTATTTTTTTTCCTTTTTCTTTTATTATTCATATGTGCATACAAGGCTTGGGTCATTTCTCCCCCCTGCCCCCACCCCCTCCCTTACCACCCAGTCCGCCCCCTCCCTCTCCGCCCCCAATACCCAGCAGAAACTATTTTGCCCTTATTTCTAATTTTGTTGTAGAGAGAGTATAAGCAATAATAGGAAGGAACAAGGGTTTTTGCTGGTTGAGATAAGGATAGCTATACAGGGCATTGACTCACATTGATTTCCTGTGCGTGGGTGTTACCTTCTAGGTTAATTCTTCTTGAACTAACCTTTTCTCTAGTACCTGTTCCCCTTTTCCTATTGGCCTCAGTTGCTTTTAAGGTATCTGCTTTAGTTTCTCTGTGTTGAGGGCAACAAATGCTAGCTAATTTTTTAGGTGTCTTACCTATCCTCACCCCTCCCTTGTGTGCTCTCGCTTTTATCATGTGCTCAAAGTCCAATCCCCTTGTTGTGTTTACCCTTGATCTCATGTCCACACATGAGGGAGAACATACGATTTTTGGTCTTTTGGGCCATGCTAACCTCACTCAGAATGACGTTCTCCAATTCCATCCATTTACCAGCGAATGATAACATTTCGTTCTTCTTCATGGCTGCATAGAATTCCATTGTGTATAGATACCACATTTTCTTAATCCATTCGTCAGTGCTGGGGCATCTTGGCTGTTTCCATAACTTGGCTATTGTGAATAGTGCCGCAATAAACATGGGTGTGCAGGTGCCTCTGGAGTAACAGTCTTTTGGGTATATCCCCAAGAGTGGTATTACTGGATCAAATGGTAGATCCATGTCTAGCTTTTTAAGTAGCCTCCAAATTTTTTTCCAGAGTGGTTGTACTAGTCTACATTCCCACCAACAGTGTAAGAGGGTTCCTTTTTCCCCGCATCCTCGCCAACACCTGTTGTTGGTGGTGTTGCTGATGATGGTTACTCTAACAGGGGTGAGGTGGAATCTTAGCGTGGTTTTAATTTGCATTTCCTTTATTGCTAGAGATGGTGAGCATTTTTTCATGTGTTTTCTGGCCATTTGAATTTCTTCTTTTGAGAAAGTTCTGTTTGGTTCACTTGCCCATTTCTTTATTGGTTCATTAGTTTTGGGAGAATTTAGTTTTTTAAGTTCCCTATATATTCTGGTTATCAGTCCTTTGTCTGATTTCAGTTCTTTTATGAGTTTTTTAATGACTGGAAAATTTTTGTTATGTCCTGGGTCTCAGTTTTACTTCTGAAAAGTGGAGCAAATTATGCTCAGAGCCAATGTATGACATAGGTGTTAAATGCTTAGTGGACTAAAGGACTTTGCTCCTGGCTCATAAGGAAACCATAAAATGGAATGCAATGGAAAACTATAGAAGGTATAAATAAAATAATAATAGCAGCTACTAGTTTCTATCATGCAGAGTCATCAAGAGAAGGAAGAGTGACGATTCCTGATTTTTTAGAGAAACTGACACAGACAGGATTCCCATATTGCTATTATCTGAAATATATTTTCTATTGCTAGCATTTTCAGCTTTGCTGTTGCATTGTTTTTACATAAAATCCTTATTGAGATTTGATTGCTGTATCCATAAAATTCATCCTAAGTATCCAATCCAGTGGTTCAATACACCCAGAGTTGAGCAACAAACACCACTAACTGGTTTTGAAACATTTTTATCACCCCTTGCAAACTCACAGGGCTCTCCATTTCCCTACTCCTTCCCCCACTAGCCTCCAATCTTCTTTATCCTTATGGATTTGCCTGTTCAGGAAATTCACTTCATGTAGCCTGCTGCCAAGGGCCTACTCCATTTAACTTGTTATTGCCAAGGTTCATCATGTTGGATCGTGTCAGCACTTTATTTTTTATTACCAAATAATACTTCATCATAGGAATATATCACAGCTTGTTGATCCCTTTATCAGTGGATAGACATGTGGTACTTTTGACTATTATGAATTCTGCTGCTATAAACATTCATTTTCAAGTTTCTGTGTGAAAATATGCCTTCATTTCTCTTGGGCATATCCCCAGAAATGGAATTTCTAGGTCAGAGTATTACTCTAATATTTTCTGCATGTTTGTGACCATACTCATGTTTTCCATTTTAACCGTCCCAGTATCGTTCAGTAGCTGTGGATTATAATTTTCGTATGTATTCCCTAATGACTAGTGACATTGACCGTTATTCTCATGCCTTTATTGGAAAGTTTCATATCTTCTCTGAAGAAATATTCTTTATTCCTTTGGAAAAATATTTATTCAGATCATTTGCCCATTTTCTCAGGTTACTTATCTTTTTGTTGTTGTAAGAATTTTTGATGTATTCTAGATACAATCCCTTTGCAGATATATGACTTACAAGTATATTATCTCATTGATGGCTTATACACATTCTTGCTGTTGTCCTTTGCGGAAAAACATTTTAAATTTTGATAGTAAATATTCAGCTCTTCTTTTGTACTCTTGGGTCTATTCTGCTGCTCTGTATTTCCATTGATATACCGGGGCAACAATGTCTTGATTACTGTAGACTCAAAATAAGTTTTAGAACCAAAATGGGACAACTCTACCTTTACACTCTTTTTCAGCATTGTGTGGACTAATCAGAGTCCTTTGCTTTTCCATACAGGTTTCACAATAAGGTTGTACATTTCTTCAGAAGAAATCAGCTGGCATTGGGAGAGGGATGGTATTGACTCTGTAGACAGATTTCTGGGATGGCGTTGCTGTCTTAGCAACATTAAGTCTCTGGATGCACAAGCATAGCAGAATGTTGCCTTTATTTAGATTCCCCTTTAATTTCTTTCAACAACATTTTGGTTTCAGTGTACAGGTTTTCTCTTTTATTAAATTTATTCCTAAGTATTTTGTTATATTTAATGCTATGGTAAATGAAATTGTTTTCTGGTTTTGGATTGTTCATTGCTGGTGTTTAGAGATACAATTGCATTTTGTATATTGGTCTTGTATCAATTTAATTTTCCAATAGACACACCAACCACATGTTTATAAATGATTAATGGAAAACAGTAACTTAATTGTAAAACAGGTAAATTCACAAATAAAAGACATTTGCTTTATCTTTTATCTTCTGAAAGTGTTGGCGAGAATGAAATTTTAAGCCTGTATTAATCAGAAAATGATCTTAACTTTGCTTCTTTTGTTTAAAAGACATTTCCAGGACAGACAGGAAGCTGAATGCCAGGTAAGGGCACACAGGTGGACTAAACACCATGGTGAGGACCTGGAGGCAAGAATGTGTTCCTGCAGGCCACGGTATATCTTTGTGTAATATTTACATCCCTTCCTAAGAGGGAGTTAAGGATTGAAACACTCTTATTAATTAACATGCTGTAACAGTAAGGGAATAAATGCTAAGCCTTCTTCCAGTTGTGTATGTAGCTCTTGGGAAATTTTTTTCAGATTACACTGAAACCTAAAAAAGTCAACAATTTTTATTCAATCTGTGCTTCTTGTTTTTCAGAGTTTCAGTATATTCTCCCCAAACCACTTCTGCTCCTGTTCCCCAGGGACCTTATTCCATTTTTAATTTTAACACCATTCTCGTTTTCAGAATCACTTGTGCAGCACACAGAAATAGACACATAGGCCACCTGAGTCATCCTGAAGAAGTAGCTATGCAGTCCATGCTCATCCATAAATGACTGCTGAGACACAGAGAGGGCCTTGCGGCCCTTCTCACAGTGTTACAGGCTTCAGGTCACATATCCGCCCCCACACCCCCCGACACAAAAGAGCTGTGTCTTTTCCATTGCATCGCCAGAGCTCTGAGCACAATGGCTGGCCATACAACATGCTTGAAAATGCTTTTTCAAATGAGTGAGCAAAGGAACTTCCCTTTGAGACTCTCCTTTAGCCTTTCTTAGTCCCCAAACAGCTCTACAAGTATAACTGCTTTAGCATATATTTTTTAAGCATTTATTCTGACATTTCTTTGGGGAAATAATTTTACCAAAAGTCAACGGAGTTTTTGAGCACCTGCTGCTTGGAAGTCTCTACCAGATGTTATGGGGCATGCCAAGAACAAAGCTTTTGATCTAGCCAGAGACACAATTTATTTGGGTGATAAAAATAAGTTCAAATGTTTACCAAGCTCAGAGATGTCATGCATGTGCTTTGATGAATATAACTCATTAACACAGCACATTCACGTGGTAGGAATTGGTATCGTCCTCTTCAACAGGTGACGGGATGGCATGAGAGTGGGACAGCAACTTACACAAGCTCATCCAACCACAGTGGCAGAGCAGGAGTTGATCCCAGGCTATCTGATCCCAGAACATATCCACACAACCCAATGCAGCCTGGTCTTCCTGTCCACAGATTCCACATTGATGAAGTCAACCAAACTTGAACTAAAGCACTAACAATGTATTTGTTCTGAACATGTACAATTTTTTTTGTCATTGTTCCCTAAATATAAGAGTATAACAACTTTTTCCATAGCATTTCCATTGCATTAAGTATTATACTTAATCTAGAGATTATTTAAAGTACGAAGAGGATGTGCGTGGGTTTATTTACAAATATACACCATTTTACATAAGGGATTTCAACACTCGTAGAGTTTGGTATCTGCAGAAAGGAAGATTTGGAATCAGTCCCCTGTGGATACTGAAAGATAATTATACCCTACTGTGAACAAGCAAGGCTACAAATGACAGTTGACAGTTAAATTTTGTCATTTATCCAGCACTGTAGGGGAGAAAGTGACCACTATAGGTTGGGATGTTTACTGATGAGTTTAAAGAAATGGTAGCTTCAAGTTCACTGCAGAAAGCTGAGTCAAATTTAAAGACAATAATGGGGAAGTCTAGGCAAGGAAAAAGTTTGAATAACACCTTGAAGATGGGTAGGCATATGATCTCAGTTACCTAAAATGGATCGTTATGTGTACACAGGATTTAGGACAGTCCAACTGTCCTGCTTGTGGCTATGGATGATTTTGTGCTTTGTTTCATGTGTTTGTTCCCTGTAATGTACATGTTAACTTAATAAAGGTTATTTTTAAAACCTGAAAAAAAAAAAAGAAGATGGGTAGGGCGCCAGCCATTCTGAGTGAGGTAACAGTTGGTAGTCCCCAATGTAGTTTGCTGAGCAATCAAGAACAAATAGGACAAACTGAATGCTCTCATGAACCTTATATAATAAGCAAACTTAAAAATAAATATAGACCTGTATAGTGGTAACAGTAATAAAGTATCATAAGGAAGTAGAAGAGGACAAAGGAGGTGCTGCTTTTTAATATCGTGCCTTCGGTAAATATCCTGGGAAAGTGCAATCGCACAGATACCTGAAGGAAGAAACACAGGGGCTCTTTAGAAACCTGAGGATGAAACTTTTCCAGGAGGAGGGTACAGAAAACCCCAAAGACCTGAGATAAAGCATTCTTACTGAATGTGAAGAAAGTAAGGAGACTAGTATGCTAGAGAGGCTGAGGCCCCACAGGTAACCCAATCCAAGTTCTATGGAATCATGTGTACCCTAGCATGGCCTCAGATGTTCCTCCACTAAAGACTTTCCCATAGCTTGCCACATGACATCTGGTATACAGGGATAATGCACAGGTCCTCTACCTTATAAAAACCCCTCTGGCTAAGTATGCAGGGATGCTAGAGATGCAGAATTCTTGCCATGGCTGCTCCTGTGGAGAAGCAATGGGAATTGAAGATAGAAAGCAGGTTGGCAGTGGCCTTGGTTACCATACTGGCAAATTCAGACTGCCCCTGTGGCAATCAAAGGGCTGGAGGAGAACATGACATCAAATACACCATAGGATGCTCACATTTCTTGTGTCAAATGTCTTCTTTGTTCTGTAAATAACACAATAGTGGTGATTTTAAGAATGTTTAAAATGTGTATTACAAGTAAGATGCAAGAAACCAATGAAACAGCAAGCTACTGAAGATACCACCATCATGCACCAGTGTGTTAAGACACAAAACAGACCATTTAACTTTAATCCTAGCAGACATCTCCTGAGTGTTCTCTGTATGGTAGGCACCTTGGTGTGTGCTTTCTTTGGATTAGCTCACTGAATCTCTACAAGAACTCAAATAATCAGGTGAACCTTGATTTCACAGATGTGAAATCTGAGACCAGGAGGGAATGAACAACTTAGTCATGGGAGATGAAGCCTGGGAGTACTTTGATTAAAATTTTATGTCCTGCTTTTATTATTGTAATACACCAGTATAAATATTTACAGCCAAGTTGGTTAATTCAGAGTATATGAAAATTCTTAATAACTCCAAAGAAATTGTCTGCAATAGACAAAATAATGTCTCTATAGCACAGAGACTGGATACCTCTGTTTACAGGTTGGGAGAAAAAGAGGAGAAACGGCAGGTCAGTTAAGAGACAGGAAGAGGAAATCTAGAAGAATGCTATCTTGCATGCTTCAGTCCAGTGCATTCTTCAGTCCAGTTTTAGTGACATTGAACCAAAAAGATCATTTTAAGTCAAAGTGAAATTCAGAGATTTTAGGATAAGACAAAAATTTTAAATGCATAGTTTCTTTTACAGGATCCTTATAAAAATCCAAATAATTACAAAGAAGGAAATTTCGTAAGGATTTAGTCCTCATTCTTCATTTTCTGGCAGCTAGGAATAACACGCCCAGGTTCTGTACCTGCTGAATCTTAAGACATAGTAACCTCAAGTTCCCATCTCCAACCCTGGGAAATATTTCATTGCCCACCTCTGAATTCCTTATGTGATTATCAGTGAAACTACCATGAAAAGAAAAATCTTATTTTCTGTCTTAGCCCTCCATCAAAAACTCGTATTTCACACCTAAAGAAAACAGGACTTCCTTTTGGTGTAGGTGGCTGAGATCAACTTCTGGATTAGAAATGTTTCCCTCAGAAGAGGCTACCTCAGATTTCTGCATAGAAGTTAGACATAAGAGTAGTGCATTGTCACTTTAATTACAACACAAAAGCCACAAATAAAGCATCACATAACTTTCTCATCGAACCACCTTTTATTGATCAGTGTGATTTCCTTTAGCAGGAAAGACATCAGGGCAAGCGAACAGCCTCCCCTTCTAGCCCTAGGGGGCAGCAGGTGGTTCCCAGGTGCAACTAATCATAGTTCCTTGTTTATATGGAGGTGGACTCACACCACCTCAACACTTAAAACATGTCTTATCAAAGACAGTTGACACAATTTCTTTTCTTCAAATAATGCAAAAGGATACCTCATCACTTGTGGGCCCAACTACTCAGAAGTAAGTGCTTTTTAAATTCAACAATGACAATTTTACTTTCTACCTTTTCAGGCTGAGTGTAGATAGGGAAACCAACTAATTCAATTTCAGTGCAATATAAGATGGACACCCTTTAGAATTTTCCAGAGAATTGAATGGAAAGGTTACAAAGAATGAAAAGGTGCTGAGATAAGAAAATAGCATTGGCCTTGCATTCTTGCCTCATTCTTCCTCTTTGCTCAATCTCTAGCATCTACTCATGATCTATCTACCTGTACATCCCTCTATCCATCTTTCCATCCAGAGCTACCCATCATTTATCATCTATACTTATTTATCTATGAACTATGTGTATAGGGTCTACACTTCTATCTCTCTGTATTAGTTTTTTGCATAGCTGTGACCTAAATACCTGTCTGAAGGAAGAAAGGTTTATTTTAACTCATGATTTCAGAAGGTTCAGTCCATGGTTGGCTGGCTCCATTACTTTGGGCCTGAGGTGAGGCAGAACCTTCTAGCCAGGGGTTAATGGGGGAGTATGTGACCAAGGAGTTCGTTTACCTCAGGGAAGACAGGAAGCGGAGGACAGGGGACCAGGTATAACCTTTAAAAATATAGCTCCAGTAACCTACTTCCTCCAGCTAGGCCCCTCTACCTAAAGTTTCCACAACCTCCCAAAATAGTACCATCAACTGAGGACCAAACATCAACACATGAGCTTGTTGGAGATATCTAATACTCAAATCAGAACATCCTGTATTGCTGGATCAAATGGTAGATAGATGTCTAGCTTTTTAAGTAGCCTCCAAATTTTTTTTCAGAGTGGTTGTACTAGTCTACATTCCCACCAACAGTGTAAGAGGGTTCCTTTTTCCCCGCATCCTCACCAACACCTGTTGTTGGTGGTGTTGCTGATGATGGCTATTCTAACAGGGGTGAGGTGGAATCTTAGCGTGGTTTTAATTTGCATTTCCTTTATTGCTAGAGATGGTGAGCATTTTTTCATGTGTTTTTTGGCCATTTGAATTTCTTCTTTTGAGAAAGTTCTGTTTAGTTCACTTGCCCATTTCTTTATTGGTTCATTAGTTTTGGGAGAATTTAGTTTTTAAGTTCCCTATATATTCTGGTTATCAGTCCTTTGTCTGATGTATAGCTGGCAAATATTTTCTCCCACTCTGTGGGTGAGCACATGATAAAAGCGAGAGCACACAAGGGAGGGGTGAGGATAGGTAAGACACCTAAAAAACTAGCTAGCATTTGTTCCCCTTAACACAGAGAAACTAAAGCAGATACCTTAAAAGCAACTGAGGCCAATAGGAAAAGGGGACCAGGAACTAGAGAAAAGGTGAGATCAAAAAGAATTAACATAGAAGGTAACACCCACGCACAGGAAATCAATGTGAGTCAATGCCCTGAATAGCTATCCTTATCTCAACCAGCAAAAACCCTTGTTCCTTCCTATTATTGCTTATACTCTCTCTACAACAAAATTAGAAATAAGGGCAAAATAGTTTCTGCTGGGTATTGAGGGGGTGGGGGGGAGAGGGAGGGGGTGGAGTGGGTGGTAAGGGAGGGGGTGGGGGCAGGGGGGAGAAATGACCCAAGCCTTGTATGCACATATGAATAATAAAATTAAAAAAAAAAAAGAACATCCTGTATTCTTATTAATTTTTTTTATTTTGCAGTTACATGTTGGACACTTATTACACCCATCTGTCCCTAATTTAGTAGGAGTGTCACAGTCATTAATGTGCTGGGAGTTTCAGGATTCCTGAAAACTGACAATTGACTGTACTGACAACTCAAAGGCAGACAAACTCTAGGAATGAGGTTAGTACACAGAGCTGTGGGGCATGGAGGGTGACACCTGAACAAGTCTCAGTGGGCAGATAGGTAACAAACAGTCAAAAGGAGGAATAGCAGGAGCACATATCAATACATGGAGAAAGAAGAAAGAAGAGAGAAGTAGGAATCTGGTCGATTTGGAAAGGAGTGTGTAGGATCAAGTTAAATCTCTGATTGTGCTTTGAGGTTGATTATTTAAGAAGTCATCAGTGCAAACTGGAACTTCACCCAAAGCACCTGCAATGCAAATGTAAATACTGCAGTGTGGCTTCATTGATATTCTCAGAAATAGGCAAAAGCTGGTATCAAGCCAAATATTCAGGATATCAACACAGACTGGAGTGTATCATCAGTTAATGTATCAACATGAATGCTGGATCTCATTTGATAATATCAGGGAAACAAGTTACTGTAAAGAGAGAAACTGGTGGTAAAAAAAGAAAATACAAGGAAACAAAAGAAGTCAGCCGGGAGCAAAATGCATACATTGCTGATCACCACTTGGAGAGTTTGTTGCTCTCCCAGGTGGAAACAACTGAGAATTTCCGTTATTAGCCTGCTAGGATTAAGAATTTAGTGTGTACGCTGCGTGCCAATCTAACACACTTTCCTCTTTGGATTCGCTCCTCTAAACACAGCCTATTAAAAGTTGCTTTAATTGGCATTTGTTAGGAGGTTAATGCAGACTTACCAAAAATAGCTTGTGAAAGAAGCAGATAAGACATAAAAGGAAAACACATTCTAATTGTGCAAATTCTTTCCTTTCAGGCCTCTTTTCAAAAGCAGTTTTAAAAATAGTGGCTCGATAACTTAGCCTGTGGCAGTCTTTTCTCTCGAGTAGTCTCCATATTCCCTGAGTGATTTCCTCTCCTTCTATTCTCCAGCTCCTCTATTGTGGTAAGAAGGCTTTCTTATTCACTCAACAAAAATTATTGATGATGTATTTCATATTTCTCCTTGATGCACACAATCAAGCTTTGTTGATTCTTTTCTGTTTACTCCTTTTCCAAGAAAGTGTGTCTTAATATTCATCCTTTGAGATCTATTTATAAATCTTATATCTGACAGGTTTCACAGTCTACTTTTTTCACAAACAGAAAGACCCTTGCTGCCTATTTAGTGCCAGGAAACAAAGGGAAAACATATATATAATCCTCACCCCTAAAGAGCTTATTGTCTAGTGGGCAAGACAGCAAAACAGAAAATTACAACAAAATTTGGCATGTGAAAGATCTGCACAGCGACAAAGGAAAAACAAAGTAACACAGCCCAGGAGAAGGGCAAAAGACTGTTTTCAGTTCACTCTACCCAAAACATGAAAGGTCTTATGACATGAGAAGGAATTAATTCTGGAGGTTAACATGTCTTGTTTAAAATCTCCCCCATATTTCCCATAATTCTTCATTTGCATACTGTCTTTGCATTAAAATCATATAATTGTCTTTCTCCTGAAGCCACAAAGAAGCCATTGAAAATTTAAAATTAGAGTCTACCTAATTGGCTTCTGCCTCTTTCTCCAGTTTGGTTTTTTTTTCTTCCTGCTCAACCTTGCACTTTTCCATTTACTTGTGTGCTGCTTCCTCATGAACCCACGCGCCTGTTCTTCCCTCTCTGGAGCAAGTGGGGCTGGTAAGGAGGTCACCAAGGGATGACTCAGAGGAAACAGTGGTCAGTGCACGTCACAATCACCTTTATTGTCTCCTTGGCAACCATCACATCATGCACATGTAGCAAAGATATTCCGTGCCTAATCACCAGTAGTCTTAAGAAAGTTTCATATCAACTCTGTGAAGTTGGAATTACTTTTTCAGAGAGTCCTCAGTTGGCCAAAGTCAATCAGCTGGGCAATACCTGGACAGTTTCTAAAGAAAGCTGAGACATACGCTGAGGACCTGGGACAGATATTGGGTTAATCAAAACTGGGTTGGCTCACAGACTGGCCTAATAGTGAGGCCCTGAGTGCTTAATCTGTCCTTGCTGTACAATTCCAAACTTCTGGCTGTGAGGAGGATGACACGTCAGTAGGGAGGGAGCAGGCATTGCTGACAGTTGGAGCCCAGGTCCGGTCTTCAGTCCTCAGCCAGGAGGGCAGCTCTGCCTCTTTGCTCTCCAGTCCACACTAATCCTGTTTGACATGTTGGGGCTGTTTCACACCTCTCAGGATGGCCAGCTATGAAAACACATAAAGGGCCTGACAGCTATGAAAACCTAGGCCTATGAAGGGTATAGCCTGTGAACCTTCACTATGCCAAGGCTGCAGGCAACCATTAGCTGAAATTCCCATTGTCAGGTCAGCTTAGCTCTGATCACACTGGACCTTCTGCCCCTGTTCTGAAAACAGTTTCCTCACAACACACAAGGCCAACTTGATGGCCCAGTCCTTGGCCCAAACTCCAGGCCCTTCTCCTCCCTTGAGCCCCAAGACTGATAAGTAGATTGCTCACACAACTCTTGGACCCAATGCTCTTTTATTTACCCTTTTTTCCTTTACACCTGATCTTTCAAAGACTGAGTCGCCTACTGTTTTTCCTGGCTAACCTTCTAACTTCAAAGAGAAGCTTCTGCAAAAGTCAGACAGGACACTTGAGCACAGCTCACTGGTAAAAGAGCTGACCCTACTCATTTCTAAGCCCTTCCTGACCTGTGTTCTTCTTACTCTCTTACTCACCTCTCCAGTTTCATTTTATTATCTTACACTTTTTAAACCTGACACTAATTGACAGGATAAAGTTTCAGCTTCTTAACACACAGAGACTGTGTCCATGATGGCACGGACCCCGGAAACCTCTCCAACCTCTTCTCTCACTACCATCTGCTATACCACAGATGACCCAGGCCCACCAACTGGCAGGACTTCTGTGAGCCTACCATGATAGCCATCAACTGCCCACTGACGTTTCCTGAGGTCTTCACCTTTCATGCCTTGTGTTTTAAACAGCTATATTGATCTCTAATGTTTAATGTATACAATCTGACAATTTTGTAGATCTGCACACCATCACAATATTAAGGTAATAGACATATCCATACCTCCAAAAGTTTCTTCATGTATTTCATGTTTTCATATTGTTTGTTTGATATGAATACAACCTAAAAGCTACCTTCAAAAATGTTTAAGTTAATAACACAGTACTATTGACTATAAGCACCATGCTGAACAATAGATCCCTGGGATTTACTGATCATGCATAATAAACTTCATGCATATTGTTTTAACTTGGTAAACTCAACCATTCTCCAAGTCTAGAACTTAATTCACCTTTCCCAGGAGGGTAAAATTTGCCCATCTCCTTGAGAAATAATGTGTATATCTCTACCATCTACCAATACTCAGTTTTATCTCTACTCCTTTTGGAAATTTCTGTCATATTATTAGTTTGTCCTCAGAGTGCTATCTAATGAGTGCATGGGTAGAAATGTGAATTGAAATCATTGACTAGTTAGCTAGCTCATTCCAGAGCTATAAATTGATGATCCTAGAGGCTCCTGTGGTTGTCAGACATTTCTAATAGATCATGGTGTTCTTTCCTACTGAGCCAGCTCAAAGTCTCAACATCCTTTGTGAAAGGAGGCTCCAGGCAACCATCACCAATCAATATGAAAAGGGATATGAACTTCTGGTCATCAAAAGTTTCCATGAGAACAGTGAGAATACAAGTCTCATCCTGGGAGTAGATATTTACAATGTACTCAACCAAAGATCAGCTTCCAGATTGTACACAGAATGCCTACAAAGAAAGAATAGAAATGGCACATTTATTGCCTTTGCTCTAGAAAGATTTTAAAGGGGGAAAAACCTTGAGTTTCCTGAGTTCAGGGCTTAACCTTCACGGACATAAAAAATGGGTACCATGGGAACATGCGACTGTTTGACGTCAACAGCAGCTGTGAGTGGGGCTTGTGACTCCACCCAGACTCTGTCCACCTTCTTTGTCCCTGAGGCAGCAGAGTCCAGACTCCTGCTGGCAACTTCAGATCCCCATGAATAGCAGACATGGTTTCTCCCTAACCACTGTGCTCATCAACTAGACAAGATCCTTAAAATCCCAGATCCTTACAAGGAAGCCCCAAAGGAATGGGATTCTGAAGATGCACTGAAGTGAAACACCAGGCATTTGACAGCAGAGGAAATCTACTGGTTCTGTTGCTTATGGCTCCTGTACATGAGGCCATAACATAGAAGACACCGGCAAAAGCAGTTTCAAGTCATTTAGCCCTAGTCCTCACTGAATTGCTTTGTCTGCCTTCAATGGTAAGTCCATTACATTTTGCTTTTGTTATATTTCCAACAACTACAAAAAGGACCAAATTGTCAACAGACTGACCCCATTAAAGGAGACCTGGACTCTCTAATAAAGAGGATGAAAGTTTGGGCTTTCCTCACTTGACAGAACAGTCCCACTGGCTTTGCTATAATGTGCCAAGAGGCAATAATATTGGCCAACAAACAGAATGGTGAAACTAGAGGATTACTGGTAGGTTTAGAACATCTCACGCAGCAAAATGCTCAGGTTTTGGTGTCAGGCAGCCTAGAATCAAGCTTTTCAAATCCTGGAATTGAGAGCCAGTTCCTTAATCTCTTACCTTTAGTTAACTCAATTATAGGAACAAGAACAGGATGCCTCTTCATGTGGATCTTTTGGGGAAGTGATAAGAGAATAACTACAAAACCCATGGAAGTCCCGGCATATAGGGCTGGTTTCGTTTCTTTAAAATTTTGCTTCTTTCTTTATTCTTTATTTTTTTTTTATTATTAGCACATTATAGTTGTACAGGGGGTACATTATGACATTTCCATAAGTGTTTACAATATATCTTAATAAGATTCACCTCCTCCTTCTTTCTCCTTTATCCCTCCTGCGCACACACACACTTTATCCTTCCCCACACACACACACTTCTTAGGGTAATTTCAGCAGTTTCCATTGTTCTATTTTCATACATGAATACAAAATATATCCACCCTGTTCCTCTTCCTTCATCCTTTCTTCATGTCCTCTCCGCTCCCACTGGACAGGACTGACCCTCCCCACCCCTGGACAGGAGTGATACACTGGGATTTTTGGGTGGTGAGGGTCAGTCTTCCATGCTTAGATGGAAATCAAAGGCAGAACTTGAGCAGCAAAAAACAGAGAAGTTTTATTTGCACAGAAGAGAAAGGAAAGCCCACATGGGGGCATGCAGTGGGACCTGGAAACCAGTAGTCCCCCCGAGTTGGGTTGGGCATCAGGTTTTATAGATTTTTATTGCCAGTAAGAGGAGAATGTTTTAGCACAAAAATTTTGGTGCTCCTAGTCACCATCTTTGGGGAACACGTGGTCCCGGTGCCTGTTTCAAGGCAGATACTCAGAATGAATGAGTAAAGTATTGGACCTTTGAAAGTATGTTCATGGCAAACCAGTAGCAGATGAAAACACCATCATAGAAAGCAGTATGCCACCTTTCATTGATTGTGCCAGGGACTTTGAAGCAATCATTTCCTCAACACCTAACTTAGAAAAACATGAATATTCCAATCCTCATTTCCACATCAGAAAACTAAGAACCAGAGAGGTTCCCTATCTTGCCAAGCATAACACAGCTAATACACAATGAAGCAGAACTTGGCTGTCTCCAAAGACATTTTCCTTAAGGCCAACACTAGCCAGGACAGATGGGGACAGTCTGAAGGGTAGGCTTTTATCAGGAATGTCCAGGGTGTCAGGGCATTAGGTGTTTGAAGATCAGGGTATTGGCTGTGACACAGGGTCCATGGGCAGACACCAGGGCTCCTACAATAAGGGAGATTAGGGCAGATGCTGTCACAGGCACCACAGAGGTATGCAACCATGGGGACAGGAAGCTGTGGCTAAAACCCACAGAATGGAGGGAACAAGGAAGTCAATGCCAGAGCCACCCCCACAGATGAAAGGGAAACCCCTCTGAAGGAGTTCAGTCTTCCTAATCTTGGCTTGTGCTCACTAAAGTCTCTTGCACAAACTGACTAAAATGAAACACTGCAGTGTTCACTGTTGTAGGCTCTCCCAGCAAAAGGGAGTGGCATAAAAAAAATCCCCCATTCCCCTTCATAGATTCATTTTGTCAAATAACATATTAACAAATATAATTGTCTGACACTCTAGGAAGTGATGTTCCAAAAATAGGAAGACATGAGGAAGGAGGGAGAGAAAAAAAAACACCTGCCTCATTTGCTTCCTGCAGTTATTGATTTTAAAGACAAGGTTGTTTTGGTCCTCAAGTCCCTGTTATATTTATACATCTACTTATAATGTGCCAGATGCTATATCTAGGTTCTTAATTCATCAGTTCTCACCTTTTGTGTCTGTCCTCTAAAATTCCAGCCTCCCTTTGATTGTTGTGGAGTGTCACCGATCCTCATTCAGAACTTGATCCTTCACCCTGGTGTGTACCCAAATTTGAGTAAACTCCCTTCTCTCACTACAGGACTTTTCTAAGTACAGTCTGATACTTTCTTCTCTCCTTACAAACCTTGGTAAGTTCCTTCCCTCCACAGAGCCTTTGCACATGTTGCTACCTCTGTATACTCCCCATACCTTTCAAAACCCACGTAGAACTTCAGTGGCGCACTGAATACAGATTGACTAGGGCCATGAAGACTGACTTACATTTTCAGGAACTTCACAAACTGTTAAACAGACCTATTATTAAAAAATTAAATTATAGCTGGTAGAGTGGCTCAAGTGGTAAGAACACCTGCCTAGCAAGTATGAGGCCCTGAGTTCAAACCCCAGTACTGCAAAAAAAAATTAAATTATATAAGCTCATGTATATGTTACATTAAAAACAAAGGTAATAAGAAATCAAAGATCATTACTTCCACATCCTTTTCACTACATTGCATCCCAGTCTGTGTTCTCTGGGTCATTTCCGTATGACAGAATTGCAATATAATGGTGGGCACTGCACTTGTATCCCCAACTCCGTGAGCAGACCCTCAACATTGGTGGCTCAGATTCAGCCGTGGTGGTGAAATATGGAAACTAGAAATACTGCCTGGCAGCATTTTGACCCCTCTTGGAGGGACAGTTGTTAAACCTTTGGAAACACAGGACTGCATCAAACTGACTTTCAACGCCACTTTCTTGTGGGTGCCCACCTAGATCCCCAGTCTAGGTTAGATTCATATGTGGTGTAATTTCATAGAATTGAGTTCTTTTCTTAAATGACTTCTCCTCTTATAATTATACACCAAGTATAAATGAGGCTATTAAATATGTGGCTTGTCCACTCTATGAAAGCAGAATTCTTGCTGGGTTTCGCCTCCCATTTTGATATCCCTAACAACAAAACGATGGCATGCTCATGAGTTCTCAGTGAATAACAAGCTCAAGTTATCAGAAACAATGGCTCATCTTACATGTTAACATTAAGCCCCCTCTAAGAGAGAATAGTACTATTTCTTAACAGATGAAGAAGAATTCTTCTTACGAAAAGACTGTCTTCTTTTGCAGTAACACTGATTAGCTATTTGAGATTAAAGGAAAGGGCTGAGGTCTTATGGGAGCCAATGCACAGAGGATGTGGTTAAAAACTATTGGGTGGGAGGAGAGGAGTGGGCAGCCTGACAGCATGAGGCTAGAGATCTGTGAACTATCCGGGAAGAAACCCCTTGTGGGTGCAGTGCCAAAGAGTGTCTAAGAAAAGACTTTCTGGTATTTCTTTTTTAGGTTTTGGTTGGCATGAGGTAAATAACTGTTGGCTTTAGTCTTCCTAAATAACCTTAGTAAAAAAAATGTATAGGGGGGGAGAGGTAGATAGATAGATGCTGTGTGTGTGTGCACACAAATGTGTGTGTACACACCTGATGGTAAATCAAAGGAAGGGCGGCATTTCACGCTTAGACTGATGCCATGTAGGATAAATATAGAATGCTTATGATGACAAACACTTCATAAACAGAAATTGTTAAACACATATATAAGAGTTGTGAGTTATAGGTGATCTCACTAGGCATGTATAGAAATATTCTTAGTAGTTCTAGATTTCTAATGCATGAGGATTTAAGATTTTGGTTGCTTAGTTGGTTAGTTGTTTGGTTGGGTCAAACAACTTCAAGTCTTAAGGTCCTAGTTGACTACAAAGCATCTATTTCAGAGATGATCCTTTTTGTAAATTTAGAGATCAGAACATACTTCATTTGGAGATAAAATTTCTCCTTGAGGTTGGGAAAAATGGGAAGTTTTGAGCCAGCCAACCTATATTCAAAAGCAGGATTAAAATGCATTGAATGATGGATATCAAAGCCCTGTTAGATAGATGGAATAAGTTCTGGCATTCTACAGCACAGTGGGGTGACTATCATTCACAACAACCTACTATAAATTTTATGAATAACTAGAAGCTCAAAGACTCCAAATACAAATTAATGATAAGGATATGTGAGTGTCGATCAGCCTGATTTGATCAGTGTACACTGTATGAGTATATTGAAATACCATATTGAACCTCATAAGTATGTATAATTATTGCAGGTTAATCAAAATGTTTTAATGTTCAAGATAAAAATGCTAAGTGTCTTGGTTTAATCAGTATATTGTAAACAAGTGTTGAATTATCACACTATGCTTTATAAATATCTTTAAACTAACAATATGTATAAATATAAGAATAAACAAAGCATTATCCAACTCAAAGCCATAATTCTCAACCAGTTAGATCAATAGAATTGAGAAGGAGTTGAGTGAATGAGAACCCTAGAGGGAAGTACGGGCAGATTTCAAAATATGTTTTTCCATAGCATCATCAATTAGAAGTGATGCTACATTGATATGAAGGGTGGAGAAAAAAGGAGAGTTATCCAATAACTCTTGGATTTCTGGGTAAAGTACCTGAGGGGATGGTTGGGTCAGTCAGTGAAATGCAGACAAATGAAGGGCACCACAGTGCAGAGAAAGAGTCTGTATGATAAAGGGGTTGAATGGTGTAAGTGTAAGCATCTATTATAGCAAGGACGGTCATAGTCAGTGAACATGTGACCCTCACGTAGCAGGTGGGGACCAGAAAAACTGAGTGAAGTGGTGTGATTGGTCCCACCGCTACTGTTGATGGACTCACAGACCATGTCCGTTGGTTTCTAATCTTAAACTTATATTGTGCTGCCCTACTTCCTGCTGGCTTGCTTTAATAAACTTAGGGTCATGTTAATATGTGTCTGTATTTTAAATCCTCTTTTGAAAAACAAATGACATTAAAAAGTATTGACTAGAGACTTCATCTAGTGACTGTTAATGAGAAATCACCACCATGCAGTTTTGATTTCATCTTTCCTATTTGTAAGAGTGATGCACTAAACAGAAAGAAATATGGTCAACTAAATGTCGTGGGGTAAAGGGAAGAGTGGACAGGTAATTATACATAGTCTTTTGTCAAAAATTTCAGCATTATTCTTTCAGTTCAAAGGTTTAGTCAACATCATAAGAGAACCAAAGCACCAGGCAAGTACAACCAGATGTGTGTGACCACCAAAGACACACACTATAAAGAAACTAGTGCCAAATGAGACACAAAAAGGCACATTCAGAGGGTGCTTATGCTCAGTTAGCAATGACCCAAATATTTGAGGATGAGATACTAACAATCGTTATATGCTTCCTGGAAAGTAAGAAATTACAGTATTTAACATGCAGGTGAGTTAATTTATAAAAAAACTTTTCCACAGAACAACTACTCGCTATGTAATGTGATCATACTTGCACATCTTTTATTATAAACAAGGAGAGAATGGTATTGCACAAATGCCCAGTACCGAAATTATGAGAAATGGTGTGCCACCGAGCAGTGACCACCCAGTAGATGGAAAACCTCCAGTGAGGAGTTGATGGAAGTGCCTGTTGACCAAAGTGAGGCCTGAGCATCATGCTCTGCTCATTAAATTATTTCTCAACATTAAGGTCAAGTGTATGAAAGCCTTTAGTTTCTCTCTCTCTCTCTCTCTCTCTCTCTCTCTCTTTCTCTCTCTCTCTCTCTCCCTCTCTCTCTCTCTCAGTTCGAGTTTCTCCTCCCCCATGGAACAATGGAACACTTCATTCAAAACTCATAACAGGTATGCATTGTACTAAACACAATTTAGTTTGGAGGAGACCAGAGAGCATTGGTGAGGGTGGTGCATCAGGGTTCCTCATTGTCATCAGCATGGATACTTGGTACTGGAATTTTCTGTGCAGTTCAAAGTATATGTGCATTGTAGGATGTTTTAATAGTGTCCCAGGCTTCTGTCACTAAATGTCAATAACCCTGTCCCAGTTGTGACAATCAGTTATGTCCCAGACACTCTTGAATATCCTCTGAGAAGCAAGTCTTTTTAACTCTGTTTTAATATTTACCCACACGTACCTCTAGTTCAGTAGTCTTCAACATTGACCATTTGTCAGTATCCCATAGAGGACTTATTGAAAACAGACTGCTAGGCCCCACTCCCAAATTTTCTAATTCACTAAAATTGAACTAGGGGCCCATGAATTTGCATATGTTATTGAGTGACATGGATGCCTAATTTTTGCTACTACAGTTTGAGAACCACTGCTTGAGTTCATTATTTCTAGATACTGCCTGGTGTTCCAGTAGTCACATCCTCAGTATTCCAGTCATTCATTTATTTAGTAATATTTATTTAGTAATGTCTCTACTTCTCTGTTTCCACAAACAATGAGCCCATCTATGCTCCCACCAGCTATGCATAAATAAAGTTATCCCCACCTAACAGAGGAAGGAATATGAATCAGGAAGTTAATTCAGCTGACACCATCTGCCCTCTGCAATAGCACAGCAAGTAATGAAGACTTGGGGTACAAACCCCAGACTGACTCCACCTTGCTGGTTACTTAGGAAACAAGCTTTCAGTGGTTTTGAGAACTTTCCACAACTCTCGAACTGACCTTTAGTATTTACCCCAATCATGATGTGTGTTTGTCAAACTTCCTTGGGCTTCCTATTCTTAAGCTGACAGAGCAATTGCTTGGCTGAGAAATTTTCCAGTGAAGAGAATAAAGCCTCTTGTTCCACAGGAACTCCCCACAGAGAAAGGTTGCACTTCCTAGGTCAAATTCCATCTTTTTCATGACCTGAGAAACCACCATTGCCTTGTATCCCCACCCTTCCTCATGAGAGTTTTAGGTTTCTGCTGTGGCCTATGAAGAGAAGGGAGGCAGGAACAGAGCTGTGTGTAAGAGCAACAGACTTGCTATCATGCTCCACAGAGCCCCCATTGCACGTTGGACTGTTACTCGCTATGTGATCTTAAAGAAATTACCCCTTATTCTCTATTAGTGGGCATAGCACACATTTATGGCAGAGTCCCATTTTGACCTCTATCCCCTGCTAGATAATGCAAAGCAGGCCTTGTCACATCCATGGGAAGGGTGAGGCTCACAACAAGGGATCTTTTCACATAGTTTATAAGGACTAGAGCTGTAATTCTGTGCATGTCTTTCACACTCGACCTTAGTCTGAAACATCAGTGGGTTTCATCTTTTGCCTTTATAAAATTAGAAAGTTGAAGGGGTTATTTTTACTGGTAATGATTTTACAATTGAAGTCTTAGTTGTACCCTAATAAAGGTCAGTTGTGTATCCCAGAATTACACAAGTCGAAGTCCAAACCCCCAGTGACCTTACTTGGAAATAGAGCCCTTGCAGATGTGGCTAGATAAGATGAAGTCATGCTGAAATAGAGGGGGGTGCTAATCCAACATGATTGGTATCATATAAAGCAGGGACATTTGGACACAGATATACACATGGGGAAAACAATGTGAAAATGAAGAAGGGGATCAGGGGACATGTAGAGGAGGAAGCCAAGGAATAACAAACATTTTCAGCAAAGCCCCAGAAGTGAGGAGAGGCTTGGAAAAGATTCTGCCTCGTGACTTTCTGAAGAAACTAACCCTGCCAACACCTGATTTGACTTCTGTCCTCCAGGACTGTGACGCAATATTTTTAGGTTATCTATGCCACTCAGTTTGTGGTGCTTTGGTATGACAGTTCTAACAAACCAATACCCATCTGGATATCTCCACACCACTCCATGTATAGGCCTCTCCTTTTCAATCTTAGTTCCTAAATGTCCTACAGAAAATCTCTCTAGCTGGGGAGAGGCAGTGAGGGTGGAACTTTCTCTTTCTTTAGCTGGGATTCATCTAGAGGAAGTAGCTTCTCCTCACCAAGGAACAGGCATAAGGATGTTTACAGGTGCTGGCAATCAGACCAAGAAGGAGTGGTGCCCTCTCTTACCTGTTCCATATGTGGTCTTATCCCTCCTTCTTCTCTTTGAATAACTGCACCCAAGTGAGCTTTAGGAAACAGGACAGCTGACACATCACCACATGGTAACACAAAAGTGGGAGCTCCTGCCTGGCATAAAGCCAAAGGATCCTGGGAAAGTGGAGACATGCCTGCAATAAAGGCATTAGAACTCAACCATCTTTATAAAGAATGTCTAACTTCACAGACTACAGTTAGTCACCTTGGTTAATCATGCCTTTATCAGAGGATGTCATTGCTATCCCCAAAGTCTGGGGAACCTGGAAAAGAATTGTTGTGCTCCTTGTCTGGATTCCTTGGCTTTTCTGCTTCACAAGGGAAACAGAAACGAGTTCAATACAGAGAAGATGAGAGACACACCCATGCATGTGCAAGCTCCAAGCTCCCTGTCATATTTTCCTATGGTCTTTCCCCTTAACCTTGCTCTGCAGGTGTCTTTGTTTCCACCTGCTTCCCCAGGATCCACCAACCCTAGCCCAAAATAATGCGCATCATTTCTCCCACTACTGTCCTACTGAGTCATTGAGTTTTTTGGCCTCAAAACAATTGTGTTTGAATGGTCTTTTTCTTCTCCCTCATACTAAGCTTCTTCTGAGGTCTTCTGATTACTAAAAGAATGGAAGCTTCCTGTCCCACATGGACTGGAGGCTTGGCAAAGGATAAATGGGACAACTTGAACCCTGGTCTACCTCTGCCTCTGCCTTATGGGATTTCCAAGCACATTTATCTCTTCATCCTAGAAGCTGTTTCTTCCACAGTCCCATTTGTCTTATGCTTGCATTCACCCAATATTGAGCATCTCAGTGCCAAACACTTCTCTAAGCATTTAGAATACAGCAATGGGAAAAACAGACATGGTCCTGTGCTCTAGTAGGGCTTACATTATAATGAGAGAGACAGAAAACACACTTCACATGTTGTCATCAAGTGAGACCTTCCGTTCAGTGTTCCAGAAGGTGACCTGAGCTCCAAGAACACAGAAGGGTAGAGAAGAAAAGGAAAGATTAGAATTCTGAGATGAAGAGGGCAGGTTGTAGAATTAAAAAGAGATGGCACTATGGACAGGATAGTGCAAAGACTTGAAGGATGAGATGAGGAAGCTAACAAAGACATCTGGCAAAAGAGCATTCTAGGCGAAGAGAATAGTGTCTGTGCTTGGCATGTTTGTGAAGCTAGGAAGGAAGTGGCCAGAGCAGAGTGAGTCAAAGAAAAAGAGCTCTCTGACCTACAGGAGAAATTTTTACTCCAGCACATGTGCATGTATGGTGTGTGTAAAGTTATATATAATAGTAAATAGATAATTATCTAGGAAGCTTTTCCAGTTTCCTTCCTAATAAAAGTAATTATATTAAGAACTCCTTCCAACCCCAAATCCCCCTCTTCTGAAGTCTTGTAAAGCATCCTGCACTATCTTGACAAGGAAGAGCTCATCCCTTAAAGGGTAGCCTACTAACTCCTGGCAAAACCTATATAACCCACAGATGCATAAAAATAACCAAAGTCACAATAACCTGACTACTTCTTCTCTCCCTGATACCTGGGCTAGCCTCAGACCCCTCCAGAGAGCACTAGAATTCAGTGAATTCACGAGAACATAGATAACTGTGACATAACCAGAAATACACAGGGGTCTCGTGATCTCAAACTTTCTGAACAAGCTGTTTCAGCAAGCATTTATCATCTACTTTGTGTGAGTAAGATGTTAGTGGAAGTCATGATTATTGTCAGTAAAATTGTTATTACTAATAAAGGGTCTCAGTGAATTAGAAATAGTCCCTGCCTGAGTGGCAAAGGACACAGAAATGCAAAAAGGAAATATCCCATAATACATAAAAGCTAGTATTTTCTCAGTACTACATTCCAGGTAGTTTTCTGAAGATGTTCAGGTGTTATTTTTCTCAACTCATATCAGTACTGAGAGAGCAGCCTGTTGACACCCATAAGTCATGAGGAGATAGAGAGTCAGAGGGGTTAGCAAGCTTTCCCAAGTTGGCACAGTAAGTAAGTGGGAAAAGTAGAATTCAGTTTCTACCCATTGGGTCCCTGAGTGTTGATTCCCAGCAGTACTGTACAGGCATGGGTTCAGAACCTCAACAATGCATGAATATGAGAGCTTTGAGAACAAAGGCCCGTCACGCTTCCTTAGCAGAGTAACAGGAAGTCACTGAAAGCGACAGAGTTGTGGACCATTCATATAAGTGGGGAAAGAGTATCCCTGTGGACAAAGCGGTGAGGAAGCATGCAGGAAAAACAGAAAGCAAGACACCCACAGGACTCTCAGGAAACAGGCTGGGAAAGACAGGTTGAGGCCTTGATGTCAAAAACCATGTGTTCCATGATCAGGAACTTGGGTTTTTTACACTGTGGGCAATCAAAATTCAGTCCCACTGAATATATGACTTGACACGTCCCTTACACAGACATGGTGTTTTTACTCTACTCCCTTTCCTATTCCAAACCTACCTTATTTTATCCACTGAGCTATTACAAGGCTGATTTGGTACCCAGCTCTAAAAATATGCTTCCCTTGTATGGTCAAAAAGACCAATGATTGTAGACTCCCATGCAGGGAGTTGTAAGAAATGAAACAGAGAAGCCAGGAATGACCAAGCACACCTGTAACCACAGCACTCAGGAGGCTAAAGCAGGAGGACTGTGAATTTGAAGCAAGATCCTGTCTCAAAAAACAGAAGTCATGATGAAACCAATTAAACTATGCAAATATATAAATAAATAAAATAACAGAAGAGGAACAAGAAGCAGAACAGCAACAGCAAGAAGGAAGAGGAGGAAGATGAGTAGAAGAGTCTCTAGTGTGCCCTTTCCAGTTTCCCCTAGTGATATCATCCTACAAAACTATAACACACATCCTCATCAGAATGTAGACCATTGGTGTGATGAAGATGGAGAACATTTTCCATCACCGCAAGCATCACTCATCTTGGCTTTTCCTAGCTACCCGTCCTCCTCTCCAGCTCCAATCTGTTCTGTCATTTGCACCCACTTGTCTGTTGTCCAAGTCTGTAATTTTCTCATTTCCAAAATATCGTGTTAGTGGAATCATGTAGTTAGTAAACTTTTTACATTGTCTCTTTCACTCGCATAGCTCTCCGAAGATTGACCTATGCTGTGTGTATACGAATAAATCACTCTTTTTCCTTGTTGAATAGTATTTGATGACATGAACGATCTGCAGTGTGTTTGATTTTGCACTCGTTGAAGGACATTTGTATTGTTTCCAGTTTGGGCTATTATGAATAATTCATAGGTAGATTTTTATGGACACATAACTTTTCATGCCCGGAGTGCAGCTGTTCATTGACACCTTTTTCCAGAGTGTCTGTGTTGTTTTACCTTCCCATGAGGAATGCACACATGGTCCACTTTTCCACATCCTCATCAGCATTTGGTGTTGTCACTGTGTTTTGTATTTTTGTTGCTCAGTTCTTTGTTCTCTTCTGGGTCATGCTTTTTCTTTAGCTAATTCATTTTCATGGTGTAGTAGAAAGCATTATAGGACTCTTATTTTAGTCATTTTAACAGATACGTAGTGATACCTGCATCACTCTAATGGATGAGGGCGTTCAGCATCTTTGTGTGTCCTCTCTGAAATGTCTGTTCATGCTATTAGCCTGTTTTCTAACTGGATGTTTGTACTGTTCAGTTTTGAGAGGATTTAGGTCATCAAGACCCTCGTTCTTTGTCAGATACAGGGTTTCTACATGTTTCCTTCCACTCTGTAGCCTATCTTTCATCCTCTTAAGTGTGTATTTCACAGAACAAAAGTCTTTAAATTTGATAAAGTCCCTTCGATCAATTTTACCTCTTAAGAATTGTGATTTGGGTTATTAAGTTTAAGAACTCTTGGCCTAGCCTTTGATATCAGTTTTTGTTTATAATCTTTGTTTTTGGTGGTACTAGGGTTTGAATTGACTGCTTTGTGATTTTTGAAGCAGGTGCTCTACCACTTGAATCACATCTCCAGTCCTCGGATTTTTGTTATTTTTTAAAAAGTTTTGTAGCTTTTGCACTTAAGTCTGTACTCCATTTTGAGTAAAGCATTATACAAGATGTGAGGTCTGAGTTGAAGTTGATTTTGGTTTCTGGGGTGTTTTGGCCTGGGCTTATCCTCATCACTCCAGAATCTTGGGTTGAAAGGTTCTGTCCTCCACTGTTTCACTTTTTCGTCTTTGTTAAACTCAGTTGGGTATTTTTGTCAGCGTCTATTTCTCTTCTCTATTGTTTTCTCCATTATTCTATGTGTCTCTAGTTCTGCAAATACAACACAATCCTGACAACTGTAGCTACGTAAGTCATCTTATAATTGTGCAAACTGTTCTCTACAATTTTTTTCTCTAAAGTTGTCTTCCATATACATTTATGGATAATCTTGTCTACATCTCCAAAACAACATGGTAAGATCTTGATAATAATTGTGTGAGACCTGAACAGCAGATTATAGAGGGCTGAGTTCTTCCCTGTGCTGAGTCTCCCCGTCCATCAACAAAGTTTATCTCTACACTTATTTAGATCTTCTTCAATCTTTTTCATCAAAATATTGTAGCTTTCAACAAACAAGTCATGTAAGTTTTCTTAGATTTATGCCTAAACATTTCTTATATTTTTTGTAATTCTTTTAAATGATATCTTATTTTTAACATCGATATCCACATAATCATTGATAATGTGTGGAATATGATTTTTTTTGGTGGTACTGGGATCTGAACTAAGGGCCTCATGTTTGGTAGGTAGGCTCTCGACCACTTGAGCCATACCACCAGTCCTTTTAGCTTTTGTTGTTTCTCAGATAGGGTCTCAAGTTTTTGGCCAGGGCCAACCTGGGACAGTCAGTCCTCCTACCTATGGCCTCCTGTACAACTGGGATCACAGGTGTGTGCACACCGCCATACCCGGCCTGATTTTTTTATGCCTTTCTTCTATGCTGGGACCTTGCTGATTAGTGGTAGGAGTTGTTTTGTAGATGACTTGGATTTTCCACGTTAAAAATCATGGTATGCATACCTACAGACAGTTTTATTTCTCCCTCTCTTATCTGTACTTTTGTTTCCTTTTTCTTGCCTTTTTGAGCTGGCTAGAATTTCCATTACTTTGTTGAATAACAGTGGTGAGAACATACATCCTTGCTTTGTTCCTGATCCTAGGGGGAAAGAATTAAGATTTTACCATCAAGTTTAATTTTATCTGTAATTTTTTTGGAGATATACCTCATCAAGTTGAGGAAGTTTCTCTTTATTTCTGTATTCCAGAGACCTTTTGTCATAAATAAGTGTTGAATTTCGCCAAATGCTTTTTCTGTATTAATTGAAATGACCTTGTGATCTTTCTTCTTTTGCTTGTTAATAAAGTTGATTAAACAGGTTTATTTTTAAATATTGAGAGCTGATACATCTGACAAGAGATTAATAACCATAATCTTCGGGAGCTCCAAAGCTAAACTCCCCAAAATCAATGACCCAATGAAGAAATGGGCAAATGAACCAAACAGAGCTTTCTCAAAGGAAGAAGTCCAAATGGCTAAAAAACACATAAAGAAATGCTCAACATCCCTGGCCATAAAGACAATATAAATCAAAACCATGTTAAGATTCCACCTCATTGCTGTTAGAATGGCTGTCATCAAGAACACAAACAACAACAAATGTTAGCAATCTTGTGGGGAAAAAAGGAACCCTCATACGTTGTTGGTGGCAATGTAAATTAGCATAACCACTATGGAAAACAGTATGGAGGCTCCTCGCAAAACTAAAAATAGAATGTCCATATGATTCAGCAGTGCCCAAAGGAATGTTAAGTCAGGTTACAATAAAGTCAACTGCACACCAATGTTTACTTAAGAGTTATTCACAATAGCCAGGCTATGGAAATTGCCAAGATGACCCACAACTGATGAATGGATTTTAAAAATGTGATATTTATACACAGTGGAATTTTATTCTGCCATAAAGAAGAATGAAATTTTGTCATTTGCTGGTAAATGGATGAAACTGGAGAATATCATCTTAAGTGAAGTTAGCTAGGTTCAGAAGGCCAAAGGCCACATGCTTTCTCTCATTTATGGAACGTAGCCCAATAAAAATAGAGCAATATTATATATATATGGAAGTGTGTACAAAATCATGTATGCAAAAGTGGGACTGACAGAGGAGATGGAGGGAGGAAAAGAATGTGAGTAATAATGAAGTACATTGCATCTGTGTAGGAACAAGACGCAAGAAAACATGCTGAAAACTGTTAAACAACACAGGATATGGGGAAAAGGGTAAGGAAGTGCAATGGAGGGGGGTTACATTAACTTAAGCACAATGTATGTACAGGTAACACCAAGGCAAAATTCCCACTGACCAATGAACAGTCACCAAAACGATGAAGGACAAGAATGAAAAACAGATCACACTAAGGGGTGGCACTAACAAGAAAGGAAGGATAAGAAAAGGGAATATGGTTGGTGTACTTTCTGTGGAAGAATGAATTCAGAATTTTTAAACCTAAATTAAATTTGTTTAATTTACCACAAAAAGGTAAGCTTAAATTACCACAAGAAGGTAAGCTTAAATTACCACAAGAAGGGGACTAAGGTAGAAAGGAGAAAAATGGAGGGGATGAACCAATTCAGAAAACAATACACATATACATGGAAATGCCACAATGAAACTCTCTATAAAGATTTCTTAAACAAACAAAAAAGTATTTTTTTTTCACAAACAGAGAACAAGAAGGTAAAACAGGCCCTCTCTGGGGGTTGGTAACAATGGGTGGGGGGAAGATATAAAGAAAGAGTATAAGAGGATGAATATGGTGGAAATATATGTACTCATGTATGAAAATGGAAATAATGTGACCTGTTGAAACTTTTCTAAGAATGGGATGATGGGGATAAAGGAGAATGATGATGGAGGGGGTGAATTTAACGAGCATCTATTGTAAGCATTTTTGTAAATTCCATAATGTATGATTGTAAATGTATGATAATGAAATAAACAAATAAATATTGCAAGCTAGAAATGGTGCTCAAGTGGTAGAACACCAACCTAGCAAGCATGAGCCCCTGAGTTCAAAACCTAGTAGCACCAAAAAGAAACAGAATACTTTTAAATACTGAACCAGCTTTGCATCCCTGGAATAAACCCCACTAGGTTATGTTATATAATTCTTTTTTCATATTGCTGGATTCCATTTGCTGGTAATATTAAAGAATTTCCAACTGTATTTACAGTGAGTATTTGCCTATTGTTTTCCCATAGCGTGTTGTCTCTGGTTACTTTCAACACCAGGGTGACACTAGCCTCATGCAATGGATTGCAAAGAGTCCCTCTTCTTCTCTTTTCTACAACAGATCTTGAATTACTGTTAATTCTTCTTTACTGTTTGATGGAGTTTGCCAGTAAAACTATCTGGGACAAGAGATTTGTTGTTCAGAAGTTTTAAATTACATATCTGCAAACTCTATTTTCTTAATACTTACAGGGCTATTCAAATTATCTATTTCGTATTGGGAGAGTAATGACACTGCATTTTTTGAGGAATTGGCCCATTTTATGCAGGTAGTCAAATCTGTGTGTGTAGAGTTGTCATAATATCCCCTTATTACCCTTTTTATATGTCACAAGGGTCTACAATGATATTATCTTTTTCATTCCTGGTAATGGTAATTTATGGGGTTATTTTGGTTTTTGTTTCTGTTTATTGTTTTATCTTATTTTTTGCTTTATCAGTCTTTCTAGAGTAATTTTAAATTTTATTGATTTTTAACTTTATTATTACTATTTTATTATTATCCTGTTTTGATTCTTTTCTTCTTTTGATATGGGGTCTCCCTACGTAGTCCATGCTGATATTGAAATTGTGATCCTCCTGCCTCAGACTCCCAAATGCTGGGATTGCAGGTGTGTCTCTATGCCCAGATCTGATGCCTGTCTTTATTAGTGTATGTTAATTATGCAAAATAATGTGTGTCGCTATGATATTTTCATACCTTATACAGGAGGGTATAAGGTATTTACCCTCCTGTTATCCCCACTCACTCCTTCCTATTGGTTCCTTTCTTATTCCATAGTAGTCCCCCTTCTACTTAATGGGTTTTTAGATTACACATCTGAAAGGAAACATGTGATAAATGCCTTTCTGAGTCAGACATATTGGTTTACATCATGGTCTCCAGTTCCATCCATTTTCCTACAACAACATGACTTCATTTTTCTTTAATGGCTAATAATAATCCATTGTGTACCTATAGCACATTTACTTTATCTACTCATTAATAGACGTCTAGGCTGATTGCATAACTTGACTATTGTGAATAGTGCTGTGATAAACATAGGCATGCAAGTTGACTGTGACTCCTTCAGCTGTATACCCAGGAGTAGTAAGCCTGAGTCATTTGGTAATTGTATTTTTAGATTTTGAAGAACCTCCATATTGATTTCACAGTGGCTGCACCAATTTATGTCAGTGGTGTATAAAGATTCATTTATGCTCTCATCCACACCAGCATTTGTTACTTTTTATTTTCTTGATGGTAGTCATTCTGACTGGGGTGAGAGGAAATCCTTGCTGTAGTTTTGATTCGCATTTCCTTAATGGCTAAAGATGTTAAATTTTTGTGCATTTATTGGCCACTTCTTCCCTTGAGAACTGTTTGTTCAGTTCATTTGCCTATGAATTGATTGGGATGTTTGTTCTTTTGGTATTTAAATCTTTGTGTTCTTTATTCATTCTAAACCTTAGTCCTTTGTCAGATGAATAGCTGGCAGATTCTTTTACCACTCCTTAGTTTGTCTCTTCACTCTGTTCTCACCTTTACTGTGCAGAACCTTATTGATTTGATGCAATCCCATTTGTCAAATCTTTCTATTATCATCTGAACTTATTGGAGTCCTATTCAGAAAGTCAATGCCTATGCTTGTATCTTGAAATATTTCCTGTATATTTTCCAGTAGTCATTTCAAAGCTTCAGGTCTTACATTAAGATCTTTGATCTGTTTTGATTGATTTTTGTACAGCGTGAAAGATAAGAATCTATTTTCAACCTTACATAAGTGGATTCCAGTTTTACCAGTACGGTCTATTGTGGAGACTGTTTTTCTCCTATGTATGTTGCAGAAACCGTTCTGTTTCACTGGTTTTTTTCTAAAGATTTGGCTTTTAGTCTTACTATTTCCTTCCTTTTCTCCTCTTTCCTTTGGGTTTAATTTGCTCTCTTCATTCTTGTGGTGGGATTATAGATTATTGATTTAAGACTTTCTTTTCTATTGTATTCTGTTAATGTTATAAATGTCTCTCTCTGCACTGTTTCGGTCATGTCCTACACAGTTTAATGTGTCATATTGCCTTTTTTCATCGAATTCAACATATTTTTCAAATATACCTTGAGAGTACTTCTTTGAGCCATGGAGTATTTATAAGTATCTACTTTACTTTTCAAGTGTGTGGAGATTTCCCTTTATGTGTGTCGTTGACTTCCACATTGATTCCGCATTTATCAAAGAAAACATCCTGCAACATTTCAATTCTTTTAAATTTACTGAAGCTTGTTTTGTGACCCAGGATGTGATCTCCTTTGAGACATACTCCATGGGCACTTAAAAAGAATGTGAATTCTGCCATTTTTGGTGAGAGTGTTTTGCAATTGTTAATTAGTTCCTATTTTTATAGTGGTGTTCAGTTCTTATAGATCCTTGATAATTTTCTGTCTGATTGTTTTACTAATTGGTGAAAGAGGAGGTTGAAAGTTCCATATATGTATCACTTAAACTATTTTCACTTTTAGTTTTATCAATTTTCAGTTCACATATTTTACATCTCTGTAGTTTTTTTTGTTGGTATTTGTGTGTGTGCATGCACATTTAGGATTATATGTCTTCTCAGTGTATTGACCTTTTGGTCATACAGTGCCCCTCTCATAATTTTCCTTTCTTTGCACTCACATTATCTGATATTAGTACAGTCACTTATTTCTTTTGATTAACATTTGCAAGTCAATTAAAATAAAAAATTAGCCTATTTTCTACCCTTCTTTCCACCTGCCTATATCATGTTTGATGTGAGTTTCCTGTAGTCAACATATAATGGGCTATGGTTTTTTTAATTACTCTTATAATATCTGTCTTTTAATTAGAGTATTTAGATCAATTACATTTCTATTACTACTGATATGCTGGAATTAAAAACTGTCATTTTTTTAAAAATCTGCTGGTTTTTGTTTGTTCTGTTTTGCTACTTTCTGTTTTCTACTTCACTGCAAGTTATTTGAATATCATTTTAGAATTACACCTTATCGACAGTATTTTAGAGCATATCTTTTCAATAGCTTTTTTTTAGTGGTGACTGTAGGCATTCACATTAGATATATAAAATGTACCTGCATATTAGTGCTATAATTTTACCAGTTCATCTAAAATATAGAAAATTTACTTCCATTCCATCTCTTTACTCCCCCCATTTATAATTGTCTTAAGTAGTTCCTCTGAATATATTTAGAGCCATTTCAGACAGTGTTATAATTTTTACTTCAACCATCAAATATAATTTAGAAGACTAAGAGAAGGTCTATTTTGTTTCTCCTTATTTAGTTTTCTTAATTCTTCCTTCCTGATATTGCAAATTTCTTTAATTATCTACTTTCTGTTTAGAGAACTTCCATAGGTATTTGTTCATTAAGGTCTGTTATTGACCTTCCTAGTTTTTCTTCATCTATTTCCTCTTCATTCACGTGGGATATTGAATTTTTACTACACATAGAATTCCAGCTTTATAGTTTTTTTTTTCTCTCTCTCTGTCAAATGTCTTTGCCTCTGTGGTTTCTGATGAGAAATTCACTGGTGTTCAAATTATCTTTTCTTTATAATGTATTGGTCTCTAATGAGGCTTTTGAGATGTTTTCTCTGTCTTTAGTTTAAAGAAGGTTGACTATGACTTCATGTGGGTGGGTTTATCTTGTTTGGGGTTCATTCAGATTCCTAATCATGTAGGCTTATGTCTTTTACAAAATTGAAAAACTGTCAGTCGTTACTTCTGCAAGTGTGTTTTAACCTTGACCTCTTCCTCCTCTCTTTCTGAAACTTCCATGACACAGTGCTAGATTTTTCTCATAGTCCTACAGGTTTCTGAGGCTCTCTTTGGTGTCTTATTTATGTTCTTATTTATTTAGACTATCTTCTCCATGCCCTTCAGTTTGAGTAATACCTGTTGTTCTAATTTTGACTTGCTGATTCTTCACTCTGACCCTTCTATTATGCTGTTGAGTCCATCCATTGAAGTGCATTTTGTTTTTGTTTTTAGTTTTGGTTATTATATTTTTACTTCTAACACTGCCTATGGTTCTTCGTTATACCTTTTTTCTTTGCTGAGTCTTCATATTTCTTTGCTAAGCCATTTTTTTCATTTTTGTCATATAGGTTCTTAATTGCCCATTGAATGGGCAATTAATGGTTCTTTAAAATTTTTGTGACATTAAATGATAACCCTAACATCTCAGTCATCTCCCTATTAGCTTCTATTGATTGTCCTTTTTTTCTTCTATCAGAACTTTCTGGTTATTGATATGATGAGTGGTTTTTTTACTGTAAACTGTATGGCTTGGGAATTATATTATGGGACCCTGGGTCTTATTTAAGCTTATATTTTAGCTTGCTCCCTCTGCAACCATTGTAACGGGGAAGGAAAGATGCTGTCTCCTTTTCTCAGGGATAATGTAGATGTTGAAGTCCAGATTCTTCAAGTGGCCTCCTATATTGCCTTCTTTTTAAGGGAGGAATATGAGTGCCCAGTGTGGAGAGAGAAGGGGGGTATTTCACTGCTGCTTAACCATCTGGGAAGGCCAGATGTCCTACACAGTCTCCACACCCACTTCCACGGGGAGGGGACTACTCATTGCCAGACAAAGATGGAAGTTTCAGCTTCCCAGTGAGCTTCCCCTGACAGCACCCAGCAGGATTTGGAGCCTTTTACTTCAACAACAATAGAAGTCTATGCTCCCCATTTAGACTCTACTGTTGTGGGTAGGCCAAGGTTTATTTGTGGTGTTCAGCAATGGTTATTTTCTGAACATTTTCTACCATGCCAACCTGACCCTTTTCTGTTCCTTTGGCTATGGATAGAGAGTTTGCTTTCCTTGAGGCTTTTTAATCTGTACCTCTTGGCATTTTCAGATTGCTGGTATCTTTGGCTTCAAACTTCAGACATGAGAACAGAAAGAAAACCTAGGAAACTCATCCACTTAATGAGTTTTGAGGTTAGAGGTCCCTAGGTTGTCTGCCACATTCTCCCCACATTTCAGAGTTTTCTTCATTTTTTAACAAATATGACATCCAGGGGTTTTAGTTGTACTTACAGGGAGAATAAGTAAAAATATATCTAGTCCATCTTCACAGAGTTGTCAGTGTGTTTCTCTTCACTCTTTTTGAGAAATATTAAATTTCATACATCCCACCTTAACTCATACACTAATGAAGTTCTTATCAACCTATTTATTTGACCTTACCAGAATCCTAAACCTTAAAACCAACAAAAAGTGAAAAAGGAAAAAACAAATCTTCAGAATTTTCCCAAGACCAGAAGAGAGTTAATGTTCAAATTTCTAAAGAAAAACTTCTTGAGAATTAATTCAGATAGAAGCTGCTTGTTGTTGATTTAATATTGCTAAAACCTCAATTCTGCAGCATTCACTCAGAATTCTCAATTTTAAAAATAATCTTGTATGCTCAACTTTTGGTTAGATGTTATTAAAAGCTTCCCCACCTTCTCAAAGAGTAGAAGCTCAGGAAAAGAATTCACCTCTTTTTGATGACTCAGATCCTAATTCTGAGCTACTGGGCAGTTTTACTTTCTCTCGCCAGGCAGCTGCAGGCTCTTAATGCATTTCCCTGCAGTTGTTGGACCCCACACCCCCAATTCCTGCTTGTAATGTTCTGGGGTACTGGAAATTAAATGATCATGCCTGACAAAGTTGTGACCAAATTAGGAGTTTGGACTGAGAACACTGGGTCTCTCCTATCAATAATAAGCAAAGAATTTGACTTAATTTGATATTACTAAAGTAATGCAAATAATTAAATACTCTTAGTGATACTCCAGGTTGTAGAAGTTACCAAACAATAAGAGGAGAAAGAGGAAGAAGAAAGGAAAGGAGGAGGGAGGGAAGGAAAAAAAGAAAGGAGGAAAGAAGGAAAAATTATGTTGGAAATAGAATTTGTGAAGAGATGGCATGAACCAACATGTACACTGGATCCATGTTAGATATTATTTTTAATAAGTCCTACCTTGCAGACTTGTGGTAAAGATAATATCCACATTTTGACAGTAAGTGAACTGGGGCTAAGAATGTAAGTGAATCGCTCAAGTTCACATACTTATAAGCGTACTGGCTGATTAAACCCAACCTGCCCATTTCTGAAATGGGGCAGGTATGGGAGAAACAAGGTCTGTGTTTAAACACATAGACAACAGACCTCACACTAAATACAACACAGCTGTCTAACAGTGCTGCTCAAACTTTCACAGGCAGACTGCCTTAGCTGTGTCCCATAGGTTCCGGTAGGTTGTGTTTTCATTTTCATTGACTTCCAGGAACTTTTTAATTTCCTCTTTTATTGCATCGATGATCCACTCTTCATTAAGTAATGAGTTATTTAGTTTCCAGCTGTTTGCATGGTTTTTGTCTTTACTTTTGTGGTTGAGTTCTACTTTTACTGCATTGTGGTCAGATAGTATGCACGGTATTATTTCTATTTTCTTATATTTGCTGAGGCTTGCTTTGTGCCCTAGGATATGATCTATTTTGGAGAAGGTTCCATGGGCTGCTGAGAAGAATGTATATTGTGTAGAGGTTGGATGAAATGTTCTGTATACATCTACTAGGTCCACTTGATCTATTGCATATTTTAGATCTTGGATTTCTTTATTGAGTTTTTGTTTGGATGACCTATCTATTGATGATAATGGAGTGTTAAAGTCTCCCACAACCACTGTGTTGGCATTTATATATGCTTTTAGGTCTTTCAGGGTATGTTTGATGAAATTGGGTGTGTTGACATTGGGTGCGTACAGATTGATGATTATTATTTCCTTTTGGTCTATTTCCCCTTTTATTAGTATGGAATGTCCTTCTTTATCTCGTTTGATCAATGTAGCTTTGAAGTCTACTTTGTCAGAGATAAATATTGCTACTCCTGCCTGTTTTTGGGGGCCATTGGCTTGGTAAATCTTCTTCCAGCCTTTCATCCTAAGCATATGCTTATTTCTGTCGGTGAGATGAGTCTCCTGTAAACAACAAATTGTTGGATCTTCTTTTTTAATCCATTTTGTCAAATGGTGTCTTTTGATGGGTGAATTAAATCCATTAACATTAAGTGTTAGTACTGATAGGTATGTGGTGATTCTTGCCATTTAGTTGTCTTAGTTATTTGAAGGTTTGATTGTGTGTACCTAACTTGATGTTACTCTCTACTGTCTTGCTTTTTCTTATCCTGTGGTTTGGTGCTGCCTGCCTTTTCATGGTTAAGTTGGGTGTCACTTTCTGTGTGCAGGATCCCTTGCAGAATCTTTTGTAATGGTGGCTTTGTGGTCACATATTGTTTTAGTTTCTGCTTATCATGGAAGACTTTTATTGCTCCATCTATTTTGAATGATAGCTTTGCTGGGTAGAGTATCCTGGGGTTGAAGTTATTTTCATTCAGTGCCCGGAAGATCTCACCCCACGCTCTTCTTGCTTTTAATGTTTCTGTTGAAAAGTCTGCTGTGATTTTGATGGGTTTACCTTTGTATGTTACTTGTTTTTTCTCTCTTACAGCCTTCAATATTCTTTCCTTAGTTTCTGAACTTGTTGTTTTAATGATGATATGTTGTGGAGTAGTTCTATTTTGATCTGGTCTGTTTGGTGTCCTGGAGGCCTCTTGCATCTGTATGGGAATATCTTTCTCTAGATTTGGGAAATTTTCCGTTATTATTTTGTTGAATATATTACGCATTCCCTTCGCTTGCACCTCTTCTCCTTCTTCGATGCCCATGATTCTCAAGTTTGGTCTTTTGATGGAGTCAGTGAGTTCTTGCATTTTCTTTTCACAGGTCTTGAGTTGTTTAATTAATAGTTCTTCAGTTTTTCCTTTAATTACCATTTCATCTTCAAGTTCTGAGATTCTGTCTTCTGTTTGTTCTATTCTGCTGGATTGGCCTTCTGTTTTGTTTTGCAGTTCTGTTTCATTCTTTTTTCTGAGGTTTTCCATATCCTGGCTGTTTTCTTCTTTATTGTTGTCTATTTTTGTCCTGAGTTCATTTATCCATTTATTCATTGTGTTCTCTCTTTCACTTTGGTGTTTATACAGTGCTTCTATGGTTTCCTTTATTTCTTCTTTTGCTTTTTCAAATTCTCTATTTTTATTGTCTTGGAATTTCTTCAGTGTCTCCTGTACATTTTGGTTGACCCTATCCAGTATCATCTCTATAAAATTCTCATTGAGTACTTGTAGTATGTCTTCTTTTAAATTATTCTTGTGGGCTTCATTGGGTCCTTTGGCATAGTTTATCTTCATTTTGTTGGAGTCTGGATCTGAGTTTCTGTTCTCTTCATTCCCCTCTGGTTCCTGTACTAATTTTTTGCTGTGGGGAAACTGGTTTCCCTGTTTTTTCTGTCTTCCCGTCATTGTCCTTGGTGTTGTTACTGTCCCTGTACTGTGTGTAATTAAGTATTTTCTAGCTTGTAATAATAACAATGGTAATATTTAGAATGGAAGAGTGAGCTGAGATGGAAAGCAAGAAGTTAAAGAAAAGGGGAAAACAAATATACAGACAAGAGGGAGAAAGCAGAACAAGGTATCAGACAAGAGAGTTTCAAAGGTATAAACAGGGAGTGTTAGTGTACTAATCGACAGTAAGCTGAACAGACATTAGAGAGACAGAGAGAGGATTGAAAATCAAAGATAAAAAAATAAAAATAAGTAAATGAAAGTAATATCTATATATAAAAATGAATTAAAATAAAATGGAAAATAGAAAATTAAAAAAAAAAAAAACTAAAAAACTTCCAAGTTTATATGCAATGCAGTTTCAGTTTTAATAATTTGGGTGTCCATCTCAATCTCCAGTCCTGGAGTTGGTGCCTCAGATGTTGTTCTGTAGTTGTCTCATCAAAGGGTATGCATAAAGTAGAACAAAACTATACACTCACACACACACACACACACACACACACACACACACACAAAGCCCCACCAAGTGTCCCCAGTTCAAATGCAATACAGTTTCAGTAAGTTTTTCAGCTTGCAGGTGTAATTCGGTTGTTCTCTCATCAAAGGTAGGGAGAAACAGAAAAAAAAGCGTCTGGAGACAGTTCTGAGAGTGGTATCTGCAACTGTGGCTTGCCTGCCTGCTGCTCTCAGCCTGTAGCTGGCGTTATCTATGCAGATCTCTGGGGTGAGCTAGCACTCACCTGGTCCCACAGGCTTTGTTTGCTCAGAGTTCTCCTGTGCGGGAGTCTCTGCTACAGGCTTTCCCCTTTCCAAGCAATGGGAAAGGTGACACTGCCCCCACGTTGTCAGGCCTGCGTGTTTATTTACAGTTCATGTGGGAGGTGGGTCTTCCCCCCTCTCTGAAGTTTTCCTCCCATTGCCACTTTCAGAAGCTTTCCTGCTCCTGCTTACTGGGCAGTGCTGCTGCTCCTGCTGGCCGCCATGTTTATTTACAGTTCACGTGGGAAATGGGTCTTCCCTCCTCTCACAAGCTTCCCTGCTCCTAGTTGCTGGGCGCATGCCCTGCTCCCGCCAGAAGCTCTCCGGCCCACCCGGCTTGTTTATTTACAGTCCCGGGAAGGCTTCCCTTCCCCCAATCTTCAGCGCTCAGGGCGCCCCACCCTCTTTCCAGCGTGTCTTAACTGTTCTTATTGCTTATTACTCAGTTTCTCTTTTTTTTTTTCCTGGGTGGAGGTCAGTCTGTCCAGGGGGCTATGCTGTTCTGGCCCAGGCTTGTCTGTGGGGCTACCGCGGTACCGCGAAGCTCACCTGGTCCGCGTCTTCCCACGCTGTATGGGCGCCGGCCACTGGCGGCCCAGGGAGCCCTCCTCGTTTCTCCGTTTAACGTGAAGTGGAGATTCTCTGCACCGGCTGGAGATGTGGAGGGGTCAAAGTTATGCCTTTTCTCAGTGATTATGCCTGCAAAGCGTGTCTCCAGCGTCTCTCCAAGATTTCACTATAGGAGAGTCGCTTTCTGCTTCCTACCTCTAGCCGCCATCTTGGAATTCTCCATTTTCCGTTTTTGAAATGAAACTTAGTCATAAAAGTTCCATGGCTACTTCATAACTGGTACTAAAATTCAATTTGAATGGTGATTTAAGGCAATAAGAAAGACTTTAGGGCACATAAATGAATTTAAAGCAAAATATCTGAATATGAAAACAAAAGCTAAAATCCTTACCTTTTTTACCAACAGTTTTCAATATTCTGTAGCTACATTGATCATAATTCCTAAATCAAAAATAATGTTTTGACCATTTATCAAAAGACTAAAAATTGAAATCAGGATTTTGGTAATTAAGGTGACTTTTCCATTGATATCTTAAATACTTGACTGTTAGCTATGGAATAAACAAAAATAACCACACACACAAATCTACAATTGTGTTATTCAAAATATTTTAGACTAAAAGAGCTGTGAGGACAAGAAGATAATTATATACTAGCTGCTGCCCTGATTTGGGGATCTATCATTTGTTTAAATCAAAGCAATAACCCTCTTTTACGTTAGCCTAAAAGAAAACATTCAGCCATTTTAACTGCATAATACCCTAAGTCTGCCCTCATTTTCCATAGCATATTAATTGGTCTTGTATAAAATAGTTTATGGGGAAAACCCAGGTCAAAGTTAACAAGTTCTTTGCTGAAGGACTTCTCAGAGCAGAATATATTGGATGTAGCCACAAACAACTCCATTTTTCCCTACTTTTGAAGTGTATCCTAGGAGTTAGTTCTTTCTCTGCTTCTAGTCTCTCTTAAGTAACAAAACATTCCACTCACTTGAAGTCACAAACACAACAATCTTGCTTTGCTATTTTAAATGCTTTCTGCAATTTAAAAAGCAAAATTTCCACCTCAGTTTGGCATCCCAGTCAGCCTCCCCACCCTTAGTAGGGTGCAGTGTGTGGATCCCACACTCCAGGATAGTGTGCCTTTGGTTACACTCTTTGTCCTTCCTAGAGCTTCCTCCACCACCACAGTGTCTGCCTCTGTAGGCCTGCAGCACGCGGAAAAGGAAGGAAAGGATACTGTGATAGGAAAGTTCTCATATGGCCAATCACATTGTGAGATGGTAGCTGGACTCAGCAGCTGTTACCTTTGTACCAAATCCATGTCCAAAAGCTCATCCACAAAAATACCAATGCTGAGAGATGAGTGCTGGAGAGAAAGAAACACTCCATTCAAAGGTCAAAAAATAGAGAAGAGAGGGCTTTGCTTAGAAATCAGTATCTCCACCCAGGGGTCTTGCCAGGTTACAGATAAAAGATAGGGGTAATGAGGGAGACAGGTAGACTAATAAAGAGGAAGAATATTGCTGCCTTTTCGGGAATACATGGAGTCTTTCAGACTAACTCAGGTGTTAACATTTTTCATTCTTTTCGTGATCTGGTGTTTCTGGTCATGACAACTTTAGCTTTTAAAGCAGGAGAGATATTGAGACTAAACAAGTCAATGCTAACTTAAACCTACATTATTCTTCTGAACAAAACACTTCTCAAATAATCGCCATGTTTGCAGTGTGCTGAACTGAGTAGGCTCTGATTCAAAGGTTAAGGCAGCAAAGGGGACAGACATAATATGAAGACAGAGATGCCAGGCTTCTCACCCCTTTCCAGTCACACATCAGCCATCCTCAGACCCAAGTGAAGAGTCAGTGTTGTCAGCAGAAGCAGTCTTCAAGTCCCTGAAAATAAATAGGGCAAATGTTATCATAACCCACATGGCAGGGGTGATAATTATTATAAGCTTAGTGAGAAAGAAATAATGTGTGACCTCCAAAATTCATAATTTTTAAGACTACTAAGAGACAGTGAAGCTAGAGGGTTTATTTAAGGTTTTCCTTGATAACACCAAGGAGAGATTAGTATGAAGGGACTGTGATTCTGTCTTTCATTCCTCTTGCTCTTCTTCCTTTCCTCTGAGAGCCATCTTGCAGAAGCTAAAATGATTCCAAATCAGCTCTCTTGATTTTGGCACTCATTTTGTCCTTGAAAAATACTCACACAACTTTTTCCCAGAGAAATTCTTGGAAACACTCCTTGCCCTGACCCTACTCCATTTCATTGAGGTATAGCTAGTTAGCTAATCTCTTACTCTCTGACTTATCAAAGAAGACAAATTCCAGAACATATGACCACCACTACCACCAACACCACACCACCACCACTGTCTCATTCCCCACTACAGGGAACTTACACAAAATTCTCCAAGTCTTCCTGCTGAGATCCCCCCACCATCACCAGGCTTGAGGTGAGAACCAAGCACCTCCTCTCCTTCCTCTTTGTGAGGGTAAATGTCTGTCAGCTCATATATTTTCCAAAAATGCATATTCAAAAAATTCTCCACTCTGCTGGCCCTTTGAAACCCCGAATGTGGATGAGATATCTAACTAGCTTTTGAATCATGTACTTTAAACTTCCTCCATGTAGTCTAGCACCTCCTTTGAAAGTTGATATCCATTGTCTCCTGGAGCCTCAGCCAAAAGCTGAATAGCTATGTTCACATTCTGTTAAATATGCAAATGGCCCTCCAAAATTCCAACTCCTGGAGAGTATTTCTGAAATTTCTCCCAAATTCAAGCCTTCTTTTCAGGGTGCAGATTACAGGACTAGTGTGGGATGTGCCTCATATAAATACTTCCATAGAATTTTGGCAATACTTTCCAAATAATCTATTTTGATTTCTTTCTTTAGTAGAGAAAATTATCTGAAACCCAGAAAGTTCATTGATAAAGTGAAGTCTCCCAGATTCTCAGTGGAAGAGTTGGAAGTCAGGGAGAGCTGCCTTGATCACAGCCTCAGCCACCACCCAGTGTCTATGAAAGAGATAGAAGCTTCAATGTCTGATTTTTTTTTAAATCAAGAGAGAATAAAATACCTTTTCTTTTTTAAGTGGAACAAAGCCAGTCTTTCCAAACAAATAGACTTAATGAGGAAAATATAAGCAGTACATGTTTCTAAGACTCTCTGTGCCAGAATTCTCTGGGACATTTTATTTTATGGACTCATATATGCCTTTTATCTTTCAAAATGATTTAACAGTTATTCTATAGGAGAGAGAATGTTCTGTGACTCAGTTGTATTAGGGTCCAAGGTCTTCCATAAGAGTAAAGACCCAACTAAAAGAGCACTTGATTTTACCAAGAGAAACTGATTGCTCTTATGCTCGTATTGGACACCACACTCTTAATTCACAGGAGAGGAAACTGGAGATCCTCACCACACCTAGGGCCTATGACATCAGTGCAACAAGGCAGAGAAAAGCTAAAATACTATAGTTTCTCAGAGAACTTTACCACAAGTTCACACCTCTGAAAGGCAGAAGAATGACTAGCCCATAGTTCTGCATCCGTTATATTGGTCTGCAGATGTTCTTCCTTGCTGAAAGGTGATGAGTGTGACAACACCCATGAGGCCAAGTCAGACCCTTAGAATATTTAGAACGTAAATATCACTCATGCTCCAGATTGTGACCTCAAACCCATGAGAAACCATTGCTACTGCGTTAGGCTTCAAATTAAGGCTTCAAATTGGCTCTCTTAGCTATCAATTTCATGATGTTCTTTCATTAAATCATTCACTGGGCCTTTACTTAGCAGGTAATGCGAAGTGGACCATGCAAGATGTTAACAACACAGAACCTGACCGTGAGGGGAGAACAATACAATGTGAAGGGTACACACATAGCCGAGCCATACAGGGTAACACCTGTGTGGTGTGTATAGTAGTGATTATCCTAATCCACTAGTAAGTACCTATGTGTCTAGAAGGAATAAGGCAGTTAGGAAGACAAACCTTGACTTTGAAGTTGAGTACATCAAGTTCCATTACCAACAACGCACTCCTCAGCCTGGATCCTTTGCCTCCAAAGTAACAGTCTCCTCTGATGTAGAATGGAGAGAAGGACAATGCCTGCCCTGAGGATTTCTTGTGAGGATGGAGTGGGCTAATACTTTTAAATTAGGTAGAGCAGTATCTCACCATAGTCAGTGCTTGAGAAACATTAGCTCTTATTTTTAGAGAAGACAGTGGTAGGGAATAGTACCAGAAAGCACAGATAGGTTGATGTACTTTCATTTATTTCCTAGCATTCTCTTAGCTCACTTTTTTCCCCTTTACATTTTAATTATGACCAACCTCATTTTCTCCCTCCTCCTGGAAGGCAGAAGGCCCCGTAACTCTGCTGTTCTCTCTGACCCTTGTCCCTCCCAGACACTCATCACTCTCAGTTATATGCTCAAGAACCAGTCACTCTCTATTCCTCACCCCTCTGCTCAGAAATTCAAAGGGTATGTTCCTGCTGAGAGCCCAAATTCATGTACATTCCTATGTCAGGATTCCCTGGCAGAGTGGCCTGGGATAGCAGTCTTTTGCCTATTACCTCTGGAGAAATTATTATTATTATTATTATTACTATCATTATTATTATTATTATTTTATTTGTGGTGCTGAGGACCAAACCCAGAGCCTTGTGCATATCAAGAAAGTGCTCAACCACTGAGCTACACTTTCAGCTCTTGAGTACTTATTAGTAAAGCCTCATTTGTGTTTCAGAAGTGTTGCAGTCTGTAATCAAATAATTTTCATTATCAGCTATCAATAATTCTACTTCACAATCCCCAAAACAGTGACTTGAGACAATAATCATTTATTGAGCTTGTTGTTTTGAGGGCTGGATGGCAGTTCTTATGGTCTGGACCAGTTTCGTCTGGTTTGATATCACACCTGCATCCCTGATGTGCCAGGGATGCGGGCTCATGATAGCTGATCTGGGATGGCCTCACTTTGTCTGCAGCTGTAAGCTGGAGTGATGGAGCTATTGGGTCATGTGTCTCTATTCCCTCAGCACCCCAACCTGGTGTGTACTTGCTGAGTTACTTGTCAGGGTCTGTGAAGTCTTTTAGGCTGGACCTTGAAACTAGCACTGCATCACTTCTGCAACATTCCTCTGTCCGGAGCAAACCAATGGCAGCCCATACTCAAAGGGCAGGGAAACAGATGTCACTGCTTGATGGAATGGTGAGAAAATGTATTGCAAGGACCAGGTTACAGAGAAACACGGAGAATTGTGGCCACTTTTGCTATCAATTTTCCAATGTCTCCAGACCCAAATATTCAGGAATAAATGTTCTAGAGATGAATGCAAACTTGAAATTTGCTGTGAAACTTTGGGGAAATGACACACACTCCCTAAAACTCCATTCCATTTCCTCACCCCTGAGCTGCCACCCGTGAGCTTGCCACCTCACGGACAGCCAAGAGTATAGCACTACACAGGGAAAGCTTTCTGGTATGAAAGTAGGTGCTCGATGAATATGACATGTTTGGATATTTTATGTGAAGTCCCTTCCATTTAGGAAGCTTTCTATCTTTTAAGTATTCTTAGTCACAGGTGGGAATACCGAGTCAGTATACAAATATGTCTGAAACTCAAAACTAATGCCAGGAGTCTGACATTATACCATTGTATGCAATTAATGGTACATCCTTGGTATGAAGCCCAACTTACTAAGACTATTTAGTCTCCTTGCCTAGGAAGAGTATTTCAATGCTATTGTGTATATTCATCCAAATTGATTTGTTAAGCCAGGCTTTTCAACAGACTTGTCCATGCTGTAGAAAATCTTGGGAAGAGACGTTTATAGCATAATCATGGAAGAGATCCCTATGGCATGTGAGCAGTCCCAAGTGGAGCACTACTCTCTGTTCCTTTACAATCTGTGTTCCTTCTGGGACATGCTAAGGCTATGCATGAAGGCTCTTGAAGCTCTTTCAATGCACAGAAAATTTTTGTCCTCCAAAATCCTGCAGAGACAATGTTCTACTTTATCTATTCCTGGCCTTCCTGGACCCTGTCACCAGAGTAATCATCCTAAAACGAGTCTATGGCCACTTCATGTCCAACCTTCCTTGAGATTTCAGTGGTCTGTGGAGTAAAAGACAGCCCCCTCCATGTGCTGATATCTTCCTGTGCTTCTTGTGCACACTGGTTAGCATCCATGCATCTGAAGGTCAGCTCTCTGCCACTGATTAGCCTATGACCTTGGAGTAGTTACAGATATTCTTAATCCAGGACCCCAAATGGATCCCCTAAGCCCTGTGTAATGGTTGATCTTAATTATCAACTTGATTATATTGAGAGATTAGTAAAGCATAGCTCTGACGTTTCCAGAGACAATTAAACCATGATGGCCCTCACCTAATGAAGGGTTTAATCCACTGATGGATTTGCAATTTGAATAGACTATTGGTGGAACTGTGGAACAGTAAGCTTGAAAGAAGTGGGTCACTGCGGGACTGGTTTTGCAAGGTAATTCTGGCCCTGGCCCCTTCCTGTTACTCTGCTTCTTGGATGTCTGAGGTTAGGGGCTTCCCCCACCATGGAGCCAGCAGACATTGAACTGAAACTTCTAAACCCTTGAGTCAAAATAAATCTTTCCTCTTTTAAGTTGTTTTTCTCAGATACTTGTCATTGCAATACAGTCACGGCAGCTCAGTCTGTAGGAGTTCAGACTCTTCATGACTTCTACAGAGGGTCAAATTGAGAAGCACCAAGGGGGCAGGAGTTCTGAGATCCTGAGAAAAGCATATTGTAAAACCACCATACTTGTTCCCTACTCTCTTCTCTTTTGGCAGTAATATCTGAATCTCTCTTTAACATACAAATATGTTACCCCAGCTAGAGAGAAGAATGAGACATTAACACAGACTCCACATTCTTGCTTCCTCCTCCCCTGACAATTGCTCTTTCTCTGGATTCACAGGTGAAAAAACAGGGGATTGTTAAATAAAACGGCTTGCCAGGATTCATGGCTCATGAGTGATGCCTGTAACTCCAGAACCTATAGTTTCTCCAACTAATCTAGTTCGTCACGCTTTTGTGTGCTCCTCCTCAAGCTAATGAACACATTTCATTTTGTGGGATGGGGACATGAAAGGCAGAATAGCAGCACTCAAAGATGTTTGTGTCCTAATTCCCAGAAGCTATAAATATGTTATTTGAGAAAGGAGAACTAAGATCTGGATGAATTAAGCTTGCTGAGCAACTGCCCTTAAAATAGAAAAATTATTTTGGATTATCTAGGCAGGCCCAATGTAATCATAAGGGTCCTCATATGTGGAAGAAAAAGACAGAAGAAGAAATCAGAGAGAGGACACATGAGAAAGATTCTACCCAATGTTGCTGGACTTGAAGATGTAGTAAGGGACCAAGGAAAGAGGGCAGCCTCCAGAAGTTGCAAAAGGGAAGGAAATGGACTGTCCCCTCAGACCTCCAAAAAAGAACATGGCCCTGCTGAAAACTGGATGTTAGCCTAGCAAAACCCATTTCAGAATTCTGACCTACATAGCCATAAGGTTTTCTTTAAAGGTGTTATTTAAGCTACTAGGTTTTTAGCAATTTGTTATAGGAGCAAACAGAAAAATAATATAGTGCTTAAGCATAACTAGAGTTTCCCAAGGTCACGACACTTGGGGAAGGACAAATTGGTTCTAACAGTGCAAATGTATTTTTTCACTCTTTCTCCACTTACTGTAGAAGGAACTCGGTGTCCAGACTCCACTCCTTCTATCCATTACTCCTGCTAGTTCCCAGGGAGGGCTTTATGTAAACTTGTATGTAAATGCTTATAATGAGGAGCCAGACAAATTCTTACTCTCCTCTAGCCCTTCCCTGATGCCTACTGTAAATTAGACCTGTCCCTGCCTTCTTTGCTCCAAAAAGTAACCTCCCTTTCGGCCCCTCCCTGCACCGGGAGTGAACCACCCTGGCTCTCTGCACTCAGACACCACATTAACATAGTGGTCTCACCAAGGCCAAGACTCTGATGCACCAGAAAAGAATGTTAGCCTCCTAACTCTTCCATTAATTAAAATCCAGTTCCTCCTCCACAAGCCTCTCATCCATTCCATGAACAAAGCTGAATAGCAAACAGCATCTGTATTTAGGATACCCCTACTTTCCAACCCCAGAAACACTCCTATGGCTCATCCACAGGAAGTGCTTGACCCCCCACTTCTTCTGGAGGAAATCACCAGGAACTCCCTCTACCCCTCACAAGGGGAGTCTAATTCCAACAGACACACTCAGGGCTGAATTTAAGAGAGGAAGAGGTTAAGCCAGGAGGACCCAGCTCTACTTTGATTGGTAGGACTGGCAAGCCTATTGGGTGTCAGGTATTTGACCTGATGCTCTATTTGATGATGTGTCATTTCTTTTCCTCAGTTCAAGGCTCTGAGTTTTCCAGGGTGGTTAAATCCCCAAACCCCATAAACAGAAAGCAGTATGCCTAGCATGTCAGGCACAGGGAGGCTCAGCCCCTGGGCACACAGGCTCTGTGAACACCTGCTGCCCTGGGCAGAGGTGTAGTGTCCTAGACCAAGGCCATGCATCCCAGCCACTACACCTTGCTCAGCCTGAAGGAGTGAGCATGGGCCTCCTCCAGTAAATGGTTGATCACGGAGGCTGAAGCAGCTCCATCCCCAGGGGTGCAGAGAAGGCAGCTGGCATCCATCAGCAAGGAAACACTCATTTCTAAAACAGTATAAGAAAATTAAACTTGGAGCTCCATCATTTCATATAAAAAAAACCGAAGAATGAAAATAAAAATGGTTCCAAGTTATTTTATTCTGAATTTATTTTTAATGCCAATGACAACAAAAGAGTTCTTTTACATGAGTCATTTTACAAAACAGAAAACATGATTTCCTGAAATGGCATTTTATAGAACTTAAGGGAAACCAGCATTTGACATGAGAAGGATGGAATGCAACTGAATTTGTTCACTTGGGGGGAGCTTTCTCAATCTCTCTCTCTCTCTCTCTCTCTCTCTCTCTCTCTCCTTTCTCTCTCTCTTCTCTCTCTCTCTCTCTCACCTTTCTCTCTCTCTCACCTTTCTCTCTCTCTCACCTTTCTCTCTCTCTCACCTTTCTCTCTCTCTCTCTCTCTCTCTCTCTCTCTCTCTCTCTCTCTCTCTCTCTCCTTTTTCTCCCTCTCTCCCTTTCTCTATCTCCTCCCTTTCTCCCTCTCTCTCCTCCCTACCCTCTGGAATTTTCTCCTCCTCCTCTACTCTAGCTACCTGCTGTTCTTCCTGAAAGACTCGTTTAAACTATTCCTCAGAGGTCTCCTTGGCCACCCCCTTCTTTTCAAAAAGCCCCCCTTATACACTCTCAAAGAAAGTTTACTATTTCTTCATCATTAGAAATGTGGAAACTATTCTCTGTTTATATGACAAGTACTTAGGATATGACAAAGTATAATTACCCTGCTCTCAGGAAGCTCACAGACTCATCTGGGAAGATGATAGTTTCTGTGCCCTTCCCTGTCACTTACACTAAGGAATTCAGAATTCCAGCAAACAAATAGCTTCCGGGCAAGAAACAGAAGAGCACATAGCAGGGGCACATTTAATGTCTTCTGCCTAGACATTAAGTAATCATCAAATATGTATCTCTCCTATAAAACTGCCATATTTTTCACTCTATGTATAGGTGACTCAGCAGTGGACATGAATTAAATGCTCAGTAAATGATTTCTGAGTCACCTGAAGTGGATAGTAGCCCATTTCTGGCACATGGGTGAAATGTATAGGCTATGGATTTAAAGCTGAATCCAAGTCTAAAAAGATAAACATTTCACTATTGTCACCAATGATCCTACAAAACACATACCAACTTTCAGCCTTGAAGTGGATGCCAAAGGTGATGGATCATTTCCATCATTAAGTTATTGTCTTCAGGGCTGAATTCTGCCCTATTGAACCTCTATCACTGCTCATCTCCTTGAAGAAGTACTCCTTTGGTTGCATAGGCTCCCATGAGCACCTCATCTCCTCTGGATGGTCCTCACAATCTCTCCTGGCAGTTTCCAGGATTCTGGTCTCCTCAGTTTACTTCCCTATTCTTCTTCCCAAGATCAGCACAAATCAAGTGAGAAGTTGCTCAGCTGCCATCCAGATGGGGCTCATTTGTTTATTTATTTAACAAGCACTTCTAAGTTCCAGGCAGTATTCTAGATGGTTTATAAATAGTGATTCATTTAAGGCTGCTAACTCCCACAGTTTAACAGTGAAGCTTGGTTGCAGGCACAATTCCAAACTCCTATCCAAGAAATGGTGGTACAAGGAGTGGTTTCCAGCTGACCTTGGCTGATACATGATATCCTGCAATACTCATGCTTGAATAATAGTCAGTTGTCCATGTCACCACACTATAAAGACAGCTAAAGAAGCATGTCTAGCCAGATTGTTGCCACTCCATATCTCTGTCTAATCCAGAGCCCCCACCGTATCCAATCCAAGCAAATATCCCCAGTAATACCATCCCTAAATATCTGTACTTAGTCATTCCTATTGATCCCCTAACCTGGTCACAGTCCTCAGCATCTTCCTCTCCATCACCTGTGTTGTCCAGTTAGCCTATCTACTTCTCCCATATCTCCCAGTCCATCACAGTCTCTCTGCTTTTCCTACTTGCACCAGTTTTCTGTCCCTTGGTCTCTAGACAATGATGAGAGAGCCTCCAGCTTCTTTCCTTCCTGGCTTCAGGTCTTCCCCATAAATCAGCTGCTCTATGCCTCCTCAAAATGACCTCATGGAAAGTGGAAGTCAGATCATATCACTCTATGTAAAATTCAATGGTTTCTTGTCTTAAACAGGAAAGGGTTTATCCAGAAGGAGAAAGATAAATAGACTGACCTGTCTGGCCTCACCTTTTGGCACTTGTGTCTTCACACAGCGTATCACAGGCATTCCAATACTTTAACATATCTTTTGTGATAACATGTGTCTGAAATCACTCATTGACGGCAAGAAATGTAGCCAATGTTGAGGGACGACAGATGGGTTTGCTAATCAAAGCTAGTGATTCCCAGTCCTCCCAGGCAAACACTATACTGTGACCTGCACTTGTTCTCAGACTGTAACATACATATGAATGGCCATATGTAGGTTTAGAATACAAAGCCCTACACCTGAAACAGGTTCTAATCATCTGTCTGTGGTAGGGTGCTAGAATCTGTATTTTTAACAAGGGCTCCAGTTGATCTAGAAAAAAACTGTCAACCTAATGTACAGGGAGGTTATCCTAACACTGCCATGTCTTCTCGGTCCCTTGGCCTCTGAAGAGGCAGCTCAGTCTACACGGAATGTAATTCTCGGGTCTTCTGACTGGCTAACCACCCCTTCCTCCTCCACCATTGAAGTGATGTAGGATAGCAGCTAGGAGTATGAACTGCAGAGCCAGGGTACCTGGATAAACTTTCAACTCATGAACCTTCTGGGTGACCTCATGTCACCTCATCTTTCTGTTCCCCACTTTCCCCATCTATAAACTTGAATAATACTAAGCACGGACTTTTCAGAAGGACCAAATGAATGAATTAACATATGTGAAGCTCTTAGTATGGCGACCATGGTGAGCACTGGGTGTTTTTTATGACCCTTTCCTGAAAGTTACTAGCTTCATTCTCTGACCTTACCTGTTTTCATTCAGTAAGCAATTTGTCTATTTATTTTAAGTCTCTCATCTCACAGCAAGTGCCTTAACAGCAGGGACTGTGTTTTATTGGTCCTTCATTATCTAACACTGAACATGACAAGGACAAAAAGTTCAGTGAAGTTTTGTGGTAGAAGCAAATGATGCTGGTTTTCAGCTGTATTTTCACATACATATCCTGGCACACAGGGTTGCTACCAGCCATTCAACTATACTGGCTAAGACAGAGGCAAGGGAGACAATGGTTTTAAGAAAGGCATCTTGGCTGATGTCCACAAACAATAAATGCAACCAAAGTTTAAATAAACAAAATCTGCTTGCAAAATCTGTAGCATGATCTGAAGCATTTCCTTGTCAAGAAATCAACAAAGAAATGAAATAAATGCATCACACTCTTAGCCAGGAAAGTTGGGTGGTGATGACCTGGCAGACATCTTTATGGAAGAATTAATTGAGGGCTCAGAGTAATTTTGACTAGGCAAAGTATGGAGAGCTAGGAAAACCATTCACAGGTTTAGAAGGTTATCACCATTTCTAGCAAGTAGAAAGCATCGCCATTTCCTGAAATGTGTTTAGCAGTAAAACAGTTGAATGATTTTATTTCTGAATACAAAGCCTCTGTGTAATTATGTGTATCATTATACATTCCAGCATAGCTTTTGCATATTAGTTTGCTGTTGTTTACACAAAACCATGCTTCTTTTTCAGTACGAAAGACATAGAGGTTGCTGTAGGTAATGTTCCCTGCCCATGCTTTTTTCTTCACCAACCTCATTTAAGAACATAAACTCTTTTAGGAGCCACCTCACTGAATAAAGGGCAAATTGCGTGGCTTGGAGTTAGGAGGTCTCAACGCCAGCATAACCCCTGTGCTCAAGCTGCATATTAACAAATCACCTCACTTCTCCAAGGATTACATATGTAAAATTAAAAATAGTATCTACATTACAAGTCAGGTTCTGAAATTTGAATGAGGTAATGAGTGTTAAGTGTTGGAAAGTGTGAAGCACTTTGAATGTATAATAGGAACTCACATCTCTCGGGCAAAATCGTGGATAATTCCAGGGTCTTTGGAAAGTCACCTGGACATTTATTTGACTTTGGATTTAGAAGAGTTGGGTTCAAGGTAAGTTTCCACATTCTAGTTATGTTGGAGGGCACAATGACTTTGACTTCTTGTAGAATTGCCATATCAATCTCACAGCATTTGCTGGATATTACAATGTTCATTGCAGCATATAGATGATTCCATTTCATCATCATTGCAATTCTCACTTCCTGTACCCCCAAAGTTGACACTTTCACCTCTGTCTCATTTTTCCTTAACTTCCATCAGTAGTCATCCTTGCCTCTGACAAACTTGTATCCTCTCCGATCCCTACTGAAATGCAATTCTTTATAACATGAGGAGCTTTCTCAAGGGTATAGAGGCACAGGTGCATCTGAGTATGAAAGAAGAACAGCAATGAATGCCAGGAACAAAATTAGCTTCACAGATTTTCTGAAATATGACATCTGTCTTAAATGTATTGTCACATTTTATTTTTCTATTACTCATCCAGTTCTTTTTTTATATATTCACTTACAGAATAACATTTACTGAAGGCATAATAATGGTGTCAGTATTATTCCAGGTACAGGGACCAAGAATCAACTGAAGTATGGACCTTGCCCGAAAGGTGCTCCTAGAAGCAAAACCATGTTCTTAATTTCAATGTGATGTACTCATAGTATCCTACAATTGCTGATTTGGAAGTTGCTTTGTTATTTGATCCCAACTCATGACCATCAATGACACTAGAATTCCTGACTGACCTCTGGAGTTAGCATTCCATTATTGTTCAACTCTGACAAAGGTAATAATTCAGAGCTAACTCTCCCTCTTTTGGCTTTTACTCCAACAATCTTATTTATAGCACATGAAATAACACAAGATAATTAATAGTTCTGTAGACACATGTCCAGCTCCTGTCTCCTGGATCCAGTTTGATGACCATGATGACAAATATGATGATGATACTTAACTAAAACATTTTTAATTCTTATTACATTCCATGGTTCTTTTATAAGTAGCCTCATTTTATTCTTACAACTCACAAAAATTAAAGCAAAATGCCCAATATCCAATTGACTGGAGAAAAATGGGGAGGAGTGATTAATTTTCTCAATGTCCCCAAGAGAGTGAAGAGCCAAGGGTGATTTTGAAACCACTTCTGTGTGACCCACGAATCTATTCTCCATCTTGTCTAAATACAGGTAGCAGGTAGCTTGGTCTAAAATGAGATAGAGCAAAAAAATTACAATCCAATTTATCCTTTTCACACTCAGTAGCCCTCCTAACTACATAATGTTTGTGCTCAGGTATAAGAAGTCATTCTTGTTGGACTCTTGAGCTTACAGAGTGAAATATTTCCAGAAAATGGAGTTAGAAGCAGTCACTCACACTGTCATCTATTAGCGTATTTTTTTTCAATGTACTTCAGCTTGTGAGTACAGCCAGTGGCTTCTTTTGCTTACCAAGAAAAATGATGAACTAAAATATTTTAGACTCCCAACATAAGTCTTTTAACTACACCAACCATGCAGACCCTTAAAGCATCCTCATGGTATGACTTCTGGACTCCAGAAGTTAGTTAACCATGCTAGGACTCACCAGTTATTCATGGATACCTTTGAAAAGCCCAGGAAATTTTATTGTATTATCTCAAGTTCTATTTAAACAAATGATAGCTGATATTCACAGGATCTCTGATCATCACAACTGCAAGATGGTTTCAACCATGGTCTTCAACTCTATAACATATGATTATGGTCTATCCAAGTTGTAACCCTAAGAAACCTAAAATAATTAATTTAAAATCATATTTTAATTGTTTCAGTGAAAATACAAGGGAGTATGGAACTAGAGAATGTAGGCTTTCAGTATGAAAGTTTTCTACAGTAATCTTCAAAATAGTGGTGTTTCAGAATGACAAATGTACGGATCTGTATCCATTTCCTAGGGGCCATGCTCTCTCCAGTGTCTCTAAAGGGAAATCTTTCCTGTGCTCTTTCAGTTCTTGGTAGCCAGGCAATCCTTGGCTTGTGGCAACATCACTCTACTTTCTGCCTCCATCTTCACATGGCATCTTCTCCCTGTGTGACTCTGTGTCTTCATATGGTGTTCTCCTGTCTCTTTAAGTCACCTTAGCTAGGTCACCTTAGTGACCCTAGTCACTTCATCTTAACACTATTACTTTCACAAAGACTCTTTTTCCATTTAAGTCACATCCTGAGGCACTGGGTTTTAGGACTGCTACATATCCCTTTGGAAGACAAAATTCAACACATTACAGACACAAAAACCAAAACATCACTGAGCAAATCTTTAATTATAGCCAGCTTTTGTTCCTGAGTCTTTTCTCCCGTCAATGCCATCAGAATCATTATCACATTGCTTTTACACATTCTCTTCTATTTTGCACCCATTGTTATGATGTGCTAGACTCAAAGACAACTAAATAAAGCAGGGTCTTGCAAGCCCAACTCCTTCCACACTGCAACAGAAGTGGTGCTACTTCCCAGCTAAAACTCCGTTACATATATCCATACAGTCCTATAATGAAAATCCACCCCAATTAGCTGATTAATGTACTCGTTCCATACTAGGCAACCTCTCAGTACAGGAGCAATACCCTCATCTAAAGACCTAGCATCAGGCTTGGAGGCTTAATATTCAAATTATGTGGCATAAATTAAGAAGTCTATTTAACCCTTTTTTTCCATCTGCTAATTTACAAGTTCACGAAATGCTATTGAAGGTGCTGGAAACATTGTATAAGCAGCATAGAGAAAACTTGGGCCTCATGGATCTTATATCATGCCCTAAAAAATATTCACTGAGCACCAGCTATGTGCCTGTAATGTTCTACATAGCAGATTTCAGGAGAGGCAAAACCCACACACTCATGGAGCATACATTCCAAGAGCATTTCCTGCTCTCTTCTTCATGTGTCTTAGAATTCTGTCCTCCACATTTCAAGCCCCAAGTTTCCCCTTGTATGTTAAGAAATATGTGTAGGAATTTTGATGTGAGGCTCTGATCATTAGCGAAGGAACCACACACCTGCTGACTTTAGAAGGCCACAGAGTACAGAATGTTCTCCTGGGAAAGGCAGTTGCATGGAGCTGGCACAGAACTGCAGCCCTACCATCCAGGTCACAGGATCACCAACTGCTGCCTGGGAATTTGGTCTCAATGCGTCACTACGCTGAGCCCCTGTCTCCTCCCCTTAAAAATGGAAAAAACAATGGCCACAGCAAGTGACCCAAAGATTGACATCAGTGCTTGTCCTCCCTCAATGCTTTACCAACTTCAGGATCCAGGCAAGATTTTTAAGTCAATGTCTTTGAGTTTCAAAACTTATGTTGAGGGTTCGTTATAGACCAAAATGCAAATGAAGGGAAACAAAGTATGGGAAAGTGTTTGAAAACTATTAAGATACTCTAATTAAACAAGCTATTATTCCTGTGTGCCTTAAAGAGAGGAAAGTACTTTTGATTTTCTTCTCCATCTTCTTAGAAAAGAAAGAAGTTTAAAAAGACAGAGAGAGAGAATGAGAGAATGAGAGGGGCAGAGAGGAGGAGAGACAGAAGTTAGAAATCCCATCCCTCCATGAAGCCACAGGTCTAGTTCCATTGTGGGTGTTCAGCTTGGCTTCCTTCTTCTCTTCTATTCTAAGAGTCCTTCTCTGTCCCACCCACAGCTTGTTCATCACATGAGCTAACACAGAGCCCACCAAGGGATTCCTCAGCGCTGTTCCATGCTCTTTCTTTCTTCTTACTCTGACTCTTGTTTCAAGACTGAAATTCAGCCGATGTGAGGACAGATGGTGTGAGGCCCTTTGGCCTGCCAATTTAGCGATCCTGGCAACAATTTAGTGCCTGTGTGGAGAGGGAGTGATTTGCCTACATGGTTTAAAAATACTACAGTGTTTTTAACCTCAGGGAAAAGTGTTTGGCAAACAACCCATAGCAGATTTTTTTTTCCTTGTGGATGATGTCACATCTCCAGCCAGATTTGTCTAAACAAGGCTCTGCTCAAGGAAAAATGGCTAGCTATTGCTGCCATTGCAATGTGGAATTAGGAGACATACTTATGCTGAGGTGGAAGAGATTTGGTTTAAAATCCTGGAACTTAGCCTCTGCTCTTTCTCCAGTTTACCATGGTGGTCACTCACTTCACTTGTTAGGCCTCTACTTTCTAACAAGTTTAGATTACAGTCAATTCAGTCCAACTAGCGCTGGGTGATGCAACATGAGTCCTTAGTGTTATAATGAGTTCCAAGATGAAAACGAATGACAGCCAACTCCAGGAGTTTGTAATTGAAGACATATAGACCTGCAAAACTCATCCTTTCCTTGAGAATCTTAGTGTTCCTTTTGCTTGGAAATTCCTTCCCTCCAGAGCAGCCCTGACTGGGTCCTCAGCTCAAATGCTCCCGCTACACAGATTCAAACTCAAACCACCTTATATGAAGAAAGATGCACCCCATTGTACCTCAGACCATTCTCTATCTTACTATCCTATTTCATCCCTTCATTGCACTACACTGTCTGTATTTATGTGTCACTGGCATTTCACCAAGTTCAGTAGCCTCTGCCACTCTGTGTCCACAGTTTCAGTAGAACACAGCTACTGTGCTCTGCAATCCTCATGGTGACAAAGCTGAGAGAGGGACCTGGGAGTGGGGGAAAGAATGAAACCATCACCAGTATTGTGAGAACTTAGTAACTTTCATTCTTTTTCAAATGTGTAACATTTTTCAACTATTTCAAATGTGTAACAGCAATAATGATCCCAACATGAAGGCATTACCATAATGAATAAATTGTGCATTTATATAAAGTGCCTAGAACAATTATTCCATCTACTAATGTCTCATTGTTAACCTGTGAGGCCCTTCTGGGGAACAGTAGTGTGAACTCTGCAATGAATTTTTAATTCACATAGATTTATTAAATAATAACTTACCTATCATTTCTGCAAATGAAGAATGGTGAGGGTAGATCAAAGGAATCCAAGTCACGGAGCTTAAAGATCTCTTTGTACATTTACTTTTCACCTCTGCCTCTGTGGCTTCCAAAGAATTGAGATATGAATGCAACAGAAGCTAGCTTGGAAAATATCAAAGTCAGAATCTACACTGCGTTCAGACCAGCCTCCCCTGCAACCCACCAGCTCTTACACTGAGCTCTGGACTTACCATGTGGGGTTCTTCCTTCTTGTGGGATGCTAGTTAGGATTGATGGGTCAGGGGGCTGGTTGGAAGATCCCTGATGGAGAGAATTGACTTCCTGGGAACACCCCGCTGCACCACAGTGCCCCAGGTGACTAGACATGAAAATGCCCACTGTGTTTATAATTTTAAGCTTTTTGCCAGGAAGCCATTTCTTAGCAGTTGAAAGAATTACCCAACTGGTGTCACAGAGCCAGCTGAAGTTGAGAACGCCACTTAAGCTTTCATGGAGATAAATGCCCCTTTGAAAGGTGCCATGTGATGTGTGGCAGGGGCTCAGAGGTGCATCCTAAAGGAGACGGGACATGAGATGAAAGGAAAATGACAATTAGTGTGAATTGAGCCCCTCTCCAAGGCCCAGAATCCAATGGCCTGAGGTACTGATAATAAACAGTTGCTTAACTATAATAAATCAGAAATGCTGGTGCTAATTAACCCGGGTTCTTACACAGGACCTCTCCTATAATTTGTTTAAAGATACATGGATTTTGATCCATTGCAGAGACAGCACTCTCAGGTTGGGATTTATGAAACATGCCACACCCCCATCACTGATGGTATTGAAAATGGACTCTCTTTTGTTTGGAGATATGTCTCTGTGTAAGTTGCAAGATGCAGACCTTGACACTGGCCTGAGACCAGCTATCTGACAGGATCCTGAACTTGGCAGCCACTGCCAGCTGAAAAATGAAACTGAATACCACAAGGTGTCAAGGAGTTTACACAGAACCAGCCATTTCTTTTAACACCTAAATTTGTCTTGTTCAAAAAGATTGCAAAAGAAAACTGAGAGAGAGAAAAATCAGTAGGAAAATGAAAAGTTAGGCAAGGTTTTGCCATTTTCTCTCTACGCACCCCCAACCCTTGTCTCCAGCACATTGTCTTATTTTAGAGAGAGAAAATGAACAAAGAACCAAATCTGCTTCTGCTCAGAATGGTTATTCATAAGAAATCAGTTGGGGGGGGCACTAAGCAAAAGACATAAGTGGGAACTCTCTGTACTTTCTTTTTTTATTTCTTGTGAGTCTATAATTTTTCAAAATTAAAAGATTAAAAATATAGATTAAAAATTTCAGTTTCTCCTCATGTGCACTAAACTCATAGTAAAAATTTAAAAAAATTGTAAAGATCTCCTCTTTGAATGAATTCCACGTTGGTAACATATATGTCTTTCCTGTATTTGCAAGATAATTTTTTATACTTAAAAATGCTAGGAGGCTGGGAGGATAAAGGAGAAAGATGTGGGGGGTGAATTCAACTATGATACATTGTAAGAACTTTTGTAAATGTCACAATGTACCCCCAGTACACAATTTAAAAAAAGGAATGCTAGGAGGCTAGTAGGGTCATACTCCTTTCTAGACAAGAGACATAGGAGAATTGGTTTTTCACAACTTACCCAAATTCATTCAAAGAGTGGAGCTAGGGAGAATTTGAGCTATGCCAGAGTAGCTCCAAATCTACCCAGTCCTGAACTTAGCCTTTCACCAGGCCACACAAGAGTCCCAAACTCTTTCCCAGATGTCCCTAGAACTATGACCCTATGTGAGTATGATTGACCCCGAATGTCTTGTCCGTTTGATTTTTTTGTTTTTGTGTTTGTCTTCCTCTGTAATTCTGCAGAATCTCCCCTAGAGCATCATGCCTTGAATGAATAAGCCAGAAAGAGTAAACACTCTACAATCTCACTAGGTCAAGCATTGACACAGACACATCCCACTCAGATCTACATGCAGCTCTGCACACAATTGCAAGTCCTTTACACACATGTGCAATCTGTCATTTATCCATCAGTTAGTATGACTGGTGGTTCCATACCATGTTTTTGTGCAACTCTTAGAGAGACCCAGAAAAAACCAAAGGAGCTAATGTTAACATATGCCAGGCATGGAGCAAGACACTTACAGACAGCAAATAATATAATCCTCACAGTCACCTCTCCAAGTAGACACTATCATTCCTTTACAACAGATGATTGATTCCCTTGCACACAGAATGATTAAATACTTTTGCCAAAGCCAAGCAGCCTTGGAGCCATACAGCTGGAAAACTGTAACCTGGTTGTCAAAATCCAGATACTTCCTGATTGTCCTGATCCTCCCTCCTGTGACTCAAGGTCCATGGACCCAATAGATTATGCAGGTGGGTCATAGGAAGTGGGTGCAAGAGGCAAGAACTCCTGAAGCAATTAACAGAAAATGAATTGTCACCAAGCAGACACCAAACACAAGGAATCTGTCTAGTTGTGCAATGTAGAATATATCACAAAAAAAAAGGGAAAATGTAGGCTGGACTGCATGGGTGGCTGGTCTTGGCTGAGGGAGCCTGTCACTCTAGAAGTTGCTGAGTCACATCTTCCCTGCACCTTCTGCAACCCAGCCTTTGCTTTGTGAGTTCCCACCATTGCTCTTCCACCCAGGCATTTAGATATAGGATCTCTATGGCCTTAACTGTTTTCCCTGACACCTTTATGCCTTCCCTCCTCCTCTTTGGTCTGATTCTTTATTTTTCTCTTTCCTTCCTTCATGCCTCCATTCCTTCCCTTTCTCTTCTTTCCCTTCTATCCCCTTCCTTTGGTCTAGTAAATTCTTGCTCATCATAAAGACCTCATCTTTCATGCCACCTCCCCAAGGAAAATCGCTCCTGATTCACAGTGTGGAATTTATTTGCCTCTTCATGCTGACCATCACTTCTTACTCAATATCCCACTAGATTCTAAGCTTCATGAGGACAGGGGCAATCTTTTTTCCTTTTTCACTACTGTATCTCCACACCTAGCCCAGTGCCTGTCAAACATTAGGTAGAGGAGGTGAATAGCTAGTAAATAAGTGACTGTTGAGCAGACCTGATTCATTGCATTTGTCATAACTGATAGTTTTGCATGTTTTCAGAGTTCATACACTTATTTTTACATGCTTTGGACTGTGAGCTCCATGAGGACATGCATTAGTTAGGTCTTGCACTCAACTGTATTTTCAGAACCTTTAGAGTGCTTGACATATAATAGTATTTAATAGATAATGGGTAAATGAATAAATGATATTATAGGAAAAAACTGCACCATTAACTACTTTCTCAGTCAACCAAACCATCTTCAGTTCTTCCCTTGTAAAATGTAGAGATTTTCAAGTCATCATACTTGGGCTCTCATCACAGCTCATTCTCTAGCTAAATGTGAGCATGAGTTTCTAGATTATTTTTCAATAGTGACAGAAATAATTTACTTTTCTTAGCAACCTCCTGAGAAATCTTTGCCCACATTTACTCTGGACAAAGCAAACCAGGAACCTGATTTTGGCCAATGAAATCAAAGCAAGTGGGATGTAAGCAGAGACTTAGGAAAGGTGAGTGTGTGTGTGTGTGTGTGTGTTTCCCTCTCTTAATTATACTTGGACTCCAAACAGCCCAGGTAAATGAGCCTGGGAAAGCCTTCTGAGTGATGAGGAGCCATATGGGGGAGAACTGCAGTGCCTGACTGACTTCCTCCTCACCAACAGATGTATGAATGTGGCAATCCTAGATCATCTGGGTACCCACCAATCCATCAGCACAGACCAGACATCCAGGTCCTGTTATGGGTTGAACTCATCAAAGTTCATATGTTAAAGTCTTAACTCCCAGTCTGTCAAAATGTTACCTTAATTGAAGACAGGATCTTTACAGAGGCAATAAATTAAAATAAGGTCATAGACTGGGCCCTAATCCAATAAGACTGGTATGAATATGGTGCAAACAACATATACACATGTATATAGATGCAAAAATAATTTCTGTTGAAACAGTTCCAGGAATCAGGGGAGAGGTGAGGAGAGAGGGCAGTGGAGGGGGTGAATTCAAGTATGATATATCTGATACATTATAAGAACTTTTATAAATGCTACAATGAACCCACACCCAGCACAATGAGGAAAAATTTTAAATTTTAAAATTTTAGAAAAAGGAGAAATTTGGACACAGACACAGAGAGAACACTGTGTGAAAATAAATAAGCGTAGAAGAAGCTTGCAACAATTCTCATACAGCCCCCAGAAGGAACCAGACTTGCCCACACCTTGATCTCAGACTCAAAGTCTCCAGGGCTAGAGACAACGCAGTTCTGTTGTGTTAGACATCCAGTTTGTAGAACACTATTATGGAAACCTTAGCAAATCAATAGAGGTCCAGACCAAAATAACTGACCAGGTGATCCACATGATAGGGAACTGATGGAATCGTTTTTGCTTTAAGGCCCAAATGCACCAAAAGCTAATTCATAAAGTAAATAATTACTTGTCTCTCTCTAGACTTCAGTTTTCAGTTACAAAATGGGACTCAAAACAATTTCCATGCATGGTTATTAGCAAGCAGAATAACGTTTGCAAGTAGCTTAGTACGCTCCTGGGCCCATTCAGCCAGTTCTTATTTGTTAGGTCAAAACCAGAGTTATTTACCCAAGAAAATATAAACTTCTTTAAACTCATTTTAAATAATGTAAGAGTTTATTATAGAATTCAACACCAATAACATCAACTTATATAAAACTAAAGTGTCAGAGGTGCTAAAGTACCATAGGCACTCAAAAAAGCCAGCTTAAACAAACTAAAGGTAAGGCAGAAGGAAATTAAAATATCTTGAGTAACTAGTATGTTCCCAAAATATTGCTCTATGACTCATTTACATTATTTTGTTCATTTCTTATAATAATTCTAAAAAATGTGATACTGTTATCCCTCCATCATAGATATAAGAATTAGCTAAGAAATAAATAGTAATTTGCCCAAGATCCCATAGCTATAAATGAACACAGCAAGAACCAGAGCCGAGCATTTCTCGCCCCTGCCCCTGTGGTCTCAAACAACTGAGGGGGTTGCTCCATGTGCCTTGGGTGGCTGAGGAAGCCATTGCAACATCCACTCGTCATATAAAAAATGCTGGTGGAGCAAGACAAAGAAGGCCCACCTTTTATACTTGCATACTACTCAGAGGTCTGCTGTAATGTGTTCTGGTGATTGTCAAGTGCTGCACAAGGACCTTACATGACTTTAAGGACAACCTTTGGGTTGGGAGACCTTAACCTTCAAAACCATCATGTATGCACTACAACTCAGGAAGAGGAAGTCCTGCCTACCCACAGGTCATGCCTCTCCAGGTCTGTAGCCACATTTCACAGGAAACCAAAACTAAAAGACACGTGTGACAAAGTCTCTGCTGAAGGGTACTGCTTAGCATTAAGAACAAGTCAACCTCCTTCTTACGGATTGCCAGCTCCCGAGTTCTCTGCGATGCTACCACAGGGCGCCCTCCCAGGACACAGACATCTCAACCCTGAACTCTTGGCACTCTGCAGGCTGTTCAGGTAAACTCAGTAGGGTAGCTTTGTCTGAGTGGGCATCTCATAGTCATCTCACTGTCACAAGTGATCATTAGAAAAGAGAGAAAAGAGGTTCTGCTCCAAGAGAGAGAAAAGTCTTCCTAACATGAAATGCTGGATCTTCTATATCACATCAAAAGAGCAAGAAGAAAGTCAGCTTGCCTTAGCCCAGTTTTTAAAGATCCCTTCATTTCACTGGGGAAAGGATTCAAGATGCCAAAGCATGAAAAATTAAAAGACAAAATGTTTTCGATCTACTCTTCCTGGAGCTTAGAACCCCTGACCGTGTGTTACTAAAGTTGAGAGATTAGTTTGGTTGCAGGCTTTCTGGGCCGACCTTCATTAGGACAGGCCCCTAGAAAGGCAGCCTCATTTCAGAGTAGGTCATTCAAAGGAGAAGTTAACTCCTGGAACTCCGTGGAAGTGTATCTTTTGTGCTTTCTAAATTAATATGGTTTTCTATTGACTTTGGTGTAAACGATATATACACTGAAATCATGCAGACACCCTCCCTCTGTCTCCCAGGCTAAGGAGCCCAAGAGCAGATTAAAGCCAGGATAAAATGCTAACCGCCGATCAGTGCCAGGAGGCATCTCTTCCAGGTTTTCCTTGGAGGAACAAATACAAACTGGAGTGAGAGAGAAAAAGACAGCAAGTGTCATCCAAGTATAGACCGTTTGATTAAAAATAATGCTGGTGTGACTGAATGTTGTTCATAACCATTTTACTGGTTTTTATGGAATGTTATTATTTATCTGCTTTTCTTTCATTGTCTATACTGTAGCACACCCCTCAATGGCGGCATTGTTCAGATTCCCAGGGCACCCAAACCTCAGGGAATAGTCATTTCAAAGATCAGGAAAACGATAGTAGGTCTGGCTAATTGGAAGCCTACCAGAGAAATGGCAAAGCTTCAGAAATCCTCTGAGAAGCTTCAGATAAGATGTGCCCTAGAGGAGCAGGAAGGGCAAGTGGCATTGATGGTCTGCCTCTCGCCACCAGGCTCTGCACATTAACTCACTTAATCCTTACCCCCAGCCTCGATGCTAGGTGTTACTTTCCCCTGTCCACAGATGAGAGGTTGAGCAGTATAAGCAGCAGGTTCAAGGTTGTTTAAACAGTAATGAATTCAGTAACAGATTAAAAACTAAACTGATTTTCACCTGAGAATGACTGAGAGTGAAATGTTTGTTTACAGCTTCATAGAGTTTATTCATTCCTGGAGGGGTCTATGACCCCAGACATCTTACTGGTGGCATTTCTGTTTCTTCTCTCTAAGGAGCCTTCCTAGAGGAGTCCACAAATTAAAAGGCTCTCACTTTCTGTACCATCTAGCCACCCCTGACGTGAACATCGGGAGACCCGGTTTCTAGCTCACTTTGCCGCTCACTGTCTTGGAAAGGTTGCAGGATTTGATGTCTGACTGAGTGGGTCAAGTAGTAACCCTGCCACATGGTCCCAAGACATGTTCCTTTATCTCTGACCTTCCATTCTTGTATCTTTATAAAGGGACAAGATGACTTAAGACTTATAGTCTCTCTTCAACAAAACTAGAGATAAGGGCAAAATAGTTTCTGCCTGGTAGGGAGTGGTTGTGGGGGTAAGGGTAGAGTAAGGGAGGGGGCGGGGAAAGGGGGCAGAAATGACCCAAACAGTGTATGCACTATGAATATAATAAAAAAAAGAAAAAAAGAAGAAAGAGGGGAAAAAAAGACTTGTACTGACAATTATTTAGCCCAAATAATATATTTGTATTAAATGAAACAGGTCATTGGCAATTAGAATAGCTTCAGCAGTTATTAGTATATATTCAGTAAATATTGCCTCCTTTCTCCATCACTTTCATTTTCTCACCCCAAATCAGCCTTGACTTTATTCATAAAGCATGCCCACAATTACCATGGAATTGCTTAATTCATGTCAATGTATGGATATTTTATTTTAATAATCTCATTGGAGAATAACAGTATACCACAGTTGCCTAGACTTGTACAATCTACAGAACCTCTGAATACATGTTTTTCCTACTTAACAATCTTAACAAATTAATGAAATAGGCAGGGAAATATTACATCAGTCAAAAGATATTGAAACTCAAAGTCAAAAAAATTGATGAGGGGCAGGATGGTAAAAAGGCAAGAGAAAGTACTTTGAGATCAGCCAGAAACAGGACATGAATCTAGTGTATGTCCTGTGTGTCTTTGGGTAAGTAGCTTAACCCCTCTGCTCTTCAGCTAGCTTTTGTTGGTGTTTTGTAATTTGAGACTGGGTGTGAGTTACTAGTGCACATACAGTGTCTGACACAAGAGGCATGCTCAACAAATGAGTTAATGGTCCCTATGTAGTACTGTGCTCAGGGTCACAGGCTGTGTACATAGCTAGCTCTAGAAGTACCCGGTTCAGAATCCAACTACACCCTCCCATGCACGCTTGCAGTCGTCAAGTTCTGCCAAAGTCAGAGTTCTGCAGTTCCTCCAGGTTGTGCCCACCCCTCCTAGCCGGAGAGAGACAGTGCGTCCAAAGTGATTAAATTATTTAACAGAGAGATAAGTACTTGAATCTAATTATAGTTAAGATTACTCTCAGAAGATCGAACCAAAATGTCCAGTAATTTTGCAAAATAAGTTATCAATAAAACAGAGAAGCAGCAGTCTAAGTATTAGCAATTCAAAAAATAGCCATAAAATCAGAAATGTGGGGGGAAAGAGCTATCGCAGGGATATTTTTTGTGATGTTTGTTTTTCTGACTTTTGTGACCAAATTGTTTTGAGAATTATCTTAATTATTCTGATTAATTTTAATCATGCCTTCAAATACTAATGTGTTGTAGATGGCTTTGAGAAGACCCTCTATGTATCAGACAACGAACATGCATTGTTTTCTGTTTACAATACATATTAGGTTTGCCACATGTTTACTTATGTTACGGAGGAGGACACTGAGATCCCCAGAGACTCCATACATTGTCCAACTCACTCAGTGAGTAAGAGGATAAGACAGAAATGGTACCCAGGTCCACTTGACTCCCAAGTCCCTGGTTGGTGCACAGTGAAAATGTCCTGCTGGATGTGTCAAGGGTCATGCTCATACCATAGCTTTCTCTGTCAGTTTTTGTTTTTTAATTGTAAATTGATGAAATATAGTTGCATATATTTATGGGGTTAAAAAAAGCAGTGTTATGATTTATTATCCAATATGAAAACAGCAAGCTAACTAACATATGTATCACCTCAGACATTTACTTTTAGTGGTGAAAACATTTGAAGTTTACTCTATTGGTGATTTGGAAATTATTTATTAAATGAATTATTATTATTTAAATTATTTAAATATGATACACCATATTCACCATGCTATGAAATAGATCTCAAAACAACCACCACAACAAAAAAAACCCTATTATTCCTATCTATTGAGGTTTAGCTCTCTTTACCTATTCTTTCCTTTCAAACTAAACAACAGCATTTTAGGATTCCAAAATATACCACAGTATTAGCAAAATGTGGTTTTTAAAAAGATTTATTGGTGATGTTAATGAAAACACTGCTTCACAAATGCCTGAGCATAAGAACTGGAACTCCACTGTGCCATTCACCGTGTGAACTAAGATGAGCCTGACGGTCTGGACACACGTGAAGTTCAGTGTCTTCTGTCTGGGTCACAGACTTTGATAGTGGTAGGCTCTCTGTTGAATTTACTTTGACATAAAGTTGAGGCTGGCTAGTAGCCCATGCCCAGCCTCTGAGAGGGTGAAGTTCTGTGGACTGCCTAACAACCTGCATGTTTTTATTAGCTTTGAGATTCAAAGGCTCACTTCCTCCTCCAGGACATTCAGATCTGATAGACCTTAAGCAGGTGTTCCCATCTGTCATTCTGGCCTATGCATACATCTGTAGTGACTTTGTTCAAGTACACTCAAATTGTAAGTTCAGATAACTGACATAGTCACTTTACTCCCAGGAGGCAAATCTATACAGGACACAAATTGCTGTTGAGAGGTAGCTTGGTGAGGACAGTGTCGGAACTGGTGTTGTAAGAGCTGCCTGTGATGAGCTGTTGATGGACTGATACCTGGATGGGCCCTGGGAACCAGTCTGCTCCATGACAGCTGACCATGACGACTGACAGATGCTTACAGACAGTAGGGGTTTTGGGTCCCTCCTTCACTCATGGGCAGGGCTGGGGATCTCCCAATCAGCCCCATCTCTGCCCACCCATACCCTACCTCTCTTTCCAAGTTCTTTCCACCACACCACCCATCCATCTTTGAATTTGGACTGCATGAGTTTGAATTCAGACTGTTACTTCTCAGGAGGGGGATTTTAGGGAAGTTGTTTAACCTCCAGAACCTCAGTTTATCCTTGATACAATGCAATTACAGTGCCCACTTTTCAGATTTGTAATAAGAAATGATACGTAAAACGCGCATATTATACTGTCTAGTGATTGTCAAGGGTAAAGTAAATGATAACTTATTATTGGAGTTATTATCATGACTTTATTTTGTATTAGATAATTCTTAGACTTGACCTTTTTCCATTTTTTAAAGAACTTTGACCTAAAGATGTTCTATTTTCAGGTGATTTGTACAGAAAGATAATCTCACTCCTATTTAGCTTTATCAGTCATCATCAGAGCCTTGATCATGACTTACAATCCCTCAAATGTACTAACCCCCTGAATTTTTTTCCTTTTTTTAAATTATTGTTGTACTGAGGGTACATTGTGACATTTACAAAAGATTTTACACTATCATAGTTGAATTCTCCCCCTCTGTCATTCTTTATCCCCTCTTCCCCCATTCCTAGAACAGTTTCAACAGGTCTCATTTTTTCATTTATATACATGCGTACATATTTCCACCATATTCACCCTCCTACACCCTTGCCTTATACCCTCCCCCTCCCACTGGTATCAACCCCCAGGAAGGTACTGTTTTACCTTCCTTTTTTCCATTTTTATTTTAAAAAATGACATTTTGGTTTAAGATAGCTGTACAGGGTGTTTCACTGTGACTTTTCCGTGTATATACATTTTTCAGAGTGAATGGAAAGTCAGAAATTCCTTTAACACATTTCCCTGCCAATTTTAAATCCTCACGATCCTTCATGGTAGTGATAACATGTAAACGGTTCAACTCTAGTTGCATAACAGTTTAAAGTTTACAGGTATTTCATTTCCATAATAACATTTGATCTTCACAATAATCCAATGAGCAGAGAAGGGTAAACACCTGTATCCCTATCTTCAGATTAGAGAAGCTGACAGTCCAGTTACTAGATTCACTTTACAATTAGCACAGCTGGGCTTATAGATTTGCCTCACATCTTGCTAGGTGACTGATCCTGAATAAAAGAAGTGGCAAAGAAATCATTAATTATGCTAGAGGAAGTTTACTTCTGAGGTTAAGTGAAAAATGTCACCTAACCAGGATGAAATCACAGATGAAGGGATGACCTCAACTGGATCCATACCGTGCATTTTGTTTAACAGACAGATTTGGCTCAGAAGGACTGTCACTGAACAAAATGACAGAATTATTCAATATTGAGAAATCTGGGTCACTTGAATTTCTGCTTGCACAGTGGAATCTAAATAAAACCAAATGTCTTACATAGGGCTCTGATGTGCAGTAAATATTATTATTATTAATTGCGTTACTCTCTGTTCAGTACTGATTAGATTACCTGAGCTTCCTCTTTGGATTTGCAGCTTCACACAATCCTCTTTCAGTTCTATCACTAAACTGCTTTGCAGAAAGTGATCAGCATACAGCAGGTTCTTAATAAACATCGAAGGAGCATCAGTGCTATTACCACTGACCTTTAGCTGTCTGTAGATCTGGTTAGTTCCATCTTTACTCAAACACCTGCCTGTAAGTTGTGGTATACAGTTGGAAATCCCTGAAACTTAGTTTATATTCTTATATCTTCCTTTTCCCAAATTTGCCTTCAGTACTACCTCAATGCATTACTTAATTAATAAAGAATCAATCAGAGTTGGGGATGTTCTCATTAATCTTGGCCTACTAGGAAGAGGCAAAGATAAACATTAAACAAAAATAAAATTGGCTAGGTAAGATCTTAGAGAATTATACCATGAATATTAGATCATAATTTACTTAGTGAACAAGAGAAAGATAGATCGAGATAGAGAGATGATAGACAGATAAATATAAATAGATAATAGATAGATTGAAGGATGATAGACAATAGATAGAAAGACAGATAGATGTGTGTATTTGCTGCAGTCTCATTTGACATTAACAGTAAAATAATGTTAATAATAGCAGCAGAGAAAGGGAAGGTCAGGCAAAAAGAGGCAAAGGAGAGAGAAGGGAAAAGGGTGTACAGAAGAAAAGAGGTATATAAGACAAAATAAGTGAATGCGAAAAAGAAATTAAAGGTATCTATTTACTGCAAAATAAAATAAAAAGTGAAAGAAAAAGATCTTTCCACTGAATAATAGGGACCTTTTCTGCCAAATCAGACAGCAGAAGAAAAAAAGGAAATAAGTTTTGAAAAGAAAATACCCAAGAGTAATAAATCCAAAAACTATAGATTACATTGGCATATTAGGAGTGTTTCCAAAGCCATTTAAAATACAAAACGAATGCTCACCCATGTTGCCTTAAGATACTTAAGGAAAGTTACTTGTTACCAAGACAGTAGCAAAATCTTTTTTTAAAAAGAAATATGCCCGTACTTAACAGCAGAAAAACCCAGTAGTCTCTACTGTGCCTCAGAATGAAATCTATAATAACAATCCATTTGATTTTCAAATGCCTCTACTCACTGGAAATCCAATAAAATTAAATGTTATATTTAATTAAATTTAGCTGATTGCCCTGACCAGAGTTAGAATTAGAAATCCAATCAGTATACATTTTCCTCTAAGTATGAGCACATCCAAAATGTGACTTTCTAATTTTTTATTTGAAAACAGAAGAAAATTACATATAATTCTAAATTACAGCCAAATCAATAAATATTCAGATCCAAGAAATCTTCATTTCAACGTGCTTACTCAAAGCTCCCACAAGTGTGTGCACAAATTCAGTCTCCCTTCACCAAATAGTCACATCCTACTCTCTCCCCCATCATTTTGAATATGTTGGATGTGATGGTGTCAAAAGAACCAGATGCATATGGAAGGAATTTTGTATTGAATTCTCTTCTCATTTTCCTGGTTTAATGAGAAAACAGCATCAAGCTTTCATTTAGACCTCACTTTTCAGCCTTGACCCAGTTTGGGCTCTGCAGCCACATGTGGCCTTCGTGACAGATGCACATATCCTCTCAGCAACTTGCAGGTTGTTTTTGGTAATTCCTAGATGAATACAGGTGCATTGCCATTAAAATTATCTTTCTTAAACTCTCATATAAACAGAAGCTAGTATTTTTATCAGCTTTATCATAAATGAGAAATATTTGAAAGCAAAAAAAAAATAAACTTTACTGTAAAACATTATTTTTCATTCATGAAATATTAATTTTGGACCAGGGAAAATATACAGCAGAAATATTTATGATAAGATGCTGCTTTGTAAGCTCAATTTGGTAATACTGATGAATTCCCAGAGGATAACAAGAGTTCTCAAGGATGACAAGGAAATGTGATTTGTTACATTGCGTATTTCCAATTGTTTAAACTGCTTATGTTACCGTAAGGGTATTAATTATTTTTGGATTAAGATTCATACCAAAATCCAATCCATTTTGTTTCCTAACACATTCACAGAGACTCCAGGAGGGTTTCAAGCTCAGAAGCAACCATCCTGGTTTAGTGCCCAAGCCTAATGCATGCTCTTTGGTATTCTTAAACATGCTTCCAATACGCACCAATATCCTTCATTATAGCTTTCTTTATGGCTTTCTGGTAAAAGGAAGGGAGGGAGGGAGGGAGAGTAGGAGAGAGCAAGGAAGAGAGATAGACAAAAGGGAAGAAAGGAAAGGAAGAAAGGAAAGAAGGAAGGAAGGAAAAAAAAGAGCAAAAGAAAGACTAGCCAGTGGATGGTTCATGCCTGCAATCCCAGGTGGAGATGGGGAGGGTCATGATTCAGGTAAGACTTCATCTCAGCAAATATGCCAGGACTGGTGATGCATGCTTGTGAATAGGAGGATCAAAATCCAGGCCAGCCCAGGGAGAAATTTGAGGCCCTGTTTGAAAAAGCCAAAGCAAAAAGGACAAGGGGCATGACTCAAGCGGTAGAGCATGAGGCCCTGAGTTCAAAGTTCATTACCACCAAAAAAAAAAAAATACTACTTATGGTTTATCTCCATCAAATCCATTATCTCTACAAAATGCTTTTCAACCCATGAAGTAAATACCTAAGAGCTAATCAAATATAACCATTGGAACCATCAATGGCTAAAAATGCATGGTGGAGACAGGTTTCAGTTTGCTCTCAGAACTTTGTGTACCTCTCTTTGATATGACCTTTATACTACTTTAAGGAAAAGAAGTGAACCCTAGAGAGAGGCAGCATTAGGTAGACAGTGTATTTCAAATGGAGGTTCATTTTGAACCCCCAAAGAACTCCAGATCAGAGTCTTTCCATCCCATGGGAACTCTATAATTGAGATACAAGCACAGATTTCTAATCTAAAATAAATTACCAGCATACTATGGCTTCTTGTGAAGGCTTGGCACATGGTCAGGCAATTTTAGTGCCCAGATAGGTTTGCATTGGCATCTAACACTGAGTGCTGTGATATTTTTCCTGTGTTGGATTAATAAATGGTCATCATGAAAAGAAGCAGTCTCTGCTCTGGACTTCCAGAACATACAGGACTACTTAGCACCTCCCTAACACTCCAATAGACAACGTCTCTTCCTGCTCAGTCCCTCCTGAAGATGGGGTGCATGCTTCTCTTGAGCCCCTCAAGAGCTCCCCTGTAACAAAGTCAACTCTGATATATGAGTATCAGTTGTGCCAAGTACCCTTGGCACAAGCAGGACCAACAGATGGCATCTTGGCATCACTTGCCTTTGACAGTGAAAGCCATCCTTGCACTTCAGTGGATAACTAGGAAGAGAAACTGAAATGAATGCCTTACTCCAATAGACAGTGAGTGCACAAAGTTCAGTGATTCATTGCTGGGACAGCCCAGCTTCTCAAGGCCTTTGAGTCAAGGCAAGACCACAGTGCATGCTCTTTTATCCTGGACAGATCCCAAAGTCCCTGGGGAAAGACCTGTAGTCCTGGGGTTAGGGAGGCTGCTCAGCAGGAAGTCCTGCCTCTCCTCCATTATAATGAAGGATATAAGTGTAGGGTTACTTCTAAGGAGTAATGAAGAAGTGCTGGCCTGGAAACTCTTCACTGACTCCATAGGAAGGTGTTTGGACCCCCTCTGGATGGATCTTTCTTCATGTCCTTATGTTCCTCTCTCTACTATTTACAGATGCCCATTTAGCTCCATTACAAACACTTAGGGCACTGTGGAGAACACAGACAAGCACTGTGAGGGCACAAGGCTTCCTCTATGGCCTCTAATTCCTAGAATCTGGAATGTTCCTGGCAGTAGGAGATCCTTAGTAAGTGCCTACAGGATACAAGAATTCTACCTCATAATTTCATGAGCCTGGACTGTACATAAGATCACCACTTGGCATGATTAGAAAACTTTGCCATCAAAAGAGAGACAAGTTCTCAACACAGAAATGCTTGTTCACGGATATGATCAATACACATTGTATGTAATGGATTACCATATATGCCCCATAACAGTGTACAAATAGGATGTCTCAATAAAAAAGAAAGGAAGAGCGTGGTTTGGGGCCAGCCCGGATGAAAGTTAGCGAGATCCTATCTCAAAAAACAAGTCTGTAATTCCTGCTACTCAGGAACATTGGTAGGAGCACCAAAGTCCGAGACCAACTCTACACAAAATGTATAAGATCCTACCTGAACAATAAAGCAAAAAGTTATGACTCAACCCCAACACTGCCAAGAAAGAAAGGAAGGAAGAGAGGCAGGGAAGGATAGAGACAGGAACAGAGGGAGGACAGAAGGAAGGATGGAGGAAAGGAGACAAAGAAAAAATTCCCACCTGTCCTCCAAGTTATAAGTATTTGGATATGGTGAACTTTGAAAAATAATTCAAAGTTAACTCAAAATTAACTCAGAAATAATTCTAAGTCAATGAAGGATTCTTTATGATCAGTGACATTTCCTGAATTTGTATTTAGGATGGGATTGAAGCAGCAAGGTAAACGAAAATGGGATGGCTTGGTGCTTCACTTAAAGACGAGAAAACGTTGGTGTGTTGAATGAGGTGTCAGTGAGCAATGCTGGCCAGATGGAGATGAGTGATGGCAATGGACTATCATTCTGCTGTCCACTCCGGCCACCTCCTAGTCCATTAAAATATCTGGGGCATTTAAACAATAGCCATGCCTGGGTTCCTCCTCAGAATAATGGAATCAGATTTTCCCAGGCATCATATATTTTAAAGCTCCTAGCTGATTCCAAAAAGCAGACAGGGAACCTATGATTATGCAACCAGGGGCTATGAACATGGGGTGTGCAACTCTCATTTCTAGAGACTCAAACCTAGAAGTGATATAAGGCATTTAATTAATCTTCAAGTTCAAGTTCACATAAGATGTTTTTAGACATCTTATTTTCTCAAGTGATTCTCTCAAGAGCCCTACAGGATCACTTCTGTGTTACCTCCCTATTGCAGATAAGTAAACAGAGACTCAGAACAAGCAAACAGTTGTCTGAAAGCATAACTAAGTGCCAGGGCCTGTGGGTTTGAAATACAGGAAATTATGTGTGCTGTGCAGGGTTAGTTACTTAATATATGTGAATGCCAGGATGGTTTTGCATAAAATAAAGGTAATAATACAGATCCTACAGCAGGTATCAATGCTCACTCCCTTCTCTTTGAAAAAGCCCATGCCCAGAACAGAAAGACTACATTATCCTACATTATTCTATACTACATTATCTTCATAAACCTGTGGACAAAGCTCTTTCTGACTGACTCACCCTTCTCACCACATCCTTTACAAAAAGATCAAAATCAGATAAGAGCATTGCATTCTCAGAAGGGTGTAGGATGTCTGGGTAGAGCACAGTGCTGTGGCCATGTAGTAAGCCCTTCATTCTGTCTTGCTGATGACCCTTCCTGACTCTGACTCTAGTGTAGGTCACTAAGATCCCAAATTGCACTTCTTCAATGCCAGAAGAGTTAGGGCACTCATTAAAACATTTTAAATTCTTTATACAGTAGATTACTCACGTCTTTCAAAAACTACTAATAGAATATCTTTTAAAACTTCCACTAAGAATTGGAGAACATCATTCTGAGGGAGGTTAGCCTGGCCCAAAAGACCAAAAATCATATGTTCTCCCTCATATGCAGACATTAGATCAAGGACAAACACAACAAGGGGATTGGACTTTGAGCACATGATAAAAGTGAGAGCACACAAGGGAGGGGTGAGGTTAGGTAAGACACCTAAAAAACTAGCTAGCATTTGTTGCCCTTAATGCAGAGAAACTAAAGCAGATACCTTAAAAGCGACTGAGGCCAGTAGGAAAAGGGGACCAGGAACTACAGAAAAGGTTAGATCAAAAAGAATTAACCTAGAAGGTTAACACACGCACAGGAAATTAATGTGAGTCAACTCCCTGTTTGGCTATCCTTATCTCAACCAGCAAAAACCCTTGTTCCTTCCTATTATAGTTTATACTCTCTCTACAACAAAATTAGAAATAAGGGCAAAATAATTTCTGCTGGGTATTGAGGGGGTGGGAGGGAAGGGAGGGGGCGGAGTGGGTGGTAAGGAAGGGGGTGAGGGCAGGGGGGAGAAATGACCCAAGCCTTGTATGCACATATGAATAATAAAACAATAAAAAAAAACTTCCATTAAAATTTTAAAATACAGATGTGACAGATCAAATAATTTACAAAGGTTTACACACAAGCAATCACCGATGAGTCTTCCTCAGCCCTTCTCTGTGTCCTATGTGTTAGCCATTGGCAAAGGCCTTTACAATTTTGCTCTGAGGAGCTCTACTGGAGAAGGCAATAAAATGTAAGAAACATAGTAACATATTTTTAACTTTTAAAACCATTTTGTCAAGAAAGTTATATGGATTACTGTTCATTAAGGAAACTATTTTATAGAATCTGTGATCTAGAAGAGACTTATTTGAGCCAACTGGCTCATTTGTCAGGTGAAGAAACTGAAGCCCAAAGACTACCAAAGCTTTGTCCAAACCTACATGGTGAACAGCAGAGTCAGGACTGGCTACCTTCCTATCTTATCGATCGGAGGCAGGAAGCTTTCCAAGGGACTGTCCTCTGTCTTGGGGTCTCCTCGCTCTGTACATAAGAGCTAGCCGAATGTCAGGACAAAGGGAGTCCTCCATAAAGTCAGTTTATTTTATCCCATCTCATGTATTTAAAGGAGTGAAGTGACTGTATAAGCAAGTGTTTAAAGTAGAGATACCCTTGGGGTGGACAATTTGTCCTATATAACCATAACCAAGTATTTTATTCCCTATAAATATTAATACCCAAATATTGGTATTAAGAATCCACACACCCAAATATAATACGTCTGATCCTAAAGTAACTTTCCACTTTATTATACAAGTAATTATATATCCATATTTCATGACATTTTATAGTTTGTAAGACATTTTCATATGAATCAGCTTATTTCACACTTAATGCTGCAAACAAAAGATACTGATACAACCATTTGTAAATAAGCAAAGGCCAAGTACTCCTCCAGTGTCACACAGCTCAATAATAGCAGCACGAAACTGGGCAGAGGCTTCTCAATTCTTCCCATGCCAGGACTCTTGCAGTATTTGGTGTGCATTGTTTGCATCATCAGGTGATGGAGGCTCTTATCCTCTTCTCTACCATCATAGAGGAGACAACTTCTGCATTTGTCCAGAGAGGGCCACCGGTGAATGAAAGTCTAGTAGCTTCTTCTTCTTTCTTTGTTCTCAGAAATTGCTCTAGAAGCATAAGGGGGAAGGGGGTGCTGTGGAGTGATACACAGGGTGAAAAAGGACCTGTAGCTCAGTCCAACTTCTTCCATAACTTTCCTGCAAGTTTCCTCAAGATCACATAGATCTAGTCCGAATTATACCCCTTTAATGTGCACTGCCAACATCCAAGCTGCTGACCTTTGTGGTCCCACCAAACTATACAAAGCCTCTGTGGCACCCAATACCTTTTAACATCTTCATACTTGTGTACCATGATACTCCAATGGCCTAAACACCTTCCTTACATCTAAGTCTGGAAGAGCCAGACATTTGGCAAGACCCAGCTCCAGCACTGTCTCCTCTATGCAAGTTCCCTAGGTCTCTAAGGCAGACTTAAGATGTTTTATTTTATGTATTTGTCTTTACAAAGTACTTTGACAACAGCCATCATAGAGGGATGCAGAAACTACTCTTCTTAGTTTTAGAAGGGACTGGGTTTCACTGAGCACAAAGGTTTTTGAGTTTTGGGGTTTTTTTGTTTTTTTGGTAAATAGTGGTTGGGTAAATGGATGGGTGAATAATGGACATATGAACAGCAGAAAGAGCTAGAAATGTCTATGGCTCAGTGGAATACAATATACCAACAGTTTAGGAAATAGAATTTCTAGACAGGGGTCTTATGGTAGCTGGGTGATCTTGGGTACATAATTTAACTTCCCTGAGAATCATTCTCTAACTGTGAAATCCACTCTTTGCCCTGCTACACTCAGCTGGGAGCCCCAGGAAGCTGATGGAAATAAATCATATCAACAGCTCCTCACCCTTGACTTCCTGTTGAGTTTGGCCAGAGAGAGACAGCAGCCAGCAGGAGATGCAGGGCAGGAGGAAGATGAGGTGCGGAGGTTTAGTCTACCCACACCACTCCCTCCCTTCAGTTCTGACAACTGAAAGCCACAGCACCTTTTCCACCAGCCCTGTCCCTAAGTCCCAGTGACCACTCACTCCCCTGGCCTCTCCAGGGAAGGTAACACTAGTCTTTCCCACCAGAGGTAAGGTACACAGAGGTACCTCACTGTCCTTTGTGGATTACCTTCACTTTGTCCACAGCTTCACAAGGGTCTCTTTATTAAATTGTTCTCAAATTACCCAATTTGAGGGTGCCATCTGTTCCTTGCTGGACCCCTAGCTGATAATAGTAGGAAATATCCTTCATACTTCCCAGGGTCTTAAGTAGATTAAATGTGATCATTGAAGTAAAGCAGTTAATGTATACTCCCAAGGCTCTCTACTGCTAATTTATATGGCAAATTCAGCTAGTGATATCTCTTTTCTGGGTGAATAAAAAGCTCAGATAAAATGCTGTGGCCTATGTGAAGTGGTATACAAATGAAATTTCCAGTAAATATTTCATGGAAATGTCACACTTGAAAATGAGAAGCGTCCCTTCTCCCACATGCTTTGGCAAGCCTGTGGACTCCCTGGAGCAGAGCCAAATGAGCTGGGTTACATGCCCCCGCACCCACGGGAAGCACACAATTGCACGCCAGGGAAAACCAGGCCGAGTGCATGTTTGCTCAGCTCCCTGGGGCAGATGGGATGAATGCTGACAGAAGGAGGACAGCATGTCAGGGAAAAAAAACCTCCCCTCCTCCAACCCGTTCCAGAAATAAACCAATTATTGACCTGACCTGGATTGATTCTCTTTCCATCACCTGCAGTCAGCACCTGCATCCAATTTTAACAAGAAGCAATGGGAGCAAGTTGAACAGAATTAAAACATGATGTGTTAGCCCTAACAGAGACTTTGCCTTTGCTTCCACAGGTTGAGTTGAAGATCCCTCTTATTTTCCGGGTGCCAACAACTATGAACAGTCAGTAAGTACTGTGACATCTCTGTGACCCGCAGCTCTTATCTCCTAGTGGGGACAGGAGTCGTGACCTGGAAGAGACACTAATAATGGTGCCACTGTGTCCTAGTGGGAAGGGGATTTTCTGAGAGGCTGGGGTGGAAGATCAGTGCTTCAGTGTTTGGAGAACTTTCCCATAATGGCATTTTTTGTGAACAGGCCACTTGTTCTGGCTCAGCATGAGATGAGAGGCCCCAGCACCAACACACCAAAAGGTACCCAGAAATATCATGGGTCACTTCACACCCAGGCGTGTGATAGTGCAATAAAAACCAATGGCTCCTTCACATGTTCCTAAAGTAGAAACCCTGAGTCCAGCCCTCTTTCTCTCTGAGGACACCCACAATCAGTAATATGATTGATTTACGGTAACAAATGTGCATCTGATTCAGGAAAAAAAAAATCCATCCCTGATGCTTATGAATAGAGCAAAAACACAGCAGGCCTCAAAGGTTTAAGGAGTATTTACAATGCAAAAAATAGCTTTAGCCTGAGAAACTTTGGTATACTAACTCTAAAATTTATTTACTTGTCTATTGACTGAATTTCCAGCATGGTTAGATAGCATTACTACTCTGGAGCAACATGAGAAGCAGATAGATTGTGTGGAAAGAGCATGACTCTCAGAGTCATCCAGATGTCTTCCAACCCCTTGCTCCATCACTTCGCAGCTATGTGAACTGAGGATGTTACCTAACCCTGAGAATATCTGAGAAGCTTCTCAGTGCTCTGGAAAACAGGATCTGGCCAGGAGGAGGAATGTCCAGGTTCTGGGTGATCCTTGGGTCCTAGAGGGAGCCTGGGGACAGCACAAGATGACAGGCAGTGATTTACACCTCACAAATGGATACTTGTTTCAGAGTGACACAGAGGGAACCATGGGTGCCATAGAAATCCTAGCATTATGACTGCCCACAGGTGCCCACAGGTGTCAAAAGTTGGGCAACCTGATCCATGGCCAAGCCCACAGGATGGGGAAGCTGGAGCTTGTGCCATTCCTCTTGCCATGAAATACGTAGAGGGAGCTTCCTGGGACACAGTCCACACATGGATTTCTCACTGACCCAGAATCCAATTCACAGCGCATCTCTCCTGGGACAGGTATGGATGGTGATCTTTACTCTGTGATCACTACAACAGAACTGTATGGCAATATTCCCAGCTTCTCTGAGCATTGGCTTTCTTGCCCAAGTGACTTATCTGGAATGGCACAGAATGTAGTGATGAAAGTCAAGTCCAACTCCAAATTGAGTGCTCCTTCCAGGATTCCACCATGGTGGGGAATGGAGAGGTTGCAAGGAAGGGAGGCAAGGCTGCTAGTAGTTGGAGTGAGCTGGTTGAGCTGAAGTTGCAATAGCAAAGGGGATGAGTCCTTAGAACTAAGTTATAACAAGGGATTAAAAGTGGCAAATAACAGTTTCATTGCAATGCATTTGAATTAGAGGGTTGTGGCAATGAGATAAATAGTAAGCCCAGTGTATATGTGTCTTACAGCTGCTGTAACAAATTACCATAATCTGGGTGGCTTAAAAAGACTGAAGCATATGCTCTGAGTTCTAGAGGGTAGAAGTTCAAAACCAAAACATTGGCAGGACCATGCACTCTCTGAAGGCTCCCAGGTCTGTGTCCTCTTGGTGTTGGCTTCATGTCAAGCTTTCTAAAGGGTAGTTTAATGATTTCAGCTTTAAAGTCACCTCAGATATGAAGCTGACAAGTCACTGACTAGAGGACAGTCCAAACCACCAACACTTCATTCACATTACTTTTTTCCTCTTAGAATGAACTAACGTGAGCCTATTGTTTGCCTGACTTATATCTCCACATTAAGAACCCACTTTCCTAAGTAACACTTCTTTCCTGAAACTCAGAGCATCCTTTTCCTCCCTCATCCCCATCAATCCCAAGCTTGTCTTCAACTTCTTCTTAAGAAAGCTCAGACCAGCAAATCCACTGGGATTGCTGCTGGTACTGAAATGAAAAAGAAAACATGAAAATGAAAAAGACACACACACATGCACGCACACACGCACATGCACACAAGAAATGCATCGTGGTACCACACAAACAGAAAGTTAGCTGCCATCATATATTCGACATTGCTCTCATCCTCCATGGTATCCTGTCCAGGGTTTCTTGATCTGCAGGATTTTGTCACTCGAAGTGACAAAATTACCCAGAAGCTTATTGGAAATGCAAAATCCCAGGTGCATAACAAGGCCAGATATGCTGAATTAGAACCTGTACTTTTACAAGCTCCGACGGCACAGGACTTAAACAAAAGTTCCCATGGCCATTTCCTCCCCAGCAGACTGGAGATGGATCTGTCGTAGTCTCCAAGACATGCTCAGAGTAAGGCAGCACATATCACTCTCTGTGTGAATGCATGGCCCCCACGCGGGTTTTTCTGCTGTACCTGTGGGGAACATCCCCTTTCTCGGTGAAAGTTGTTAACTCAGCTCATTCAAGACAGCAGATTCTAAACCCGAAGAGATATTAGAATTATCAGGGAGGCTCTAAACAAAAAGCCACTTTAGTGCTCTAACCCAGACCAAAAATTCAGGTCACCTGAACACCTGTCTTATTTTTCAATTCTCTTCTCCATCTAACATGCAAAATAACGTCTTCCAATTCTATCACCTGGAATTTCTTACAATTCTATAACTGGGATTCTAAATGACCTTGGTAACCAGGACTAATTCCTTACTATCTGTCTTAGTCTGTTTGGGCCATTATAAAAAAATGCCTTCGACTGGGTAAACAACAGAAATTTAGTTCTCACTGTTCTGGAGGCTGGGTAAGTCTAAGAACAAGGAGCTGAAGTATGTGGTGTCTGGCGAGGGTCTGCTTCCTGCTTCGTAGATGATACCTTCTTGCTGTGTCCTCACATGGTAGAAAAGGCAAGACAGAGCTTTTATAAGATCACGTAATGCTATTCATGAAAAATCCACCCCTATGACCTAATCATTTCCCAAAGACTCCACCTCTAGTACCATCATCTTAGTGATGGTACTTAGTGATTTTGGAGAGGCAGAGACCTTTAAGCCATGTGGTATTTCTCATTAAGCACTTTTAATGTGAATTAATGAAGAAGTATAAATGAATGGATGACACAGGAATAGTTACCATATACACACGTGTGTAGGTATGTATATACATACCTACGTATTACACAGGTATATAACACACAACTTATACAGGCACATGGACAACACAATCTAAATATCTGCACAAATTATTGTAAAAAGTTGTGTCAGTTCTGTCAAAAGCATTTGTTTACTGAAGATTTATTGTTTGGGCACTGAGCTACATGCCTCACTTGTAAAGATGAAGAAGATTAGATCTGACCTTCAGCGAGCATTAGCCATATGTTAAGCACATCCTTTTGATTTGTGAAGAAAATGGCAGGAAAACGTCACAAGAACTCAGAAGGGGCCGGATGTCATGATACTAAGTTGCTTCTGAAATGAGTGGGCTATTTCAAATTGACTTTCTGTGCAACAGACTCCCCACTTCCCTAACAAGCCATTCAACTGCATAAATTCCTTCCTTGGAGCACTGGTGTTGTGAGAAAAGAGATGGGCATGCCAGCTGCCCACTACACAGAGTCCTGGGGAAGGAGGCTTGGGGTTTGGTTTCCAGAGTTCTTTCATGATTATGGACAGGACAGTGACAAGCCTTGATACTATATTTCTGCATGTTTTGGAAAAGATGAGGTCCCTGTAACGATTGATCCCAGGCCCTTTCTAGTAAACCACACCCTACTCAAGCCAGGACCTTCTAGGGGTTCAAGTGGACAGTACTTTTCCACATCCCAGGCTGGAAACTGAGAGAACAAACATCCAAGTGTTCACTTTGAAATACACTACAAGGATGTACAAGTAAACTGGCTTTGTTTGTTGTTAAAATTCTTCCTAGTCTTGATGGGAATTTTAGAAAATATTCAAAAGTACAAAGAAGAAATTGAAAATCACCAATTACCCCAGAACCAAGAAACCACCACTGCTGTGTTTCAGAGTTCTGAAGTCATTTTTCTACCTTTATATATGGAGTATTTAAAATTTTTAGGAAGCTTTTAAAACTTACAGTGTTTTTGGTGTTTTCAGTCATCCTATACAATAATACTGTTTTTTATTACAAACATTGTCTAACATGTTTAAATTTTCTTCAAAATCGTGGTACCGTACCACTACCATTTAAATAAGATTGACAAGCCCTTCACCATAATTTCAAAGACAAAAGGCTTTGAAATGCTAAAAGAGTTTTGCAACTAATTTGACAGCAAAGTGTGACCTGCATCAAGGTGGTTATGTATGTTTGTCATCAGCCTCACTTAGCAAGTCTCTTTCCCTGTTTCACTTCAGAAATAGTACAGTTAATCATCAGGGATTGCTCCAGACCTCTGTGGGGACATTTCAGAGTACACAGTGACTGGGCCATGTTGCTTTTCACCCACAGTATTCTGAATCCCTGGTCCTAATGAGTTTGGATAACAGATGGTGGACCTGTGTTCTAATCGGTATTTATTTTATCTTGACCTTGGTGTTGGATAGTTAAGTTGTTACCTATAGAAATTTATCACTAAGAATAAGCTCAACTCCAGGAATATTAGGGTAGGCTGTATAAGTGTCTCCCAGCAGCCTTTGAGCCCTGTCCTGCCTGCCATATGTGGCACAATTCCACTCTAGCAGTCTGGTGTTACACAGAAACATAAGCTCAAGGGATCTGATGATAATCTAGTATTCTCTCTCTCTTTCACTCTCTCTCTCTTTTTGCATTAGGGAACATATCATTCATATTTGCTTATTTGGGAAAGGTTTTTGACAGCAAACGAAATGAAACTGCAAAATAGAGCTGTTAGGCCTAGGGAAGAGAATTTCCACGCATAGCCATCTTAGCAGCACCTCTATGAGACAGAATTGAGGCCTTTCTCAAAGACCCTGTGGATAAAGAACTTTCTACCTTCTGAGATGGTGAGTTAGTAGCCAGCATGAAAATTCCTGTTGACAGCAACAAAGCCAGACTCAAATTAATGTTAATAATCATTGACCCTATACATTTTGCTAAGCAAAATTGTGATACTTCCCAGAAAAGCTTTTCTCACTAGAACTCATTGTCTAGTCAAGAGAATGAAAAGGGTGATGAGAATACAAACGTTGTTGGCCGTCACCTGCAAGGCCAGGCACATTGCCAGGGTCTGTTCATACTTTCTGGCTCCACATTCAAACACACTTCCCATGCTGCCACAGGAGGCCCACCCGGAAATAACACCATTCCCAAATCCAGTCAGGAGTTAAAGCCATATATCTCTGACTCCACAATCCTGTGCCATGTTAAACTGCTTTAAAATGATGGAGAGCAAAGTCTTTGTGTGTTTCTCATCAGGACACGCCAACAATGCAAATGGCTATTTTGCGTATTAGAGGCATACTTTCTCTTCAAAAACTTAGATGCTAAAATCCACTCGATCTTCAAATGGGGATGTTTATAAACTCTCAAAAAACATCATCTCAGAGTCCAGCACCCAGGAAATATCCAATAGATATTTCGCTCTGTATGTAGGAATGATAAAATAGAACTCCATGTAAACTCCAGGTCATTATTTTCCTTCATGACGTGTGTGAACAGCCCCTGCTTTCGACCTCAGGGAGCACCTTCATTTTGATTTTCAGGAAGTAATAAGTGTAAATCCTACTGAATCTAGGGGAAATGAGAAGCAGCAATTTTGGCACCCTGAGATCAGAGTCCTACACCCAGCTGAGTTGTCAGTACGGCTGCCCTCCTAGTTACCCAGAAGTAATTAGGAACCTGCTTTTGGGCCAACTAGGTCCATCCTCTGATGCTATCAAAGCTGCATTGCCACAACTCAGCTTTGTGGTTGGCTGGTAATTAAAAAATTGCAAGCTGTGTGAGAACACAGCTGAAATCCAGGGAGAGAGTTTTCCAAAGGTTGCAGACATGGCCAGAGATACCTTTGCAGGAGCAGCAGGTGGGATTGGACCTGAGAATGAGGATGGTCCATGATGGGGAGATGGGTGGTTTTAAGGCAGCCTTCCATCTCGCTAATGGAAAAATTGCTGGCTGGTGATGGAACTAGCTGGCTTAACTAGCTTAGCACCACTTGGGAAACTTCCAGCCAAACAAGCTTAGTCTGTAGTCGACCATCCAGAAATTTGGACTTTTCATGATTGTGACCTTAAAAATGCTAGAAAGAATAAAGATGGCTGTGATATCTTTTAATATTTGAATTTATTATCATGTAAGTAACACATATTGATGTAGAACATTTAAAAATACAAATATATATATATATGTATTCTATATATATACAGAAAGAAAAACTACCCCTAATCAACTAACCAAATCATTGAAATGATTAGCATTATTGCATATTTCCTTTTAGGTTGTGGGGGGGTTTTTGGTGGGACTGGAGTTTGAACCCAAGGCTTTGTGCTTGCAAAGTAGGTGCTCTACTGCTTGAACCACACCTCCAGTCCATTTTTCTCTGATTATTTTGGAGAAGGGGGGGTCTCACAAACTATTTGCTCTGGCTGGCCTCAAACCAGGATCTTCCCAATCTCAGTCTCAATCCTGTAATCTCAGGATTATAGGCACTAGCCACCAGCTCTTGCCTTTTTCAGTTCCTTATACAACTCTGTGCCCTACCTTTTCTTAACTTAATGCATTGTAAGTTTTTTCCAATGTTGCTAAAATCATTTTATAGCTATGAAATCTTCCCTTATTTAGATATCCCATATTTAATATTTTTCCACTGCTAGAAAACAAACTCATGAACTCATTTGACAAACTCTTAATATAACTGATGCCTAAATATTAAGAAGCTGTGTTTTATTAGCTTACAATAAAAAAGAAACCACCTCAGGGAATCTTACAAGCTAGGACAATGTTTGGAGAACTTGATCACATTGGCAGTGTATAATGAATGCATAGTATTTGATTATGTAAACATGCTGAGAGTTTTTAAACATGGTCCAGCATTTAGGGTTGGGTTCTCCATGAATGCCAAAATAAACAATCACTTGACGTCTATGCCTTACCTACATCCTGCATTCCTCTAGAGATACAGAAAAGTGGATGCCATAAAAATGATTGGTCATATCCAAGTGATACCAAAATGGAAGGATGATTGCCCAAAGTTTTGGAAGGATGTAACGTGGGACCAATGTCAATCAGGAAGTCCTAGAAAATTTAGCCATTGGGGAGAGAAAAGGGGATTTTCTGGAGAGCTGGCTGCCTAGAATTTCCAGTGGGGGATTGGGTCACAAGACCAGAACAAAGGAAACTTATCATAGGCTAAAAAAACAAATAAGTAAGAGTGAGTGCCTCCTGCTTGAGTCATCATTCTTGCCTTCTATTCCTCTTAATTAGGTTTTAGAAGGAAATATTTTTCTGGGATTTTAAGAGATTAAAATGAATTCTGCTAAATTAATCCATGAAAGGAGATATTAAAGTCAAACATTTAACTGTTCCCATGGTAGAACAGTTAAATACTTCATTGATTAAGAGTTTAGGTTCTGGAATAATCTTATGGAAATACCATCTCTGCCACTGACTATCTATGACATTTTAGACACTTATTTAGGCTCTTGGGGGTCTTGTTTTCATTACTGAAAGAAAATAGTAAGAGTACCTCAAAGGGTTGTTGAGAACATTAAATGACTTAATGCATACAACATATCTTTAGTACTCTGACTAGCACGTCAGGTCCAGTCTACAGATGTAGCCAAGAGAAAATTTCCCACCTCACATACTGTTACACCATGTGAACCAAACACCCCCCGTTCTGAGATGAATCTAGCTCTCCATCTCCTGTAACTTGCATCAGCCTGTGACAGTTTTGATCAACAGAACACAACAGAACAGCCAGGTGCCAGGTCGGGGAATTTCCTTTAACTATCCAACTAGTTTTGCTTCCTGCCCTGGGAAGCCAGCTCCCACCAGTCATGAATATGAGAATCCCAAACTATTCAGAAAAGCCTTAGAGAGGTGCCCCTTGGAGAATAGGTATGAGAATTTAGAACCATCTCTGCCATTCATCACTGTCTAGCCCTGAGATACCCGTCTCAATGTAGCACCTCAGTGCATGTAAAGAGATGAACTAAGTCATTGTTGAGAGCTACTGCTTTGCAGTAGTGTGTAGCATGTTAGAAAGCACTCAATGCCTGGAAAAAAAAGAATGTCTGTATTTTCATCATCACAATTATTGGTTCATGCAAGGACTTTTGCCATTAAATATTCAGGATACAATTTAGAGATTTATAGGACTTACCATCCTGCTTTGAAGAACATTCATTCTAGATAAGAATAACAAAAAATAAAAAAAAGTAATAATGGGTAAGCAGGGCCTATCCCAAGATTGCGCAAAGGGAACACAGAAAAATGAGTGGTTATTCTGTTTAGGGGCAAAAATTGAAGAAGGGTTTGGGCGTGGTTCCACATGCTTGAAATCCTAGCACTCAGGAGGCTGAGGCAGGAGGGTCAAGAGTTCAAGGCCAGCCTCAGCTAAATAGCAAGTCTCTGTCTCAAAAACCAAGGGCTAGAGATGTAACTCAGCAGCAGAGCACTTACCTAACATGTGGACAGCCCTTGGTTCAATCCCCAGCACTGCAAAATGCTCATATATATGTATATGTATTCATATTATATATAAATACATATTATATATATTTATATATATGGGAGTGGTGGCATTAAAGGGGATCCTTACAAGGCAGTGACTTTACACTTGAGCTTGGGAATGATGGGAAGTTTCAACAGCAAGAGAGGAGAATGGGTGTAGGTTTTCTTAAGTAATCAGAGCATCTGAGAAGTTCTATCAGGATTAAATGTGAAAAGGAATGTTAAATGGCTGGTAATTTGAGTTTTGTTTAAAAACTGACTCTAAATAATTAGTGAGATAATTTCTTGACTATTTCTGATGGATGGTAGGATTTAATTTCCCATATTTCTCTACTGAGGGAGAAACAAAGGAGCTACAGAACAAATAAGAATAAAGGCCCAAATCAGGTGGCAATTTTAAAAGCCTGTGTCTCGGTGGATGGGTTTTGCTGGTCAGCAGTGCTGCCTTTTGGATGGGCTGCAACTAGAGGCATTTTTCCTACCATGTGTTGCTATTATTGTTTGCTTGTAAAAAAATTCCTTGAACAATGAAAACTCTATATCCAGTTCAGCTTTTGTGCATTTTTGTAAGGGTTTTGCCCATAAAGACGCAAGAAATTTTATGAAGCTCTTCCAGGACTTGGGGGAGGGGGACAAAGAGAATGACGGAGGGGATGAATTCAACTCTACAACAATCGTAAAAAGTAAATAAACAAAAACTTTTAAAAAGAAAAGTTGTGAAGGAAAAACATGAAGTCTTTCCCATCTTCAGCAAACTTTTATTTTCTTCCTTATTTTCCATTTGCTTTAAATATTGATTGGATATAAAAGAGGAGCCCTAAAATATTCACAAAATGAAAAGAACAATAGAACAGTTCAGACAAGTATATTCATTCCTGTTTTTCAAGATTGCCCTTATTTTTGTCACTTCTATTTACCCTTCCCTTATCAAAACTTGTATCCCAGGAACAACTATGTTGAATTTTGCATTAATAATCCACTTGCTTTTTTTAAAAAAAAAATCATATATGAAAGAGTTTTACTATAAACATTTGTGTCATTAAAAATACTTTAGTGTCAGCCAAATTGCCTGGGTTTGACAACTGTTTCTGCCAGCTGCCAGATGTAAGATTTTGACCAAGTCACCCAGCCTCTCAACTGCACAGTGGAAATAATAATATGTGTATCTCACAGTGTTCTTGTGGGGAATAAATGAATTATGTAACACATTTAAAATGGCCACCTGGAGCACAGGGTGAGCTATGTACACATTTTCTACTGTTGTCCTACAATCTGTCTTGGGACTTCTCCAGTTTTCATTTCAAAGACAATCTGTGCTATTGTAGCTAGCTACAATTCCTTGAATTTCACAGCCATATAATATTTCCTTCTGTGAATATCATACTATTTCTTTATCAGTGGTCAGTAGTCATTTGATTTGGTTCCTAGATCTTGCTTATCCCGGCGCTGCTAAGAACACTCTAGTTTATGTGTCCTGGCACACATATTCAAGATTGTCCACATGTAGAGTATATTCCTAGGAGTGACATTTCTGGAGTTCAGGGCAGCCATGCCTCCAACTTCAATAGGCAATGTCACAGGTCCAAAGCTATCACATGGGAATACCAATAAAAATTATCATAGATGATGTATACAGCAGGCCTCTTAAATGTTTTACCAGTCCTAATGATCCGTCTGTTTACTCTTTTACGTTTGTTATGTGGGTAATAAAATCATCTGTAAATAACTGAATTTTATTCCGTCTTCACCATTTCTTTTCCTTCTTTTACTTGCCTGACTTTACTGGCAATTAATCAGAAACCTGAGCCCTCATTCTTCCTTGGCCACGCACAAGCTCTGTGGACCCAAACAAGACCTTTAATCTATAAGCCTTATTCCCTTATCTAAAACAAGTGATACAATAACACCTACCAGTTTTCTCTACCGTTTTTCACAAATCAAGGCTTGAAATGTCAGAATGCTTGATCCTGAAGATAGGTGACTGTGGAAACCAATGAAAAGAGAGAGATTAAGCCTTGGGATAAACTGGACCACAGTTCCCATCTTTCCTCCATCATCTACTAGATAAGACCTACGCAATAAGTAACTTGGGAAATACTTGTCATCATGTGCCTCTTAATCATTAGGTTTTCTCCTTAAATTCAGTCATACGGCAATGACATCTCCAGCATCCATCTAGTAGCATTTGAGACTTAAAGTGGCCGTTTTCCTCCTCTATACAGCAGAGATTAAAAATATATGGATATACTGATGTTACTAGAGACAATGCACAAGAAAGATCTCATATCTCATTATAAGGTGTTTTGTAAAATGAGCTATTTAGCTGAGAATATCAGCAAAAAAAGATTGGGCACCTTTCCTATGAAACCAGTATGCAGCTGGGTCCTACTGGCTCACACCTGTAATCTTAGCTACTTGGAAGACTGAGATCAGGAGGCCAGCCTTGACAAAATAGTTCATGAGACCCCCATTTCCAAAATAACCAGAGCAAAATGGAGTAATGGTGTGGCTTGAATAGTAGAGCACAGCTTTGCAAGCATGAACCCCTGAGTTCAAGCCTCAGTTCTTCCCCCCAACACACACACACATACAAAAAACAAAAAAACTAGGGTACAAGCAAAATGAGAAACACAGTGCCATTTCTCTCCAGGTTCCAACCTATGCAGACAATGAATCTTGCAGCATTTGCTGTTATGCAGAGGGAGGTCACAGTAGGGTAAGTGAATCTGACACAATTAGGCATAGTGGAATAAGCACTAACTTAGAATCTGGAAATCTGGCTTTTGGTTCCGAAGCTAATATACGCCATTCTTTTTTTTCTGCGGTGGGGGGGGGTACTGGGGTTTGAACTCAGGCTGTTCACCTTGGGCCACTCCACCAGCCCTATTTTTGTGATGGGTTTTGTTGAGATAGGGTCTCTCGAACTATTTGCCCGCTGGCTTCGAACCGCGATTCTCCTGATCTCTGCCTCCTGAGTAGCTAGGATTACAGGCGTGAACTACCCGGCACCTGGCAATGCCATTCTTTTGAGGGTCAGAGGAGGAGTATTTCTTGGCTTCAGGGCAGCTGACAAGTCTATGTCCATCAGCCTTCCATACCACCCCACACCCCCGCAAATAGTGTCTCCTGTGGGTTGGCTGAATGAACAAATGAAGATTTTTTTTTTTTAAGTTAGCGTCTCCTCTGTGAAGTGGCACTTATAAGGCCTCCCTCTTGGAATTGCTGGGATATATAGAGAAACCCTCACCTAGGATACAGAAGGTACCTGCTAGTGAGTACTTCTCTCCCTGCACTACTGACAAGCAGCTCATATCTGTATTCTAAGTGGATTTAAAATGACTTTTTCCTACTCCAATCCCACTAGCCTAACCTTATGTCAGTAAGTAAGTGCTCCTCCAACTCCAAAAGGCTATATCTTTCATGATCTTCCTTTTCTTCACTGTAGTTATTGATCAAAAACAAAAGACAATGAACAGTTCCTACTAAAAAACACAAGATCCACGGTGGACAGATGTCTAATTGTTTCCCAGCCCTAAAAGACTTCTAATCCATAATCTACCAGTGTCATAAAAAGTGATAGGATAGGAGAAATAAATGGAAAATTTTAGGATCTCCCAAAAAGCCTGAGATTCTACAACTGCTGTAGAGAAGTACCCATTTTTCACCAAAAACTCACAAAAAGAAATGGTTGAGAAAAAAGCAGGATCTCTTGATAGTCAACATAACTTGATGGTAATTTCAGGGTCAATTTAGGATGAACTATGTCTCCATTATATCACACCTGTCTTGGACCCATCCAGTTGATGCTGATGAAGGAAGACTAGGCAACTCCTGCTCAGGAGCTCACAGTCTATGGGAAACCTGGGAGGCACATGAATGAAAATACCACCCACAGAGCACTGGCATGGAGGTGTATACTAAGTTCATGATGACAACAATAAGTCTGTGGAAATAATCTACCTTCCAAAGATAGGTTTCCATGAGGATAAATTTCTTCAGTGTAATCTTGACAAGAGTCCAGAAAATTTTTTTATGTCGCCAAATCTAACACCTTGAAAACAATGCTAAGTTTGACTCAGTTGCAATCTGCTTAAAGTGAGTCCTAAGGGGTAATGAAAAGCTTGTATAACAGCTCAAGTGCTGATGCTTGGGCTCCTGGGAGTCATAGGCTTTCATTTATCCATGAGCAGGTTGAAATTTTATATACAGTAAAAAGGAAAGAGCAGGTAAGAGGCATCACCCCAGCATGGCTCAGAAGAGGCTGCCCTCCTCTTTCTCACCTGAACTGTAGCTGGGAAGCACACAGCTTGGTGGCCCCCTTCTCTCTTCTCCACATCTGTCTTTCTCAGGCTAGGTTCAGTGACAGGGTGGAATTTCTTTTTAACAGAATGGGTTTGCTTGGGCGCATCTGCTACCAAGCTGATAACATGTCCTGGAAACCCATCATCAGGTCATTTTACTTTGCACTTCAAGTCTTGGATCTATTTCCTGAGCTGCCACATAAGTGGCACAGACTGTCCTTTCAAACACCAAGGCTCTCTGAATTTGAAAATAAACCTTAACCTTGCAAGGTTCAGACTCTAATTCTCTTTTGGTTATGTTTTGCTTAAAAGAAATATTCAAACTCACTGAAATGCAATTCAAATTTGAGGTTTTCAAAGTAGGTTCTATATGAACAACTATAATGTGTGTGTGCACACGCACAGAGGCCCTGCACCATTTTTATAATACTCACTATGTTCCCAGCATGTATATTATGTCGTAGGATCACCCTGAGGATTGGATGAGGATTAAGTGTTTTATTATCTTCAAAGTAAGAGATTAGGCAGTTAAGTATGTAAACTCAGGTCTATCTGAGCTAAGAGCTTGTGTCATTTCTACTTAGCCATGAAGATTTTTAAGGTTCTTACCCTGAAAAAGAAGAGGAATTGATATTCCAAGAGGCACAGAGAATGTGAGAACAACAGGGTTAAAAGTTCCCCTGGAGCACATTTATTCTCTTTTCAGGCATTAAATGAACTCTATTAAACCCTGGGCAATGTCTAGACACTGGCGACAGTGACATGTGACATCTTACTCTGTCAATCACCCACTCACTTGTGGCTTCACAGCAAGGGCTGTGACAGAGGACACACAGTGGACAATCACACTTGCCACAGGCTGGGGCAGAAGCCCAGAAACGAGAGGCTTCAGGGAGGGTATTTGGAAGGAGTGTCTCTCCACCGTTCAGCCCACACCTTTCTATGGCCCTTAGGTCAACTCCTAGACACATTAAAATATTCCACTCAGGCATCACAAACAGAGCAAACAGGATATGCAAATGCAGGGGAAGGCATGACAGTGAACCCTCTACCAACCGGAACTCCAGACCCTTCAGATCTGACCAAGATGGCAGCTTTTCAGTCCTCAGCATAAGTATCTTCTCACAGACATCTCTGGTTAAGAGTGAAGGACATAAATTAGGACATAGCAGGATGGGGTTAGGGTGTAGCTCAGTGGTAGATATAATACTTCCCATGCATGAGACTCTGGGCTCCACCTATGGTACCTAAAAAAAAGAGAAGAAAAAACAGAAAATCTAGTGTCCTCAATATCTTGCTGAACCATATTAGAACCAGTGGGTAAAAGAAAGTGAGTCATACTGATGCTCTCTGTATGTAAAATTGTTATTTTTTTCATTATGGATTTTTGCATTAATATAACTTTTTTAAATACTGCAGAGAAATAATGTTCATCTGACTACTGAGATTTTCAGTGCCCCTTTAAACTCTGCTCCAAAGGTGAGGACACTACTGCTTTAGTTTGATCTCCTACACTTGGGCCACAAGGTACCCAACCTGGACTTGCCTTCTAACTGGCAGGGAGACCTCTTATAAGTGATCAAGCCTCACCAGTAAAATGGAGCTGATAACAGCAAAGTGTCCCTGAGTTATGAAGCTTAACTGACTATTAAGGACTAGGGGGAAGGCTAAATATCTAGAAAGCAGAGTATTGAGTTGTTATGTGGACACATAAATAAATATGAGCAGTTATCATCTGAGACTGGTAGCAGTGCTTTGGTCCTCACCTCCCTCCATAGCAATGATCGCCACCATCCTAGTATGGGAAGCAAAGCTTCCACCTGGAGATTAGGAGTAGCACAGAAAGCAAACATACTCTCCACCAGAAACAACTTAAATCACACACTAGTCACATCCATTCCTTGGGACACTTTCTGCCAATTGCTCTAAAAAGTATATGTTAATTCCCCACATCCTACTGGCCACCCCTCTTCTCTCCTCTGGGTGTCCTTCTTTACCTTGTTCCACTTGATCCTGTGCTGTTTAAATTAGACTCCATATTATGTAGAATATATGGATTTTAAACCCAGCTTCCAGCCTGCTGTACGTAGCCAAGCTCATTGAGGCTCACAAGACAGAAATGAGATTTCCATGTAACCATGGTTATAAACCATGCAAGAGCAGAAGAGAATCAAGGAATATAAGATATTTGGGGTAGCTTATGCACATAGATGTCATGGTGGAATTTCTATCTAGGACTTTGGGACATTCCTTAAGAACACTGAGAGTTACAATTGCAATGTTACTTTGGAATGTTATGACCTAATTTTGAACACTGTTAGGAGGCATATGAGAAAGTGGAAGACTTGTAGGGTAGGGAGTACTGGTGTGGCCCCTTCCATACTACCTATGCCCGTCCTCTGTCGATATCAATCTTCACAGAAGCATCTGTCTATGTGTGTGCGTTTATGTATATACCTATTGTGTGCTAGAAACTCCTCTGTTATCCATCAATGTGGCTTTATTAGACGTCTACCAAAATAACACTAAAAATGGTAACATACAGCTTTGGAGCATTTAGCAATTTAAATGTCCTTCCGTATCCACTGTCCTGCATATCCTTCTCAGGGGAAAGCATAGCTATTCCCATTTTAGAAATGAGATAACTGAGGATATAAGAAGTTAGGTGACTTTCTGACCTATCTACATATTAAATGGCAATGCATCCCAGTGGTATGGGTGGAACACTGGTTTTTTGCTTTATTTATTTTCCCCTTTCTGATATGTAAATGGGGAAACTGAAGGGCAAGGATTCCATGCCTTGCCCAAATGCACACAGGCCCCATTGGTGGCAGTACCAGGACTCATGGGAGTATAGTCACACAACCTGGTTTTTCCTTCTAGTGTCTATTTCCCTTTCTTCCCCTCATTCTTTCCTCCCCATTCCTGTTCTGGTGCCTACTTTGTTTGGAAGGCCTTCCCCTCCCCCATCTTATCCACTTTTAAGATATAAATTAAAAGTCTATCCAGCAAAAAAAAAAAAAAAGCGTCCCCATTCTTGGTGCTCCCTGACTATATTCGCTGTACCTGCTCAGGCCCACTTTCACCATGTTCATGTTGCCTTTGCATCTCAGTCAGAGGCCCCCTGAGGACAAGTGCAATACCTTGGCCAGCGCTGCATGTCACAGAAAAATTCTGAAACACCTGTCAGGCATGCGGCAGCTCGAACCATACATAAAGTCAGAACACACGTCATTTTGAGCTGAAACGGTAAGGGAATATTTATGTGTCCGATTTTTTAAAATTTAGTTTTATTCTTATTCCTTAAACTTTTTTCCAAAATTGACTTGCAGAGTTTGTTTCTCATATGTTGTATCCTATAGTTGTATTGTTGAGAATACCAGATACTTGAAGGATGTATTTTGGTCATTTATTCATTCATTCATTCACTTATTCATTCATTCGGGTAAGAGATAAGTCAGCTGGGGGATTACCCTTCAGTCCCAAAAGCAAATCCAGATAGCACATCACAGGGTCCTCTGCAGAGAGGCTTGGCATCATGTTCAGTCTCTTTCCTGGGACAATGGGGACCCACTGAGTGACAGTAGTACCTCCATCACACGTAAACTCTTGCTTTCCGCCACAGTCACGCTAAGCCTGCAGTTGTCAGTAACCAGAACACGGAAACCATCTACCTGTCTCTGCCTCTGCAGGCTTCTGCCCAAGCAGCATGACTTCAGTAATGCTACTGCCACTCCCTGTGTCCCAACCCAGGCCACCAGCATGGGAGCTCTATGAACCCCACTCAGTAAGCCCTGCCATACCACCCAGAAAATCCCCAGGGCCCTTCTCCAGCAGTCCCTGGGTGGGTGAGGGGAATTCTCCTCTCTTGGAGGACTGAATCATGTTTAAAAGCTCTATCTTATTCCCCTATTCAAATACTTCTCCATTTAGAATGTGGTTACAGCCTAATAAACCTATCATAAGATGAAAATATCACACTTCAGAAATGCATTTAATACACCTAACCTACCAAACGTCACAGCTTAGCATCCAGCACATGGCAGAGGTTCAGTTGTTCCCACTCATGTCTACACAGCTGACCAGGAGCTGCTGTTCTGCCCAACAAGGAGAACAAAGATGATACCACATATCACTAGCCCAGGAAGAGATCCAAATTGCAAAATTTGAAGTATGGTTTCTACTGAATGCTTATCACTTTCACACCACCAGAGTTAAAAACAAAAAATCTTAAGTCAAACCAGCACAAAACTGGGAAACATCTGTAGCTTTAAAACACCCAAGACAAAAATCAGACCTGCCAATCTAATACTTGATTCTTTTTCACACAAAAAATAGTCCTGACCTGCTCAGAGGTGAGGGGTGGGCAAGTTTCCAGAGACAGCTGCCATGAGCCCTGCTAGCTTTGACTTTCCCTCAGCTCTAGCAAAGACGTGCTTCTGAAACAAAGTGCAGGCTCCCAGGTGAATGCTTCCTGCCGGCTTCCAGCAGCTGTTTTTCATGTGCCTCTTAGCAGGTTTCCCGTGATGCTTTAGAGTTCTTGCTGCAAGGACAGTTCTTGGGCAGGGCTTGAGAGCAGGCAGGAGCATGCTGACAGAAGAGGGAAAAGTCTGCAACTTAGATCTGGCGACATGAACAGAGAGCCCAGGAATGGGATCCCTGTTTTGCTAATGGTGTGGAAGTGAAGAATGTGCAGTGTCCTAAAGGATACACAGCAGTTAACAGCAGGGAAGAATTCTAATAGACGAGATTTGTGAGGGTGTGTATGTGTGTGGACTGTGCACATGTGTGGGTGTATGAGTGACAGCAAGAGAGAAAAAGGAAGAGAGATCTTTAACCCCTCTTAAAGATTTTAGTTCAGCCTCCTGCACAATGCAACAATGCCTGGACAACCTCCTTGGAAGGTTCCAGAGACCAGAATCTTACTCGTTGCCTTGAATGTTAGACTATGGTGACTTTGTCTCTAGAGAGTGTAGAAAAGTTGTCCATCACTGTGCTGAAGATAGGACACAAGGTAGTTTAGTGAAATAGCCCAGACTCTAGGCACGGACAGGTCTAGAGTTAGTCCTGGTTATCCATTTTGCGAAGCCATGGCAGAAAGGACTCAATATTGACTGCCCCGTGGTTCACCTTGGTGGTAAGGAACAATTTAAATGTAAGTAACTACCTGGGGCACATGACTACTTATTGACCAATGAGGATCCAGAAACTCTAAGTTCATGTATTGATTTGGTCTTCATAATGCCTTTGTGAAGCCAAAAGTCTTTTTTTTCTCATTTTATTGGTGGGGAAACTGAGGCTCTATGGAGACCTCTGAGATCCCCCAGGGTCATTTCCTGCCATTAGCTGGCTCCTGAGCTGGGGAACTGTGGAAAGCCCCCTCCATTGCCACCCAGCAGGGCCCACGCAAGCCTTAAGGCCCACCAGAGCTGAGAAGTGCCTTGTACAATGAGCCAAAGCCACTGAAAAGTATCTGCTATCTCCGTGAGATGGCATCCTGTCTACAGCATTTCCCATCACCAACGGGAGAGGGCTGGCTCGATAAAAAGCTCACAGTACTCAATCAGCTCAGGCAGCTTACTCAGCAGTGCAAAAAGGGACAGAAATTTGATGTTAGACCGTTTGTATTAGCCAAAAACATCTCCAACTCCCCAAATTAAGCATTTTCATTGAATCCCTTCCATATGATGGGTTTGGGCCTTGAAAAATCCCAACATTTTTATGGATAGAGGAAGCCCTTTGTTATGGGCTGAATTACATCTCTTAAATTCATAAGGCTGAGGCCCTGACTCCTGGAATCCAGAATGTGACTGCACTGGGAAATTAGACATTAAAGAATTTTCTGTCCATATGAAAAGAAGAAATTTGGACCCAGCTTCACAGAAGAAAGACTATGTGAAGACACAGGGATGACATCCAGCTGTAAGCCAAGGAGAGCAGCCTCAGGAAAAACCTTGAACTCAGATCTCTGGTCTCCAAAATTTTGAGATGATCAATTAAGCAACCCAGAATGTGTCTCTTTGCGATAGAAGCCCAAGCAAATCAACACAGTATTTACTTGATGAATCTTCCCAGATGATTCTAGCGAGAGGCACAAGCAGAGAACCCCAGCACTAATTCACCAAGAAACAACAACCATAACAACACAACAACGCCAAGATCAACAGCAGCAACAATCACAGTAAAAGGGAGCATTGTAGCTTTTTATGATTAAATTTGTGTCGCCCACATACATTTTCACACTGTTGTGAGAAGTGATCATTGTTCTCATTTCAAAGACAAGCAGGAAGCAAAGTGGTTTAAGTTCACAAAACTATCATTAACAAAGCCAAGTCACAAACACGAGTTCCTAGACTTCTCAATCCTATGCCAACTTTTCATCACATTATCTGCTTTTCACCAAAGCTGCCTCTGACTGGAGTGACCATGAGTCCTCATTTTCCACAGACAGTTCAAGTTCAAGTTCATACTGTTTTCCCACAGTTCCCCCTTTCATTCTCAAAATCACCTAGATTTATAGGAATTATTACATAGTGACCCTACATAGAAACCACATTTAATAGTGAACATTCTCCCCAGGTAGTTACAAGTCCTCCCTAGAGCACAGCACCTGTCACTGTGGTAAAGGGACGTCCACCTGCAGTCGGTGTTCACACAGGCACGCCAGGTGCAAGCACAGGCTGAATAACAGGCTGCAGTGTTGGAATCAAGGGCTCAATCAAGAGACCAGTGCCTTGGCTTGAACCTGCACTGGCTTACCATGCGAGCTTAGGTAAAATGAGGATATGAAGCCAGATAATCCTAACTTCATTCCAGCTTTAATTCTCTGCTTAATTCGATAAGTGCTCAATATATTTCAGGGACTACATGAGGGAGTAGGCAGTAAAAGAGGAATGATCTACCTACCCCAAAAGCTAGAAGTCTTGTGTTCCACCAAGCAGAGCAGGCCTCTGAGGCTGGGAAGCACAATACACCGCCTTCAGCTCACATCCCATTGTTGAAACTAGTTGCCTTGCCCCGTCCAACTGCAGAGAGACTGGAAAATGTGGGGAAGCATATGGATCTTCCACCAGCGACAAATGTCTCTTCTAAAAAGCATGTGTTATGATGGTTCATTTAGAAAGAACGCTCACTTGCAGATGAACAATGTACAGAGAATCCAAAGGATGGTGCAGAGATATTCACCTGTGTTTCCACTGCCTAGCAGCCATGTGTTCTGCCCCCAGAGGGGCCTAGGAAGACCCAGCACCTGTGGGGCAGCTATGCTGTCCCTGCTTGTCTTGTCAAAGTCAGAAACTTGCCCATTGTCTAAACAAAGAGTAGCTGCAAGAATTAATCCTTGTGAGGTATATTTGTTTGATGATGTCCCTTATGAAAAAATGGAGAGTCTTGAATGACCTGTCCTAAAAGCCTCAGTAGGAAAGACAAAGAGGATGAGTAGTGGCTACCAGCTCTTCTACCGGATCACCTCCACCCCTCAGAATCCAGTCTCATCCAGTGTTTCCATCTCACAGCTGCAATTTCCCACCTGCATGCCCAAGCCCCAGACACACTCCAAGTACAGTGTGCAGGAGCTGCCTCCACGCTCACCATGCCATTGTCCCCTTGCCATGCCCTTGTCCCTGCCTTCCACCTAAAGCCACATGGGCCTCACAGCCTGACCACTGCCATTTGGGTGTCATGTGTGCCATTTTCCTTGGGCTGCCATAACAAGACACAAACTGGGTATTGTTAACACAACAATCAAACAACAGATACGTAATCTCTTACAGTGGTGAAGGACAGATGCCCAATGTCAAAGTTGTCCATGGTGAGGCCATGCCTTCTGTCCTAGTCTTAGTGGTTGACAGTTTTCAGCTTTGTGACTTGCAGCTCCGTCATTACATGGCTGTCCTCCCTCTGTGTGTTTCCACACGTTGTTCTCCTCTGTGAGTATCTGGCTCTTCTTTTGTAACTACACCAGCCATATTGGATTGAAGGTCCACCCTGCTCTTTACATCTTCATCACATCTACAAAGACCCAAATAAGTTCACATTCACAGATAACCAGGAATAAGAACTTCAATTCAACCTGAACAGTGCTTGAGAAGTCCCCCCAATTGTCCTGGAGCAGAATTACTCCCTCCTTCTCCATGTTCTCAAGGATCATATACCACAAACCATGAGTATAGTACTTTTGTCCTTGGCAGTACTGGAGTTTGAACTCAGGACCTTGCATTTGCTTGGTAGGTGCTCTACTACTTGAGACACACCCTCAGCCCTTTTTGGCTTCAGTTCTTTTTCAGGTAGGTTCTCATGCTTTTGCCAGGGGAAGACCTTGGAGTGAAATCCTCCTACCTACACCTGCCATGCAGCTGGGATTACAGATGTGTAATACTTCACAAGATTGTTGGGATGGGGTCTTAATAACTTCTTTTTTCTGGAATGGCCTTGTACCGCAGTCCTCCTAATCTTTGCCTTTGGGTTTACACCTGTAAGCCACCATGCCTGGTACAGTATAGTATAAGGTTTAGCATTTGTTAAGGTGTAAAGTTAGGGTTTTATACACCTCTCTCACTGTGAGACATGGCAGAGACTATGTCGGCTGTGCCTTTGGCATCTCTCTGGCAGCCTCTCCAGATGTCTGTGGGTACAGAGGGTCCTAGTCTAGAAGAAAGATGACAGGCATCACTTTCAACCCCAAACCTGCCATCTTTCGAGCCATGTGACTTAGGGTAAGGTATTCAACCTATAAGATTTTTAATAGTTTCACCTTTAAGATAGAATACTAATATAATCCAATTCATTTAAGCCACAATTATAATTTATTAGCTGACAAACTGGAAGATCCTAGAATTAACATTTGATACATAGCTATATGCAAAGACTTTTAATAACACAAATGGCCTCTCTCTTACCAGCTCTCCTCCATCTTCTGTCCTTAGTATTAGCTTGATTTTCAGCTTTTTCCACATGAGGCAAAAATGGCCAACAATGTCTAAGACTTTATCATCTGGAGAACTCATTATGCCAGAGGAGAGAAAAGGCCTGCTTTCTGCTAAAGTCTGCCTCAATTTCTGCCAAAAGGCCAGTGTAAGGCGAGATAGGCCCGATCAGTCACTGCCCTGGGAAATGGAGAAGTCTGGTTAGCCACACTAGATCGTGTGATCATTCTTTGCCCTAGAGAAGCAGATCATGTGACTGGGGGCACTGCCACTTGGGGAAGTTGCCAGTCACAAAGGTCAATGAAAATAACCAATGTGTCCACTACAGAATGGGCAAGATCCCAGGAAAATTAGTAAACTGTTGTAGCACTCACCTTCTCTCACTAAATCTCTGTTAAAATAATGAATGAATGAATGAATGAATGAGTGACTTATGCAGTTAGTAAATGTACCCAATTTGGAAACCAGGTTGGAAGAAATCTCATAGGATGTCTTAAAAGGAGAAATAACCAAAAGGCCATTATAATGGAAAAGGCTCTGAATTTGGAGTCAAGTTGGCCACCTTTGCTCCAGTTAAAGATTCCTGGAATGGGACAAGGTCTTCCTCTCACTGAGCCTCTGAAGTTCCTCTGAAGACCACTCGGTCCAACTGCACATTTTACCAAAGGTCCTTTTGACAGTGACATTCTGAGATCCTTCTTCATCTCTAATGACTTTCACTAGTCTGAATGAACTTGAAGGAAAAAGTCAAGTTGTTCTCTGGGAGGTCTGCACAGGAAGGAAGCATAAAAGCTGCAGAAGGCCAAGCAGTGACAGGTATTCAAAACCTGAAGCTTGATTGGGAAAGCTGGATAAACAGAAGTGCCTCTGAAAAGCAGCAGGGCCACTGGAAGTACTTAGTGTAATTAGCACTGAAAAGGCAGAGTCTTTCAGAGACCTGCACAATCCCAGCACACAGACTTAGCTGCAAGGTTATTTTTCTCTTTCCTGAGATCAAATGTGAAGAGGTAGAAAGCGCCAAGTTTGAGATATGGGAAAATGACAGGTAAACGCAGTAAATAGAACTAATTAACTTCAGCTCTTTCCCCTGATGACAAAGGGCTGAGCGCACACAGCAGGCTGGCCAGGAAACAGTGGGTCTCCAGGCCTGCCTACTGACCCAGGGCTAACGTGTGGGACATCTCCCAAAGTAACCACCCAGGTGTTGCTTTTTATATCTCAAGTTTCCTGTGAGCCACTTTTACAGAGCAAATATTCAGTTTTCTTTGCTTAGCCTCTCCTCAGTGTCCCCTCTCTTTTAGAGGCCTCTCTTGATAACCCATAGTGCCCTCTGTCCCTCTTCTCTGAGCTGATACATTTAAGAAACAAGCATTGGTTAACAAAAGGAAATTACATATGAATCGTTAAGCACAGGACTCATGGTGAGTCCATCAGTTTGGACCCAAAGGTACCTGTACCTGTGACTTTGTAACACTCTGGATCTCATTTTCCCTCTCTGTAAAAATGGGAGCTCTAATTTTGACCTCATTGATTACCCTAAATATTAATAGGAATTAATACCACCCTTCCTGGGCTGGGAGACAGGCAAAGGTGATGATGAACAGATCTCAGGTGGAGAGTAGGGTCAAATCAGGAGATAGGTGGGAGAAGCTATTGTTCTGACTTAGTTTGCCACCCCAAAGGACCCATGTCCTGGAAATTTGGTCCCCTGTGTATCAATAGTGAGAGATGATGGATCTTTAAGAGATGGGGCCTGGTGAAAGAGGATTATGTCATGGGGCACCACCTTTGGAAGGGATTAATGCTGGTCTCACAGAGTGGGTTAGAACTCACAGAAGTGGATTAGTTCAAAAGGAAATGAGTAGTTAGCCACTTGTACTTTCCAACCATTAGAATTATAAACCAAATGACCTTTTTTTTACTTTATACATCACTCAGCCTCCATACTCTCCTTAGCAACATAAGACAGGAGGGGAACATCTCCAGGATTTGTTCAGGATTGGCCTGAATAGGCAAAGATGCCTCCTGGGCTTCTCTACTGCACAAATGGGTGAAAGAAGGCTCTCTTACAGAACTAAGGAAACTGAGGGAGGTGTAGCTTTGAAATATAAGACACATTTTGGATATTTTAATTTTTAGAGATAGAAGGTGGCCACTCTGTGCAAAATCTGTGCATGCCTTCAGATACTGTTCAGTACTGGAACTTGACCTATGACTCGGGTAGCCTGAGCACTAACACTTTTATTCAGAACAAAAATCTAGAAATGGGCTGGGTGTAGCTCAGGTGGTTAAGTGTTTGTCTAGCAAGTACAAGGCCCTGAGTTCAAACTCCAGTACCACACAAAGAAAGAAAGAAAGAAAGAATCTAAGGGCTTGAATAAAAAGACACGTCAGAGGCGACATGTTTGAGTCCACGTACCACTATCCATTAGCTGAGTAATATCTCACGGACAATCAGAGAAATCCTTTTGCCTTTTCAATCTTCACTAAAAAGCAGAAATAAGTCCTATGTCATGGAGTTGCTTTGAGAATGAAAGGAGGAAATGAATTGCAGGACAGTACAATTGAATTATTGTCAATCCCCCTTCTCTTCCCTGTCTTCCAGCTGTTGATGAGGTGACTGAATTAATATTGGAAATGCAATTAAAGATCACTGAAGTTATTGTCCAATGCTAAAAAATCCTTTGCCTACTCCAAATGCCTGTCTGTTGCCTCTGCCTCTCTGAATCTACCTACCTACCTTCCTACCTGTGTGTTTATCTCCCTACTGAGTGAGCTCATCTTATTTGCAGACTACAAAAGGATCTGAAGAAAACGTTTTCCGTAATTGTGATCTTCCTCCCCTGCCTCTCCTTTCCTTTCCTTCATCTGGGCCCCCCAGGCAGAGACAATATCTCCTCTCCCACTTGCCTCTGCTTTCCAGGCTTCTGCCTACAGTGCTGCCCATCCCAGGAAGAACAGAATTAAATGACTTCCTGCAGAAGGCAGCCAGAGGGCTTAGCCTTTTTGAGAGTGGATGCGGACCTTCAGCTGCTGGAAAGATTTCTCAGTCAATATGCCCGGGCAGGGGTCACTCAGACTCTGCTTATATCCTGTAGACTTCTTCAGGGGCAGACCTCATCTTGTTGACCCAAAGACCGCCAGACATAGGAGGGGCAGGAGGGCAATGGAGCGCAAAAAGAGAGAGCTCTCGTTAAGCTATGAGGGTAGAACAGGAAATACTTATTCTCTGGATCAGCGTTAGCTCTTGCACCCTTGCTGTCGTGTGGCAGTAAGTGGTTTGGGGTGAGAGGCCGCCTCTTCCTTGTGTTTCTTCTCTGTGCTTTCTCGAAATTCCATGGGTTTAGATCAGTCATTTGCCCATCCATTTAGTCATTCATTTAGCAATGTGCATGAAGATAAATGGCCTGTGTCATAAGGAGAAATTCATAAATAAGGGTTTATTGGTGTAATTTCTAAAGAAGGGTATGAATTTATGAATGAATGAAAGGGGGTGTTAATAAATAGATGAATGAAAAAGTTAATGAAAGAATTAATTCACTCATTAAATGAAAGAACCTCAGATCATGAGGATGGGGAATGGGAATAAAGTTGACTGGACAAAAATAAAATAAGCCTGGCCCCTCCCACTGTCACTGTAATTAATGAATTGACTCCTCCCTCCAAAAGTTCACAGCTTATTTGGAGAGATGGTGACTTCACAATTCTGAGTCCCCAGAAACCAGGTCAAGGCTTGTTATAGAGTGAGAAGAAAGGATAGAAACAACCCTGAGTTTCTAGTTAAGCAAATGCAGGATGAATCCACTCTGCCATATGCCAGCTATGAGAACTGGGCCAGTCTCTCGAGAATGCCAAGTCTCGACTGTCCCCTCTGTGTGATGAGAGTAGGGAAAGCTCTCTGGCTTATCTAACAAAACAATCAGAGTCCTCATGGGGACAGATGAGTGAAATAATAGCAAGTTACCGAATACCAAGCACTGTGTGAAGACAAAGTTCTTGGAGCAAAATCAGCAGGTTCAGGAGCAAAACAAAAGGCAAACTTGATTTAATTGAGATTCAGATTGAGTCAGTGTCTGCAAGGATGAGGAATTCCATGAGAATCAACCCAATTCCCTGGCATGGGTACATAGTAGGGCTATGCCCCACTACATCCCATAATTAGTCCATCTTCCCCATGTCCTGGCTCTCCAAGCCCTGAGGGGTTTAGCAGCACAGTGCCTGTCACGCCATGCTTGAATTCGGGATGTTTGCAGCACCAGAAACCCCAGGTGGAGACTAAGAGGAAGGTATTGTATTTATTTCAAAGATTTATGAAACATTTCTGATGCTGTGAAAAAAAAATTGAGCCCCTGATCCTCCCTCCTGAGAGCGCTAATTCTCTAAGTCTTGAGAAAGACAGAGGCTCTCTACATGAAAGCTTTTCCTCATGGGCAGCCAGCACAAAGACCACTACCCCAACCCTGGCCGCATTTCCTGTCCATTGCTGTGAGTGCCGTATTGTAGAATTCATTGCCTTGAAAACTAGGTGGGCTTGTGAGATGCTGGCCTGGGTGGTTCCTTCCTGGGCAGGTGTTCAGACTCCCCAAGGATTGTGGAAGGGCTGATCCTCAGGCTGAGATTTTCCAGCATGGTATCCCCTCTCCCAACCCTGACAGATGTTAGTGCCTCCTTACCCCTGCTGGGTCTGTGCTCACTTCCCATTCCTGGGATGAATATGTAAGCATCATACTTTGTCATAAGTGAGCACTGGTCCCTTGGCCCTCAGATTGCCAGTGTGTCTTAGGAAGGTGAACCTCCTTCCTGCCTCTTCCAGACCAGGTCAGCTCTAATAAGAAACCCTATTTGTTGAGCAAGTTTCTTCATACAGCCTCTGAAGGAGGTAGGAATGTTTGTCTTCCCTAAAGGATGTGGTGAAGGGGCCAAGACCACACAGCCTGTCCCAGGGAGCTAATAGCACTGGAGTCCATCTCTGCCTGCCTCTGAAGCCTACAGACCCATAAGGTTCTATCCTCTGCTCCAGTCTCAATGTCCACAGCATCATTTTGGAGAGTCTCATACCCTGGTGAGCTTGGTATCATTCAGAGAGAAGAAAAGTAAATAATTTCACAAACAAATATTTGAAACTCATAAAATGAGTTTAGGTATGACTCATGAGAGAGGCATTGATTTCATGTGAGCTAGAATGTGACCTTGAGCTGAACTCTGAAGGACAGCTGGAAAACTAAGGAAAGAAAAAATAAGCAAACTTCTCAACTAAGGGAACCACATGGAGAAAGACCTTTAGTCTAAAGGGAGAAGAGCTTTGCTGAGGTCAGTGTGGCCCAAAGTAGGGAGGGAGATGGAGCAGGAGGAAGCATGGGGATAAACCTATAAAGACTGTCAAAATCCACACCAGGTAGGTCCTTGGTCCCAAGACCAAGGACAAACATTAGAATTTTCTAGCGATAGGATCAACATAAACAGATGGACAATTTGAAAGCCCCCATAGGCACCTTCTGGAAACAGGTTGGAGGAGATGAGGAGATATGGCCTTGCCAGCTGAGTGGCTGGTGTCCAAGTGAGAATGGTCTTAAATCCATCTCATGGTCATGGTTGGTTAATCCTGGTGCCCATATCAGTCCTCTGGCAGCAGAGCCTGAGATCTGAATACTTGTGCAAGTGACATACAGAAGGATTGCTTGCAAAAGTACCCGGAAAGGGAAGGGGAATCATGGAGAAGTCTGGCCCAGGCTTCACGCTACAGGAAGTCCTGGAACACAAGCTATATCTGAAGTTGTACCACCCAGAGACAAGGAGCCCGGTCACCCAGTGGCTCAGGATGTCCCTATGGGTGCTAGTGGAGACTCAATCTCTTAGACATCACACAACCAGGTGGCTCCTGTCAGTAAAAGGATTCCTTGCCAAAAGGATAAAGTTAGAAGCTGTGAGTTGTCACCCGACAGCAGTGGAAAGTAAGTCAACGGGCCCAGGAAAGGAGTCAGCAGCATCTACTGCCACACCAACCCAAACCCAAGTTGCAGTATTGTCTGAATCCATGAACCAAGACCAAGTGACACTCTTATTTGAAATAGAAAACAATGATGAAGATATAAACTAGATTAACTACCCAGAAGCTTACATGGTTAGGCTTTTGGAAAATATTAGCCCTTCAAAAGTCAGAAGAAAGGGAGAAAAGGGCAAGGTTAGAAAGGAATGATTCTCCCCTCCTCAGACTCTGAAGTCCCAGAATGCAGGCCGTGGTCAAGGACTGGGGCATAGCCAGGCTGTGTTGTGTGTGTGAAGTTCCCCGTCCTGAGAAGAGGCAATGCTCACGTCTGACACGTTGGACAACCTCCAGCTCCACAATGCTGGTGCTGGTCCGGGGAAGTGTCTCTAGAAGTCACTTTTCATCAGTAAGTCAGACCCATTCTTTGTGGATATCCACCTTCCTGAGAGATCTGAGTCCCCTGGGAAGAAAGGAAAAGCTGTCCTGGACACCTCTGTGACCGCTGATTATACAGCAGTGGGCTAGACCAAGTTCACAGAGCAGGGTAAGCGTATCTCTTGAGCATGAGGAACTGATTCTGTAGAAGAAAGGTGTCCCAAAGGCCACTCCTCCCATCCGGCATTTGGGAAAACCAAGGTAGGAAGATGATAAGCTACCTGCTCAAAGATGGGCATCGAGTGGGAGGACCAAGAGTAAAACCCAGAGTGGCATTAGATGACACACCAGCGTTGAAGCATACACCTGCCACTATGAATCTGAGAAATCGTTAAAACACATTACAGTGGTCGTATTTTAGTCTGTTCTATAGCCTTCAAATATGATTTCCTGGAGCCACAGTTCTTAATACACATATATTTTTATTAAGAAATGATCATTTATGTATAAGTGTGCTATAAACCAGGACATGTCAACCTTTGTAATACATGATTTTCATCTTCTTGTTTCTCCCTGTACTTATGGTCCCAATTTTCTCCTATGTCCAGGTATTATTTTTTGGGAGGTGGTAATGGTACTGGGGTTTGAACTTATGGCTTCACACAGGTGCTCTACTTTATGAACCATGCCTCCAGCCTTTTTTGCTCCAGTTATTTTGGAGACAGATTCTCCCTTTTTGGCCAAGGTCTGCCTGAACCACAACCCTCCTATTTATGCTTTCCACCATTACTGGGATGACAGGCATGTGCCACAATACCTGTTTTTTTCCATTGAGATGGGGTCTCACATAACTTGAGATGATAGTTGCACACCACCGTTATTGGTTGAGATGAGGTCTTTTGAACTCCTTTTGCCTGGGCTTAAACCACAATCCCCTTGATCTCAGCCTCTCTAGTGGCTAGGTTTATAGGTGTGAGCCACCAGTACCTGGCTTCATGAATTAATTTTATAATTAAAAGTATTTAAAAACATATACTTAAATCCCAATTTTTAAAAATAAAAATGTAAAATGGGAAGAGGGAGCTGACTTTCTCCAGTCATCTCAGGAGGAAAGAAATTTATCAAAGGATACCCAAGAAAATCAGCAGCAAAGATGAACTGGTCCAGGTCAATGAAATAGGAAGAACGAATAGGCAGGAGAGAATGAAGGCAAAATAGGTAGCAGCAGGACTGACTGTCCAAAATCCAAGCTTCTTAGAATAAGAATGAGCAGCCCATGTACTCAGACAGTCCTCACTTGACAGAGGTAAAAATAGAGAGTCAGAGCTCCAAGATGCTGTTTCCAAGCCTGCAGAGACACTGCAGAGTGGAAAGGGCATGGCTCCAGGGCAGGAGAACTGCCTTGAAGCTGGCATCACCACTGACTAATCAGAGTGGATGGACAAATCAGGGATGCAGGGTCTACAGCTGCAAGATGAGCACAACCACCCTGACACCCTGATGCTACCTTGCAGTCACATGAAGAGAGCTGCTGGAATGGAGATGCCTGGTGCAGAGTAGGTCACAGTGCTGGCTTCCTGTCCTAGTCTAGAGGACCCATTCTTCCCAAAAGAGAACCCTCACCCTTCACCACATTAGCCTCAGACATGTAGTAAGAGGAATTGTAGCAGAACTGGGATAAAGTCAACAAAGGCGGAAACTTGGTTAGGGCATCTCGTGTAGATAGCTCAAGTGTCTGTCTCTCCTCCTCTCTTTCACACAAGCTTGTGTGAGCACACACTCAAACACACCCTGGTGCTGCAGACTCTATGACTGATCTCACTGGGTCTGAAGGGAGCTGTCTTCTGGAAGGGGAGAGGAGAGCCTGGAAGTGCCCAGTTCTGTGTAGACGCAGTGAGAAGAACGAATGCCACCCTCTGCAGAATGGAGGACAGTTCTGTTTGCCATTATGAGGGTCACTTTTCCCTGTGCCCATTACGATGGTCACTTTTTCCTGTCACGTATCCTCAGGGCCTGGTCGGGTGGTCTTGTAAAAGTCTTGGGAGGTTTTACTGCTCTGTAGGCAACAGATCTCCATGTCAAAGGCATGTCAGAGTATAAAGCTGCTGTGTGCTTCCTGTGCCTGGACCTTGGGAGTCAGACACATTCACATTCACAATAGCATGATGGTAATAAGGAAACTCTCATCTGCCCTGAACTTCCACCAACTAGATGGAGATGTTGGGTTTGTCACTTGCCCTCTGTAGGTCTGTTTCCTCACAGCATAGCACCAACGTCTCCATTTCCCTACATGCATCCCTTCCAACACTAGTCATCGGCATTCTGCAGAAGAATAAGTTGGGTTAAAGCAAGTGTGAATAAAAAAAAAAGAAGAAGATGGGTTATTTCACAATCAAATACAGGAATCAGAAAAACCTCTCCCTCCTGAGTGTCATGGTGCTCATTAGCATATTGAGGGCCTTGAGAAGGCCTGCGATAATCGTGCTAGTTGTGGCTACTATCCAAAAAGTGAAACAAACTCCTTGGCAGGGACTGACTACTCTTTATGAAATGTCTCTAACTGAACACGTCTCAAAGTTAGAGACCAGTGCAACATCAGCACTTACCCGTCCCAGCATCTACCAATGTCCCTCCAGCTCTGATGCCCTGAACGTTTAAGTGGTGGAAAACACCTAGGCTTGGGGAAAATAGAAAGCGCTCCCAGTGCTGCGTTGCTCCCATCACTGGAGCATCCTCATACCACTGGAGTTCGTGTCGCAAACATGACTCCTCATTCCAGAATGAGTGGGTGCCTTGCTCCCTGAAGCATTTAGCGTGTGTCTTCTTCACTTTTCTACACTTCTTATCCTTTAAGACCAGACATCTCCAACCAGACTTGGAGTTCCACAGGTCTCAGCTTCGGTTCTCTAGCACTTATGTTTTCCACTGTTTGAGCACTTTTCACACTGAATTGAAATAGCTTGTTCATTTGCCTACTTCTTCCCCTAAACTTTGCGTCCACAGAGGTCAGATTTTTTAAGTCTTATGTATCATGTGTTTGCCAGAATTTTAGATGTTTTTATTTACGTATCATTTAAATATAATAATATGTCAGGAGCCAACTTTTTTAGTCTTCTCAAATATCCAGCGAAGTAGATGCTAGCTTTACCATGTCTACATATCAGTTGTAGAGCTAGCATCTACACAACTGCCATTGCCCCAATCTACACAACTCTGAGGTTAGGGGCTCATAGGTGAACCTAGGCAGCCAGAGCCCAAATTTCTACTCTAACTACCATATTATACTACTCAAAGACACGGAGGAGATGCTCAACAGATATTTATTGAAAGAAATGAGCAAAGCTTTATTAAAGGAATGTTCTGTAAAAAGGCTGCTTCTAGCAGGTAAGATGGCTTATACCTATAATTCCAGCTAGTCAGAAAACAGAGATCAGGAGGATTGCAGTTCAAGGCCAGCCCTGGCAAAGACTTAGCAAGATCCCATCTCAATCAATAAGCTGGGTACAGAGGCACATACCTGTCATTCCAGCCTCTTGGGAGGATGTAGGTAGGTGGATCATAGTCCAGGCCAGTCTGGGAAAAACATGAGAACTACCTGAAGAAAACTAAAGCAGACAAAGGAGGTGGGGGCTGGAAACACAGCTCAAGTGTTAGAGGCCTGCCCAGCAACTATGAGGCCCTGAGTTCAGTCCCTAGGATTGCGTGCGCACATGCACACAAATGTACACAAATGTACACACACACACACACACACACACACACACACACACACACTGCTGCTTCTCTGATTTTGCATGCTCTGAGTGCCAATGACCTGTTAATTTTCTCAACCCTGGTCTCTGTTCTAAAAGCCCCTAAAGGGATTTCTTAGGGCAGAAGCACTTAAAACCAATCAATGAGTTAACTGAGTAAAGGTGGGCCCATCTCTGGAATAAGATTGGTATATAATATAATTTTTTTAATATTTTAACTTTATTGAGATACTTACTTCTTACTGACACTTACTACTATAAACTGAACGCTGCAGTCCCACCCCTCCACATCCATATGTTAAAGCCCTGTCTTAGTCTATTTGTGCTCCTATAACAAAATACCCGACACTGGGTAATAGATAAAGCACAGAAATTTATTTCCCATAGTTCTGCTGGCTGGGAAGGCCAGGATCGAGGTGCCTTAGGTTGAGTGTCTGGAGAGGGCCTGTCTCTGCTCCCAAGATGGTTCCTTGAGTACTATGTCCTCACAGGGTAGAAGGGTCAGAAGGACAAATGGGGCCAGCCAGTTCCTCCAGCCCTTTTATAAGAGGAATAATCAATTCATGAGAGCAGAGCTTATATGGCCTAATCGCCTCTCAAAGGCCATACCTCTTTAGACTGTAGCACTAGGTTACAGCATGAATTTTGGAGGACACACAAACATCCAGACCACAGAAAGCCCTAATCTTAACTGTGATTATAGTTGGAGGTCAGCCTTTAGGAGGTAAATGAGTTTGGATGAGGCCATGGAGATGGAGTCTCCCTGTCTCCCTGGTAGGACTGGTGCCTTTACAAGGGGAAATGAAGAGACCCAGGCGCTCTCTTTCTCTCACTCTCTCTCTAGCATGTGAGAAAGAAAACAGATGTCTGTAAACCAGAAAGGGGGCTCTAACTATGAACCTGATTTTGATCTCAGACTTTCAGCCTTCAGAACTGCAAGAATTAAATGCTGTCATTTAGTCATCCAGCCCATAGTATCCTATTTCAGCAGTTCAACAATGTAAGGTGCTTAAAATGGGTGGATTCCATAGAATCATTTCTGTATGTGTCTGTACTGTGTCCCCTCCATCAAATTTTCCAATGGGTTTGACGCCAAAGTCATTCTCTGCTCATAAAGAACTGGTGAGAGCCTCGAGCCAGTATGATGGAGACAGGCATCATGCCATGCTGTGTAGACCGCTCTCTGCCCTATGCTGTTTTAACCACGGCTGTGACAAACCCCGCTCTCCTAGGTTAGGGCACCTTGGGTCTCCTTTACGGTTAGCCATGAGCTACAACAGCAGCCATGTTTCCTCATGAATTGAAAACTCTCTGAGGATGACATTTCACTTATATCTTTAGATGAAGTCAAGAATAAAGGAATTAACATACTTGCCTGGAGAAAACAAGGCTTGAAATCAGGTAAACAAAGTTTACCTCCCATAATCACCCCTTATAAGATATGTGACTACAAAACTCAATTTCCTCACCTGTATAATGGGAATTATACTTGTTACCACCTGCTTATGCCCCAACAATCTAGGTGGCATTTACCACATAAAATGTAGAGAATTCAAAGACATTTAAGTACCCCCTTAAAACTTTCTTAAAAATTTCTACATTTTAAGAACTCAGATTTCCAATAAAGAAGTTTTTTTCCCCTTATCTCTAAGCAGCCATTGTTCCTAAACCACTTGCTTTTATAACATGGACTGCAAATACCAAGTCCTGTTTTGCTCAGATGAAGGAGCGATTTGAGAACCATTTAATGGTATATATTTTCTCAGCTTCACAATCACAGAAATTCCTGGGCTAAATGGCTCAGTGCTGATCCACTGTGAAAATGTGTGGACTGCTCAATTATCCTTAGAACTGTTCATCTCTTACCTGGGGAGCCTCAGCGTCTAATCACAGGACAATAGGCTACAGCTGAAAAATTTTTCACTGCATACAAAAAAAGTTCACTGAGAAATTGTCAACCCCAGACCCCAGGTGAAAAGTGAGTTGTCCTTCTCTTTTCAATATGAAATATCATCCTTTTCTTGACATTTTGTTCTTAACCTGCTCCAGTGAATGACAGAATAGTGACAATGAAGCTGACATTGGTTTAAGGAATCTAGGGATAGAATGAATTCAAGAGCTAGAGATTCCAATGGCTGACATTGGTGGTTCTTAACTGAATCTGGCTGGAGTCAGGCACGGTTCTGTGTCTGACAACTCTATCAAAGATCACACTCTTGACTCAAGGGAGCCATACTGATCCCCAAGATGGAAAAACATCACTGCCTCAGCTTTCTAGGATTGAGTTCGACTTATTCATCTGTTTCGATGAACATTCAACTACCGACTATCCCCTAAAAACTGTGTTTGGGGCTAGGAGTTAAAAGCCAAACAGGATACAGTCCCTGCCCTCGAGAATGTCCTGGCCTCCAGATGAACTGCTGCTATTCCTCCCTCTTCAGGGAAACACTTCTGCTTGTTTCAAGGGACAGATGGCCAAGGGAGCCATCAGTCACCTCACAATATGAGAGAAGTATTACAGAGCATCAGGAGATCAGGGGCCATTGGACAGGAGCAAGCAGGCACTACAACAGGCAAATGAGGAGGAATTAACTTGCTGAGGAGGTGTGGGAGTATCCCTTTCTGAATATGAGATGCTACATTCCATGGGTACAGTGGAGGACACCTTTACTGGAAAATATAAGAGGATGGGACACAAGGTAAGAGAGAGCCCCACTGAGCACGGCCAGATAGAACCAGATAGAACTCTATTGAGAGTTAAGTCAGTGCCCGAGTGAGGTGACTTTACCATAGATGTATTTCTAGCATTGTTGTTGACATGAGTACTTTGGGTGCCAAACCCTGATGAAAATGACAAAGCAATTTTCCCAAATAAAGAGACAGCCTCCCAAGAAAATGGTGCTGCTCCAGAATGGAGGTAGCTGTGGCTATTGTGGAGTGACCTGGGTGTTCAGCTCCCATGTCTGGACTTCCAGTTTCTCATTTTCCCACTGAGTCCTAAGCTATGTCAGAGAAAGGAAGAGGTGGGAGGATGGGATGCATGCTTGGTTCTCTTCCCTTTTCTTTGTACAAAGGCTCACTCACTTGACCGTGAAGATGGGGTGAGGAGGACATCTGGGCTATGGATTTCTCACATTCTTGTGACAGTAGAAACCTGCCTGGTTGTGGCTCTGTCTTTGTATCCCATTGAGAATACCCTAAAGAACATAGAGACGGCTTTCTGGAAAGAAGTGCAGGCTGAGAGCCTCAGGAACTTGTCTGGCCTGCAGCTGCCACTCACCACCATGGAAGAGGACGGGATAGTTCACTTCTCTTTGTGTCGGTTTCCTCATCTGCAAAACGCAAATAATAAAGCCAGTTCCATAAGATGGGAGGGACATTTAACACTGTATGTCAGTCACACAGCACACCATGCTGAATGAACACCTTTTGTTGTTGTTTTGTGGAGTTTTCTTACTAGTATACATCAGTTGTGCAGAGGGTTTCATTGTGATATTTCCATGCATGCATATAATGGACTTTGATCAAATCTACCCTCTATTACTCTTCCTTTTTTTTAGTTTTTAGTAGGTTTCATTATGCTACAGATCTTTTTGAACCTTTGCAGTGCTGAAATACCCTTTTATTTCCTTTCTTCCCTTTTTCTGCCTTTCCCTCCTGTGCCCCCACACATACATACTTGCCAATGCTTTCTGCAAAAATGAAGCTAATTCTAAGAACCAATTAGTGAGGTCATTGTCACACAGAGAGCAGCCAAGGTTCTCTGAGAGGGATGGTAGCTCATAAGATTTAATTTTATTTCCAACAAGGTATTGACCACACCATTATTACCAAAACACAGTCCCAAAGGTTCCATCTGTCTTGCATTGATGTCTAGCTCTGATTTGCTGGCAGCAGTTCAAGGCATCTGACTGATTTCAAAACGCAAAGCTCCTGAAACCAGACTGAGTTTATTTGCCTAACAGGTGATTACCATGCTTGACTCTAATTTAGCATGAAAAGACTCCAGCAATTGCCTTCAGAGCTAGCTGAGAATCGTCAGTATGAGTCACAGTGCTCGGTCTGTGGGGTTCACCTGCCTGCAGGTACAACTCCAGAACGACTGAATGTCACCAAGTTTCAGCTGAGATGAGTCCAGTGGTGCAGAACACAGAGCGACTGCGACTTTTCCAAGAAAAGCCAGCCTGAGAATTCATGAATGGCTGCTCAAAGCTTAAGGCTGAGCCTTCTTTTAAATGAAAATGGATTCGGGTGTATTTTACACATCTTGTAATTCCACAGTTTCAAAGTATACAATTCAATGATATTTCAGTAAATTTCCCAAATTGTGTAATCATCACTGTAAGTCAGTTTTAGAACATTTCCATCACCCCATAAAATGCTATGCTCATTTACTGTGCATTCCAGTCCCCCATCCTCTACCTACTTTCTCAAGCAACTACCAGTCTACTTTGTCTCTACAGATCTGCCTTTCTGCACATGTCATATAAATGGAATCATACATATACACATATAAATGTGGTCCCTCATCTGGCCTCTTACACCCAGCATAGCATTTTTTTTTAAAGTTTGCTGGTATTTTAACAGTCCGTTCCTTTTTTATTGCTAAATAGTATTCCATTGCATGAATATACTCCATTTGTTCTATCACCAACTGATGGACACTTAGATTGTTCTCCATTTGGGGCTCTCATGAATCACGCTAGTAAGAACATTCATACCCAAGTCTTTGTATAGAAATATGTTTGCATTTCTCTTGGGTGGCCCTAAAGTTGAGATTGTTGGGTTGTATGATAAATTCGTGTTGTAGTTTTAAAGAAACTGTCTGCAGATCTTGATGCTCTCACAGAAGTTCATTTCCTCCTTGCTCCACAACAAAAATGCTAGTGATTCCAATGTGAAAAACATACCCTGCTTGCCCCTCTTCCTACAGCCTAGCAGGAAACGCAAAACCAAGAGCTTCTCACCTGATTACATACATCTTGAAAAGAAGCTGAGCCACAGGTGCATCTGCCAGACAAGTAATGAAGCCTATATTGTTTCTGCTTCTTCTCTTTTCAGACTCTATGGTGCAAGAAAGACGAAATAACTGTAAGGTTATCAGAAAATCAAACCATAAGCTTCCAAAGGTTTTCTTGGTTTAATCACTAATTAAATCCTTTATTTTTAATTCTCTCAGCAAAGGTTAACTATTACCCAATTAAATCTAATTTACTAGCGAGTTTGGGTACCTAGTAAGTGCTGGTCACAGAACAGAATGGTCATAGGAAAGAATTTCAAACAAGCAGTTTGACGTGCCATCGATGAGAACCTGTACCTTAAAATTACATATTACATTATAATTCATAAAAGGATTTTAGATATTTTCTCTCCCTTTGCTCAGTTTAGTCCTGATGACCAAGATTCTTACATGGTGAAAATTGAACTTACATCTGCCCTGGGTTTACAGTTCCTCCAGACAGAAACCATAGAAGCTGGAGAGTTGAACTTGGAAACAAAACAAATATTGAAAGCCTGATGCAGTGGCCCACTCCTGTATTCCTAGATTCACAGGAGGTAGAGATTAGGAGGATAGTGGGTCAAGACCAGCCTGGGCAGAAAAAGTTAGCAATACCCCCATCTCAAAAAAAGTGCTGTGCACAGTAGTGCTTGCCTGTCATCCCAGCTACACAGCAGGCAAAAGTAGGAGGACCAGAGTTCCAGACAAAAACACGAGACCCTATCTGAAATATAACTAAAAGCATAGGGGCAGCGGGGGAGGCTCTAGTGGTAGAGCACCTGCCTAGCAAAGGGAAGATCCTGGGTTCAAAACACCAGTACTGCCCAAAAAAGTAAAGACATTAACACATTAGGGAAGCATTGAGGAGGTTCCTAATTTACACACATGTTGGGAGAGGGGAGGGGGGAAATTCTGTGGACTTTATTGCTTTTAGTCCTATACCTGGAAGGAGAATAGAATTGACCTTCACTATGCACCCAGTGCCCGAGTGCATCCACTAAGACATTAAGATTAACCCCACTTTAGAGTTGAGAAATTCGCAACTCAGAGCAGCGAAAACATCACCAGTAACCCAGGTTCTAATCTCATTGTGCCATGTGTAAGCTGTAACTGGCCCTGAGCTGAGCTCCAGCCACAGGCACTGCAAATGTCTGTGCTCCAAAGGGAGTTAGCCAGTGGTCCATATTAGTAAGGATATTCATCCATATGCACACAATTCTGTTACACACTTTACTGATCTAAAATCTTGTAGAACACAATTTACAAATAGAGTGCACTCTATTGTTGATTCCGTAGAGCCAAATGATTCTCACAGAAGGGTGTCATTGATCTTTGCTGAACTCTTATTACGTTAGCAAATCTGTGCTTGCAACTGGCAAATCACTACAGATAGTTCTGGCCTCAGTATTTCCTTACTAACATAAAGGAAAACGGTATTTTCCTTTGCGTTAATAAGTGAAGCATGGATATAATTAAATACTTTGCTGAATCAGATACCAGTTGTGAATACTATGAGATTGTCTTTTCAATTTTGTGATATGAATTTTGTAGATGTCCTACATCTACAGACTTGACACACTTTTTTTGTTTGTTTCTTTGTTTTGTTTTGTTTTGCGGTACTAGAGCTTGATCTCAGGGCCTACACTTTAAGCCATTCCACTAGCCCTTTTTTGTGAAGGAGTTTTTTAAAGATAAGGTCTCACAGAACTATTTACCCGGGCTGCCTTTGAACCATGATCCTCCTGATTTCTGCCTCCTTTGTAGCTAGGATTACAGGTGTGAACCACTGGCGCCCAGCAACCTGACACACTTTTACTTAAAACTGTTTCATTAATGTTTCCTCCCGCATTTTCTTTCTTCCTTCTTTCCTTCCTTCCTTTATTTCTTTCTTTGTTGAGACATGAGCTCACTATGCAGTCCTGGCTGGGATGGATCTCTCTATGCAGATCTAACTGGCCTCAAACTCAAGATTCTCCTGTCTCAGCCTCTTCAGTGCTGGGATTCCAGGCATGCACCACCACACCTGGCGTATCCATTATTTTCTTAATATGTAATATTAAGAAAACCAGTCCCTGACTGGTAGCATGTGCCAATTTCTGTGGTGTAAATATTCCCACTGTGGCCAATGTGAGGGTCCTAATGTCACGTCACTAAATGCAGAGTTGGGGAGAGATGCTTGGTAGCATGGTTCAACCACAGAGATAGAACAGATGTAACCATATCAAAACCACACACAGTCGTAAAAATGTAGTCATATAATGAGGAAGTGCTGCACTTTGTATTCTTATTCTCTCTTAATTTTTAATATAAAATTATATTGTTCATTTGTAATTTTATATAATTTACTTTTTAAGAGTGACTGTGATTAACACCTGGCATGCAAAATTCTTGAGATTTTAGTGTAGTTATCAGCCCTGCTATGCTAGTACAAGCCAGCTCTCACACATAACTGTTGACCCATTGGGAAAAGGTGAGTGAGCCCTCCTCATCAACCTCTTCCCCATGCAGATCGGATGTTCAGTGACTTCACTACTTTCTCTTAAAACACTTGGAAGGTTATCAGAACACTACCCTTGACTACATTGAAATTTGAGCCAGAAGAATCTCATTGCTTAAACAATCTGAGTGCTTATTTTACAGATGAAGAAATTAAGATCTGGAGAGGCAAGCAAACCTTGAGTCATAGGCTTCTCTTCCACTTTCCAGATGGTGTGATGGTCACCACTGAGTGTGGCCTGAGCGCTCAGTGCACATAGCGAGTCCCTGGCTCTCTCCTCTGGAGGCCTAAACCTAGTGTTCCATAGACCGCTTGTCCATAGTGTCAAAGACAAAGCCAGGTAGTTAGATAAACTATGCAAGCCAGAGCCGAGGAAAACGTGAAGGGTGGGGACATTTGCTTTTTTAATGGTGTGCAGTCATTAAGAAGAATGAATTCTGTGGTCAGAGTAGTGAGGGGTGACATAGGAGACTGTCACAGAGCCTCCCAGGAGAACAACACCTCTCCTGCTCCACCTCCACTAGCATCATCTCCTATTTGGTTAATGCAATACTCTCACAACTTCTGCTTTATCACCCGTCTTAGTTGGTTTTCTGTTGTAACAAAATGTCTGAGGCTAGGTAATTTATAAAGAAAAGAAGTTGACTTACTTCATAGGTATAGAGGCTGGCAAGTCCGAGAGCATGGTGCTGTGTCTGGTGAGGGCCTGTGTGTTCCTTCATTACATGATAGAGGGCATCACATGGCCAGACAGAACAATTGTGCTGGCTCAGGGTCCTCTTCCTCTCTTTACAAAGCCACTAATGCTACACTGGGGCCCCACACTCATGACTTCAACTAATCCTAATTGTCTCCCAAAATCTACATGTCCAAATACTGTTATCATATAAAATTGGAGATTAACTTTCCAGCACACGATCCTCTGGGGGATGCACTTAAGCAATAGCACCCCCGACAATCCATAAGTTCTGTAGACACCAGAAAGATCCTATAGGAACCCCATTGATATCAGTGTGTTCTCTGTCTGGACCCCACATTGACTGCACATTTCTTTAGAGCCTAAGTCTAAGACCTCTCAATGACTACAGGACCTTGTTGTACCTGCTTTGATTCCTCCAAAACTCTGTATTGTCTCCCCTGTACTCACTCCAGCTCACCCACGTGCATCTCCTGGCCTTGACTCTACTATTTGGCCACACTCCCGCCTTAGGCCTGCTCTTCCTGCAGATTCCCTACAGCTGGAGCCACAGTGCCTGTTCTCACCTTCTCAGGGACACCCACCTTGCCCACTCCATGGAATAGTCACAACTGCCTGCCCACCCCACCCACCTGGCACACTCACCCTCCTTCCTGCTCCTCTGTGCCTCCACAGCCCTTAATCACCTGCTAACATGTTATACATTCCTGGTGCACTTGGCTTACTGTTAACTATCTCCACTCTAGGGTCACAGGTCCTTTTCTGTTTCATTTCACTGGAGATGGGTGTTTTTCTTCTTTTCACTTCTATAGCCTGAGTACTGAGAACAATCCTTGGCCTTAAAGGGGAAAAAATGTGTTAGTGAATTACCTTTGATAAAGATTTCCAGCCTAAATATTTATTGAGGACGTATTCTATCCTGAACACTGTTCTAAGAATTTTGCTTGCATTTGCTCACTTAACTCTCACAATGTTCTCAAAATATAGCAAAACTTAAACCCTCCCAGTGCCAAATGATGGTATTAAAAAAGTCCCTGGGAAGCACAGATGAGAGGATGTATTGTAACGATTAGCTTCAACCCTGCCTTGCCGAGTTTGATTATCTTTTGATAAGTGCTTTGAAAACCAATGTCACGAGACAATATGATAAGATAGCTCTGCTGCACTGCTCTTCAGCGTGGGAAAGAAACTGGGTTCAAAGAACAGCCCTGGAATAACTTGAGGATCCTGGCCACTCTCCATCTCCACGAAACTCAGATTGACGCAGTAGAAAGAAATGATCTTTGAGACAGATGTGTGTCGTATTGAATCCTGCTGTGGCACTCACAGCTGTAAAGCCATAACAATATTCTGTGCCTCTCTATGCTTCTTTTTCTTCATCTGTAAAGAAGGAACAAAGCAACTGTAATGCTATCAAAAAATAATAATTGAGAAAAGTAGTTCTCGCTTACCAAGTAGGACAGTGTTTAAGTAGTGTCTTTCACAGGTCAACATGTCCCTTACCCTTTATTTAAAAGACTGATTTCAAACCCACGCTTCCTCTTCAAGACTGTGATATCACTTCATCCCAATCATGTTGAACTCTTACTGTGGGTAGGGCCTGTCTTAAGATCTGGGAAGATAGAAAGACATTAAATGTCATCTTTTTGTTGAGAGGACTAAATGAGATGGGTCCAGAATAAGAAAGCTCGCATTAAGTGCTAACCTGTGGACCTTTGCCCCATAGAAATTATGGAAGTAGTGGGGTGTGATTCATCCTGCTTTCTCTGCTTGCAGGGGGCTAGGCCCACCCAGTGACAGGCCACTTGTTCATGATGAATGCCATTGGGGTGCAAAGTGGGGGTAGAAAGGACAGAACAGAGAGGAGAGAATGCCAGGGGCCAGACTGTGGAAAGCCTATAGGCTATGCTCAGATGTACTGTATATACAAGCAATGGAAACGTCAGATTTTAGACTGAGGACTCTGGTGAATGGATGGAACCAAGTGACAAGGGGTGTGGCTCAAAGTGGGGAAGTGACTGCAGAAGCCACTGGAGACCCAGAGGACAAAGGATAAAAGCCAAGTCCTAGCTGGTGTTAGATTTTCTTTCTCATACTTCTTTCCCTGCCTTGGTTGCCCTTCTTTTCTTTGGATCTTCTAGAGTCAGAAAGTGTTGCACCAGGACATGGCAGGAAGGCTATTCTCCTGGTGGGTGTCTTCCTCAGGACCTTCTTGCATACTAAGCATAAAAACCCTCTCTGGCATTTCCATATACCACAGAAGGTTAGTTATGCCCCTTTAACTTTGGATTTTTATTGAGGTATACTTATCATGCACAAATTAAGTTTGGGAGGTATTTTTTTAGGGTTTTCTGAAAATACACAGATTGGTTTTTTCATGTGGTTTTCTGTTGCACATCCAGAATCTTTCAGGCATGACCATCTATAAATTAAATTCCACTATGAACACATCTATGGACCTATAAAATCAGGTTAATTCACTGTTGTTATTGTTTTTGCTCATTACATACATTGATGGTCTATTAGAAGCTACATCCCCTGATAATCAAGATGGAAAAAAGAAAGCATTTGCAAAGATGAGCTATAAGGCTTCTCCTTGTCTTGGTTCATTTATTTCCTTTTGTTGAATCAAAATTTAATCAGAAAAAAGCAGGGGAAAATGGTTTTATGGTGGTTTCTTGAAACCTGGACATAAAGTATTCAGGATTACTTCCTTGTTTTCTAAATTAGATTTTCTTTTTTAGTCTTTCTTTCTCTCCTAAAGAAGATTACAAAGAAGAACATTCATTTAAAAGATACACATTGAGGCTTAATGACAAGTACTAGAGAAATCAAGGCCAAATGAAAGGGCCCATGAGCAGCCCCAGTGGACCTGGAAAACATATTGCAATGTTCTGTCAGTCAGTATTGGTTGGCTGGAATAGGTCATTTTAATTCTCTAGGCCTAATTCTCTCATTTGTAAAATCAACAGGCCCAAGCAGATGATAACCTGTTTTTATCTCCTAGCCCCATGCTCTAAGAGTCTTTATAGTCATAACTCTGAGAAAGTGAAGAACTAAAACCAGACACCACCTTCCACTCTGCATGTGCAGCCCATAGACAGAGCTATTGGAACATTCTAGATCCATTTTCTGCTGTACTAAATAAGAATTACTTATTCCTTGAGAAATTCTTGCCCCCATCTGTTGATTTTCTCATGTCCAAGCATCTCCTCTGCTACTATTCTGAGTGAAAGGAATGGCAGGTGTCCTTGATGTCAGGAAACTCAGTTTGAGCAGAAGATATGCACCCAAAGGATGATTATTCAGGCACAGACTCCTGAAAATTGAGTCCTGACCCATTTCAGCAGAAATACTGGAGCCCTCTCTGAGTCAAAAGAAACTGGAGGAGCAGGTACAGTGCAGGAGGTTCCCAGAGTCCTGAAGGAGGTACAGACAGGGAACTACCTCCTGACTAGAGAACAGCTCTGAGCAGGTAAAAACCCAAGAGGGTTTATATATATAGATATTGAGCTGTGACCAATGGAAAATCAGATTGGACCCAGGTACACTATTCTCAAACCAGGCAGGCATTCAAATAGGAGTAAATTAGAAGACATTAGATAGGCTTTCAAATTAAGAAACTAGGAAAAAGAAAGGTAGGGGGGATGAGAGCCCCTTCCTGGCTGGAATGGTTCCTACTCATTTGGATGACAGCATGATGAAGGCAGGGCCTGTAGTATCTTTTCTATCTGTTATGGATTTAATGTTGTATCCTCTAAAATTCTTGTGTTGATGTCTTAACTCCTAATAATGGTGTTAGGGACCTTGGAAGTTCATGAAGATGGGGCCTCCATGAATGGGATTAGTTTCCTTATAAGAAGACACACAGAGCGATGGTTTTTCTTTCTCTTGGCCACATGAGGATACAACAAGATAGCCATCTGCAAACCAGGAAACAGGCCTTCTGAAGATGTGCACTTCACCAGCACCTTCATCTTAGACTTCACAGCTTAATGATCTGTGAGAAATAAATGTTTGTTGTTTAAGGCCCTAGACTATAGTCATTTGTAATAGCAGCCTGAATTGGCCTAATCTAATATTCAGCCAATAGCAGTCACTCAGGACACAACTTCAGTTCAGTTTAGGAAAGGAGTTGAGTCTGAGAGGATTTTGTTCCCCTTGATCCTGAGACAGAGCCTTTCAACAGTAAAGAGGATGAGGAAGAAGAAGGGTAAACTCCAGGATGGGAGTGAGAACTTGGGAACCATGGATGGAGCCAACTCATTAGAGAGAACAAACACCATTCTAGGTGACAGAGGGAACATCTGCCTTTGGGGAAGTTTATCCAGAAAGATGGTATCTGTACTGAGGCCAGAAGACCAAGGAGAGTTTGGAGAAAGAGGAAGGGAAGAAGGAAGTGAAAACCAGGCAGAGAGGATCACAAACAACTTGCTGTGTTTCAGCCCAGCAAGAAGTTCCATTTGCCTAGTATATAGGTTATAAAACAAAACTCAATGTTGAAATGATGACTGAGAAAATTATAGGGGATTGGTGTCAAGGAGATCAATTTAAGGAGACCCTTCAGGGTCCAGATGAAAGATCAAGGAGGCTTCCCTAAGGACTGGATACTTGAGCTCATGAAAAACGTTGCCAGCTTCTCTTAGTATGTCACATGCATGCACTAAGAGCATGGCTGTTAGAGCTTTGCATCTTGGTGTTCAGCTGTTATGAATGAGGACTCTTAGTCCCCTCCATTTAAGGCAGGGACAGGAAGTGCTTAGGGACATGTTGGACAACCATTCACCATGGATGACACAATTAGTCTTGCTGTCTGATTTTATAGTTGAGGTAACCAGGCCCCAGAAAGGTTAAGCAACTTAATAAGATGACACAACATGTCATTAAATTAGTTGGGTCTCAACCTTTTATCACACACCCAAGCTCTCATTCCCCTTCATGGTCCAAAATTGTGAATGTAAACACAACAAAAAGGAGACACTGAAAATGAGTGGAAGGCCTCTGAGCCTTGCCCTGAAACTTGAAGCTGCTTCACAGTATGAGTCTGTCTTGTATTTGACTCAGTCATTTTCCTCACTTCCTTTATAAATGTATTTCTAGGCAGAGCAGAAACTGCCTCCATGTTTGGTAGATGGTGATTTCCAGTATGCAGAGGACAATAAAATACAGTACCTTATTGCACACCGGTGTCTGAGCAGGGTTGGGAATCAGGCCATATCAGTGTCTGCTTCCCAGCAAAAGTAGCTTCACATGAGATAGCAAGGCAGGTTTTCATTGCAACAACCTAATCAGGATATTGAACCATGTACTATAAACAACAGCACCCATGTGTCTTCATTGGCAGCTCAAACTCCTGTAGGACTCAGGCATGGGAAGAGAGCACCCCTTAGTGGGGCCATGGCAACCTAAAGGCACCAACTTGTACCTCCTTGTTCTCCTTAGCACAAACTGGCTGAGAGCCTTGCTCAACTCTCATGGGCTCTACCAACACAGAAACTCTCCTGGGTGTCCTCTCCCCAATCCCTCACATGCTCAGTGTGGGGTAGAGTGGAATATCTATTATCTTTGGGGTCTGTCCAATTAAGCAGGTTTTAAACTGAAATGTGTCTAACCATAGGGCCACAATGACTTGCAGCTCTGAGTCTTGGTTTCCACATCTTCAAAATGGGGACAACATAAGCATCTAATTTGACCAGTTGTGAGGATTCAGTCAGCTAACCTAGGGCAATAGCTCCACAATATAGATGCTTACTGTCTGCTAAGATGGTTCATTTCTCCTCTCTCTGTATTAGTCAAGATTCCCTGTTAAGAAAAGTCATACTGTATATGGAGGGAGAGAGAGAGATTATAAGGTTCTGGCTGCCAGGATTGTGGAGACTGGCAAATCAGGCTGGGAAGCTGGAGATTCAGGTAAGAGGTAATGTTGCAGTATTAAATCCAAATTCCTCAGGGAAACAGTCTGGAAACTAAGACAGCTTTCTATATCACAGTCTTGAGGAAACATTCCTTCTCAATGTGTTAGTCAATTTGCCATCACTGTGAGAAAATCAGCTTAAAAAGAGGAATAATTTATTTGGCTCATGGTTTCAGAAGTTTCAGTCCATGGACAATTGACCCTACTACTATGGGCCCTGGGCAGCACGGTACATCATAGCAAGAGAACCTGAGAGAGAAGATATGATCAACTCTTGGCAGCTGGGAAGCAGAGAGAGATACAGGAAGGGAAGGGCCCACTTCCTAAAGGTTTCACCACCTCACAACAGCAACACAGGCTGATGACTGAGCCTTTGACACGTGGGCTTTTGGATGGCTCCCCTTATCTAAATTATAGCAATCAGGAAACTTTAGTCTTTGCTGGTAAGACTTTCAACTGATTAGTTAACTGGTACACATCATTAAGGGTCATCTGCTTCACTCAATGTCTACTGATTATAAATGTTTATCACATTTAAGAAATACCTTCCCAGCAATGTCTAGACTGGTGTTTCACCGAACATCTGGACACCACAATATAACGAAGCTGACACATAAAAACAGCCGTCATGCCACAGAAGTGGGAAGATGGTGAGTAGGTGAGGGGTAGCAATTACAGCATCTCACTGTGGTGAGTTCACAATTGAGTGGACTTTTCTTTCAAGTTCTTCTATGAAGGGTTACCAGCTCAAATTCCCAGGGACCAGTCAGCTAATATACAAATATGAGATTGTAGAAAATAGATGGTGGGTCTTCATGAACTTGAGAAAATCAGTCCTATATACATAGATTTGAATTCAGGCTGGAGGCTGGCTCAAGCTGTCCAATGCCTGCCTAACAATCATGAAGTCCTGAGTTCAAACCACAGTACTGCCAAAATAAATAAAGAAAAATATATTTGAATGCTAACTTAAAAAAAAAGAAAAGCCTGTGGCAAAAAAGCTTTGTGTGCTCTTCTCTTTTCCTGAGCTGGCATTACAAGCATGTGAACTGTGTAGGGCATCCAGAACTTCGGGCACCACATCCCCAAGAATATGGAGTTAGCTCAGCTGCTCAAAAGGAGTGCGAAACACTGTCTGTTTAAAAGAAGCTGTGCACAGGAATTTGTGACTTTAAGGACATTTACAGTTAAGGAACCAATGGAATGAACACAAAGGGTTATCAACTGCTTGGAGAAGTTGCTGACAACTGATGTGGTGACTCCTTTAAGGGAACTGGAAGCGTAACATCCTATTACAAGAATAATCGTACTGGCCTCGCACATCTAAGAGCTAAGAGTTTAGAGAGTTGTTCTGGTGTTTCCTGGAATCTTTTGGAATTTGCTGAAAAAAGATTTGATAATTGACCTGATAGTTTCACAAACATACATGGTTATAAAATAAGCTGTAAGCAGATCCTACCTCATTTGTCTCAGAGGTTCATAAGAACGCTTCCAGATGTTGCTAAAGTGTCATCTCTACTGCTACGACGCTACAGAGCAAGCAACATGTGGAACAGAAGGACTGAAATGCCCCTTTAGACTGAAAGAGGCACAGAATAGATAGGCAGGAGACGACAGCTCAATCACCAGCACAGGGTTTATTCGGGAAAAAACCTTGCAGAGGGGGTCCCCAGTAAGAGAGCTGAAACCCACCACTGCTTACAAACTGGGGTAGATATAGGAGGTTGTTGGAAAAGTCCCAGGAAGGTCACTGGGCAGGAAAATCCTCAATGACCCTCTGACCCTCCAAAGATAATGGCTGAAGGGTGGATAATTCTTCTAGGCCAGGTGGGAAGTTTCTAGTAAATGGTTGAAGGTGGATATTTATTTTTCTTTAGGGCCAGGTGGAGAGTTTCCAGTAAGCCACCTTCAAGGGGGAGGGAGTCCAGGTCTAACACGACTGCCCTTTTGTTTACCCCCAACATCCCCTGCACATCCTGGAACTCTTGACCTTTCTGTATAAAACCCTCCCTTTAAGTGTGAGTGTGACCTGTGACTGCTTTTTCTTCTCTACTTCACACAGGCTCTCAACACACAGCATCTGACCCAGATGTGTGAGGTTGTTTCCTCAAATACCATAGTTTTGCAGATTTTACGATGAAACCAGTTGTGTCTCCTCTGACCAAATTTGACCCTGTCTACCTGGAGTTAGGATCAGACCCCTCAGCTTCCCAGTTTCCACACAAATCACAGAGACTTGAGAACTATGAAAAAAATGCATATTGAGGGGAATCTCACAAGAGGAGAGGCTCATAAACTAGAAGTTTAGCAAGGATTTATTTTATTATAACAGAACAATGTAGAGAGAAATAAGAAAGGGGAAAAGACTCAAAATGGTAATTCTTGTCTGTGGTATTTCTTGAATTCCTATCTAGATACCTGGTCATGGTCACCTAGCAACCACAAAGCATTTTTCTAAGTTTCCAAACATTGATCCAATAGGTTTAGGGTAGGTCTACTACTAAAAACATTGTTAAAATGGGTTTCCTTATGGTTCCAAAACATTGCAACAAATGGCCTAGGTTTACCCAAAACACAGGGACAATTGTGAGTTTTAAGAGTTCCATTTAACATGACTTTTATTTCCTGTCTCTCTACTATACAAAGAGTTTGCAACTTCTTAACAACTGAAAGGGGAAGGGAGGATGATGGAGGAGAAGTTGCTCTGAGTTTTCGCTTTTACTTCCTGGTTCTGTTTTAATTCCTGAGTCTTTTACAAGTTTTAATTATTTTTAATTTCCCTTTTGACTCATCTATCTATCTGGCCTCAGGTTGAAGGCTCAGTTCCCAAAAGACTATCCCCACTTCAGTTACTACGCCCAAGCTCCAAGTGCTTCTGAGCTGTTTCTGTCTTGCCATGCATAATTTGGGTTCCCATGACCCCTCCATGAGTTCAACTAACTTGCTGAAGCAGTTCAAAGAACTCAGGGAAACATTCATTACAAAGGATATTTTAAAAGCTACAGTTGAACAGACAGATGAAGGGATACCCAGGGTGAGGTCTAGAGGGGCCCAATGCCACCCTCTAGACACATGGGTTGTTCACCAACCTGGAAGCTCTCTGAACTCAGTTTTTTTAGGGGTTTTCTTGATTAAATCATTGACTATTTGTAATCAATTCAATCCAGATTGGGGGGGTGGGGCTGTGAGTTCCAACTTTCCAATCACTTGGTTGGTTCCCCTGGCAACTAACCCCTTCTACCCTATGGTTATCTATGAACTTTCCAAAAAACAACTTCATTAACACAAAGTCAGGTGTGTCTGGAAAAGACATGTTATGAATAACAAACGGTGCCAGGTCTTTTACTGTTTAGGATCTCACTCAGGAGCCAAAAAAGCTAAAGACTCACATTGCTCTAGTCACTGAGGGAATTACAAGGATTATAGGAGCTGTAAGCCCAGAACTATGCCCAAAAAACAAAATATATACTTTGTGGTATCATAGACAATAGGATTCTGATGGGAAGTCACTTCCATGACCTCACATAGGATGATGATTTTCCTCTTGTCTTCTTGGTTTGCATATTTTCATGAGAGAACCACCATGTTGGGGAGACCCACATGGCAAGGAACTGAGGCAGCCTGTAGCAGACACTCAGCAAGGAAATGAGACCTTCAGTCCAGCAGGCTAAAAGAAACTGAGTACTGTCAACAATCATATGTGCTGAGAAGCAGGCCCTCCCCTGGTCAAGCTTTCAAATAAGAGCCCAGTCCTGGCTGACACCTTGACAGCCTCAAAGGAGAAAAACTGTGAGATGACTGTGTGCTGTCTAAGCTCTAAGCTTATAGTAATAATTTTAGGTAGCAACAGATGACTGATACAGAATGCACTGTTTTTAGAAAAGAAATAAAAGGTAATCTAATCTCTAAAGATGCTAAAATAGCGTGTGCTCCTGTGCTGATATAGAAACTAGGGGAGCAGACTTGACAGCACAAAGGCTCCCTGCCTGATACATACAAAAGCCAGTACTGTAGCACCAGGTGTTTGTAAAAAGAAAAAGCTTTACTATGCATTCAGAAGAGGCCTGGAATTGGGAAAAGCTCATATCTGCCTTTCTGATGGGTTGGTAGTGGGGGAATTTATAGGAAGGGACAGGAGCTGCTTGTTGTTTGGATGGTCAGAAGGGAGACTTTAGGGGTTTTTGCACAGGCTTAGCCAGACATCCTGCCTCCTCACAGGTCACATGTTTCTTTTCAAGGGAGTTATCATGTTTTGAGTATGGTATTTTAAGGTGGTGACACCAAAAGGTCGTTGACCAACTGAGCTGGCTTCTTCTGCACATGTCCATTCTTGAAAAGACAGTTCCAAACTGTCTTGTTGAGTGGATGATCCTAGAGATCATCCCTGAGATGAGAAACCACTTAAGTGGTTTTCCCTGAGAAACCACTTAAGCACTTTATTTAAGGTATTTATATCTGATATATCCAATCTTTATCCAATTTCAACAGTAGAAGAATTGGCAAATTATCTAAGGGAGAAAAAAATCCTTATAGATTTCTAAAAGAGAAAATCTCATGGAGTTCATAACAGTAGAAAGTCTCATGGATACACAGGCAAAGCTAATGGTGACAATAGAACAAACTAGGAGTAAAAGGAAAGTAGGGAAGCGATTCTTGGACTGTGCGAGTGAATGTAATACCTTGTTGACTAGGTGGAACTCAAACTGGAATGGAAGGAGACTATGCAACAGCTGCCACTGCAGCCCATCAGAGGGTGAACCCCTTTGCACTTGAAGACCTGGGCCATTGTTATTTTCATCTCAGAGGTTGGGGCACAAGTGAGTGTATTTACATGGCAAAGAAGATGGCACAATTTCTACAGAAGTACTTCAAGGCTATAAGGCAAAGCAGTATATAATGGTGTATTTTTAACATTATCACGAGGTACAGTACATTGTACCTGGAAGTAATGTGACAAAAACTGACTTGGTCAAAGTGATCTCATTACATGGAGAGATGTGAACTGCTCTGGTAAGCTATGTAGAAGTTTGTTGGAAAACTTGAAGCCATGCAGCAGGCACTGGAAGGAAATTCCAAGATTACAGGCAATGACATAATCTTTATAGTTTATATAGTATTCGATTAGACAATGAAGCTAAGATTCCTAGTGTAAAGGATAAGTGGAATGCAATATTCTATATTGTACATACATGAGAAAATATTGAGCAACGAATTGTGTAACAATGATACAGTCACTTCATTTGGACAAAGTCAGATTCACATGGGATAACCAGCCAGGGCATCTAAGCCCCCAAGAAGAGGAAAGGTGGGATAGAAGGCTCCGATGACTTAGTAGCTCAATTTTACTCTAGGAAAAGTCCACACTGGCAGTGAGTCTTTAGTTTCATTAATGCTTCTTGTCTACTCAAGCTAAAGAGTACTTGCTTTGGTGTCCTCTGTTTTATGAAATTACAAATACAAGTTGTTTCACAAAAAAAATCAGAAAACAAAAAGAAACAACCTTGTGGTCAAACAAATCAGGTAATCGTTTAAGGACTGCACACTTACTTCTCTGTCATCAAGTAACCCATATATCTTGTCTGGTTGAAATACTCTTAACAATGGCCCTTCTTAAAGCTCCTGGTTGCCCACCTCTCGTATTCCTTAGTCCTTTTGAGTAAGCCCTAGATAGTAAATACGATTACTAACATGCACTTACTACAAGAGGAAGATGCTATAACTCTGCCTTTCTCCGTGTGTAAAATGAGAACTTGAAGTACATTAAGTCACTTCTTCAGTTGGCAGGAAGTGGCTCAAATCCAAATCAAGCATAAGAGTGTGCGCTCCACCTTTCATCCATGCCATATAACCAGCACCTCTCTCCATGCTTATCCCAGGGAACACCTGCCCTTAGGAAAACTAATACCTTTGGCCTCATCCTTCCTTCCTCTGTGTTCTTTCTTATTCCCTCCACTAAAAAATATAACCAAGGCCTATCGTGGTTATATTTTCATAGTCACTAAACACAAGTGTCAAAATCCAACATTGTCTTGTACTAGATTCTGAGTCTTCAACTAGTTCTCTTTCCCAATCTTCTTTGAGAATGGCCCTGGTTGAATGGTGTCATGCAACTTGGCGTGCCATATCCACTAATGGTCCCCTCAGGGTTGCAAAGCTCCAGCCCTCCCACCCCAACACAGGGCCATCCATACCCAAGAGACTACTGTGACTTATGTTGAGACAGCATCACAACACAGCTCCTCCCCCTGCCCAGTCGTGTTCCTTCCCCTTCCCTCCACAGGAAGCACTCCCTGCGACACATCTGCACCATCATCTCCATCTCAGGGTCTGTTTCTCAGAAGTCCAAACTGTGGTAGTTCCTGAAGAGATGAAGCATGAGCTGAATACATGATGAAGTTTAACAGCGTTGGGGATAGGATAGGCTAGGCCTCAAAGGTTTGCTGTAAAAATTAGAGCGATTAATACATGTGGAATGCCAAACAATGACCAGTAAGTTGTAAATGTTACATAAGTGTTTGGCTGTTCTAATTATCATTCTGATTACAGCGTTTTATATTATTATTATTCATGATCTTCGAGTCAAATCCAGCTGTACAAGTCCTTGAAAAAGAATTATGACTTACGAGCAATTTATGCAACTTCTCAGCTGTTTGCAAGCTCATGCTGAGTGTATAGAACAAGAAGTTTCTGAAAAAATCAGAACTTGATTTGAAAATCCACTGAGAGCAGTATAGTTTCACAGTAGAAGAAATGGTTGTCATTCCTGTGCTGGCCGATCTATATCGGCCATGGCTGTAACTGAAGCATCTACCTTAAAGGTGAGAAATGAGAGGAATGACCAGGATGGACTGGAAAAAGGAGTCTGCAATTATCTGAGTAGGCTGGCCCTCCTTATTCTGTACCCCCCAACTCACCATACAGTCCTCCTGGGAAATGCCTATAGTTCCTTCTACCCCTCACCAATGTCACCTCCTGACAGTCTTCCTTGAGGGCTCCTTTGTTAAACGATCTGACCAGCCTCTTCTTCCCGTTTCCTTCAAGACTATGCATATTTTTGTCACTGTCCAGGTTTAGATGTGAATCTGATTTATTTTCTTCCCTTGGAATAGGCTAAATGTTCAGTATATTATACTCATAGGCTTTTCCTAACAAACTCCACAAAGTGGGGGGCTTTAAACAACAGAAATGTATTCTCTAACAGTTCCAGAGACCAGATGTCTGAAATCAATATGTAGACTAGGCCATGTTCCCTCTGAAAGATCTAGGGGAGGGTCCTACCTGACTCTTCCAGCTGTTGGTGGCTCCAAGGGTCCCTTGGCTTGTGGCAGAATCACTCCATTCTCTGACTATCTTCATGTGAATCATTTATTTCCCATGTGTTTTCCTCTCTCTCTCTCTCTCTCTCTCTCTCAAAAGAACATCCGTCATTGGATTTTGGACCCACAACCACTTAATCCAGGACAATCTTGTTTTGATACCCTAAGCCTAATTACATCTTCAAAGACCTTTTTTTGCAAATAAGATCACATGTACAAGCTTCAAATATTCCTATATTAAGGTTTGCATGATTCAACTCAGTATCATTGGGGCCACTGATTCCACGACACAAAAGCAGCTTCTGTGAGGTCCATCTGAAAGGTAATGCAGGTCTGCACAGGGCAGTTCCAGACAGAACATAGGAAAAGATGGGAAAAATAAAAACACGGGAAGAGAACTGGGTGGATTTTATTGACTGATCATGCAGAAGGGAAGTGCATGAGATCAAAGGTGACCACAAAGTATTGGAACTGAAGGGCCAGGAAATTAGTCAGGAAGAGAAGCTGGACCATGCAGGGGGTGGGGGGAATCACCGCCCCCCCCAGAATAGGAAGGGATTACAAGAAAATTTATTGGCTGACCTGGTGACTCTCTGCCTCAGTTTCCTCACAAGCTTATGGCACTTCCAACAATAAATTAGCCTATGTTGCGTCCCTTGAGGACACTTGACCAGAGTCAATGACAAGCTAATAGATAAGCAGTTTAAAAATGCTGATTTGATTTATTTTACTACCTGGGGGGTGGGATGAGTAGCCCACATGAAAGACAGCTGGTCCCAAATATTTGCAAAGTGATGCACATCTATAGTGAACAGTGCTGTCATCCCCATCTGCAATGCCAAACGTGGGAAGGTTGACCATCTCCCTCCAAGGTCAGATTTCATTTCATGCAGAGCAAACAATTTTGAGCTATTATGATGAACATTCTTTAATAACATTTTCTCTGAAGGCTGAGACCATATTGTACATTTTTTAAAAATATCTCTGCAATCTGAACATTAAAGAATGATTTAAGGAAGAAAAACTTGGCAGAGAGGAAACCTGCTAACTCTCCTTCCTCTTTGTAGGCAGTTTAAAAACAGACATTACTTGCCATTTATTGGCCAGGCTTGTTAATATTTTCCTGTATGACCCACTCCAGTAAGAACTCCTCCCACTCTCCCTTCCCCCTCAGTTCCCTCTGTATTTCTTAACTGCTTTCAGCTGAGCATGGCCTAAGTAGTGGACAGTCACAGACTCTGCTTCCTCTGCAACACGTTGCCATCTGGGCAGGAGCCTGGCAATCTGAAACCTAGAGCTGGCTCTGCCACCAACCAGCCTGCTGGCATGACCCCCCTCAGTTCCCTGTTTCCTCACCTGCAGCACAGAGCTGCAAAGGATGCCTGTCTACTTGCCACTGAAAGTTGCTGTAAAAATGAAACAGAAGGGGAATCTGAGTTCAGCTCCCTTCGTAAAGTTAAAAACGCCAAAGCTGATTGCCTAGAAAGGTCAGAGAGAACATCCAGGCTGTTGGGTTATTGAGGTACCTAGGAAGATGCCGAGGAAGCTCCTAGAATCCTTCCCATCTTCCTAAATGGACTGGTTAAAGCCATTTATAAGAATGTTGCATGGGCTGTTGAAACTCAGAAACGATTCCCATAAGCTAGTGATAAGATGAAACTGAGGGCTTCCTTCTCAGTGCCAGGACAGATCAGAACTCCCCTGCTATCGGAGAGATACAAAGGACTCTACACAATTAAACACATGGTTCATTGTTATGGATAAACACAGACTGGCAGACCATTTACTATTTGTTATCTATGCACGCTTGAGCAAGTTAGCCCATGTTCTTAGAGAGAAAAACATGCCCGAGATATATCTTACTCTCAAAAAGACCCTCCAGAAGAAGACAGAGAGGCACATACCGGTCAATGTGATAAAGTAATATTATCATTACAATATTATCATTATTATGTTTATGATATAAACATGTCTCCCCAACTACAACAAAAGCTTCACGTGCAGACTTCCTTGGTTTTCTCATCCCATTGCTCAACACACTGCCTGTGAAAGAATAGGTCCAAGAACTATGTGCTAAGTAAACGAAGAATGGATCCATGAGCAAATGAATAAACAGTGAGACAGGCAAGCAAAAAGACTCAAAGAGAAAGCAGTAGGGAGAACTTACTTGTAGGGAAGCCATAATTGAACTTGACCTTAAAAAATGGAAAATATTCTTCAAGATCCAGAGGAGGCATAAAGAAAAATCTGATGAATGAGATGGAAACATAAAAAAAAAAAAAAAAAAAAAAAAAAACATGAAAAATATGGCTCAAAGGCCACAGTGTGGGGGCCCTGGCAGAGAGGGTAGCTAGCAATGAGAACACACGTAAATGATATTCAAGGGCCCTGGGTGAGGAATCTTGGCACTTGTGGTTAAAAGCATGGATTTTATCCTGCAGCAATGGAGAGCGGGTGAGGATTTCCAAGAAGGAAGGTGACTGGATGTTATTTTGCTAATTAGAAAGATTGTTCTTATGCCAGGAGGCCAGGAGGCCAGGGATAAATGTAGGGGGTGGATACTGGAGGCCATTCAGGAGATGCTAAAGGTAGACATAAGATAGAGTCTTGCTTATTTGAACAAAGAGGAAGGAGCGGAGTTGAGAGGCATTTGGGGATCTGAGTCTTAGTAAGAAGGCAATGATGGGCGGGGAGGAGCAGAATGATCCAAGTTTAGTGCCCAGGCTACTGGCTTAGAAATAAAGCTATAAGCAACGGAGCCTCCCCCAAGAACAAAGATCTGAATCTTCTGGAAGAAACTGGTTAAAAAAGCCCAGGAAAACAGGTGGATGTTCATACCTGGAACTTAGAAGAGAACTCAAGGTACAAATATATAGATATGCAGATCAGCTTTACCTGGGTAGAAAAAAAGGAACTGTAGAGCCAGGCATGTGATCCCAGCTACCTGGGAGGAGCCCTAAGTTCAAGACCAGCCTAGGGAAAGTTAAATGAGACCCTATCTCAAAAACAAAATACAAAGGGCTGGTGGTGTGGCTCAAGTAGTAGACCACTTAAGCATGAGGCCCGGAGTACCCCCCCAGTACTGAAATGATGAAGTATAGGAAATAACACAATAATTAAATCATTTTGAAATAATTAAACAATGGGGGAAAGGGAACAAGGAATACTGAAATCATGAAATAATGCTATTAGATTGTATCTATGGGCTACACACAAAATACCAGATGGAGAGAGAGCCTCGGGTCATCATCAGGCTGTCCTGTAGTCATTCAGTCCTGTGTACATTCCCGTATGGCTACAGAAGCCTGCTGAGAGCCAGGCATGAACCCAGGCCCCAGGGAGGCAAATCTGTAAATCTATGGTCTCCAGGGATCGTGAGTTAATGGGATGGCAGTTTAAGTTAAAACAAAAATAAAATTAAAACCCAGCCAAGGGTTTTAAACCAAAGGGGCCAGCCTCAAGGTGGGGGCAGAGGGCAGGGGGTGTTCTCTGAGTTCAAAAGCAACAGTTGCAGTTAACAAGAAAAAGGAAGACAATAGGCATCTTAGACAGAGGGGACCATACCTGCAAGAGCTCTCTGGAAGGGAACAGAGGATGTACAGGACCAAAAAGAGGCAAGGATGGCCCAAACAGAGACAAAAAGGGACATTGAGTTTAGACCTGCTAATTGGCTACTTGTCAAAGAGCAACTGTGGAGGAAAAAATCTCCAGTAAGTGATAAAACTCATGAAATGCCTGACAAAGGAAAGAAAGTGTGTTAAACTGGGTTAATTAAATGAACCGTGGATGCATAACAATGATGGCTTATGATAGTGAACCTACTTAATGAATTTTAACAAATTAACTCAATTTAAAATAATTTAATCTCTTCATGGAAAGTGCTTTAGCAAGTGCCTAAATTACATGGGAGTTCAGTAAATATTACTTGGATCAGAGCTATGCTTGCTGAATAGTCTGCCTTCCTACGTGGGATGATGTTTGCTAGACTGTCAAATTCAGATAGCATAGGAAAGCAGCTAGAATCCTGCCTGACTTGAAGTTGTGGTCCTCTCGGTATCTTATCAGCTTCCTGTCAATCATGCAGCAGAAGGATGATGCTCTTCACTTTACAGATAAGATTCTTGGAGCTACAGGAAGACACCAAGGTCACCTTCTCCTGTGAGAGAGGCAGCCACAACTTCATCTTGACCCGGGAACTTCCTCCACCCCACAGTACTGCTCCTATAAAAAAGAAAAACGTTCTTTAAAAAAGTGGTTTTAAGTAATTAAATTACTTTAAACACAAGGGGTTTTTTTTTTTAACCCCAATAGAAATGCAAAAAGAGATTCAGAATTACACGTGTGGCATTAATTACTTAAATCTGACTGGGTGGTTGTTTCTATGAATGAATGCATTAATTAATTTTTCCCCCTAGCTTCTTGCTAATTCCTGACTATAATCCATTTTCTTTCATCCCAGGGGCAATAAAAGGACGACAAAAGAAGGACCCAGTGATTTGAAATTCCAGAACTTCTCAGTGCCAAAAAATAGGTCAGAATCTTTACTTGTTTATTAATGGAGGAGTGAAATCTCTCTCTCTCTCTCTCTCTCTCTCTCTCTCTCTCTCTCTCTCTCTCCCCGCACCCCCCCCCATAGAAAATATTATTGTGTTTGAATTGCATCACTGGTAGTGATCTTAGAGGTTACACAGAGACCAAGATGCAGAGGGGCCTTAATGCAGATGGAACAAGCAGCAGATACATGATACAGCCCTGGGATCAAAGCCTCCGGCCTCTAGAGCTTTGCTGGCCACAGCTGCTTCTACCATCCACCGAGGTCTCAAACAGCCCAAGAGAGAAACACTGAAGGAGACATCTGTCCCTCTGCTAGTGAATGATTTGAATGATGGATCGTGTATCTGGCCACAAGTCTCACAAGCCAGCAGATAAGAAAGAACCCTCAGACTGGCCCCGGACAGCCTCCTGGTGCTCAGAACGTGGGTCTCCCCATATTCAACCGAGACTCCCTCACCAAGCCCTCTTAGAGTACTCTTCCTAGCAGTACCCAAAGGGTCTCTGTGAGCATCACCAATCTTGACATCCAAATTTCATCCAACTCAAGTCAACCTGACAAGCATCCTCCAGGTCCTACTATGTAGCAGACGCTGTCAGCAGTCTTGCAATCTTACTCTGTGTTTGAATAAATATTTTCCCTAAGCAGTGGGAATGAATGCCATAAGACAGAATACTCACACTATGTTTCAAAACCACTTTAAGAAAGAAATATTTGTAGCTCTTCTTAGACTTCTTTAATGTTTACATTAAATACATTTGAATAATGCATTTTAGATCTGTTTTTCTTATTTCTTGACAAAAGCAAGGGATGGAAAGTGGAAGGGTTAGAAGCCTTCCTTTGAATTGAGAGGGTTGAAGCAATTAAATACATCAAAGTAATATTTACAGTTACATTTGAGGGAAAAAAGACAGAGAGAGGAGAGCAATGCTTTTTTCCAAAACAAATTATTTGAGAATGTGTCATAGCATGCTCAAGATATATTAAAAAGAGCAGCAGACGATGTTTCTGCAACCTGTTCCAAACCATTTATAAGCCGAGTTTTTTTTTTAAATTCCCATATACATACAATTCTCTGTACCACTGCATATTTTACATGAAAGTATTTTATGAATATAAATTAGTACTTGAGCTATATAAATCAAATTAAAATGTCTGAAAGCTACATATTTGTGTCTACTATCTTACTTTAGTAACTATTAAGCCAACATATTCATTCCCCATAGAAATGACAATTAGCACACTGGGTGACAGAGGAGCAGGGGATGCAACTGACAGCAGTGTCATGGTATACAGGGAGTCCACTGGGCCCAGACTCAAATCTCAGCTGACCCACTTACCAGCTGCATAGCCTCCAACAGCTGTACCCAGCTGTTTACTTTCAAAATGGTATTTGGAAAAGCTCGTTCACTGCCATGTCCCCTGAGCCTCTAGTAGTGTTTGAGGATTAAATAAATGGCCTCTGTAGTATGCCTGGAACATAGTAGGTTGTCAATAAAGAACAGTCACCGAGTGCCCCCTATGTGTTGGTGGCATCCTAAGAGCTCAATAGATGACTCTCTTGTTGGATCCTACCCATCACACTCTTATTAGTCTCCCTTTCACAGGAGAGAAGAATGCAACCCAGCCACGGTAAAAATCTCTCTGAATTTTGCTACGGTAAATGGTAGACATGTCACTATTACTGAGCTAGAAAGCAGCCCTGGCGCTCCAAGCCACTGCCCTCACACTGTTAGGTGTGAGTGTTAACTCTCTTCACAGGGGCAGAAATGCATCCACCTCCAAGTTCAAACACGCATCGACCTGCTAACCCACATGGCCAGATGCTAAACTGAGCCCCAGGGCCGTTCAGATGATACCACCCCAGAGGCTCCCAAGAAAAGCACAGATTATTCCCACATCCATTATCCATAATCTGTCTGCATATCAAGGTGAATGTGACCTACAACATCTTGTGGAACTCGGCTAGCTAAATTCGCAACACCCACTTCTCTTTTGTACTGTTTCCTGTGTATACAGAGACAGAAACATACCGCTCAGTGCTTTCCAATTGAGTTCACATTCAATCAGGAATTGAGAACGAGTACCAGATAGTATGAAAGGAACTTTATCACTCAATCTTCATGATGACGCTGTGAAGTAGGTATTTTTATTCCATTGACAGGTAAGGAAAAAGGTCACATGTTGTAGTCACAATCACAGAGCTAGTCAGTTGTGACAGCTGGGTTTGAATTCAGAGTCTAACTTCAAATCCATTTCTAGCTTCTAATGATCAAAACCTTCTCACATAACAGGATAGTCAGTTTAGTCCCTAAGCAATACAATTTATCAACTGTTTACATTGCATAGCTGTTATAAGTAATCTAGGGATGAGTTAAAATATATCCTGTACAAGAGGGTGTGCTCAGGTTCTATGCAAATACTACACCATTTTATATAAGAGACTTGAGGACCCATGGATTTTGGAATCCATGGGTGTAGGGGGCTGGAACGAACACCCTGCAGATTTTGAGGGACATCTGTATGTACATGAATTGACTTTTCTATTCCTAAAAGTCACTAATCCACTGTCGTTGCAGTCCTCTCCTGGGAAGTATGCCCATATTAGTGATGGTCGCAATGCCTGGCCACAATGGTTCTCAGAGGCTGGGCCTGGGTCAGCAGAGTCAGTTTCTCCAGGGAAGTTAGAAAAGCAGAATCTCAGAAATGCAATTGCTGGAGCCCAGGCATCTGTGTGTAAATCAGCTACCCAGGATTCTGATTCCTGCTCAGTTGGAGAACCTTGGCTGGAAGCTTTGTTTTCAACTGTGCAAGCTTTGGACCTGGAGTAAGAGGCCTCTGGGCTAGACTCCATTCTGCCCCCTCCCGCTGAGAGACAGCAGGTGGATGCAGGGAGGAAGATTCTAGACAAAGCATAGTGGGAGGCAGAAGAGAATGGCGAGTACCTGAGTTGTCCCCCCACTGGAGTGCTGTCCCACCCCTTAAGGTGGGATGCTGTCTGTAGTGCAGTGGGAAAGGGTGTGAAAATGAAAAAAAGACAAAAGTAGCATATCTTAAGGTAGCATACCACGTCTGCAGAAATAGAAGCAGGCCCTCTGGGGACTGACGGACACGGCGTCTATCAGAGAGAAGGGCTTGCCAAATCTGTGTTCTAGCAATCAGTAAGAGCCAATCCCTATCTTCATTTTCTGAAATCAATCTCCTTTTCCTACCCTACACCTACAGCCACACTTCCCTCCAAGGGACAAGATGCAGGTGGCTCACTGTTAGGAGACAGGAGCCTTCTTCTATTCTGTGCACTAAACCCTTCCAGCCAGGTGTACCCAGAATCCAGCTGGCACTGCTGTCTGTCTGCCACTTCCCATGCTCTGAATTTGCTGGCCTTTTTGCAGTTCCCCTTGGATTCTGCAGCGCTAAGAGATTGAAAGAGTCACTTCTCTCTCTGTCACCCCCCCCCACTGTGCATCTTCACTAAAGATGCAATACTTTCACAGAGTGCATGAACCCGGTGGGGTATCCGCGAGCTCTCCCCTGGTCTACAAGGGGCTCCTACCCAATGCATGATGCCCACTAAAGATTTGCTGAAGGGAGAGGAGGAAGAGGAAGGATAAAGTAAGGACTGATAAGGCCTTTGTGATGGTGACACATGAACGTGCTGGCAGCTTATACTATACCCAGAGCCTTGTGGAGTGCATGGTGTATAAAAACTTAAATAGGTGACAAAAGGAACTTTAACAGGGGAAGAAGGATGAAGGGAAGAAGAGATGGAAGAAGCGACCAAGAAGGGAGGGTCAGAGAGAGATGGAGGGGATTTCGAACTCACAGGAAGTGACTTCTCACTGGAAGAATGTCCCAGCTAAACTAAGCAAGGCAAATTCTACTTATCTTAGAATCTATAGAATGTTGTTTTCATTGCTTAGTATTTGTCAGGGACATCACTAGCTTAGCTGAAAAGCTCACAAAGGACTGTCCTCACTCAGAAACTAGTTGGGGAAAGAAAAAAATGAGTTTATCAATACAAGATAATAATATATTAGTAATCACACTTTACTAAGTGTATTACTAGGACAGGAAGTTGCACAGAAGCTCAGAGGAGGGGGAAGTCCAGACAGGCCCAGGCAGGGCAGGCTCAGGGAGGTGGGAGTGGGGCTGGGCTTGCCCAGGCAGTAGGGGCTCAGGGACCTTGAGCTATGTCAACTGTGAATGGCGTAAACAGTGCTCTCCCCAGGCTCCTGCAGGCATTTGTATTCCCTAAATAATTTTTATAAAAATAAAATAGGCAAGAGAAAGATTCTTGACTTGAATATTAGATAGTGTATACATGTATCAAACATCCATAAATATGTGCAGCTTTTAAGTATTAGCTCAAATAACGATCAAGATTCTTGAAACTAGTAGGGATGCCTTTAAGAAACAACGGATCCATATATTTGCTTACAAAATATGAGCTATTCCACCTTGGGGTGAATGTCATCTGCTTCAAGGTAACATGGGGTGGGAACATCTCCTGTCCAATCTGTAATGAAAAGTAGAATCCCTTCCAAGGGGAGTTGAGAATGTTTGTACACATGGAGAAGGATCCTGCTATGTGGTGGACTCTCTACTGGCCTTGGTGAGTTAGGACAGATCTGAATCTAGACCCAGACTTGGACTGCAGTGCATCTCTTGGCCGTCTTACTCATGGGATGCCCTGATCTATGCTTTCCTGGGCATGTACACTTGGCATTCATTCCCTCCCCTATTCACTCATTCCTGCCTACTCAGGAGCACATTTGTGCATTTGGGCCATGCTCCAGGCACTGTATGAGGCTCCAGTCTTCATTTTAGAAACTAGGAGTCTGATGTAGGAAGTCTGAGAATTTTAGTTGTACTCTCTTCTATTTGTATGATGTGAATTCAATCAGGCAGATGTCAGGGACTTGCTCAGGTGATGAGAGGAGAGTTTGAGTGACCCCGTGGGAAGTGAGGAAATCACTCCATGTTCAGCCATCATTCCCTTTTCCCTGGAGTAAAGCCCAGTTCTTTACTCCCTGTCAAGTTCATGGTCTCGTCCATCACCTTTCGGAGATGCAGCCCTGAACATCCTTTATCCACGGCCTCCAGGATGACATGGGCCTGCTAACTGAGTCCTTGTTCCCCACTCGCTGGGCAACACTATACATGTGCAAATCTTAGCCCCACAGCTCCTGATGGAGCCTCCTCCTCCAAACGGCGGGAAGTATGGATGGTGTGGCACAGGGACCATCGGTTACCCAGGGGCTAACACGCTGGCAAAATGAGAGGGTTGGTTAGATCTTTAATGCCCCATTTCATACTAGTATTCTGCAGAGCTCCAAAATGGGGATAAAGATGCTCCCCATCAAAACCTGACCTGGGGCCCTGGGCCTGTGTGAAATCACTTCTGTAACACATTCAGTACCCATTGCAGTGCAGACATTCAAAAGGAAGGAAGGGAACGAATTTAGAAATTGAAGAGCCTTTTTCACTTCTCTCTGAATTTACAATGAGTTTAGTAGCTCCTAAAAATACTATTTGTCCTTCAAAAACTAGGGAATTTATTCTGGAGTAGCCTTTTAGCTTTGCGGGGGGGAGGTGGGCAGAGCTGAAAGTGAGTTGTGGAGCCCAGCCAGTTATCAGTCTTGGAAGTTTGAAAGCAGGAGAGGCAGGTGGTATGAAATCACCCAGATCATTTCCCAAGGGTTTGCTACTGAATTCTGGACTTGTAGTTGGAGCCTGGGGAGATCCAGAGGGGACCACACACACTGCACTCCAGAGTTGATAGTTACCAGTCTTCTTGCCAGGAGCCTGACCCTGGAGACAGGACCAAGTCCCTGTCTCTATGGGACCGGAATAACACACCATCCAAACTGTGTTCCCAGAGCTAGGTAGGACACAAGAACGTCCTGCCTGCATGATAAGATCCAGTTCTGCCGGGCAACAGGAAAGAGAGGGGGCAGGGGGAAGGAGTTTACTGTAGCACCCTTTAAAAATTAAAAATCATCAAATGAATTAAATTACTTAAAGGGATTAAAAATTAAAAATAATTCAGAATTAAATATCTGTATTTGTCATAAGGCTTACATATTGAAAACCACAGACCTAGGGTGGAGGTGTGGGTGTGGGGGTAAACCTTGTTCAGTTCATATTCCTTCAACTCCTCTGCCACACTGGTGACACCTGTCATTTTGTCATTTCCAGTGTGTACTAGAAATGCAAAAGAAGGAAGATCTGCTTTACTCAGCCCCAGATGTGGAGGGCAGCAGGGGGCGCAGAGGGTCAGAGGGCTGCTGCCAAACTAGGACACAATCCAGCAGTGGCCCACTCACACGTGGCTGTGTTTGTTATTGATGCTGTTGACACAAAGACCAGGGCAAGCCTTGTCATTCCCTGGCAAGAGGCAGCTTGCAAACACATGGGCCTTGCTGGAGCACAGAGAGCGCCCATCAAACCTCCCGGATGTTAGCTAGAGTATCTTTCATTCATCACCCTGGGCTGTCAAGCTGCAAAGACCATTAACACCCGAGCCTTTCCGGGGAGCTTTGTCAGCTGCTGGTGTCAAGACAACGTCCACACTCCAGGCGGACAAAACCTTGGTGTCCAGATGCTCATTTCCCCTGCCCCAGGCAGTGGTGCCAGCCTCCTTCCTCTCCCTCCTGCTTTGTTTCTCCAGCTCTCTGGCTCACAGCAGCGCGCTCAGCTGGAATAACAACCCCAATCCCTGTTTTGCTGATGCTTTCTCTGCTAATTCACTTGGCTTGCATTGACGCACAGAGAGCCCCAGGGTGCATAGTCCCAGGAGACCATGACATATGAATGAGTACCTACACTCCAGGGCCCCAACCAGAGGCAGAATGGATCAGATGAGCTGCTTTCAGACTGCCTCAGCAGTTGGGAGGAGGCTTCCGGATGCAGTCTGAGTTGCTGCTATAGACTCATAAATTTAAGGGAGGTAGAATGGAGCAACACCTGATTCTGCCGTTGCTCCCTGTGCCACTTTGGGTGAGTTGCTTGGCTATTCTAAGTTTAATAACATCTCAAAGTGGAGCTAAAATTTTCTGTCAGCTGAAATCTACAGCACAAGCTCATCCATCACCTCCAAAAGTATTCTCTCTCCTCTGTTTCTTATTATTCCTTGTATGTGTACACTTAACATAAGATCTGCCCGCTTAGCAGAATTTTAAGTAGACCATAGTGCTGTTAACTGTAGGCACTATGCTGACCAGAAGAGGTCTAGGATCTATTTGTCTTGAATAACCAAAACTCTGAACCCTTAGGATACCTTTTCCTCCACCCTCAGCCCAATCCTTGGCAACCATCCTCCCACTCTGCTTCTCAGAGTTTGACCTTTACTGTAGAGTCATCATAAAAGTGGTGCTAGGTACTATTTGTCCTTCATAGGTATATTCTGACCTCTAAACTCATCGAGTTCTGTACACTAACTATATATAACTTTTTATGTTTTGAAAACACAAAGTTTAAAAATAGTGAATTGGGAGGAAAAGTGAAATTGTGAAAATAAAGGGAAATAGGCCAAACTCTTATCAAAAGATAAACTCCTGCAGCTAGAGCCTGGGTCAGTCCCCACACAACACACATTCTCTTCCCTTTTGTTCCATGCCTTTTTTGTTTGTTTGTTCTTGTTTTTTGGTAGCACCGGGATTTGAACTCGGGGTTTTGTACTTGCTTGGAAGATACTCTACTGCTTGTGCACATCTCCAATCCTTTTTGCTCTAGTTATTTTGGAGCTAAGGTCTCACATTTTGCCTAGCCAAGCTGGCCAGGACTGTGATTTTCCTATTTTATGCAGCCCACCATCACTGGGATGACAGATGTGTACCACCATACTCAGCTTTTTCCATCGATACTGAGATAGGGTCTTGCAAACAGTCTTTGCCCCCGGGCTGACCTGGAACCTCAATCCTCCCAATATTAGCCTCCTAAAAAGCTGGGATTACAGATGGGAGCTACCAGCACCTGGCACATTCCACTCTTTTTAGATATTAAATGACCTCAGCTCTATCTCTAGGAGTCTGAGAAGTGGAAGAACTCTCTAGCCGTGCTGGGCCCCTCTATAAAACTAACAAATTGGGCCACATAATCTCTAATCACATTTTTGTTGCTAAAATCCAGGTGAGGCCCAGGTCAGAAGAAAGTCAATAAGAAAGTCAAAGTTCTTTCTAGGATCTCCAGAAGAGTCTTCCTTGTATTCAAAATCCCTGTGCTTCTGACTCGCAAGCTGCTTGTGTTGGAATCACTGGGGTGGCTAACCACACTTACAGTAAGCTCACTGTATGGTCACGAAAACATATCATTTCCACTTCCATGCCAGACCTTCCAAGTCTGGGGAGCCTTTTGAGGCCTTAATCAAAGGCCAGGGGTCAGGGGTCAGGGGTCAGGGAAGAGGCTATATGTTTAAAGTGTCAAGAGCGCATCTGCAGGCCCCAGATAAGTGATTTGCTCCTCACTGGTTGATTTACTGTCACTGTCTGAGAATCTCAGACAACTTGAGAAGGTGCCAACTGCTAACCACAAGGGCTCTGAGGCCAGCCACAGCAGCAGGGCACGTCCAGAGCATGACTCCCTCTTCCTACAGGCATGGGGTAGGAGGACAGAAAAGCTTAAGAGGCAGACAGGTGTTGGCAAACCCCTCATTCTTTGTGACCCTCTGGATCTGGCAATTTGTTCAGTCTTATGCCCTGTTTCCTCTTCTGTAAATTTGGAACAATAACAGCTTCCCCACAAGGTCATTCTCGGGATTAAACTGGCTAAGAGACGACAAGAGTGTAAGCTGGAAGTTGGATTCATGAACCATGGTCTCCTAGTTACTAACACCTCACTGCTTAACTATTGTGTGCCCAATGTCCCAGCCACACTAAATAGGGTTCATAAATATTTACACCCGGAGAACGTTGCGATGCTCAATTAATTGCTCCTGTGACGCATTTCAAGAGCCTCGGAGGAAAGGTGTGCTGCAAGGGCCAGGGATTTTTAAAGGCACAAACAAGTTGGCTCACGGAAGTGCCATCCTTTGGAGCTTTCCATCACCCCAGGGCTTTACAGATCAGAGCCCGAAATCTAGAGAAAAGCTGCTCCCCAAAGCACACTGTCCAATGGTGGTTAATGTGACTGCACAAAGCCCTTGTGGGAAAAATGGACATAGATACATACAGGTAATTTACCAAAGAAGAAATGCAAATGGCCCAAAACCATTGGAGAAAAGGCTGATAATTCAGTTTTACTAGTCATCAAGGGAGTAAAACAGTCAAGAGAAGAAATCAGTAGCAAGTAGGCAAAATGGTGTCAGAAGTATGGATTTAATGGTAGTGAGACACTGTAGGATGGTCACTTCATATTCTATGGGTAAGAGTATAAATTAATATGAATTGGCAATAGCCCATCCAGAAAGCAACTGGTCCTAGAGCAGCCACACAATCTGGCCCCTCAATCCACTATACTACAGTCTTTCCATGGAAATATTCAGAGATGAGGTTAAAAATGCAAAAATAGATGCACGTCGCAATCTTATTTACAACAGTCAAAACCAGAAAGAACCAAATCCCCCTCCAAACTATCACAGAGCTGATAAACATCACATTTTTGAATAACACTGGAAGATGCATAAAGTGCTTGTAAGGCCCTATACATTCTCGTATTATTTTATATGCATAGGTTTAAATGTATGCATGCAGCTGCGTGCGCGCACGCACACACGTGTACAGGAGAATCATAAAAAGTGTGTCTTGATTTTTTTTCTTCTACACGCCTTTTTTATTTTTTGTACTTTCTCTAATAATACGTTCCTTCAAGTAGATGGTAATACAGACATAAAGGAATCTCTTCGAGTGCCTGGTGAAATGGCCTTTGAAAAGTGCCCGCTCCTTTGGGGAGGTGGCTGAACTCAAGTGGCTGACATTCACATTGGTTCTCTTTTCTGCCCTAGGTCATGACCTCCCCTCAGCTGTGCCAAAGGTGAGTCAGGGGTCCTTGTTATCTAACCAGCGGGGATGTCAGCATCAATTAATTGGACTGCTCTTCCCATTCCCTTTGTGTGTTGAGATGGCAGAAAAAAACAGGGACCCTCTATTGTGCTTGTGGGTTGTGAAGTTTAGGACTTTGGACTGAACAGGGCAATGGCTGTCTCTGCAGACTCTTCAATGTCTGCACCTCCTTTCCAGACTTAAACTGTTGGGGGCTTCTTCACTCAGGTAGCCAGCGTCTGGGCCTGAACAACTGGAAGACCGGGCCTGTTGACTTAGGCCGAGTTTGTAAAAGAGTGGTGAAGTGTTTTAAGAGGAAGCATCCCAGGAAGGAAAGGTCAAAGAGCAAGCACTGCAAGAGACCAAGGAGAAGCTACGGCATCTTGTGACCTAGCCTCAGAAATCCCATGGCGTCACTTCCAGCACACTCTATGGATTACAATCAAGCCATTAAAGTCAGCCTAGATTCAGGTAAAAGAAAATTGGACTGCACCTCTTGAAAGCTGTGTTTCTTCTGATAACATGCCTATATGACATGACGTTAGCTTCTTGCAGTCTTTCCCTCCATTTGCTCCCAGGGTATAGCAGGTCTGTGACTGTCATAAACTCTGGAAGCTGGCAGTGGGGTATGAATCTGGCCCTTCACTTACTAGCTGTGCAGTATTGAATAGAGCACCTGTTTCTTGATCCTGAGTTCCTTCATCCGTGAAACAGAAATATCTAAGTGCCAGGATTGTGGCTACACTTTAATATTCATTCAACTAAACACTATATTGCAAGTTTCCCAAAAAATATGTGCTGAGCAAATGAGTGGTTCAGAAATCATATTTCATATTTCATGCTTTTCCTGTATCCCTTTCACAGCCAGTTTCAGGGAAACAGGCATACAGTGGGAGCCCATTACAGTTTGAGTAAAAGTATGTACTATTTGTCTCAGGGGATTGTTATTTCAGGGGAAGTCCCAGAGAACTTCCCCAGAAAGCTTATGGCTACACGTGATCCTCAAATTAAGACAGAAAAATTGAGCACTAAGCCAGAGAAAACATGTCAAGAAATTATGGGATTGTGGGGAGTTATGTAATCAGCAGACACTTTTGAAAGGTTCCTGTGGAGCACACAAAAGCCAAAGTGATGTCACAAAGTATGCGTATAAATAGGGGATGGGCACCCAGCTCCAACCCCTCAGTCAGAAGCATTCCTGTGAAAGTTCCTCATCAGGGCTAGCAAAGATTGCATTCTTCAAAGATGGATGCTTCCACATTGTACTGGAGCCTTTGGTCTCAAATACACCATCTACTTCTCACTCTCATTCTTGCCTATAATCCACTGACGACTAGAGGGAATTATAGAAAATTCTTCCTTTTTTTTTGTACTGGGAATTGAGCCAGGGTTTCACACACACTAGGCAAGTGATAGATTACTTAATCCACACCCCCGGTCCAAACTACACAAAATTTTAAGGGGCAGAGTGGCTGGGAATAAAGTCACTTCTCTGATACATTGGCTGGTGACTTGGAAACCACGTGGGGAAAACAGAGTAGCCAGCTGTACTTGTCTGTATCTCTCCCCACTCTCTCCTTTCTCTTCTTGGTAAAGGCAGAGAAAAACTGACTGACAGGTGGGTGTTCCATTCCATAAACAACATTACAGAAACATAAGCAAGGAAAAGAAAACAAATCAACACCCCCTTCCCAAGGCAGTTGAGATAAAGCTGCCCAGGCCTGCCCACACATCCACGAATCTACACCCCGTCAAAATTACTTGCAAATCACAATGGTCAACCCATGCATACTTAGGAGCCTCTGCAAATGTCTACGAAAATAGAACAGACCCGGTGTAATTAAGGATGTACATAAGGATTTACACCAAGGCATAACCATCACACGGATATTTATAGCATTCCCAGACACTTCAACTTACTTTTAGTTTACTATGGAATTAATTGAAAATACGGTGCAACACGCATATGAGAAAATGCTATGCAGCCACTTACGTTCATGGTTTGAAGCATGTTCATTGGCACAGATATGTTGATGGCCTGTTACAGGCGATGTACACAGTCTGAACAGATATACGTATACTGTACTCTGTGTGTGTGAGTGTGGGTGTGCTTGGCTACAACCAAAATGTATAGCAGTTGTCATGATATGACACAGTAGTGATTTTTATTCTCTTGTTTTTTGAATATCTTTGCCTTCTAATTTTTCCACAGTAATATATGCTTTGTATACTAGAGGCAGTCTATCAAAAAAAATCTTTAAGAAAAATACTCCAGGCCTGGAAAAGACAGACACATATTCCAGCTTGACAATCTGTCAATGTCAATACCTTCTCAGAGGTGTATATGCAGAGAACAGAGCTGTATTTTTTCCATAAAATAAACTCATGAATTTTTCTACTTCCACTGCATGAAGAATGAAATTGGAGAAGATCACCTTATTTTAGGAAGTGGGTCCTTCTTTCTTAAGTCACCATATGCAATAAAAACCCTGGTAAAAATAGATATTGGCTGATTCGATTAAGGAGACAAAAAATTTAATTTTGTTCAGGAACATTTGATTTTTCTTTCCAGTTTTCTAAGGAAAGAAGTCTTAAAGGTTGATTTTCCTCACTTTTAAAAGCAACATTAAAAAGGATTTTAGGATTAAAGGGAAGAAAGGCAGGGACAGAATATGTGTGCATCTTATGCCCCCTGCTGGTTGTTTCTAGAGGTTGCAATGCCTGTAATAATTGAGGAGAGGTTTTTTTTTTTGTCTTTTCTTTTTTGGTGCTGGGATTGAACCCAGGGCCTCACGCATGCCAGGCAAGCGCTGTACCACCAAGCTACATCCCAGCCCTACCTGTAATAATTGAGCTGAGGCTGAAGTCAGCCTGGTTGTCTTCAAGGTGTTGAAAATATTGGTGAAAAGAAACAAATCAAGAAGCTGAGAGCTGAATTACTGCAACAAGGTGTTCACCTAGTTCTTGTAAGACAAGCCTGGGTTTCACATCATCTGAATATGGCTAGCCCAAGGACTAATGATTGCCTTCAAAATTCATTGTAGTGAAGAACCCAGCAGTAAAAATGTGTATTCTAAAGCCCACCCCAGGGTTTACACTTTGACAAGCCTATCGTGAGGCCAGGGAGCCTTAGTTTTAGCAAGCTAAAATTTCCAATTCAGGTAGTTCTAGGATATTCTGTTGCAAATCACTGGCTGAGGCCAAGAAAGATGCAACTATCAAGATCATCCCCACCAAGCCACAGCTGCCAGTGGTCTAGACAACAGCATCAGCTCATCTCACCGGGTTTCTGAAGGGCTCAGAAGAATGGGGGAGGGCAGCTACCTTGCCTCTCAGCATCTATTCACTCATCTGTCTATCTATCCATTCTAACTTGCAGTAGGTTCATAAGGTAACATGCAGTAATGAGCTTTGGGCACAGATTTTTTTTTTTAAAAGAAAAATGAAACTATAAGGTCTCAAGGACTCAGCTAGTCAGAGGTTGTAATACCATACTTTGTAGATGAGGAAATTAAGAAGTCGAGGGCAGAACTGAGTTTTCAAAATGAGAACATTAAGCCCGTTCTCCCAACGATTCATTCATGTTCCTCTGAAGATATTTGTGACTTAAAATTGCCAGGTCATAATCTTAGATCACGGAGCTGTAGTTCTTCAAATAAAACTGGAATGTCTAAAAAGCTAAATGACCAAGTCTCTTTCTGTCAAGAGAGAGCAAGATGTGTATGCATGTGCGTGTGTGTGTGAAAGAAACTAATATACATTGAGTGCCAGACATTTTATAACCTTATATAATTTAGCTGCAGGGTTCTGATTTATTATACTCACTGTATAGATAAAGTAAACTGAGCCCAAGGGAAGTTAGGTAAGTTGGAAGGAAACCAGAAGAGTAGAACGCAAATCCATCACTATGTGCCTAGGGTTGTGTGCCGAACAAGTTTGCCCTCTGTCTTTCGCCTTTAGATGAGGGGTCTGTAGCAGACTGTGGTTCCTCCTTCCCTGAGCTCTACAGCCGTAGGGAACCTGGTTTGAGTAACCCCTGTGAAGGATCAGCAGGTAGGTGTCAACAAAATTGAATGCTGAAAAAGCCACATGACACACTCTGCTTTAAAATGAGCACGAAATAGTGGGAAAGGTTCCTATTAGAGAGCTGAAAGCAGTGCTAAAGACATGAACAGATGAGAAAGATTTGGTCCTGAAGTTGAACTTGGAAAGACAAACATAGAACCTAAAGAGATAGCGTTCTCAAACTCTGCAGGCTTCCTATTTTTACTTCTCACACCAGCCAAGCATATTCTTGTCATGGGACATGCTGGGGAGTCTTTCAGCTCATGATTGCCCTTGATGGGGATATCCCACGGCAGCTGCCCTTGAGGGCTCAGCCAGCTGGTCTGTCCCTGTAAAAGTACCAAGTGAAGGTGAGGACAATGGTACCAGCGTATAGCTCTAGAGACTCAAGTGCACAGAAGTGTTTATGTAACAGGTACTTAGAAACTGCTTTCATTAAAAAGCACTAACTCCTCACCTGGGTCCACAAGTTAACTAAAAGCAGGAGAAAAGCTTAGCAACCCTGCCTCCATTTTACATTGATCTCCTTTACTCTGAGCCTCTCTTTTCCAATCACCTTGGGTTCCAGGAAGAACAGGATTTATTTTTCTTTATTTTATTATTGTGCTGGGGAGGGTATGTTGTGGCATTTACAAAGGTTCTTATAATATGTCAAATATATCATACTTGAATTCACCCCCTCCACTACTCTCCTTTATCCCCCTCTCTTCCCAGTTGGGAAATAGTTTCAGCAGGTGTCATTTTTCTGTTTACATTCATGTGTACACAGTATTTGCACCATATTCACCCTCTTACACCCTTTCCCCACCTCCTCCCCCCACCCACTGTATCAAACCCCCGCTCCCAGGCAGGACCTAGAAACAGGACTTATTAATAACATCTTTATGACAAAGGACTAAAACTACACCAAAGGAAAGGAGCAACAGAGTCTTTGCAGGACAGACCAACCCCCCTTCAAATGAGAACGATTACCTATGATGATGAGGCTGAACCTGGAACAGGAGTAATCTTCTCATGGGAACCAATTGTTCCACTCAAGTGATGACAGCAGTAACAACTTCTCTGGAGCCCCTTCCAGAACCAGAACTGAGATCATTATCAACCAGGCCACATTTTGACCAGGAGTGTCTCTTCCAGACACAATCCTTCCTTTATCTAAACCTAAAACTCATGTTTATACCCCAAAGATGGGCTGAGGTGCTTACTCTGCCTCTTCCTGTAGCATGCCTACAATAAATAGTGCCCTCCATCACTACTCATTTCTTTAACTGGCAAATTGGGGCAAGAGGCTGGACCTGACTCGTGGGAACCCCTAAAGTTGAGCCTCTGGCCTAGAACTCTGGTTACAACTTACAAGTGAAAATAGTGTCTAGGTCTGACTTTCATGGCTCATCCATTGGAAGAGGTTGGCAGGGTCTCAGTCTTTGGTCCTCAAACTGCAGGGTTAAGATTGCCACCATAGGAGTTTTGTAAAAAGCAGAGCATTCCATGGGTTTACATAGAACCCAGGTTTTGCTTGCTTTCCTTCTTTATTTCATTTCTAAGCACCTAAAATGGTCTGATGCTCATGGTCAGGGGACTTCGGCTTGAAGGACATTGTGCCTTTGCCATCCTTGGCTCTGCTCCTGAAGGCACGAGGACAGGTGCCTGCATTGGTGGCGCAGGCTGGGGTAATGTCTTTCTACCTGTAAGAGACCCCTTGGGGCTTTCTGCCACACATATTCATCTCCACCTCCCTCTTAAAATAACTTTCAGAGGAATGTTATTTTTTGTAAAAGGGTGTTTCCTTGAGGGGCACGCAGAAGCCAGTTACTCTAGGGCTGTTTGGTGCCCGTGAGTGATGAATGACTCTCCACAGAGCCACACAACACACCCATAACTCTTCCAGGAGGTGATGTGAAAAGCTAGCTAGCACCTTCCTTTCTCTTTTTGGAAAATGGTTGTCTCTAAAAAGCCAGCTGTGTTATTCAACTTTCTACCACTATGACAAAATACTTGAGATCATAAACCTTAAAAGAGGAAAGGTTTATTTTAGCTCACAGTTTCAGAGATGTCAGCCCATGGTCAAGTGATCCCATTGCTTTTAGTGAGGAGGCACAGCATGGCAAGGAAGATGCAAGATCTAAACCTCATTATAGCCAGGAAGCAAAGAGAGTGATGTGAGGACGCTGAGGTCTCAATAGCTCCTTCAAAGGGACAAAGTCTCCAATGACCCAACTTCCTCCTACTAGGCCCCACCTCCTAAAGATTCTACCACTTCCAAAAAAGCAACGCAGGCTGGGAGACAAAGGCCTCTGGGGGATAGTCAAGATCCAAACTAGAGCAATTATAGCACCAACCTATCCTTCATTTCCAGGAAGACACAGGGAATTGCATGGGTTTGGAGTGGACCACTTTGTGATGACCTGCTGCCCAGCACGAGGGAGAGTCATTCTCAAGCTCACTCAGAAATGGAGTCTACTTGAGATTCTGTCACTGGTTCCCAGTTCTGGGGCGTTTGCATTATACCACGTGCTATGTCTGACAACTGACTCTTCATGTATTGTGCACTTACCATATGCTGGGCTCTGCAATTGGCTGGATTACAGAAGTGATCAAGTGCCTGAAATCCTGCCATGGCCTTGGGGGAGGCAGGCAGTTACAGTTATAGTCTGTAACTATATAATGTATTGATTGGCTTTGTTCCTAGAACCTTTGGAGAAACTAGAGAGGCTGTATTAATTAGGCAGGACTAAAATCTACAATGAATAAACTACAAATGGAAGTGGGGAATAGAATAAAGGCTTATTTCTTGCTCACATCACAATCCACTGGTGATGGGTTGAAGGAGGTCTTTTTCCAAACGCTCATTTCTACCCAAAGGTTTCCATCACCCCTGAGGGTCCTGTAGTCCTCTGTTTCTGGATAGCCACTGACTGCGGCAATCTGCCCAATGAGCCAGCCTAGATGGAGTCCACCACATCTGCCATGTCCCAGAAGCCATAGTGCACGCCAAGCCCACCCAGTACAGGGGTAACCAAGAAGTACCCACTGAGTTCCCACAGGAAAAGGAAACTGGGTCTGGTGGGAAAACTGGGTATGGCTTTCACACTGCCAGACCAGGTACTTATGGTGTGAGGAATCAGGACAGAGAAGTGCTCTTCATAGTGGAAACTGCTAGTCAGAGAAGCCCTAAAATGGAGATGCCATCCAGGTACTATCTGAGAGCCAGAAAGAATCCAGGCACAGCCAAGGGAAGAACACTTTGGACAGAGGAAACAGCACACCCCAAGCTCCCTACCTTTAAGGAACTTGATGTGGTACAGAGACTCAAAAACAGCTTGATGTTCTGGAGTTCAGAGGAGAGAAAATGGTAAGGAAAAATTTTCACAACATTGTTAAAGAACAGAATGGTTGGCTTTATTCAGGACCGTCTGGATAGACACAGGGACTGCTTCCATGGGGGTTTGCAGTAGAAGAGAGACTGGGCTCAGCTCTGAATACAAGAAGCAAAAGTGGGAATTTATAGTCCAAGTTCAAGGTAGGGTCAGAGAATGAAAAATTACTAATAGGAAACAAGGAGAAGGGGAACTCTGGCTTAAGTGATCCAACAGGATTCTTGTTGAAGGCAAGCCAGAGGGAACAGACATCCCCTAGGGGATGGGGAAGAATGAGGACTCCAATTAAATATAGAGGGTAGGGGATTTTGGATAACCTGACTTGGTAGGATTCTTGTTAAAACCGAAAAATGCACGGACTGGAGGTGTTACTCAAGCCATCCCAGTCCTACCAAAAAAAAAACCAAAAAACAAAAAACTAGACAATGCAGAGACAAACAGAGGCCCAGAATCCAGGTCCTTTTTGAGACAGAGTTCAGAGGAGTCTGACTGAAGTTTGATTCAAGAGAGAATTTTTGTCACAAGAAACTGGGAGCAGTGAGAAGACCAAGGCACTGGGTTCTGGGCTTCATGTAGGGAATTGAACAGTCTGTCGTGGATGATGGGTGATATGAACAGCTGTACAGTTTTAGAACTGTGCTCAAAATTATACATCCCAGAGCTGCACTGATGATATCTGATAAGGATTCTGGGACATGAAGACATAAAAGACAAATCCTTCCCTAAGGAAAGACAGTGAGTGCACATGACAGAGAAGCCATCAGACACTGCCTGGTTTTGTGTCATGGTGAGTGAGACAGAAAATAAATGCTATAATACTTCAATGAGATTGACATGGCCTGGAGTGGTAGAGGGAAGCCCCAGGAGGCAGGGACATCAGATCTCAAAGAACAATGAGCAACTGGGAAGGAAAGGGGAGGTGACAAAGGTGAAGACTCCAGGTGGGATAGGCCCAGACACAGAAGTGACATGAAGTGCATCTGGGGCTTTGGTGAGAGAAGAGACTCCCCACAGCACCCCATGGGGATGTCTGTAGGATGATCACACTCAAAGAGACCAATTTCTTACAATGAAATTATACTGAACTCTGAATTAGATCACAGAGGCACTCAGAGCAGATCCCTAATACTTCTATGCTCATTGCACCTTCCCAGCCAGCTGGTCTCTAATAGGTGACTTACTCACTTAATTCCTGAGAAAGGACACATTGCTACCCTGAAGGGCAGAAAACTTGTGGTTTATCTGCCAGGGATCTTATTTTTATTTATTTATTGTTTTACTACTCATATGTACATACAAGGCTTGGGTCATTTCTCCCCCCTGCCCCCACCCCCTCCCTTACCACTCACTCCGCCCCCTCCCTCTTCCCCCACCCCCTCAATACCTGAAAGAAATGAATGATAACATTTCGTTCTTCTTCATGGCTGCATAAAATTCCATTGTGTATAGATACCACATTTTCTTAATCCATTCGTCAGTGGTGGGGCATCTTGGCTGTTTCCACAACTTGGCTATTGTGAATAGTGCCGCAGTAAACATGGGTGTGCAGGTGCCTCTGGAGTAACCTGTGTCACAGTCTTTTGGGTATATCCCCAAGAGTGGTATTGCTGGATCAAATGGTAGATCGATGTCTAGCTTTTTAAGTAGCCTCCAAATTTTTTTCCAGAGTGGTTGTACTAGTTCACATTCCACACAAAAGTGTAAGAGGGTTCCTTTTTCCCTGCATCCTCACCAACACCTGTTGTTGGTGGTGTTGCTGATGATGGCTATTCTAACAGGGGTGAGGTGGAATCTTAGCGTGGTTTTAATTTGCATTTCCTTTATTGCTAGAGAAGGTGAGCATTTTTTCATGTGTTTTTTGGCCATTTGAATTTCTTCTTTTGAGAAAATTCTGTTTAGTTCACTTGCCCATTTCTTTATTGGTTCATTAGTTTTGGGAGAATTTAGTTTTTTAAGTTCCCTATATATTCTGGTTATCAGTCCTTTGTCTGATGTGTAGCTGGCAAATATTTTCTCCCACTCTGTGGGTATTCTCTTCAGTTTAGAGACCATTTCTTTTGATGAACAGAAGCTTTTTAGCTTTATGAGGTCCCATTTATCTATGCTGTCTCTTAGTTGCTGTGCTGCTGGGGTTTCGTTGAGAAAGTTCTTACCTATAGCTACTAACTCCAGAGTATTTCCTACTCTTTCCTGTATCAACTTTAGAGTTTGGGGTCTGATATTAAGATCCTTGATCCATTTTGAGTTAATCTTGGTATAGGGTGATATACATGGATCTAGTTTCAGTTTTTTGCAGACTGCTAACCAGCTTTCCCAGCAGTTTTTGTTGAAGAGGCTGATATTTCTCCATCATATATTTTTAGCGCCTTTGTCAAAGACAAGTTGGTTATAGTTGTGTGGCTTCATATCTGGGTCCTCTATTCTGTTCCACTGGTCTTCATGTCTGTTTTTGTGCCAGTACCATGCTGTTTTTATTGTTATTGCTTTGTAATATAGTTTGAGTCAGGTATTGTGATATCTCCAGCATTGTTCTTTTGACTGAGTATTGCCTTGGCTATTCGTGGCCTCTTGTGTTTCCATATAAATTTCACAGATTTTTCAATCTCTTTAATGAATGTCATTGGAATTTTGATGGGAATTGCATTAAACATGTAGATTACTTTTGGGAGTATCGACTTTTTTACTATGTGGATTCTACCAATCCATGAGCATGGGAGATCTCTCCACTTTCTATTGTCTTCCTCAATCTCTTTCTTCAGAAGTTTATAGTTTTCCTTGTAGAGATCATTCACATCTTTTGTTAGGTTTACACCTAGGTATTTGATTTTTTTTGAGGCTATTGTAAATAGAATTGTTTTCATACATTCTTTTTCAGTCTGCTCATTATCAGTGTATAGAAATGCTAATGATTTTTCTATGTTGAATTTATATCCTGCTACCTTGCTATAGCTATTGATGATGTCTAGGAGCTTCTGAGTAGAGTTTTTTGGGTCTTTAATGTATAGGATCATGTCATCTGCAAATAGGGGTATTTTGACAGTTTCTTTACCTACTTGTATTCCTTTTATTCCTTCTTCTTTCCTAATTGCTCTGGCTAGGAATTCCAGTACTATGTTGAATAGGAGTGGAGATAGTGGGCATCCTTGTCTGGTTCCTAATTTTAGAGGGAATGGTTTCAGTTTTTCTCCGTTAAGTATAATGCTGGCTGTAGGTTTGTCATATATAGCTTTTATAATGTTGAGGTACTTTCCTTCTATTCCTAGTTTTCTTAGAGCTTTTATCATGAAATGGTGTTGGATCTTATCAAAGGCTTTTCTGCATCTATTGAGATGATCAAGTGGTTTTTGTCTTTGCTTCTGTTAATGTGGTTTATTACGTTTATTGATTTTCGTATGTTGAACCACCCCTGCATTCCTGGGATGAAGCCTACTTGGTCGTGGTGAATGATCTTTTTGATGTGTTGCTGAATTCGGTTTGCCATTATTTTATTGAGGATTTTTGCATCAATGTTCATTAAGGAGATTGGCCTATAGTTCTCCTTTTTGGAGGTGTCTTTGCCTGGTTTTGGGATAAGTGTAATACTGGCTTCATAAAATGTGTTTGGCAGTTTTCCTTCCCTTTCTATTTCATGAAACAGTTTAAGGAGGGTTGGTGTCAGTTCTTCTTTAAAGGTCTGATAGAATTCAGCAGAGAATCCATCAGGTCCTGGACTTTTCTTTTTGGGGAGACTCTTGATTGCTGCTTCAATTTCATTTTGTGTTATAGATCTATTCAGGTGATTAATTTCCTCTTGGTTCAGTTTTGGATGATCATATGTATCTAGAAATCTGTCCATTTCTTTAAGATTTTCAAATTTATTTGAATATAGGTTCTTGAAGTAGTCTCTGATGATTTCCTGGACTTCCATGGTGTTTGTTGTTATCTCCCCTTTTGCATTCCTGATTTTACTGATTTGGGTTTTTCCTCTCCTCATTTTAGTCAGGTCTGCCAGGGGTCTATCGATCTTGTTTATTTTTTCAAAGAACCAACTTTTTGTTTCATTAATTCTTTGTATGGTGTTTTTGGTTTCTATTTCATTGATTTCAGCTCTTATTTTTATTATTTCTCTCCTATTTGTTTTGTGATTTGCTTGTTCTTGTTTTTCTAGGAGTTTGAGATGTATCATTAGGTCATTGATTTGGGATCTTTCAGTCTTTTTAATATATGCACTCATGGCTATAAACTTTCCTCTCAGGACTGCCTTTGCTGTGTCCCATAGGTTCCGGTAGGTTGTGTTTTCATTTTCATTGACTTCCAGGAACTTTTTAATTTCATCTTTTATTTTATCAATGATCCATTGTTCATTAAGTAATGAGTTATTTAGTTTCCAGCTGTTTGCATGTTTTTTGTCTTTACTTTTGTTGTTGAGTTCTACTTTTACTGCATTGTGGTCAGAGAGTATGCATGGTATAATTTCTATTTTCTTATATTTGCTGAGGCTTGCTTTGTGCCCTAGGATATGATCTATTTTGGAGAAGGTTCCATGGGCTGCTGAGAAGACTGTACATTGTGTAGAAGTTGGATGAAATGTTCTGTAGACATCGAGTAGGTCCATTTGATCTATTGTATATTTTAGATCTTGGATTTCTTTATTGATTTTTTGTTTGGATGACCTATCTATTAATGATAATGGGGCATTAAAGTCTCCCACAACCACTGTGTTGGAGTTAATATATGCTTTTAGGTCTTTCAAGGTAGGTTTGTTGAAATTGGATGCATTGACATCGGGTGCATATAGGTTGATAATTATTATTTCCTTTTGGTCTATTTCCCCTTTTTTTAGTATGGAATGTCCTTCTTTATCTCGTTTGATCACTGTAGGTTTGAAGTCTGCTTTGTCTGAGATAAGTATTTTTTATTGCTACTCCTGCCTGTTTTCGGGGGCCATTGGCTTGGTAAATGTTCTTCCAGCCTTTCATCCTTAGCCTATGCTTATTTCTGTCAGTGAGATGAGTCTCCTGTAAGCAACAAATTGTTGGATCTTCCTTTTTAATCCATTTCATTAAGCGGTGCCTTTTGATGGGTGAATTAAGTCCATTAAAATTAAGTGTTAGTACTGACAGGTATGTGGTGATTCCCGCCATTTAGTTGTCTTAGTTGTTTGAAGGTTTGATTGTGTGTACCTAAGTTGAGGTTACTCTCTACTGTCTTGCTTTTTCTTTTCCTGTGGTTTGGTGCTGCCTGTCTTTTCATGGTTAAGTTGGGTTTCACTTTCTGTGTGCAGAATCCCTTGAAGAATCTTTTGTAGTGGTGGATTTGTGGTCACATATTGTTTTAGTTTCTGCTTATCATGGAAGACTTCTATCGCTCCATCTATTTTGAATGGTAGTTTTTCTGGGTAGAGTATCCTGGGGTTGAAGTTATTTTCATTCAGTGCCCGGAAGATCTCACACCACACTCTTCTTGCTTTTAATGTTTCTGTTGAGAAGTCTGCTGTGATTTTGATGGGTTTACCTTTGTATGTTATTTGTTTTTTCTCTCTTACAGCCTTCAATATTCTTTCCTTAGTTTCTGAACTTGTTGTTTTAATGATGATATGTCGTGGGATAGTTTTATTTTGATCTGGTCTGTTTGGTGTCCTGGAGGCCTCTTGCATCTGTATGGGAATATCTTTCTCTAGATTTGGGAAATTTTCTGTTATTATTTTGTTGAATATATTACGCATTCCCTTCGCTTGCACCTCTTCTCCTTCTTCGATGCCCATGATTCTCAAGTTTGGTCTTTTGATGGAGTCGGTGAGTTCTTGCATTTTCTTTTCACAGGTCTTGAGCTGTTCAATTAATAGTTCTTCGGTTTTTCCTTTAATTACCATTTCATCTTCAAGTTCTGAGATTCTGTCTTCTGTTTGTTCTATTCTGCTGGATTGGCCTTCCATTTTGTTTTGCAATTCTGTTTCGTTCTTTTTTCTGAGGTTTTCCATATCTTGGCAGTTTTCTTCTTTATTGTTGTCTATTTTTGTCCTGAGTTCATTTATCTCTTTATTAATCGTGTTCTCTGTTTCACTTTGGTGTTTATACAGTGCTTCTATGGTTTCCTTTATTTCTTCTTTTGCTTTTTCAAATTCTCTGTTTTTGTTGTCTTGGAATTTCTTGAGTGTCTCCTGTACATTTTGTTTGACCATATCCAGTATCATCTCTATAAAATTCTCATTGAGTACCTGTAGTATTTCTTCTTTTAAATTATTCTTGTGGGCTTATTGGGTTCTTTCTGCCAGAGAGCTTAGGTGAGGCAGAACCTCTGCCCAGCGCTGGGACTCTGGGGTAGAAAGGTGCCATTCTATCCCAGGGAGTCATCCCTCACCAGAGAGGGGAGGGACAGGAAGGTGCACACAGGATTCTGGCCCTCCTGGCTCATTATTTCAAGGAAATCAGCTGGGGATAGTTAACACTTGCCCTACACACTAGTCCTAGGCAAATTCCAAAGAACTGTGTTTCCATAGTTCTCAGAGCCACACTCTGAGTCACCACCTTACAAAAGAGGTGGATGTGCTGATAAATCCACACTATTTACTTTATACTTTGGTATGGTGAGGGAACCCAGGGCAAAAGGACAAAGGTTTAAGAAAATAACAGCTGGGGCAAGATTTAGAAAAGGGCCGTGCCATACTGCTCTTCAACAACTGGACAAAGTCCAGTTAGCAGCCAAAGGAAGAAAGGAAATATGATTTTTTTTCCAGAAATAATATTTTCCATTAATTCATAGTGAACCAACGGTTAAGAAACTCTCAGTTCTGGTCCTGAAGCCAGCAGGAAACTTCTCATGCACGTGCTAATAAAGAGAATGTGATAAGAACATTTCCTGCATTTAATGCTGTAGCAATACAAAACTAAGATGTCACTTTAGGGAAATGAAGTCTCTGAGGAGCCAAAAAATCCAGTCAGTCATCTGAGCAGTTCTTGTATGGTTTTGCATAATCTGAAAGTAAATTTTAAAACAAAATATTCAATGCTACCATGACCTCAGGCCATGTTTCATTTTAAAAAAAAGAGTCCAAGTGAGGGAGTGAAGAGTGAAGAAACCTGGACTGAGGCTTCTTCCCAAACACTGATGAAAAACCAATGGGGTTGTAATACATATATGCATGGAAACAACACAAGGAAACTCTCTGTGTAGCTATCCTTATCTCAAACTAGCAAAAATAACATGTTTCTCTTTTTATCTTTTGTTTTTTTCTTCTACAAAATCAGAGAACAGGAGGGCAGAACAGGTTCTGCTGCAGGGGGGGTTGGCACCAGTGGGAGAGAAGAGGTGGAAAGAAAAGGGGTAGGAGGATGAACAAGTGTGAATGTGTATGCAAATAATATATGTAAATGCAAAAACGAAACCTGTTGAAACTGTTCCAGGAATCAAGGGAGGGAGGATGGGGGAGAGCAGTGGAGGGAGTAATTAAAGTATGACATATTTGATACATTGTAAGAACCTTTGTAAATGCCACAATGTACCCCCATTCAGCACAACAATAAAAAAAATCAATGGCTCAATTTCTGGATGTTAGGACATATGCCTGGAGGTAGAGATGGCTGAATGAATAGATCTGAGTCTTGTCCTCAAAATACTTACAGACCTTGGAGGAGACAGTCTCATGGACAAGAGTTTTGTGAATACAACATGCCAAGCAGTGTGGGGTCTCTAGCTGTTGAGTAAAAACTTGGGGAGCAGTTGCTGGGGCATTTTCTAGCCTTACAAATTTTACTCTGCTGTGGGAAGAGTGAGCCTTCCTACCTCCATAGTTACCACTGGGTATGAGTTTCCTTTCCTTTCCTCCTCTTCCATGCCTGTTTTGCAAGAGCAACAGATAGATTGAGACAAATGGAAATGAATGCTTAGGTTCTGAAAAATACAGTCACAAAAAGTTAATTGCAACAAACACAAGATTTCTAGGGAAAAACAAGGGCCCAGGCTTTTCAATGTTTTCAGCAACCACGGGGATTTCAATGACATGTGACATGTTTTCGTTGACAGGCCAGTACCAGACCATTAACCAGCCTCTTCCCCACCTCGATCATGTAAGTCAGCTGCTTCCCTTAACTAGTGTGTCAGTCTTTGGTACTTACAAAGCAAGTGGATCTTGGTATAAAACTGTATTCCAATTCCCCAGCTATAAGATGGAGACAAAATTAATGCACACAGTCAGTGTGGAAACTAAAACAGGTAAAAATACCAACACATGGTGCTGGCAAGTGTATATGACTAAGATACTTCATAACACTCATGGCAAAATCTCACCTTGAAACAAACTTTCTGGAAGGTAATGCATACAAAAATATCCATTTTTTGGACCAATAATTTCACATTTGGGAGTTTAACCTAAGGAATTAGCCTAAATTTCAGACTACTATTTAAACATGCAGTGATAAGTGGTAATAATGTATTTTAAATGACAGCATATTGGAACCATGCTAAATAGTCAATAACACAGAAATAGTTCAATATGCTATGGTCTTTTGAGTCTATGTGAAATATTTGGAAAAAATTTTAATAGCTAAAGAAAAAGATTAAAATTTATATTAACTCAAATATCTAGGAAGTAATTATATTGTTAAAACATATATGCATAAAATTTAAATAGTTTATATATGTATAGTTTATGATAGATTGATAGATTGATAACAGATTGATAGAATATTCCTGTAAAATCATTGATTTATTACTAGTTGAAGTACCTCTTTAAAATTTTAATTAAAGCCATGGACCCTTACTTAGGTACACAATATTTAACTCTTGAGTAGTAAATATTGGGCCTGTAGATAAGAACCCCTGAGACTAACCGAAAATAGAGAGATATCACTCACATTTAAAGCATGCATTTCTCTCTCTCTCTCTGTCTCTCTCTCTCTCCTCCCCCACTGCATAAAACAAATTATATTCACTCCAGGGGGCAAAACACTGCTGCACACTGTCTGGACCAGATAGAAAACAGGCTCCAGCTCACATCCTCAGTTCTTCTAGCAGGCAAAGAGTTTGCACCATGGGGAGTACTGGCAGTTGCTATAACAAAACACAAAAGCAAATGTCCCTCTGTCAACCCCCCAGTGGAGCCCCTGCCTGTGCTCCAGCTCAGAACTCACTTCTGGATAGAGCTCTGGAACCCAGTTCCATACCCTCGTCTTCTGTGTGTGTTGGGAACCTCCTGGAAGCCAGAACCTGCCAGCTATGCTTAGCCCTGGACACCTCTCTCTGCCTTGCTCAGTGCATCAACCAGCAGGAAGTGAGCTAACATGCCCTGAGCCCCTATCATAGGGCAGATGCCAAGATCCTTTATGTGTTTTCATAGTTACCCTCTGGCAATGACCAAATAAAGTAGGCTTAGCCATCCCCAATGTACAGATTTAGCATCTGAGGCAGAGAGGTGACATGGCCTCCCACTGGTTAGAAAGTGGACCCACAATTTAGGACCAGGACAGAGTGGCTACAAAGCCATGCCATTACCAAGCCAGTCTCACCTGGTTTCACAACCAAGAACTTCCACATCCTGGCCCATCCTTCCTCCTAAGACAAGACCAAGGAGGTGGAATTCATGGTAGCAATCCCTGGTCTCTGTGGGCACAGAATCAATGACCCCATTCAATGGTATATTTCTTGAAGATTGGTACCCATTCCTGCCATTCCGGGTTTAACCCCAGGTCCCTTGATAACTGCCTATGTTAGTTTGCTTGGATTGCCACAAAAAAATTCCATAGCCTGAGTGGCTCAAACAACAGGCATTTGCCTTCTCACAGTCCCTGAAATCAAGAGATGAGGACCCTGCCTTTGGATTACAGCTGTCTGCCTTCTTGCTCTTGGGCTCATGTGATCTTTCTCCAGTATAAATATGGTGGAGGAAGAGAATGTTTTTATAGGAACTTTAACTTTTTAGCTTTAGCTTTTCTTGTCAATTTCTGCAAAAACTGAAGAAAAAGGCAGCTGAGATTTTGATATGGATTCTGTTGAATCTGTGTATCAATTTGTGAAGTATTCTTATCTTAGCAACATTAAGTCCTTAATCCACACACAGGGAGTGTCTTTTCACTTACTAAGTTCTTTTTAAATTACTTCCAACAAGGTGTGTGCAGTTTTTAGTGTACAAGTTTTGCATTTCTTTTGTTTAATTATTTACTTTTAGGTATTTTATTCTTTTTGATACTATGGTTAATATCCCTTCCTTCCTTCCTTCCTTCCTTCCTTTCTTCCTTTCTTTTTCCCGAGGCTGGCTTTGAAATCTCAGTCCTCCTGTCTTAGCCTCCCAAGCGCTGGGATTACAGGCATGAACCACCACACCTGACTTGCCATTATTTTCTTAATTTTTATTTTCAAATTGTTACTAGTGTTTTTTTTTATAAAAAACAAATTGTTATTATTAATGTATACAAGTAAACTGAATTTTGTACAGGATTGACTATATATTCTGGCACCTTGCCTAATCTTTTATTAGTTCTAAATTCTAATAGTTTTTTAATGGATTCTTTGTATTTTCTATCTATAAGATTATTGCACTAATACACAGGCACCCTTTCTACTTTAAGCATTCACTCAGGAAATCCAAGATCACCTCCTTGTTTTAAAGTCAACTGATTAATAGCCTTATTTACATCTGCATGTCCCCCATACAGTGCGTAGGTGGGTATTTGGTTGACTAATCAGAGATGAGAATGTTTTGGAATCATCTTTAGAATTCTGCCTATCACAAGAATTAAACTTGTGATTAAGATCCTAGACCCAACTCTTAAGTCAAGAGTTATCACTCCCAGAGCTGATGCCACAGCCAGTGACCTTTGCCCCTTCCTTTGACTCACTCCAATGTGCCACCCGCTTAGAAAAGGAACTTCACTGCAGTCCTGGATGGAGCAAAATGCCATAGTGATGACGACTATGAAGACCCCGAGCTTCAGCTAGCAGAGGCGTGGACATCCATGAAAATTTTACCAGCCAGGCCTATAAAGGAATCTGAATATGCAGGTAACATTGAGGGTTTGCCTAAAATCTGAAGTCGTGTGTCCATGCTGCAATGTCTGAATTGAGCACTCTAGGTTAAAATCCTGCCTCCACGACTTACTAACCGTGTAACTTTGAACAAGTCTCTAAAACTCACTTTGTCTGATTATAGAGCTCCTAATATTAGGACTTACTCCAGATCTGCATGGTAGAAGAGTTTAGTACAGGGAAGACTTTCATCTCACTTGATTGATTTTGTAGTAACTAGCAATGAGTGGTTCAAGACATAGGAGAAAAGTCACTTATTAGTAGGGAGAGACCTAGCTGCCCACCCAGCTTGCCTTTTCCCACCTGGGCACACAGGACAGTGTCAGCAGGTTCTCTGAACTTTAGATAGCACACACCATTGTAAAAGAAAAGAGGAAGGATGCGTGATTTCTGAGGGTCTGGCCCACTGAAAGGAACCTACAGAACTTTCTTTAGAGGGAATCACCTTGTAAATAATAATGATAATTTTTCATTCATTTACTTAATACCTATGTTGTGTCAGTCACCATTTTAGAATTGACCAGGGGACATAGGACAAGGAAAGCATAGCCCATCCCCTCAGGGAGCTTTCAATCTAGTGACAGAAACAGAGAGATAATCAGAGAAATGTGATAGAACATGACAAGTGTGTGAGGAGGAGAGTGAGGGTGGGTGTTGGTGGTGTGGCCTTGGGAAGATTTTAAATGGTGTGGCATAGCTCAAATCTTTGAGGGCTAGCAGAATTTCTCAGGTGGATGAGAAAATGAGGGATGATCAAGGCCAAAGGTAGATGTGGATTCATGTGAACCAGGTGCAATAATTTTCCTCTTTGCACCTGAGGTTCCTCAGCTGTTAAACACAGGTTTATACCTGCACCATGGTGATTAGATGGGATTGTAGACATGTGGAGAGTTGGTAGATTTTAGTCTGCTCATCCACGTGATGTACGAGTTTAATAGCTTTCTTTTTGTACAGATACGCGCTATTTCAAGGGCGTGATGGATACTTCCCTTCTGTTACATCCCAAGTCCTCCATCTCCTGTGAGGAGCAAACCTGGAACCTGCAAATGAGGCGGGAAGCAGTGAGTAAACGCTGGGCCCTGACAACCAGTCAGGGGTAGGGTTCTTCATGACCTACAGGGAGTTGTTCCCGCTCTTCTTCCCCAAGGTATCATGTCTGCTGATGAGCAGGTCAAGCTCAGCAAGGTCCAGGGAGCTGACTCACCTGACTGGTAGTCAGCTGGGTCCTGTGGAAGAGTCTAGAGGAAGGAGAAGAAACACTTATTCAAGATGTTCTGTGAGCCAGGCATCAAGCTAAAGACTTTCACAGCCATCTTATCAAATGCTCACTGCATTTTTCAGTCAAAATCTAAACTCAAATCTTTCTGATAAAATATATCTTGTTTCCCAGATTCTTTCTGATAAAATAAATCATTTTGCCCAATCCGAAAAATGTATCCTTTGGCCCAGAGCCCAGCATGGGTAACACACAGCCTTCTGAGCCTCTGGAAACTCAGCTACAACACAGGAATGAAAATCCAACCACGCTGAGTTCAAAAGGCTGTTGGGAGGCTACAACAGATTTCTTTTCTTTCTTTCTTTATTTTTTTAAGTGGGATTGGCATTTGAACTCAGAACTTCCTGCTTGAAAACAGGTGCTCTACTGCTTCAGCCATGTCTCCAGTACATTTTGCTCTGGTTATTTTTGGAGATGGGAGTCTCACAAACTATTTTCCTCGGCCTGTTGGCTTCAAACTGTAATTCTCCCAATCTCAACCTCCCAAGTAGCTAGGATTACAGGCATGAGCCACCAGCATCTGGCTACAACAGATATTTTATAAGAGTATTTTGTAGGTGAAAATGCTCTAAACACATAAATCGGTTTTCATTTTTAATAAAATGTTGTCTAGTGTTTAATTTTCTTAATGGAGAAATGCATAAAATAAAGATTAATCACCCCGGAGACTGCAGGGTTACTGATCATAACATTTCTGATGCATTTCACACCAGTATTTCCTATGCAAATATATTCCATGCAAAAGAATCCTGGTTTTATACTATATATATCCCTGCTCTTCTTTTTCACAATGAGTTCTGTTTACAAAATAATTTCCCATGTAATAATTTAGAATTTAGAATGAGAATTTTTATAGTTATCCATACCTCCCATACAGAATTTTTAATTATTTTACTTAACCATTGGACAGAAACATTTTAAAGGTTAAGGGTTCACATTGTAAAATTTCTGTCTTGAAAAATTGCTTCAATTTCTCCTCTCGGAAGCCCCACATGGGGATGTCCCACTCATAGAACTCTTATCAGAACTGGATTTTACTCTTTTAGTCTAAATTTTTTAATAAAAGGGAAGATTTTACCTTTTTTTTTTTTTAGTTTGGACCTACTTACTAGTGGGTGTGAGCATGCTTTTGAATGTTTGCATTGTTGTTTGTGTATTGTATGTGCACAGCGTTTATTTGACTAGAGGACTTCTGTTAATATTGACAATATCTTAGCCTAGCTCGTGCTGCTGTAACAGAATAGCTGAGACTGGGTAATTTATAATGAACAGAATTTGTTTCCCACAATCCTGGAGACATGTAAGTCCAAGTTCAAGTTGCCAGCATTGGGGAATGGCTCTCTTTCTGCATTACAACATGGCAGACGGACAAAGAGAATAGGAGAGAGGAAGGAAGGTGGAGGGAGGGACCCAAAGTCAGTCACACTTTTATAACAAACCCACTCCCATCATAACAACCCCCCTCTGAAAATAATGGCATTAATCCATTCACTCATGGGAGTGAAATACCCATGGCTTCATCACCTCTTAGTACCGTCACAATGGCAAGGAAATTTCAACATGAGTTTTGGAACAGACAAGCATTCTAACCATAGCAGGTAAGGAAAGGAAAGAACAAATTTTACCAAGCAATGCCATTCACAGAGAACCAGAAGAGCCATGAAACAGTACACTCTCCTACACTCGCTCCCAGTTGAACACTCCAGTCACTCAACAAGTTCACTCAAGTCTTCACAAGTTCACCGTGTCTTCAGGGCCCACCAGGGTCAGACACAGTTATAGACTCTGGGGACAATTCAGTGAAAATCCAATTCCCTGCCCTACAGAGAAGGCTACACGCCATCGGGAAGAAACCCATTATAAATAAATAAAGAATAGAGAATATGGCAAATGAGACTTGATTTAGAAAAATAATGAAAGCAGGATAAGGGAGGTCAAGGAAAAGCTTTCTCTGTAGAGAATGGACTAAACAAACGAATGACACTTAATCCTTAAAATATTCTTGTAAGAGGAACACAGCCATCCATCCCCATTGTAACACCTGCCCTATGCCTTAGTCTGCTTACTCCTCTCCCTGGGTTTTTCTTCTCTTACTATCAGGCCTTGTGGCTGTTGTAAGAATGCATAGAGAGCACTGTGGGTGACAAAGCAATCAGTACATGACATCTTTGCAAGGTCAGGGATTATTGTAGCCCCAGCACGTGTGCCTTTAAGAAAGTAGTTCTCGGTAGATACTGATTAATGGATGGAAATGAACAACCTGTCAGTCACCTTGAAAACGGGAGAGTCATTTCATAGAAAGAAGCACCGAGCCTCTCCCCAGCTCCATGTCTGTTCACACACAGAGCTCTTCTTCAGACTGGCCTTCAGCCTTCTCCTGCTTTACTATTTTCTACCATCACCAAGAGCTGCACCTGGTGCAGCCTGCCAGGGGCTAGGGGGGCTGTGTGACAGGGAGGAAGGCATTTCAGGGCACTGCCCTAGGGGCAGAAAGCCTGTCCAGGGAAGGAGTGATGGAGCTGAAGAGTTATAAGGAGAGGAGAATGCTCAGCTGGTGGTTTGAGCTTTCCTTCCCCTAAAACTCACTGATAACCTGCCCCCCGTATGTGTAAGGAAAACTTCGTGGATAGAAGTGGGTTTTTTTTTTTTTTGGAAAAAATAATCCTCACTTGATTTTTTAATAACAATTGTGGCAGAGTCTAAGCATCCATTTTTAATACTGTTTGTGTGGCCACATTGTCTTTGTAGCTTCCTGGTAAAACCAATTTCTCCTTTGGGACAGATACTTTGCAAGCAAAACTACAACCTCCTCAAATTAAGTCCAGTGAAGTCACTGAGAAAAACTTCCCCAGGAGGGAAGCTGTCTTACAAACTTAAACAATGTCTTGGCCTCAATTTAGATAAAGAGAGAGTTTTGCTTTGATAATCAATGAATAATCAAGTTTTTATGGCAAGCAGATTGATATCTTTTTGATTCCGACCTCATTTCTGAGGGTTGATTCTTATTAGTTCTCTCATGTATGCTGAGATGGAACTCTCTGTGGGGTGGATCTTCAGTCACCCTTAGAGGCCTGTTCTTTTTTATCTCAGTCCCTTAGTTGGTTATAACTGTCTCACTCTAAATGACTACTGTATTTATTAAGCACTTACTGTGTGTACCAAACACTGTGATCACAATGAAAGTGTAAAGGTGCCCACAGTCTAACAGAAGAGGCAGTGGCAGTTTCAGTGTCATATGAAGCACAGAGATGGAGGTGAGCACAGAGCTCAGCCCATGGCTTCTGCTAAGTCTTCTGGAGGGTGCTGTCTGCTAAACCCTTCTTTCACACCTATAACCCTCTGCATTTTAATCAGTGATTCACAACAGAGAGGGGGTGCTGCCTCCCAGGAGACATTTTTAGTTGTTGCAACTAGGACAGTACTGCTGACATCCAGGAGTAAAAGACAGGGACGGTGCTAAGCATTGTCCAGAGCACAGGACAGCCCTTCAAAGCAAGAAATGATTCAGCCCAAATCTCTACAGAGCTGAACCTGCAAAACCTGCAGGTGCAGCCGAGTCCTCCTCTGAGTCCAAGCTGCTATTCCTCTTTGATTCCTCACGGTCCAGCCTTCCAGCAGGCACATAGTAGGCACTGATAAATATTTGTTTGATTAATAGAGAATGGGAGAAACTCCTGGGTTGAACAGGAGATATTCCTGGGTCTGGGATCTTGTACTAATACCATCCAAGGCACCTGTTGCAAAGGAGACACCAAAAACTCATGCAAAAGACTGACCCAAGACACAAAGCAGCATTTGGCTGCCAGGGGAGAAATGCAGGGGCACTGAGGAAGCCCCATCCCAAGACTGGGGGTGTGCAGGGCCCATTTAAAAATGGAGTCAAGAGAGTACCTGTCCTGCCTTCCTAACCAGTCTGGCAACAGGGGTAGAGTGGGAAGGACACTAAGGGAGATGCTCTGTGTAGGGCAGGCATGTGGGGAGACTCTGAGCAGAGGCTATAACAAAAACATCCAAAACCTCTCCAGCACCCAAGCCACAGGTAACCCTGGAGAGACTGGAAGCTGGTGACTCTATGAAGGAACACAAAGTCACAATAAAATCCATCCAGCACTCAATCCTGACCACACTGGCCAGCAGAACAACAGTCACACTCTTTCCAGGCACAAACACTGGGCCACTGAAGATGAGAATAGTGAGAGAGGTCATCTCCTTCCATCCACTTTGGCAGCCAAACTCAGCACCAATAATAAAGAAAAGTACTAAGACCCCAGTACTGACCTAGGCTGAAAGGCTTTCAGAGACCTGGGGCCTCTTAACGAGAGTTGCATCACCTGATTCACCCGCATGTCTTCTGTAACACAGCCATTAACCATCCACGAATGCCTCTGAAAATATTAATAATGACTCAGTCATTCCACTTACGGGAGTGCTTATGGTGCCTTGCGTTCTAGGGGCGTTGCACTCTGTGACCCACGTTATTCCCCTCCTTCCAAGGAAGCAGTACTTTGTTACTTCCATTTCACAAATGAGGAAATTGAGTCTCAGAAGGCTGAGTGGTTCACATTGCCATGGGTAAAGGGGGTGGAATCACCTCTATGGCGTTCACTCAAGGCCACATTCTGCTCAGCCAGCTTGGTCACTTCCATGTCCCTTGTTTTGGCTATTGGTCTACATCACAGCCCAAAGGCATAAATTGGCAGGGTATTTTCCCCATTATAAAGAAGAAAATGCTGATGTTCTTAATATGCTAAAAGCCTTTTCCAAAGTTGCAGGGCAATAAGAAATAGGACTGAATTTCCAACACAAGCGTTTTTGTGCTCTGTAAGGAGCACCCGAACCACTGCACCCTTTGCCAGCAGCAGTGCTCGACTTTGCACATATTTACTGATTGCCAATCACGCAGGTGAGGCAGAGTCTAAGAACGGCGAGTCCAGAGATGTGTGCATTTATCCTTGGGACTCTAATGATGCAAAGTGGCTGGACATTCAGTCGCATAGTCACAATTTAAGAGATAATGGTGCCACATTGTCTTCTACAGGTGGACAAACCCATTCCCAAGGACCTCAAAAGCCAGCACTTTAAAGGTAAAGTCACATCGCAAACATTTGAAATATAAGAGTGTGTTTGTCTGTGGTTGTGGGTTATCCTGCACAAGATGACCTGTTGAATTTCCCCCAGGAAATAACTAAGCTTAGAGTCACACATTCCTTCTGCCTTTCTATTGCTTTACCTTATTGACAAAGAAAATCAATTGTGAAAATTCATTCCATGTTGCAGCATACTCAAAGGGAGTTGTTTCAAAACATATGGATTGCATGAAATACATAACTATGTTATTTCCACAAGCCTACACCTGGAAAGATCACAAGACAGAAATCTAATTTTAAAATGTTGATTAATTAATATGAAAACAGGTTTTAAAGCTTTAGGCAAAACAACTCAATTTGAAGATGAAAATACAGGTATAAGCCTGAAAGGAAGCAATCAATCCCACTAGTGATAGAAGCACAAAGGAAGGACAACCAGAATGATTCAATGATTCCCTTATAGGTCTCCCACTGGCTGCCCTTTGCCCCAACTCTTCTCAGTGTCCAACTGGAAAAGATGACAGTCATGTGAGCTACATTCCCTAATAACTGAAGCACACTGAATTCACCTTTTGTGTGTCTAATGGTGTGTTCTATAATGGCTTACTAACACTACCTTGTCTTTAATGAGAATGTGTAACAGAATCCCAACAGGAAACAGATGTCACACTCAAATTAGGATAACTTAAGAAAGTTTATTCACAAAGGAACTAAGATGGAAGTGTGTGGGGTGCCAGGGAGGAATAAGGAATCATAGTATAGAAACCATTCAGGCAGCAGTGGGGCTGAGGGGACAGGTACTGAAAACCACAGGGGCACTGCCTTGAGAAGAGGGTTGGAGGGGCACCACCAACCCTAGGACAGCCTCCCAGGGAGAAATCTATATTAGTTAGCCTCCCCTTGCTATGACAAAATCCCTGAGGAAAACAATTTATAAAGAGGAAAGGTTTATTTTGGCTTCTGGTTTCAGAGGTTTCAGTCCCTGGCTTCCTGGTTCCACTGGTTTGTAGCTGTGTTGAGACAGAACGTCAGGATGGGAAATGTGTAGCAAATCTCCTTTCATGGCAGCCAGAAAGTGGGGAGAGAGGGAGAGAGACAGACAGACAGGAAGGAACCAGAGTCCCAATATCCCTTTCATGGGCATGCCCCCAATGACCTAAGTTCTCCCCACAAGGCCCCACCTTCTAAAGGTTCCACCACCTCCCAATAGTGCTACAGGCTGGAGACCAAGCCTTCAAAACATGATTGGGGGACATTTAAGGTGGAACCATAACAGGATCCAAGGGACTAAATAACCTTCATCTCCAGCCTCGCTCTGACCTGGTGCTGAACTCCCAACGGCCGAACCCAAGCAGAAGTGAGAAGGCAAGGCCACCTACCTGGGGTCATAATGCAGACAGCAGGGTGAAGGAGAGGAGGATGGTGGAGGGGAAACCAGGGACGCTCACAGCAAAAAGCATGGTGGTCAGAGCGAGTCAGTAGTCAGGAGTCTGGGCTCTGCCACTGCCCGCCCTGTGACCTTAAGCAAGGCTCCTAATCTTTCCAGCCAAGCTTTCTTCCTTCAAATGCAGAGCAGGACAGGGCTGGATGACCACTCACTTCAGCTGCATTAATGGAAGGAGGCTGGCTCCTACAACACGAGAAGGATCCTCGGTTCCCCTGTCCATGGCTTATCTGCAGCCTGCACAGTCTGTCGCCCTCCTCCCTGCTCCTAAACCCCAGTGGAACATAGGCCAGCTGTCCTCTCAGTGCCTCTTGGGTCCTTAGGAATGGCAACTGGGCAAGGCACTTGACTTGGAGCTCCACTCCATTAGCTGATGTATCTTCGATCTTAGAAACACCAAATGAAGTATGTAGAGATGGTGTTTTTACTCTCCTTAGCAGACAAAGGGTCAGGAGTGCAGAGGGATCACAGGCCAAACCAGGATTATATGATACACAAATGCCCTCGGCGACAGCTGGACGTTCTGCAGGCTTCCTCTCAGAAACACATCCTAGGGAGGGAAACACGAGAGATGAACTTTGGGTTGCTGTCTTTCTTATCAACCCCTCTGGACATCCACCCTCACTTCCTTGGCTGCAGAATGTCTTCTGCCATTATTCCATGTGTCAATATGTCTGTTTATCTATGCATCCACATATTTACCTACACTCCGCCTCAGTTCCTAAAGCTATAAGAGGAGATAATAAAGCCTTGAATAGTAAAATAGAAGAAAATTAAAATCCTGGGAAAAATCTAGATAGATCTGATTAAGATAAAGAAAAAATTTAGGATCCTCAGGCATACGTTTCTAAATTCAATGAAAATCAGCTGGACCTCCTAAACAGCCTATAATCTCAGCTGTTTAGGAGGCTGAGATTAGGAGGATTGTGGTTTGATGCCAACCTGGGCCAATAGTTCAGGAGACCCCCATCTCCAAAATAAACAGAGCAACATGGATTGGAGGTATGGCTCAAGCAGTAGAGCACCTGCTTTGCAAGTACAAAGCCCTGAGTTCAAACCCCAGTCCTGTAAAAATAAATAAATAAATAAACTCCATGAGAATTGAAATTTGCCTCTAAGCTTCTTGGTAGTCTAGGCAAAAAGTGACCCAAACTCTTTTATGGAATATTAATTTCTTCTGGGAGAGAGACAAGGATGTAGCTCTCGGATCACATTAGTGCTGCCTATTTTATAGGGGATGTAACCATTTATAGGGGATTTACCATTGCTACAAAAATATAGCTGCTTTTTAAAGCAGACCCCAGTGTTCCAGGAGACCATGAGTGCAGAAAGGATCTCAGTGAAGTCAAGGCTTGCTGGGACTGGAGGGGAAGCTATGCAGAAGACTTCTTCAATAAGAGTTAGTGTGTCTACATCTCCTGCTCCTACTCTTGACTCATGGCTGTGCAGGACCAGCTGAGTCCAGGGCAGTGGACAGAGAAGGGAAATAAAAGGGACAGGAATTAATATGAAGCCCCCAGTTTTAGGATCAGCCATCTTGCTGGAAAACACTTGGATGATTTATGTGTTTATTACAAAATTCTATATTTTTGATGCAAACATATTCTCAGATAATTTATTCATTCTCACAAAATGTCACAGAAAAAAACATATCAGTTGGTTCAGTGATGGAAGAATTTTATGATGATATTTTTCATCAAGTTGAGCAGTTATAGATTTATGTTAATGTATATTTCATGTCATTTTTCTTGCAATCATATTCTGACATTATCTGGAAACCATCTGATTTTAAGACTTTATCTTCCCTGAAGCTTGACTTTTTTTAATTTTTCATTCCAAGATATGGGTAAAAGTTTATTTGGAAGCAAAGTTGTTCATGATGAACCACTCACATTAGCCACAGATCCAGAAGAAATCAGCTCGTTGTCAGAGGCGGGGAGCTGTAATTTTCAAATGTGACACAGCTTAGTTTCCTAGAAAACCAAAGCTGAGGATAAAGGAGGCTAAAATGCATTTCTCTTTGCCCTAGATGTGAACCGAGCACAAACTCTAAATCAGTTTCCTTTGATATGACAAGTACACTATATTCAGAAATGAACTTATAAAGAAATACAATAAACCACCCAAGAAAAGAAAAAAGAATTATGCATAGACGACGGAGCACTACACCCAGAACCACGAGCTTAGCTGAAAAGAAGTAAAATAGAATTGCACACAACGCCTTCAAGGGCGCTTTGTACTAGTTTGCTTTTGGGTGAATTTAGATGGTGATGGAACTAGAATGGAGGTGAGTTTAGAGTTTATCTGTTTCAGAGCTCTCGTCTTACATGAAGAGCCTTAGCAAGGGAAGTGGCTTGCTCAGAGTCAGCCACCAAGTTGTCAGAGCCAAGACAGACCTGGTGTTCTCTCCTGTAAAGTGATGTGCCCAGGGCTTCCCTGCACAAAACGCCAGTACAAAGCATTCATATTGCAAACTCCTCTTGTTCTGTGAGATCCCATTAGTCCAAACCAACAGTTCAGTGCCCAGTTCAGTTGACCATAGTGCCCTCTGGTGGCAGAATATGGTAACACAAGACATCGCGGTGATGGAATTTGGTACACTGTACATTCCATCCTTTAACAGAAACAACAGGTCTTAGGTCACAGAGTTGATCAGCAATAAACTAGATTATTCACTTGCCATTTAGGATTTTTTTCAGCCATGACTCATGAGTGAAAAGCATCACAGGCATTGATATAATGCTTGGATCAAAGCTAACACTACAAACTTTGTAAAAAGTCACTCATTAATGGGACGACAGAGCAGTGCTTTTTCTCACCACCATGCAGGGAAAACAATAAGACTCACAGAAAAGGAAAGCCATCTGATAACTGTGTGATACAATCAATGTTTTTCCTACAGAGAGACATGAAGTAGTCAAAATTAGAATAAATAGCAAAGTTTTCAATAAGTGAAGCCCAAGAAAATCCGTATCTCCCAGTAATAATTCCCTAATGAAAACTCCATTTCCTAATGGGACCCCAATGTACAAGGACTGTCTTCACCTAGACAAAATAAGCAACTCCCCTACAAAGCCATTTCATAACCTCTTAATGAATATGCACAATGAAAACTCTTTTTTCTCTGTAACTGCCCACAGTTAACTAGGATCAAACATCTCAGTTTGCTCCGGACTGAAGGATTCCTGAGAGGCAGGATTTAACTTTCAGAACTAAAGCCAGAGGAACCCAGGCCAGCTGGACCAAGCTGGTTACCCTAGAGGTAGCCTCTGTATCTGCATGCCTTACAGGCATGGCAGCAGGGTGTAGGGCTGCTTTGTTTATTACAACAGAATCTCCATCATCCAGCCCCCCCCTTGGAGACAGGCATGGCATTCCTCACAGACTCTCTGATGCTCCCCAGGGTCTGGCCACTTTCCCAGGCAGCCTGCCCCCCCTTAAATTGCCCCAAACTGTTTACTTTCAACACAAGGGACAGCTCTGTCTTCTTACAACTCCTTCCCATTGGTTCTTGCTCTAGGGAGCTCAATGTGAGTTGTCAAAGAGTCACATTAAATAAAAGGGGGGGTTCTTCTTTTTGTCTGGGTTAGACAAAAGTCGATATCTCTTTGCTGGCCACCTTATCAGAGCAGCGTGAGTCTCTAAGAGAGAATATATACCATATGGAGTCTTCAAAATGGGAGCCTGCTGCGTCCTGGGCCCATTGTTGAGCCCCAGCTCCAGAGAACACTGCAGAAAAGCTGACACAGAAGTTAACATTATTTTCTGCTGCAGTTTCACAGTGCATTTCCCATTCAGGGTTGCATATTAATTGTACATATTAATGGGGTTCAATGTTGTAATTAAATACCCATATACAGCACACACCAATCAATCCAGCCTTGCTTTATCTGGCCTCCCTGACCCCTTCCCAAACTCTGGTAATCAGCATGTTGCATTCGGGTCAACCTTTTATTTGTTTACTTTTAGCTCCTACATATGAGAGAGAACATGCAATACTTGTCTTTCTGTGTCTGGCTTAGTTTGGTTGACATACAGTTGCCCAGTTCCTTCCATTTGGCTACAAATGGCAGGATTTCATTCTTTATGACTGAATCATACCCAATTTTGTAGATACACCACATTTTCTTTATTCACCCATTGATGGGCACCTACACTGATTCCCTATCTTGGCAGTATGAATGCTGCTGCAATAAACCTGGGCAAGGCATCACTTGGGGCACATATTCCCCAACCTATGTACAGGAAGGAGCCTGGTGGGCATAAACCCTTTCTGTTGCTCATGCCTCCCCTCCTGAGTGTCCCTGGGGAATGGTGGAGAGTGCAGGCTTGCCCTTGCTCCTCCCTACTTATTTTTCTAATTCCATATCCTACATCACAATGTGAAAAAGAAGTTGTGAATAAAAAACATTAAATTGGTTTATTAAAAGTTGCTATTCACCCATGGCTCACGCCTATAATCCTAGCTACTTAGGAGGCAAAGATCAGGAGGATCACAGTTCGAAGCCAGCCCGGGCAAATAGTTCATGAATCCCTATATCGAAAAAAAAAATCACAAAAATAGGGCTGGTGGAATGGCTCAAGGTGTAGGCCTTGAGTTCAAACCCCAGTACCACAAAAAAAAGAAAAAAGGTTGCTATACTGTCAGCCCTCTGTATTTATGGGTTCCATAGCAGTGGATTCAACCAACCACCAATGTAAAATATTTGGAAAAAAATTCCATCTGTATTGAACATATGCAGACTTTTTACTTGTCATTGTTCCCTAAACAATGCAGTATAATGACTGTAGCATTTCTACTGTTTTAGGTATTATAAGTAATCCAGAATTAATTTAAAGTATACAGGAGGATATGCACAGGTAATATACAAACCTTCTGCCATTTTCTATCAGGGACTTGAGCATCCACAGATTCCAGTATCCATGGGGGTCCTGGAACCAATCTCCTGAAGATTCCCAACCATTCCCTTGAATGCTAGGGAGGAGAATTTTAAATCTGGAGGAAAGTGGGCATGCCTAAAGGTGAACTGTATCTGATTTCATCATCATCTAACCAATAATATTTAGCACCTACTTAATACTCAGGACTAGGGCTGGCTAAGTCCTACGTCCCACAGCAAGCACTCTGTGTGTCCATTTCTCCAACCAGACAAAGAATTCCTAAAAGAGGGGGCACACATATTTATAATAACCATTGTGATAGCGGCTCCCTTCATCTAAAATTGCTTTGTGCCAGGGCCCTAGTGTCAGGGATCTTCAGAACTCAAAAGAGCATGTACTTTATTCAGGAAGTCCACACAGCAACAGACATTGAACTGAGGTGTGACAAATGACCTCAGGAAGCAAAATAATATTTTTGGTACTCAGTAGAAGCTAAATATGATTGTCTAAATGCTGTGTCTGGGGACAAGTAGCCTTGGGTTCAAGTCCCAGCTTTACTGTTTTCCAAATAAGAGACCTTCAACAAGTAATGTAACCTCTCTAAATTTAAGTTTCCACACCTAGAAAATGGAGGAAATAGCCCCACATCATAAGGTATTCACCTGCCTTAAAAGTAATACCCAACCCAAAACCTAGGACACAGTTACTGACACATGGTGGGCCCGCACCAAGGCGTGTTGAGCTGAGCAACACTTGGCAGATCTCGTTCCCCCTCCTGCACCCTCCTCCCTTCTTCCACCATTAGAATATTCTCCTAACTCCCTCTGAAGGGTAAAAACCAACTCTTACTCTATCTATCTAGTTTAGTTTTTAGCATACAAAATAAATCTGTTATAGATGAGTTTATAAAAGTAACCCAGCTCACAGAAACCAGTTTATGAATCATTGTTTACCCTACAGAAAATACATAGCACCATTTTGGACACATGGTAGATGCATGGTGAATCTTTATTGCATTATTTCCATACCTCAGCCCATGTAAATAGTACACAAATGCCTCCTGTCATACGACCACCTAGGAAAGAGTCTGTGAGCTCAGTTGCATTTTCATTAGGTGGGGTCAACAGAGAGGAAAGTCAAGAGGACTGAGTTGCTTCTTTCTTTCTAAATTTAGGCAAATCACATTCCTTCTCTGGACCTTATTAGCCTATCTGTGGAAAATAGTAGAATGTCACAGTATTCATACATAGGTGTCCACCCACCCCACTGATCTTGTCATCCCCCTCTACCCCTAGTCACTTCACCCTCCTCCCTCCCTTCCACTGACGTCCTATCCCACCTTCCCTACTAACCCCAATCTGAGAACTAGTGAAGCATTTGTGCCTGACACTTACACCTTCTTACACCTTCTGGCCTTAGTCCAGGAGCTGTGAGAGCCAGTGGGTCCCTCCTCGGCTTTGCTTACCATCAACCTTCCCCACCAATCAATGTATCCCAAGCAATGGTTTCAGTAATTTATTGCTGCAATTAATTTCTGCAGGTTCCAGTACACTTGAAGATGCCTCTCAAACAGGCCTTGCCAAATACACATTATTAGTTACTTGAATTGTAAATTGCTTCTTCGGATTCTCCCATGATTACTCAACAGACATAACACCCTAATGGTTCACTAGTGGATGCCATAAAACTCTTAAGCACAATAAATTTTGTGATGGAGGCCAAGGTTTATCCAATTCTGTCCAAAGTCTACTTCTCTAATATAGAATGTTGCGTGGATGGTCTGTTTCTGAAATTGTTGATTTGCATGATTGTATTTCATAGATAAAGGGTATTGCCTATACGTAGCACAAATTGGATGAAAACTAAGTGAAAATTAAATATCATTTTATTTAACCCTAACAATCCAAGGAACTAGATTTCATTATCTACATTTTACAGCCATGAAAACTGAGACCCAGGACATTTTACGTAACTTGTCCAAGGTTATTCAGTATGTGCTGAAGACCCAACTTGAATGACTTCAGAGCTTTCTTTTATGGGGACTCTACTGCGTCACTGTCCCTAATATTAGGGGGCAAATTGTGGACTCCTATGTATCTGGTTTTCCAATCCTTTCAAGTCATAGATGAGGAAACAAAAAGCCCAGAGAAGTCAAACACTTCGTATTTAGCTGCTCAACTCTTGAGTCACAGCAGCTGAACTAGATCACAGAAATGGTGAATTAAACAGCTAGATCACAGGAAAAAAGTATTCAAATGCCTATGCAGATAAGGTTATTATACATTTTACTGAGAAAAGGACATGTAGCACACAATTTTAAAGTAATAGTGAAAGATATCATATTCCATCATAATTCCATAGAGCCAGCTGATTTGTTGAGACAAGATCTTGCCCGGGCAGTCGTCAAACTGTGATCCTCCTGCCTCAGTCTCCCAAGTGCTGGGATTACAGGCAGAAACCACCCCATGTGACTCAAGCCAATTGATTCTTACAGAACGTTTTTGATGACTTTTTTTTGCCAAATTCTTGTATCTGTAGCCAAACAGTGGCCACGGTTGATATAATGGCACAGACAACTTAGCTGAGTCAAATCATAGCACATGGCTGACACCACATGTCAAACGACAAGTCAGTGGGTGCACACAGTGCTACAAGTGCATTGCCTTCCTTTTCCACTTTTCATGATGTGATAAGTAGAGTCACTATGCACTTCTAAATTGAACGTGCTTTATTAACATTTTCTCTAGAACTTTTTCAAGTCTAGACAAGCAATACAACAATAAACCCAAATGGAGCTGTAGCATTTGCAAATCCCCATGGTGTAAATATTCCCAGCATGCTCAGCTGCCAATGTGAACATGACACGAAGTTGGGAAGAGATGCCTCTTCATACTAGGTCCAGCAGAGATACGAGGTAAATAACCTCACCAACATAAATAATAGTACACTAATTAGGAAGTGATGTGTTCCAGCATTTATGGTCTTTGTTTTGACAGAACGTAAAGGTATGTTTATATAATTTATTTTTAACAATGCTGTGTTTAACATCCAGATTGCAAAATTCCTGATAATGTAACAACCAGGTGCTGCAGCGTGGCACAAACCACTTCAGCGTACCACCACCCCTTTCTCTAACACTGTGAAGTTAATTTCTTAATGGTTTCTCCCTAATCAGTTGCAGAAGAGATAGTCAAACTAAGATCCACCAGGTTCTCCAGCCCTGCTGTGCTCACCCCGCTGCATTAATTCCCCCAAAGCAATACTTTTGGCCCTGGTGTAAAATCTGAACACTGAGTAGATCTCTGAGCGACGATGCCAATTAAAACTCTGGCCACCAGATGGCGCGCAGGTCAGCCTCCTCCATGGGAAAACTGCTTACTCAAAATTTAAGGTGGAAAAGCTCTCGAATCACTGTTTGGATCCCCTTGTTTGACACATAGGAAAACTTATAATAGCATTTAAGAATGTCTGTGCAATTCACCAGGAGGGTGAATTTATATTTTCCCTCTAATTTTCTATTACTTACAAGTAATAGTAAAGCATCAGTTCAAGAGTCACGCCTTCAAGTGTATTGATTCATTTATTCCACATATAAAGATCCATGCAGTGTAAGTGAGAACCCTCCACTTTTCTAGAAGATTCTCATTCATTCTTCAATCCAGTTGCTTCATAAACATTGAGCACTTGCTGTGATCCTGCCCGTGTAAATGGCAGCATCAAGAGTTTCTCTCACAAAATTCAACTCTCTCGTTCTCTTCAAGATTGCAAATATCTGAGTTGTTCTTACTTTTATCAACAGCCCCCACCAAAAAAACCAAACTTTTGTTGAATTTTATTGGAATTACCATGAAAGCTGTTTGACAACTTCGCCTGTGCGACCCATCTTTCCCACCTGTGAAGTCTCTCACATTCACCTGGACCCCTCACTTTGCAGATTGTCGATTATCTGAGGAATACATGAGGCTCCCACCATCAGTGATTGCCAGTGAGCATGGATCATCTGTCTGGAACCCTCTGGGGTTTTTGCTGCCATTATTGATAGGATTGCACACACAATTTTCCAAGTGAGGGAGGAATACCGAATGATGCTAGAGAAAAGCCCATGTAATGAAGACACAGGACACACAGACAGGGTGCAAAAACTCTATCATGTTGAACCAAAGACCTGGGTGGCAGTTCTGAGTAAGAGCAACGAGACTGGAGACAGCGCACCCCCTGATGTCGAGTTACCTTACAGGGCCTGGTGCACACTGCTGATGAAGACACATGTTGACCAGCCATCAGGGAAAGTGGTGTGGAGGCTCCTCCAAAAACTAAAACTAGAACCAGCAGTAACCATAAGGGAAATGGAACCAGTCTGTCGAAGAGACATCTGCACTGCCATGCTCCTTGCAGCCTAATGCACAATAACCAAACTATGGGAGCATGCTAAGTCTGTAGCCAGATAAACAGAGAAAGAAACTGTGATGTCTACATAACGGAGTATTTTTCAAAAGGAAGGAAATCCTCCCATTTGTGACAGCACAGATGGACCTGGTAGATGTTATGGTGGATGAATAAGCCAGATACCAACGAAATACTGCTTGATCTCAATTATGTGGAATCTAAAATCAGATTCATAGAAGCAGAGAGTAAAGTGGTGATTCCCAGGAGCAAGGCTGCACAGGGGGAATGAGGATTCAAAGCTTCAGTTACCAAGATTTATTAAAAAAAAAAAAGTCTGGAGAACACACAGCCTAATCCTTCAGCCAGTAATACTGTGTTGTGTATTTAAAATTTGCAAAAAGGGCAAATCTTATGTTAAATATTCTTACCAAGAAACAATAATGAATGGAGCAGGAGAAACTTTGGGAGGTGATGGACCTATTTATGGATTTGATGGTGTTAGTTTCAAGTGTACACTTATCCCCAACTCATTAAGATGTACAAACTAGCTTGGCATTGTGGCGCACACCTGTAATCCAAACTACTCAGGAGACAGAGATCAGAAGAATTGTGGTTTGAAGCCAGCTTGGGCAAATACTTTGCAAGACCCTATCTCAAAAAATCCATCACAAAAATGGGCTGGTAGAGTGGCTAAAGGTGTAGGCCCTGAGTTCAAGGCCTAGTACTGCAAAAAAGGAAAAAAGGTCTTTGCATATTAATCACATCTCAAAGCAGTAAAAAGATTCAGCATGATGAGGACAGTGTTCTTACCACAGTGTCCAAGACCCATGTGACTGTGGCACTTGTTCATCTCACCATCACTTCTCTGTCCTTTCCTCCCCCTTGTTCCCAGCTCAGGACCTTTGCACTTACTATTCCTTCTGTCAGGAATCCTCTTCCCCAGATACCCACATGACAGGCTCCTTCACTTTCCTTGGGCCTCTGATCTCATCACCTAACCAGAGTTGCCTCCTCAAATCAGTCTGAAATGTATCCCCAGCTCCATCCCTTACTCCCTGTGTCCCCACTGTCCCCCGTCCCTGCTTGTCTTTGTAACACTTGTGATCGTTTGTGATCATCTGTTTATGCTTTTGCTCATTTTCTGTTCCCTGCCAGTGGAATGCTGTTAACAAGAGAATGGCAACTTTAGGTTTTGCTGTTATATTCCAACCCCTCCATGAATAAGTATGTTAAAACGAAGTTCTACCTGATAGCATGTACTCAAGAATAAGTCAATGAATAAAAGACAGATGTCCTTTCTAAACTCACAGCATGGAAGCAAACCGAAGAGTTCCCTTGGATGGCAGGAACTCGATCTCCTTACTGAATTTTTTTCCAGTACTTGAATGAGTCCCCAGTAGATGTAGTGGGAGCTGTGAAAAGAGCTGGGTTCACCAGGAAAGTTACCAACACAAGAATCAGGGTAGTGCCTAGGATGGTCTGAGGTGACGCCAATAAATAATAAAATGAAGGGAAATTAACAGTATGATTTTTAATTTGGTGCCTTAAGCAAGTATCCTGTGACCTCATTGACATGGTCAAAGGTTTATCAGTAGCCCAGTCGCTGCTGTTGAAGCACGCAGTGGGTCGTGATTTGTGATCTTACAATGCCAAGCTCATCTGTTACTTCTGCTGGCTCTCAGTACATGGAATTCTTACAAAGAAGTTGATCCTCCTCCTTTAAAATGTGATTTCCAACAAACAGAAACAAAACAGGGAGAATTATTGTATTCGATGAAGTAATTAGTTTGGACTAATTAGTAATTAGAAGAGCCCTTGACATCATCCAGACCAGTTGGGTTTGTGCTTGTATTGTTTTGTTTTGCTTTGGGCCAACTGGACCTTTAACCAGAAGAAATCTTGGAAGGAGATCAATGGGAAACAAACCCTAGTAATGTTACTCAGGAACTTGGAATCGAGAGCTAGAAACCAGGCTCCCAGCCCCCAGGCTCCTTGGGGTTCTCAAGGGGAGGACCAGGGATTCCTCAGAGCATAGTTTAAAACATGGATTCTGTCCAAGATGGTTGTTTTGAAGATGAGGTGTGACCTACTTGGCCACTCTGGTAAAAGTTCAGCTTTCTATTGTAAGAGACAGACACCTCCCAGGACTTCTCCCACTGCCCTACAAATAACTTCTCTTACCACCTCACTTTCACTGGTGAGTGAACACAGCTTCCCCCTGAGGGAGGACACCCCGACACTCCAGTCCTCCACATATCACTGTAGCGCCACTCCCCTCTGCACTGGAAATTCTCGAGTTTTGGGTGGTATTTTCAATGCATGTCCATGCACTTATGTATGAACCCCTCAGTGTCAGGAACAATATCTGTCATCTTCACCACTGTGCCCCAGAGCCTGGACCTTGGCCTGTAAGTAGCGGGGGCGATCCTGGTGCATTTGACTTTCTGTCCCCAGCACATGGTACAATGCTGAGCTCAGAGTAGCAACTCAGTAATTACCTTTGAATTGAATTGTGGAAATAAAACTACCTAGAAGTCAAAAAAATCTGTTCCATATTCCTTTCAGGCTCTTTCTAGGCTTAGTTGGTTTTGAAATGTTGTTCTACCTAGTTTGTTCTTAGTTTATGTTCATCCATAAAATAAAGGTGGCCATCGATTCTGGGGTTTTCCAAAACCCGTCTATCTTGCACATTCTTTGATGCTATTTTCCTCTACTTAGAAATAACCTCAAGAAAGTGCTAGGAAGAACTTGAATTAATTATATACATATGTATAAAATCAACATATATAACTAAATATTATCTATTCACTATATCTTCCCTCATTGTTTCTTGACCAATGCATTTCTTCCTTATTTACTATTAAATAAGATTAATTATTGTAATTAAACATAGCTAGGTTAACTCTAAACAGAGGCCAGTGACTATAAGGAAGCCTAAAAAGTCACACTCCGTGTAATGACTTCTTCATTCTACTATTTTCTGACTGAGCAACTGTAGGTAAGATATTCAATGTCCCCGTGCTCCGATTCTTCATTAACAGAACAAGGGTGAGGTTTAATAGACCCTAAAACGAAAGTGCGTAGGACCATGCTGGGTGCAACAAGTATTAACTGGCACTGTCATCAGTTTTATTAAAATAAGAGTGATTTCCATAGACGCATGTATAAAAACTGTTTGGTCCCGTTCTCCTTACTCACTGGCCATCTCTCTCATGTTTCAGGGGGCAAATCCACAAAAGGAAACAAGGTAAGAGAAAACTTCAAAATGAATTTGTTCCCACTCTTTATTTTAAAAGCACAGAAATGTGGACAACATGAAATGTGGCTTCAAAAATATGTCCTAGAACCTTAAGTCACAATTTTCCATTTCAATTTATAAACCAATGTCATTAAGCTTTGGCCCTGCCCAAAGAGTAATAAACTTAATTTCTCGTTCTCTTTCCTTTTGCAGACTCCCTTACCACCTCCTCGGTAAGACATGTAAAATTTTATTTATTTTGACATGTAGTTAAATTATTTGTGCCAACACCTGAAAAAAGAGAAGCACAAACATTTGACAATTGAAAATGAATACAAGTTGTCCAAAGAAAGACTGAGCAAGCCTTCGTTCATTCGTCTCATCACTGTCCCACTCACAGTTACATAGTGAGTACACCTTCCTCTTCATTTCTTTCTGAAAGTATTTTCCCTGTCCCTTCCTCTTTCTCTCCTTTCTTTTAGTGCAAAAATCTGCAAGGTCATAAGATGACTATATCTAGCATGCCCAAATGCTCATGAAACTGGGATATACCCAATACAAACAAATCAGTAAGTCCACAATCAATCAGCTAGTCACCAGACAAGGATGTGTGTGTTTAAACTGACTTACAGTTGAAGTCAGTGGACTTTGAGGCTGTGTGGAGCCAGTCATTGCTGTACCCAGCTTGTGCATCCCTCTGCCATCACATTCATTACAGTCTGTGGCCCTTCGCTTCCCTCTTCCCCCCCAGAGGGAAGCCCCTTGAGCCAAGGATGGCTTCTTTTCCTCTCTGCATCTCCAGCACCTACTGAGGTGTCTGATACACTTCATGAATGAAAGAGCAAATGGCTGACTATAATGGGTGAATGAGGCATTCACTGACTTCAAACACCTTTATGTTTCTTTGGGGAGTACTAAAAACTCAGATCTTAGAAGATCTGGGATAAATGGAAGGCCGTTATTCTATTTTCCCACGGCCTCCTAAAACCAAAATGAGCAGCGTATTGAAAAGCATATGACACCCTGTAGAAAATTCTGTCATCCTACAGAACATCATGCCTGATCAAAGAGCATATTATAAGAAGGGACATTTAGATTCACTAGAGGAGTCAACATGCTGAGGTTTGAAGCTTCCAGAAATGGGTCAGCTGCTCTGCAACGCAGTGAGCTCCCCAATGCTGAAGTCTCTGACCCAAAGCTGGGGACAGGGAGAGTGAGGCACAGTGAATTTGGGGTCTGAGGAGCAGCTGCCCTGCAGATCTGCTCAGGGTTCTTCACTCTCCCCACTGGGCTCTTCACACAGGCCTCCTGTCCCCCTCCCAAAGAAGTACCAGCCCTTACCCCTGGAACCGCCAGAGAGCAGAACATCTTGCCCTCAGAGACAAATTGTTCCAGAAGCCCTGACAGGGACCAGGTGAGAGACTTGTCATTGCCACTGGTGAAATGACAGAGGAGTGGTGGGTGGGGGAGGGGCATGAGGGAAAGAAGCCAAAGGAGTCCCCTCTCTGAAGGACCTCCATGGGGTGGCAGGGCTGATTATACTGGAGGGAAATAGTCTTGGAAACCTGCAGTTTATTTCTAGGCCTGAGTCAATTTTGCATAAACTGCTAAGTGCCAGGAGAGAACCAGGACACTGTGTGTAAAAGCCAAAGGGGTTCAGACTGCCTGTCCTGGGACCAATTGGTCCCAGCTTCCTGTCACCCAGGCTGGAGAACATTACCATAGTTTAAAACCCTTCTATCCAAATCAACACTGCATTTCTGACAAAAGAATGTTTGAAACCACCCCTCTGGTCTCAAGGGTGGATGCGTCCCCACTGCCCAAATATGTGGCAGCTGGCTTTAATCACAAAATGTGACTAACTCGAATGAGCATATTTTTCCCCCAAGAGAGTTTGAGTTTCCCAGTTGCCTGACTCTGGAAATCGTCACAGAGGTTGGCATTGACTATTCTTCCCATGGGATGAGCGGTGCCTTCTGCAGCTTGAGGCAGCCGGCGGGAATTACTTGGGAAGCCTTCCTCTGGGTTCCAGGAACTCAGGCTCCTGGGCCCATTCTGAGCTTCAGTGGGAAACCTGTGCACCACTGTTCTGACAGGGTGTGGGGGGGTGGACATTAAAGGCATTTTGAGAGGCTCAGAAGCCATTTATCCCTCCTAATTGTCTGGTGAAAGTCTCTCTGTGTTGTCACCCTTTACAGCCCCACACAAACATCTGCCTTCCTGTTCTCTCTTCCATGCAATGCCCTCCATCTAGCCCCTCCTCTCCAGCCTATCCCCCTGGGAAAGAACAGGGTTCCCAAATCCGGATTCAAACTGCCTGGGGTGAAACTTAGATTCCACTTCTAATGAACTGGCAGGTTTGGGGCAACTGTTCTCACCTAGGGTGACTTTGACCTTCCTCCCCCCAGAGAACAGGATGTGGGGTGGTGATAAGAGGAGGGGGGACTCTGAATGGAGTTCTGTATGCTGCTAGGCATCCTGCAGGCTCAGGAGAGCCCACCGCCCACAACTTGAAGGCTTAGACGGCTCAGGGGCGCAGGTGAAGAAGCCTGCAAAGAGACTCTACCAACCTTTGCCAAGGCCAAGGTTTTTCTTGGTGGTAAAGGAAGGAAGCGACCACCTACTCATTGGCTAGCGTGAGAACTGAATGACACCCAGAAAGTGCCTGGCACCATTTACTTATTTCTGATGCTCATTGCACGCTTACGGCCTTAAGCCCTTCTCTGTTAGTGCCTTTTTCGCCCTATCTAATGCGCCCAGATTCTACTCTGGAGGGAAGACAGACTCATTTCTATCCATATTTCCTGGCACAGCACCTGAAATACACAGTTGAAGATGCTAGATAAATACAGATTTCCCTCTGTGGCTTCCAACGTCTCCCAGCCAGACGAGGGACCATAAAGGCTGCTCCATTTTTATTTCCATTTTCAAAGAGTGAGGGGCAAGGATAGTAATAGACCCTAGGGGACAGGAAGTGATATCATCAGAATTGGAAATAGAAAATGTACCATCCAGAAAACTCCTCTTCAAGTAGTCCAATGTGTTAAGAACTGGTCAACATACAGAGAAGGAGCCAGAAAAGGGACCAATAAAATACTGTTGGCGATGAGGTTGTGTAGTGTGGAGAACAGAGGAGCCTATCTTCTCCTGATTCTTCCTACTGTAAACAACAGGATCATGGGTCCCAAAAGAACCAGGTTTCGATCTCACTTGAGCCACTTCTGGCTGTATAATTTCAGAAAGCTCTTTAACAGCTCTGAGTCTTTGCTGTCCTTGTAAAAAGAAACCAGCCTCTCTGTGTAGTGGAGTTGTGATGACGGGGTATGCTATTTCTGTAGTGCCTAGGATAATATCTGTCACAGCACAGGAAAGAAGGAAAAACAATTACCCAGTAGCCCCCAACTGAAGGCAGCCAAATGAGGACCCCAGGACCCTGCGTCTGTTAGAATTGCTCTCAGATGGGATCTGAGCACTTGTTTAAAGCTCTCCCAGGTGAGTCATATATATGTAGTTAGGGCTTACACACCCAGAGGGACCCATGCCTAGGACTGTGTCTGCCACAGGCGCTTCCCAGGTCTTCAAGCCTTGTGATGCCCAAGTCTGGCATAGCACTCCCCGGGCTGCTCCAGTCCCTCTGCAGCTGGGACCACGGCAGCTTCAGTTAGTGGAGTTAATGTCTTCGGATGTTGGCATCTTGTACCTCTGGGGTCTTGTAGTTGTAATGTACATTTATTTAATTGTTATTAGATGTGATGAGAATTGGGTTGGATCTCTTTCTCTGAAAACAACTCTAAAGAGTAATTACATTTTTATCTCATTGACTCCTTTTGGCAGCCCTGTAAAGAATGATTTCAAAAACTTAAAAATGAAAGTGCCCTGCCCCATAGGTGCTCAGAAAATATAACTTCCCACCATTGGGCACATAAGGTCACTAAAGTTCAAAGAAGTTAGGCAACTCAAAACGCACGGGGTGGGCATAACTATTGAGGGAATGCAAGCAAAGCCCTGAAGGGAAGGTTGGAAATGCCGTCGTGCTTAGGAGAGTTTTGCTATAGGATGAGAGCTGTGTTTTCAAGTTCATTCTTAACAGGGCCCCGATGGGTAGTCAGACAACATCACTCATGACCCAGGTCCCATGAACAGCCATGTGAGGCTATTGCTGGGGAAAGAGCACTTGGGAGATCTGAGCCCCTGCAGCCACAACGCAGAAAGGTGCCCCTCCCTTTCCAGCAGCTGCTCTGTAAGGCTCTGTAGATGAATCTCTTCCTCCCTCTCCCCTAGCCTCACAAGGCAGAGGCTGCTGTGATTCACACCTGGCAATCAAGACTGTCACTTGCAGTCAGCCAGGGGACAGCTGCATCCCTTGACAATTGCATCCCTCCCCCTCCGTGGTGGCTGTGGGGTCCATATTGTCTTCTAGTCCCCATTTGACTCCACCGGCTGTGCCATTCTCGTTCTTAAAGCTAGGTCTTGGCTTCACAAACCAATTGCTGACTCAAAGCACTTCAATTAAGGGAAAATGTCATTTAAATCGTTTATTGACAAATCCAACTCTGAATTTTGGAGAATGCTGGCTGGATATCCTCAACTATTTATGCAGGATTATTATGGTTTTGAACTTGGGGACAATTCTCTCTGTTAAAAGGGAAGACAGCAAATGTGCAATGAGTGTTTGGGACATTCTAACACCACATTGAGACTCTCCTTGACATAAGCTGAAAGGGAATTAAAAAGGGAATAACTACCGCCTACAGTCACTGAAATCTAGATACCCATGCATCACATAAAATCATCATGAGTAATAACAAGAGTAATCCACAACATTTTCTAACTGCACACCAGGCCCCTTTTGTGGAGCCTTTAGTGGGTATTCACTCATTTAATCCTTTAACATATAGTGAGCATAGCAATACTGCTATGCTTTTTTACTGATGAAGACACAGAAATGCAAAGTTCATTGCGCCTTAATATATCCTTTAAAAGTCAGTCAACTCGTTGGCCTAAGGTGTGGGGTTTGGCCAAAATATAATTTAAATAAAGCATCTCACATCAAGTATGAAACACCCACTTGCCTGACCATGACTTTCCCTTTCCAATGGGTAACATCGGCCTCACATTTAGTTCAAGCATCAGAGAAGTGATGATCCAGGAAGTGAAAAGAAATCTTTGAAGATATCAAAAAGATATTAAAACAAAGTGTGGACTATGGAGATACACAAATTCACATTTATGAAAGAAAAATGGATTTGAAGTTTTGTAACATGCTGCCACAAGGCGAAACTGTGTCATTTCTTGCAACACAGGAGCATCCATCATTATCTCAGAGTTAAAAATTTTGATCTGAAAGAGAGTGTAAATGTCAAAGTGTTTGGCAGATGTGAAGTGTTGTCAAAAGAGTTTTCACCTATAGTTTTTTCTTCACTAGAACTCTCAATATTCCCTCTTCATTACTGTCTGTATTTATCCATTTTATAGGTAGGAAAACTGAGCTTCAGAGAGGTAATTTAACCTACCAATGTAACTTAGCCCATGGAAAACAAAAGCAAGGATTCGAGTCCAATTCCTTTAAAAATCAAGCCAAGTGGGGCGCCAGTGGCTCACGCCTGTAATCCTAACTACTCAGGAGGCAGAGATCAGGAGGATCAAGGTTCAAAGTCAGCCCCAGGCAAGTAGTTCTTAAGACCCTATCTCAAAAAAACCCATCACACAAAAAGAGCTAGTGGAGTGACTCAAATGCAAGGCCCTAAGTTCTTTCTTTTCTTTCTTTCTTTCCTTTTTTTTTTTTGTGGTACTGGTGTTTGAACTCAAGGCCTACACTTTGAGCCACTCCAACAGCCCTCTTTAGTGATGGGTTTTTTCCAAGATAGGGTCTCACGAACTGTTTGCCCAGGTTGGCTTTGAACTCCGATCCTCCTGATCTCTGCATCCTGAGTAACAAAGATTACAGACATGAGCCACCCTAAATTCAAACCACAGTGCAATCAAAAAAAGAAGGCAAAAACTAAATGAGTTCTCAAAGGCCCATGTTTATAGTAAATGGTAATATCCTTATAATTATGCTGAGCCCCTCTGATGCATAGCAAAAATGTGGGAACTCTTTCTATGCAGTGGGAACTCTTTTTCTACGTAGGTAATGATTGTTTTATTGCTGGATTGCAGACAGAACATGGCTAAAGTTAGGTGTTCAACATTGTACTCAACATGGCAGAGTGGGCTGGTGGGGAGAACGGATCATCCAGATACCAGAGAGCCCCAGCCCCACTCTTCACAGAAGGATCACCAGTGTTCTGCCTTAAAATTTAATTTATTGAAGACTGGGCATCATGGCACATGCCTGTAATCCCAGGTACTCAGGAGGCAGAACTAGGAGGATCAGTTTCAAGGTCACCCCAGGCAAAAGCCTGAGATTCTATGTGAAAAAGAAACTAAAGCAAAAAGGGCTGAGGGTGTGGTTCAAGTGGTAGAGCACTCACCTAGCAAGTGTCAGGTCCTGAGTTCAAACTCCAATACTTCCAAAAAAAAGTAAGTAAATAAAACTATAAAGTACATTGCTCTGTTTATAAAAAGAGAGGTTTTATCTGAACAGAAAATCACTCTGCTTATTTTTCTGCAAATGTGAACTAACTCAAGTGAGACAGTTGAAGGAATCAGAATAAAATTTACTTATACACTCAGTTACATCTACATAAATGTTTGAAATGCCTTCATAAATTGAACATATTTATTTTTCAAGCATTTCTAATTCTGACAGGACAGGCTTAAATCCTAGCAAGCAAAACGTTAATAATTTTTGTAATTCTGACAAAGTAATTGTGTAAATACAGAAAAATTCAAGTGCTCTTACAAAGTGCAAACTGTTTACAAAAGGAGTCAAGAAATGTCTTGACTATTTTAAGTTAAAATAACAAGTCTAAAGTCAATTACACATTTAAAATTACAGTCAACACACCAGCAGCTCTAATATGCCAGAGTCTCTTAAAGATTAAAAACCCTGAGACTAGTCTCAATTTAACTGCAGAATAACCAATAGTGTGGGTGCTTGTTCTACTCCATTACCTCTAACCATATCTCTTTATCTCCTCATGGACCCAACCCAAAAGGAAGGGAGGATGCAGAGATGCTAGTATCTCAGGCGGGCAAAGGTAAGATGTTAAAAACCGGACCCTCAGGATGGTCACCTCTGGCATGGAGCCCCAACACCAGGAGCTGAGTCTGAGCACTGTGTGCCTCTGAGGTCATCTTGCCTGATACAGATGGATTTGTAAGCTCTAGGGTCCACAGCCCTCCAGTGGGGCAGCGCTCTCCAGTATTTCCACTGACAGACCCAGGTAGACGGGCCGCACACCCTCACCCCACTGCCTGCCTTGCTTCTTCGTCAGACTTGGGCCACATTCTAACAACCTGCTGAATTGCCAACCATTTTCATTTTCATCTCTAGCAGTTCTCACAATAACCCCGTGAGATGAATACTCTTATTGCCATCCTACAGATGAGAAAAATGAGGTTTAGAGAAGTGACTTGGTTTGTCAATATAATGAAAGGCGTGGATTTATTCTGGGTCTTAGCCATCTTGACTTCTTTCCCTTCTATTCACTCAGTGTTCTGGCTTTTTTCAGTCTCAGATCTCTTTTCATTGTTGGGTTTTTTTTTTTCCCCCTCACACATGCTTCCCTGGGATCCTACTATACCTGACAGCTTCACATTTTAAACTATTTACATTTTCTCAAAGAAAAAACTGAGGACTTTAGAGTCCAGTTACTAGTAGGTCTGACTGTGCTAATGAAACCTGTCATGGAAACCTGAGGGTCAAGTGGAATCATGGTGTTATTTAAATTCACCACAAATGAGAAGCAAGGCTCCTCATGCCTTTTCTAGAACCACCTTTTATATTGCCTTATAACTTTTTCCATCCCTTGGAAAATTATGAGAAAAATAACTGGCTCTAGTTTTATAGAACTGTGATAAATATCACACTGGTCTATGGGCTGTTAATTTGGCAATGAAAATGTAATCAAAGGCTTATAAGGGCTCAGAATGATTTTACCTTCATCACTATGATCTGTATTTTATTTAATACTGTATTTCTTCTTCTTACAGAGAGGTAAGTGTAAGTGTAAAGGACTTAAGTGAGGTGAGTACCTATTTTGTCCTTGGGATACAAAAAGGTAATTTTTGTCATCGAATGTCCACAGTCAGCCAGATTCCCTTTGCTTCAGGTACTTGGTCACATTAATTCTCACAATAGCTACGTTCAAAATGTATTAACTAATTTGAAAGGTGAAAAAACTAAGGTAAAGTTAAGAACCAGATTTTAAACCAAGATGTGACCTTGCCACCCTGTTTATTCAGCGGTGTTTATTCAGGAGCAAGCCCACCTCCACACGGAAGACACCAGCCCACTGATAGCTTCCCATCTCCAGCTTTACAGGAATCCAGTATGGAAAGCTGCACTGCACCTTGCTGTTTGTTCACAAGAAAGCCAGGACTGCAAAGTGGAAGGCAGATGAAATCAGGGTTTGGCTGCTACCCTGCCATCCACTAGCCTCTGTGAACTTTCGCAAGTTCCTCTAACCACTCGAGTTTCAGTTTCCTTTGCCATAAAATAGAGATGGGTGCATTTCTTTGCAAAGTGGTGATAATTGTCAAAGTAAGTGCACAACTGGCCAAGTGATTATTGCAGGCTCAATTAATGGAATGAAAGTCAGGTAAGATGGAGATACCTTTGTACCTTCGAAGGCTCTTTATGTCCTAAGCAGAAAGGTCCTGTGACTCATGAAAAGTTCATGTCTAACAACATGAGTGGCCTCACCTTCCTCCCTTTGGACTAAGGGGTTCAGTTCTTGTCTTTGTATTGATCTTCGCACTTACATGTAGACCACAGAGGTTAAACTTCCTCCATCCTTCCTTCCTTTATCCCCTCCTTCTTTCCTTCCCTCCTTTCTTCCTTATGTTTGGCTTTATAAGAATGCTAAAATAAAAGCCATGTTTCTAATTTGTCAGTCAAACAAGACATTTACCACCTCTAATCCCTGTAATACGTGAAATGATGACGTCAGTAGGATACCATATACCGCTACTGGATGAAAGGCACAGACCTGGTTCCATAGAGGATCCTCCTGGCTCATGCTCCTCCAGGGGTTGTGGAGCTCTAAGTACCACCAAGAAGCTGGGTGTGATGCCCTGTTGCTATGGGAACAATCACCTGCCCAGGACTCCACCCCTCCCTCCCTGTAGGTTGGATTTACGTGCCTCAAGTAGAGGCTGGCTTCTACCCAAGCTGCTTCAAGTCCGTTAACTCACTGGTCAGTCTGGGAGGACAATGGGCCCTCTGGTCACTAATGAACAAGAAAATGGAGGTGAGCCTACAGGCAGCAGGGAGTATGAAGGGCTGTTTGCTGTCTTTGCAACTTTGGTTCCCTTCTGCAAGAAGTTGATAGCATCTAAAGAACAAGGTCTAGTAAAAAAAAACACATTCTTGCATCTTCTGCCAAGATGCTTCCCCATTTTTGTCTGGGCTGTGATTCAAGGCCATTCTCTATTACAAAAGCACATCTGGAAGGACAAATGCCATGCCTGTGCACACATGAAATGCTTGCTTCATTTTATCTTGAGGCATAGAATCTGTACCATTAGAAATAATGGGCTACCTGCCCCAACTCAAAGTCACACAACACTTTTCTAGTTTTCAAAATGGAGACATGTAGTGTCATTTCATCTTCACCAAGCCCTAGGAGAACAAGGAAGCCCTGGAGAGGTCACAAACTTCCAGAGTTCCCACAGCTGACAGAAGACAGGGCCAGATCTGAAGTCCCATAGCCATGAATCTCTACCCTAAAAAATACAGAGACAGTCTGAGCTAAAAGAATAAAAAAGAAAGGAAGAGAGGGAGGGAGAAAGGAAGGAAAGGGATGCGAAGGGAGGAAGGGAAGAAAGAGAGGGAATGAGGGAGGAAGAAAGAGGGACAGAGGGAGGTGATAAAGAAGCTATCACTATCTCACTTGACTGTTTACTCTCTAACAGCAAAATGTTAAAGTAGAAAAACTAGAGCGATTTCACTCCACTTTTCTCATTGCACTTGATTTTAAATTCGGTGCCCTCAAGCAAAAAGTCAGCTGGGTCTCAATGAAATAAAACAACTGTTCTCCCAGAAGCCAGAAGTGGGCCTCTCAGTAGTATTTACAGGTCTGCCTCCCTCTCCTTTGACAAGCCTGAGAACTCCTGCTGCATCTGATTGAGCACTTTGAACTGCCAAGTTCAAAGTCCTGGGAAGACTCCGTGGGGAGACTTCCAAACCACTTAGAATGGATTCATTGCCTTTTTCCCTTAGCCTGTAGATTTGCTTTGATTTTCTATCCATCACGAAATGTACGTTCTCTTTCCAGGCATGCCAGAGTCTTTAAAATAAAAGTGTCTGTCTGTTGGCTAACTTCAGATAGGACAGAGGAGGCCTTTGTAAGCAAATTGTTGCTAAGTTTCTCATCTAGGAAGCAAGTATGAGTCAGGAGACCTGGGTTCAGGGTCAGCCTAGCTGCAACATAACTGTGGGACCTCAGCGAGTGGCACCCTCTCTCCAGACGTCATCTCTTGGACTTTGGACCCATTGGAAAAGCTGATGACAGGTATAATAAGCCTGCCTCACAAAAACCAGATGCGCACATTTATAGAGAAAACTATTTTCACTTCAGAAAGCTTATAAACCTCACTAGACCACCCAATGACCTTTTCCTTCCCCAGGTCAAAGAAGTTCTTATCCATGTGATTCCTGGGGTGTCTCTGGCCGGTACAATGTATGAAATGGATTTCATAAAATTATTTACAAGGAATGGGGATCTAGCTCAGTGGTAGAGCACTTGTCTGGCATGCAGAAGGCCCTGAGTTCAATCTCTAGCACTGTGCCTCCCCAAAACAATGTTTGCCACCAAACAAACTCTTCGGCAAACACTGTACCTTCTGTAAAGACTTTTGCTCCTTCAAAAGAGTTGGTTAAGGATAAAAGCCAATAAGCATGTAGATTTTCTTAACAAAAGGCAATCGGGAATCCTACTACTTGTAAGGAAGGAAACAAATGTTTGAAAAAATAAATGCTGTGTTTAAAAAGAATAATACAAATATTTTCTCCTCATTTTTAAAAATAAGTATTTTCAAATAAGTGTAAAGAAAAAATTAACTGGATATGGTTGTACATGCTTGTAGTCCCAGCTACTCAGGAAGCAGAGACTGGGAGGATTGTGGTTTGAGACCAGCTGGGGAAAAAAGTTAGCTAGACCCCCCGTCTCAATAAACAAGTCAGGTATGATGGCTCACACTTGTGATCTCAGCTACATAGAAGGAATAGGTAGACTATCACAGCCTGAGGCCAGCCCGGGCTAAATGCATGAGACCCTATCTAGAAAATTACTAAAGTTTACAAGAGGTAGTGGTGTGGTTCAAGTGGTAGAGAGCCTTCCTAGCAAGCATGAGCCCCAAGTTCAGAACCCAGTTACCATTAAAAAAACAGAAAAAAAAATAATCATAGCCTCCTCATTAAACATTACCTCTATTACTTTTTTTTTTTTTTTTGCGGTACTGGGGTTTGAACTCAGGGCCTACACCTTGAGCCACTCCACCAACCCTTTTTTTGTAATGGATTTTTTTCAAGATAGGATCTCAGGAACTATTTGCCTAGGCTGGCTTCGAACTATGATCCTCCTCTGATCTCTGCCTCCTGAGTAGCTAGGATTACAGGTGTGAGCCACCAGCTCTTGGATTCTATGACGATTTTATCATATTTCTTCAAGCCTATTTTTCTGAATTTGTGTACACACGCATGTACATTTAAAATGTCCCAGCATATACTCACTTGATGACGGGTAAATATAACATATGGCCCCACTCATGAACTTTTAAGGTGACACTGAGGAATACTTAGAGTGAACTCTTACTCATTATCTATGCAAATACATGCACGCCTTTATAATAGTCCACTGAGCAAATATAGCCCCAAAATTATCAATTCTTACTTAATCTGGGCACATAGCTTGTTCCCAATGATTTGAGCTATAATAATGACATACTAAGCATCCTTGTACATGGAACTTGGGCTACATGTCAGGTTGTTTCTTAGACAAATAACCTCATCAAGGCAATTACTGGAATAAGAATAAGAGTGTTTCTAGGGCTCTTGATAACTAGGGTTAAATTGCCCTCCAAAGAATAAAAGCAATTTATAGCGCCATCAGCACACTACATACTCTGTTACATCATACAAAGAATACAAAATTTTTATTTTTGATAAGTCTTTTAGAGTTTTTACAACATCTATACCAACAAAATGTCTTCCCAAACAACCAACCACATGCTCCAAAACCACATGGTATTATCATAAGTTCCACATGATCCAAAGTCATTCAACATTGTTTTTTTCATTTAATACAGGTCCTAGGAGCAGGCAAAGGTAAATTGTTTACAATGGTTTTCTTACCCTAATTATATTAGAATAGAATAAGTTCTGCTTCTAGATCTTTATGTAAAAGGATGGCTTTGAAGCCTGGAATATATGGTAGGGGGTGTGCATGTGTGATGACCAGGACACATAGGTCCAAGACTTCATAGTCTACTCAAATATCCTCTGGTCTAAACAGGATAATTTAATTCAGCCAGTGGTCTTCTTTTAGCCATAGGTTACCAACCAAAAGGAGTCATACTTCTTTTAGCCATAGGTTACCAACCAAAAGGAGTCATACTTCCTGGTGTCTCTCTCTGCCTCCAATACTGCACACACACACACAAACTTGGTGCCAGTGTTGTAAAAGCATGCAATCTGAACCTCATTGACTAAATGGCAGGATGCTAAGCAGGTAGTACCTCCACTTCTACCTTTAAAATCCTGCTCTCCATTCATTTAGAGTGAGAAAATATGTAGAGGCAAAGGAGCTGCCCCATGGCCCAAAGAATTAAGAAGAGAGCACGGTTCAACAGAGCAACATTGGATCAGGACTTCAGATCACTGTGTGATTTTGGTTCAAGTTTCATTTCCTTTTTGGGCCTCAACCTTTCTTTATAGATTGAGGAAGTTAAACTTGAAGAAGGACTTACCCGGTCTCTCAGTTCCTAAGGGTCCTTGGTGGAGGAGTTGGGAAAACCATGGCCTTTACCCACAGTAAACCTTAGCACACTAACCAAACTTTCAGCTGTTGTATCTGGCTTTAAGACATCCGTGTACCAATGTGACATTGTTCAGCTCACCAGAAGCAGATACTCTGGGTGGCTGTTAGTAACATGAAGTGATTTTTATGGGATGTGTGATTAATGGACCAGTCACTAATTCAAATCATGTTTCAAATAATGGCAGCCTTTCAATCAAAGTTGCCCAGTCTGTGATCAACCTTGGGCAGAGCCAAAATTAAGACATGAGCGTCAGTGTCTCTATGTTTCCTTACCTTTATTACTTGCAATCACAACTGGAAGAGTACTTTATGAGATTTCAGATCATAGTATTATTAGGTGGCCTCAATGATTCTGGATGACTGGTTAAAATCTATCTGTGATGAAAAGGAAATAAAAAACAGTAACAGCAATGGCACCTGTAAACACTAAGAACTAAATAACTCCAGTCCATATGCTTGGCAGAACATTTCCAAACTTGATGGTCCAGGGGAAAACACTGAGAAAATGTATCGCTGGTTGTAAACTGCTGGAAACTACTGGGCCTACATCAGAATCTGAAGCTCACCTGATCTACCACAGGAAATGTATAAGAGGTCAGGTGGCTTGTTCCGGCTTTGGGCATCCCTGGCCCTGTCCCCTGCAGAATCCAGAGTGGCCCTTTGGCTTAACTGTCTCCCATCAATTTCTTGGCTCAGCAGAAGGCCTTCTGTAGCCTCACCAGCAGTCATCACTGTATCCTAAAGTAGTACAGTACTTCAGTTTCTCTATGTCATTTGTATTGTCTGAAATGTCTTTATTCTCTTAAATTTTTGTGGGTCTGGAATTTGAACTCTGGACTTTTGTTGCTCTCTGCTTGAGCCATGCCTCCAGTCCATTTTGCTCTGGTTATTTTGGAGACGGTGTCTCATGAACAATTTGCCAGGGCTGGCCTCAAACCTCCACCCTCCCAATCTCAGTCTCCCACATAGCTAGGATTATAGGCATGGGCCAGTGGCACCCAGCTAAAATCTTCTTATTGATCTGCTTGCATGCTTACTTGCTATCTCCTTATATTGGAATGTAAGAACCATGTCTGCCTTGTCTAACTCCTGATTCTGACAGAGAACAGGTCCATTGAAGGTGTCCAGTATATACTTGTTGAATGATATTAATGAATGAATGAGAATAAAGTTAACTTTTAAGCTCTTTGGTCTAGAATAACCCCTAAAATAACTTCCAGTGTAATATTGGGTATGTCTTGGAATTCAACAGTGTGTGTCCTAGACTGTAAACATTCAATGTGATTTTCATAGCTTCAGGGAGAATACATTCCCAAGTTTGAAAAGTTGTAGTATTCTACATGAGTCATAGTTTCCAGTGACCACCACTGGAAGCCAGAGTCAGAGATTAGTCAGATGAAATGACAGTAGTTCCAGTGGGCTTCTAATGGTCTTCATTCATTTTCAATATTCAGTCTGACCAATTGTGTTAAACCTTTCAGTTTCTCATCATCAGATCAAGTCAGAACCAACTCACCCATCACAAAGTCAGAACACTTATAAGATTCCAGATGCCATTGCCAGGTAAGGAGCCATGAATTCTTGGTCAGGTCCCACAGGGGGTCTAGCCATGTGCTGTTATGGACAACGACTATCAAGACTTCTCAGGAAATCTTTAGGGTTTGATTCTGAAGCCCAGTGATGAGGCCCAAGGGGAGTGAGTGAATCTCAACTATGATTGAATGTAAAAAATGCTTTGGTAATTGAATGTTATAGAGGTACTGGGAATTTGAAGAACTGAGAATCACTGGATAGGATTACCTGGGACAGATGGTAGTCTTAGAAAATTTACCCATTTCTAGCTATTCTCAGGTGATGACCACATCAAGCTTATAGTTGCTTTTGAATACCACTTTATAGATTATCAGCTGTTGAGAAATGCCACTATCTTATTAAATAATTGTCTTTGAAGAAGCAAACACTCTGGAACATGACTGTAAATTGGTAGTGGCATACTCAAAACACAGGGCCTCCAATGTTAGGTTCTGAGGCCCACACCATCTAGCTCTGGCCAATGGCTGCAACCTTAGTTCATGTGATTCCCCTCACGTGCTGCTCTACAACCTCATCGGATGCCTTCTAGCTCCCGCTCTGTCCCTCACTGCAGGACATTTCCATATCATATTTCTCTGCCTGTAATATATCCCACCCCATATTTGCTCCTCTCCACCCTCTACCTATGTGAAAAACTCCTTTTCCTCCATCACACCCCAACTTAGAACCGCACTATATCCAGGACACTGTTCTTACCCATTCCCTAAATGGGAAAAAATGAGGCACAAAGAGGAAGTCCTCTACCACTGAAGTCAAGTCCAAGTCCAACTCCAAAGTCCAAGCACTTCACAGTAGCCCGTGCTAATGAAAATAACTACGTTCTAAAAATGCTGCCTGTGAATCATGGTTCTCCATGGCATCTGCCCATAGCTCAGGTGGTGCCTTTTATTTATTCAATAAGTACTTACTGGAGCTATGCTTGTGTTGGAATAAAATAGTGGTTAGTATGAGATCTACTTTAGTCAGTCTGCCTGATGGCGTCACTAGTGAGTAATGTGACTTGGTCATGTCGCTACCTTCCATGGGAAATGTAGATCACAGCCAGACACATAGTGAAAGCCTGAAATATGTCGGCTCCCATTACAGCTGCCAGGCCCTGTTCGTCGGGGGCATCATGATGTCCCTCCCCCACTGCTCCCCCCACCTCATTTTCTTGCCCTATCCTATTTAGCACTTTCAATAACTTTGTTCTCACTTTTCGGCCTGTGGCTATTAGGACTATTGTTTCATAGTTCTTTCTAGGCTATTTGCTGTTTAAATTCCAATCTGACACTAAAATAGCCTTTCTTAATGTAATTTTCTAAAAGGGGAAATCATCAGATTGTATGAAAAGATGAGTTTTTTGCAATCAGACTTATAATTGTTTGATGTGGTTTGAGCTTATTTTAATTTTCTGTTTAATTTATTAAATAAAGTCTCTTAACTGACTGCTTCCTCAAAGCCCCCTTCTTGGACTTATTCCTCAAACTAACTCCAATGTTGATATTCCCCAGGGCTCAGCAGAAGTCGTCTTTACTGTCACCCTAGGCCTATGCAAGTTCATTCATTTTAGTGTTGAATATCAACCTATGTTAACAATCTCCAGATCTCTCTTGGCTCTAGGCCTGTATGTCTGAATACCCAGTGGGACACTTTTCTTTAGAGAGTCACAGGGATCACAAACTGACCATGGTGTAAATTTACTTTTTTTTTTTTTTTTTTGGCAGTACTGGGGTTTGAACACAGGGCCTCACCTAGACAAGTGCTCTTTTGTCACTGGATATTTTCGAGACAGGGTCTCATGAACCATGATTCTTCTGATCTCTGCCTCCTGAGTAGCTAGGATTATGGGCATGAGCCACCAGTATCCAGCTTGAAAATTGACCTTTTCATTTCCACTCTCATTCCCCAAACAATATCCTTCTGCAAACTTTTCATCCTTGGTTAATGGCAAGCTTTCTTTCCTGTTATCACTCTTGGCATCCAATCCATTTCTGGCTCCCAAAATTCTACCTCCAAACATGCTTGAATCTATTCATTTTGCCCTTCCCCTTTTCCAGCTCTCAGCTTAGACCAGCTACCACCAACCCTTCTGGACCACTGTAGCCTTTTAGTGATGATGAGACTCTTCATCCCTACCTCCCATCTGTGTAGAGCTAGTTCCTGGGCCCTTATGGAGTAGGCCATGCCTCTGAGCATGCAAAGGCATGCACTGCTCCTGGAACATACTTTCCCTCCTTCTTTTCACCCCTCACGGGTCTGCCTGGTTAAAACCTCAGCCAGAACCTTTGCCAAGAACCAGAGCAATTCTGTGTGGGTTACTGACCTTTCACTGCCATAGGAACTGATCCTGTACACACCGTTCCCATGATGCTTGTCAGGATGGCTTGTCTGCATAAACCAAGCCCTATTAGGGCAGGGGTCACTTCTCATTCATTTTATATCCCCCAAACACGCCTTGCACCTAGTAAGTGCTTAACACGTGTTTGTTAAATGAAAGCATTGTCATTTTTATTTTAGTTTCAGCTGTTTTTGTTGTTTGGTCCTATCCTTGTAACACACGAACTTGAGATGAAGAATATCCTCAAAGGGTATTCCTCCTCTTTCAACAATTCTTAAAAATGCTGAAAAATTAGAGCAGAGATATTTTGTTTGTTTGTTTGGTTTTTTTTTGCTCACCTATTTAACAAAACTGTACACTGACTCCTAGCAAAGGGATTTTGGTTTAACAGTGAAGAGAGTAGATATCAGAAGTTTAACAGTGAAGAGAGTAGATATCAGAAGTTTAACAGTGGTGGTCAGATGACCTGTAGCATTTTTACCTACAAAGCAAGCTGTAACTAAAGCCCCAGGCTTTCATGGGAATAACAAAAACCAGACTCAAGCTCTGTTGATTTCATTGGTGCTAGAAAAGGGTTTTCATTTAATTAACCCAGAGGCTTCAGTCAATAGGACAGTCCTTGGAATGGAGCATGTTCCATGTAATTAGGTTTAATTCTATAAACACCTGGAGCTCATATTAACGATGTTGACCACCATGCGAAATGAACCAGAAAATTAGATCTAGGTACAAAGGAAAGCCATTGATGGCCAGTTTGGAAAGCACATTGTAATTTCAGTTGTCTATTATATTTTCATAATCCCTGTTCCTTTATGGAATTCCTGTACTCCACACAGCTTTCTCACCCAGCTCATATTACAAAAAGGAATGTATTTTTTATACTCTTCTTCCTTTATTGAGACTCTCAATCAGTAAATAGTCTCCACAGAATATGAGCCACAAACAAACATACTAGTTCCTGTGAGTCTAAACTAATAATTTCATACAGTACGATGGTGTGTGCTTACTGAAACAACACGATAAAAGCTTACGTGAGTCAGTTCATTTGTTCCTTGTCTAATATTTTCCACTCTTGAGAAAGAAGAGCCCACCTCTTGTTGCCTTAGAAAACTAACCATTCTTCTAGCACACTCAGGAAAATATGAAGTATTTCATAAATGTGATTTCTGGACATTGTCAGTAATATTGTCCCCAAGAGGAATTTTCTTCACCACAGGAAATTCTAACATTATATTAATTCTGACATTTCTTTTAGCTCTCCATTCATGCCAAGAAACCACAGTAGGCAAGACACAGGTAAGGGAACTTTAAGAAAGAATAATGAAATAAACAGGTAAGTCATCGCACTATGACGGTCTTGCACTGTGACTTAAATTTTGTGAATTTGAGTCACTGAGCTGATGTGCTTATACACATCAATCATATCAATCAATACATACACCAAACATCAATCATTTGCCTTGATTAATAATATTTCATTTGGTTAATAGGATTTAATTTTAGTGATAACTAATCTTAATTTATAATAAAATAATCACAGGGATGGTTTCCAGATTTTTACCCTTTGAACACTACCATGTCATGAATACTATTGTAGATGTCTGTCCATGTGTACAATAATATGATGCCAACCTGATTGAACTGAAAGATGCCTAGGAGATGAGTAAAGCCCACCTCTGGGTGTGTCTGCGAGGGCATTTCCAGAGATGATTAGATCCCGGGACTCTGACCTGATGAATGGCTTAATCCATTGATGGATTTAAAGTTTGAATGGACTATTGGGAAAGAGTGGAACTGTGGAAGTGGGCCCAGTAGGATGAAGTATGTCACTGAGGGCTGTATCCTTGGGACAATATCTTGCCCTGGCCCCTTCCTGTTACTGTTCCACTCTGCTTCCTGTCCACCTGGATGAGAGCTGTTCCACAGTACATACTCTCCCTGGCATGATGGACCAACACCTCTGAAAACAGGAGCTAAAATAAATCTTTTCTCCTTTTAAGTTGTTCATGTTAGGCATTCTGTCACAGCAATGAGAAAGCTGACTAACACAAATAGAATTATTTTTCTTTCTAAAAGAGAAATTTCTGGGTCTTAGGATGTCTCTTCAATTGCCTCAGGTGCATTTTCCAAAGTAAATGTATCAGTTAGTCACCAATAGTTCATGAGTCCTCTTTGTTCCCCATCCTTCCCAACAAATGCTTTTGACAAACTTAATTATTCTCAATCCATTGAGTGTAATATAGATTTATCTCAAAAAAGTCTGTACAATGGAATAAGTAAAACTGACCCTTCTTGCTAATTGATTACAAAGATAAAAATCAGAAGGGTACTAAGTTTGTGCATCTGTCTAAAGCAGTAATAAATACGGTGTCATATAATTGCCAGCGGTGGGCTTTGATGTTATCAGCATATTTTTCCCAAGCTAGGTCTATTGTGTGCATTTTCCAGGGAGATTCTTTGATCAGGTCTCTCTGTTGAGCCAGAAAAAAGGGTATCTGGGCTGAAAGAAGCAGACCCCATGGGATCTAGTAGACAGGACGAGAGGCTCTACTGTTCTTCGTCTCAATTCTGCCTCTCTTCCTATAGAAGGAGCACCTTAAGCTATTTAATTCTTTGAGCTTCCCACTCCCCATTCATCAAATAAAATAACCCATATATCAATATCAACATAATACATACACGGGTACACACACACAAACACCCCCCCACACATACACAGTCTTCTGTTAGACACATTTTGCTATCCTTCCTTCTTTTGTGCATTGTGCTTCTTTCTTCCTATCCAACTGACCTCATTATACTTCTGTTTCCTTCCTGATTTCTGGGCTGGGATGTAGCTCAGTGGTACAGTGCTTGCCTAGCATGCGTGAGGCCCTGGGTTCGATCCCAGCACCAAAAAAGAAAAGACAAATAACAAAAACTTCTCCTCCTTCCTGATTTCCTTCATACCTCATTTCACTTATGCCTCATTTTTCAAAAGAAAGTTGAAAAAACCTAAGGCCTGTATTATATGCTCACCTCCCCTAATGTACACAGTATTAGTAGGGTTTTTCAAAGAGGGGACTCCTTAAAAAAAAAAAAAAAAAAGTGGCCAAAGAAGGTTGTGATAGCCCAGTGGTGGACACTTTCCCTAGGAACAAAATGTCAGGAAGAGGAGTGCTGAAGGTCAGATCTGGGTTATGAAGGTGAAAAGACCTGGATTATCTAGGCAGAAAGTCCAGGGCTGAATAGGCCCAGAAAGGACTTTACTGATGTGGGGTTTGGAAATGTCCTGCTGGGACGGAGAAGCAGAATCATGCCCTAGGGAGGAGTCCAGAGTCTTGGTGTAAAGACTACAATCATGCACACACAGTAAGGAACCACTGAGGACTGGAACAGCGGGTCAGTGATGACCAAGGCCTTCCCCATGAGTTCAAATATCCCACGGCTGTAAGTGGATCAGCATTGTTCTTACCTCATCTCAGAGGAAACAGGGCTCCTAAAGGAACCTAGAGTGAACACAGGAAATACCTTGGCCTCCTCCATTATTTCCTTTCAGTCAACAGTCACCCAATACGCACATTATTTGTACCCAAAGTAGGGTTGGACCTGAGAATCAGTAAGACGGTAAGACAGTGCTCCCTTCTACTGACCAGTGCCTGGGAACCTGTAATACTCCTCCAACAATTACCGAGCAGATCTCACTCCGCTCCACAAAAACAATTACTTACTTGTAACAGAATCCATGCTCAGAATTTTATTCATTCAACAAAGATCACCAGGGCTTCAGAAAAAAGTTGCATGACAAAGTTGTTTTTGTTTTTGTTTTGTTTTGTTTAACTCACTCTCTGAACAGAACACAGATGCTTAACTGTTTCCAAATGCTCTTTAAGTAGGACTTTTTAAATATTCAAGCAAGGCATGCAATATGGAAAAATAATAAATCAGTTGCCAAAATATCATGAAAAATTCATAACCACTGAAAGTTATTATGCACGAAGCACAACTAAGTGATAAGAAATGTGGAGAATGGCTGTTTCCTCCCTTAAGTTCTTACTGTTTCAAACCATGTTGAAAAGATAGTGATGTCCATTTTCAATAGTAAATGTCTATGTGCTACCTCCCTATGCTTTACAAGAAAGTTTTAAAGCCATTCTTTTTACAGTAGTATAGCTCTGTGAGTTTTCCCTTAGTTAGAATTTGCCTGGTGTATGGCTTTCCATCCTTTTACTCACAATCTCTCTGTGCTATTAGACTTGAGATTTACACTTGGCAATCCACTGGAATTTTTAAAACAACCTGCATCTGATACTTAAATACTTGTGGCACCTTTGGTATTTGTTGTACTAGTTTGGATCTATTGTTATATTATTTTGTACCTCTTGGCCACCCTCCTTTTAACTGACTTTTTAGTCTTCTGCCTGATATGTGTTAAATCCATCTCTTCTTTTTTTCTGTCAGTACTGGAATTTGAACTCAGGGCCTCATGCTTGCCTTGCTAGGCAGATGCTCTACCACTTGAGCCACTCATTTTTTGTGTTGGGTATTTTCAAGATAGGAGCTCATGAACTATTTTCCTGCATGGGCTTTGAACCTATTCTCTGCCTCCTGAGTAGTTAGGATTACAGGCTTGAGCCACTGGCACCCAGCTTCATAGCTTTATTCCTCATTTTTTCTCCCTTTTGGAAGTTATACTGTGGTAGTTAATTTTATAGACTTAATTGGATTGAGAAGCACCTAGGAGATTAGTAAAGCAAATCTCTGAGTGTGTCTGAGAGCATTTCCAGAGGGAATTAAGAGGGGAAGGCCTGCCTTGACCGTGGGCAATACCATCCCATGGGCTGGAGGTGCAGATGGAATAAAAGGGGGAAAAGGAGAAAGCCAAGAGCATGAATTCTTGGTCTGCTTCCTGGCCACCATGCTGCAAGCTGCTCTGCTCAGAGGAGCCTCCACCACAATGGCCTAAAACCTCTGAAACCATGAACTAACAAGCTAACAACTCTTTCGTCCTTTAAGTTGTTTATATCAGATATTCTGTTATGGTGACAAAAAGTCTAACACATATACATTCCAGAAACATTCTTTTGTTAGTTACCTTTGCTATTTAAATGAAAGTGGCTTGAATTTTCAAAATCCAAAGATCATATTCTCTTCCCAAATAATATCCAACAAAGTAAAATGTTTTAATGGTATGGACTCTGCACCATTTCAAAGTTAAACTTTATTACTTACACACTAAAATATCATAAGGAGGAATGCTTTTAACTTTATTCCTACTTTTAAGGTCATAAATTGGTGAGTGAAATTAACTTAGTATGATAAACATAATTTAAATTTTAAGTGATCGGTTTTCTGCAACAAATATTTTGATACATATAAATCCTTACAGCAAACATTCTTAGGTTCAAGAAAAACCATAATCACTGGAACCATTAAATATCAAATTTCAAAGTATCAAGAGTACTGTTTAATCTTCCGAATAATCTTAAAGAGAAATTCAACTTCTTGATGTCAAACAAAATACTGATAAAATATAAATATTAGGGTAACTGGTCTGTACATATTTGCTGATGTTTTATTTGGCATTTCATCTAAAAAAATTGTTGAGTCAAAAGTGGCCCATTCTCTCAAGGTTCTTGTTAAGTTACCAACCAGGATTATAATTTTTTAGGATGAATTAAGACATTAGTGCTTATACAACTGTCATCACACTGATCACCTCTTTTCTAATTCACATCATTTGTGTTCATATTTTAATTACCTATTGTTTTTATACTCTCAACGTTTTGTGATTTTTAAAACAGTTATTTCTAGCTTAAAATCAACACGTTTGCCTGTTTAGTGACTAACACCTGCAATTCCAGCAACTCAAGAGGCAGAGATCACAAGGATCACAATTCAAGGCCATCCTGAGCAAAAAGTTAGGGAGACCCTATCTCAACTAATAAGACCCTAACATCCCAGCTACGCAAAAGGCATAGGTAAGCGGATGATGGTCCAGGCCAGCTCCAGGCAAAACCGCGAGACCTTATCTGAAAAATAACTAAAGCAAAAATGGATGCGATGTGGTCCAAGTAGTAGAGCACCTGCCTGGTAAGTGCAAGGCCCTGAGTTCAAAGTCCAGTACTGCCAAAAAAAATTATTAACACATTTACAAATGTCTTTGTTTGGTATCCCTCCCAGCACCTCACTGCTTCCTTATGATCTGGATTTCATAACATTCATCTTTTATTTGTGTTGACTGGAAGGACATGCAATGGAAATATTTTATTTTGGTTGCAGTATATAAATAAAATTCCACATCAAAATTTGGCAAGTGGTAGTATGTTAAAGCTGAGGTGTCAAGTGAAATCAAAGCCTGGTCAATGAGCTTCTTGAAAATGCACCCGTCTACTCTGCATAGGAATTAACCCTCTGCCTAGGCATGTTTTTGTATCATCGCTCATCGGCCACTTGGAAAGTAATGGCTAACAGACTTGAGACAGGCTTCCAGTGGTGACATATGTGTTAGCCACATCTTCATCACTAAGACAAAAGTACTTGAGAATAGCAACTTAAAGGAGCTAAGATTTACTTTGGCTCCTGGTTTCAGAGGTTTTGGTCCCTGGTCACTTGGTGCCATCACTTTGGGCCTAAGATGAAGTTGAACTTCATGATGGAGAGCACGTAATGGACCAAAGTTGTCACCTCATGGCAGCCAGGAAGCAGAGAGAACAAGAGGAAGGTCCGGAGGCAAAATAAATCCTTCAAATGCAAGTTCCAGTGATCCACATCCTCTAACCAGGCCCCATTTCCTAAAAGTCCAGTCAGCTACGAGCTCATCAATAGTTAATCCGCTGATGAAGCTAACTACCTCACAATGTAATCACCTCTCCATACTGCTGTCAGCTGCCTGGGAGTCTTTTGAGAGAGCACTTCATATCCGAATCATAACAAATATATGTATGGAAAATTGACTAATTTTCCATGGAGATGATTATACCTGATGTAAACAACCTAAAAGAAGAAGTTTTATTTTGGTTCAGTTTCAGAGGTTTCAGTCCATGGTTGCTTGGCCCTTTCCATTTGGGCCTCTGGTGAGGCAGAACATCATGGCAGGAGAGTGTGGTACAGCAAAGCTACTCACCTCATGGTGGCCAGGAAAGAAGAGAAAGAAAAAGGGGTTGAGATCCTGATATCCCCTTTAAGAACACACCCCCATTGATGGAACTTCCTCCCACTGGACTCCATCTCCTAATTTCCACTGCCTGCAATAGTGCTACAGACTGGGGATCAAATCTTTGGGGAGACATTTATGCATAATAATACGTTACTATATAATATTTTAAAAATTAATTTTTTGAGTAACACCACCAATCTCATCAGAAAAGTCTACTGGGATGCTCTTATGTCACAGTGACAAATGCCTGGTTTCTCAAATTCCAATTCGAACTTGTGAAGTCCAAATTCCTGATTGCAGTAAACACTGCCCCCTTGTGTGCCATGAAGTGCCAAGCTCTCTTACTTCATTTCTAGTAAAATATCTACTAAACACCCAAATCTGAACAACCATGGTTTGCCTATCATTCTTTTAGACTTTAAAGAAGTGCTGTTTAATTTTTTTAAGTTCTTATTTTTAAGTTCTTTTAAAAGTATTTCCTGGGCTTGACATGTTTAAGAAATTAAAGAGAGTTTATGGCCAGAGCACAGTGGATGATAGGTGAAGGATGGGGGTGAAGGTGGAAAAATAAGAGACAGAACATCCACAGCTTTTCTTTCAGGTGGGAAGGAAATTAAGGAAAGATTTTTAGCCAGGGTGAGCATCAAAGTCAGTATTACATTTTTAAAAGATTACTCTGGGTACCCTGTGGAGGGGGTCCAGAGGAAGCCAAAGCAAGACAACAATACAGAGGGCAAGGTAGTCATTAGTGAGATGTGTGGTATAGACCAAGAAGGCCACCAAGAGATAGGTAGGAGTGATGGGGTCCAGCTGTGTGTCGAGGGAAGACAGGCTGAGACAGTAACACGATCGTATTTAAGTGTGACTTTTCTCTTCCAGATCATAAAGGCAGCATGCAGTCCAGTTTTCCTCAGAGATGCCAGTCTCCAGACAGCTACGACCCTCATGAAAATGCCCTGCTCTATAAGAACACAAGCCAGAGAAAACCTTTCCCCACAAGGTCGGATGAAAAGGTGAAACAGACACTTCTCTGCCAACTCCTTCTGGGTGTATTTCACATCCAAGCAGAGCTTCATTGAGCAATGCACAAAAGGGGGTTAATTGTGATTAGTGCTAACTTTTTCCCTTCCGGCTAAAAATTATCGGGTTCTAATATTTCTAAAAGTATTTTATTGTAGACCATGCTATATTATTCTTTCACCAGATTCTTTAACTTGTGTATTTCCAGATCCTCAAAGTGTTTTGTTCATTAATCCAAAACAATGGAGGTATTTAGACTTGTGTCATTGAGTAATCTCATGGAGGACTAACTAGGAATTATATATTCCAATTCTTTTTCCAGCAAAAGATTCACATATGACACATTCACGTTAGCTGAACAGCCAATGACCATTTCTTGAGGACTTATGCATCAGTGTGCTGGCGGTTGTGGTCCCTGCCCCAGAGGTGGCAGAAAGAGGAGTGGTAATGACTGACAGATGTGCTCTGTCTACCCTCCATTTTTCTTGGTCTTTTGCTAAAATCAGCTCCATTCACACAACACACAACCAGTTCTTCTCAGACCACTATGTACTTACATTTTCCTGTATGGCAGGGAAGGATTGGGGGAGAATAAAGCTTTCCTTATAGCTTATTCACTCTTCCCTCACCTGAAATAGTGCTTATCAAAGGCTTTCACTATGCCCTGTGTCCCTTCTGGTCTCATCCCATATCCTTCTGTTGCTTGGCATCCTGGTGGAGAGCATGGCGAGGTTTGAAGCAGAAGCAGAGCGTATAGGATATATCAAAATTTCCTACACTGTCTCAAAACTCATTTCTTGCCTTTACGTTATTTCTACCTGATTCTAAAAGTGAGTTCATACTCTTAAATTAGACTCTGGGGAATCTCTGCACAAACTCCTTTATTTTCCCTTCTCGTGTACCTGACTTCCTCTGCTATCTTCATAAGCACTGGGATCCCTGGGTTCTAACTAGAGGTCTACCCAAGACCAAAGCCATCTCAGAGCCCAGAGCACCTCACAAGCCTGGGAGAAGTCCAGACTACACCACAATTTCCCTGATTCCAGCTATTTCATAAACCCTTGAAATTTGTGACATATCCAAGTACTATCAGTACTGACATGTACCTAATATTCTATAAGTTGACTCTGTTTTCACTTTGCATCACTACTATAATAATTTTTAACAAAACAGTATTCCACACCATGGATAGAAAGGAACCTTAAAAGTAACTGCGTCATTCCACTTCTGGGTATATCCCTAAGAGGTCAAAAAGCAGAAACTTAAACAGACATTTGCACACTCATGGTCATAACAATATTACTTACAATAGCCAAATGTGGGAAGAACTCAAATGCCCACTGAGAGAAAAATGAATAAACAAAAAGATATGGCTCCCCTCCCCCACCACACACACAATGAAACCTTATGCAGCTCTGGTAAAGACCAAAATTCTGACACATACTACAAAGTGGATGAATCTTGAAAACATTATGCTAAGAGAAATGAGTCAGACACAGAAGGAAAAATGGATGCCTCCTCTTATGCAAGGTTCCTAGAGTAGTCAAATCCATAGAAACTAGGAGTGGAAAGGTGGTGAGGTGATTCTGTGGGCTGTGGAAGGAGCTGAAAGTAGTGCAGTCTTATTGCTTGATGGGTTCAGAGTTTCAGTTTGAGAGGATAAAACAATTTTTGGAGATGGCTAGTGACAATAATTTCAAAGCAATACGAAGGTGCTTAATGTCATTGAATTATACACTTCAATGGTTAAAATGGTGAATCTTTACCCTATGCATATTTTACCACAATTTTTTAAGTCATTGCAATGCAAACAAAATGAACCTATTATGTGCTAGCAGGATCCATAGCCTGCTCCTGGCTGTCAGCATGAGGGTCTCTCTTCTTCTGTTATAAGAGGTACTAGAAATGTCAGAGCTAGTAAACCATACCAGTACCCGGATGAAGCATTCCTCTGGAATCACTCAGAGGACCCAAAGGGGAACATTGCTTCCTCCCCTTGGTGATCAGAGCTACCTAACACCATGTTTGAGCACCACCTACACTCTCAGCCCCCTCACGACCACAAGGGGAGCTCTGTGGCTCTATAACATCTCTAAGCGTCTTCCAACTTGAACAAAGAATTCACCATGGCGCACAATGACTGAGCCTAGCCAAGCCCCCAGACTGGCCAAGAGGCCTGTGTCTGTGACCATGGAGCTGAGACAGCTCACACTCCTGCAGGAAGGTAGTCCCAGGACCCTTTGTACTGGGACACCATCATGTGACTTTGCAGAGAGCAGCACAGTCAATTCTGTCTCTAGTCCCTCCCAGCACCAGCTGCCCTGAGGGATGAGACGGACAAACTTACTACAAAGGGGGCCTTACATAAAAGGTGTTTTTAGCTCCAATCTTGATGGAAGAGAATGGCCAAGCTGGAGAGGCAGAGAGGGTGAGGCGGGCCAGTAGGGGATCCAGGCACAGGGCTGGATTTTTCCCAACCCTGAAGCTGATTCTGTGTCACCAGACCCATGTCCTGATCTAGGGTGTTGGGAAGTGAAGCTGCAGAGTTATATCTGAGCTAATTCTCACCTGCCAGATGGTGTTCACACGAGCTCAGTGTGCCAATCACTTTGATGGGAGGATCCTGGGAGGATCAAAGGCTTTAATTGAAAGACCAAAGACTCGAAGTCATTTCCCTCATTCTTGCCAACCATGTGGTAGATCTTGACTTCCAGAACCTCCATCATTTATCTTTAACTCGGTTTAACATGATTCAGCATGCTGGTTACACAGAGACAATGTAGGGATGGCTTGGGGTCCTGAATGATTCAATATTACAGTCTGTGGAACCCAGAGAAGGAATTGCAGGTTCACAGTACATGTGTCTGATTGTCGTTCCTCTCCCTATTCTGGTGACTTTTATAATAGGAAGAATTTTAAATCATGATATAAATAAGGCAGTGTGGTGTAAGGGGAACACCAGCCAGTCTAGGGTTCAAATTTCAGTTCTACTTAGATACAACTTTAGGCAATTAAAATACTCTCAGTCTATACCTAAGTCTCAGTACCTGCTGTGTCTACGACAGCAGGGCAGCACAGGCTTTATAAACAATACACATCCACCTTGTAATCCTCTGCAGGAGCTGCCTGAGAAAGCATTGGTAGATGGAGGGTTTATTATCCTTGCAGGAGCGCCTTTCTTCATTCCTGAAATTTTGGCTACTCCTGATGACAAACACACTCCATCAACCTCAGCCATCCCAGCTGCAGTTACTTTTTCTGTATGCATCTTCACCAAGCATCAGTGGGTTTCTCCAGGTTCAAAGGCAAAATTTTACAAACTGAATCTCTAGAAATTAGTCTGTGATTGTGCAGTGTTGGAACAAAAGTAAAACTTGAACTAATTAGTCCATGTTCTCACGTCCCTTTGATCCTAAACTACTGTGCATTGATTCTGTACTGTAGGATGTCCAGCACAATGAGTGGTACATTGGAAAATACAGCCGCCAAGCAGTAGAAAAGGCATTAATGAAGGAGAACAAGGTAAATAAAGCCTTCCACTGGGCCATCGCCATCTTATCTACAGTTGTCCTACATCTCCAAGTAGTGTGCTCCAATAGAGTGATACCAGCATCACCCTGAATTTCTCAGTGCCGGGGGCTGTTGTAATTGAGAAGTGCATTTAAAAATGGAGACTTTCAGATCTAAGACTTGGTTGTGCCACTTGTCAGTTATGTGACTTTCTCAAGCTTCTAAATAAATTCATCTATTGTTTCCTTTATTCTTAAAATGAAAAACAGTAAAATCAATGCTAAGGAAGTAATTTGAAGATTACATGTGGCAGCTCAGGTACAGAGGTCCCACTGGACAGTGCCTCCTGCCTTCTTCAAGTTTCATCTCCTTACTAAACATCTGCCTAAGGCACAGTTGAGTCTTTATTTCTCACACCTTTAAGAAAGGAGCAGGGATTATGAATGTTGCAATAGTTATAGAGTATGATGTGTTATGCCTCAATAACAAATAAGCCCAAGATCTCATTTAGCAAAACAAAGAGCTAGTGTTTGTTTGGGTAAATACAGGCAGCTGGAGGTGCTATCTCCATGGTGTACTTGTTCCGTCACACCCTGGCTCTTCAGACGTCCTCTCAGTGACCAAATTCATGTGAGCAAACTTAAGTTGAAAGAGTGTGGGGAAATACAAACCCTACTAGATCCAACCAAAAGGAGAAAAACTGAGATATTTATAACCAGGCTAAGTGAGTTCACAACCATCATCACAGAGCAAATAAGTATGAGCGACTGCTAAGTGCACAGAACTAGACAGGCGTGCTTAGAAATGATAAAAGTCTCTCCAGACTCGTGCAACTTCAAAAACCTGTCTTCAACAGTCATTGTTGAATGAAAAAAGATAGAACGAATGAGTTAATTAATTAGAAAATAAGTGATAAGTCTCTGGCAAATTTTAATAGAATTTAGTTCTCAGAATTAATGTAAAAACAAATTATATGCAAGTTGCTATGGTAAAGAGAATCATGACCTGCCCTCACCACACCCAAAGATGTCTACGTCCCAATCCCTTGAGTTTATAAGAACATGTCACCTCACATGGAAAACCCAGTGTGGTTACAAGGGTCCTTAGAAGAGGGAGGCAAGAGGGTCATAGTCAGAGACGTGATCTGCAAATGGAAGTAGAGGTCAGACTGATGGAGAAGTATGACTAGGAATTCTGGTTGCCTCTAGAGACTGGCAAAGTCACAAGAACAGATTTCCCCTCTTGGTTCTAGCCCAGTGAGTCCCAAGTTGCTCTTCTGACCTCCAAAACAGCAAGAGAATAGCTTTATGTTTTAAATTACGTATTTCATGGCAAGTTTTTACATCAGCAGTAGGAAACTAACACAGTTGTCAACAAAGTGTCTTGAACATATTAGAAACAAGTAAACTATGCCATTTCTTGGATGAGGAGACTGAGGCTAAGTCAATGTGTCCATCACAAAATAGAGAAAGTGGCAGAGCCTATATTCGCGCTCAGTGCCTTTTCCACAAAGTCTCAGCTATCTCTATAGCTGGATGGGGAACTGTGGGTGGCTGGGTGGCACCTCTCCTGGAGGACCTCCCATAGATCTCAGCATGACTAACCCCTGCTGGCACAGAATAGCAGGCACAATGGTGGTGGGTAGACGCCAGTGGGGTTCCCTTCTTAGTGAATCAGTGCCTGATGCAATTGCCCTAAAGGAACACGTGTCCATTTGGAGAAACTACTTAAGGACCTGTGTGGCAGAGTCACAGGTCACCTGACCTCCCACTGGCATCACGGGACACCCTGTAAATTCTTCCTTCCCTCCCCTTTTGTGCCTGTTTCTGCCTCTTCCCAAGATGCCTTGAGAAAAACCCAGTCTAAGTTGAATGACTCCATCTTTTCCGTTTCTGTTTGATTAGTTTTGTCAGAACATGTTTCCCATTTATAAAAGATAATTTAATTTAAATGCAGATTTAATTTGACAAATTCATTGCATCGTTTAAGATGATAAACCCCAAAATTGGCCCTGAGTCTTGGCCCCCTCTCCCTTTCTGATCTTTGGTGATGGCTGTGATGGAGAAGTAAGGCTTTGATTATGGTTAAACACTTGGGCTGAACATGTTGCAGAAAATTCCTCACACTGCGTACGTTCAGAAGCTGGTGTGTGTAAAGAGTACAAATCTGTGTTTGACTTTTAGGTATTGCATTTACTGACTGTCATGCTCTCAGTGTTCACTTTAGTTCTTTGGCCCTAATTCCCTTACCTATAAAATGGGAGTAAGATACTTCCCTTAAAGTTTATGTAAAGATCAAATGAGCCAGGCATGGTAGTACATGCTTGTAATCTGGGCACTCAGGAGGCTGAGGCAGGAGGACCACCAATTCAAAGCCATCCTGGGTTACATAGTGAGATCCTGTCTCGAAATACCAAAAAAAAAAAAATAATAATAATAATAATAGAAATGACATGTCTCCTCCTTTTGCTTCAGGATGGCACTTTCTTGGTCCGAGATTGTTCCACAAAATCCAAGGCAGAACCCTATGTTTTGGTGGTGTTTTGTGGGAACAAAGTCTACAACGTGAAAATCCGCTTCCTAGAAAGGAACCAGCAGTTTGCACTGGGGACAGGACTCAGAGGAGACAAGGTGGGTGTAACCCAACTACTTCCCTTTCCCAGCAGAGTTTGGAGGGTGCTGGAGCCATGTCTCCATATTAAGGTAACCACAAAATAGGAGAAAAGACACCACACTGGAGAAGGAAGGTGAATATGACCCTTCCAGCCTTTTCTACCAACATCCCTGCACACATCAAGGGATGCTGCAGGCCACCAGACACCCCAGGCCAACATCCTGCTTTGCCCATTGGGGAAAACTCAGTCCACGAGAAGCATCTACATCCGGCCTCCCAGAAGGCTCCTGGGAAGCCCAGGCCATGCCCCTTCCCCTCCACTCCCCATGCTGAGCTCCCACTGCAGGAACTTCTGAAGCCTGCTAGCATTCATTGTATGCAGGGTTGTGACCCCTATTTGTGGACTCAGTCGTAGTGTTCAGTGCTAGGAAGAGAATGACCATCTTCAGTACACGTCTGCTGGAGGGAGGCTCAGTGAAAGAATGAGTGCATTAAAGCATGCATCAGTAACAATAAATAAATTGAGCATAAAGGAGGAGTTTCCACTGAGTACATGTGTACCAGGCTGAGTCCATCTGCATTATCTCGTTTTAACCTCAGTGATTCTGATGAAGTGATCTAGCTCAGATGTAAGGAACTGAAGCTTAGAAAACCCCATAGCCAAAGGCATAGACACAGTAGTGGAAGGGCAAGCACAGCCTGTTCTTCCAGCCCTTCTTTGATGAAAGAAGGAAAAAAGGAAGGATTCAAAGTCAGCATTTGCTAAGGATGTGAGCTTAGACAGGTTCCTTAACTTCTCTGGGCTCTAATTTGCTCAAATGAGAAAGTTCTTACTCTTGACTTCTGTAGTTTAGTGATGGCCATTCAACATCTCCAGGGCTTCAGTTCTGTCCCTTCCTACCTCAAATTCACAAGGACTTAGAATGTGCCTGTATTTGGTGCTGGAGATCTTTACAGAGGTCAAGGTTGAATGAGGTCATTGGAGGTGAACCCTCATCCAATACACCTGGTTTCTTTAAAAGAAGAGTAGACACACACAGAGGGAAGATCACGTGATGACGGGGAGAAGAGGGCATCTGCAAGCCAAGCAGACAAGCCTAGGAGGAAATAACCAAAACCTTGATCTTGGACTTCTGAACTCCTGAGTGTGAAGAGATTAATTTCTGTTGTCTCATGCATTCAGTCTGTAGTTCTTAGTTATGGCAACCATCCCAAAGGAATGTAACCCTAAACCAAACCTTCTACACCTTCTTCTAGCTCATAGTTTCTCATTTTAAGGAAAGCTTTATATGATTTTTAAATGTTTGGGTTTAAGAGTTCCTTTTCCTTGGAGAATCTGGGAAATGAACGACTTGAGGCCTATCATGTGCCAGTCACTCTACCAGAGGCTGTTTCATTTGCTTGCTCACGGGTCCTTGAAAAAGCTCTGGAAAGGACAAATTGTCCAGCCCCATTTACTGGGGAGGAAACTGAGCCCATAACAAGGTCACAGCTTTAGTTCTAACATGCCACACTTTGATCTGCTAATAAAATAAAGGAAGCAGAGTGATTCTAATTACATCCTAATAGCATTTAATCAAAGTGTCAGCTATTGGAAGTAAGGGGTTGTCAGCTGAGGCAGCCCATAGAGTCCACCTTCAGCTTCCAGATGAGCTGCTCCAAGCTCATTAATGATTAATGTCACCAAGGCCCCCTAGCGAACTCAATGCCTTTTTAAAGAAACTCCTTTTTGTGTTAATACAAATCTCTGAGTTTCCTTTTCATGTATCTGTGGAACATACAGACGTATGTACTGTGTACAGGTTCCATCCTGGCAGGTGCTGTTGATGTGTCCATTTAACAGTCAGGGAAACTGAGGCACAGGCATGTTAAGTAAATAGCAACACTGGGATTTGATATATTTGATATACTTTGCAAAATTCTTGCCTTCCTCATATCAAATGCAAACGGTCTGCTTGAAAATGGCCTGCACACTGCAAATTGAAGAACAAGGTATTCCAAATGGAGCTTACTGTATGCTGGGCACTGGTGAGAAATCACAATTTGCCGGTGGATCTCCCACTTTACCTGGGAAGAAGCGGTGCTCTCTTGTAAGAGTGAGGGCTAGACAGCATTCCTGCATTCTGTCCCCTCATGCCTTTCACAGAGGAAGAATCTCACATCTTTTTAAAGACAGAGAGAGAGAGAGAGAGAGAGACTGAATACAAGCTAACTACTAGCTCCTCCATCTGTGCGCAGATAAATAGCATCACCACCCACCTCGCAGGAAACACATAATGAGAAGGAGGGTTTTCAGGGACAATCTTGAGTTCTTGTGCTTTTCAGGCATCTTGCAGACTTCAGCATTTAACCACCCAGAGGACACAGCAGCACCTAACTCATGGGAGTTATTCGAGCATGAGATGAGATAACATGAATACCCTGCTGGGTGCACTGCCTGCAAGCCCTTTCCTTAGGGCCATGAGCCCCAGGCAGAGGTGGTAACAAGATGGCTGCTGGAGGAGGTCCAGCCAAGCCCCAGAGAAGGCTCTGCAGGTCTACACTCTCCCCAGCATAGAGAGTGAGCAGAGAGTCACATGTGCTCCTAAAACAAAACCTGGGAAGCTCCTTTTGCTGCAATTAAGATCTTTGGTTATTTAATTACTCGGGTGGCTACAAATTCGTGTCTGATTTTAGGTTTGGGGATTACCCACTAAATTTTGTTTTCTGAGGTTACTGTCATAAGTTACCACAACAAAGGCAGCTTAAAAAGAGAAATTCATTTTCACACAGTACCAGAGGCCAGAAGTCCAAAATCCAGTTACCAGCAGGGAGGCACTCTGCCCCTGGAGGCTTTGGGGAGAATCCTTCCTTGCTTTCCCAGCCACTGGTGACTGTTGGCTTCCTTGGCTTTCTGGGCTTGTAGCTCATTTCTCTAGCATCTGCCTCTGTGGTCACATTGGCGCTCCTTTTTCTCTGGTTAAAATCTCCCTCTGCTTCTTATCTCATAAGGAGGCACACGATTGCTTCTAGGTCCTATCAGGATAACCTAAGATAAGCTCCTCCTTTCAAGATCCTTAACTCAATGGCATATTTTACAATTTAAACTATATTAACTCTTTTAATAAGGAAATATTCACAGATTCTGGATCTAGGACTGGACATATCAGGGAAAGACACCATTCAGCCCACTATCAGCAATTACTTTTTTATTGGCCAAGCATTAATTTTATGCCTGTGCTATGCTAGACTCTGCTCTATGCTGGGAACACAGAATGGAGTAGAGTAGAGTCCCTGCCATCCAGAGGACCCCCTATCCATCTGTGGCTGTCTGTGCAGGCACCTAAGCAAGAGTAAGACTGGTAGAATGCCTACCCAGGTCTGCTAGGGAATCACTTGCTCTAAACCTACAGAGTTGTACCGGCCACCTAACGCCAACCAAACATCCATAAGTCATGTTTGTCCATCTTTCTGTGAAAGCTCAGAGAAGAAAGCAGTGCCAATTACCAGACATTTCCCTGCTTGGAAAATGTCTATAGTAGGCTTGCTTGGTAACTTAAATTTTTAAGACCAAGAGACAGAGATGAACAACGAACCCATAGCTTTGTTTCACCTTTCTCCTGTCTGCTTTTCTCTCCCTCCCTATCTCTGTGTCTCTCCTCTTCCCCTCTTTTTTCCCTCCCCTCTCACTCCCATATGTGAACATAATCAGACTTACTTGCTTTCCTGGCAAGGAAAAACACAAACTCTTTAAACAGACTTTAAGATCTAACATTAGGATGACATTTGCTATCCCCCTGAAAAAAATAATTTACAACAAAAATAAAAGCTTAATTATAATCTTTTCTAAAAGTCTCTTTAGGGCAATATTTCAGTTGTGGGCAAATTACTAAGCCAACAATAAGAAATGACAACAGGATGAATTGCACCTGCCTTGCTTTCAATTACTTGTTAAAATTACAAGTTCACATAAAATATCATCCATGCAGCAGATTATTAAAACAATTAATATGGAGTCAGTTGTTTCAGAAAACCCTGAGGAAACAGGAATGAAAATAGGAAGCAAGTATGTTCCCTCTGAAGACTGACACCAGGAAATTTTTCCTTTTAGCCAGTTCTGGAGAAGGCTCTGTATAAAATGTTTCTTTACGTAGATCATTTTGTTTTGTAAATGTGAATCAAGATGAAGAAAACTTTGGCCTTGGTTTACAACTGGAAATGAATGCAGAAAGTCCCTTTCCTCCTAAAGGCTGACCATTAATAGTCTATAAACCCCTCTGATGGTTACATTGCTCTTCTGTGATGTTCTTGGCAAACCTGGAAGGAAGGGAAGAAGGAAGAGAAGGACAGATGGAGGAGTAGTGATGTCTGACACCTACCAATCACTCACTGTGCTATACATGAGTTGTGCCTTTTTCTAAATACTGTCTACAGATCAGCCAAATTAATCCTCACAGCGAACCTCAGAGGCAGGTCCTATTGTGACGATCATGAGTCACAGATAGAGGAACTGAGATGCAAAACATGTAAGAAATTTGCTCCTGGTCACTCAGCTAGTGGATGGGAGAGCCAGGCTTTGAGCTCAGGTATTCAGACTCTGCAGGGCCTTCACTTCTGACTGCTCTGCTATGGCAGAACAACTACTACCTCCATGGGACAATGAGGAAGTCACTTTACCTAATCCTGGGTAGGAACTCTTGTAGACTGCATACCTAGTTGGGATGGTGCTATGGTATAAATGTTCATACCCTCCTGCAAAAAAACCTCATATGTGGAAATCTTAATTCCAGTAGTGATGGTATCAGAAGGTGAGGCCTTTGGGGGTGATTGGGTCATGAGGGTGGAGTTCTCACGAATGGGGCTGGTGTTATTAAAGAGACTCTCAGCCTTTCCACCATGTGGGACCACAGTGAGAAAGTTCTATCTATAAACTAGAAAGTAGGCCCTTGTCAGATACCAATCAATCTGCCTTGATCTTAGACTTCCCAGCCTCTGAAACTGTGACAAACTGTTGTTTATAAAGTACCAAGCTTATAGCATTTTATTATAGCAGCCTGAATGGACTGAGATAGACTGAAACATAGGTTGCCTTCTTGAAAACTCTGCCACAGGTCCAGTAAAAGACTCAGAGAGGGCAAGTCACTTACAGGTGTCCTTCGGAGTAAAAAGCCAACTCACATGTGCCTAGGTAGGAGAGGAGAGAGATATGTTGTCTATGTCACCAAAAAGGACAAGAATGAAGTAGATAGAGGAACTGGCTAATATCAGAAAGTCATCCCTCCACATTGCCTTCCCACGTTTTTGCCCCAGTGTGATGTGTGTTTGCTCTCATGTCCTCCACATGACAGGAAGGAGGTGGGCGATGGCCTTGGCAGCGCCAGGGCTCTGGATTTTAACTTATTTGCCTTCACCAAAACAGGACATTCTTCACAGCAGCTGGGTGACCTGGTGAGGCTGTCAAGCCCTAAGCTTGCATAAACACCCATCATAATTTTCAGAAAAGTCATTTTCACAGCATGTATCCTTAAATGAAATCATCTATTTGTATAGAGATTGTTTTCCTTAAGGCACTCTCTGTAAGGACAGACCCCCTGTCTAGTTCATTCCCTGCTGGATATCCCTACAGGGATATCCAAGTCTGTCTGTACCTTGGAAACCCTGGCATAGGGAGGAACAGACAAAACTAAATCAGAGTGGAAGGCATGCTCCCAGTAGCCTCCTTCCTTCAGGCCATATCATGGTCCACCCTGCTTTTTTGGCACACCAGAGGTCACAAGCCATGAGCAAAGGTCTAAAAAAAAAAAATAATGAGGCTTTATTCCTGGCCCTGACCCCTAGCTCATGACTCTGAGCAAGTCAGTCCACTTCTCTGAGTTGCAATTCCCATAGCTCTTTAGGAAAGGACATTCTAAATGCCCTGCTCACCTCACAGACTTGCAAAGAAGTGTGGAAGTTGTCTTAAGGCCTGGGCAGCAAGAGGAGCAAGCTCTTCCTATTACTTCCCAATCCCCGCCCCCCCCCCAGGAACTCCTAAGAGCTCACCCAGAGTTACCTATGTCACCAGTCTTCCAGTCACACCTGTCCTTGTCTGGATGCTCTACCTCCAATATCCCTAAACCCCCCTTGTCTGTTTATCTGGAACCACCTACAGTGTGAAGCCCTGAGCAGTACACTTCCTTCTTCCCTAAACCAGACATAATCTTACTTTCCATTAAACACCACGGCACTCTATCTGCATCTCCAGAAACACTGGAACCTGCAGTCACCTCACTACTTCCCAGGAAGCCCAGGGAGGAAAGCCAAATAGGCTAAGGACCAGTGGTCTGTGGTCACCATGGATCCTTCTGCATTTGCTAGATTTCCTTAGAGCAAGGGACGTTCCCACTAGTGTACTGCCTTCAAGCCTGGCTCTTCTCTATTTTACTTGGTCAGTTACAGGCACGGTCAGGTAGGCACTGGAGTTGCCCAGGGCTGTCGGCTGCTGTGTCATCAGCCCATCTGAGTCACCCAGGGTGGGAAGGGTGGGCAGCTACAGACTAGACCTTGACCAAATTTAAATAGCTGCCTCAGGGTTTTCTTATGGTCTCCAGGAGCACGTCTATTATCCCTTGTCATCTCCTTGCTCTTATCACTCTCCCTTCAAGAGTTCATTGCCACATCCTTTTTTAAAAATCACTGTCTGGCATGTCTTTATAACACAAAGCCCATCAAATGAGTTCACCTCTTTCCTGAGTAAAATAGAGCACCCTAGCTGCACTTTCACCTAAAGACACAAACTGTGCTAAAAACGTACCAGATTAGTACGTTCTCCCTCATATGTGGACTTTAGATCTAAAACAAATGCAGTAATATCACTGGACATGGGTCACACACTAAGGGGAGAGCACATACAGGAGGAATAGGGAAAGGCAGGAAACCCAAAACTTGAAAGTGTTTGATGTGCCCACTGTAAAGGAGAGAATAAAGTAATCTTAAACTGACAGAGGCCACTATGGGAAGGGGACCGGGAAGTAGTGAAGAGGTCTGGCAGAGATGAACCAATGTGGGTTGTAACATACATGTGCATGGAAGCAATGCTAGGAATCTCTCTGTATAGCTATCTTTATCTCAAGCTAGCAAAAATGCTATGTCTTTCTTATCACTTATGTCTTCTCTTCAACAAAATTGGAGAAGAGGGCAGAACAGGTTCTGCCTGGAAGCGAGGCGGTGGTGGGGAGAGGGAGGGGGCAGGAGGCAGCAGGGAGAGATGGCCCAAACAATGTATGCACATATGAATAAATGAATAAACAATAAAAAAATGAAAATCACCGATTAGCCAGGTGCTGATGGCTCACTCCTGTAATCTTAGCTACCTAGGAAGCTCCAAAAACAGAACTAAGCAAAACGACAAAAAAAACCCATCAACTTTCTTTCTGTATTTCAGAAGTTTGATTCTGTGGAAGACATCATCGAACACTACAAGTCTTTTCCTATTATATTAATTGATGGGAAAGATAAAACAGGGGTCCACAGGGAGCAATGTCACCTAACCCAACCACTCCCTGTCGCCAGACACTTCTCACCCTCACCGTGGTAGCCTGCCTCATCCTCATTTCATCTTCAGTTCAGTGGATTCAAGGCTTACAGCTGTTTGCATCTATTTCTAAAGTTCATTTTCTGTGTCTTCAAGGGATGATGGTTGTTTTTGACTTGTTACAAAAGGAAAACATTCTGTCATGGAAATGGGTAAATGAATCATGGCTCTGAAAACTTAAACCACATAGGAAATATTTATGAATTGCAAAAATAAAAACCAGGTTTTTAAAAGTATCTTCTAAAGTAAAAACTAAAAACATGGTTATTGTGCTCATGAGCTGGTGTGGGATCAACACGAGAATCCCACAGCAGTGCTCTCCGCAGGGCCCTGGGCTGCCTTTCTTTATTTCAGAGCTGCCTTTGGGTGATTCCTTACGATAAAGGTGTTGATGGATGTTAGCCCTATTTTATTTGTAATCCTAGAAATTCGACACAGAGAAGAAACGTGGCATGGGAAAGTAGCGCACTCATGAATGCCCACACAAGCACAAAGGAAGTGCTTTGGCTATGGTGTAAGATGGCCACAGGACCACTCTCCAGCAGACTGGGTATAGGAATTTGAAGCCAAATGGAATTGGCAAATTCATAGTAAGAAATTCAGAAGATCCCAGCCCAACCCTAAAGCAAGCATAGAGCTGAATGAAAGTAAAAGACAGAAGTGCAAAACAGTCTCAATTATGAAATTCTGTTCCTGGCAAGATCACTACACAGATCAGGTCTCAAAAGTGAAGAAGATGGCCAAGCACCAGTAGCTCACACCAGTAGTCCTAGCTACTCAGGAAGCAGAGATCAGGAGGATTGAGGTTGGAGGCCAATGCAGACAACAAAATTGAGATTCTATTTCCAAAATACCCAACACAATAAAAAGGGCCAGTGGAGTGGCTCAAGTGGTAGAGCACAAAGTGTGAAGTCCTGAGTTCAAACCCCAGTACTGATTAAAAAAAATGAAGAGAATTTAATTTTCCTCCTATTTTGTAAGACAGATGAGGGAGGTATTCAAGGAAGGTATTGCTCACACTCAATGAAAGAAGCAAGCCCAGGCTGTAACCCATTTTTCCTGGCTCCACGTAAGTGCATGTGCCCCAGCACATTCTCTGCCCTACCCTGAGGGATTTTATAATCAAGTCAGAAAGCTAGATTTAAAAAGAAAGAGAGAGAAACAATTTGAAAATACAGACTTACCCATCTTACAATATATAAATAAATTCATGTAGTGGAGTTAAGATTTTTTTAAATAGGTACTATTGAAATTAATGATATATCATGACTTCAAATATTATCAAAGCCTCCATGAGGTATTTATGAAACTGGAGCTTTAATGCAGAAGTAAGCCAAATAGAACAAAAAGCAAAGAATCAAGAAGAAACAACACAACAATAACAATGACAATCTCTTCTCTCAAACAGCAGACAATGAGCTGTCTGGGGAAAGCTCTGTAGCTACCTATAAACACTGCTCAGGTGCTGTCCTTCACACGGTCAGTGAGAAGTCAGGTGTCAAGTTAGATCAGGTGCAGTTGATGAGGAACCCCTCCTGAACTTGGATTTGGGGGAGAATGAACAGAGGTGGGCAGGGAGACCCTTCAGGTTGCACCTGTGAGAGGAAAGGGATGAGAGAGTAGGTAAAACACAAGATTGAACCTTGTGGTAAGATCCAGAGCAAAGACTGCCCAGAGAGGAGGCTCTCACTGGGCCTCAGTGCCAGTGACAGGACTTACCTGGAAGAAAATATGTCCTTCAAGCACCGTGGCAGGCCCAGAAGGCACTGCCCATGGAGGCTGTCCACTCTTTGGCCCAAGTCCCCCACCTCCATACCTGCCAAGCAACAGTCCCACATTTACTGTTTTACAGGGCTGATTGTATTAAGGACATTTTGCTTGTAATGGATTCTTATTAAAGAATAGGACCTATAAATTTTAACTCTATTTGAATCTGACAACAGTTCTGTACATAAGACAGGACAGCTATTCCAAACATATTTTATAATTTAGGAAATTGCATCTCATTGATCAAAATCTGACAGTGACATAGTTGTGACTATCATCAGGGTTCTCATACATAACTCTTCTCTGTTCACCTGCTTCACTGGATTCCCTATAGCAACGTCAATGATGTGGGCTTTGCATACCCAAATTTTAAAGCGTTTTAATCCCTGTTCAGATATTATGGCATTCCCAGCTTAAAGGTGTCACTGAATGCTTAGCCTCAATGGAGTAGTAGAATTTTACATATATCTGATTATAGAAGCTGTGCATTCCAGAAACTGCCTTTGGACTAAATAATCTCCACGAGCCTATACCCCTTCATCTTTAATTAAGTCTTATCCTAGGACCTATTTGCATACTGCATTGCTAGGCATTATTGTAGATGCTGGAAATACAGAAGCAAACAATCGAGAGAGACAGATAAGTGTAGTTTCCATTGTCTCTTGTATTTCCATTTTAACGCTCATCACTGAGTACTTGTGGAGTGAGGCCAAAGTTGTATATTTTAATGAAGTTCCTTTGAGATGGCTTGGAAAGTACTGAACCGGGAAATTTTAAATTATCCTCAACTTATTTCATGGAAAACTTCCCCTCTTGGTGAGTGAGTCTGTGTGTGTGTGTGTTTTAGTAATGGCATCATAATTTTAATCAGTTAAATTTGTTCCAATTACTAGGGAAAAATCAAACTTACCCATGGTTAAATATAGCCCATTATCAAGTGGGTGCACGTATACAGATTTTTATGCTTGCTTATATTGTATATGGTTAGCATCATATTTGTGTATTTATTTTTGTCTGTAGTAATATCTGTTCCAGATATATTTGCTGTTTCTGAACATTTGTGATTCATTGATTAATAGCTGTGCTAACTTAGATGAAAGCAAGTATGTAATTGTGTTTAATATCTCTATAACTGAATATTAAAGAAAAGAATTCAAAACGTAGCTTAATTTTTTTTTGATGCTCTATTTTACCTAAAGCACTTATGAAATCATATTTAGGCTAGATTTAAGGAAAAAATTCTAAAATTATTATTCACATATAAACACTACTAGATTCTAGGGATAAAGATAAAAGCCACAATCCCTGTGACTGAGAGTTCAAAGCCAGGCAGGCAAAATACACATGTAATGTCAGGATACACCAGTGAGGTCTCCTTGTGACTCTGATTTGCATTTCCCTGATAATTAGTGATACTGAGCACTTTTCATATGCCTATTGTCCATCATCAAAACACAAAAGAGAACAAGTGTTGGTAGGGATGTAGATCAATGGAAACCTGTGCCCTGTTGATGGAAATGTCAAATGGTATAGACACACTAGAGAAGACAGTAAAGAGTTGTCTCAAAATAATTAAAAATAGAATTATCATAAGCTCAGCAACCCCACTTCTGGGAACATATTCAAAGACGTGAAATCAGGATCTCAAGCCAAGACACAGAAACAACCTAAATGCTCGTCAGTAGATAAGTACATAAAGAAAACGTGTTCTAAGCATAAAAGGGAATACTACTCGGTCTTAAGAAAGAAAGCAAGCCTGCTCTTTGTGACATCACGGGGTGGATCTGGAGGACATTGTGCTAAGTGAAATAAGCTGAACACAGACAGGTTCGGTGGCTGCCGGGGGCAGAAGTTGTTGGTGGGTATGAGGTTTTAGTTACACGGATAAGTTCTAGAGATCTGCTGTAGAACACTGGGCCTAGAGTCAACAATAATGTTCAGTTCAAAGATTGTCAGAGTGGGTCTCGTGTTAAGTATTCTTACCATAAAAGGTAGAGGAGCAGGAGGAAAGCTTTGGAGGCCATGGTTTGTGGCGATTGTTTTATAAGTGTATACACCTCTCCAAATTCATCAAATCCTATATGTTAAGCATACCCTGTTTTTTATGTGTCAGCTATACCTCAATAAAGCTGTTTTTTTTAAAGAAGATACAGGTGTCATCAAAATCATTTAATACCCTCCCTTGTACCCCTGGGGGGGATGGGAGTGGGCAAGAACAGAAGCAAGGGGAAGATGTAGTCAGGGAAGGCTTCCCAGAGATGGTCTGGTAGGGATTTAAAGGATCCTCCTGGAACACAGCTTTCAAAGTACAAGTCCTTTGTCAGTCTGGTTTTGGGTACTCCTGTCTGAAAGGCCCTGTTCTAGACCATGGGGACTCAAGCAATAACCACCAGCTGAAGGAACAGGAGAAGACAATGGAGATGACGTCCCTTGGGATTTATTAAGTGATGCTGGGGAAACTGGCTCACCACCCAGGAAACAATTTCAATTATGCTTCTACTTCAAATCATATACAAAAGTATGTTGTGCATGAATCAAATAGCTAAAAGCAAAAAAAAATTTGTAACTGAGTTGTACATTTTCATCTACTATTTAAACATTTTTATGACTTTGGGATGAAAACATAAATCATAAAAGAAAGACTAATGGATTCATTACACCAAAATTGTAAATGCTTGTTAAAGTAAGACAAAGCCAAAGGCAATAAAACATTCTAATGTCTATTAGAAAAAGACAGAATGAGTAATTCACACACAAAAAGAAAACTGTACCCTGAAAGTTAAAATATTCAGCCTTACCAGTCGTGTGGTTATCACAATAGGACAGATGAGATGTCAGTGATATCCTTGTAAGGAGAATTAAATAAGAGACAAGCTGATTTCCATTGCAAAACTCTGCAAAGGCTTGGGGAGTGCACCATTACTTGCCCCCAAAGGCTAGTAAAGGAGGAGTTTATATTAACAGTCAGTGTAAGAATTTTCTAAAATCAACACAGTCCCTCCCCCAGGAACCAGAGATATGACTGTAGACTACCTATGGTGGCCATTGAGAGACTACACCTCCAGGAAATATTTCAAATTAGGCTGATACAAATATAAGATACAGCTGAAAATGTGAGCTAAAGACAGCTGAGGGCTGGTAAAGAAGTTCAAGTGATAAAGTGCCTGCCTAGCAAGCATAAGGCCCTGAGTTCAAACCCCAGTACCACCAAAAAGAGAGAAAGAGAGAGACTGTGCTGAAAATGGGGATTATTCCAAATGTTTGAAACCCCAGCCTCTTTAGTCACTTGGCTCCCAGAAGGAGCAGCAGAGTTGTGACTGAGAACCAAGAGAACACAGCAATTCTGCTACAAATACTGACATGCGTCCATCCTGGACTGAAGAGCCAGATTCCCACTCTATCAGGCACAGGGAAGCCCCACCCAGGCTTTCATGTTTCAGTCTACATTCCTGTGCCTCACTGTCCAATATCAATAGTCGAGAGCTTGGAGGGAAGCTTGCAATACCAAAGACATTAAAGAAAAGCTACAAACTGGAAAAATAAAAAAGAACTCACAGGAGAGATACAATACAGGATTGAAGAAAACTACACAGAGAAGTACACTTACCATAATCAGAGATGTAAGAAATGAAATCCATGCCGGGTGCCTGTGGCTCACGCCTGTAATCCTAGCTACTCAGGAGGCAGAGATCAGGAGGATTGCTGTTCAAGCCAGTCCTGGGCAAATAGTTCACGAGACCCTATGTCGACGAACACCATCACAGAAAAGGGCTGGTGGAGTGGCTCAAGCAGTAGAGCACCTACCTAGCAAGCATGAGGTCCTGAGTTCAAATCCCAGTACCATCCCCCACCAAAAAAAGAAAAAAGACATGAAGTCTATGACACATCAATAGAATGCTATGCAAATAAGGAAACATTGAACCGGGGGGTGTAACTCAAGGAGCAGAGCACTTGCCTAGCACATGGGAGGACTTAAGGGCAATCCCCAGTTCCACAAAAAAAATTACAAGCAAATTGTAGAAGCAAACATTGAGAAGACTAAGAGGGGAAAAAAAAAGACAAAACCATAATAAGAGCTGGAAATTTTAACACACAACTGTCAGAAGCTGACAAGGTAAGGAAACAAAAATGAGTAAGGATATAGGAAATTCGAATGTCACTGTCAGTAATGACAGTGACGATCTAATCATCACTGACAGACTAGTTTACAATACAGATACAGAATTCATATTTTTCCTAATCTTCATAGAATATCCACCAAAAAGGGCCATCTCCTAAGACAAAAAATGAGTCTCAAAAAATTTTAAAGGACTAAAAAAAATACAAGTTATATTCTCTAAGCCAAAAAAAACCAAATTATTTTGGCAGCAGTAGGGTTTGAACTTATGGCCTTGGGCTTTCTAGGAAAGCACTTTACCACTTGAGTCACAGCCCTTTTTACTTTAGGTTATTTTTCAGATTAGGTCTCATTTTTGTCCAGCAGGCATAGGACCACAATTCTCCTACCTATGCCTCCCACAAAGCTGGGATTGCCAGCATGCGTCATCATGCCTGGCTTATTTGTTGAGATGGGATCTTACTAACTTTTTGCCTGGGCTAGCCTTGAACCACAATCCTTCTGATTTCTGCCTCCCAAGCAGCTGGGATTACAGGCATGTACCATGGTGCCTGGCTTAAACCCGAAATTTGTTTTAAGAATTACATCAGGAGTTAATAACAAGAAGATATATAGAAAAGGCTCCAAACCCTTGGAAATTAAATAAGACATTTCTACATTACTCATAATTAAAGTAAACAAAAGCAAGATTTAAATATCTCTCAAAATGGTAATTAATGCCACATTTCAAAATTTGAGGAATGCAGCAAACTTTCAAATAAAGATTTAATGTAAGCATCTATAACTTAAGAGATTTAAGTGCTTGTATTGGGAAAGAAAGGCCTAAAATTAAGCATCTCAGTTTCCACCACAAACCATAAAGAAAGCAAAATTTAAGCCGGAAGAAAGTAAAAAAGGATAATAAAGAGCAGAAATCAAAGAAATAAAAAAACAAGGAAAACCACCAGTCAAAAGTTGGTACTTTGTAATGGTTAAGAAAATGATTAAAAAAAATAAAATAATAGGTAACTAGTAAAAGTTACCAAAAGCATAAAGCAATAAACACACAAACTACTAACGGGGAATAAAAGAAAATCCACTGATATTAAAGGAATATCAGAAAGAGCTTTAGTCCAGTAAAGTTGAAAAAATATTTCATACAAGACAAAGACAAGAAGACATGTAATATCCGCAGAGCATTTCATCTTTAAAAGAAATTAGAAGCTTTTCCAGAAAAAAAGGCTCTAGATCATAACTTGTCTATTGTGAATAGTGCTGCAATAAACATGGGTGTGCAGGTGCCTTTGTAATTACCTGAGTTGCGTTCCTTTGGGTATATCCCCAGGAGTGGGATTGCTGGATCATATGGCAGGTCTATGTTTGGTTTTTTAAGAAGCCTCCATGTTGTTTTCCAAAGAGGTTGTACTGGCTTGCATTCCCACCAGCAGTGTATGAGGGTTCCTTTTTCCCCGCATCCTCGCCAGCATTTATTGTTGCTGGTATAGAAAGCCAAGATGCCCCACAACCAACAAATGGATTAAGAAAATGTGGTATTCATACACAATGGAATTTTACTCAGCCACAAAGAAGAATGAAATTTTGTCACTCGCAAGTAACTGGATGGAACTGGAGAACATCATCTTTAGCAAAGATAGTCAGGCTCAGAAGGCCAAAAATCGTATTTTCTCCCTCATTTGCGGATTATAGACCCAAAACAAATGCAGTAATATTATCGGACATGGGTCACACACAAAGGGGAGAATGTGCACGGGGGGGAATAGGAAAAGGAAAGGGAAGCTAAAACTTGAATGTGGCTGATGTGCTCACTGTAGAGGAGTGAATATAGTAATCTGAAACTGGCAGAGGCCACTATGGGAAGGGGACCGGGAAATAGTGAAGAGGTCTGGTAAAGATGAACCAATGTGGGTTGCAATACACAAGTGCATGGAAGCAACGCTAGGAATCTCTTTGTATAGCTATCTTTCACTGCCCAGAAGGAAGGGAACGTCAGAGCCTCCACAGAGATAAGCAAAAACAACCTTTGCACTTGGCGGAACCTCTCTCAAAACAAGGACTGAGACACTTGTAACTGGAACGATTTAACCACACATACCTTTTGTCCCTGGACCTAATTCTTTGTCTACTTAAAGCTAATTCACATGTCTGTATGTGAAGACGGCTGAAGATGAGCTGGGTGCTTACTTTGCCTCTCCCCATGGCATGTCCTGGTCCACGCAAGAAATCTCCTTTCTTGCCCTTCACCTTCTCTTTATTTGCAAACAGAGGTGAGTGGTGGTACCTGATATGTGGAAGCCCAAGAGTTTGGACCAGGTCAGTGGGTGGGGTCAGTCCTTTCTTAGCAGATTCTTTTTTTTAACACATAAAGCCCCTGTCACTTTAAAAAGCACTAGAAAATCCACAAAAAGGAAACTGAGGATGTGATAAAGGAAGTACTGCAAGTTAGTGAGAAAGGAGGGCTGAGCTTTATAAAGAATCATTTCTGGAACAATTGAGTATTCAAGGCGTGGGGGAGAAAAGAGCTTTCCTTTCACCTCTATAAAAATAATTTTCCATGACTTACATATTTGAAGATAAAAATGTACCAATGGCAATGTAGAAGAAAACCCAGGAAAATGTTTTATGCCTCTGGAATTTGTGGCAGTGGCATGAGTACTGGGGGAGGCTTCTTAAGCAAGACAGGAAACTCAAAAAACCAAGGGAAATGAAGAAACAGTTGCCTATGTAAATATTTAAAATTCAGCCTAAGAGACAATAAGCAAGGTCAGAAGACAAAGAATGGGCTGTGAGAAGTATTTGAAGCACAAATGTCAGATAAATGAGTCCGACATATGCTACATAAATGAAACAGTAATAACAGAAGACCCAGCTGAGAAAACCGTCAAAGAACAAAAGTAGTCATTTCACAGAAGGAAATCCTGATGCTCACAGACACATGAAAACAATCACCAGTTCACAATGAGCAGGGAAGCACCCAATGTATTTACCAGTTGACTGGTTTTCACCCAAAAGGTGACAAAAGAGTTTGGAAGATGAGTCGGGGTACGAGATGGGCAAGACAATAGGTTCCATAAATCTTTCCTAACAATGGACACTGGAATTACTGCAATTTTCAAGAAATTAGTCCAGCAAAATCTGTTAAAATTAAAAATTTATGTATCCTTGTACTCACCAACTCTTCTTTTGAAAACGGATTCTGTGGAATTAAATTCTATAAAATTAAAAGCATAGTTGCTGAAGTAGAAAATAGGAAGTTAATAAAAATAATTAAATTTCAAACAGCTGAAATTGAGGTCTCTAGGTAGAAAAATAAGTATTATTCATCTTTAATAATAAGTTAAAATCACACATAATGGTAACCTGTTATGCATCAATGATTTTAGCACCTTATATGATTAATAAGTAAGGCATGGTGTCACCTTATTTACTCTTTGTAAAGTGAACACCTGAGAGGTAGACTTAGATCTTTTCTTTCCAGTGCTGAGAACCGAACACAGGGCCTTGCACTTGCCAGGCAAGCACTCTTCCACTGAGCTAAATCCCCATCCCCTCCTATTCAGATCTTGTAACTGACTCCTAACCTGCTCATGGCCCAGTGTGAATGATCAAGAAAGTTTTGTCTTTAAAAATGCCACCATGCTCTGTTGGGACATCCTAGGTTCCCAAGGGCAATACTTAATGGAAATTTTGGTGGCCCAGAGACCAGGGCATCTCACGGATTTGGTAGTTTACAACCTGAAAATGAATCACAATCTAAGAAAGAGCCCTGGGAGCTGCTTCTGGAAGTTTCCAGCCCCTCTGAGCTCTCTTTCTCCTGTTATGCCATCTCCTTATCCCTACTAGAGGTCAACATGACTGTACCCTATCGAGTCTTGTGAGTCCTATCAAGTATCCAACACTACTGCAGCAGGGTGGAGGGGGGATCTTTTTAAAAAACTGAGCGAGCAGTCAGTTTGTTTAGAAACCAACCATGTGCCATCCTCACAGAAGTTATACAAAAATTGTTGTCACTGTGGTCAGGTACCCCCATGCCTCATGTTCTTCAAATAGTGGCTTCATCTTCAGTCAAAGGGTGGGTCCTAATGAGAGCCAGCCACATAATTGACATGGTTCAATAGAAAACGAAAATGAAGGCCTCCAGTTCCAGAAGTATTAAGAATTTCAAGATGGTGCCAGGAGAACATTAAGCCAAGTCCAAGATCCTTCTTGGATGGATCCCCACATGACCGTTTGGGTCTCCAGCACAACTCTGTTCATGACTGAAGCACACCATTCTTTGCAGTGAGAAAAGGGAAGAAGTCTGCTGGGAAGCTTCTAGAAAGATTTTCCTCTCTACTAAGAGCTATACACACAATGGAAGAGTTGAATTCTTTCACCTTTGTGCTGTCTAGAGAAGATGATGGGGCTGTTGCCATTAACCTGAGGACAATACTGCCATATCAAAGATGGCTTCAAGCAAAATTCGAGGAACTGTACTTTGAATGGTGGCCTAATGTCTCTGACCGACCAACACTAGGGTCCCCTTTCACCAGACCGAATGACAGATGAGATCATCCATTGCCTTAGGGATTAAACCAATATGAATTGCTGTTTTCTATTCATTGGGTTTGACACCATCCATTCCAAAGTATACAAAGGTTTTGCAAACAACTATGGTGAGTTCCCATTTTGGAGGACTGGACACTAAAATCCTGACAGGTCACCTTGCTCTAAGTCCTAAAGCAAATATGTGATAAAGCTAGGATTTAGTTCCAGCTGGGCCTTGTTGCAAATCTCATTGCACTGAACCTGGGCACTGTGGCAGCCCTGCTCTGAAAGTGGCAGTTTTCAACTCCCAACCCATCCCAATATAAAGACAGAGACTATGTCCACTAGTAGAAGCAAGCATAGTCACTTCTTCAATTGTATGAGAACTTTTAAAGATTTTCTGATTGATATACAGACTATTAATGACAAAAAATAGGAAAAATAAATCTATGTGTTAGTCAGACTTTTGTCACTGTGACAAAAAACCTAACACAAACAAATTCTACAAGTAGGATTAATTTTGGCTCACAGTTTCAGAGGTTTCAGTCCATAGCTCCTTTGATTGTGGGTCTGTGATGAGGCAGAACACCATGGCGGTGGGAGCATGAGGCAGAGGCTGCTCACCTTGTAGGGAACAGGAAGCAGAGAGAGAGAGAGGAAAAGTTCAGGTGAGGCAGGTTGACAGGTAGGGAAAATAATTTATCAGGGGCTCTCTTCTCTTAAGCAAACAAAGCTAACAGGCACCCTAGCATGGCTCCAAACCATCTCTAGAGCAATAAATCCCTTCTAAGTTGTAACTAACCTGGTGGTCATAAATATCATTGCAAGATAGCATCCAGAAAAGGCAACTTGGGTCTGCCTTACTTGTAAAGAAAGACCTGCCCCCAGTTTGACTTCCTAGATCTTTTTACTTAGGACCTCATGAAAACCAGTCACATCCTATATGTATAATTAAAGGCCTAAAAATTAGCATAAGCACATGTACTGAACACTCCCTGTTAAGTGATAAGGCTGTGTTAATTAAACCTCCTAATCACCCTAACCCCTCCCTAAGGACTGCCCAGATTTTTTCCCACCTTACAACTTATATATTGGTCTTTAAACCAAGAGATGAGTGCTTCGGTGCCACCTGGCAGATCTCACTGCTTTCCTTGTGATGCTTCCCTCTTATACTTTGCCTTTTCTTTCAAAAAAATTTTGCTACTGTTTTGCAATTTGTGTCTCTGTCCAGTTCTCTGTTCAGGTGACACAAGGACTCAGAGTCTTCTGGATTAGTATCTTCTTAGGCTATTCAGCTCTGTAACACAGGGACAAGGTAAAACCTTCAAAGTCATGCTCTCCAGTAACCTACTTCCTGCAGCTATGCCCCACCTCCTAAAGGTTTTAGATTCTCCCCAAACAGTGCCACCAACTGGGGAGCAAGCATTCAACACGTGCGCCTGTAGGGAACATTTCAAATTCCAACCAGAACAATGCCCAGAATATCCCTTCAGTCAGGACAGGCCAGATAAGCTGCAAGTTCTAGTGTAAAAATCAATGTGGGGGGCCTCTGGTTCCAAACATTGTCAATCATGTCAACACAGAGACAGCAGAGCTTGAATCACACATGGGGCCCTCGTACCTGCAGGGGCTTGCGTGACCCTCCATCCCCCTCCCCCCATGCCAGTCCTGGCTTCAGCCAAATCTGCCACAAACACAAATGAGCTTAAAACAACTGGTTTATTATTTTATAGTTCTGGAGGCCAGGTGTCCAAATGAGCTAAAATCAAGGTGCTGGCAGGATTGGTTTCTGGAGGCTCCATGGAAGAATCCATTCCTTGTGCCTTCCAGCTTACAGAGGCAGCTGTCACTCCTTAGCTGCTGCGCACATCACATAGCTTCTTTCCCCTTGCCTTCCTTGGCTCCTCCTGGGCCCCTCTTATAAAAGTCCTGTGACCGCCAGGCATTGGTGGCTCACACCTGTAATCCTAGCTACTCAAGAGGCAGAGATTAAAAGGATCATGGTTCAAAGCCAGCCTAAGCAAATAGTTCTCCAGACCCTATCTCAAACCAGTGGAGTGGCTCGAGGTGTATACCTTGAGTAACCCCAGTATCACAAAAAAAAAGAGCCCTGTGAACCCTGTGACTATACCTACACCAAAAGGCCAGAATAAGCTTCCTATTTCAAGATCCTTAACTTTTTTTTTTGGGGGGCAGCACTGGGGGTGGGGGGAAGGTGAACTTAGGGCTTCACACTTGCTATGCAGGTATTCTTACCACTTGAGCCACTCCACCAGCCCTCTTTTTGTGATGGACTTTTTGGAGACAGAGTCTCATGGAACTGTTTGTCTGGGGCTGGCTTCCAACCATGATTCTTCTGATTTCTGCCTCCTGAGTGGCGAGGATTACAGGCATGAGTCATCAGCTCCACAACCTTAACTTGATCACAGCTGCAAAGCCCCTTTGCCACCTGAAGTTGTGGTATTCAGATGTGGACTTCTTTGAAGGGCCTCTGTTCAGCCGACCATGCATATGGAACCCTCTTTTAAGTGGCTAGTGTACTAAAATAGCCAAGATACATAGCACTGTGAGATGGCTTCCCAGCGGAAGAATGTTCATGTCACCAGCTGCTGTGAATTTCCAACCATGTATCTCATGGGTATATATGTTTGTTTTCAAAATGGAACTTATTTTTCCCTGCTCATCAGATTTTTCCTCTCCATGCTCAATAGCCCATCAGATCACCAGGAACCATGGCATGCATGTAGAAGCTACTTGGAAGAGAGCAAGGAGTGAAGACACATCAGCTTGGCAGTTGACATGGAAATAAAAACACAGAGAGCATCCCACTCACAGTAGGAAATGCAAGGGTCTTCACTTTATTTCTGAGGACTTTCACAGGGCTTGAGCTGGGAAAGAAAGGTTAATTCTCAGACTTCTCACCCTGAGTTTTTGCTTCTTTTGAATTTTTTGAATATGCAGATCACCTAACTTATGGTGCTCAATTTTCATAACAGCTTGGTTCATGTTTTGTCCTTTCCTGGCCCAAACACACTGAATCAAAGTATGTTCAGTTTTCTGGTGAGTGGCAGGAAATACAAAACTAAAAGTTCATTTTATTTTTAGGTAAGTTAAGTTAGGGGGCGAGCAGGGCATGGTGGGTACCCAGTTAACACAAATCATGGCAGCTCCATATTTATCAGGGCTCTGGTCTCCTTCTGCCCTCCTTACCTAGGGACATTGACTTCATGGTCCATGATGGCTGTTCCAGATCCAGATAAGACCTCATAATGTCTTCATTCAAGTCAGAGAATAGAGAAAGGAGAAGAAAACGTCATGCCTATTTCTGTCAGGACACTGTATCTACTTATTTCCCACTGACTACAAAATAGTCATATAATCATACAAGCAAGACTGGAAACTTTTATCTTTTTTTTCTGAAAAGCTATGTGCCCTGCAAGAAATTGGAGGGGGTTATTACTGGGGAGATGGGGAGAGAGGGGGTGGGATTGATTTGGGGGAAGAACTAGCAGACTCTGCTACCACTGCAATCTTAAATTGATTATAAGTTTTAGTGGATTATCTATTAATGTTTTACTATGTTCTTAAGGGTTATATATCTAGTGGATAAATCCATCTTGACATGACTACAGCCATCTTGGTTATAAGCCATAACCATCATTTACCCACCAGGTGACTCTGGCACACCTTACAAACCATATAGGATAAACAGAGTCACAAGATAATGCAGTAGTTTGTGTCACTCCAGGACTGCTTCTAAACTGAGTCCTGATATATTAATAATTTAGGAAAGCCTGGTGCGTTCTATCTGGCCATAGTCAACCATTATGTAGCATCTTTATGTAGTTTAACATATAAACCCCTCCTTCCTACAGGATCCTGCTATCTTGCTTCTGCCTGAGAGACTATCCATAAGTCCTAGGAAATTGTACACTGTTCAGCCCTGAATTTGTCTGCCTCTTTCTTCCGTCTCTCAGCACTTTGTGCCTTTGGCCACTGTTTTTCATACACCAGGTTTTTCTGAACACCTAGTCAAACATGGGTTCTATTAAGGAAGAACGGAGAGAGCAGACATTGGGAAAAACCTAGCAACTTCCAACATAACCATGAACACTAAGTGGTGTACATTAAATTGAAAGAGTTGGGGCAAAAGTAAAAACATCTAACTATAAAGTTTATTCTTAAAAGTTTGTGGGCACCCAACCACAAATTTATCACAGAATATCTTTCACCTCAGGTTGCATTCTCCAGGCTGAATTTTGTCTCTCTTCTCTGACCTTTTCTTTTCTGTTTTAGGAAACTCAGATTTCCAGGAACAAGGCTGCTTAGCACACAGTTCACTCTCCGCTTACATATGGAAACCTAGCACCCCAAGCCAAGACCTGGAATTTTATTCTCCTTTATTAAATATAAAGACCATGTCTCCTCAAGAGGAATTCTCCTCACTGTTGATGAAGTAACAGTGTGTCCATCCTTCTTAAACTTATTTGCTAAATGAATGAATAGTCCAAATTGCTTTTAATAGGGTTCTTGAAAAAAATAGAAATGGTTAAGTTCTGGGAGCTAATGCCCCTATGCTAGGGGCATCAGAACTATTTTCCAGATAGCCAATGAGCACTTCGATAAATATTGTACCATCCATTGTACTAGGAGCTCAGTATAAAAAGATGAGCAAGATAAACATGAATTTTGTACTCATGGCTCTTACCATATAGTACTCTCTAGAACCATCCAGTTTTGTGAAGAGAGAACAAGAGACCAGTCACTAACACATACATTTCTTAGACACACAGCAAACGTGTTGGGCTATCCCCAAGAGCAGGAAAAAAAATCCATGCTTCTAGAATTTTGTCGCTCATGATGTGTAGGGACTTCATGCATACCAGAAGAGGGACTGTAAGAAATCAGAGAACAGGTCCTGCCCCAGAGGGGAAGGCTGATACCACTGGGAGGGGGAGGCGGCAGGGAAAGGGGTAGGAGCGTGAATACAGTGCAAAAATGTATGTACATGTATGTAAATTCAAAAATGATACCTGTTGAAACTACTCCAAGAATACAGGGAGGGGGGATGAAGGAGAGCTATGGAGGGGGTGAATTCAAGGATACTTGATGCATTGTAAGAACTTTTGTAAATGCCACAATGTGCCCCCTCCCAGTACAACAATAAAGGAGAAAAAAAGAAAGTCCAATAAATAAATAAATGTGAATTGCACTCCATTGTCTGGCTGTGCCCCAGTTCCATTCACCTATGCCATGACAATTGGTTTGCTTTCAAGTTTAGGCAATTACGAATAAAACTCTTACAAGCTTTTATTCACGTAGATTTCTGTATGAACTTAAGTTTCCAATCTATTTGAGTAAATTCAAATGTGCTCAACTGCTGTATTGCATGGTTAGTGATGGTTACTTTTGTAAGAAACTGCCAAACTGTCTTCCAAAGTGTTTGTACCATTTTGCAACCTGCTTTTCCCCAGCAAAGCAGCAGAGCTCTTGTTATTGCATAGTGCCAGCATTTGGTGTTGCCAGTGATTTGAATTTTTTCTTTTGTAATATGTGTGTACTAGTATCTCAATGATTGGCAATTGTCTAATGACAATCTTTTCAATATGTTTTCTTGATGTCAGAATATCTTGTGTGGTGAGGTGTCTGCTCAGATACCTCCCCCGTTTGTAATCAGGTTATTCATTTTCTTATTGCTGAATTTTAAGAGTTCCTTGTTAGCAGTCCTTTATCAGATGTGTCAGGCAAATATGTTCTTCCAGTCTATGGCTTGTCTTTTTCTTCTCTTTGCATTACCTTTCACAAAGCAATTTGTTATTAATGAAATCCAGCTTATTAATAATTTCTTTCATGCATCATGTCTTTGGTGTTATATCTAAAACATCATTCCATATCCACAGTTCTCATCTAGGCTTTCTTCTATCTTATTTTCTGAGAGTCTTATAGATTTGTTTTACATTTAGGTTTATGATCCATTTTGAGTTAATTTTTATGTCTAGGGTTATTTGGGCATATGTATAGCTATGTGTTCCAGCATCATTTGTTGTAAAAAACTGTCTTTCTTCCATTGTTATTGCTCCTTTGTCAAGTATCAGGGAAGTATATTTCAAGTGGGTTCAATTTGAGGCTCTGAAAAAAGTGGGGATTGTAAGGATGAATAACAAAGATAACAGGAGTTGCTATTGTTTAGGAAACAGTTCCTATTTTCCCAAGCAATGGTAAGATGAAGATCCTATGTCCCAAGCAGTTAGGTGTGCTCATGTGACTGGCTTTGACCAATTAAATGCAAGTGGAAGTCATTTGTGGCTTCTGATTGGAAGTTATGGACTTTGTTAAGCCAAACAAGTCCATTTTACCTCTGCCCTGGCAGTTGGGGACACATCAGGTGTTAGGTGCTCTATCAGCCTGATTTCTGGACTAAATAACCAAGGTGTGGAGCTCTCAGCCAACCCAAGATAGACATGCAATGTCAATGAAAATAAATCCTTTGTCTTTTTAAGCCACCAGGATTTGGGATTGTCCATTGTATGGTGTAGTATAGTTGCTCCTAGCTGAAGAAATAGTTGAATCAGGCTGGTTTTTCAATAGGAGCATTGGTCTAAGTTTTCTACAAAACTCTTCTTGTCCTTACAGCAACCTCACGGAGAAAATATATCATAAGCCCCATAATTTCCTCAGACAGGAAAATCTAGAGATGAAAGAGTGGGTAAATAGTTCAGTGCTCATATTTGGACTTGAGGATTCCACGTGTGCTTTCTTGAGCTGGTGACTCAAACCACAGGGTGTGTGTGTGTGTGTGTGTGTGTGTGTGTGTGTGTGTGTGGTTTGGTTGGTTTTTTTAAATTAGTAAATGATATCTCAACTATTCTGTGTGCCTATTTAAGATCCAGGCCCTCTGTCTTAGGCACTGGGACTTTAAGAATGAAAGATGATAGTTTATTTCAGAGTGGAGAAGAAAAGAACCAAGCCGATAATTTCAGTTCATTATAAAGTACATAAAACACAGCGTGGATATGAGGGACAAGATGGCCATGAGAGAGAAAGAGGTTAAAAAGGCGCTGAGAAGGTGATTTGGAGGCTGGGAGGAAAAGAATGTCCCCCTGAGACATCTGAGCACAGGGAACACAACCCAAGGTCTTTCCACGGAAGCCTGGTGGTCAACGGCAGAGACCCGGCCGGCTTGGCAAGAGAACCTACACGGGTGGGGGGTGGAGTGTAAGATGACTTGGGAGGCAGGAAGAGCCTCCTTCCTGTAGTCCTGCAGTTCCACCTCCACCCCCACCCCCATTAGCTCTGTGACATCCCCACCCCCATTAGCTCTGTGACATTGGCTCTGGACACTGCAGTATGAATGGAAGGTGAAGGAAAACCTAGGATGAGGCCCGATGCCACCCAACAGCCTAGATTACCTATGGCCAAGTACGAGGTCTTGTCCCCAACTCCTGTCTTCTTGAAACCTACAAGAGTCTATGCAATCCTTAAATAAGAGTGACCACTTGACTCCACTCTACCCGAATCCCTTATTCCATTCAGCGCCTGGTCAGATTGCTATGAGTTTCTAAACAACCCCCTTCACTTTCTGTACGCAGCCCCTCCGGAACCGATCAGGGACCGAACTGTGCCCCACCACGTTTTGCATGACCCTGGTGTATGTAGGCCCGCTGGGTGCCAAGCACTGCGCTGGACCCTGGGGCTTCCAAAGCAGACGCTGGTCTTGGGGCGCTTTCAGCCCAGAGGCAGCGGCACACGTCCACTTGTGCCTCCAGCAAAATGGGAGAGGCGGGGCATTGGGAACTCATCCGGAACCTGCAGATCCCGCCGATCTGGGTCAGAAGAGCGCACTGGAGCCCAGCGCTCCGGAGTCCTCAGTTACCCGCTCGCAGCGAGTGCAGCCCTGACACTCCTGCTCCAAGGCAGAGGCGAAACGAAAGCAAAACAGCACATGCCCGACTCGGTTCTCGAAGGCGCGGGATGGGTGGGAGGGGGCCAGTGGACTAGGAGCCGCCGGCTCGGCGACGCCGGTGGCTGTGCAGTGGCCAGGTGCGCTCCAGGCGCCCCGCCCGCGGAGTCGAGTAGAGCTCTACACGCGCGGAGCCCCGCGCCGGCCCCACAGCGACGCCACAGGCCGCCGGCGGGACTGCAGTGCGCGGAGCATCCCGGCGCCTCCCCAGGCTCTACCGGCCGCGCATGCCCCGTGCGCTGCTCGAGGCTCCCCGCCAGTCCACCGTGCGCCCCCGCAGCTCCTGGGGCTGCCCCGCAGGGCGTGAGCTGAGGACACACGGTCGGAGAGAGCGGCTGGGAAGTGATCCACGAACCCGCGCCCTGCAACCTCGGACGAAAGGTTGCTTACTCACTGGTCGCAGTTGAGAAAAGCAGGCATCTTCAAAGACCGGCAGTAACTTGCCCAAGATCACACAGCTGGTCAGGATGAGTAATGAGGTCGAGATTCACACTCTGCAGCCTTCACTGCCGGCGCCCCATGACTTCGATCAAAGCCACCTTTGAGTGCCAGGGCTGTCGTATACCACCTTGGGGGAACCTGGGCAATAGGTCTATATGCCTCTTTCACAGAAGAGTAAACTAAGGCTCAAACAAGCTACTAGAAATTTCTGAAATGTTTAAAAGGAAAAAAAAAAAGCTGCTTTCATTGGGTCTTTTGTCTGAGATTTGCAAACACTGTCTCCAAACACTAGTGAAAGATCCTGGCTGGGCTCCAAGAGATCCGGCCTTCTCCCATGGGGTTTAGTCAAGTAATACAATGGTCAGGAGGCGAGAGGCCACTAGAAAAAATTTAAAAATAAACGGACTAGTGTTGTGTGGAAAGAGGTGCCGAAAAAGAGAACGAGAACGGCTGATAGAGGACTTCTTCAGAGCCACAAGTCCCTTACTGGCAGAATTTGGGAAAGAACCCCATAAGGGCACAGTTTTTCTAGGGTTATCTAAACCCACATTACCCTTCTTCTTTCCCAAACATGCCCAACTCCTGCGCTCCTCAGGGCCTTTGCCCATGCTCCTCTGCTGAAAGCTCTGTATCTTTCTGCCTTCCAGTTCATCTGAAAGGCCCCTTCAGTGTCTTCCACAATCACGCTTTCTCCTGCTTTGCCTTCTTTGTTTTCCACATCAGACTACCCGGTTTTATTTCCTCCCTGACATCTCACACTCCTGAACTGTAATTCTATATTCCTTTGCAGGTTTCTGGTTTACAAGCTCCAACAAAATGAATGCTCCCTGAGGGCTGAAACTTGCCTTGTTCTCACTCTGTCCTAAGTCCCTGCCTGTGCCTGAGCCAGAAGGCACAGGACAATAAATGCTGAAATGGATGAAGTGGCTTCATTTAAAGCTTCTCCCTAAATCTTAGCCAATTGTAACTGGGAGGTTATGAGTTTTTGAGGCTATTGTAACAAATTAAAATATTTCAGATTTCTGGAGGCTAGAAATCTGAGGTCAAGGTGTCAGCAGGGTCATGTTCCCTCCAGAACTTCCAGGGGACAGGAGATGCTTCCTTGCCTTTCCCAACTTCTGATAGCCCCAGCTGTTTCTCGCTTTATGGTTATAAAATCCCAATCTTTTCCTCTGTCTTCAGTGCTGTCTTCTTCCTGTGTAGCTCTGTCTTCATGTGGCATCTCTGTCTCTTTTCTCCTTTTTTTCCAAAGACACCTGCCACATTGGGTACAGGTCCACCCTAATGACGTAGTAACTTTATTATATCTGCAAAAAACTATTTCCAAATAAGGTCACATCCACAGGTAGCAGGGCTTCAACCTCTCTTTCTGGAGAAGGTAATTCAGTCCACACAGAACACTAAAGGAGGAATTTAGGGTAAGTATGCTTGACAATGGGAAAGAAGACAAGCATGGCAGGTGTAAATGGAGAAACTGTGCAGTGGTTCACATTTTGGATAAACTGCCCCCCATGAAAAGATTGTTGGCGAACAACACTCCAGCCTTAATGGTTTCTATAAGAGTGGTTTGTATCCCTGCATGGCTCCTTTTCAGGCTGTAAACATCTGGTTTCCAGACCCTCTGCAAACTGTTGTATCTCACTGCATTTGGGCTTCTGAGAATTTTCTGTTCCTCTTAGCTGCCAGGGACTGTGATACAACTAGACCTGCTTTCTCTTGCTAAATGTTGACAACTGCCTATGAGAAAAGTCTTATGGTTAACTGAATTTTAAAGGGAAAATTGAGGTTCAAGCAGGTTAGGGAGCAAGTTTACAGCTTCTACTCACCAGAGTTGGGATTTATAACACCTCTAATTCCAGAGAAACTTCCAGGCAACCCACAGTAAAACTTCCATCAATACTAGGTGACTTATGAAGGTGGAACTGAGATATGTGAGTAAAGTTACAGAGATACAATTTAAACTAAAATGTAGGGGGGAAAATTCTGTAATTCAGACTGGAGGTGTGACTCAAGTGGTAGAGCACCTGCTTTGCAAATGCAAAGCACTGAATTCAAACCCCAACGTTACAAAAAAAAAAAATCTCCTTACTAGAAATTCCCATTCAGTGGCCAATTCAGATTCTCCACACCCTTCCCATCCCGGCCCCACTCTTGAGGGAGACTTTGAACTCTGTGCCCAAATGTTTTGCTGAGAAAAGGTCTCTCAGCTTCTCTGCGCCCTAGGACTCAGGGGACCAGAGAATAGCAGCTCGCTTATCAGGAAGTCCAGAGGATTGCCTCACAGGAGGTGGAAAAGAGGTGCTGTAGGCACTAACATTCTCTGCCTGGTTCCTGCTCTGAGGTGCAGAGGTCTTGCCCGGCCTGAGGTTGCTCTTGTGGCTGGCAGAACTCCATTTCTGAATGCCAGGAATGGTCGCAGCCCTGCATCTCCGCCCTGCAGCACAGTGCGCGCTGTCTATACACCTGATCTCCACTGCCTATAGGAAGGGGCCTCCTTCCGCCTTCCAGAGCTTAGAAATAAATCTTCACCTGTTATTCCTGGAGGATCTACACTTGTGGTGACGCTGCTCCTCTGCCACAATGTGTCCTCGCTGGGAAGCAGTTTTATTTTGTGAGGAGCAGTATCGGAGTCACTGAAGTTGGAGAGCCAGGCGGTATGGTTTACTTCTGTCCTCAAAACGCTCAATGCTAGGTAAGTTTTTCTTACTGTAGACCACAGGTGTACATATGTGGAGTGGGGACGGGTTCCGGGAAAACCGTATTGGAGTCTAGGAGACAGGAACAGAGCGCCGGTACTACAGAAGCGCACACCATCTGCAGAGTGTCCCACGTCTGTCCATCGTTGTCCACTCTGACCCTCATAATCTCCTGCGCGCAAGATGAGGCTTTGGTCCTCAAGTATGATCTCCGCCAGCTTTGGAAATGAAAACACGGAAATTCTGAGAGGTCAAGGGACTTCTATGTCTAAGCACCAGCAGCTACGATGTACAGGAGTGGGATTCGAACCCAAGACTTCAGCGCCATCTCCTTCACTGTTGCTCTCCAAAGAGGAGGCATTTGAAGCCTTGAGAGCCTGAGCTCCTTTGTTCTGACTTCACTCACCGGCTGCAGAACTACAAGCTCCATGAGGGCAGGCACCCAGTCCGCCTCCCTAAGGCGCCGAGGCCCGGCAGGCGCTCACCAAAGCGCGCTGGGCTCACGGGGAGGCGCAATGCGGTCTCCTTCTGTAGAGCAGGCAGCTGAGCGTGCAGCCTAAGTGTGGGTGCGAACGCGCGGGGCTGTGATCGAAGCCCCGAGCAGAGCCCAGAAGCCAGGCCAGCACCGGGGCTGGCACCGGCGCGGCTTCAGGGACCTCAGACGCGGGCCTGGGCGCTGCAGTCGCGCCGCACTGCGCACGCGCGCCGCCGCTCCGGCTCCGCCCCCCCGGGTAGGGACCTACAGCAGGCTCGGCGGCAGCGGCGGCGGTGTGCGGCCGGCGGTGTAGACGCCTCTCCGTAGGGACCTGGCACGGTGGACCTGCCAGCCAGGTGAGTGGCTGATCGGGAGGGCGAGGCCCACCCGGGTCCGCGTGCCCGGGACAGACTGGGCGCACCCGGGGGGTCGCGGAGGCGGGGACCGGGGACGGGGCGGGCACCACCGGGTTGGGACCGCGGCCCCGCGTGCATGAGCCGCCCCTCGCCTGCGTGGCGGCCGGGACATCGGGGGGCGAGGGGTCCTCGCGGGCCGGGGTCAGGAGCCGGCCGGGGTAACAGGCCGCGGACCCGGCGCGGGGGGGAGTTGGGGGGGGGCGGCGGGCCGGGCCGGGCCGGGCCGGGCAGGGAGCCGGGACGCGGCGGCCGGAGCGGGTGTCGCCCCCGCCCACAGCCTTTGTGTCGCCGCGGCCCGCGGAGCCGCCCCGCGCGGGGGCACCGAGCGCGACGCGTCCTGCGCGGGCCGTTTTGCGCGGTCGCCGGCCGGCCGGTCCCCGCCCCCAGCGTTTTAAATGATGCATCGCTCCGAGGATCCCTACCGGTCGACTCCGAGCAGGAAGTGTCGTAAGGAGGCCATTTTTAAAGCCTCCTGCGGGCCTCGGAGGCCAGCGTTGACGCTTTTCGGTCGGTTTTCAGTAGTCAGAAGACACCCCCACCGCGATCCCGCAGGGGACCGGGACGTCCCCCGGGACACCACGATGTAATCTCGCTCTTCCCGCGCCACGCCGTGCGACGTGGGCGCGTGGTGGATGAGGTCCACGGTGTGACCGTGCCGACAATAAACTTGAAAAACAGACTGGCATTGTCTTTCCTTGGGAGTGTTGGAGAGGGTGTCCGGGGTGCCCTGTCCACGGAGGACCTCCGCCTGGGTGGGGAGAACAGGGGGCCCGAGGATGAGACATTGAGTTCCAAATGCTAATGTCACCTTTTGTGGAACCGCCCAGCCCCAACCTTTTTTTTTTTAAATCTTGTTGCTTGGGGTCTGGAGGACAATTTAAGACCAGAGAAAAGATGCAAAAGAGTGAACAATGCTCAACCCTTAACCGACAAGGAAAAGCCAAAGGAGAGAATAGAAGAAAACATTGACACCCCCCCCCCATATATATGTTGGGTATTTAACGTATCTCTTTAAAATGCCTCTAGCTTTAAAAACTAGGATGTTGAACAATTTCTCGAAATAAAGTTAAAAAATGAGAAATCTAGAGCCTTGTCCTGTTTAAAAACAGAAGCTTGCACAGCTAAACTGTAATGTGTTGGAATCCTTAAAACATTATCCTTTAGAACTGAAATCACCTCGGAAGAAAAGCTTGGTCTCCAGCAGCTTGAAGTACTTGGCTACAGAAGAACACAGAGGGAACATGGGAGTGTTGGTGGCTGTCTGAGTCACATATGCAAAGTTCAACGTAGCCCATGACTGTCCAGGTCAGCAGACAATAGCCAAGGGTTCTGGAAGCCCAGAAAATACTGTTTAGAAACTGTTACATAGCTTAGGCAGAGTACAACTAGAGCATTCAGATTTTTAATTGTATGATACTATCTTTAACCAAGGATGCATTTTTTTTTTAATTTGGGTCTGAGTAACTTTTAAAAATAATACTTTTGAAGTATTCATTACAAGTGCAATTTCCAAGCAGCAAAGGAAGAGCATTGCTATTTATTGGGATGCTTCCCTGATGTTATGCTAAACTAAGGTAGATTTTTTAAAAAATCTAGCGATGGCACTCCTTAAGTAAGAGTGTCTGGGGCAGTGCTTGCGCAAGAGGAAAAGCAACCACTTTATTACAGTCACTAGGAAGTTTGCCATTTCTCTCATTCACTCATCCTTCCAGCCAGCCATGTTCAGTGCCTTCCATGGCCACGCCCTGTGCCTCTGGTTGTGTTAAGCAGTAGCCTCATTAGTGAGAACTTTCCCAATCTTGATGGTCTCAAACTGCCTGTTGTCTACTGCATTTTGTTGTTCATATATGCAGACCCAGCCAGCTGCAGTTTCCAGGATTTATCCTTGGAGTAAAAGCAGGTAATCTTGGGCTGGTGGAGTAGCTCAAGCAGTAAGAGCACCAGCTTGGCAAGTATGAGGTCCTGAGTTCAAACCCATTGCTGACAAAAAAAAAAAAAAAAGCAGGTGATCTTTTAATCCAGATATTCCTATCATGGGGTAGAGGTTGGGAGGTACCATAATCACCAGGGAAGAATTTTAATGGAAAATCATCTAGTTCTTTGGGTCACTTGAATTCTGGGAATTTTTTTTTTCTTAACTCCTAGGGTAACTACCACACACCAGTGCCCAAGAAGCACTTCTGGGGCTCATTCCCTTTATTTTCTAGAAGAAATGTGTCCAAGAAAGCACAGCTGTGCAGCTCCAGGACTTAAACCCAAGTGTCTGGCTTCTGTTGCAGGCCTGTCTATGCAGCCCAGGGGTCTGAGCATAGTCACCTACAGCAGGGCCGGAAGTCCTCAGCCTAAAGGCCCTTGGTGCCTGAGGAGAGAAAGCCTTAAGGGAAGGAAGAGCCCAGGAGACTTGCCACACTTGACTCACATCTGCAGCCAGCTCCTGGCAAGGACAGTACTCAAGAAGCTGGGATCCTGACCGTGACTTCCGTTTACAGCACACAGCAGGGTAACAGAACAGAGTTTAGATCGGATGCCAGCTGCTGCTTCTGCTGCTGCTGCTCTCTCCAAGTCTCTGTGACCTAGAAAAGCCACATTCTCCAAGCCCATTCCCTCAAAAGAAGCAGGTAATTGAAGGATTGCTTTGAGGAGTGCCCAGGTAACACTTGAATCTGCTTCTGCAGGCACCCTGCCACATGCCTGGGACAGAGGTGCTCAGGCATTGACAAGCAGCAGCCACTGAAAGCACCCTGGTCAGCTCCCTGATGTAGGAATCCTCACCAAAGCCACCCATTTCCTTCTCCCAGCCAGTCACATTCGGTAGGGACAGCAGCTCGTGGCAGGTACGTGGATAACAGTCCTGGTGTGTATATTATACTTGGCCAGGCCTGGCACCACCAGGAACATTCAAGTTCCAAGGATCCATCACTACACACCTTGTGGAGAGCATCAATGATGTTTTGAAGGTCACACAACTAGGCAAGGTTAGAACCCTGAGTCTGCTTATCTAGGCACCCATTATAATCCCAAGGCAGTGGTTTTGCCCCACCTCCAGCATGAAGTACTATATAGGATGTTACATTATTCCTGCCATTCTCATGTCGCCTGTACCTGAATTCAGGTGCTTCTCTTCCTGGGCTATGTACTAGAATCATCTGGGAGGGTCTTGAAACCCCCCCGCCCAGTGTCTGGACTGCACCCCATCCTCACCTCCTTCCCAATTAAAGTAGAGCCTTTGGGGATGAGGCCCAGGCAAGCCCAGGGGTGATTCCGGTGTGCAGTAAGGTAACTTATTATTCCCCAGGCTCCCTTTAAAAAGTCTTGGCCCCATCCTGACAAGGATTGCCCTAGTGTAGCCAAGGCTAAGGTCCCAATGGTGTAGGGGGAAGTATTTCTTTTCATTTTCAAAATTCTGTTTTTGTTTTGAGGCAAAAAAGGGAGAGAAATAGTAAAGTGTGTGACCTTCATTTTTAGAGACCTGAAGTCACTTTTTATGTTTCAAAATAGAATTTTGTAATATTGCTTAGAATACACCTTGTTTATAAGTGTGTGTGCATAAATGTATATACACACATAATACCATAAAACATACTGTCTGCTCCTTAATATTTCTTTACATATAAAACTATGCCAGTAAGGCATTATTTCCTTTTACCGGTAAGAGAAGCCAGGCTCAGTTAGGTTGAAAGTCAGAAATCAGACAGCTACCTAGTAAGTCAAAGACCTAGATTTTGAACATTGTTCTTCTTATCCCACGGTCATTATTTTCGCAGCCTTTTTGTACCATTCTGTTGCCCAAGCCATACACTTGATTTCTGTAGGGTGCCTTGGGTGGTGTGTATGTCAGGCTCTTTTGTCATTGAGGTGGCAGTCAGTTGCCATTCTGCGCTTGTGCGTGCAGGGTAGGTTAGCAGAAGGATTACAGTGCTGTATTGGCCTTGTTGCCTAGTAGAGCCTTTTCCCATCCAGTTCAACTGATTCATTGATTGATTATCAAAGCGTTTATTGAGGCAACAGTTTTGTAAATGTCCTACTGAGGAGGTAGTTGCAGTTTCCATGTTTAGTGTTAGATTTTTCCTGACCCAGGGTCACTCTGCTCCTGGGCACTCTGGGTTTGAGTTGTGTTCAAATTTGGGTCACTTGGGACTGGGTAGTTAGAAAAGGCTGCTGCTCCCCCCCACACCCCCAAATAGACAAAGGGAAAGCATTGGTACAGTTTTTGAGTGGCCGTGCCATGGCCTGAGGTCTTTATACCTTATCTTCTCCTAATCATCCCTCAACCTTGATGATAAGCCTGTTTCCTTGCCCAGCAGTGAATAGTGAGAATTCAAGACCCAGCAAATAAGAAACAGTCAGAGTTTGAACTGCAGACTTCCAGCTTCGTTCCCTTTGGTCTTCACCGGGACAGGAGCTATATACCTGCCCAAGCAAAGGAGGTGGGAGCAGCTCCATGCAAAGGGGATTTCTGGTCAGAATATCTGCCTGCAAAAGCTGCTTAGGTGTGCTTCTCCATCCAAAAAGGATACATTTTGCCAGTCAACCAAGACTGACATGCTGTATATCTGTGATCGGACACCTAGCATTCATTTGCTCCAGGGCTGTTTCACAGTGTGGCTAAGGGTCAAGACAAGAGAGTGAGGAGAAGGCAGGTAGTAACTAGATGACTTTTAACCCCAGAGTTCAGTGTGTCCCCCCACAATGACATTCTTTCCCATGGTGAATGTAAGCAGCTGGCAGCCCCTTTGCCACTAAAGCCGATGGGTGGTTTGGCCTCAAGAGGAAATCCCTTTCAGGCCAAGAGTGGAACAAATATGATTAAAGTTATAAAATGAGATTCAGCGTATGTTCTGGAAAGAGCAGTTGTCAGGAACCTAAGAAACCTGTATTTTAGTCCCTCTGACTGTTTAGGTGCTTGGCATATTCTTCATTAAAAATGGAAAGTAGTATGTTTGACAGCTTCTGATGTGGCAGCAGCTTATCCAAGCACTTTTATTTTCATTAGCACATTCATTTGTAAGGTGGCCATCTGGCATAGACCCCATAGCTGTGCTTTACAGGTGAGGATGCGGTTTGCTCTGGTCACACACCTGGACTAGCTTTAAATATGACTTTGTCACTTCTCTTCCATTAGACATTAGTCATTTCCAGCATTTGGAAGTTAGCTGCTTCCTTCTTAATATGAACTTAGGCAACCTTTCCTGGTTTTACAGCCCTCTGTATCATGGACCTGGCTTCTTCCAAACTATTTATTTATTCCCTTGTGTCTTCATGAGAAGTGTTTAAGATGCTTTTGTTTTTTTGTGGTACTGGGGTTTGAACTCATTCTTAACCAGGCAGGCGCTCTACCGCTTGAGCCACTCTGCCAGCCCTTCGTAGTAAGTGTTTAAGAACTCAAGGCATGGGCACTCAGGGTAAAAGAAGGCCTACCTTAGGTGCATGCATGCAGTTAGGGCTCCTGCCCCCACCCACCCGTAGAGGAAAGACCAGACAGGACAGAGGGCAGGCTTGTGACACAGCCTGCTGCTTCTCTCTAGGCATAGCAGTCATCTTCGCCTTTTATGTAGCTAATCCTACAGTAAAAAGCTCTCTCTATGCTGCCAAATAATTTATGGAAAACAGATACCTGAATGTTAAATGGACACAGAGTTAACAACAATAAATATTTCTGTGTCCTTGAGAGACCTCCAAAGTTGAGAGAAAGAAAAGAGAAAAGACCAAAAGGTATGTTTCTAGCCTAGGTTAGATGCCCAACTTTTGTGAGGAACTTGTACATTTGGAAGGCAGGTGAACTCCAACACCAGTATTGGTAGTGTCCTCAGTGCACTCAAGGGCACCCATGCAAGCCTCTGTCCATGTTGTCTTCTGTAGTCCTTGGTCGCCAGTCCATTGAGCAGTGGCTTGCCGAGAGCTTCACAGGTGGTTGTACTTGGAGATGAACTGAACTAACTAGAGGGCATTGTATGTAGGAAATAGGGGCCTAGAGCTCTTAGTCACATGTAAATTTTTCTAATTACTTATTTGTTGCAGTACTGAGGCTTGTACGCAGGGCCTCGCACAGGCTCAGGTGCCATACCACTTGAGCTCCAGCAGCCACACTCAGTCACATGTACATGCCAACATCAAAGCCATCTTTCTGCTTCCATTTGCCTTTTCTTGGAGTGACCTTTGTCTTGAGTGTTGTCTCTGAGCTATTTCCCCCCTACAGCTAGCCACAAAAGTGGCAAAGGTCAGAGAGAATTTTGTTTGTTTTGAGGAAACCTCCCATCATTTCTACTAGGGAAGTGGCAGTGTAGTAACAGCGCATTATTTAGTTCAGAAGTGAAGCAGATCCTCCTAAACCGGTGACACAATTCACCCAGGGCTCACAGGTCCTGTCCCTGGATCACAGCCTCATGCTCACATTAGGACTTGCTCCTATGGATTTGTTTTGTTTTTTTATTTGCGGTACTGGGGCTTGAACTGGTGGGCCTCAAGCTTGCTAAGCAGTAGCTTTACCACTTGAGCGCCTTCGCCAGCCTGCTCCTGTGGATTCTTAATTGAAAATACAAATGGTTCTTGACTTAAGATGGCTCATACAGTTTCGTGGCTGTGGTGTTGCAAAAACAGTATGCACTCAGCAGAAGCCATGCTGGGGGGGGGGTCTTTTTTTTTTTTTTTCCCAATTTTGAATTTTGTTCTTTTCTCAGGCTAGTAATGTGTGGTATGTTACTGTTACAGTATTACGAAGCTCCTGTGAGCCTGGGTTCCCACTCAGTGTAAAAATCAATGCTGTGTTCAGCATTTTATTATAAAATAGTAGGCTTTAGCTAGATGATTTTGTCCAACTACAGGTTAATGAAAGGATCTGAGCCTGTTTAAGGTAAGCAGGCTACACTGTGATGTGCTGTAGGCATATTCAGATGCAGGTTTAAGTTGACTTTGGTTTGTGGTGCGTTTGTTGGGTTGTTGTAAGTTTAGGAGCATCTGGAACTGCTTAAGTAGTTCTGCAGAGTTCCGGCAGGCTGTATTCCTCAGACCCTTCGAGCTGACCTGACTTCCAGAGGACTTCTTCAGGGTGCTCTCTACTTCTTGCTGATCATCTCAGTCTTACTGTTGGGTCTATTTAAAGTTTGAGAAGGAACGACACCTCCAAGTTTCTAAAGGACCTGTAGAGAAAATAGCCAAACTGCTGAAATTTTTGAAGAATCCTAGCGGCTGGGGAATATGAAATAAAAACGTACAGATGTAGTGCTGGTTGGGATGATTCTTCAAATAGAGGATCTTGTCATTTGATTCTGTTTGAGAACTACTTAGAATTGATGTACTTACTAATGTGCGTAACCGCCGAAACACTTGACAAGCAAGTTGTGCCAGGGTGAGTTAACGTAAGTAAATTACTTTCTTCTCTCTCTCCTGTGTGTCTCTCTCCTGCCCCCTTTCTTTCTCTTTCTCCCTCCCTCCCTCCCTTTCTCCCTTTCCCTGTCTCTAGATTATGGGGCTGGTAAATGAGAGCAGAGATTTACATATTGATTGGTATGCAGATCTTTGGAACACAGTTGAGAGAAAGCAGAGGACTGCCAGATGAAGGGAAGGGAGGTTCGGATTAATAACTGGCCCGTGACAGTGATTGTTTTCCACAACCCGAGTCAGGAGAGAAGAAAGACAGTCACAGGACAGTTCAGTTCCATTTAGGGTCAGTTGTTGACAGTGAAAACAAAGCAAAAATAATATTCGCTGCCTAGAGAGGGCAGGAGTTTGGTGTTTAGAGCACCAACTGTGGTCAGTTGGTGAAGCTCCCCGGGAGCTTTAACAGGTAATTTCAAATGCTGGCTTTTCATCAGGATGACCTGGTGCTTTTTTACAAGTAAGTGTCTCTTGCTCTCCCTCTCTTCCTAGACTTAGTATCACCAGGCTTGGAACATAGCTTCTCTAGATTCAGATTTACTGGTTCTGTCTGACTTCAGTCTCCGTGTTCTTTGGGCCTGTGGTTTTCTCAGACCCTTCTTGCAGCTGTGGCTTCTGGCTTGGCTTGGTGAGAATGCCCATGTGACCATGACGACAGTAACACTCTTAAGTGATAAAAGTCTGTGGTATCAAGAATCAGCACAGTCAGGCTGGGCCTAGAAACCACGAGGCCAACTTTGCATTTTGTAGACAAGCAGACAAGTAGCTTGCTTGATGTTCACTTGATGCCTGGCAGAAATTCTTGGTGTCACTTCTGTCTCTCTTCACTAAAACCAATTTACAAATGAGGAACATATCTGCTTCTTCAGAAGGTCTACCTGTTGTCTATACCAGAAGTGCAGTGGAATAGAAAGTCCTGTCTGCCTGTGTCATCTGTTACCAGTTGGAGACATTTGTGTGTCCTATTCTCTGTTATGATCCCATAGCATAGGTCTCTGTTTGAACATGGAGGCAGTGGACAGCACCTTGCAACCCCCTGGCCTCTGTCTGCTTTATGCCTGGGTAAACACCCCTCTTGCAGTGGGGAAAGTGAGGAAGTCCCCACATGTCATCAGGGCCTGATGGGAATCTGGAAATTGCTTTTCAAGAAGGCAGCTGTGTTTCAGGAAGAGAACACAGAAGAAAATATAGGTTGTCATCAAGTCATTCTGTTGTTGCTTTTCAGAACTGCAGGATCTGAATATGCAACAATTGTTTCTTCTAACCCCACAGAGGCACCTTTCTGCTCCCCCAAAACTGGCCTCTCGGTGTAGCTTTGTGTGGCTCTTGGCTTGATAGCCTGTTCCGGAAGAAAGACACTGATTCTCCCTCATTTTGCTGTCCATTGCCCAGCAAACACTTTCTGCATTTCTCTGTGAGCCTCTGGCTTTAAAATTCCAAATGCCTGTGATCTTTAGAATTTTAGTCATCGGGGCTCTGGGGGATGGTGGTTGCATAAATGTTCTTAATTCTAATTGCCAGATTAAAAATGGAGGTTCAAAACATGTGTCCCCACCCCACTTCACCTCCAGCTCAAAAAAGAAAGGCCTAAGTTCCCTGGTGGTCTAGTGGTTAGGATTCGGCGCTCTGTCAAAAAAGAAAGGCCTCTAGCAGATTTCTAACAAGAATGCTTTTTGTTTGGCTCCTAGCTCTGTGTATGCTGAAAAAAGAAGCGTCTTTAAAAATTATATAAAAAGTACTCACTGTGTAACACATATTGTGTGAGTATTGGGGGACTTAGTTGCTCTAGAACACATATGTCACCTCTACTGCCCCAGTCCAAGTCATTCATGGTCTCACTGCTGCCATTTTTGTCCCTCACAGACTCTTGACCTTTCTCAGCAATCACAGGCTGTTGTTGGAATATAACTCAGGTCACATTGTGTTCTTGTGGTAGGGAAAAGCCGCATTGCTGCCAGACTCTACTGTAATCTTCCTTGCCCATTCCTGCCTTCCCCCTCCCACTTCTGCAGCCTTCACCCCTTGCTCAGTCCACAAGTGTACCTGCTCCACTTCTCATAGACCTTTCTGACTGACACTCCCTTTTTCCTGAATACCCATAGGCTCACTCCCTGTTTGTTCCAGGTGTCCACACCGATGTGACTCACCCAGCAAGGGTCTTTCCTGGCCATGCTCACCTCCACACTCCAGTCCTCCACCTTCCTCACATACACACTTCCTGCCCTCTTGCCTTGCTTTGTGCTGGTTCTTCTCCAGTCACTTACCACCATTTGTCAGCTAAATAGGCGACCTGCTTCCCCACTGTCGTGTATGCACCTAAGGGTGGTGACTGATTCACTTTTGAGCCCTGTCTTCTGGCACTTGGTAGCAGGTCAGTAAGATGTCAAAGGAATATTTATTTTTGTGTTCTTAATATTGTCACTTTCATTGGCTTCTTATAACTTGCAAAAACAAATTGAGTGTGTGAGTGAGAGGCAGCATCCAAGCTAATCATAAATTGTAATACAGAAGCAAATGTGAATGCATCACTTAGTAACTCACGCATTAAAAACTGAACTGACACTGTCCCATACAAGGCTCTTAGAGACTAACAGGAAATTACACCGATGAAGTTCCTAGAATGTGCTCACTAACACTTAAATAACTTTCGCTAACCAGAGGCTATTCTGAATGACTGCTATGATGTCCTTTCTCTGGTATCCCTGGTCATGGTTGGTCCAAAGTGATTTTTTAGGAGGCGATTTGAAAATGTTTTTAGTTTACACTTGCTTTCAGTTGTGTTAGATGTTACTATAATGCACGTTTAAGACCTGTGTCTAGATTTAGCATAAAATTCCCAAAGCCATTAAAATACAGTGTGAATGAGTAATGATTCAGCTAGACACTAAGTTCTTGCTCTAATTATCATGCTTTGGATTTTCCCTGCAGTGTTGCCTGGAATACCAGAGAACTGCCAGCAGTCACTGTGGATCATGGTGGTGGTGCACAACAATGGTTGAGCGTTTGCCCAGGAAGTATCTGCTGCACCTCTGCCAACCACAAAACACGGTGAAGGGCACTTCCAGAGAATTTCATCCTGCGAGATCTTTCTGAATTTCAATCAGCTCTTTTTAGAAATGCAAATAAAGAAGATGAAGGATATCGGAGAACAGTTGTATACTACACAAATGAATGGTGGACACAATTCCTTGACCATGTCTCCCAAACAGCCTAATTCTGATAGAGCAATTCGGCCAGATAGACAAGAACCACAAAACCTTTTGTACCAAGGCTCAGAGGCAGAGGCTGCCATGATGACCATTGCGACCTGTGTGCAGTGCAAAATCACACACAAAATCCCTCCTCAAGATTTGAAGAAGGGCACTGGGCAAAGCCAAACGGAAGACAGATATGTCTGCTTTAAATGCAGCCTTCACGTGGCTCCTCCCCAATTTCATTTTGTGAACAGTAATCCCAGTGCTACTCATGTCGGAAATAAAATGGAAACCATCTCAAGTCCTGTCAATAACAAATTTAAGGTAAGGAACTTTAAGCCAGGCAAATACTATTGTGATAAGTGTCGATTTTCCACAAAGGACCCCCTGCAGTACAAAAAGCACACACTTCAACATGAAGAGATTAAATTCATCTGTTCTCACTGCAGCTACATTTCATACACAAAAGGAGAGTTTCAGAGGCATTTGGTGAAGCATACAGGCATATTTCCATATCAGTGTGAGTATTGTGACTATGGTGCTATTAGGAATGATTACATTGTCAAGCACAGGAAGAGAGTCCACGAGAGGGCAGGTGCTAAACGGCCTCTCAAAACTATTGCCAAGCTGGAGCCGAAAAGAACCAGTGTTTCAAAGCAGAACGCAGAGCTCCTAAAGGTTCCCAATCCAGGGGCTACATTTCAGCATAAGTTGTCCGATCAGCTTTCAAGATTCTCTCTCCACGCAAATAAAGACAGAATGCACGGTATTGTGCTATTACCAGACCCGAAGGAATACCAAAAAGATGTAGTGTGTATTCCGAATAAAATGACCGGATCTGAGTCGAAAGAAGTCAGTCTGTCGGGGAACAAAAATGTGGAAGTGGAAGTGCTATCCCCTGCCAAAGAGCCCCTGCAGCCAGGCATGCCCTTAACTGTTGTGGCACCAGCAGAGCTGGTTGTCCCTGCAAACTGCCTAGCGCAATTGATAGACGTGAAGGTCGTCAATGGCACCCAGCAGCTTGTTCTGAAACTGTTCCCACTGGAAGAAAATACTCGTCTTGAAGCTGGTGGTGGTGATGGAGGGAATGCTGAGCTGATTAAAGAGACAGGCTCCAATGAACGAGGAAAAGTACTTTCGGCAGAAAAGACAAAGTCACTGAGGATTGAAGGGAATGTCGGAGAACTTGTGGGCATTGGTGATCTTCAATCTTCAGTTCAGAAACATCTTAAAAATGTGAAATGGGTAAGGTCTTATGACTGCTTCATGTCAAATTCTAGTGTGCACAACCATAGAGAATCCTTTCTCAGTCCTGATACAGTTAGGGATTTGCAGAAAAAACATACCTTGTATTCACATAGAACTGCTCACCCTTCTGTTGCCTTAAAAGGTCATTCTCCGGCCTCTGTAGGAAAAAACAGTGCTTTGTGTGGTCTCGGAGTGGCCTTGAACCCTTTTCCATGTAAAGCTGCGGTTTCCTTTGCTGAAGATGGAAGAACTTCACACAGTGACTCCCAGCATTTACTTCCTCTTGCTGCATCGCCTGCTACCATTTCCTTCTCTGGAGAAAAGGGCTTCCTGCCCATAAGTAAGAATGACTTAGAATCCAGAAGTCAGATCAGTATTCCTGTAAAAATGGCTTCCTCTAGTAGAAAGCTGGAAGATAACCAGACAGAGGAAAACAAAGCAGTGTCCAACATGGGCCATATTTCCTCTTCACAAAAAAGTGAGTATTTACACATAAACCTTGCTGGAGAAGACAGAGTTAGGTCCCAACAGCCTGGTGATCAGCTTGTAGAACTGAAGGATCCTGTGAGGACTAACGACACGTATGATGGGCCAGTCATTTCATCAGTATTTTCTCTGAGTTCTGGATCTGAAAACATCCCAGAGGGCATTAAGTGGAATAGTTCAACATCCAAAATCAAGTCAATTGAACTGTTGCGCAGAAAAATCGCTCAGTTAATTGAATCCTGTGGCAAGCCCTCATCCTTGTCTGCAAACAGTGCACATCGCCGTTCTGTAGGGCAAGCATCAAAGGTAACTTCGAAATCATCTCCAGAAAGTATTCAGGAAATTAGTGTGTCACTTACTGGCCCTGGCCCTTCCATGGGTCCTCTCCAAAAACCTCAAAATGAGGTCACTGACAGCAAGCAACTTATTCCGCAGATCTACCCACAGTTTGCCAAGGGCAGTGATGGGAGACCTGAAAACAGAGTGACCAGGAAGACTCATGTTGCCACTCCAGTGCTGATCCCCAAAGGGGCTGTGCTCAGGGTCCTGAACTCCTCCGAGGATGCTCACATCATCGAGGCTACCTGTGACAAACCTGTCAGCATCCCCTGCAGCGAAGCACACTTACCAAAACCAGCAACATTCTGCTCTGTGAAGCAGACAGATTCAGACTTGCAGCCTGTGATGAGTGAAAGGGGGCCAGTAGACATGTACCCAAGTCTGGAGCCATCTCTTCGGCCTAAACTGAGAAAGGAGGATGCCACTGGTAGCACTGCCCCTAAGAAAATTGGCCCTGTGCACGGGCAGCAAGGAAGCAGTGACTGGACCAAGCCAGGGAGGCTGCTGTCCAGAAGTCTGACTGTCAGCAGGAATAAGGCCAAGCAGGTCAGCTCATCCAAGAAGAAAAGCAAGAGTCAGGCTGACCCTAGCCGCTGTCTCAAGGATCCTTCCATTTTTCAGGTTGCAAGACAGCTTCGACTGATAGCAGCTAAACCTGATCAGCTGATTAAATGTCCCCGTCGGAACCAGCCAGTCATTGTGTTAAATCATCCCGATGTGGACTCACCCGAGGTGACCAATGTGATGAAGGTAATCAACAAGTACAAAGGCAACGTGCTCAAAGTTGTCCTGTCAGAGCGGACGCGATGTCAGCTGGGCATCCGGCGCCATCACCTGCGGCTGACCTACCAGAACGTAGAGGAAGCCAACCAGCTGAAAAGGCAAATGATGCTGAAGATGAAACTGAAGAAAGTTCACAAAAATAACTACCAGGTGGTGGATGCCTTGCCCGATGACTCGTCGCAGTGTATATTTAAGTGCTGGTTTTGTGGGCGGCTGTATGAAGACCAGGAGGAATGGATGAGTCACGGCCAGAGGCATTTGATCGAGGCGACCAGGGATTGGGACGTTCTGTCTTCCAGGGGCAAATGAGTAAAAGTTGGTCTTTGAAGCAAATTGTTTTTCTTTTAGTTTTTGTGGTTTGGGGTCCCCACCCCCAGATTCAGTAGAAGTGCAGACAGTAGGAATGAGGACCGGGCCCTTCAGATCCCCGGCAGTAGTGCTGGGAGCTTTACCTGACACGGTGACTGGCCCGGGAGACACGTTAGTGGCTCCTGAGATTGTGCCTGCAGGTGGATGCACATACGCTTTTCTGGAGGAAGGAAGTGGCACCTTCACAGATGCCCGGTGATCTGAGACCTGGCTGTGTCTAGTACTCATTTTTCTGAGTCATACAAGTCTTTCCCACTCCATTCAGAGGGGCTGGTTTCGAATGTTTGACACGCACTCCTGCAAATGCTACTGAAGAATTAAAGCGACAGTTTAGTTATCTGCTTTTGCTTAAAGTTCTCTCCCGAGTATTTGGTACGTACCAAATAATGGAAATCGTGTTTCTACTTCTTACCTTAACATTTGTTTCCACAAAAATAGCTACCCCTTTTAATCCCCGCCCACTCTAATACTCCTAAGTGTTCTGTGTAGCACTAGTTTTGCTTTTGTTGGCTATTTGAAAGAATGATTCCAAAAGTTTGCCTGAATTTTTTTTAGGAGGAGAAAGAAAACAAGTATTTAGCTCTTGCTCTCTTTTAAAGTATCTTGATTTGTGATAATAGGGAATGTGCCTTTGTGAAAGAAAATATATAAAATTAAGCCTCCCCTTTGCCCTTAATGCTCCAACAAGCATAAATTAGGTTGCCATCTTAAGATGGGAAGGCGCAGACTTCTTACAATTCAGACAAACCTTGGGGAGCCAGGCCAGGTACGCTAGTGAAGTAGGCTGTGAGAGAGGCATACTGTGACCTAGTCTTCATCTGGGCACTCACCTGTGAATAGATGGATGCTGCCTGCTCTTCTTGGTCACAGGGGTCACAGACACTGCTCCCAAGGTCAGATTCTACTCCCTCTCTGCCTCTCTTTATGAACAGGCCTCCTGTGGAATTTGACAGCCTCTCCACCCCACTCTTGACACTCCCATCTGTGTCTTTGAGCCCTGGAAGTATTGTTGTTCCTCATGAAATTATTCAAAACTGGAAGAAATCCACAAAATGGAAACCCCTCACTGTCTTTGCTGTTACAGGAACAGTATCCCTGCTCTTCAATGCAGTAACAATCTGTCCCACTTACCTTGCCACACTCAAACTTTCCTCTTGTTCACCATTGCTGGGAGAACTTTCACTCCTGTCTTACAGCAGGTATCAGGACTGTCACTGACCTATAGGGCACCTTTGTGCACATTAGGAGAGAGCCCGCCCTTGTATATGAATAGCTTCTCAGGCAGATAGGTGGCTTGGCAAATGGAGCTCAAGATTGGATTTTAGTCCTCACTTGCCCAGGTAGCTGGACACTGCCCTTCATGAAGGGCACAGATGGCATAGGCAGCCTCCCTTTGGGCACTATCCTCCCTTGGGATTTATTGATGCAGTGAGGAGAACTAAGGAGTTGTTGTGTCTGAAAATGACATCAGTGATTTCTGACTTACTGGATGGTCAGGTGGAGACCCAGTTTTCAATTTTCGTAAGAGAAAGTCTTACATTATCCTCTGATAGATGGGATTGTACTCCTGAAGTTTGTTCTCATTACAAATTAGCAGCATTTCTTAGGTATAATTCAATACATTAATTAATTTTTATTGAAACTTAAAAATTTTACATATGTGTGTGCACATATACATATTTTTTACCATATGAAAACTGCAAGAGTTAATTTTTCTGGTTTCTTATTTTATAATGATATGTGAGCTGGGAGAATGGAAAACATTTTTATATTTTAGAAAATTTATTTTGGAAGTACATTTTTACAATGGTTTGATCTCATTTTTAGAAAATGAAAGCACAGTAAATGTTGGGTTCTCATTTATATGAACAAACAGGAGTAGAAAACCCCTATGGGTCATTTTATTATTACATTTACTCTTTGTGCATTTTATTTGGTGCTTGATGGCAAATGCATTTTCGTGTACCACTTCACCACATAACAGAGAGCATTCTGAAGTCTGATCCGTGTGCACATTTGTACCCTCCAGCATGAAAGAAGTCTAAGACCTAGGAGGAGAAGGAAAGGCTTGTGATGCTTTACACGTTGCTCCTTCTATGCCTCCCTGCTTTGTAGCTTTTTCCTGAATGTCTGGGCCGAGAGCTGGCCATGGATGGAGTCAGAGTATTAGTGTCTGTGTGAAATAGTTACACTTCACAGCATCAGCTGTTTTTAAGTGTTATATAAAACACAACTTGAGTACCTGTGTGGAGCTGAATTTCGTGAGTAGAGTATGTAGCAAAGCTTTTGAGGATTTTCAGAACTACAATACTTTCTAAGGAGTTAAAAGGGTTCCTGGAAGTCATAAACATGGGAAAGCCAAAAGTGGCTTGTCTTCCCCAAGTGAATAGCTGTAGAAAATAGCTTGTTGACATGTAGTTAAGTGCCATGAAGTAAACCCATTTCTAACACAATTGGAGGAAATAGATAGAGGCAGAACTATGTTGCCTATTTGCATACTCTCACCTTGAGATTGAAGGATCTCCAGTCACTACATTTTGTTATTAGTACTAACAAAGTTATTTTAAGCTTATTTTTTAAGGTAGGTTTTCTTTGGGAACCAGAAATGAGATGACCTTGTTATATTTATGATATAGGCAAGTAGGGTAAAAATTTTCAAAAAGCCACTGACTCTGTAGTCTTAATAGATTATATTTTATTCACATTTTTAGCCCCAATCCGAAACATTTTGTGAACGCTGTCATGGGCCAAGTGCTGTTTGTTGAACTCAACTGAACAGAGTTTATTAACCCTCAAGAGCCCGCTCCCTTTTTCGTTAGTACTTACATAAGCCATCCCAGAAAATGAAGATGTCATTCTGCTCAGCCGTCGGAATAACTTTTGAATCCGTGAATGTCTAGAAGAGCAGAAACAAAACTTTCTATGACATGTCAAGCATTATTACAAATCCTGTATTAACAGTTTGTGTGTCTGCTGCTCTGGTTTTGAAACACGCTTGTATATAGATATAGAGGTTGGCATAAATTTTGTTAAATAAAGCAACTGAGATTTTTTTCTGCCCTCTCATTTCAAGTGTTAGGCAAGGTGGCTATTGATGACACAGCTTGTCTGTGTGATAGGCTTTTGAAGTACATAAGGCATAATTCTACACAACACTGGTGATTGAATTCCACCGGAAAATTTTTTGATTTAGGTGCACTGTCTTAATCATGTATACCCTGATATGAAGCCCTGGTACTTTTTTGTTTGCTTTGACAAGTTTACAGGAGATGCTTGTTTAGACAGCAGTGGCAAATTTCCTACCACTCCCAGTGGCCTCAGAAGAGAACGATCTGTGACTCTCGCCTCTCAGCAGGAGAGAGCTTGGGTGGGAGAGTTCCCAGCAGTCTGGCCCAGGGGACCGTGGGAGTGTGGTTGCACTGCCGATGCCACCGGCCCAGATTACACTGATCCTTGCGCCCAACTCCACCTGCACTAGGGAAGAAGGAGCACGAAGATCAATCATTAAGGAGCGCATTTAATTGGCTCTGCTCACGCACATGGCAGGGAGTCAGAAGGGGAAAGGAAGAGAATAGGATTTGAGATAAACACTGGCAGAGCCCTGGAGAAGAGATGTGAGCTGTTTAAGTTCCGCAATTTGACTGATTCCTCCTCTGTAGGATTAGTATATGAAGTTGTTACCCTTTGTTAGTGGTCACTTGTGGTGGGGCGGGGGGTGGGGGGTGGGAGCCTGAAGAGGGCATAGACCACCAGGGGTGGCTTAGTGTGGTGAGTAGAATAAGTGTATGGGCTTAAGTGGGCAAAAGACCTTAAAGTTAGGAGGTGGCACTCACTCACCCACAGTGTACTACTATGAAAAGCTCAGGAGGGTTGGTGACACCTGGCTGACCAAGTTTACTTGCTGATGACTGGCCAGGAGTGTCATGGTGTCAGTAATGCCCTTTGCTTTGCAGTGTACAGAGTTCTCTGCTGCCACAGCTACACTCGGTATAACTGAGTCGTCTCCTTAAAGTTCCAACATCACACAGCTGGGATAAGATGTCACGCCAAGGAACTTAGTGCAGAGCAGTGCTATCCAATAAGTAGAGCCCAGCCCATTTGTAGCCACCTGTAAGAGTAAAGAGAATAGGTGGTATTAAATACAATGGACAATACATTTTAAATACTTTCAGCATAAAATTTATTGAAATACACTTTCATAACTCGGAAATCTGGTGTTTTACATATTTCAGTTTTGATGTTAAACTTTCAACTAAATCTGGGTAACTGTAGCTCTTCCCTATAATCCTAGCTACTTGGAAGGCTGAGATTGGAAGGATTGAGCTTTGAAGCTGGCCCGAGCAAATAGTTCATGAGACTCCATCTCCAAAATAACCAGAGGAAAATGGACTGGAGGCATGGCTCCAGGGGTAGAGCACCTGCTGCTCTGTAAAGCCCTAAATTCAAACCCCAGCCCCCCCCCCACAAGAAAACATTCAATTATAATCTTACCAAAACACTGAAATGTTTAACAGAAGGATTACTTTATACTCCTTTGATTTTAAATTAAACTAAAAATTTAGTTTCTCATCTAACCTAGCCACAGTACATGTACCCATATGCCCTATGACTGTATTGACAGTACAGGGCAAGGAAAAGCATAGTGTACCATAAATATTAGTGTACTTCTCTGAGTTCCTTAACAGGAAGACGTGGATTTTGTTAAAGTAAAACCAGTGTGCTAGGCTTCACCTTATCACATTTACGGAATACTGATGCTGAGTCATTCCAGTGACGCCAGCAGTTCTATTTCTAAGTCTATACCCTGGAGAAATTGTTGCACATCAGCCTTTTGAGATTTTCATATATTTTCCACTTCTAGTTGGTCAACCAAAGAAAATTTTATGGTGCTCATCCCCCACAGTCTGTCCAGGACCTAATGCATGGAGAGTCCCTTCTTATAGCTGCACAGTCTGAATCACTGGGGGTCTCCATAATGGAGACAGACCAGGGAGGACCTTGCACAGCTGGGAAACCACACACAGCACTTCCACTCACAATCACAACCTCCTGAAGGGGCTACATAGCACCACCATGTATGTGCACAGAAGAAAAGAACAGTGCATTGGTGAAGGCTGATGAGGTCTAGCAGAGTAAATGGCAGGCATCAATCTGGGAAGCTGTCTACCAACCTGACAGCTGAGAAATGGTAATGGTCCCAACAAGAGCCTGAAAACAGAACAGTAATTTCCACATATTGGGCAGAACTACACTTGAAGTCCTCCGTGGCGTTCGTTCATTTGTATTTCCTGGTTACACTGAAACAGTATACCGCTGCAAGTGTTTATTGGACATCTGAATTTTCTGTGCACCTGCTGGTATTTTTTGTCCATTTTGCTATTAAACTATTCATTTTAAAATTTTGGAAGAAAATTTAGAAGAAATTTTCAAAATTCTATAAAAAATTTCCTTTTAAGTGTTGTGTGTCTCGTGTTTTATTTCAGAAATCCCTCCCTACCTTGAGATTAAAATACCATCTCAATGTTAAATTTCATATTAAAGAAATGAATTTCCATGTAACAGTGAACACCGTAACATAAACTGTTACACGCCTTACAGAAATCTTCACGTGGATCTGGGTCCAGGTTTTTTCCACATGAAAAATAAATCATATCAGACTGACATTCTTACAAAAGTCAGTTCCAAGTAGATTGCTTACTCACTGTCAAACACCCACTTCTGGAGAATCTAGGCTTCTCCTATATGTAACCACCTCCATATGTCTGGGTTTCCTATTTGTGTGTGTGTCTATGGCTTTAATAAGTTAAAAATGAAATGAGTGCCTTGTATTTTTATGCAGACAAAAGATTAGCATTTAAAAAAATCAATATTGGAACAGACAAAAGAGTTGAGTTTCACCATTTCAAAAAGCATAATATTTGCCATAGATTTTTGTAAGGCACACAGCTTAAGGAAATTCTCTTCCATTCATAAATTGCTTGGATTTTCCATAGCTACATTGAGTTATTTTTCCCTCTTTTAAAATCCTAAGGTAGTGTATTACTTAAATAGAATTTTCTCATGTCAAATCCTCCTTTTTCCTGGAATCAACCCTACTTTGTCATTATGTACTTATGCGTATATACTGCTGAGTTTTCAGGGCTAATCTTAGAATTTTTAATGTAAGTGATATTGATCTGTAATCTCTTCGAATCCTCTCCTTATACAGATTTATTATCAAGATTATACAAAGAACGAGGTGGATCATTTCCCTGTTTCTCCATTTGACACACATAGTTTCAGCCAACGAGGATCATCTGGTCCTTGAAGAGGTTAACCACTTACTTTCCAGTAAAGCATCTTGGACAGAGAAGAGAGGGAGGAGATGTTGAGATTGTAAACTCTCAAATCTTGATTTGATTTCTGTAATGATTATACATTTTTAGGGTTTTTTTTTTCCTTAAGTCAATTTTGCTGCTCTATTCTGTTCAACATCCCTAGAAAAGTGTGAACAGTAATCATGTTGTGTTGATGTATAAATACATTCAGGTGGCTCACCTTTTATTTTGTGAGACACAAAACCATGTGCCATTGCCTTGGGCAACTTGGGCTGCTTCAACAGAAATACTCTTCTGTTGCTTACAAGATACTGTGGTATTCTTACAGTCCCAGAACTGGAAAGTCCATCAGGGTGCCAGAAGATTTGGCATCAATCAAGAACCCATTTCCTGGTCATGGTTAGCCCTTTCCCACCATGTGCTCTCATGGTGGAAAGGGCAAGCTGGCCTCCTGCAGCCTCTTTTACAAGGGCTGTAATCCTGTTCATGAGGGCTTTGCCCTCATAATCAAAGCACCTTCCAAGGACCATACCTCTTAATACCAAAACATTGAGGAGTAGGGTACGAGTGGGCAGAGTGCAGCAGCAACTGCAACCCCTACCATTAAATGAGCCAATAGACATGGATAAGCTCACTGTTTGTGCAGGAGTGCGTTCACAATGTTCTAGAACTAATGTTGCATCCAGTTTGTGAATGCAGCCCAGAAAGCTTCCAAAAGCATGATTTTTCTCATCCTAACCATGTTTGAAATTGGCTCAGTATATCCACATAAAAAAGCGGAGCTAGAAAATAAGTGGAGGTGACCATGGAGTGAACTTTGATCAACGATTGGCGACAGTCGCTGCTGCTGCTCCTATCAAAGCGCCAAGTCTTCTGATGTCTTTCAAGGCATGGGCCATGAGCTTTGGATAGCCTGGTGCCCAACACTGTGTGGACTCATCCCACTGGAGCACATTCCTACATGGATCTGAAGGAAATGCTGACATTCAGGGACCCCAGGTCCCAGAGGAAAAGCCAGTTACACAGAGCTGCCTGCTGTCAACACTTAGCCCCTACTTGCCAGAATATTCTAACAACAAAACCAAAATCTATAGCAATTTAAATGCAAGGTTGGTGTGCCTCATGTGAAGTCTACTATACCTTAGATAGCATTCCTGCTGACCTCACCTTGGGGACCATGTTTCAGATGGCAGAATGAAAAACAGAGAAGGACTAGAGGCGAGACATTGGCTCTTACTTACCTCAGCAAAGAGACCACACACCCTCAGTCCTGAACAGCCCATTGAGTGGAATGAACTCAACAGTTTCCACTAACTTCAAAGGAAGTGTAGGGGAGCCAGTGGGATATTTACAAAGCAACAACTTGCCATATTAACAGTATAACTTTGAATAAGTAACTCAGCCTTTCTGTGCCTCAACGCATGAAGTATTAGTCACAATTTCACAGCCAAAACTAGTATTCTATATTTTTGCAGATTTTGAAGATTTGGGCACTCAATATGGCGTGTCAGTGTTCAATTCAATAAATATTAACTAAGCTATTAACATCTTTTCTGAAACAACACACATATGATCTCGATATAGCAGTGAATATAATATGTACTTAGTTTGCCTAGAATTTGCTACTCCATGTGTGGTCCTTAGAGCAGTAGCATCAGTATCACCTGATAGTCTGTAAAAAGTATAGACTCTTCTCCTGCCCCATCCCAACCAGCTGAGACCCAGTCTGTGGCTGTTTGGGTGACTTGTACAAGTGAGAGTTTGAGAGACACTGGTTGGTCCAGAACTTTTCTCCTTCATTTCTCCCATCATCCAGCAAATTGTTTTCTTTCTCAAGAACACCTGCTCTGCATGTCTCACCTGCTCTATCTAGCTCCACCCCCATCTCCAGGTTAGGGATTAGATGTTGCCATGGCATTGCTGTTGCTCTTGGAAAATGAAAGCGAGAAAAAGGTGCTCACAATACAGGGAGAAAACATACTTTATTTTATTAAAGAGAGCAGTGTGTGAGAGCTATAGGCAATTGTTGATAGTAATATGAATCAGAGGTGTAGGGTAGGAGGGGAAAATGCCAAGGACTCCGGGGACAGTGTCTTTCCCTGACAAACTGGACCCTGAGTTAGAGAGATGCATGGTTAAGATGCCCTGACTGCTCATTGTAATTAACAGCTTGTTCAACACTGATCTCAAAACGGCTAAGCACCTGCTCACTGTGGCGATCACTCTTTGCCATTTGCCTACATAGTGGAGACTTAGCAAGACTTCTCAGGAACCCATGCATAATAAGCTTGTGCATTAAACGCTGAATGGAGTTGGAGAAGTGCTTTCGCCTTTGTTTTGAACACACATTACTAAAGATCTCGTTAAAATGCAAATTCTGATTCGGTGTGTCTGTTGGTGCCATGCTGATGCTGCCATATCAGGCCCACACTTTGAAATCGGAGTTCTCTTTTGTAAAAACAGAGAAGGAGCAGCTAGCTATTGGGGAATGTCATCTACAGCTTTGCTATTCTTATTTCTATGAATTGACATAAGAGTGAATGGATCTTTAATTTTGCAGTGTATCCTTTTGAGCACAATACACCGAACCATAAATTCCTCAGTCTTGCCTCAAAACCTAGAGGGCAAATAATAAATCAGACAGCAGAGCAGCCTGCTCTAGCCTCCAACAACAGACAGGGCTGATGCTAAGACATCTGCACCTCCTTCCTCTAAGGCCCTCCCCCAGCGTCACCCCTGAGGATTTGGTTCTTTGAGGCTCCTAACAAGGTAACTTGAAATACAGTTATGCATCACCGAGGGGTTTTGAATAATTCTAACACGCTCCATTGTGTGGGTGACCCCTAGAGATATAAGCTGGTCCTAGGCTTTTGAAAACCACTAGGGAGTCTGGGCAGGTGCTTTGAGGATTAGCAAGTGACATTAGAATCTTCCACCCCCTCTCCACCCCAGCCACATCAGCCTTGATTGCACCTGTTGTTGCTACTGCTATCTTTTAACATGTTTCAAGTGTTTTGAGGAACAGTGCGATTGGTCCCTTTGGAAAACTACTGATGTAACCCGTTCTCTTTGTTTTAGAAACCAGAGAACTGAATGAATCAGTCCATTTCTTCCAGCTTCAATATCGTTACAAATCCCTCTCTTGTAAAGGATTGTGTATTATATTTACAGGGAAAAGAGAGTCCTTTCCAGTCTTTATTCATTTTGGTAAAAATTTCACTAAGGAAGTCATAAAAGGAAATAATGATTTACAACTTGAATATTTCTCAAACAAAATGAAAAATCATTGTTGTCAATTATATTTGCCAGTAATTCACACAAATTCTCTATAAATCTGGAAATTATCTGCAATGTTAAAATACAGTAAGAACTCAGATTTGTAAGGAAGACAATAAAAAGCTTAACATAATACATACTTTAATGGAGCAATTACCTTCAGAGCAAAATAAAATTTTAACCTGTGAAGTGTAGGGGTTGAATTATATCATTATACTAATGCTATTTATTATTACAATCATTATCATTGAATAGAACGGGAAGGGACCTTGTTTCAGCGTATCTAAACTATGATCTCAAATGAGTTTCCTGCTGTGTTGGGCACAGATGGGCAGACTCCCATCCACTGGCACAGTCGAGTGACTTCAGAGAACACAGACCCTTTCTGCAGGCAGGTTCCAGTGGAAGAGAACAAACCTGAAAGTGCTAAGTGCTAACCTGTCTATGCTCAGTTCCTTCCCCTGACCTTACCAACTGCTTACCTCAATCCATTTTTAATGGGAGGACCGAGTGGAGCAGGCAATGGTAACACATCCGAGTGGAATTCTAGTGGAAAACCATGGCATGTCCACTGTGTCGGGTATGTTCCATTTGTCCCTTTGCAAGTCTGCTTTGGGCCCAAAGAGGCTGGACTCAATGGACTGGAATGTCTAGGTTCCCTTATCTTCTGCCTTCTGCTTGGGTTTGGAGATGAGAAGAGTGGAAGAAAGAGGACAGGTATAGATCTCCCCAGTTCCTCATTGCCAAATGACTTTAGAAGTGTCTGTTTTACTAGCCAGGGGCAGAACTAGTTTTGTGGAGAAGGTTGGACCCTCCTTAAGAAAAATACAAAAATGCAAACATAAAATTAGGTATAAAAAAAGATTTAGTTAGAATGAGAAATCTCAACTTTCAAACTCAAAAAGCTTACAAATAAACTTCACAAAATTCATATACACCTCAATAATACATTTCCTGTACATTTTTTCTACCTTTTCATTATCAGATAAAAAGTTTGATGAACTTTGTAATATTTTCAGTTGAGAAAACAGAAAAAGATTTTGGTGTCTTTTAGTTGCTTGTTCACTGGAATCACTGCTTTATTAATGTGTCAAACATTTTTCATGGAAATAGTGTGAAATAGAATTTATTTTTGATGGGAGACAATTTCGTTTTTGACCAGACTTGGGAGAGGAATCAATGCAAACTGCACCCCCTGATTACAGTTTAGCACTTTTGTTCACTGGGAGAATTTTCCAGACTGACTTGACGTTTTTTCCACTTTGAATTCCTTCCTTTCCTTTGCTACCCATGCACTTCCATAGCTATAGCTGGGCTCCTTAAGACACATTCATATGGCAATAAAACTCATGATCCTGCAATCTGATGTCACAGTAGTTGGGTGAGTTGCTTCAGAAGGTGGTAGGAGGACCCTGGAGACTGTCCCTAAATAGCAATGCCTGCAACAAATGTGTCAGGGTTAGTGGCAGGGTTAGTGAGAGTCACACGTTCCACAAGTAAAACACATCCAAACTCAGTCTCTGCTTCACTAGCCCCCACCCTTGGGAAAAGAGGCAGAGATCAAGTCCAAGTGTGTTCAAAATCTCTCTTGAATTTTACAAAAGCACATGAATGCTTGGCCACATTACTAGTTATCCTCCCCCTAGGGCTCTAAAGGGCTCAGGGAAGCCAGTGATTATACCTGGAAGGTTGTTAGAGGGCCCTGTCCCAAATGACAAATATCTCTGAGCTCTGGTAGTCACCTTCTTCCCTAGCACTTTAATTCAAATGTCCTTAGTCACATGTTTAAATGTTTCACCTGGTTTCTGCCAGGACCCACTTGGATACACATTCCCCACAACTATAAGAGTTAACATTTTATAAACCCCTAATGTTTCCAGGCACCTGATGTGTTACTCCTGGATATTTATAACAACCCAACAAAACACCATGAATGCTGGCACGATTTGAGCCTTACCTGCTGCTTAATAATTTTGTGATTTGGAGCCTTAGACAGTTCAAACAATTTGGCCAATTTTCTTATACACAAAGTAAAGATAATCCTTTGTATAATCCTATGAGTTTGGAACATATTTTTGAGTGAGCACATACAAAGTACTTACCTGAGTTTTTAAGCTCCTACATTTAGAGGTAAGCAAGGATGTAGATCCAGCCAAAGAGGCTGAAGAACAGTGATCGAAGTATCACGTGGAAAAGAAGAACTATCATAAGCAGAGACAAGTATAATAGTATGTGAGCTGTCATGATTCAAATCCAATGGACAGATTTAAATTTTCATTCACTCATTCATTCAAGAACATTTATTGAATGCCTATTACATCCCAAGCATTATTGAGCAGTAAGTATTCAGTGGTGAAGAAGACCGAAGGAGGGGGAGAAAAGTCACACCATCATGGAGGATGCACTCTCTTGGTGGACACAGGCCATAAAGTGTCTTTTTTCACAGCAGATCTCCCTCATGAGAACTGAATAATATTTGCAGAGACACAAGGGAATGAAATGGAAAATTCTTTTATATATGGTTTTGAGGGAGGGCCTCTCTGAGGTGACACTTGTACAGAGATCTGAAAAAAAAGCAAGTGAATGAGGTACACAGACATCACACTGTTCCCAATTCAGAGAACAGAGATGCCAAACGCTGGTTCTTTCGTATTTTGTTGATTCTGCTGACATGATGGACAAACTTACATCAAATACTTCAGCTTAGTATTCTTCTGTGTGTTCACATTTTCAGGACCACTTACTACCTTCCAGAATTGTGACAACTGTCCCAGAGGCCAGGAAACCTAGCCTTGGACATGACTCTGTGGATAGAAGAGAGCTCTCATCTGGTCACTCATGCAAACATTTCCTGGGCACTACTTTTCTGGCTAGAAAGGGGGATGTTTGACGTTAGAAATAGTGGCTTAAGCAGGATATAAAGGATGGTCTCCTCATCTTCCTGACACACTGTTACATCTCACCAAGAGTTCCCAGTTCCCAATCCTCTTCTTCCTCCTGCTCTGGTCCCAGGGAAGTCTCCCAGGGATTTGCTTCTGGGCTTCCTCTTTTGACATGAAGGAAAGCTTTCACCACTAGAGCCAACCTCACTGCAGAAACCAGCTCTGTGATTCCTTACTCTACTGAATTCACCCTAATGAATGTGTTGAGGAGAGTTAAGGGACCCTGGGCTGCATAGCTAAGTGTTCACTTGAAGACTTTCATTTCAAACCTCTGTGCTGTGTTAATTGGTTAAGTCCTATCATGACTTTGACTTGCTAATGAGACAGTGTTTATGTCCACAGGGAACTGTTTGAGGCAATTACATTACATCCTCCTTTTGATTTACCACCACGCTGGGCTCCATTCTAGTTCTCACAGTAACAGATGTCTGACTTTTTTACAAGCCCCTTTCCCATTTTTGCTCTCCAATATCCCATGTGTAGGAGGGGGCTGGAGGAGAAAGTTTGTCTCCAAGGTCCCTGACTCAATTTAATTCTTTTTCCAGTCTATATTTATACTTCGTAATCTCATTAGCTTGGTTTTTTTCAAATGTGTTTCCATTGTGTGATTTGGGATCCACTTGTCAATTCCCTTGGTATCACGTTTTCATTCCTGTTGATGTTCAAATTTACAGTGATGAATGAATTTGGAAGCACACAAGTAGTTTGCAGTTTATTATTCTCAGAACATTAGAGCAGTTCTAAATAAAGCCATTCTTTATGTTAATCCTTTTGACACTTCATTAGCATTTCCAACTCATTAAATTAAAATTTGTTGTTCCTCTTTCACTTTTCTTCATTATCCAGGCCTAGATTTATACTGTGAGGATGCGGCCATATGAGGACTGAGTGAAAGCCATGACCCGGTCATTTAGCAACAATTAGTCTCCAAATTGTTTAGTTGGCAAAGGACCAAATCTGTCTGTCCTCTGTAAAGGGACAATGACCACCGCAAAATTGTGATGGTAGAGTGTGGGGATTCATTTCTTCACTCAACAAATAGTAATTGATTTTACCTTCAGGGACAACTTCTTTGTTGTCATTTATTGTTGGGGATCTTACGAGTTCTTTGGGGTAGATATTGATGTGCACACTTGTGCAAGGTTTTATAGACGGTGATCAGAGTTGGGAAACTAGTATGTGGGGCAGGTACAAGGAAGGTGAGTCACCAAAGGACACCAAGAAAAAGAATCCACCCTCTCCTGCTTCCTGGTCAAGGAGGAATGCAAAAAATTTCTTTTACTAGGAATGAGAAGAAGTGCTGAAAGGACAAATTGTGGAAATATTTTTAGCAAAAGGCAGAGCACTTTACATGGAGAACATTCTAGATAGAAGGAACAGTATGGGAAATGCCAATTGGTGGAACATTGAGAATGTCTGAAGGACATTAAGAATTCCATTTGGCAGATTTATTTGGTCAACAAAGATTTTCTGCTCATTGAGTTGACCCTAAAGTATACCATTGATTTCCAGATCTTATTGTCAGATCATCTTAGAATAGTTGATGCAATAAAGATGCTGACATTGAAGTGCATTTCAAACCAGATGCTATCTCAGCTGTCAGGAAAGAATTGAAATGATATCCAGAATGATCCAGCTCTCTGTGTGGCTTTCATTTCTATGTGGTTAGTGAGATGCTAACATTTCACATGAGCTGTTCCTTGCCTGTTCTCCTTAATACAGGACTGAGGCTTGGAGGAGAATTAGCTAAAAAAACAAAACCAAGTGTTGAGCTCTTGGAGAAAGCTGCTTGGGCACTGCTTTTTAGAATGCATGTGGTCTGACCTGTAGAGGCATATTACCATGGTCCGCAGACTCCAGAGCACAGGTGGGCATGGAGAGGGAGCACTTTGACAGGATAGGCTGGGTACTTCATTTCCATGACCTAACCTGGAAGCCAAGCTTCCTAAGCCTCCTCCTCTGGCTCCTTGTTTGCAACCTGCATCAAGCAGGAAAGAGAAGAATTGAGAATCTACCTCAGCAATACTGCAAATATGTTGTAAGAGTGTGAAAACCCTCTTGTTATTTACCTTAGAAATTACCTTGAAAGACAGTGACTCCAGGGAAACAGCCTTTGTGTGCTGACAGGGTGGTCAGTGGCTACAGGGGGTCATAGTGACAAGGTGAGGAAGAGCAGCATAGGGACTTCAGCTAGTTATGTGGGGAAGTCGGGGAAAAGAACAGTTAGTGTGAAGAAGGAAGAGGTAAGATGGCTGATGCTGGACTTATTTTTTCAGTCTTGGGGATGAATTCTGGGCCTCACACTTGCAAGGTAAACACTATAACACGTCAACCATGTCCCCGGTCCTTTTGCTTTTTAAGTTTTTCACATATGGTCTCATGATTTTGGGGAGACTGACCTCCAACAGCAATTCTCCTACCTTGGCCTCCTGAGTAGCTAGAATTACACATGTGGATCATCTTGCCTGGCCTTGGGAGAGATTTTGAAAGATGAGACTTACAGAGACTTCTGCAAAATTTGTCACTTTCTTAATCCATTCCTGCTATTATGATAAAGTACTTGAGACTAAGAAATAAATTCCTATTCTGTATGGATTACACATAGTTCTGTAGGCTGAAAGTTCAAGACCACGTCAGGCTCTGTCTCTGGAAAAAGCTGTTCTCTGCTTCCAAGGTGGTAGAGAGGAAAAATGCTATGTCCTTACATGGCAGAGAGACAGAACAGGCAAACTTCCTGAAGTCCTTTTATAAGGCACCAGTCTCATTCATAATGGCAGGTCCCTCATGGCCTAATCACCTTGTAAAGGCCACACTGTTGCTTTGGAGTTTAAGTTTCAACATGAATTTTGGACACAAATATTCAAACCATGGTGACTACATTGCTTAGGACATAAATCTGTGCCCTCCTTACAAATATCCTAACAAATATCAATTCTTATTCATGGTGACTTAATCTTGATTGCAAGCTTGATAGCTTGAGAAGTGGCTGGATTAGTGCAGCACACCTCTGAGTGTGTCTGTAAGGGTACTCCAGAGAGAATTAACTAAGGGGAAAGTCCTGTCCAAACTATGGATGACACTGTTCCATAGACTGGGGGCCCAGATGGAATGAGAGAGAAAGAAGGTAGAAGCCAGCTGGCCCAAGCATTGTCTCTCTGTGCTTTCTGGCCACCAATGATGTGAGCTGCTCTGTTCCGCCAAGTCCTCCCTGTCATGATGAACTGAAACCTCTGAGCCAAAATAAATCTTTACTCCCTTATAGACTGTTTCTCTCAGGTACTTGTCACAGCAACAAAAAGTTTGCCTAACACATTCTTACAGTCTTAACTTGGGGCCATTCCTGTAAGTCATTCAAGAACTGAATCCTGCTTTAGAGGTTGCCCACAAAGACAAAGAATTATTTGTGCACTCTCTAAGTGTAGGCCATTACCAGCTTGCCTCAGTTGGGGTAAAGAATTATCCTGGCTCCTAAACCACAGAGGTCTCAAAGTCAGGCTCAAGGACTGGCGGGACATGGCTTACAAGTGTAGAGCACCTGCCTAGCAAGCGCAAGACCCTAACTTCAAACTCTAGTTACCCACCTCCCCCTGCACACACAGCAAAAAAAAAAAAAAAAATGCTACAGCCAGGCACAAGAAGTATTGGATGAATTTGCTTTTGGTTCCATAGAGGGATGATTTTAGACTGAGGGGTCTTTTACTGATTGCCGAGTGATCAGAATTGGAGAACACTTTGTCCATTTTCTTCCTCACTCCCCTTGGGAGGGACCTCGGGTATCTCCTTTCGTTAACTAAATGCAACAAGCAGTTACCTAGTTCCTCTCCTGCAAATCCACATATCCTTCCAAGCCTACCAGGACCACCTTCAGAAGCAAACAAAAAAGCAACTTCCGAGACTTTGTGGTTTGAGGGACTCAAACACCCGCCCCCCCACCACATAACATCCATTTATGACAGGACACGTGGGAATTGCAGTCACTCAGATCACTGAGATGTGATGCTCAGAGCAGGCAGCACATAACCCCTACCTCTAAACACCCACTGTTATGACCCCCACTCAGGACCCCGGGGGGACACTGCACCTCTGCTTGATGAGTTAAGGATGACAGTCAGTGCATCTGGACGCCATGGCCATGAAGGTTTGTGGGCTGGGCTGCCTCAGTGAGAACTTCAGAGATCGCAGAGGCTTTGAGCGATGGACCTGCGTGGATCAGAGGAAGAATAACTTATACCCTTCTGCTCAGAAAGCATGAGTGCAGTAAATCCTTGCATAACATCACACAGTCCCCAGGAGTGTAAGAGCATTCATTTTACATGTGGTCCCAGAGGCATTCGCAAATAACTGGTTTTTATACAGTTACACATGGTGGCTGAAGCATTCGCCAGTGTTAAACACTTCATCTTGCTCCTTCATTTTATACACGTGGATCTAGATGTGATGGGGCTGAACCCTGGAACCAGCTCTGTGCTTTGCAACTGGCTGGACATGAATAGATTTGCAGTTATTTTCATGTCTTTAAATTTTTTTTAAAATTTTTATTTTTACATTTTTTAATTAAAACTTAATGTTGTTTTTCTGCATTTGAATTCAGAGATTCCATATTCATAAATATTTTGCATTTTCTATTAATTTTCAGATAATTGTTCATAATTCTAACTTTATTTGAAAATGTATAATTTTTAATTTTCACATTTCCTTTAATGTGCTTAGGTCATTTCTGTCAAAAAAAAAACAGACTGAAAAATTATTATAAAAGCATAACCAACATTCAGTGAATTGAAGGCAAAAAAAATAAATTACATGGAATGCTACTTAATTTGTCCTGTATATAATTACTCATCTAAACAGTCTAAGTCAACAGAAACTTAAGATATATGTAATAATTAAATTTGGCCAACTTTGATATAAAGCAACAAGTTTTCACATTTTTAAAACATTTTCCAGTCTTGGTAGTACATATCTGTAATCCCAGCGCTCTAGGAGGTGGAGGTAGAGGCAGGAGGATCGAGAGTTTGAAGCCAGTTTGGGCTACATACTGAGATCCTGTCTCAAAACAAAAACCTTCTATCTTCTTACGAAAGTATACTTGTTAAGCCAGGCACCAGTGGCTCATGCCTATAAACCTAGCTACTCAGGAGGCAGAAATCAGGAGGATCATGGTTCGAAGCCAGCCCAGGCAAATAGTTTGTGAGACCCTGTCTGGAAAAAACTCACTCACCAAAAAAGGACTGGTGTAGGCTCTGAGTTCAAACACCAGTACTGGGAAAAAAGCATACTTGTCAAAGTAGTAGGTTTGAACATCTAATCAAACTAATAAACCATTAAATAATTTACTTTTGCTTAACACGTGTAGCATAGTTGGGCTTCCATCTGGCCATAAAACGGTGACTTGCAAGAATCTGGGCTAGGTCCTGTTCCCCTAATCTGACCTGGGTCAATCCAGATCTAGTTCAATTCTAGATTTAAGAGATTTGGCCAATTTCTTTACCCAATCATCAGTTTTCTTGAATGGTAACCGCTCTGAGGGTTTTTGAAAATAATTTTCTAGTGGATTGCTTAGTTATGGAGAGAGTCTGGTTAGGAAGCCAAGAGGACTGTGTATGGTAGATTGGACAACCCTGGCAAAATTGTGTGCTTTATTGTAAGAGTGAGGTGAAAGTGTTGCTGGCAGAGGGCAGTAGATGACAATTGTGTCCCAGTTTTGTTGTACTTCTCCAACTTTGAACTTAAATCAAAGAATCCCAGGCAATCTGATAATCAATCAGCCAAGCTTGGGGAGGATCCTGAAAAGTGAGGTGACATTGAGATGGCTGAGTGTTCCCATGTCAGGGGAAGGACTAGGGGTCCTGTAGTTTTCCAGTTTCCACGCAAATTGCAGGAACTTAAGATCCACAGTGAAAAGCATTTCAAGGAGCTTCACAAGGTGGAAGTTTTAGCAAAGATTCATTTTAGTAAAACAGGATAAAGTGGGGAGAAACAGGAAGGGGAGAGAAACATTTCCTGACTTCACTTGCAGGAAATGAGTAAAGATGACTTCCTGTCTGAGGGGTTTGCTTCTACCCCTTACTACTGCTACTTCTTAGTGGCAAAACAAGATGACAATCATTGGGTATTTCAAAAATTAAAGATAAAAATCATGTGAGGATTTTTTCCATAAAGATTCCATGTAAACGTGGATACATACATGTGTATTAGTTCTCTCACAGGTCTGGAAGCTCCAAGTCCAAAATCAAGGTATCAAGAGGACCATGCTCTCTCCGAACGCTCCAGGAAGAGCGTTCCTTGACTCAGCTAGCTTCCAGTGGTTGCTGAAAGTCGCTGGCATTTCTTGGCTTGCTTCCAATCTGTCTTTGTGTGGTCCTCTCCCACATATCTGTCTTCTGATCCAGGTTTCCTAGCTTTCATAGGACCCAGTTGTAGCGGGTTTACAGTGCACTCAATTCATGACGGCCTCAGCTTAGCTTGATTATATCTGCAGAGACATTTCCAAATAAGGTCACATTGATGGGTTTCAAGTTCGATCCTATCCTGGGTGGAAAGATGCACAATTCATAAAAGTACATGTGTATGGTTTCTCTGGCATGATTTTTGAACTTTAGTCACAATCTGGCCTTAGAACCACTCAGGATAATACACATCCTCTTACCTCAATTTGACAATGTTTGTCACCTAGCCTTATTTCACTTTCATAACCTACTGTAAAAGTTAGGTTAGTTTCCATGTTCATCTGAAGCATTTGAAAATCAACCATTCTGATTCCTTTCTCTAGCCTTTCCAAGTCAGTCTTGTGTCCTCCTTCCCATCGGTGTCAGGTGGTGATTCACTGTAAGGACTCACAAGCCTCAGCACAGGGTCACGGTCAGCTAAGATTTTTCATAATGAAGGAGCACAACACACAATGAGCAAAAAGAAACGGCACACGGGTGAGTTCAGGAAGCCAGCCTCAAGCTCCCCAGAGTCCTGCTGTGTAGCCACACAGAATATGCTTAATTCCTCCAGCAATATATTGTGACAACGCATGCAAAATAGTGTCCGCCAAGGACACTCATTAGAGGCTCACTGTGCAGAATTTTGACTGGGGCTGGTTGAAGGTACACCTTCTGCCTGGCATGTTCCAGAAGTCCACACTACAGAAGGTTAGTATGTGACTCAGCACACACCACCAGGTTTGCACAGAATAGGCGCAACAGGCTACTCTTGGCATTCAGGGGAAACTTCCTGTCAGTGCGAGTTACCTGTTTGCTGATCTTTCAAACAGATCTTTCTGAAGACCTCGGTCTCAGGCCACCCTGTAAGTGTCAATCTGCCACCCATCACCACTTACCTTCCCCCTTCGCCTGACCCTCAGCTCTCTCCTAAATGTTTGTTTCTCCAGATGAACTAGATAACTTAACATTCAACTAAACTTTGAGTTTTGAATGGTGGGCTTGACTTACGGTGATTTGTAGATTTAATACATGGAGAATTGTTTTCACTTTTGACATGCTGAGGAAAACAAAACATGACAGGCAGAGGCTCAGCTTGTGCTTGGATAGAAGTCTGAATGCTGTTAAGGTGTGGTCACTTAAGTCCTACACAGTTCTTAGGCCTACTCCTGTGTGTTTATCTTGGTACTATAAATGTTATTTTCTTTTATTATATCTTGTGCTTTGTATATCTTTTAATGCCTTGCTAGTTTCTGTAACCACATTTGAGGTTAGTTTGGTGGATGATATGAAGAGACATCAAGAAAATGTATGGAAAATCAGTGCAAAGATTTACAAACTATTGAAAATATTAAATTATCAAATAATTTTTATACCTATTTCTTTTCATTGCTTTGCTTGGTATATTCAGAACATTGAATAGTATTAGGAATATCAGTATTAGAACTTAGATATTTGGTGTTTAAACCAGGCTTATTGGGCTGGCAGAGTGGCTCAAGAGGTATTGTGCCTGCCTAGCAAGCACAAAGCCCTGAGTACAAACTCCAGGGCCATCCAAAATCATAACAAACAAGGCTTATGCCTTTAGAGCAAGAAATGTGTTGACTAGGAATATATAGGTATTTGGTAGCTATCAAAGCCTATATTCCCCATAAGACCATAGCTCTCCATGATATTTTATAGTAGTAGTCAGCCACAGAGGATGAGGATATGCAATGGAATACTAAAATGAAGAAAGCACAAAATCTCAAAGGAAGAACTTATAATTAAAACTTCCCAATTCACAGGTGACCAGACTTTATTTTTGATGGTACCAAAGGGCCTCATACTTGCTAGGCAGGTGCTCTGCCACTTGACCTACTCTACCAGTCCTTTTTTGTGTTGGGTGTTTTCCAGATAGGGGTTCACCAACTATTTGCTTGGGCTGGACTGACCTCAAACTGCAATCCTCCTGATCTCTACCTCCTGAGTAGCTAGGATTACAAGTCTGAGCCACTGGCACCCAGCTGACCAGCCTCTATTAAAATTGAAACAGACAAAGGCTTAAGCCTGTGATCCCCGCTGCTCAGGCAGAAATCAGGAAGCCCCAGGCAAATAGCTCATGAAACCCTATCACAAAAAAAAAAATCATACGCAAAAAAAGGGCTAGTGGAGTTTGTCTAGCAAGCATGAGACCCTGAGTTCAAACCCCAGTATGGTCAAAAAATAAAAGAGCAGAATCCACCAAGCTCATGGGAGTCCCCTACACACCCTAAAGTGCGCCTAGAACAGTTCTTAAAACAATAGATCTTTACTTAAGGAAGATCCAAGCCCCAAAATCCATACCCTAGGGAATAGACAAAGGCAATAATTACTTGTCTACCCTAGCCTTGGGACTCTGTTGCCTAACCCTCATTCCAGCCTTATAGGCTGAACCTAGGGATAGGAATTTCTCATGGGCAGTCTCAAATACTCAAACCCCAAAGCCAAATGATATTCCCACCTGCTTTCAGTCTGTTGAAAGTGTATTCCTCTCCTTACAAACTTCACTGTCACTTTCACTACATTTCCTTGTGCATTTCCCCTGAGTTCTCTTACGGGACACAAGAATAGGGATATTTGTACTGACCTTCCAGTAACAAGACTGTATTGTACTCTTGCACGTCGACATCTACTGTCTAATAGTTACGTTTCAGGAATGGTGGTTGCTATGGATTTCAGAACCTCAGGTTGGTAAGAGAATTTACCTAGGTAAGAGAGTAGAAGAAAGCAAAGATTTATTCAGATGACATTTAAAAAGAAAGAAAATGGCAGGCAACTAGGCAAAGGAGCACACAATACTGTCTGCCGCTGTGCTAGTATGGGGTTGGGGACAGGATTTATAGGCTGTGTGTGGGATGACTGATAGTTGTTTCCTCCTTGGATCACTGATTGGGACTCCATTTTGCAGGGAGATCTCACATGCTCAGCCCCTCCTTGCTCACTCCACCTGGCCCTTGGTATTTTGTTCCCACCATGCTTCTGAAAGGGGAGGAGGGGGCTTTCTTCAGTTGCCTTGTTTTTCTTCAAATGCCTTCTCCACATTATTCTGATTGTGTCACTTTGTTCTTGGGACTATTAATAAAATGAGTCATTAAGCTGTCCTGAATCTCATTTAACTAATTCTATGATGGATACTGTTACTACTGTTACCATTATGGATGGTTTTTTGTTGATATTATGAACACTGTTATTACTATCATACCTAATAAAGTAGTTTTCACATACACTCCTAAGTGGGCCTGCTTTCACATTGGTTTAGAAACCTGCAACTCAAAGCATTTTCCCTTAAAATTAATAACACATCATGTCATCCCTGTGTAGCTTAGTAGCATCTCTTTAAAAATAAGCATTTTCTTACATTATTACATCTAATGAAACTATAAATAACTCCTTGGTGTTGTGTAATGCCCAGTGTATATTGCAATACCTGAAAATGTCACATTTTTCAAATTGAGATCTAAATGAAGTGCCTGCATTCTGTTCACTTTCTAGCTACCTGAATGGCTCCTTCCCTTGGTTCTGGATACAGCTGTGAATGGAATAAGTAGGAACTGATTTGGGGGCAGCTGGTCTGAGCTAACTTCATATGACTTGGGTGAAGCCTACAGGAATGTCCTGAACACTTCATGAAAGTTAGCTGCCTTTTCATATTAAAGTCTTGGGCTACAGTTGGCTAAGAAACAGTGAAACAGGAACGCCAATGCCTAGTTGACCATGTGGGAAAGATTTGCCTCTTTGGAACAGAGCCCTAACCAAAGCTCAGAGACACTTTCCCCATGATCTTTGTCACAGCTACACTTTGCCAAGATAATGCCTGCATGCGTCCAAGTCAGTTCAGGTCAGCCATAGGGCATCACAGAACTCAGCTTCCTAAGTCCTGATTGGTCTGACCAAATCAAACAGCTGCTCACTCATCAGCAATGGAGAAAGGAACTCTTATGACTCGCCAACTGCTGTTGCACTCAAATCTAAGGTCTTGCCCCTGGCTAACCCCAAAGACTTGCTTATTCTTTACTAGCTTTCTTCCTGGCTACTCAATTTTATGTGTTTAGTCAGTGGCCAATGGCCACTAAGTGAGTGTTATTAACTGACCTTACTCAGCCCTTTTATCCATTCCCAAATTTGGGATCAACTGAATGGTGACTGAAAAGTCAAACAGATGGAGTTAAACACATCAATTTCATTACTCACAATACAAGACTGGAGAGTTAGTTCATAGGTACAGTCATAATGAACGACCTGACATTCCACATTGACAGAGCCCTGCCACCCACGTGCTGACAACACAGGCTAAGTACAATCTTCCACAGGACTAGACAGTTGTTGTTAAGTGTCCCACAAGAGGGAGTAGAAGGGAGCATCTGTCCTGTGGGCAGATGAGTCCAGAATAGAATGAACACCAAGGTGGGCTGACCACGCATGAGTCCTAAGCCTGGAAGAACCATTCGCACCTCCACTCCTGCCCTGGCAAGAGTGCAAGCCAGGGGGAGGAGTGGTGGAAGTGTTCCATTTGCACTTCTGGAAAAGCAGAAAATCTCTACCTGTGAAAATGTGAGGGGCACAGACAAGGGTAACCAGATATGTCCAAGGGAAAATACTTAAAATCCTAGAAGGGTAGGGATGCCTTAAGACCAGTCTCCCAGTAGCCAGGTGTGCAGAAATGCATTACGTGCTCCTGTATACCAGCACTCTGCTAGTTATTACATATACCTTCCACAATGTTCTCTTCCCAACAGCACTGAAGTGAATACGAACACCCACTGGATGGAGGGATCCTGGGATCATTATTCCAGCTGCCTGTGTCCTGGTTTTCTCTTCTGTAAAAGAGATAGACATTCGAACTCATTTCCAAACCCACTGCTTTTTCTCAAGCAGCCTTCAGAAGTCTGGTTCCTGAATCAAAGCTACCCAGCCTTTCCCCCAGGTACTCTATTTTCAACTTAGCAATTTCCAGGCATTATAACCACCTAAGAACTGTGTGTGGACCATCCATTCTCTCAGGATTGGTGTGACAGTATAGGGTAGAGAGTGGTAGAAACCAAGCCATTAATATTCCCCTAGACTCTCTTTAAGATCTAGCTTTAAGATCTCTGGCTTGGCCTACTAGACATGCTGCAATAAGAGGGGCTATTGATTCAATTTTCATCATTATTCCAATACCATTGAACAACGGGAAGAGAGTTGCTTTTGTTGGAAGGAAAGATGACTGTTAAGGTGTTTCTATTCATTTGTATTCCCAAGTCTTATCTCTCCCAATATTTTACCTGTCGAGCCAAACAAGATCAGAGCAGACAGGTAAAATAGCTCTAAAGTAGGTATATTAGGAAAAATAAATGAAAAACAGCATGCCAATGAATCCAAGGAAAATATTAGAGTTGTGACTGAGTTCCTTCCTGCTCCCTGTCAGAGATTGAGGAGGACAATTGTCAACATCTCTCTCCATGCACACATACACGTACACACACACACACAGAGAGAGAGAGAGAGAGAGAGAGAGAGAGAGAGAAAGAGAGAGAAAGAGAGAAAGAGAGAGAGAGAAGGATCTAGGAGGATGAGCCAATATGTTGGGTCTCTGATTTGAATCCATAAATCCAGACTAATGCAATGAATTCCAGATTACATAAACTAGCTTAAATTGGCATTGAAAAGCCTCATGCTTTTACCTGCCATAGCTTCATTTAGGGACTGAACAAAGTCACAAAATAATGTTTTCTCATCTCAAATTTCCTGTCACTTCACTCTTTGGCTCTTTATTGTGTCAGTAACAGTTGGCTCTAGTTTCCAATCATTGCAGATGGAGAGGCTTGGCTTTTAGCAACCATGGCAAATAGCCCTAACTAGACTCAAATATGGAAATCCTGGGAAACTACCAAGAAAAGAGGAAATATTTTGAACATCCTTTATGCATCCATAAGTGAGGTGGGAACCAGATGGGTCAGGGAAACCTCCTAAAGGAAGAGTATCTCATTAACAAGAGAAGAGATTTTGCCAGGTGGATAGGCCAAAGCAAAAATTCATTCTATAGAGAAATATTCATCTTAGCACTGACTGCATGATTATGGAACATGAAGGAGGGGTCAAGCCTAGAAGTAGACACTTAGAAATCTTCAGCAACACATCTATTTAAAACTTGAGAGTATAGGTATTAAAATGGAGTCAAGGATAAAAAAAACTCAGGGAACATTACTTTTAGGAAGATGAACACATAAAACAGTGATAAAACAGAGGCAACTCATGCGCCAAGGAATGTGTGAACACTGTCTCCTTTGATTTTCACTACAACCCTAAAAGGAAGGTTTGGATTTCTTGTTTTCCTCCCTCCATTTGGAGGAAGGACATAAGACCTGAACTATCCTTGGCTCATCATTGAACATAAACCTGATGGCTGTCGAGCAGGAACTGGAATCTGATTTCCAGGCTCCAAACTCCATTCTACTAGAAAGTCCTGGGAGGGTCCCTCTGAGACCAAAAAGCTAGGATGTGTGCTATTCCCAGATACTTGTTCCTTGTAAGATTTCATTTTTAAACACACTCTTTCTTGGCAGTAAATTACATCTTTGCTCAACAAAGGAACCAAATTAAAAACAGTTCTGACCACTCTTGCTTCAGAAGAATCTATACTTACTCATTTGTAATCTGTGCTTGATTAAGAGGATCTCAATTACACACTTGAGAAAATTTAGAAATACAGAAGATGAGAGCTAGTAAGAGCCTTAGATCCTGTGAGGGTCAGTGGTAGATTTCAGTGGGATCTAGAGACCTTTGAAACGAATACCACTTGAAGTTTTGCATTGTGGGGTTCTCTTTTGGGAAGAGAGCCCATAACTTTCTCTGGATACTAAAAGAATATGTGAATCCAAATGCCCTAACTTTTCAGAAATTGATCACTTATCCTCCATGGGCTTCAAAGTCACACCATAAGGTCGCTGACAGATTTAAGTCTAGATTTTAAGTTTCTGGGTTTCTAGAAAACTTCTAAAAAATAACCTCTCTGTAAGCATCTGCTAAGTGTCTGAAAGAATGGTTTCTGGCAGGAGGATCAAGGTCCAGGACCAGGACCAGGACCAACCCTGGTAAAACCTTGAGATCCTATCTGAAAAACAAAAGGCAAAAGAAATGTGGCCATGACGCAAGTGGTACAGTACATAAGCATGAGCCCCTATCATCTGTACCACAAGACAGTTTTTTTAAAAAATGGCTTCTGGCACTAAGACCACCAATAGATTGTGCCAGCCAGGGTTCTTCTCAGAAAGTCATTCCTTGGAAATTAAATTTTTATCAGACTGTCAGTTAGAAACACAGTAATTTGAGATGTGGACTTCCTGTTTCGGGGATGAGAAACACAAAGAAGCCACAGCTTTATGGCCCTTCTAGCTCCTGCTCTTCGCCATATTCAAGACGGGGAAGGGAAGAGGACCTTGGATATGGGGACACCAGAATCCCCATCTGCCAAGGCCCTCAGGAGGATGTGCACAGGCAGTATATTTTGGTTTGGGTTCTCCCAAAATCAGAACCTGTGATGAGGATCACGGGTAATAAATACTCTTCCTACAACAAACTGGAAAAGGAGAACAGGGAAGGAACACTGAAACATCAGGCCAGGTGACAGAGCTTAAGCTCTCAAGCATGGGAGTCCCCCGACTGTGAGCCTCAGAGAACACCCAAGAGGAGGTTTGGAAGCTGAGTGCTTTTATCTTGCCAGGGAGGGGATTAAACTCCAGCATCTTTAGCCCTGAGTTCTTTGTTGTGCAAGGAATATGGCAGCTCGGTAACCCAAGGACAATGCTGGCAAGAAGAGGGAGCAAGTGACCCACTGGAAGAAAAGGTACAGCAAGAACAGAAAAGTGACCTGAGGGGCTTTGGGCTGAATATTAGCAATGCTCACCAAAGGAAAGAATTGAAAGTACTCTCTGTAACAGGGTCTTTTATTTTTGCTTATCCTTTTTTCCTCGTTTGGAAGTGGCCCCTGAATACAGAGTTGAACAAGAAGCCTGCAAAGAAATAACTTACTCCAGGCACACAGACATTACAGGTGACTCCACTTGGCATTTGTGTAGTTAAACTCAAGGTTCCTGGAGGAGCTCTACCTGAGTGATAACACAGTAATAATGAGTGATAATTACTATTTAAGAATAACATCAATACTCAGCATCATAAAACACATTAATTCTACTGCTAATAGCAAATGTTTATCAATCATACACTAACCATGTTCCCAAAACAGGGCTGATGTGAATTTACTTTTTCACTCTTCTCAACAAAACTCGAAGTAGGTACTATTATATGTACTTTTCAGATGAGAAGACTGAAGCAGAGACAATGAGTACCTCACACAAGGGCCCATACCCAGTGAGAGATGGTGCAGGTGTTCAAATACAGACAGCCTGCCTGAGTTGATGTGTACTTTAATGACCTCTGGACTTCAGATTTTAAGACTTGGACTCTGTGAACCTTATTTGTGCTCAGAGACCAACTGTTCATTTACTGTATGACTTTTTCAATTTTTGAGCAAATTGAAACTGAGTCAATCATTACTCTTGAGGAATGTTCAAGTACCAAAGTGTAGCTCTGTCTTTCCTGTGCAAAGATGAGCTGCTGTACACCATGGGGACAGGTGTGAGTTATTCTCACTCACCAGCCCTTTCTGAAAAGGGGTTTTGATGTCTTCAGCTTCCAAATGGTTTAGAAAAATGTGTATCCACAAGCATAAGTATGTAATATATAACTATATTTACATGTATACACATGTAGAAAACAAACTGGGAAAAAGTAAACAATGGTGAGTCTGAGTAAATGCTATATAAATCTCTTATGTAATCCATGCAAAATTTCTGTACTAAGCCAAAACAAAAGTCAGACTATGTAAACAAGTCCATAACACAGGATCTATTGGGGCATGGTAAGCAGCCCAAACTTGACCCTATGGAGCCACTAGTGGGCATTTCTGAGGGAATACAGCCTTTTTTTTTTTTTCCAGCAGTACTGGGGCTTGATCTCAGGGTCTACATCCTGAACCACTCCACCAGTGGAGTGAAGGGTTTGTTTGAGATAGGGTCTCATGGAACTATTTTCCTGGACTGGCTTCGAACTGCAATCCTCCTGATCTCTAGGATCAGGATTGCTAGGATTACAAACGTGAGCCAGTGACGTGTGGCAGGGACTTTATATATACATATATATATATATATATAATCATAGTGTAATTATCAAATTCAGGAAAGTTACTAATGGTATTATCTAATTCATATAAAATTCCTATCAGTTTCTTTCATTTGGTAGTACTGGAGTTTGAACTCAAGGCTTCATGCTTGCAAACCAGACACTCTACTGCTTGAGCCATTTTGCCCTGGTTATTTTGGAGATGGGGGTCTCATGCACTATTTGCCCAGGCTAGCCTTGAACCACAGTCCTCATGATCTCAGCCTCTCAGCCATCTAGGACTACAGGTATGAACCACCATCACCCAGCTCATCAGTTGTCCTAATGATGTCTACTTTAACTTGCCTTCCCCTCAGGGCAGAATCACACATCACATGTGACTTTAATCTAGAGCAGTTTCTGTTTTTAATTTGGTATCTTTGAAAACTGAAGGTCATCTCCTTTTGGTAGAAAACCTGTTAAGGTTCAAATACAACTTAAGTTCACCTGAGTTTTTCCAGGAGTTGATTCAGGTTATACACAGCAGTGGGTTGTACCCTCCTCACACCCTACCAGAAGACACATGGGATTGGTTTGTTCCAATATTGGTCATGTTAATTTATATCATTTGGATATGTATAAGTTAGGCTCCACTTTGAACTTAATACTTTCCCCCTTTGTAATCAATAGGCAATTTGCAGGGAGACATTTTGAGACCTGTACAAAAATGACAAAAAACCAAGTTGTAGGTACTATGTGACTTCTTGTTACTAGGTCAGTAGTACAGGCCCTCTAAGTAGATGTAGCAAATACACAAGCGTGCATGTATGCACACAAGCACAGAGAGCATAATTCCCTGGGATAAGACCTAGGATATACTATCTGTTCCAGGTACATGCAAACAGCCTCTGACTCTCCTTTCTGAGGGGACTGAACCCAATGCATTCCCGGAATCACAGACCAAGTTGCAGAGGCTATGTCGCCTGCTGGAATTACGAAACCACAACAACCATGAGGCAATAATTGTGACTAAATTCCCACTCAGTGAGCTTATAGCAGTCCATCTTTCAGCAATTGTGAGCTGTCCATTTTTGTAGAAGCTGTCCTGGTAAATGGGAATTTAATGAAGACTGCCAACCCTGTCTCCTTAAAATCTGTAATGGGGGCACTCAGATGGCACTCTGATATTCTACCCAATGACACATTCACTGCCTTGGCCTGGTGGTTGGATAATTTCAGAGGCCTCCGCTCTGCTGTTTCTACTATAGAGGTTTAACTTCGTAGTCCAGGAACCTATGAGAGCTTTGTCATCCCGATTATCCAACATGGTAGTGGGGAAACCAACATAGGTGGGTGTCTGTGAACACATTACATTCCTGTCAAGTGGATTTAGGCTAGGGATTTACTTTCTTCCCAACCTATATATACTCCTTCCAGTCTCAGCAAGGACGACAAAAGCACGTTATATCTATGGCCTCAGTGACCTCTTAGCTCTACACCTAACATCTTTTGAAAGACACATGTATTTCCCTTCCCTAGTTAGATATTTTGATAAAAGGCTGTAGTTTCCTATGAGAAAAGATCAGGAAAATAACTGGAGAATGTACTTGCTGTGGCATTACAGGGTTCTTCCTCAAGGGGACCCAGACTTCTGTTTAATCCATGACTCAGTCCTAGAAACTTAATGAGAAGTCATGCTTTCTACTGGGATAATTAACAGTCTCAGTGATATTTTTGTTATAGGAACCAGTCATTTTTGTTTTCTGGTCATCTATTTTGATGAGCCCCACAGGTTTCTCCATTGAGGCCTCCTCATTGTGATTCTAGCCTTGTCTATGTATTCTGTCCGCCTTTCCTGTGACAGTATATGATGCCTTCAGGCTCTATAGTCCTAAAGCACCCCAACCTCTTTGCTCCTGTACTGTCCACACACAATCCGGCCAACGGAGACTACCACAGAGGTCTCTGGGAAACTATTTACCTGGGATAAACTGAACAACAGGGGACAGAGGGAAGACGAAGGAGCATCCCTAGGTGGTGGCGAAGGGATAGACCCTGCATGACAATGGCAAGGCCATTGTCAAAGTGGATTTCATGGAAGTCCAATCACTTGCCCTGGGCCACGGACAACAGGTGGCAAACCTGGAACTAAACTCAGTCATGTCTTATTTCCTGCCACTTTAGACTGACACCCACCCAATCTCCCTATCGCTGAAAAGCTTGGAATTTCCCTCACAATAGCTTCGATTCTGCTCTATATCAGACAGCTGAGATATTTGAGATTGAAATCAGTCTTTTAGTCCCAGTTTGCTTTCAACTATCACCTCTTGGCCTTCTGGAGAAGCACAAGATTGTGTTCAGTAGGAAAGTCACCAATCTGGTGACATACCTCCTGGGTATAGCCAAATAAGGTAAGGATTCAAGATAAGAAACAGGATGCCCAACTGATTTTAAATTTCAGACAAAAGTTACTTTCTAGTATGTTACAATATTATATGGGGCATGTAAAACTATAAAAAATTTCATTGTTTACCTAAAACTCAAACTTAATTAGGCATCAATATTTTTATTTGTTAATTCTAGAAAGCCTGGTGTATATGTGCATGGGGCAGGGATCTTCCCCACACACACAGTTTGGAGGCAAATAAGCCAAACAAAACAGCTCACAGCATTTTATTAGTGGGGTTTATCATGGAGAGAACTGCAAAGGTAATTATAATAACTATAACCCCCCCCCACTCCACCCCCACACACAAGCATGCAGGTTTAGTTTCTGTAGCTCATAAAGCACTTGAAATTTGGGGTAAAGCCCTATAGTTTTATTATCCAAGGGTCTTCAGAGAAACAAAACCATTAGGATGAGTGGCTAGATGTAAGACTGGTTCACATAATTATGGAGGCCAAAAAGTCTCTTGATTTGACCCAGAAGCTGGGGGGACCAGGAAAACTGGTGGTGTAATTCAGTTTGAGCCCAAAGGCCCAAGAACCAAGGAAGCCAGTGTCTGAGAGCAGAAGGTGGTGGTAAATGCCTTAGATTAAGGGCAGCAAATTCCCCCTTCTTCTTGTCCTATTCAGGTCTTCAACCAACTGGTCCGCACACATTTGCAAGAGAGTGACTTTCCTTACTTAGTCTAATGATTCAAATGCTTATCTCTTCCGGGGATGTCGTTCAATGGCAGAGCACTTGTCTGGAATGCACAAGGCCCTGACTCCATACCAACCCCTTCCCTCTCCCCCAATGGAAAAAAAAAAAGGCTGGTGATCTGGTCCACACCTGTAATCCCAGCACTTGGGAGGATGAGGTAGGAGGATCATGAGTATGAGGCCAACCTGGGCTGCATAGCAAGACCCTGTCTTAAAAAACAACAGAAGAAAAAGTTTACAAATACCCGCTAGGATATATTCAGAAATGTTTAACCAGCTACCTGGGCATCCTTAACATAGTCAAGATGATACACAAAATTAACCTGTCACACTGAGCCATCACCCATTGTCCATTGAATATGATTAGTCTGTTTCCTCACCTATAAAATGGAAACGCTAATAACTCCTGAGGTTGTTATAAAGATGGCGTGAGTTAATACATGCAACACATGAACATCAATCCCTGGAGAACAGAAGTCTTAACTACTACCGTTCCTGTTGTTCTAGGTTCATACCTGGCCAAATCTGGGACGAACTTTGCATAATTCTTTTCCTATCCTTGACCCCCAAGTCTTTGGAACAGCAGAGCTAATGCAGAGTTTTTTCCAAACGTGCTAACATTCTTTTGGGGGGTATTAGGGATTGAACTCAGGGCCTTATGCTTGCTAGTCAGGTGTTTTACAATTTGAATTACATCCTAATCTTGTGTTATCAAATTTCTTTTTTTTAACATTAATTTTAGTGTATTTTTAAAAAATTGTTTGTTCATTTATTTATAGGTGTATATATTGTTTGGCCCTCTCTCCCCACTGCTGGCAAATTTCTAAGCAACTTTACTGCCCTACCTGAACTGCAAATACCTCCACCTAATATTTGTTACATACTTCCTGTGACAGGTGCTGTGTTAAAAACATAGATTACTAATTCTCAAAACTGATTAAGAGTTAGTACTATTATCTCAAAGTTATACATGAGGGGGACCAAATCTGAGGACATAGCAGAGAAGTGACCATGGTCAGGGCTGGTCCTGGCCCAGGGTCTTCCCAAGGTTGAGCTAACTACAATCCGGCTTTCAGTTCTTCACATCCCATCGCTCCCTTTCAAACGGAGGTCTATTGAAATCCTATCTAACAGTTCTACCTTTCAAGTCAGTCATGATGGCCAGGCAAGGCTACTTTGACCTCCTTGATATCCTAGCCTTTTCATTGAGAAAGGGAAGTTAAAAGGACAAGAAATAAAGGGATTTCCTTCCTCCAACCCCTGTTATTTCCTGTGCTCACACACCAGATGGCAGTGTTCAATTAGTCCAAATAAAAACCCTCATCTATGGATTTGCTGTGTAGGATAAAGGCAGCTAATTCTAAATTACTCTAGGACCCCCTCAGCTTCCTGGACAATTAATTGCAAGTAGTACCTTGGTATTCTACAGTTGTCCTGAAGGCCAGGAGAGATGCAGTGATGAGAAAACTCACCAGTACAAGATTAAACAGTCTTTTAGTGCCTGACCCAGGACTAGAACCCAGGTTGCCAACTTATAGATCAGTGTCAAAATATCACACTTAGGTGAACTAAAGTAATATTAAAGATGGGGATTTTCTCTCCATCCTCCTCTCTCCACTGGGCAGTAAGGAGGGAAATTTGGGGTCAATAAAATCTGGTCTACAACCTTAATTCAAATAGTCTTTATCAGAATGTGGTTTCTGCTTTGGTAACTGCTATGGTTTGAATAAGTTTTGTTCCCCAAGAGTCAATGTGTCAGTGGTAACACTGAGTAAGACTGTTGATAGGCTGAGCATACTGGGGGATCACTGCAGGTGCTGCCCTTGAAGGGGTTAAATTAGTTCTCATGAGAGCAAGTTGTTGTAAGAGAATAAGATTGCCTCTCTCCAGTCCCTTGGGCTTCCTATCTCACTATGTGATCACTCCCTCACATGTACCCACTGCTGTGATGCAATCCAGCATGAGGTCCTCACCGGATGATGGCAACATGCCTTTGGACCTTTGGAACCGAGCTAGATCTTATAAAATATCCAGCCTCAGTTATTTTCAATAGCCATGGAGAACAGCCCGATACAACTCCCATGAGCTCTTACGAAGTCTGCCCTCTTCTAGAAACTGCCCAAAGGAGAATTAGAAGGGTTGACTAACTTCCATGAAGTTCTTGTGATACGAGACACAAGGCCTACACCCTTCATGGTCTCCTCTGTATTCTGCGTAGCAGAATGGTGGTCCCAGGCTGCACCTGGGATTTATGGTCTCAGAAGAGTGACTTTTTTTTTTTTTTTTTTTGCAGCATATGTGGTTCCAGAAATTTTCCTTGTTTGAAGGCCGCTGTTACAAGGGGCATTCCACTTCTCCTAGAGTCTCATTCAATCCATTTTCCCTCTCAACATTTCAATGCTCTGTTGTGACTAAGTATCATTGGTTCATCCATTTCCTGCCACTATCTCGTGACACTCCAGCATTGTGCTGGAATTGGTTGCATATGGTGCTTTTCTAGGAATTACAGCCTCTGCTAGCACTCATGGAAGTAAGCCACTTCCAATGATGTTCTCTCAAAGGAATATTGATCAGGTGTCTGATCAATGTAGCCCAATTATTCTCCAGGGTGCATGCACCCATGTATACCTTACTGCAGGGCACTTCTCTCTTGCTCCATGTGGATCACAGGCCCTTGAACCTAAGCTGTCCAGGTAGCTGTATGGAATATTCTATAAACTCCAGTAATTACCCTAGGAGGGGAGCCTGATATTGCTTATGGGTTCTCTACTCCTCCTGGTAGAAACCATACCTGCAATGTCCTTCCCCTATAATAAACTTCATAATTTCCCTTACATAATTCCCTTGGATTTATCCATACCTGCAAAGTCCTTCCCCTATAATAAACTTCATAATTCCCCTTACATAATTCCCTTGGATTTATCCATAACAGAACACAAGAACCAAGCATCTTCTAATCAGAATTCTCAGCAAGGACAACACAGCAATAATGGAACACCTTGGGTATATAATTGACCATGGAAAGCCTCAGAATCAAGACAACACTTAAAGATACTTTAATTACATCAGGTACTTAGAAATTGCTTTTGTACTTACTTCTTCCTTGGACTCATGTGTTAACTATAAGCAGGATAAATTCCTGATATCCCCTTTTTCATAAAACTTTGGGTCAGACTCCTTTTAACTGCACATAAGCATGTTAATCAAGGAGTGCCTGTCTAAAAACTGGTCTCATCACTCTTTCAAAGCTAAAGACACAAGTAATCAGTTTTTACAATGTCCTGTTCCAGACTCCCAAGAAAGATACCTGAATGTCTTCAGTCATTGTCCTAACTGCAGTCACCCTGAACTCTGAGAACTATAGAACTGCTAAACATCTTGTGACAGGAGTCAAATTTACTCCCCCTACCCTAGGTAGCAATGAGTGTCATAACAAGGACCTATCTGGCCAATCTTTATGTAACGATCAACCATAGTTCCACCCAGATTAATTATGCATACTTCTTGACCCTTCCCTATGTAATTTGAAAACTCATGACAATACCCCACAAACAGACTTGGGGAGTCACCAAACCCCTTTATCTCTTCTTCCAACATGGCACATTGAAAAAAGTGTCCCTTCTCTGCCATTCATCACTACTTGCCTCTGACTGACTGAACCTAGTTTGCAGGACTCTCAGAGCTGGAGTTTTTGTTCTAAAACTCTAACAACAATGAAATAATGCCTTTATTAGTAGTAGTGGGAGCTTACCTAGAATTTGCCAAGTATTCCTGTGTGTACAAAAGATAAGCAAACCTCTAAACTAACAGCTAAGTAAAAGTCCTTGGCCACCCCTTCTTTTAAGAAAGGAGTATCCATAACACCATAGTGATTCCTCTCACCTTTCATCATGCAAGAGAATCCAAACATTGGATCGATTAGTGCTTTAAAACTCTTTCACAAAAGGTATGAGATCTCCCCAGAGGAATGCCAGATAGGGATGAGTATTTCTTTGGTTATAGTCTGCTTCACTGGTTGGGGTTGCAGCATAACATATTCTTCAAAACCTGTCTCATACACTTAGAACCATAGCTAATGAAGCTAAGTCCTTTGCTAATGTATAAAGGTCTCGATTGCCTGACAAAGGTAGTACTGGAAAATACAATTGCCTTGGCTTATGTTATTGATGAACAAGGAGGAGCTTGCATAATTACTAATTTGTCTTGCTTCTAATCCCAAATAGAAACAAACATTGATAACTTCAGGCAGTAAGCTACCTGCCTCCAACAATGTGTATTTATCAAACCACTTTTCTCCAAGGAAAAGAAACTGATTGTGTTATCTTTCTCATCACTATAACAAGATGCTTGACAAAACACTTAGGAAAGTTTTATTATCTCATAGTGTCAAAGGTTTCAGGCCACCATGGTGGAGAAGAAATGTCAGAGCAGATCACCTCATGGAACCTAGACCTTCAGCCTATGTAATGGTGCCATCTTCAGGGCAGTTCTTAGTGGATCCTCTCTGGAATCACACGTATACCCAGAAGTCTGCTTTACTAATACTCTAGGCACTTCTCCACCCAAACGAGCTGGCAATCAAGATTAACGATCATGCTGGCTTTCAACTTGCTTTTATTGGATGCCATCTGAAGCTGATTCATCCTTGAAGAAATTTTAAAATTATGGGTAAAACTCTTAGTAGCAGCAATGGTCTATTATTACCCAGGATTTAAATGTATGGTGAGGTGTACAAAAGATATGCAGGCAAACCTATAAACTAACGTCCAATGTCTTTGTCTGTCCTTCCTTTCAGGAAAGGAACAAAAACTTGTCTTTTGCCAGTGTCAATGCCTTCCAGTGCAAAACTCCACACTTTGTCACCAGTCAGGAGAAGCAGCCAGAAGGAAGTCAATATTGTTTCCCATAGCATTGGAATGAAAGCTGAGCAGTGAGTAATTTTCACAGTGAAAATGGAGATGCCATTGTGTTTTACACTTTAGCTCTACTTTGCAAACTTCTCTTTGTGAAGTTCTTGTCTTCCCTCTTTGCCCAACATAGTAAATTGTAAAAAAAAAAAAAAAAATCTTTGAATGACTGAGCACTGATAAAGCCATTATTGCAGGAAAAAGAACTAGACAGACTCAGGTCCCAAGATCTCCTACCAGTCTTCAGTTTTTCAGACCCTAGAGTTTCTGATGGTCTGCAATCATCATTAAAGTGTCGACCAAGGAATTGTTTAACTTGTTTTAAAGTGGAATAATGTTTAACTTGCAGGGAAATAATGTATTTATCTAAAGAATTATAGGGACTTGCCTAGGAGACTAAAGTCAGTTATCTCAAATATATTCTGGTAGAAAAGAAAACACCAGCCCTGGATGAGGAAAACCCTGCTGACAGTAGAGTCTTCCTGTCCCTTGTCCCCTTCACTTCCTTTTCTCCCCTTCATTTACCTGAGCTCTAGATGGTGGTCTCTATTTGGGGATATATCCCTCACCCCGTCCTCTCAAGGTGGATAAAACTGACTTCCTTCCCACCAACTCTCATCTCCAGAGTGTTAGCTTTCTAGTGGTAAGCAGATGGACTTGGGTCTGTTAACAATACTGAATTAAATTTGGTTATCTTGGGATTTCTGAAAAAGTAATTCAGGGCAAGAAGAATAGAGAATGTTTGCACAATTTCCATGTATTGTTTTGTATAATCCTATCAACATATCAATTCTTAATACTCGAGACAATTGAAATTGGTGCATTACAAACATTGACTCCTGTCCATGTGTGTATTTCTGTCTGTATCAAGATAAAGTTAACAGACAAGAAGGCTGATAAACCAGAACAGCAGCAGGCTTGCTAAGTGTATTTTACCTAGAGGTAGAAATTTTTTCTTCAGATCATATAGGTATCATGTTCTGATCTGTTTATCTAAGGTATTCTATTTTTTATTCTTTTGAGGATTAACATGAGTTTTAAAAAATCAAAGGGTACTAAAAAGGAAGGCACTACTCAAAATTCAGGAAATAGTGCTGTATTTACTGAAGGAAGCTAATTAAGCTACTTAGTTGAACCATTCTTTAAAACTTTAGAGGAAATGTAGGTGACAAGGCACATAACCACCCCTCTAAAGAAAATATTGTGGAAATAGATGGTGCCCCAGGCCTTCAAGGTTCAGAGACAGAATCAACACATGTAGCTGTGTGACAAACATACTGAAGGACCTGGTGCCATTGGGGAGTGGACAGAGATAGTTATAAGGTATATATGAAACATGGTGTGACACACTTTTCCTGGTGTACTGCATGAAGAAAATAATCCAAACATGATTTCAAGAGTCTAAGCAAAACATTCTAGAGTGCTGATGTGGAAAACAGTTTTCAAAGAATGATTCGAACATGATTGAGGACAGAGGCAGTGTTCTGGGGGAGCCTGCAGTGGCTGATCTTAAAGCTTATGAGAATTTATTTGAAGCTTCTCACTCAATGATGTTGAGACAGGCTAGGAAATAGGGAAAGAAGCCTGGAACTTTCAGGCGAGTCTTGAGGCTTTTCATGCTTAACTCCTTATGTCAGCCCAATAGAATCCATTGCATTTGTACATTTCTTTCCAGTTGTTAAGTCCTTTACAGTTGTAAGACAAAGACAGCGACCTTGAGGAAATTCTGCCCAGCCATCTGTTACCTCTTGGGTGAAAGCCCTTTGCTTAAAACGTGAACACTGATTGCACCTCACACATGTACTTATGATACGTGACAGTCAGCACAAGTTCATGCATGGAGTATCCTGTATGACAAGACTTCGTCAATCACTCTAGCCCATCTGGTAAAGACCACTCAGATATTTCCCACTGTCTACCTGTTCAATTTATAGAGGGCCCTTTGCAACAAAGACGTGCATCCATGTACGCGCTTCTATCCCACCTGGCCAAGGCCATCACTGCCTTCTCCACGGTAACCTCCCCACGCTTTCAATAACTTTGGATTTCCACGTCTTGCCTGGATTCTTCTCACAAGACTCAAGTGTCTAGGAGTCTTCTGTCCACAGTCTAGGGACACCACCCATTGGGTAACAAAGTCACAATGGTAGCATGAAACAGGTCATAGGGAGAGAATTTACACCATAGAAAGTGGCAACGCTACAAATACAGACTTTGTCCCCTGGAGAGCTGCATTTATCAGCTCTCTTCTAGGTGGAGTCTTGGAATTTTTTGTTTCTGTTGAAGGCCAGAGTTTTTCTTAGGAAGCAGAGTACTCAAAATCAATTGCATTTAAGAGATGGATACTGTCATGAAAATAAGCTTAAGTAAAATTTTGGGTGAGAGTGTGACATAACAGGAATGAATGGGTTCTAAAGATACTTAGTACAATCATTGCTTTTTTTCTCCCAAGTGCTGGGAATCAAACCCAGGCCTTGTGCATTCTAGGCATGCATTCTACCACCGAGCTTCATCCCCAGCCTCTATTCAATGCTCTTAATGTAGTCAGTTTGTACAGTTAGATCTGACACTAACTTCACACTGATTATAGGATGACTTTCTGTGGTCCCAATGTCGGGATTCGAGAACCTTAATTACCAATGTTTATGTCAATGACACTGAGCTCCCTTCTGCATTAGATCCATTTTCTGGAATGGTGATGCTGTATCCTGATATCAGTTGCCCCAATTGTGACCTACTAATTTCTAGGAAGTGACCTTTCTGTGAATGGCTATACTTCTGCTTGCTTATGGCAAAGTGTGGGGATTATGTGTGGAGGCAAATCTTCAGTGGCAACACCTCTGATTTCCTTCTGCTCTACAGGACCCAGAGCAAAGCAACTAACAGTCTCTGGGAGAAGCTGCTTCCTTCTTGGGGTGTGTGGAAAAGCTGATGTCCCCAAAGTCCTGAAATGCTGTATTCTTATCACTAATAGTAACAAAACTGATTATGCAATGTTGCAGATGGTTAGAAGGCTGTGGGGAGATTTTCTCAGCTAATCACTCAATAGATGTTAGCTTATCAGCAAATGAAGGCACAGCACAGGGTTACTATCAATGGGTTCTAGGTGACACAAATCCCTCTGATCCCAAAGATCATCCACACTCAACCTACAACTGACTATAAAAGCTCCCAGTTCTATCCTAGGACAACTGATGCTCAGATAATTGACAGCTTAATGTATTTGTCAGTAGGTGGTCACTACTCAATATGGTCAATAGAGTATGAATTTTTATTAAAGCTTTAAATACACCCAGAAGAGCATAATCACAATCAGCTTTGACAGTTAACACATCCCTTGTTTCATTTCTGTTCTCAGAAATAACCCCACTGTTGGGTTATTTTTAAAGCAATTTGCAGAATTATACCATTCTGTGTGTATACTTGCTATTATCTCTCTTAAAATAAGGGCCTTTAAAACTATAAGTGAATAAAATGTTGCTTATTCCATATCTGGCCTCTTCAAACGTCCTTCCAAACATTTCATGAGTGTCCTTTTATGGTTGGTGTGTTTGAGTCAGGATCTAAGCAATAGTTGTTTGTTACATTTTCTGATAAGATAAATCTTCTCCAACCAGTAACATTTCTTTTTCCTTGCAACTTATTTGTTGAAGAAACAGGGTGAGCCAACTTGTACATGCTTATCTTAAGACAGGTTTCCTAAAAGCAAAGCCCCAGATGGGGCAAGGGGACAGGGGGGAAGTGACGGATAGAGAGAGTGCTCAGAGGATAAGGAAAATGCAGCAAGAGTGGGAAATAGCTAAGCAAAGTCTGGGTCTCAGCTGCAGACTAGCTTCACACTCTGACTCTGAGGAAGCTCTGGCACCATCAAGTTGATTCTCATTTGCCTTAAGGGTCCAGCCCAAAGTACCTGCTGGTCAACCAGTCACTGACTATGAGCTGCCTTGAGTCAGGGGCTGGGCATGCAAACCTCTTGAGCAAGAACGCTCACTTTTGGATAAAAGCAATTCTCCAGAAGAGAAAGTTGTTCTAAGCATTTAGCAGCTGTTGTTTCCACCAGCAGGCTTAGAAGACCTGGAAGGCCACCACCAGCACTCATGCCTATGTGTGTCTCCCCTGCATTTTCTGTCAAGGCTACTTAAATCAAGAGGCTTGATCCAAATCAGGTTTCATTTCTAATGAGACTACTTTGAAGATAAGTGCCACGGGCTTCCCTCCTGCACCACATCACAGGGTACTTTTATCTCAGATCTTACAAGAACGTATGCAGAATTTCAGAACGTTAAGTATTTCTGCCAAAGGCTGATAAGCCAACTTATTTCACCATGGGAAAGTGGTCTAATCAGAGACTTTAAGAGTCTGGCTCCACCTAACAGAGTGTATGCTGTTCATGCACATTTTATAAGTAATTATATCCCATATGAATATACACAATATTCTTGTGTGGGAGAATCTGTTTTTCTGTTTTCCAACAACAAAGCTGGAAAACAAATGTGAGCATTCTTTCAGCCTCCTCCAGATGCATGGGAAGGAAAACCACTAACTAGCTTAAAAGAAAGAAAATCATTAAGTCCCTGAGTTAGCTGGGGAGTTTTGGCAAAGTCTCAAATGCAGTTGAATCTAAAACCTAAAGGATGCTGTAAAGGATCATGTCTCCTGGACTAACTGTGCTCTTCTTTCCTGTAGGTTAACTGCACATCAACTAGAAACACACAATGGTGGTCAAGGACTTTTAGCATACTCAGATCTATACCCCATCCTCTCTTCAATCCCAGCAGCTGGTGTTGTTCTGCCCAGGAATCAGGGAGGAATTGAATTTGTCACTTGCTGAAATAATACTGTTATGGACTGGTTGTTCGTGTCTTCAAATTCATGTGCTAGAGCCCTACTTTCCATTGTGATATTAGTAGGTGGAGCCTTGGAGGGATAATTAGGTCATAAAGGTGGCACCCTCATGACTGAGATTCATGTACTCATAAGTGACATGAGAACACTTCATCTCTCTACTCTTTCGCATGAGGATACAATAAGTCAGCAGTTTGCAACCCACAGGAAGGCCCTCACCAGAACCTGACTGTACTGGTGCTATGATCTTGGACTTCCACTAGCCTTCAGAACTCAAAATTTTGTTGCTTATCTGCTACCCTGTGTTGCTATTTTGTCACAATAGCCTGACAAGACAAACACATCGGATGGGATTATCAAATCTGGCTCTTGAGTATCAACTGTCTTACCCTGTACCAAACCTTATTGGCAATTTCAAGACTACTAGTGATCATGAAGTATAAGCAGGGGGAGACTCAGGACCACTGCTAGGCTTTGTGCTATATTAGGACTTTCTCTGGCCAAGATTTAACAAGCAAGATCTCTGAACACATTCACTCATAACTTACACAGAAGGGAGCCATTTCGTCATGAAACAGATCAGTTTTATACTTCAAGGAAACCAGGCTCCATAAATCTAGGTTTCACAAGCAATTCTAGATAAATAATTTGTCTGCTTCATTGTGTTGTAATAGATACTTTCTGTGTAGTGTAGTGTCAACATGGGAATTAAAAACTTCAAGTCCATCAACATATCTTGAACCCAGATTGGCTTGCCTTGACTTTCCAACCTTTGAGATTTCTGCCCAATGATCACTGCTTAGACAGCCACAATGTCAGGCAGCTCGATATATTAAATAATTAACTGAGCCATCCTATATGGTCTGGTAGCTCTGGACCACTTGCAAAACTCATTCCTGCTTTGGTGTTCCCCCAAAGCTGATCTCTCATGTCATGTAATATGTGGGTTACAAGAGTATTAAGTTCTCACTTGCAGAAGACTTACATCCCTGCCTCTCACCCTGCACAAAAAAAATCAGTTTTGTTGGATCAAATAGTTTAAGATTGGAAACTCTGAAATGACTTTGGGAAAACACTGGGAGACATAGGCACAGACAATTATTTTATGGGTAGGATTTCAGTTGCCCAGAAAGAGCAAGAATTGGCAAATTCTTGACTTTAAATTAGAAAGTTTTGCACAAAGAAAACAGTCACCAGAATTAAGAGACAACCATGGGATAGGGAAAAATCTTCACATATTTAATAGATAAAGGAATAATATCCAGACTATACAAAGAGCTCACAAAATATCCAACAGCAAAAGAATAAATGAGCTAACAAAACAGTTCCCAGAAAAGTACACATGGCAAACAAAAACATGAAGAAATGTCCAATATCCTCAGTCATAAAGGAAATGCAAATCAAAACTACATTAAGATTCTATCTCATCCAAGTCAGAATGGCTATCATCAAGACGACAAATGCTGCTGTGCGGGGGGAGCAGAAAGAACCCTGATACACTGTTGCTGGGAAGGTAAACTAGAGCACCCACCATAGAAATCAGTATGGAGTTTCCTCAAAAAAAAGCTAAAAATAGACCAAAAGTATGACCCTGCCAAGCCATGCCTGGGCATATACCTGAAGGAGTATAAATCAATATATAAGATACCTGCATTCCCACATTTATGCAGCTCTGTTCACAATACAAGATGTGGAAAAGACAAGGTGTCCAACACCTTATTAAATAAAGAAAATGGCATGTATACACCATGGAGTATCACTCAGGCACAAAGAAAAATTAAATTGTATCATTTTCAGGAAAATGGATGGAACTGGAGATCATGTTGAACAAGACTAAGCCAAAGCTCAAAAGGTCAAAAATTGCATGTTTTATTCATCTTTGAAATCTAGATCTAAAATAGTGATGATGGGATATAACGTAAAAGGACACTGTTGTGGGGGGATCAACAGGAGGGAGTGGGGAAAAGGAAAGGATATGGAGTGTCTGGAAGATTGTAGTACGTTACATATATGAAAACACTGAAAGAGTGGGGGTGGGTATGGAAATATAATGCAGGGGATGAACTTGTTCAAAGCATACTAGACACTGTCATAGTGAATCCCCTTTGTACTATTAATGTTTAATTTAAAAGTTAAGGAAAAAAGTTCCCTACACAAAATAGTAACACTCTCTCCTCCCAAAGATTTCTGCAGCACACGGCAATTTGTGGTGGGATGTGAGAAATACAAATTTCTTAGATGGTAGTCAGCCAAGTGTGCCAACTTGATACAGGACATGGGTGACAAAACCCAGATGCAGCCCATCTGAGTTCCCCAGCAATTACGCCTCCCTCCAACTGCTCCCAGCCCATGAGAGGACTGAGAAACAGCGTAGCCCATTCCTGTACACAAGGAAGTTCCCCACGGGCCTGGCCAGGTTCCAAGACTTCTGTCCTCCCCTTCCTCCTCTTCTTTCAGAGGCATCACCCCTGCACTAAGGAGAAAGCCTTCCAGCCCACTGCCGTTTCATCATCCACAATTATTTCTTTGGAAAAATTCCCAGCAGAAGCAATCCCATCTTGGGGGCCTGCATCTCAGGGGACACAAATGGACATGGTTGAGATGTCCCGGTATGTGTCTGTGGCAACTAGACTCCTAAAAATGTGAGTGATGTGGACAGAATCTTTACCAACATTATCTTCCAGTCTCTGGAGAGCACGTGTGTCATCGAAGTCACCCTGTGCTAGCCATTTCTAGCACAGTGTAAAGCTCCACAGGAGCTTTCATGTGTTGCATTTGGTCACTGTCACACTTCGACAACAGGGCTGAGTAGCTGCTACAGAGACCACACAGCTTGAAATGCCTAACATTTGCTATCTGAAACTTTACAAAAAGTTTGCCAACCCCTGCTATCATCTATCCTATAGAAGTGAGAACAGCATTTCAGAGAAGAGAGAAGACAAGAACTTACCAAATCTTTGGCCACATGATAATGTGTATCTAAGCCATGTTAATTTTATCTGGTAAACAGACTTCTGTTTGGGTGAACTTGTAGTAGTCTCATTCTCCAGAGTCATCTGACTTTTTCAAGGGCCATAATAGTAAAATATATGGAAACATGACAGATCTTTTAGGTGTATATTTTGATAGTGCAAGCTATCACACTAAGTGATCACCACTGAGCTACATCCTCAGATCCTTTAGATTTTAGGATGTCAAACCTCAAACTATTTCAGAGCAAAAGGGTGGTGGAAGCTGTGCCAACATTGTTGGCAACAGAGCAGAGCTCTGAAGGGGTGGATGGGTAAAGCCTGACTGCTGCCAGCACTCCCCACATCTGGTCAAGTCCTTCCTTGATGGTGGATCTGGGTAGTGTGGCCGTCTTCTTCACTGCTTAAAATCAAATAAGCTGCAGGTGCAAAACTTCCTTAGAGGAATATTGAAGGGTCAAAAGGCTCAGATACATGGACACTTTGGAATAGATTTTTCATGTGAAAGCAGAAGTTTAATCAGCTATGTTTCCAGAGGATCCAAAGAATACTCTTTCACTAAAGCAGCAAGAAATATACTGGCAACGTAGGAAATACCATTGAAAAGCCCACTGATGACTTCTTTGGGCAGGACATGATTCAGTCAATGAAGATAGCAGTGGTGGAGGCAGGTAGTGGCATGTAACTGTCAAGAGAATTGCTATGGTGGAAAATAGCAAAAGATCCTTAAGCCACAGGGATCTGCAGCAATGGCTTGATTCCAGAGTACACTGAACATAAGATGGGCAAATGAGTAAGATGACAGTTGATCTGTATAGCCATACTGAATTCAACTCATGAGAGGAAGGCTAAGGTCAGCCACCTGGACATTTATGGTACCTCAGTTTCTAGTTAGAGACCCCATTTTGAAAATAGGACTCCGCGAAGCTAGAGCAAACACTTCCCAAATCATTCCATAAACAGAGCTTCAATCTCAAAGTAACATTCTACACTCCTGGGGTCACTCATTGGCTAGAACTGGTTTTAACCCCAGTCCAGTTGATTGATAACAATCTCATGAGAGATCTGGAACACAGAATAGGCAGGAGTATGTTGTAGAAATTCATGCTAGAGCTGGTGGTTCTGTGTAAGTTCCCTCTTAGTTTTTTTTAAGTTGGCTCTGGCAAGTTTTATTAAAGAAAACTTTGTATTGTTACTTCTCTCCAGTCTCTTCCGGTGTGCTTCTAACATCAGAAGCACCCGGATCAGCAATAGCCAGTGTGCATACGCTAGTATTTTCTACACACTATGCCCAATTCAATACTATTGCCAGTGTAGCAATGACACAAGTTTTGGCCAACACAGCACAGTACTCTATTTCAGATTCTCTCAAGGCCAGGCTGTTGTTGGCTAGGACGACCAGTTTCGCTTTGCCCTGATCTTCACAGTCTGCTTGTACCCCAGCATGTACTTCCCACATTCCTAACAACTTGGAGCCTAAAGTTAATGGACTCCAGGAACTTTCTCATTTTTTGTGACCACATTCTTCCTTAGTTGTGGGATGGCCCCCAAATAATAGCAGCTGACAAGATTCTAAGACATCTTAATAGGCTTTTATGATCATGGCAGGCAGATGCCACCATTGTTCAAAACTCTGTACTCTGACACGTTTGTCTTTATGGTGCCATCATTTTTGAAGGACAGCTTTACTAGTGTTAATAGCTAGCAGTTTTCATTCAGCACTTTGAATATATCATCCCACTCATTGCTTGCTGCAAGTTTGCTGCTATCCTTAATAAAACTCCCTTGTTTATTATTTCTCTTCTCTCACAGAGGCTGACATGGCACTTGGTTAGGACAGAAGCCTAGAGCTCATGGGGCCTTTCTGGTACTGTAGATGGTTCTACACTGGTACTGGAGCAGCCCTAAAGACTGAATTTACTAAAAGGCCTGGAGCCTAGGGATGGGGGGGATGTTTCTGGTACCAATGTGGGCTTGATTTGCAGGCTCAATCCAGACTCAACTGGCGGCCACAGAGGTTGGTCTGGTGTTGGGTAAGCCTGAGATCTATAAATGCAGGGGCCACCCTGGAGGTCAGCCTAATAACTAGGGTTGTGGGTATTGACCTAGTGTTAGGTAAGAAGTGAAGCCTATGGTTATGTAGGCTAGCCTAATGCTGGTAGTAGTCCAGAGCCTGGGGCTAATGTGGTTGGTCTGGCAACGGGAGCTTTCCCAGGTTTAGTACCACTAAGTTCAGCTTGGAGACCAAGTCTGCCATGCAAGCCTGGAGCTGGCCTGACGCTGGATAAGCCTAGAGGCTCAGTCTGTCAGTGCCGTCTATAGTCTGGGGCATTGGTGGCTGGTCTGGCATTTTTTTAAGCTGAGTTGAACTTGATTTGGGGGCCTGACACAAAGAATGGTGCTCACCTCCCTCTTCTTCCACCATGACAAGGGTATATTTCCCCATGCTGTGTTGCAGAGTCAAAGGGGTATTCAGGTAATGTAAAACTCTCCTTCTCACTATCTTCAATGCATCTCATTTCTGTGCTGCATCCAGGTGCTGTAATCGCTCATCTGGTTTCCCTAGCTCTTATGAATGTATTTTGTGCATACATGTTTGATGTTTCATAGAAATGAGTACCAGAGTGTCCATCTCACCATCTTGCTGACTTGTTTGCCCAAATGAACTTATTTTAAGTCCCTAATTTGATATTCCTTTGTTATAATAGCAGTAGGAAATTAACACTGAACTTGTCCAAAATTCTTGAGGTTCTATATTTAGGATTCATAGTCACTAACATTTCCCTTATATTCCATATAAAAATCCTTAGAAATAGTCTTTCCCTGTGAAGCCTGATCAAAAAAGGCAAACATTATGAAGTGCTCATTAGATTTTCAAATATATAGGAATTGTTATGAAACAAAATTGAAAGTTACACAATTAAAAACCTCCTGTATTCTCTAGGTTCAGATAACTTTCATACTGGATTCTGCCGATTTTTAAGGTCATAATAATACTAATCATTCAAATTGTTGCAAAGATACATAATTTCACAAAATGCTCTTTTGTGAAGATCCAGTTGTGTTGACTGAGACGGCTGGATGCATTCCTTATCTTAGGGAGGCAAAGAGGCTATGAGACTCTTCCATGACACAGTGGGTCATTAGGTCCCCGTTTTTAATGAGCTGTCAGTCAGCCTAACTGCCAGAGGTAGCAGAATCACCTAACCCTAACAAGATGAACTATAACTCAGGAGATTATGCTCTGCTGGACAGTCCATGGGGAAAGGAAATATCAGAAAGTCCCCTATGAGGAGTTTCTCAGCACATTGTCTAAACCGTTACGAGACGAACACCTTAAGATGTGCTTGAATTCATCAGAATACACCCATAAATTCTACCAAATACAGCATACCATATTGTGTGCGATTCAGCTACACTGAAGATTCTGCAGAGGCATCAAGCAGTGCCCAGTGACATAGCCAAACTGAGCAAGGAGCTCTGCTTCTAACATGTCCAGGGCAGTGCCTGTCACCTGAGCATCATTATCCTTGCTTGACTGTGCCAGAAGTACAGGAGTGGGTTTGGGAAGCTCAAAGGCACTGGGATGTATTAATCAGTAGAGTCAGGAACTCAAGTTGGGATCATACATGCCTATCCCTTTACCTAGAGAAGCTCCTACTAAGCTTCCTAAGAGTGCAGGAAAGGGTCCATAGTGCCACAGATTTCACAAGTTAAAGTTCTACAGCAGGTAGATTGCATCTGGTCATCTATGGATAATGAACAAGGTAGATCCATGACAATACAAACACAAAGAGAAGACAAGAGAATTACAAGTCCTGAGTACAGTCATTTGACCTTCTACACAGCAGCAACAAAGCTTTGCTTTCAACCTGGTTTCATGACACCACTCTCCCGCAGCCTGGTTGCTATTCTTACTCTTATCCCTGACTTGAAACTCAGTACACTCAAAGAAATAGGCCATACTTGACCTAAACTTTCCTTACCCACCTCCTATCTTTCCAAAGCACAGCTTTGAAAGATTTGAAAACATTCCAGTTTGTCAAGTGATTCCAGGTTCCATACTAGAGCAAAGAATATACTCAAACTTCTACCTACCTCTTCCTACTCATACCTTCCCTTCCTAGAGAGAAGAGGTGACATGACACATCAAGGTCTCTCATACTGGTGTGGCAAGTGGATTACCACAACTACTCAGTGAAAAGGCACAAACCAAAGAAGAGTAAAGAATTCCCATTGAAGGCCACAATGGCCTTTAAGACAACGCCCAAATAACAGTCATCAAGTGAATGCCTCTTGAGTTCAGAACTGAACAAAAATCAAGAATTGATCTCTTCACTTAGTAACAATTTTCCAATCTTCCTACAGATTGTACTTCAGGGTCAGCAGCCTTTTCAACTTCAAGAGTATATCAGAATTTGAAGTTCAAAATTTAAAAATATTGAAGATATTTTAAATCAAATGTGCTCTCTCCCTCTTCACAACTCCTTCAAGTCTAATAACTGAGAACACAGCAAGAAACACATTTGAGAAAAATTCTTATGCCAGAGTTGAATGTGGCAATGCCAAAAGATGTAAGAAGGAAGCAACTTAACAAAATCCAACCTAGACCCTACAGAGAACAAAATATTCAACTGCATCCTGTTTCTCAAGGATTTGTGATGTAAGGATGGCAAGTTATTCCAAATAAGCCCATAAACATTTGATTTCTTGCCCATACTATTCCAGCCTTAACTTATTTGCTCAATTTTTCAATTTCAGATTCAACCCTTAGCATCATGGTATACTTATACCATACTTGTTATACTTCCCCACTTCTTACCCAGGGAAGGTGGCAAGATTGACCAGGATCCCACTCAGGAGTTGGGCATGTGTTTCAATATGCATAAGTGTGTAGAATGCAGGCAAAATAGAGATATTTTTCAATTTCTAGTATTTAAGATTTTTTTTAACGGAGGCTATGGTGAATAAAACTTGTTCTTGCGATTCTCAAATTTTAGTTTCAATTAAAATCTTGAAATTGATAGCAAAATTCAGGAAGAGTGTCAATAAAAGCTTGATGAAACAAATTGTTTTTGTGGAGTACATAAAACCCTTTGTTACCCCACAGTTGTTTGGGAACAAGACAAACCTGCCTACATATCTGGTAAGCTTGGAGTTCTCTCCTCCAGACATGGTCATTCTCAGGTTAGCACTGAGCCACCTTCCATTCACCATGTGGCAGGTCTGAAGACCAGAAACTTGAGAGTTGGCGGGATCAAAATAGTCTATTCTATGGACAGGTCCCTGAAGAAGTAGTTATGTGACACTGTCTTCCACCTTGAGAAATATCTTCTCCCTTCAAACATGATTCAGGGTGATGAATAAGAGTTGTTTTTTTTTTCTGTAGGAACACCCCAGTAGTACAATAGATACCTCTTTGGAAATGTACAATCCAAAATATTCACACACTTCTCCTGACCTGCACGAGCTTGTCCCACAAATATAACGGGGAGCGATGGGAGATTTAAAAAGGACAAAAGACAGAAGACAAACATGCAAAAAGCTGGGGTCAGGTGGGCTGGCACTCCGATGGAGACACCCAACCACCTCATTACTTCTTTTCTATTCTTTAAAGTCTTGGTCCTTAGACTCGCACTGCCCCATGTTTCTACTAATTTCTAGCATAATTCTTAAAGTCTTGGTCTTTAGACTCGCAGACACATGACAGCAACAACCTCGTCCACCTGCAGCGAGTTTCTTATATATGGTGGCAAACAAGGAGGTGGAGCAACAGTTCTCAGGGCGGTGTGACATTGTAGGTGTCAGGAACAGGAAGAACCTGTGGTTGCTACTCTCTGGAGATAAGTATCTTAGGAAAAGCAGCTGTGCTACATCTTGCCCTTGCCCTCTTCTGTGGCTGGAGCTATGCCAACTTAGCTTGAAGATTATTTGACATAGCTATGCTTCTGTCAAGTTCTCATAGGCTTCTTATAATCCACCCCCTACATACTATTCTTTTCTTTGGCCTTTTCTAGAATGGGTCAATCTTGGCACCAGTCTTATGGCTCTTGTAAGGACAGGATCACTTCACTCCCCCAAGACAAGGACACATTTACCTGCCCCCAGCTAACAGCAGAGACACTGACTTATGAGGAAGTGACATGATCCTATAAAAAGTTACATGAATAGAGCACTTTTCCCCATGGTGCCCTCACTAGGTCAGTTTACTGTGCTTCTTCAACAATTTAAAGAGAAAACTTTGGTTTCACGAGATGTTTCTGCTTTGAGCAGGGCTATAGACTGTGCTACCCACTTTATGCTCACCATTGGCAACTGCCAGGAAAAGTACAGAGTTTGTATCCTGAGGTTCTACCTATGATCTCATGGGATGATGAAAAACAAAACATTTTGTTGTTTCTAACAGACCTGGGCATTCATATGAGCCCCAGATGCTCATAGACTGAATAAACCTAGCAAGCTGGGTTCTCTCAGAGGCTGAGGGATCTATCCTATAATGAACTTTTCTGATTGTGATGATCAAGTCTATTTTGTTATGACAAGGCAGACAGGTTCTTACAATTTCCATCTTTAAGGGATACACAATCTATTGTATGTCTTCTAAACCTAGGTTTTTTCCTACATTATCTGACAGACCTCTTTTGAGTCAGGTACATGAATAAGAGCATTTCAGGAGCCCCTCTTATGGATAACCATTAATAATGGGTAAAGGATGAGTGAACTCACAATCTCCTATCCTACTCTAAAGCAATCCACAGCCCCACCATCACCAGGTTTGGACCAAGAAATAGAAACCCCTTTGGAAGACAGATTTTAGAGAGCAAGATTGTATTTCCTAGAGTTCTATTTCACTCAACCTTTTGCCTGCTCATGGGGAGAGCTCCACTTTGGTCACTCCTTTTTGATAGTTCCTGAGACATCAACCCTGCTTTTTGGGGAGATTTATTATCCCAATTAAAAGTCCAGCTCCTTTCCCCACTTTGAGGAATCTCAAGTGGATCCAGCTGTATGGACAGCCAAATAGTGGGGCCAATTGCCTTACCAAAAACAGTACCCACTGAGACTGGAGGTCAGAGAGGAAGGGCCTGATTTCCATTATCAAGGGACTTAAAGAACAGGTGTTCCTGATTGAATGTTTCAGCCCTTATAACACTTCTATATTGGAGGTCCGGAAGTGGAGGCTAGTCCAGGACACCTGGTTATTAATGAGGCAATATTCACTCTACATCCTGTTTTTCCAAACCCCTGTACTCTCTTGGCTCAAATACCTCCTGATACTACCCACTATTCAGTCCTAGACCTCAAGAGTGTCTTTTTTTTGCATTCCCCCTATACCCTGTCAACCTCTATTCACCTTTGAGGACCCAGCCAGAAAAATGGGTCAGGTCACTTGGAAGTTCTTCCCCAGGGGTGTAGAAAGAGCTGCAGTCTGTTTAGACCGGCTCTAGCTCAGGATCTTGCAGAATGCACCTGTGGACACACCTGTTGCAATATGTAGATGACCTCCTTTTCTGTGGGCCTTTGGAAGATACCGCTTTCCAGGCTACCAAGCCCCTTCTTAACTTCCTGGCAGACTGGGGCCATAAAGTATCCATGGAGAAGGCTCAATTTTGTCAGATCCAAGTTACTTACTTGGGCTTTGTATTAACCAAAGGGACAAGGGCCTTGGGAAATGACAGGATACAGCCAATTTTAGCCTTCCCTCCTCCTAGGACCCTAAAACAGCTGAGGGCCTTTTTGGGGGTGACAGACTATTGCAGGATTTGGATCTCAGGCTATGCAGATCTGGCTTGAGGATACTGGATTCATATATCAGGCCCTCCAAGCAGCTCACAAACACTCCCAGCCTGTTATTGAACGGGATCATGCTGCCACTAATGCTTTTCATCAGTTAAAGAAGGCTCTAACAAGGGCCCCTGCCCTGAGCCTACCCACGCAGGATAGGCTCTTCTCTTCCTGCAGAAGAAAAAGGGACTGACCCTGGGAGGGCTTGGGGGGACTGCCCCTCCTCAGGCAATAGGATATATAAGTAAATAATTAGATCAAGTAGCTAGGGAATGACCAGGATGCCTGTGGGCGGTGGCCACTGTAAGCATTTTGATCCCCGAGGCCCAGCAGCTCATCCTAGGCAGTTGTAGGGGGAATATCCACATGATGTACATCCTGGGGAATTCTAAATTCCAAGGGAGACTTATGGCTATCTGTAGCCACCTCCTCAAATATCAGGCTTTTTTACTAGAAGGACCTGAGATCACCTTATGAACCTGCCAAAACCTCAACCCTACCTTTCTGCCCAAAGGTGAAGGAAAACATGAACACTCACAGGAGGCAATAGTAACAGAACGTTATGCTGTTAGATCTAACTGACCACCCCCTGGACAACCCTGACCTGGTATCACATACAGATGAGGGTTCATTTGTCAGAGATGGAATCAGACATGCAGGATTCATGGTGGTATCAGATTTTGGCATAATTCAGTCAGGTCCCCTACCCCCTGGCACTAGTGCTTAGCTTGCAGAACTGAGAGTTCTTCCAAATGGCCTGAGAATTATCAAGGAAAAGTCAGTACCTATACCGGCTCTAAATATGCCTTCCTAAACCTTCATGCCCATGCAGCTATTTGGAAGGAACGGGAGATCCTTGCCCTCCTATGATGTTTTACTGCCTAAACAAGTGTCAGTAATTCATTGCCCTAGCCACCAAAAGGGAGATGATACTATATTCAGATAAAACTGAGCCGCTGATGAGACAAAGAGGCAGCAATGGAATTCCCGGCCAGTCATCTTCTATAGGACGGATCCCCAATTTCCCTAGTGAGGCCCCATTACCAGCCAGAGGAAGCCCAAAAAGCCTGAATTTAAGGTGGCCATCTGGATCATAGAGGCTTTGGTGGATCTCCCCCAAGGGTAATCTATTGTTTCCTAGAGCCCTTCAGAGAAAGGTTTTAAAAATCACCAGAGGCAAGGGACTTATCCTGGTGAGGCCCCATGTGCCAGGGGACCCCAACTCAAAACTGTTAGTGCTAGTGGACACGTTTATGGGATGGGTAGAGGCAGAACTAAAAAGGCTAAAAAATAGAGTCGTAATAGCTAAAATCATTCCCAATTTGGCCCTCCTAAAAGTTTCCAGGGTGGTAACAGTCCCACCATTAAATCCAGAGTGAACCAGAAGCTCTAGCAAGCCTTGGGGATGGATTACCACTTCCACTCTGCTTGGCAGCCACAGTCTTCTGGTAAAGTAGGAAAAAAAAAAAGTCAATGAGCTCTTGAAGAGAGAGCCAGCCAAACTCATCCAGAAAACCTAGTCTGCCTGAACTAAACTCTTGACCATCACCTCCTCAGACTTAGAAATACCTCTGGGAAGTAGGGCCTGACTCTCTTCAAGTCTCTATATGGTGATCCAGCAATACCACTCTTGGGGATATACCCAAGACTGTGACACAGGTTACTCCAGAGACACCTGCACACCCATGTTTATTGCAGCACTATTCACAATAGCCAAATTATGGAAATAGCCAAGATGCCCCACTCCTGACGAATGGATCAAGAAAATGTGGTATCTATACACAATGGAATTTTAGGCAGCCATGAAGAACGAAATGGTATCATTCTCTGGTAAATGGATGGAATTGGAGAACATCATTCTGAGTGAGGTTAGCCTGGCCCAGAAGACCAAACATTGTATGTTCTCCCTCATATGCAGACATTAGATCAAGGGCAAACACAACAAGGGGACTGAACTTTGATCACAAGATAAAAGCGAGAGCACACAAGGAAGGGGTGAGGATAGGTAAGACACCTAAAAAATTAGCTAGCATTTGTTGCCCTCAATGCAGAGAAACTAAAGCAGATACCTTAAAAGCAACTAAGGCCAATAGGAGAAGGGGACCAGGAACTAGAGAAAAGGTTAGATCAAAAAGAATTAACCTAGAAAGTAACACACATGCACAGGAAATTAAGGATAGCTATACAGGGAGTTGACTCATTATCTCAACTAGCAAAAACCCTTGTTCCTTCCTATTATTGCTTATACTCTCTCTACAACAAAATTAGAAATAAGGGCAAAATAGTTTCTGCCAGGTATTGAAGGGGGGGAGGGGAAGGGGGCAGGGTGGGTGGTAAGGGAGAGAGTGGGGGGAGGGGGGAGAAATGACCCAAGCAGTGTATGCACATATGAATAAAAAAAAAAGTCTCTATATGGCAGACCATTTCTTACTAAGGACATCCTTCTCCATCCACAGCTCAATTTCGCTCCATATTACCCAACTCAAAAATTCCAACAAGTTTTGTCTGAAATCAGACAAATTCCCAGGAAACAAATGGACCCATTCTCTTTTGCCCAGGAGACCTAGTCTTAATTAAATCTCCAGACCTTGGCAGAAACTTAACCACCCTCCCCTTGGGAAGGCCCATTCCCAGTCATTTTATCTACTCCAACAGCAGCGCGGAGTAGATAAGACATTTACCATTCCACAATAAAGTGCTGAAATGCAAAGGAGGCCCCATCGGACAGCCGACACCAGACTTGACCATGCTTTCTCCTGTGAACTTACCAAGGGACTCAAGCTACTTTTCAGGAACCAGACACCTACTTCTCCAGGTAAGTGATACCTGGACTTATTTGGGCCTTTGGTGTAAGTGTAACAGTCATAACTATTTTCGGTGTGGGACTACATTCTGTAGCCCCCTCTAACTGGACTGTTCCAGAGAAACTCCTCTGCTTCTCTTTTTATTCTATGTCTGCCCTATTTTTTGGTCTCCTCTATGACTAACCCTTCAATGAGCTCATCTTCAAAGACTCTAAAGAGCAGGTTCCAGCTCTGTTATCAGTATTACGTTTGCTGTGCATTAAACATATAGATAAGAACATATAATACAATGTAAAACCTATACGGAAATATGGTGTGCACTTGGAAGCCCTATGTTGTAAACACAGACCATATGGTGCCTGATATGCAAATCAGCCAACCCTAAACTGATGCCAAGATGCAGATCAGCTAACCCTAAGCTGACTCAGATAAACCGCTCCATTATGAATACTTAACTCTGCTCTCCACGAGACCATCACCACTTCCTCGCGATGGGCAACACACATCACGTCGGTTGAGAGCTAGCTACTAGACACTCCCCACGGCCCGTTGGATTCCCTGGGTGTCCTGGAGGTGTATGGAGATTGGGAACTAGCCAGGACTGGTTTGGAGCCAGCTGCTGGCAACTAAGATCAGATAGCAAGGTGAGCACAGCTTGGGGGAGGCTGAGGCCTATCCCAAGGCCTATTCCAAGGAGGTTGTAACTCCCTGCAATAAAGTGTGTGTATGAGCAACTTAGTTCCTGCCTAAGTTAATTTATTTAGCGCCTGACTGACGGTCAACTTTACACCATTGCCTGCTTGTGACAAGCTCTAATAAGTGATGTGGATATTTTTCCTTCCCTCCTTGCTTCTGAGCAAGTACCAGAGGGGGAAACCCATCTCTGGTACTCAAATTCTTTCCTTAACCTTACTTGAGCCCTCACATATGCAAATTTTCTATTCTCAGACTGTTGGATTTGCTTCAAGAAGCTTACTGCAGCCCACCTACCTGCGTGGTTTCAACTTAATTTTATTCCCCCAAATTCTCTATTATATACTAGGGGTCCCAACGCCCCTCACCCACTGGTTCCTTTAACTGATGTGTCCTGGATAAACTCCCCCTGATGGCTGTTGAATACTCTGCCTGGCATACCACAATCTTACCTTTTGCAAGTATCTCCTATGACCCTGAGGAATACATAGTGGCATACAAACAGATAGGGAAAGGTGGCAGACTCCATGTGGCTGACATGTGCCATCAAAGCAAGGGCTTCTTCCTAGCATGCCCTGGTAGTGAGAGGACCCCTGTACTTCTGTGCAGTGCTAATAGGGAGGGGATCCAGTCAGGGACAAGGAGAGATGATGTGGACAGAGGGTGATGGAAGCCCAAGCAAACTGAAATGGAGAATATATCCCACACCACCTGGGGGAGGAGAGAGAATCTTTAAAGAGGGAAATCTGGAGGATGTCAGTGGACTACTGATTTCTGCTTCCCCTCCTCTTTGGAGATCTCCACTTTCATTCTATCTCCCCAGTAGAGACCTTTCACATTCTGTTCCCCAATAAGGATTTGCTAAACTCTCACTTTTCCTACCTCTTAATTCTTTACCTGGCAGAGAAAAAAAACCCCACATGCCTAGACAGTAGCAGAACCAAAAATTTCTTAATAGAGCCTCTTGGCCAATATATGTACAGTCAAGATAGCTACTGTGAGAAGCCAAAGGAGAGAGCAGAGCTACCTACGGGACACTACTGCTTAAAGTTTCTTAAGCAAAGTAATACACCTGTCAGGTGCTTTAAAAAGTTACTGATAAGAACTGCCCCTTGCCACCATTCTGCAGCCTGAGCCGCAGCTGGTCTCATCCCTTTCAGAACAAAGCACACTGTCCCTTATCTCCTGCCACCTCCCTTTGCCTGCCTCTAGCCTTTGCTTTCTCCCAAATGCTACTTAAGGCCAGATCTGCAGAGAAAAGCTGCTGCGCCATCTTCTCCCTGACCAGCCTGGCAGTAACAGGCCTGCCATTAAACTTTGCTCTATGGATGTGAGACTTTTCTCGTGAGCTTTCTTTGTGAGCAGCGTTTTTCCTAACAATTACAAAAGAAACTGCAATTGTGTTCAAAAAGATTAAAATAAGGTCAAGAAGTTAAGGCACATTAGTTTCCTCAAAGATATAGAGCTGATATTGTTGGGTCTGGGAACCTAAGGCAGATGAGTGAGTATCCCATCCCCCATGGAGAGCACCATGAGCTCTGCACCCTGAGGAGGAGTTATAAGTCTGCATTCCTGCACCCCGAAGAGGAGACACAGGGTCTCACAAATCTGCCACAGGGCTGATAAACAAAATGCTCTCAATGTTCCCCTCCCCCACAATAAGGGGCAAACAGACCAGCTCATCTAAGAGCCCACGTGCAAATACGTGGCCAATAGAAAAAACCCACCTAACCGATGCCCCAACCCAGAGTTAAAGCGCCCATAAAAAGCCCCAGTCTTCACCTGTGCAGCGAGTTACCGGCTTCCAGGCTCCACTGCCCTTTCCTTCCCCTAGCTGTAGCCTTTCCTTTCTCTCTAATAAATCCTAGTTTATACACCGGCTTTGGCCCATCATTCAGCTGCCTCACGAGCCAGTTCCCTGGCCTGTGAAGGCAAGGACCCTCGCCACGGCACATAATATTAGCCAAATGGAGGATATGAAATCATAACCAAATGAAGGCTGTAGTCATAAAACAATGAAATATTCAGGGAAAAGCATAGTACTGTGCAAAAATACATGGAATAATAGGATGAATGGGGCTGAAGACCAAAGAGGAGCTCCCTGATGCCTGGAGAAGAAAAGGCCAAAATAACAGGGTGGAGTGATTGCAATATCTGTGGAACTTCCCCCTCCCTCTTATGTTCCAAAAATACAGCAGAGAGAAGTGTAGCCCTTTAAGGCATTAAATACCTATGGACACTGCCCTGCTTGGACGGTTCATCCTATGGAGATAGGGACAGCATCAGGGGCAGCAGCAGTAGACAGTGGAATAGCTCCATGAGCTATTTTGAAAATAACGGCTGTCAAAAATATCCTTATTGGAATGCATAGTTTGATATGTGAGGATATTTTATAGAAATTACTAACATGTGCTTTTATCCATATGGTGTTTAATGTATGTTTAAATATCCATATATGTGGAAACCTTAGTCCCTACCACCCTCTACTGCCAAATTGATGACTGACAGTTCAAAACACTTCAATATTTAACTTTGAACAGCTCAAGACAGGCAAGGTAGATTTGACATTAGACAGATCTATTTTTAGATCTTTAAACAATGCTCTCTGCTACAAAATTAGGTGAGTGCATTAGAATTTAAAAGACAAATTCTTTGAATACAGTGAGTTCATTGTTCTGAAAGGTACTTAATTCTAACAGGCATTGTGAGGTACAGATGGGACCATGTTGGAACTGGAGGCATGCTCAAGTGTTATGGTGCTTGCCTAGCAAACAAAGGGCCCTGAGGTGGAAACCTGTATGACCTGGAGACAGTGATGTTTACAAAACCTTATCACAAGATCGTAAGTGCCTTCCCCACAGCAAGAAGGTCTAGGGAGTTCCTTGTTGCTGGAGGGACTAAGCCCATCGATCTTCAACTGAAAGATTCTCAGATGACTTGGCATTCTCTGGCAAGGCTATTGCCCTACAATAGATCATGACTCTCTGGATATCTTTCATACTGAGCCATATGTCTTCAGAGAGCTAAATGCTGCCTCAGAGGTGGGGTAACAGACAATCAGAATCTTTCCCATACAGAGGGACATCTGTTAGGCATTCTACATGTAAACCATGTCCACACCAAGACCAGCTGCAATCAGCTCCAGACTACCAGGTCATTTCTGTATCCCTCACTGGGTTTTCATTTTACTATGTCACAATCCCCAGTCAGTTCCCACTCTGTGCCGAGTTCACTTCTAAACACAGTACTTTATTGAAGTCAGATTCTAAATTCAGGAGTCTGCAGAGCAACCCAGGTCCCAATTCCAGTAGTCTTTGCTTGAGAAGTCTACAAAGGAAGATGACATGACACATGGCTGTAGGAAATGGGGCTGGGTTTTAAGGAGCAACAGCCATGGTCATCCCACAATTATCCACATAGAAGCCCTGAGGCAACTGTCCAGAGTCTACACAGAAAATGATTTTAGGAGGTTTCAAGAACACGATCTTTTCTGGTATGGCATCAGGGTCCACCAGTGGTATAGCCCATGACCTTCCAGTTCCTAGTGCCCTGCAAAAAGCTGGCTAGGTTTTGAAGGACAAGACCAATAGGTACAAGATTCAGTCAACTCCCAAATGACAGCAGGTGCCAAGCCCTGCTTCAGAGCAATGTGCACTTCAGAGATAGTGGCTCCCATAGCCTCTGCCTAACACACTATCTCCCGTTTAGATGCAAGATCCCCAGAAAGTACAAGAACATGCAACAGCCTCGTATGGCAGGTCTATGGGCTGCTAACAGAGCTCTGAACTACGTACCCTACCAAGACAGCAGCCACATGTCCTCCCACATCCAGCTGTACACACACACTCTCAGTGAAGGGCACCCAACATTAGCCTGGCCTCATCCATCTGAGGGGCATGGAGCCACCTCAGGCTTCCCATCCAAACAGGGGCTTCCAATGGAGCCATCACTAAGAATCCAGGAGGCTCCTGTACTGGAACAGGTGTGCAGGACCCTCCCTTACCTATGTAAGCTGCAGCGGCTTTCTGAGACCCCATAACATCCTGACACAATCACCTGGAGGGGGAAGGCATCCAATAAGATCTAAGGAACCCAGATGAGCATCAAAATGCCATGTGTCAATCTGAGCCTAGAGTTAAAGCCTGGTGCCCGGGATTTTTCCAATGTCGAAACTAGTTTTGTGACTGTAAGCTTTAGGAAGTAGAATCATTTCTAGAGCACAGAGTCTGAAGAGGTCATGCCAGCCTTGCCAACAGCTACACAGTCTGTGTCTTCTCACCAGTAGGTGGCACCACTCATGTAGCAGAGCCAGTTCTAGGACTAATAAAATCTCCCCAAATAGCACTGGACTCTTGGTGTGTTTGTGAGAAAGCATGGCAGGTCTACAAGACCAAATATATTCCTTAAATAATGTAAAACTGTTATATTCGACAATATATAATAATTACAAACATTGTAAGCAGCTTATGAAAATTTAAGCAATACAGAGAGTCACTCAGTAAAAGCATAGGCTCTTATTCCTGCACTCCAAGTTCATACTTTTGAGGTAACTATAAGGAGTTTGATATACTTTCTCTTATGTTGTGTAGTGTTTGACATCTTTTACATTTGAATCAAATTGCCACACTATACTGACTTTCAAGATAAAGCAGGCATTTTATGTAATTTTAAGCATGCAATATACAGGGCTACTTCATCTTGCAGGAATTGACATTTCTTCCCTCGTCCTTTTACAATTTGAAGAAAAGCTCAGGGTGAAATACAAAAGCAGCCTCACCCGCAAGTCCCTAAATACCCAAACTTGAAGGTCAGCACAGTTCTGCAGCAGGCTCACCTTCTCACATACATCCCCAAGCACAGGTGAGTCTCTGAAACATGTTCTCAAGCTCGAGGGTATGCAGACTTTCCAGTTTGTAAGGGGGTCCAGGTCCTACTCTTGGGCAAGGAAGACTTTATTTACACAAACCATGAGCGTCCTGCTCACACAATCCCCTCCCAGGAAAATGTGGTGCTTTTGAGGCAGTTCCCCAGATGCAGTATCAGGGGTTACTTCCTGGGAAAGCCTACTAAGGAAGAAGGAAGCACAAATCTAGAAGACTCTGTACAAGAGAGGAAGAATTCCCAGTGTATTCAGCAAGGGTTTACAAGACTAGGACAAGGTACTACCCTGAGATGAGCAATTCTGAGAAGGAAATGGTTATCAAGAATTGATCTTCTGTATATTGTAATCACATAAGCATGACAATGTCCACACCTGTACTATTATATACTAATAAATCTTTAGAGAAAGAACTGATATGTCTTGGTGCCACTTTACCTGGCTTTCTGGAGCCATGTATAGGTCAGCATCCTCATCACCTTCTTGAAATACTCTAAGTTTGGTCTTCAGGGTTTGAAAAAAATGCAATCTTACAAATGTCCTTTATCAAAATGATGCCTAGACCCTAGCAGTTGAAGAGAAAATGCCAGGAATGAATTCTCAGAATGTGCCGCCTTCCCTGGGTGGTAAATTTTGAAGACCATGCTATGACAAATACGGCCCCCAAAAAAGTTCTGCAGGCAGAACATAGAGACAACGCTAGCATGGAATACTGTGGTTGTACCTGACAGGGAAGCAGGCTTAAGTCTTACAGCTCTGCTTTTGAGCAAGCGGAAGAGACCAGGAATAGGAAGTACTTTCTTATTTATAATCTGTTCTGAAGCTTTTAACAAAACCTCCGACTTCAAGATGAAAGGATTTGCCACTTCCGAGGAATTTTCTGGTCACAGAGCACCATGTTGAACTCTCATTACTTTGCCTTCAGTGAAACTGAGGTACAATGGAAGCCCTTGTGCTGAGCTGGGCAGTGAGCAGCTCATACCAGTTCACACCAGGCTGATAGTCAACAGAGCTACCTTGAGAGGTGGAACCCTTCTGACTGTGCACCAGAAGGCAGTGATTATCTGAAACCCAGATGTATATTCTTTTTTCCTCCAATGACATGGAGTCTCCAATACCTTTGAAATGAGTTTCCCAGGACAGAATCACAGGGACCCTGGCTCCTACTAGGCATCTGGCTATGTCAGTTTCCTCCACATCTCTGTGATCAGGAACACAAGGAAAAGGAGACAGAGGGTTGCTCAAGGAGAAATCTACTCCAGAACAAGATACTTTTGTCCTCCATTCTTTTGAACACTCCCATATTGATGCCCTTGCTTAAAGTTAGTTTCAAGTGAGGACAAGGTACATGACCCTGATCTCTGTTCCCTTGGAGAGTTGTTGGCTTATATAAGGTAGAGGAGCACTTTGGTTTTGAGACAGGCTAGTAAATAGGGAGAATAACTCAACCCTGAGCCATCTCTAGAGCAATAAATCCTCTGTAAATTGTAAATCCCTGGCAATGTTGAGTATCTTTGCAAGATAGAGTACAAAGAGGTGCGTCTGAGCCTGACTTGTTTGTTAAAGGAAGCCTGCCCCCATTTGACCATCCAGGCCAAGTCCTCTTACTTAGGACTTTATGAATATTGGTTGCATTTCATATGTACAATTAAAGGCCTAAAACTTAGCATAGGCACATGGTCAGAATACCCCTTGCTATGTGATAAGGTTGTATTAAGTAAACCTACCTGCCAGCCACCCTAGCCCCTTCCTAAGGGATTGTGTCTTAAGCCACTCAAGCCCGGTAATAGTTTCTCTTCATATTGCATAAAATCTTTTGCCTCTTAAAATAGGGGAGATTTGCCCCACAAATCTCTGTCAATCAACTCTAATCCTTCACGCTGGAGGAGAATGAGCGTTGTAGACTATTTCTTACTAAAGAAGATTTTAGGAATATACAGCTCCTTATAGCCATCAATCCTCATGTAAAGATATAGCATTATCCAAATGCTACATAGTAAAGTTTCCTAGTGAGAGAAAAGCAATAAGGCAATGTCCCTTCAATATTGAAGGGAGTTAAAAATACAATCATGGGTGACAAAAAGCACTAGCATTAAAGTGACAAGGTAAAAGTATGTTTTATGGTATGTCCTGCTTAGCTAGTTGGTCTTGGTTCAGGTGCTGAGCTGAGTGATCAGCGACCTGGTACTCCCTACTGCAAACATCCACTGCAGAGGAGGCAAGGACTATCCTACCTGCTCTGCAGGGCTGTCGCTGAGTGGGATCTGGGCTGCAGAATTCCTAGGTAGGACTGCACTTTAGCCACAATGAAAACATGAACAGCAATTGCACCTCGGCTGCTATTCATCATAGTTGCATGCAAATACTGCCTGATGCCCAGCAGATGTGCCAAGAGCTCTCCTCTCCATGAGAGCCTGCCTCACTCATAGACTAAGCTTCTGAAATGGCTTCCTACAGCACTAGAGGAAATGCAGCTCCCAGTCCAAGAAAAATGATCCATCCATCCATCATCCACCGTTAGATGGATGGAAAGACAACAAAGCTCCTGGAAGAATTAGTCAGGTTGGATGTGGAACTCAGCCAGATAACATAATCCCAAGGAGTTCCTTAAACACCAGAAGGGCAGCACATGGCCACTCCCAGCAGGGGTGACACAAGCATTATAGAGAAAGGGACATTTCCTCAGCAGGATTTCTGGAGGTTGTTCTCATCTCAGCTGCTCTCTTGTACGCTTGCCACTGCATCGGGAACTATCTTGCAAGGGGTCCAACAACCTCCTCCAGCACCTTGTGATGAAACGCCTGAACCTGACTGTTGAGAGTGACCTTCATGCCTGGGGCTGCCGCTGACTGAGGAACTCTGGTGTTTGTTCTCTAATTGCTGCAGGCTTCACTAAGGGAAAGAAAGGACTAGGCACTAAGATAATGCTGACCTATAGTTACACCTATGTGTCAACTTTTAAGCATTTCAAACAGATAAAAATCTATTCTAACACTTGGTTAGTTTTCTTTGCCAATGAGATAGGAATACTTCCTATAAGTAATATATTAGTCAGGATGTACATAGTATTTTTAAAAATTATCTATAACCTTAATCCAGTTGAAGTACTTTGTATTTCAAAAGAATGGATAATGCTGATGTTAAAACACCTATTTTCAGAGACTTGCCCAGAACAAATACTGGGGGCCTTAGTTTTTAAAAAGTGAATTGTCACTAGCTTAATTATCTCATATGAGAGTGTAGAGCCAGAATGAAATTCTTTAAGATACAGATATGTAAGAACAGAAAGCTCTTATTTCCTGATATTGTTTTGAAACCTCCAAGAATAAGCCAGAAAGGGACTAATGCTCAGAAGGCATGAAAAATAGTTATCTCTTCATTCCCATCATTCCAGAAAGTCTCTTGCTCAGGTGTTTGGGCCCACGAATCAGTTGGTTCCAGATGGGTCCTGGTTACCCAGAAGAAAAAGGACAGTGTTGTTCATTATGATCCCTGTCCAACACCCATCTGGGAAATCATTTGTATCAGGGCCAAGAAATTTCAAGGAATAGAAACATTCATCTGACATGGATGTCACTTGAACCAGCATTAAAGAGGGAAGTACTTCTCAGGAGCGCCCAAACATGAATAAGTATGCTCACATAGAATAGCCACAGCAAGAATCCCAGGATACAGCAAGTAGTCATGTAAAAGGCAAAGTCTTCAAGAAACCTGAATCTATACTCAATGAAGACTATTGGGATGGAGGAATTAAGATGGATGGTGTTGATAGCCATAAGAATGTAGGTGCAAATATTAACCACAAAATGTAAGACTATGAAGTTATACACCAAATATATTCAGCATGAAGTAGAGAGTAAAACTATATAGGATAAACAAAGAATGTGGCTGAAGAAAACAAAATATAAACTTGTTTCAATCACAGAACTATCCCTATCCTGATATGTTCCCCAAGTACAAGGTAGAACAAGGTGCAGGACATTCAGGTAACTGGGTTCAGGATCCATTCATGGTCCTCACCTTTGGTTCAAATAGCCATGGTCTCACACAGAGAAATAGCTCCTTGGATAGTCTGAGTTAAACAGTCATCCCAAGGAACAGCAGTAGGGAGCCCAAGGTTAATTTTGATATCATGTATTTATAAGATATTCCTACAACTATAAAGTTATTTTATGAATTGCAAGGCAGATTTTGATCTAGATCTATTCTAGACATCAAAATGAATATTCTCCAAAACTAAGTTCCGTCTCCACAAATGCTAGTGTGGATTCCAGATCTAGTTGATCCAGATTCACATACATGTTCATGGTCAGGAAACACTAAAACCTAGCCTTTTTAGTTGTATACAAACCTGAGGCAAAAGGACTGCAAGGTAAAGACTTGAGATCAAATTCAAAATGGAGATCAGCTGTGACAGTAGACATCACAAAATGGTAGCCCAATGATAAAATAACATATCAGGATTCCTGTCACAGGGCACCTGCAACGTGACTGCTATCAGGAGGCTAGAAGGCCACACACTTTGTTCTAAAACCACAGAAGGGTATCAAGTAAGGAGTTTCCATTGTGAGAAAATGTCCTCGAAGTTCCAATGAACTCTAGCCAGCAATGACAGTCAATATGACTTTGCAAAGATGGCATGCCAGTGTCTCAGCCTCCAGGCAGCCACCCATGGAGCTGCAGCAAAGGTTGAAGAGTAAAAGCACTTCTAATTCAGAGATAGGATCCACCAGGTGGTCAGACCTGTACATTATGGAATCCCTGGGTCCTGACCCTCAACTCTTCAGCACAGCAAAGGAAGCCCATGAAGACAGATGAACACCTGTGAGCTGAGAATCACGGATGTGGGACCCTGGGGAAAAGACAAAGTTATCCCAGGCTCATATAAATACATGCAAATGATCCACATCCAGAGGAACTCTGCTGGCCATAAATGGGGTGCATCTCTCCCACAATAGTTAGGTGGTAAGAACCCTCACCAAGATCACTTGGAATATTCTGCCTTGACAATGACCCTGATATAGATAGAACAAGAATGTCAGGCAGTGAACGATCATAGCAAGCCTGGGTGTACCCAACAGGAGCAATAATGGGGGTACAAACCCATACAGTGGGGAGAAATATCAGAGACAAATACCCCCAGCCACAGCTTCTACTATGTTTGAGAAGAGCCTGTTCCCTCAGGCACATGGGTTAGGACTGCCAAGATCTGCTAGCAGAAAGGTTGCTAGCAGAAAAACAGTAATGAAAACTTATAAAAGAAAGGGGAGTGTTTCCTGGCAATTTGGCCTTTTGCAAATTTAGAAATTTGCAGATTTTTCAACTGCTATATATCAACATGCTACAAGGATATGGCAATATTTTTATTGCCTTAGATTTTTCTTAATCAGAGTTCCCAGGGAAGGGTCAAAATAACTCCTCCATGAAATATAAGGGAAATGCCACTGACTTACATAAGTATTAAAATATATTTCTCTTCATATCCAAATTATTCTAGGCAATTCAGATGAGAAAGTCTCAATGTCACTGTTAATCCCAAGGCTAAGATGATTGGGAGGTAGCATTTTTACATGGACCTTGGATAGGTCAGCACAGATGCCCAAGAACTGGGGCATTTACCCTTTTACCCCCATTTAGAGCCAATGGCTCTGAACATTTACCAGGCTCCCATTATAGCAGCCACTGTCTAGACCACCTCCACACAGGAGGAGACCCATCTCAAATGGCCCCAACATGGACAGCAAGACCAGCTTCCAATCTATAGAAGAGAACTCCGGCTCCCACTTCTGCCTGGAGGAGCCTGGCAAGCCCTACACTTCATTTTGGTGACAGGAATGGTTTGAGAACCATGGTGAGTTGGGAACATGAGGAGCACACAAAGCCCCCATAGATGCCTGCTAGCAAAGTGAAAACACAGTAGCATTAGATTCCTTTCTTATTCTGTCACCAGTGTCAAAAAACCACCTCTAGGTTAATTCTTTTTGATCTCACCTTTTCTCTAGTTCCTGGTCCCCTTTTCCTCTTGGCCTCAGTTGCTTTTAAGGTATCTGCTTTAGTTTCTCTGCGTTAAGGGCAACAAATGCTAGCTAATTTCTTAGGTGTCTTACCTGTCCTCATATCCCCCTTGTGTGCTCTCGCTTTTATCATGTGCTCATAGTCCAATCCCATTGTTGTGTTTGCCCTTGACCTAATGTCCACATATGAGAGAGAACATACGATTTTTGGTCTTTTGGGCCAGGCTAACCTCACTCAGAATGATGTTCTCCAATTCCATCCATTTACCAGCGAATGATAACATTTTGTTCTTCATGGCTGCATAAAATTCCATTTGTGTATAGATACCACGCACAGGAAATCAATGTGAGTCAACTCCCTGTATAGCTATCCTTATCTCAACCAGCAAAAACCCTTGTTCCTTCCTATTATTGCTTATACTCTCTCTACAACAAAATTAGAAATAAGGGAAAAATAGTTTCTGCTGGGTATTGAGGGGGTGGGGGGGAGAGGGAGGGGGTGGGGGGGAGAGGGAGGGGGTGGGGGCAGGGGGGAGAAATGAACCAAGCCTTGTATGCACATATGAATAATAAAAGAAAAAAAACAAAAACAACAAAAAAAAAACACCTCAACCAAGGCTGAGAGACTACAGTGAATGGGGCAGGACGATGCTTAAATACTATTTTTCCCCTACTCAGTCCTGTTTCATAGGCGATGTCCTTCACCAGGACAGGTTTTGTTAGAACTCATGGGATAAAAGAAGGGAAAGACCAGCCCATGAGGATGGTTACATCAGTCTTCAGCCATGGAATCCAATCAGTTCTACTGCAGTCAGACAGGTCACTTCCCTTTTCTAGGACTCAGAAGTCCTGAGAGCATTGGCATCCTTCTGGAGAGTGACACATAAAGTCACTGGCGTGGTCAGTGTTATCGGCTCCCTGGTTATCAGCACAGCTACAGAGGACTGTTGTCCATTCCATTAGGACACCTCCCTCTAAGTTACTATCTTTTGCCAGTTAAAATTAAGGGTTTTTTCATTGTTGTGCTGGGTAGGCGTACATTGTGGCATTTACAGAATCTAAGTTACTATCTTAGAGATTTCTCCAAGTATCTAAGGGGGCTCAGGTGCAGAGACACATCTTATCTTGTGAAGAACAGATTAACAAACCCTGAGGTGGTATTCACAGTCAATACTAGGACCCTTGATCCTGACAGAAATATTCCGACCTGTGCTCTGTGTAGTCCTTACAGGGTTCTCAGTGGGACTGAGCCACATATGCCTATAGGTGATCAGTTCAAGTTTCTGCCCACCTCTCTCCCTGGCCTCTCTCTTCCTGGGTTTCCTGGGATCATTTCAAAAGTGGATAAAAACCCCTCCCAAGCATTGATTTCCAATTATGGATTTATGGAATCAAAATTAAGGCACTCTAGTTTTTTATATTCCAAATAAGAGAACTTACCTACTCTTTCACTGGCATGATCAATAACAAAATGCCAAGTTTTAAGGAACAGAAATAAAACAGGTACATTTGTTTTAAAATGTCTAGTTAGTTACATAAGATTTGTTCAATGAAATTCCAGAAAGTACACGTTCACATTTGAAAGACAACTGAGGAGCCTTACACATCCTTTCTGATCTCTTTACAATGTGTAAGATGTCTAAGACTCAGAGGCTCTGTAAATAAAAATTCACTAAAAGCATTCAAAAGCAATGCCTGTTTGCTTCTTATTTATAGAGTAAATCATAAACATCAGAAGAAATGACAGTCACTTTTTTCCTCCTTTTTTCCTCCAAGGAAAATAGGTGAAGATTCCTGAACTATCTTCTATAGAAAATTTGAAAATC